>NC_052155.1:82069637-83269637 GCF_902713615.1 Scyliorhinus canicula | reverse complement strand
GCAGTCGGTGGATTTCATGCGGACCGACCCAGTGTGCCAGAAGTTGCTGCTGGACGCCATGAACTACCACCTGATGCCTTTCAGGCAACACTGCCGCCAGAGCATGGCCAGCAGGTGAGAGCACTTCACTGTATAGACATAGAGATAGATATACACCCACTCACTGTGGGGCTGGGACCCACTGAGCTGAGGAGGGAGGGCCAGGCAACATCTGGGGGGATTTTCGTTACCCTAATCTCAGGCTTTCTGGAAAGCAAATCGTCGCAATACAAGCAAGCTAATGTTTTATTAACGAGATCTGGGAAACAGAAGGGTTTAGTTTGAGAACCAGGCAGTTCAACTCGGGTAACGTCACTCATCGCCCCCCAAAAGTTGACTTCGAGAAAAAGATCAACTGTCCAATTAACTTTCTCCTTTCCCCAGGACAGTGCTAATCTTCAACTGACCGGCTGAGGCCACGGGGAATACATTCAATATAGAATTCAGTCCATTCCTCTAAAACTCTCTCAACACTCAACAGCATACGCCCCAGTGGGGTTGTTACAGCTGAGATTCGGTGGATGTGGCGTTAGTCTAGTATTTTTGATCGGACTATCAAAAGGTGGGCCAATGAGCTGCAATAAGAGTTCGTCACCCCCTCTCCCCACCGCCCGCACGCACACACACATATCATAAAAATAGCTCCTTTTCCAACATCTCTAAGCTGGAGGTATTGCCCAATGTATTCTTTCTTAACATGATCCAGTTGAATGGTCCTATGTCCAAACACACCAGCATGTAATGGGTCCATGAATAAATAAGCTGTGTTTTCAATGATCAACTGTATGTACTTACATATCTATATCTAAATCGATTGAATTTCCATGATGTGGTTCGAGTCTAGCTGTGTTGAATGAACTCCATCTATCTCCAAGCAGCTGTTGAGACCCATATGTTGAATGGATATTGGTGCTTTAATCGTGGTGCAAATGATTTGAAATAATGGAGGCAGTAATGAAAGACAAATTGTGCTCTAGGTTTTAGCAAAAGACAGATGAAGTGCTAAAATACAGCCTAGTCCACAAAAATACGGGTAGACACATACCTGACATGAATTGTTAGTGTCAGATCAGGTTTACATCTCCTTTGTCGTGTTTATTTGTGTTCTGTGACACAGCATCAGGGTCTCAGATCTGAGGCAGAACAATGAAAGCTGCTGAGGTTCAATCATAATCCTCCTGTATTATATACAGCATGTGATGTATTTCCTAGTAATGCATTGCTGAAAGAAACCTGATGATAGCAGTCTGAAACACAAACTGAAAGCACAGAGTATCATGTGACACTGAATCGTCAAGTCCTGCATCACTACTATTGTTAGCCTTTCATCTATAACATTCTTCTGCACTTCACTGGTGACATACATAGTATATTAAAATAATTTAAAACACAAAAAATAAAATAAGTTGCCTCCGTAAGGAATCACAGAAGTCTGACAGAAAACACTATTTTCTGTATTGATCAATTGTTTGAGTTTTGTAGTAGTTTGTGAAATTACATTTGTGACTTATTGTAGACATCCAATATCCCATATTTATTCTAACTGACTATGTAATTGCAACCAGACAGCAATAGTTACAAAATTTAGCTATATTATTAATTAGATGATTCTGTGAAGGAAGGTGTCTGCAAAGTATGGCCATGGTGTTTACTTGGACTCCAGTCTTGAATATAACCTTCAGACTTCACACAGCTGTATTCTATTCATTGACAACTCATTTTAAAATTTATTTTGTCTTGCACCATGACTCTGAAAATAAGAAATCATTTTCACCGTTTTGACACCAGTGTGTGATTTGAATTATTAGATCATGGTAAAACCCAAGTCAGTGGTGTGATTGCCTAACAGATTGCTGTAATCTTGTAGGATCTTTCGTTCTCAGCTCCATTTAACTGTTGAACCTGGTTCGACAGTAATTTGTATGCATCCACTAAGCATCACAGAATTGGCTTTAATTTTTTAATTTTCTAAAAAGAACTTTAAGTGGCAATGGAACAAAGATATAAATTGGGGTTCGTCTATTTTATGCTTCCTTTCAAATGGAAAATTGAAAACACAGCAACACAGAAGTACAATGTGTGTAAGCAGCATATTGGGGCATAATAATGCTCCGGCATGTGGGATTGAACCTGTAATCTTCCACATGCTGATTCTCAAATCTGAGTTATACTGCTGTGAGAGGCACTGAATAGAGGGTCAAAAAAACAAGTGAGAAGAGAAAATCAGACAAAGCAACTTATGTCCAAAGCATAAAATTTCCCAGTGGCCTGTGTTCCATTCATAGAGACATGGGAACAGGTCTCAATGATAGACGGTACACCTCACACAGAGGTCAGGAGAATGGGCAAGGAGGAACATACCTTACAAATGCTTCAATCCTTAAAGCTAAAATGATTTAATAACAATAATCACTATGGTAACCCCGCTTGCCTCCCAAGTGTACACATGCCTGCTGGTTCATTATTATCTAATTGCATGGGTGATAGTCTTATTTTCAGTATTCTCAATACTGTGATAACTACCTGCAGCGATGCTAAAACATCATTTTCCCACAGGTAGTTATCCCATAACTGGCAGCATTGTGTGGCATATTGTAGAATAGATTATAACAGTCCTGCTGCATGTTTTACAAAACAAACAGAATATATTCTGTTTTATCGAAACACACAAAAAGGATGATATGTCAAGGTATCTGTGGAAATAAGGAAAGGCAGCCCAAACAGGAACTATTAAAATAGAAGTATTGAAAAGAATATCAACTTCTGGAATGCACATTCTTTGGTTTAATTCATTTTTTGTGCCAGAAAAGCATAACTCACTTTTCTTTGCATCATTAGTCAGGCATTTCCTTTTCATACTCATGGATTTATATCAGTAATGCCTTGCCAGGGTTGTGAAATCTACTATTTATTATTTGAGACATTGCAAAGGAGCATTTGATGAGGTCACCTTTTTCATTGGAATTAACTTTTCTGATGTAAAATTGTGCTGATCTTATCAGTGTTTAACTGTAAGATTAACAAAAAATAAATTCCACAACCATACTCTACTGAATTTTGAGACATTACAAGCTGTTTAAGTGGGAACAGTTTGAGTAACTTTTTTATTAATTCATAGGATCTGAGTGCCACTGACAGGTCAGCATTTATTGCTCAATCCTAGTTGTCTTTGAAAAGGTGATGGTGAGCTATCTGCTCGAACCACTACAGTCTGTGTGGTGAAGGTACACCGAGAGTGCTGATAGGGAGGAAGTTCCAGGATTTGGACCCAGCAACATTGAACGAACGGTGATAAAGTTCCAAGTCAAGGCATTGCGTGAGTTGGAGGGGAACCTGCATGTGGAGGAGTTCCCAGGCATTTACTGCCCTTGTCCTTCTAGGTGGTAGAGGTTGTGGGTCTGGAAGTTGCTGCCTAAGGAGCTTTGGTGAGTTCTTGTTGTGCCTCACGTAGATGGTACACACTGCTGCTACTGTTGACTGGTGGTGGATGGAGTTATTGTTGAAGGTGGTGAATGGGCTGTTTTTTACTGGATGGTGTTAAGCTTTTGAGTACTGTTGGAGTAGCACTTATCCAGGGAAGCGGAAAATATTCCATCATGCTCCTGGCTATTTCCTTTTGGATTGTGGACAGGTTTTGGGGAGTCAGGAGGTGGACTATTCACCACAGAATGTAGCCATAGGTATTTATACCAATGACCCAGTTAAGTTTCTGATCAATAGTAATCCCCGGAATGTTGAAGGGGTGTTTTAACAATGGTAAATGCCATTGAACACCAATGGGAGATCATGAGAATCTCTCATTTTGGAGGTGGTCTTTGTCTTCGGTGGCACAAATATTACATCTCATTCATCAGCCCAAGCCTGAATGTTGTCTCAATATTGCTGCAGATGGACAAGGACTGCTTCAGTATCGGAGAAGATGAAGGAAATTGTAAATGGTGCTGAACATTGTGCAATCATGCACGAACATTCCCACTTTCCACATTATTGTCCCTAAACCATTCCTTAGTGTTCAAAAGATGAGATGGTGTTTCTGGGTTACAGGGATAGGGTGGAGGCTTGAGTTTAAGTAGGGTGCTCTTCCCAAGGGCAGTGAAGACTCGATGGGCTGAATGGCCCCCTTCTGCACTGTAAATTCTATGATTCTATGATGGAGGGAAGGGTATTGGGGGCAGCACGGTAGCATTGTGGATAGCACAATCGCTTCACAGCTCTAGGGTGCCAGGTTCGATTCCGGCTTGGGTCACTGTCTGTGTGGAGTCTGCACATCATCCCCGTGTGTGCGTGGGTTTCCTCCGGGTGCTCCGGTTTCCTCCCACAGTCCAAAGATGTGCAGGTTAGGTGGATTGGCCATGATAAATTGCCCTTAGTGTCCAAAATTGCCCTTAGTGTTGGGTGGGGTTACTGGGTTATGGGGATAGGGTGGAGTTGTTGACCTTGGGTAGGGTGCTCTTTCCAAGAGCTGGTGCAGACTAGATGGGCTGAATGGCCTCCATCTGCACTGTAAATTCTATGAAAAATTATATGAAACAGCTGAAGTTGGTTGAGCCAAGGACACTCCCCTGCGGAACAGCCCTGGGATTAAGAATACGGGCCTCCAACAACCACAACCATCTGCTTCCTTTCTGCTTGGTATGACTCCAACCTGGAGAGAGATACCGCCCCCCCCCCTCCCCCCCACCCCCCCCCCCCCCCCCCCCCCCACCCCCCCCGCCTCCGCCTCCCCCACCCCCAATTCACACTGACCTCAGCTTTGCTAGGACTCATAAAAACAAAGAACATAAGAAATAGGAGCAGGAGTAGGCCATTTGGCCCCATGAACCTCGTCCACCATTTAAGACCATGGCTAATCTGATTGTGGCCTTAACTCCACTTTTCCTGTCAACTCTCCTTAATCTTTGACTCCTGTATTGATCATAAGTCTGTCCATCGCAACCTTGAAAATATTCAATGACCCGGCTCTACTGATCTCTGTGGACGAAAATTCCAAAGACTAATGACCTTCTAAAAGTAAAACAAAATCTCCTCATCTCTGACTTAAATGGGAGACCTGTCATTTTTAAACTTTGTCCCTTAGTTTTAGATTCACTTGGAAGGGGAAACATCCTCTCAGCATTTGCCTTGTCAAACCCTTTCAGAATCTTATATGTTTCAATAAGATCACCTCTCGCTCTTCTCCTCCTCGACTCAACCTGCTCAGTCTTTCTTTTGTGCCAAAATTGGTCAAATTCTGCCTTGATGTCAGGGACAGTCACTATCATCTCACCTCCAAAATTTAGTTCTTTTGTTCATTTTTGGACCAAGGCTGTAATGAAGTCTGGAACCAAATAACCTTAGCGAAATCCAAACTGTGCAAACTAACTGTCATTTAATAGCTCTCACAATGATATCTTTTATTGCTTGCTGATGACTGACAATAGATTCATAATGTGGTAATTAGCTGAATTGGATTCATCCTGCTTTTTGTGGACAGAGCATACCTGGACAAACCCAACCCAGCCAATTACTGCCCTATCAGTTTACTCTCCATCATCAGCAAAGTGATGGAAGGAGTCATCAACTGTGCTATCAAGTGGTACTTACTCGGCAATAACCTGCTCACGGACGCTCAGTTTGTGTTCCAACAGGATCACTCAGCTCCTGACCTCATTACAGCCTTGGTTCAAACATGGAAAAAAGAGCCAGAGGTGAGAGTGACTGCCCTTGACATCCAGCAGTATTTGACCGAGTATGGCATCAAGGAGCCCTAGCTAAACTGGAGTTAATGTAAATCAGGGGGAAAACTCTCCACTGGTTGGAGTCATACCTGGCACAAAGGAAAATGGTTATGGTGTTGGAGGTCAATCATCGCAGCTGTTTTTTTATTCGTTCATGGGATGTGGGCATCGCAATCTGGGCCAGCATTTATTGTCCATCCCTAATTGCCCTTAAGGCGGCAGTTAAGAGTCAACCACGTTGCTGTGGATCTGGAGTCACATGTAGGCCAGAGCTACTAAAGGTGGCGGATTTCCTTCCCTAAAGGACATTAACTCCAGGATATTGTTACAGGAGCTCCTCAGGGAAGGCACAACCATCTTCAGCTGCTTCATCAATAACATCTCTTCCATCATAAGGTCAGAAGTGGGAATGTTTGCACAATGTTCAGCACCATTCGTGACTCTTCAGATAATGAAGCAGTCCATGTCCATAAGCAGAAAGACCTGGACAATATCCAGGTGTGGGCTGACAAGTGGCAAGTTACATTCATGCCACACAAATACCAGGCAATGACCATCTCATACAAGAGAGAATCTATCCATTACCCCTTGACATTCAATGGCATTACCATCGCTGAATCTTCCTCAATCAACACCTGGAGGTTACCATTGATCAGAAACTGAACTGGGCTAGCCATATAAATACTGTGGCTACCACAGCAGGTCAAAGGCTAGGAATTCTATGGCCAGAATCTCACGTCCTGTCCCCCCCAAAGTTTGTCCACCATCTACAAGGAACAAGTCAGGAGCATGATGGGGTACTCTTTACTTGCCTGGATGAGTGCAGCTCCAACAACACTCAAGAAGCTTACACCATCATGATAAAGCAGCCTGTTTGATTTTCTATCCCTTCCACAAACATTCAAACCCTCTACCACCGAAGAACAGTGGCAGCCATGTGTACCATCTACATGATGCACTGCAGTAACTCACCAAGGATCCTTACACAGCACCTTCCACGCCCAAGACCACTACCACCTTGAAGGACAAGAGCAGCAGATACCTGGAAACCCCATCACCTGGAGGTTCCCCTCCAAGTCACACACCACCTTGACTTGGAAATATTTTGTCGTTTCTTCACTGTCGCTCGGTCAAAATCCTGGAACTTCCTCCCTAACAGCACTGTGGGTGTACCTACACCTCAGGGACTGCAGAGGGTCACCTTCTGAAGGGCAACTAGGGATGGGCAATATATGCTGGCCTAATCAGCAATGCCCACATCCCGTAAATTAATTTAAAAGAACATTCACATTGTCAGGTAAATGCTGGATGTGACAGAGTTATGACCTGATCTATAAGTTATGGGGTCACTTAGCTTTACAAACAGTATACTGCCTCCACTATGCCTGCAGTCCTGTTAAGAACATAAGAAATAGGAATAGAATTAGGCCGGTTGGTCCCTCAAGACCACACACCACCATTCAATAAGATAATGGCTGATTTGATTGTCACTTTCCTGTCTGCACCCCACCATAACCTTAAAAATCTATTCTGAATCGATCACATTCAGCATGATGGTACTGCCATACAAGTCCACGGAGAGGGAGGCGGCAGCAAGGGAAATTGTTCAGGTGCGAGACAGGGCAGGGAAGTTGGTGATGGCTCCGGATCAGATTAACAAGATCTTTGAGGAATTCTATGAAAGGTTGTACAGGTCAGAGATACCTGGGGGAGGCCTGGAGATACAGGAATTTCTAGATGGGCTGGAGTACCCAAGGTTAGGGGAGGGGAACAGGGCTACATTAGATGGAGCGATGGATTATAAAAATTCAAGGATAAGCTGGCACCCCTGATGGTGGGGATGTTTGAAGATAGGTGGCGATAGGGAAGGGGGTGTTACCACAAACTTTGGGGCAGGCGTCGATTTCCCTGTTGCTTAAAAAAGATAAGGATCCGACGGAGTGTGGGTCATATAGGCCCATATCACTTTTAAAGGTGAACGCAAAGGTATTGGCGAAGGTACTGGCGGGTAGGGCTGGGGGAAGGCCTTCCGAAGGTGATAGGTGAAGATCAGATGGGGTTTGTTAGAGGGAGGCAGCTCTTTTCGAACATTAGGAGGGTATTGAACGTGGTTATGGCACAGGCGGAAGGGGAGGAAACAGGTGGTTGTGGCATTGGACGGCGAGAAAGCGTTTTTACCGGGTAGAATGGGGGTACTTGATGGCAGTTCTGGAGCGGTTTGGGATTGGGACTGGGTAAAGCTACTGTATAAGGAGCCGAGGGCGAGTGTCCGCACAAATAACATCGCTCAAGATACTTTTCTCTCCACCGTGGGACTAGGCAGGGATGTCCTATGTCCCCTATGCTGTTTGCACTCCAGATTGAGCCATTGGCCGTCGTGTTAAGAAGTTCGGGGTTTGTAAAGGGATAGTGTGGGGGGGGGGGGGGGGGGGGGAAGGAATAGGGTGTCCTTATATACCGATGACTTGTTACAGGGGTCGGAACCAAGTGTGTCATTAGGGAGAATATTGGAGTTGCTTTGGGTGCTTGGGTCTTTCTTGGGGTACAAATTAAATCTGGACAAGAATGAATATTTTGCGGTGTCTCGGCCAGGGGTGGGGGCAGGGGTGGGGGGGCTGCCATTCTAAGGCAGGGACTTACTTTATACTCCTGGGGGTGCAGGTTGCTTGGGATTGGGGGGGTGGGGGGGGGCGTAGATACAACGGCCGCGATTCTCCCATATGGGGAGAAATCGTAAGGCTGGCGTCAAATCCGGGCGGGTTTGACGCCAGCCCCCCCCCCCCCCCCCCCTTCCCGACCGGGAACCGATTCTGGTCCCCGGTCGGGGCTAGCATCCCGACGCCGTAAACTCCGGCATCGCGGGCTTAACGAATTTCGTTAAGCCCGCTTGCCAGAGTTAGCGCCGGCTGACGCGTCATATGACGTCAGCCGCGCATGCGCGGATTGGAAGACTCCAACCCGCGCATGCGCGGATGACGTCATCGCGCATTTGCGCGAAACCCGCGCATGCGCGGGCCGGGATGCCCCTCAGCCGACCCGCGAATGGATACTGCGGGGCGGCGGAAGGACAAAGAGTGCGCGGGCATCGGGCCCGCTGCCCGCGATCGGTGCCCACCGATCGCGGGCCCATGGCACCCTTGGCACGGCCGTGGTACTGCCGTGCCAATGGTGCCATGGTTTTAAAAATCGACAGTTTACGGCCGTTTTTACGAACGGCCAGACCAGGTGTGTTTGCCGTTCGTAAAAACAGCCGTAAAGGGCTGGCAACTCGGCCCATCCATCAGCTGAGAATCGCTGCCGGCCGTAAAAAAACGGCGGCAGCGATTCGTATCGGGAGTCGGGCGTGGCGGGGGGGGGAGGATAGCGGGAGGGCGTCGGAACAGCGTGGCCGTAAAATTTTACGAGCCACGCTATTCCCCGCACCGTCGGGAGTGCGGAGAATCGCGCCCAACATTTCTAGTTTGGTGGGGAGAGTGAAAGCTGATCTGGAAAGGTGGGATGGTCTCCCTCTGTCACTGGCGGTTTGGGTGCAGGTGGTTAAAATGAATGTGTTGCCGCGATTTCTGTTTCTTTTCCAATACGTGCCGATTTTCCTGCCAACGGCATTTTTAGAGAGATTGAAGGAATGATTACCTTGTTCATATGGGGAGGGAAGGTGGCCAGAGTTAGAAAGCTGCTGCTACAGAGGGGCAGACAGGCAGGGGGTTTGGGTCTTCCAAACCTGATGTATTATTATCGGGCGGCGAATTTGGAGAAGGTGCGGAGCTGGGTCAGGGGGTTGATTCCCAGTGGGTCAGATTGGAGGAGAGTTTGTGTCGGGGGTCGGGATTGAAGGTGCTAGCAACAGCGCCACTCCTGATGGCCCCGGGGAAATACTCGGGGAGTCCGGTAATAATAGCTTCATTGAGAATTTGGAGGCAGTTTCGCCAACACTTCAGGTTGGGAGCAGGGTCTAGTGAAATGCCGATTCAGGGGAACCACAGATTTGAGCCAGCGAGGTGGGGTGGAAATTTTCGGAGATGGGAGGAGAAGGGGATAAAAGATTTGTTTCTTGGGAGTCGGTTTGCAGAATTGAAGGAGCTACGGGCGAAGTATGGGCTGGAGCAGGGGGAAATGTTTAGAAACATGCAGGTTCGAGATTTTTCCAGGAAAGAGATACAGAGCTTCCCGGTGGAGCTAGCCTTCACATTGCTGGAGGAGGTGCTGACGACAAGGGGACTGGAGAAAGGGGTAGTGTCGGCGGTTTATCAGGCTATTTTGGAAGAGGAAAAGGCACCGCTGGAAGGGATCAAAGCAAAGTGGGAGGAAGATTTGGGAGAGGGTATGGAGAAGGGGTTTAGGGCCAATCAAGGATAGTAGTGGAAAGTTGTGTGTGGAATCAGAGGAGATAGGGGAAGCGTTAAATGGATATTTTTCGTCAGTGTTTACACTGGAGAAAGACAATGTTGTTGAGGAGAACACTCAGGTTCAGTCGACCAGGCTAGATGGAATTGAGATTCAAAAGGAGGAGGTGTTAGCAATTTTAGAAAATGTCAAAATAGATAAGTCCCCTGGGCCAGATGGGATTTATCCTAGGATTCTCTGGGAAGCCAGGGAGGAGATTGCAGAGCCTTTGTCCTTGATCTTTATGTTGTCTTTGTCGACAGGAATAGTGCCGGAAGACTGGAGGATAGCAAATGTTGTCCCCTTGTTCAAGAAGGGGAGTAGAGACAACCCTGGTAATTATAGACCTGTGAGCCTTACTTCGGTTGTGGGTAAAATGTTGGAAAAGGTTATAAGAGATAGGGTTTATAATCATCTTGAAAAGAACAAGTTGATTAGCGATACTCAACACGGTTTTGTGAAGCGTAGGTCATGTCTCACAAACCTTATTGAGTTTTTTGAGAAGGTGACCAAACAGGTGGATCAGGGTAAAGCTGTTGATGTGGTGTATATGGATTTCAGTAAGGCGTTTGATAAGGTTCCCCACGGTAGGCTATTGCAGAAAATAAGGAAGTATGGAATTGAAGGTGATTTAGCAGTTTGGATCAGTAATTGGCTAGCTGAAAGAAGACAGAGGGTGGTGGTTGATGGCAAATGTTCATCCTGGAGTTCAGTTACTAGTGGTGTACCGCAAGGATCTGTTTTGGGGCCACTGCTGTTTGTCATTTTTATAAATTACCTGGAAGAGGGTGTAGAAGGATGGGTTAGTAAATTTGCAGATGACACGAAGGTCGGTGGCGTTGTGGATAGTGCTGAAGGATGTTATAGGATACAGAGGGACATAGATAAGCTGCAGAGCTGGGCTGAGAGGTGGCAGATGGAGTTTAATGCGGAAAAGTGTGAGGTGGTTCACTTTGGAAGGAGTAACAGGAATGCAGAGTACTGGGCTAATGGCAAGATTCTTGATAGTGTAGATGAACAGAGAGATCTCGGCATCCAGGTACATAAATCCCTGAAAGTTGCCACCCAGGTTAATAGGGCTGTTAAGAAGGCATATGGTGTGCTAGCCTTTATAAGCAGGGGGATTGGGTTTCGGAACCACAAGGTCATGCTGCAGCTGTACATAACTCTGGTGCGGCCGCACCTGGAGTACTGCGTGCAGTTCTGGTCACCACATTATAGGAAGGATGTGGAAGCTTTGGAAAGGGTTCAGAGGAGATTTACTAGGATGTTGCCTGGTATGGAGGGAAGGTCTTACGAGGAAAGGCTCAGGGAATTGAGGTTGTTTTCGTTAGAGAGGAGAAGGCTGAGAGGTGACTTAATAGAGACATATAAGATAGTCAGAGGGTTAGATAGGGTGGACAGTGAGAGTCTCTTTCCTCGGATGGTGATGACCAACACGAGGGGACATAGCTTTAAATTGAGGGGTGATAGATATAGGACAGATGTCAGAGGCAGTTTCTTTACTCAGAGAGTAGTAGGGGTGTGGAACGCCCTGCCTGCAACAGTAGTAGACTCGCCAACTTTAAGGGCATTTAAGTGGTCACTGGATAGACATATGGATGAAAATGGAATAGTGTAGGTCAGATAGGCTTCAGATTGTTTCACAGGTCGGCGCAACATCGAGGGCCGAAGGGCCCGTACTGCGGTGTAGTGTTCTATGTTCTATGTTCTGGTGTGAAGTGCTCCGGATAGTGAACGCCTCCACCTCGTGCGAGAGGTTGGGGCTGATACAGTTGAAGGTGGTATACAGAGCGCACCTCACGAGGGCGAGGATGTGCCGATTCTTTGTGGGGTAGAAGATGTGTGTGAATGTTGTGGGTTGGGGGGGGGGGGGGGGGGGGGGGGCACGAATCATGTTCATATGTTTTGGAGGATTACTGGAAGGAAGTTTTTCGGGTAATCTCTAAAGTGGTGCATATGAAACTGGACCCGGGCCCTCGGGAGGCCATATTCAGGGTGTTGGACCAACCGGGGTTGGAAACAGGCGCAGAGTCAGATGTTGTAGCCTTCGTTGATCGCCCAAAGGTGGAAAATGTTGGGATGGAGATCAACCTCTCCACCCTGTGCCCTGGCGTGGCGGGGGGACCTGTTGGAATTCTTGACGCTTGAGAAGGTAAAGTTTGAACTGAGGGGAGGGATGGAGGGGTTCTACAATTCATGAGCGTTATTCATTATGCACTTTCAAAAATTGGATAATATTGAATATTGGGGGAGGTTGGGAGGGTTAGGGGAGGGGGACTGTATGTGTTAATGGTGACTATGGGTGATCCCATAATCCTTTTTGTTATTTGTTTATGTTAACATGCGGGCAGTTGTTTGGCGGTTGGTAGGAGGATGGGATTGTTGTTGTTGATATGGGGACTGACATTATATTTGTTACTGCCTATTGTTTATTGTTGGTGGGTGTAAATTTGGGAGAAAATGTGAAAAAGGAGGAGAATAAAAATATTTTTTAAAAAGAATTTGGTCAGCCTGGTAGGTAGAGGTGCTTCTCAGCCACTCGTGGGGATAGATGTTGAAGTCTCCGACCCACACTGCATTCTGTGGTACACTTAGTGCTTCTTCCAAGCGGCATTCAACATGGAGCAGTACTGATTCATCAACTGAATTTCATAGAATTTCATAGAATTTACAGTTCTGAAGGAGGCCATTCGGGCCATCGAGTCAGCATTGACCCTTGGAAAGAGCACCCTACCCAAGCCCACGCCTCCACCCTATCCCCATAAAACAGCCATCCTACTTAACCTTTTTTCGACACTAAGGGCAATTTAGCATTGCCAATCCACCTAACCCGCACATCTTTGGACTGTGGGAAGAAACCGGAGCACCTGGAGGAAACCCACGCACACAGGGAGAGAACATGCAGACTCCGCACAGACAGTGAACCAAGCCGGGAATCGAACCTGGGACCCTGGAGCTGTGAAACAACTATGCTAACCACTGTGCTACCATGCTGCCCACGGAGATGGGTGGGTGGGAATTAGCTGGAGGTTTCATCATCCATTCTTGTCCTGATACCAGAGTCAATGTCGAGGCTTCCCAGAGCCATTTCTACCCGACTATGTACCACTGTACTACTGCTGCTGTTGGTTGGTCTTACCAGTAGGACAGGACATACCCAGGGTTGGTCTGAGACATTGGTTCAAGGTATAATACAGTGAGTATAACAATGTCAGGCTGTTGTTTAACTAATCTGTGGGACAGCTAATCAATTGTGGCAAAAGTACCCAGATGTCAGTGAGGAGGTCTATGCCGGGTCAGCTGGGCAGGATGTGCCTTCGATGTTTTTGGTGTCTGCGTGGATGCCAGGTCACCTGTTAGGTCTTCTTCTTATTCACCTTTTCTGCAGTGGTTTGTCACTACTCAGTGGTCCCCAGTTGGTATGATCTTGGTAGAGATCAGTAACATTTTTCTGGAAACCTGAAAATCTAAGTAATTACTGAAAGAACAAAGCCACAAGGTTCACTGTTCAGAACAAAATTATTTTACTGCACATAAACAAAAGAACATTGGCGCGATTCTCCGCAACCACGATGGGTGGGAGAATAGCGGGAGGTCCGCTCCCGCACCTCCCGCTATTCTCCCACCCCCCCAAAATGGCGTGTCCGGTTTTGCGACATGCCGCTCCGAGCAACGCAGGCCGCCGTTTTTCACGGCGGCCCAGATGGGCCGAGCGGCCTGCTGTTCCCGACCTGTTCACGACGGCGGCAACCACACCTGGTCGCTGCCGTCGTGGACATGGCGCGCCAGGTAAGTGTGGGGCCTCGGGGGGCGGATCGGGGATCGAGCACCACGACCGTGCTCGGGAGGGGACGGGCCAGCGATCGGTGCCCACCGATCGTCGGGCCGGCATCTCAAGGGGACGCACTCTTTCCCCTTCGCCGCCCCGCAAGATCAAGCCGCCACGTCTTGGAGGGCAGCTGAGGGGAAAGACGGCAACCGCGCATGCGTGGGTTTGAGTTGCCCAACCCGCGCATGCGCGGCTGACGTCATTAGGCGCCACGGCGGCATCATTCATGGCGCGCCGGGCCTTGAAGCCAGGGACAAGGCCCGGCGGCTGAGTTTCCCGGTACGGCCCTCCTATCCCCCTGGGGAAGGGAGAATAGGGGGCCTGGAGAGGCTTCCGACGCCGTTGTGAACCTCTCCGGGTTTCACGACGGCATCGGGCCTTGTGGAGAATTCCGCCCATGGTTCACATTTGCATTCTGAGTAGGGTTTTCTGGCTCCGCCCGCTGCTGGGATCATCCTGTCCCGAGCAAAGTCAATGGACTTTTGGCTAGATCACCCCATCTCACGCACTGGGTCCTGTCACAGTGGGGCTGAAAAATCCCAACCTCTGTCTTACCAAGTCAGTTACACTAAAGGTATGGAAAGTACAATGAACACTTTTCTCTGAACCAAACTTCTTAACTGAAATTTCCTTCCACGCCCCTTTGACTTACACAAGTCAGAAACTTATCAGAAATTAGAAAATTAAGCACTTGTCTGAGTGCTCTTTCAAAGATTTGTATAAGGATTGAAATGTCTTTGGCCCTCTTCTTACTTCTGGCAAGGTTTCCATCAAACCTCCTCCAACCGTCCCACAGTTGTATACTCTCTATTCAACACAAGCATCACTAGTATATTATACATTGCCACCTTGGGTCAGAAATCCCCTGGTTCTAATGTTCTTTAACTCTGGAATTTGGCATGCAGTAATTCTCTCTTCTAAGCCTGGCTATACTATAAGTCGAACACGTTGCTAGCAGAGTCCTTCATCTATGAAGGGTTTTACCCTTTTTAGCCAGCACACAGAATTTCAACTGAATTTGGCTTGAAAGAAACATTCCCTGCAACCAGTTTTTTTTAAACTAAATTAAACTGCTTGAAAACAGAACCACATCCAGGAATTTATTCCTCCTTGTACTTAACTTCTTGGTTGCCTTTTCTAAACTAATTTTTTCTTGCATCCAGCTTAGTTGCATGATCAGTTACTGGAAGCATGTTACACTTTACAAGAAATAATTTTCCGAGAAACATGGTTCTCAAAGGGACCATCACCCCAACATAAACTATAGGTTTCCCCCTAAAGCGCAGAGGCCATCACATATCTCCCTTCAAAAGAAAGAAGTCCGACTAAGTTGGGATTTTTTTTACAACACTTTAAAATACTACACATCTTAACATTTTAAATACTTTACCAACTGTCCAATATATAATACACACAATAATACCTGCCCTATGGTTTAATCAAAATTCAAATGTCCAACATCTTATGATCTCAGGTTGTTGATCCAATGATGATAGCATTTAAACAGGAGAGGGAAATTCTGTCCAAAACATTTGGCATATAAATAAGTTTATAAGTCTGCTTTAAGCAGTTATTAAAACAAATAGTTAAATACTGGATAAAGTATCTGCAATTATGTTGTTCCTTCCTGTAACATGAGCAATTTTAAAGATAAATAATCGCAGCATCAGACTCCAGTGAAGTAAATGGAGATTCTTGGTCTTGGGTTTCTCTAAGAACACTAGTGGATTATGAGCACTGTCTCTCCGGCAATTTAGAAATGTATATTTCAAACCAAAACAGGATTTAATGCTTCCTTTTCAACCGTGGAGTGCTCTTGTTGGCAAGTATTAGGTTTTCTCGAGAAATAGGTGACTGGTCACTCTATGTTAGCATCATTATCTTGTAGGAAGACAACTCCCACACCATTTCATGAGTATCAATGGTTTGTTGAAATTTCGAGCAGCAAATAGACCATCATGGACCTCATTTTAGCTATGTCAGGTGCTGCTCATGCGCTCCTTGTTGAATCAGGGTGATCCTTTGGCTGGGAGCTAATGGTAGAGTGAGAGATATGCTGTGCCATGAAGTTACAGATTGTGGCTAACTATATTCTGCTCATGATGATGGCCCACAGTGCCTCATCGATGTGCAGTTTTGAGCTGTTAAATCTGTTCTGAATATATCCCATTTAACACGGTGATAGTGCCACTCAAAGAATGGACAGTGCCTAATTATGAAGACAGGAGTTTGTCTCCACGAGGACTGTGTGATGATCACTCGTACCATTACGAACATGGACAGATGCATCTGTGACAAGTAGATTGGCGAGTGTGAGGTTAAAGATGGTCTAATAGAGTTTAAATTTATAAAAGGTTTTGATAAAGTGGACACAGAGGCCTGGATTTTCATGCAGAGTTACGCAAACCCAGCCTGGGGGAAAAGTGGCCAAAATGTATTTTTATTCTGGGTTGGTAAGGTTTCCTTGGAGTCGGGCAAAGCAATCCCAGGATGAGTGTGGTGGATGCTAGGCGCAGTGGTGGGCTGGGTGGAAGTCCTGTCTCAGTGCACCAGCATTGTATTATGTTTTGAAAAAAACAAAGAAACAAAACAGCCCTCCAGCCCTCACCCCCATATACTCTTCATCCATGCCAACCCATGCCCATCAACCCCCATGATCCCTCATACCTTCCATGCCAACATATACCCTTCTGGCGAGCTCTTACTCCATTGGCCCCTGATCCCTTCCATTCCATTCTATGTCGCCTACCAACCCCAATGACCCATTATAGTCCTATGCAAACTTAATGTCAACTCATTACCCCTCCCACCACCCTTTGCCCTTTCATCCAAGATGCCTACTCATCCAGTAGCCACCAAGGTCAGACATCATAAATCATTCTGAGAGTGCCAATATTGCAGACTTTATTTTTTTAAATCACTCTCAGTCATAAAAAAAATTAACATTCCTTCTACCACATTATCCCTTATAACAACAAACAATTAATTCAATTGCATAATCCCTTATAAAACAAGCATTGGAATTCATAGTCCAACTTCAAAGTGTTCATAACCACTTGGAGCTGTCAAACTGTGAAATATGAGGCACCCTATTGTGATAATGAACTGGTGTGAAATTAGTCATGCAGCACTAATCCAGTAGTGGGAGCCCTAAGGTTAATGTCATCAGACAGTGTGAAATAACAAGCAATAATTTATTTGACACTCCAGACAGATTTTACAAAGAATTAGGAGGCAGGAGTTTTCAATTATTGACACTTGACAGTTTTTCTTAACATTTTTCACAGTTACTTTTAACAGTTCCAATGAACTTCATAGTTCTAATAATTTTGTATATATTTTTTCCACACATTCAGGCCGACTTTTAGTAACCAAAGGGCTCTTTTCCTCTTCCAAATGACATTTGACTTCTCCCAAAGGCCACCTTACCTCTCCAAAAGTGTCCCAGTACACTGACTATCCAAACAAATCCACTAAATTCTAATCTTCCCCTACCAGGTCTAATCTGTGCAGATTGGGTTTCAGACACTTCTCACACCAAAATCACAGGAGTGGAGACAACTGCTGATTTCTATGGACTGCTGCCACCACAGAGCGCACATAGATAAATCCCAACCCCGGCCAATTCCTGAAAGAATGGAAGAAGCGGAGCTTGGGGGTAGGACTTCTGAATTCCACCATTTGTACCACAAAGGAGTGGCTTTCTATTGTTGCCAAAATCCAGGCCATAATGTTTCCTGTTGTGTGGTAGCACAACATAGATAGTGATAGCACGACTAGAGGCCATCACCTAGAAACCTAATAGGTAATTCCAAAGTTACTTCTTCACCTAAAGAGTGGTGAGAATATGGAACTCACCAGCACTGGGAGTGGTTGAAGCAAAGAGAATAGATGCAAGTAAGGCAAGACAAGCTTATGAGGGAGAAGGAAATAGATGATTATAGTGGTAGATTTAGATGGGAAAAGATGAGAGGAGAATCAAGTGGAGCATAATCATTGGCATAGACTGGTTTGATCGAATGTTATGTTTCAGCGTTATTTATCCCATCAAAGTAGGTTTTCCCCCTGGTGTTTCTTACCTCACTTTCTGCTGCAGAACCAGACTGGCAGATGAGTCCTTCAAGATTCAACCAAATCAGTTAGTAATATTGCTACTGAGCCACTCCTGGTGGTGGACATTGACGTCTTCCACCCAGAGTGCATTCTGTGCCCTTGCTACCCTCAGTACCCCTTCGAAGTGGCATTCAATATGGAGGAGTACTGATTGGTCAGCTGATTGAGGATGGTAGACAGAAGGTAACTGGCAGAAGGTTTCCTTGCCCATGTTTAACCTGATGCCATGTGAATTCATGGAACACGGAATGAACGTTGAGGATTCCCAGAGAAATTCCCTCCCCACTGTACTTTACTGTACTGCCATCTCTGGTGGGTCTGTCCTGCTGGTGGAACAGAATATACCCAGAGATGGTGGTGGACATGCCAGGGCCACTCATTCGCTGCAAATCTATATCAGGCTATTTCTTGACTAGTCTCTGGGACTGCACTACCTCCAGAGAATTAGTGCAGGCACCTGGATTACTCGCTGAGCAACATTACAGCTATGCCATTATTCCCCCAATATTCTCAAATCAAGACAAAATAACCTGAAGAACATTTTCTGAGCTTTCATTACTAAAGAGAGTAGATGTATTCTTAGTCATTCATCAGCCACATCTTCAGAAGGCTGAATTTTCTCCCAGTTAGTTATGACCACAGCACAAAACTTCCAGTAGCCGTCCTTACCTTCAGGCTGTGCAGTTACATAATATGAGTCATACATGAAAATGCATTACAGTGACAACGAATGGAGAACTAGTTCCTGTTAACTGTAGACTGAACACATACAAGTAGTTTGCACAATATTTAGTTCCTTCTTACAAATTATTTATTTCCTAATTGTTAAAACCAGAGCAAGATCCAAAAGTGTTTGACTAGAATTGATACACATCTGATCTAGTTGTGCTCAGAATGTTGCAGTGCTTTTGGGAACAACACAAAGCTCACAAACTGACTTTTGAGAGTTAATAAACCTTTTTGTTCACGCAAACATTGATGCCTTGTTCATTTGGCCTGAACGACTTTTTACTGGGCTGAAATTTGTTTTGTAATACAGTCAGCTCTTTTAGCTCACATTATCTAGAAAATTTACACTTCATTATTCCCTAAACTGGCCTTAAGAAAGTTAGTTTGGAAACCTCATGTAATCTTCAAACTAGGTAACCTTTTCGGAAGCGATGAGTATAAAGTATCTTTGTTGACTTAGGCAAGGGCCACTGGAACCATAGTCAACCATCAGCAAACCAGGTCATGTCTAAAGCTCTGTCAAACTATAATGTTTCACACTATTAACGCTAACCATGACCATTAGCTGTCACTGCAGATTGGGAATGGACAAAGACTTTATTAACCACTTTGTCAGGTATGCAACTGAAAATCGAAGCAGTTCGAGAATTGAAGATTCAGATAAGCGATTGTATGCTTGGTTCCATTATCAGTTTCTGCTTGTAATATGGCAATCTTTCAATTTTAAATGACAATCATGTTGCACTCTATTTAAAGTACAGTTTTAAATAAGTCAGCATATTGATTAGTACCAGGCTGGAGTCCAATAAATGTTTTGTGTAATTCGAGGACAGAATTACTCAATAATTTGTGTCAAAGATCACAGTTACAAGCAGTGTTTTGCTTGAATGGCTCTATCATACGTTGCACCCCATTGTGATGGGATATGAGCTCTTCCCAGCAATTCTCTTTTAGTCAGGTCCTGGGTTTAACCATGTGCAAGGTTGGTGAGCGAAAGTGAGGTAATTCCCAACAGGGTGGAGAGGGATGAATGAAGGTTGTCTTCTAATAACCACCAGCGACAGACAGGCAATGGCAAAAGCCTGGGACAATTCTTTCAGATGGACAGAAGGAGAGTACAAAAAGAAAATCAGATTACTGGTGGATGAAAGGAAGAAACTGCTGTTTCTGCATCTCCGCTTCATTGTTTGTGTTTCTTCTCCCTCTTTAATTACACCCACTTCCTCTTTTGCTGTTCTCCTACCTTCTTTATTTATCTCTTTATTCCTGTTATATTTTTCTCTTTTTGCCTGATCAAGACTTGTCCAGGTGAGGATGTTGCTGGTACCAGGGTGGAAGACACAAACCCCACAACCTGAGGACCCGGCCATCCATCCGGCCAGGGAGGGACTCAGAGGAGGAGGCTGGTGATGGCCAAGATGTACAGGCATCGCTGGTCTTTCAAACAAACGATGGACGTGTGTCGCAGAATGCTGTCTTAACAAGGTGTGGCACCTGTCCATGTCCTTGTGGACTTGGCACCACATGGAGGAGGAGGAGGATACCTGCTCCGGTGGCCATCACGGTCACTGCAGCCCTCTACGCCTCATGATCATTCCAGGACTCAAGCGGGGACTTGTGCAGCATCTCACAAACTACACCTCACAAATACATCCCTAAAATCACAGATGCCCTGTTTGTCCGAGCAACTAACGATATAAGCTTTGACATGGACCAGGCCCAACAGGCTGCCCAGGCAGCAGGATTCTCCACCATCGCCGGGATGCCCCAGGTCCAGGGGTTAAAGATGGCATACATGTCGCCTTGCACTCATTGCGCCGTCAGGGAATGCACCACATCAACATGAAGGGGTTCCACCCTCTGAACATCCAGCTCATGTGCGACCACCACATGAAGATGATGCAAATGTGTGCAAGCTTCCCAGGGACTGTGCTCGACAGCAGCATCCTGGGGCAGTCAGACATCCCCGACCTCTTCGAAGACCATCCGAGAATGGCCGGTTGGCTCTTAGGGGACAAGGGATATCCACTGAGGACCTGGCTCAAGTCCCAAAAGACGTGCTTGTTACGTGAACTGGACATTCTGAATTCTCCCTCTGTGTACCCGAACAGGCGCCACAGTGTGGCGACTAGGGGCTTTTCACAGTAACTTCATTGCAGGGTTAATGTAAGCCTACTTGTGACAATAACTATTATTATTAATGACGGCAGTGTGAAGGCCGGTGACCGACACAGATACTCGATACAATCAGGCCCATGCGGCCAACCGGACTGTCATTGAGCAGTGCATTGGACTCCTCAAAATGCGGTTCTGCTCTAATGGTGCACTCTCAGAGGATCGCCCACTTCGTGATGGTTTGCTGTGCCCTCCACAAACTGGCACAGCAGTAGGGCGATGTGCTGGAGGTGGACAGGGAGGCACATGTGGCCACCTCCGAGGAGGAGGTCGTGAAGGAGCTGGACCAGGAGGGGCTGGAGGATGAGCCCAGGGAGGACCTGCAGGACTAGCCAAAGGATAGAGGACAGGTAGCTGCAGCGAGGGTCCGGCAAGCTGGGGGGGGGGGGGGGGCAGGGAGGAACTTGTCCTCGCCTGATTCACATTGGTCGGCGCCCAAAGGACCCCTGGGGTTCACCTCAGGATGGAGGGGCAGCTGGATTGAGCCCCGGCTGCCACTCCATCATTTTGCAGCATGGTGTCAATGCCCTCAACAATGCTTCTCAGTGACTGGGGCATGCTCTGGAGCTCACCGGCAATGCCCACCTGCGACTGGGACATCTCCCCCCATGACTCGGACTTGCTCTGGAGGACCTTGGTAATGCCCACCTGAGAGTGGGACATGCTCCGCAACGCCTCATCAAGGTTCACATGGTAATGGAGCACAACAAGAGCAGGACGAGCAGCGTAATAATCTCAGGATTGCTACCGGTGCCACGTGCAAGTGAGGCAAGGAACAGAGAGCGAGTGCAGCTGAACACATGGCTACAGGGCTGGTGCAGGAGGGAAGGTTTCAGATATGTAGGCCATTGGGATACCTTCAGAGGGATAGGAACAGACAGTATGGGAAGATATTTAATTGGGAGAGAGGAAATTATACTGCTATTAGACAGGAGCTGAGGAGCATAAATTGGGAACAGATGTTCACAGGTAAATGCACAACAGTAATGTGGGGTTGTTTAAGGAGCACTTGCTGTGAGTGCTGGATAGTTTTATCCCACTGAGATGAGGAAGGAATGGTAAGGTGAAGGAGTCTTGGATGACAAGAGAAGTGGAGCATCTTGTGAAGAGGAAGAAGGAAGCTTACATAAGGTTGAGGAAACAAGGATCTGGCACGGCTCTAGAGGGTTACAAGGTAGCCAGGAAGGAACTCAAAAATGGACTTAGGAGAACTAGAAGGGGCATGATAAAGCTCTGGCGGGGAGGATGAGGGAAAACTCCAAGGTGTTCTACACTTATGTGAGAAATAAGAGGATGATCAGAGTGAGAGTAGGGCCGATTAGGGATAGTGAAGGGAACTTGTGCCTAGAGTCTGAGGACAGAGGAGAGGCCTGAAATGAATATTTTGCTTCAGCATTCACTAGAGAGAGGGACCTTGTTGCTTCTGAGAACAGTGTGAACCAGGTTAATAGGCTCAAACAGGTTGATATTAAGAAGGAGGATATGCTGTAAATTTTGAAAAGCATCAGGATAGAGAAGTCCCTTGGGCCAGATGGGATATATCCAAGGTTACTATGGGAAGTGAGGGAGGAGATTGCTGCACCATTGGTGATGATCTTTGCATCCTCACTCTTCACTAGAGTAGTACAAAATGATTGGAGGCAGGCGAATGTTGTTCCCCTGTTCAAGAAAGCGAAAAGGGAAATCCCTGGAAATTACATACCCATCAATCTTATGTCTGTGGTGAGCAAAATCCTGGAAAAGATTCTGAGAGATAGGATTTATGATTATTTAGAAAAACATAGTTTGAATAAAGATAGTCAGCATGGCTTTGTGAGGGGCCGGTCATGCCTCACAAGCCTCATTGAATTCTTTGAGGATGTGACGAGACACATTGATGAAGGTCGGGCAGTGGATGTGGTGTTTAGTAAGGTTTTTGATAAGGATCCCCATGGTAGGATCATTCAGAAAGTCATGGGATACAGGGAAATTTGGCTGCCTGGATACAGGATTGGCTGGCCGAAAGAAGACAGCGAGTGGTAGTGGATGGAAAGTATTCCGCCTGCAGGTTGGTGACCAGTGGTGCCCACAGGGATCTGTTCTGGGACCTCCACTCTTTGTGTTTTTTATAAATGACTTGGATGAGGAAGTGGAAGGGTGGGTTAGTGAGTTTGCCAATGACACAAAGGTTGGTGGAGTTGTAGATGTGGTTGAGGGCTGTTGCAGATTACAACATGACATTGACAGGATGCAGAGCTGGGCTGAGAAGTGGCAGATGGAGTTCAACCTAGATAAATGTGAAGTTTTGGAAGGTCGAATTTGAATGCTCAATACAGGGTAAAAGGCAGGATTCTTGGAAGTGTGGAGGAACAAAGGGATCTTGGGGTCCACGTACATAGATCCCTCAAAGTTGCCACCCAGGTTGATAGGGTTGTTAAGAAGGCATATGGTGTGTTGGCTTTCATTAACAGGGGGATTGAGTTTTAGAGCGGTGAGGTTTTGCTCCAACTTTATAAAACCCTGGTTGGACCACACTTGGAATATTGTGTCCAGTTTTGGTTGCCTCATTATAGGAAGGATGTAGATGCTTTGGAGGGCGTGCAGAGGAGATTTACCAGGATACTGCCTGGACTGGAGGGCATGTCTTATGAAGAAAGATTGAGGGAGCTAGGGCTTTTCTCACTGGAGCGAAGAAGGAAGTGAGATTACTTGATAGAGGTGTGCGATATGATGAGAGACATGAATTGAGTGGATAGCCAGAGACTTTTCCCCAGGGTGGAAATGGCTGTCCCGTGGGCACATAATTTCAAGGTGATTGGAGGAAGGTTTAGGGTAGATGTCAGAGGTAGGTTCTTTACACAGAGTGGTGGGTGCGTGGAATGCACTGCCTGCGGAGGTGGTGTAGTCAGTCATTCGGGACATTTAAGCGACTCTTGGACAGGCACATGGACAGCAGTAAATTAAAGGGGTGTAATTAGGTTGGTCTTAGATTAGGTTAAGTGGTCAGCACAACATCATGGGCCGAAGGGCCTGTACTGTGCTGCACTGCTCTATGTTTTATGTTCTATCCCCCAGCGACTGGGATACGCTGGCGAGGTGCCCAGCCATGGCCGTCACAGGCTGAGCCACGTCTTGGACATCTCCACTCATACTGCTGATGTCATGTACCAGGCTCTCCACTGCAGTCACCACCCTTGCATTGTTGGCCTCGGTGTCATGCACTGCCAGTGCTTTCTCCTGTGCCCATAGCCTCTGGGACTCCTCCAATTGGCTATGGACCTGCTGGAGCGTCGCTGACATCTCACTCTGAATATCATGGTCGCACCCTATTGACTGCATCAGTTCCGGGTAAACCTGGGAGAACCCTGATAAACCCTGTGAACCCCAAACTGGACCACTCACCTCACTCCAAGGATCCCATTATGATTTCTCGTGAAAGTCTCACCCAATTACCGGCAGCAGTCACCACGTCAGTGGTGCTGCTGGCCTTAGAGATGCCAGTCTGACTGGGACCCGGCTGGGTCCTGGGATCCAGCAGGCTTTCGACTGCTGCCTTGCCTGGTTGTTCTCGCCTCCACCCGTTGTGCATCAGCAACTGTGTGGTGCTCATCAGAATGTGCCCCACAAGCCTGTCCACTACTGTCGTCCTCCGAGGTGTGTGTCTCTGCGCTGGTGGAGGATGGGGATGACAGCTGTGCCGTGAATATAGTGGTCTCCTCAGAGCGCCCCTCCGAGGTATTCTCATGGGAGGTAGGGGTGCCAACCCGGATGGGGCGGCAATGTCAGGTGGAGATCCTGCAGGAGAATAGACATCTGGTCAGTGGCAGGGATGGGTCAGTCTGTATGGCATTAACAACTCATCTGTGACAGGTATTCTGGGTGGGGCCGGTGGATCCTCACCTCTGTGTTGGAAACCAACCTCTATGTTGGTGACCGATCTGTCCTCGCCCTGTTCTTCATAGGGGGTGAGGTCTCTGATGTCCAGTGTGTCCTTCCGCCTGTCCGGGCCCTCTCCCGTCTGTTGTGGGCCAACATCTCCTGCAGGGACACAGAGGGGGCATCGCAGGGGAGGGGAGGAGGGGCAGTATGGGGGCGATGGGGAGTATGGGGGGAATGGGGTGATGGGTGGCACAGCTGGACATGGGTGGATAGGGCATGGTATGGTGCTGGACAGGGGGCAGTGCCAGGCACATGCTCATGAGGAGTGGGGCTGGGGTGGTGGGCAAGGGCTGTGTCAGGGGGTTGGTGCCAACCCACCCGTTTGGCTTGGTGTAGGGCATGGACCTTCTTCCGGCACTCAGTGCCGGTCCTCCTGGTGACGCTCCCTGAGCTGACGGTCGCTGCCATTTCCTCCCAGGTGGCACCGGCTGCCCTGTGGCTGACCCTCCGAGCCCCTCAGCGGAACAGGGCATCCCGTCTGTCTCAACCGCGTCCAACAATCTGGCCAGGTCGGCCTTCCCGAATTGTGGTGATCGTCTCCTCGGAGGCATGGCTGAGAGCTGAGTGGGGTGTTTCTGCAGGATAGGTTTAAGTGCTGCTCCCCCTTGTTGACGGTTAGCTGGTGGGCGCGGTCCTGGCAAATTAGTCAGCCGGACCATCATTTGCGACGCAAAGCCCATGAGGCCTCACTAAGTGGACCAATTAACGTTTGATACCGGTGATGGCTTTGCCAGGTCGAGTGTCGGGAAGCTCATGGCACTTCCCATTCATTACCACACTCAGCAACTTTTCCATTAAATCACATCGAAAATGTGGACATAGTGCAAAAAATATAAGGAGCAGCAGCTGGCCATAAGAAAACTTATTTCCTCCAGGTACAGAGCTGCCATTTCTAGATCATCCCCAGTTGTGAAACATTAAAAAATTGCTCAATGGACAGTGACCTCCAAAGACAGTCAGGATCTGACTTGTGTGATCAACTTTGTGTCACTTACCAATCATTGCAGCCTCAGACAGAGAAAGTTAATGGATGGATCAGAGAGGTTGGATTATGCAGCTAAAGACACTGCCTTAATTGCAATCTTGATAGTTTGTCTCCAAGCAAGGACCAAATACTTTAATCCAACACTAATAATCTTGTCTTGAGAACATTTATTTTTTAAATTGAGAAAAATGTTGTTTCTTCTAGTAAATTACTAGAATATTACAGGATTGTTGTGGCCAGAACATTAATAAGTCAAAACCACTGTAGAGTGTTGAGATGTAGTGCTGGATTTAATATTCCCAACGCAGGTCCTGCTGGCTGCAGAACTGGTGGGAAATCCTCATTGCTTCAGAGGAGGAGACTGAACCAAATTAAGTGCCTCTCAGACATTTAACTGGCTAGCATGTTGCCTCCCCTGGGATATAGGAACCTGGTGACAGATATCCCACCGGCCAGACAATCGGAGAATGGCATCTCTATGGCCAGCAGAACCACTGGACGGGGTGACTGCTGCTGGTAATACGGTGAGACCTTCACTAGACATCGTAATGGGATCCTTGGAGTGAGATGAGTGGTCCAGTTTGGGGTTCACAGGGTTGGCCAGCAATGGGTGGGGAGGGGCTGGATACAAGGGCAAGGGGTGGCTCTCAGCGGGTAACCCTCTTCCCCATGCTTGGACTCAAGTTCAAACACTAAATGCCTTTGAAAGAGGGTCTTCCTAGGATGCAGCTATCAAACCCAATAGGTTTGCTGGGCAGCCTACAGGAAGCACTGGAAGCTCAAACGGGTTTGGGAGAACCCTGATCCATCACTGAATTCCATAGGCTCAGGGATAATGACCTGTAATTGCCTCATTAATGAGCCTTATTAGCCAGGTGAGGGTTCCCCAAGTCAGTCCATTCCCATTGCTGTTTAAATAAGAGTCCATTTTCCTGCTCCTGGGAATGGGATATGTGGTCTTCCCCTCAAATATGCTGACCACCCACAACCTAGCCTGCTCCAGTGTACAGCACCGAATCCAGCCCCTAAAGTACTGCGGAATATCAACTGCTCCATGATTCCCAACCTTGGCCATGCCCTTAAATTACACATGGAAAGGTGTCCAGGTGCTTCCGTACAAGGGGGAGGAGGAATCAGAAACATTGGTTTGCTCAGCCCAATTATTGATCCACTTTATAAAGGCTAACGGATGTTTTTCATGAAGTGTTAATTTCAGAGTGGTACTGTGGCATGGTGCTGTAGAATCATATTTGCACAAAGCGTATAAAACAAGGAGAGCAGTAACAACAACCTGACTGCAGATTGCTATTATGATAATTGAAGCTGAATTTGACAGAAGCCTCCTCTGATATGTTGACAACAGGAATGCAAAGTGTTCAGTGCTCACCTGATGGTAATTTGTTGAATTCAGTTTTTTCTGATAAGAACAATTATGATGTTGCCCAGATTTGTACCACTGGCACTTGTACTGATAAACCTGCCACCAAATACCAAAACAGAAAAGCTGGGGGTGATTTTCCGGAAAGATTTTGAAGCATGGGAGCAAATGGGAACTGCCGTGAGCTTCCTGGCACTCAGGCCCGGCGAGGCTGGGAACACTTTTCAACATTAATTGGTCCACTTAATGAGGCCCCACAGGCTTCATGCCGCAAATGAAGGCTTGCCAGCCTATTCCCCCTTCTTCCGAGACATTTCCGCCACCCCCCTCCCCCCACCCTCCCATGCAGCCCCCAACCCTCAACTGCCCTCCCCTCATGTAAGTGGCAATCGATGTCCTCTCTGTGTCTCTGCATGAAAAGCTCTCCTACAATTGCCAGGAGAAGGCCCAGACTGGTGGAGGGGAGCGTGACATAAGAATCCCCATGACCTTCAAGGAATGGGCCCTGAGGGCAGCTCGGTGGCACAGTGGTTAGCACTGCTGCCCCACGGCACCGAGGTCCCAGGTTTGATCCCGGCCCTGGGTCACTGTCTGTGTGGAGTTGGCACATTCTCCCCATGTTTGCTTGAGTTTTGCCCCAACAATCCAAAGGTGTGCAGGGTAAGTGGATTGCCTCTTAATTGGAAAAATGAATTGGGTACTCTAAATTGATATAAACAAAAGGAATGGAGCCTGGACATGACTGGGGTGGCCGAGGACAGAGTGGTCACCAATCCGGAGGTTGGCACTCGCCTCAGAGGTGAGGATCCGCCAGGCCCCACCCGGAGGACGTGTCACACGTGAGTTGTCATTGCCATACGGACTGACCCATCCCTCACAATGACCATATGTTCATTCTCCTGTAGGATCCCCAGCCAATGGCGCCAGCCTATCCGGGGAGGCCACCTCCCCTGCCTCCCGAAGACTACATCGGAGGAGAGCTCCGAGGATGTCATGATTGACATGCCGCAGCAGTCCTCCCCACCCTCCACCAGCGCAGATACAAGCACCTCGGTGGGCAACGTTAGTGGTCAGGCTTCTGGGGCACAATCTGGTGAGCACCACACTGCCACTGATGCACATCAGATGGAGGCAGGAATCCCCAGGTGATACAGCAGTCAGAGGTCTGCTGGATCCCAAGTCCCAGCTGGGTCCCAGCCAGATGCTGAACCTATGGAACTTGCTATCCCAGAGCTGATGGAGATGATATGAAGTGGCCGAGACATTCAGAAGGCGATGTCCATAGTTGCTTGGTGGAGTCTCGGAGGCTACGGGTGCAGGAGATGTCATCGGCAATGCATGGCACTGACATCAACACCATTAGTGAAGGTGTCCAAGGAGTTGTGTAGTCAGTGGCGGCCATGGCTGAGGGTTTCAGCAGAATGCCCGATTCACTGGGGGATGTGACCCAGTAACTCACTGACCTTGATGACATGCTGCGGGACATGTCCTGCTCTCTGATGGGAATGGCCGAGGCGCTACAGAGCTTGTCCCACTCACTGAGGAGCATCGCCGAGGACATCAACACGATGGTGCAGACATCGGGGAGCCGCCAGGGCTGGCAAAGCAAGGTGACGCAGGGGCAGCTGGGGCTCGAACCAGCTGCCCTTCTGTCACAAGGTGAACCCAAGGGTCCCATGGGCACCGACCAGGAGGAGGGAGCACTGGATGCCAACCCAGACCCGTCCTGTGGAGTGGGGATGGTGGCCACCAGCTCCCCCGAGTTCCAGGCCTCTGATGAGGGCGTGTCTCACGGTCAGCACACGGGACAGGGTGACACGGCTGTGCATTGCTGCCGACAATGCGCCGGGGCCCTCTGGCCCCAGAGCCCCCAGAGGACACCTGCCAGGGGCATTGAAGGCCACGGGACGTGGCGAGTAACTGGCTGCCTCCAACTCTGATATGCATCCTGGGGACACACCTAGACGTAATGGTGAATCAAGGAAGGCTAAGCCTGTTGAGGATCATTGAAAGTGCTGGGGGATGGGTGGGAAAGTGCGGGGATAGGTAGGGGTGTGGGGGTGGTGGGTAGAGTGGGGTGGCACGATTGGGAGAGTGGGGCAATGTTGGACCTTGTGAAACATTAAAACCCTTCACCACAACCGGTATGACCCATTTGTCACTTTCTTCCACAATTCGGGCCGACCTCCGAACCCGTGACCCATCTCTCCAGACATGCACCCCACCCCCGGGCACACCGCGTGCAGGTGATGTGTGTGAGTTAGAGCAGACAGGCAGATGTCAGACTATGAGGTAGATTGAGGAGCACTGGCGCTCAGCTCTCTGTGTGTTATCATCACCCCGCTGCCCTTGACAGTAACCCATTGACGGTGCCCACACAATCCCAGCATCCAGAAGTGATATGACACATACCCAGGAACGGTGGGAAAGGGGGTGGGGCATGGGAAGAGTAGTGATGATGGACCAGGCCATGCCCTATGTGAAGCAGGTGACTATGGGGGCCTCTCTAATTCTCTGGGCTTGCGGGACCCTCGCCACTGTTGCCTATCCTGCAGTCTCTGTCTGGTCTGAGGAGGAGGTGGGTCCATGTTCCTCATCCCCAAACTCCAGCACATCACCTCACTGCCAGTTTGTGTATGACACAACAGGCCACACAAAGCGGGTGGCCCTACGGGGAGTGTACTGCAGGGCACCACCAGAGCAGTCAAGGCATCGGAACCGCATCTTGAGCTGTCTTATGCGTCACTCAATGACAGCCCAGGTGGTCACATGGGCCTCGTTATAACGGGTCTCCATTTCAGTCTCTGGCCTCCGTACTGGCGTCATTTGCCAGGTCCTCCAGAGGTAACCCTTATCACATTGGGGTGGTCCTTGAAGAGGCCGGAATGCCTGACTGCCCCAGGATGCAGCTGTCGTGCACACTTGCCGGGAAGCACGCACAATGTGCATGATCTTTATGTGGTGGTCACACACGAGCTGGATTTTCAGGGATGTCCAGATAGCCCAGTGAGTGCAAGGCCACATGCAGTCTATCAGCCGCTAGACTGGGGCATCTAAGCGATGTCAGAGAATCCTGCTTTCCTGGCATCTTGTTCGGCTTGGTCCCTGTCAAAATTATATAGTTTTCCGCCCAGGACCTGTCGGATCCATATGTGGGCTGTGGCCCGCTCGAGCCCTGGAATGACCCTTAGGCGTAAAGGTTCAGGGCTGCAGTGACCTTGATGGCCACAGAGAGCGGCTGTCCACCTCCTCCAGGTGGGGCCAAATCCACAAGACCTTGGCACAGATGTCGCACCGTATTCTTGTTGAGATGGAGCCTCCTGCGGCACACGCTGTCCGTCATCTGTTCACAGGACCAGCGACGCCTGTATACCCTGGGCTGTCACAGGCCTCTCCCTTTGGGTCTCAGCCTGGCCCAATGGGTGGCCGAGACCTCAGGGTGTGAGCCAGGTCCCTGCACATGGGCTGTTGCCTCAAGTCTCTGCAAACGCTGCTGCTGCTGCCACGAGTCTGCCTGCTGCCTGCGTCTGGGTCCACGAGAGTCTGTTCTGCAGGGTCCAAAATACCATCCATAGCGTTCAATATCTGTAAGGAATTGGGACAGGGCGTTAGACTGACAAAGAGCGGAGGCTCCCACCCCAGAACCCTCCATTCCCCCATTGATCCCACTCCCCCACACCCAGAGCACCATGCCTACGCACTCCCACGCTGCAGCGGATCCTCCTCAACGGACCTCAGACCCTGTACTCAAGACACCCACACATATCTGGACTGGGCGCTTGTCCCCTCCTCCTAGTGCTCACCCACCCTCTGGCTGTGAACATGACCCCGGAGCTGTGTCCCATCCCCTGGGTGTTCGGATGTTGGCTGCTGTGTGTGTGGTGTTGCAGTGTTCGGGCACAGTGTTCAGGCGTCACAATCTGATTGGGATGCTAGGCAATGCCTCCCACATGCTACATGGCCCGCCCACCCATGGGAATCACTTGGGTTGTGTGAAGTGCTCATTTATCCACAAATTCCAATTCAGCAATAATCTTCAGCTGTACGGTCAGAAGCCTCAGCAGTCGGTGGGGGTTATGGGTGGTCGATGGGCAGGGTTAAGAGCTGCCCCTGGAACAGTTCCACGATCCAGGGATTGGCATGGTGGAACTGTGCGCAGCCCCCCTCCCCCCTCCCATGGCGGCCCACGCCAACAGAGGGTTCCCCCCCCGCCCCCCAGCCAAAGGCGCCCAACCCCCCCACTAAGCACTGGGGCCAAGCCCAGCGCGCCTGGGCTCATTAGCTTTGAGCAAAGATGGCTGCTCACCTCCTTGGTTCCCCGCAGAAGCCCTTCCATCAGGTTCACGCTTTTAAAAAGGAGCGCTAATCGCCAGCATGACCACTTGATGGGGAGGCCGCTGAATCATGCGAGGCCATTGGATATGGGGTGGCTCTCTTTAATTGTATCAATTAATACAATGGAAATAGGGCTTAAGTGGTGATAATTGGCTTCTTGCCACACTACGGCAGGATCCTGATGTCACCTACGAGGGGCGGGCTGGTGGGGCTGATTGTATCGTAAACTGTTTGGTGCCTGCGCGGATCTCGTTTTCGGTCTCTTCCGCACTTCACCGGCCTCGTTTCGCTCGACCGACTGCGCAACGAGGCCGGAGGATCGCGCCTGCTGTCTCTTCAAAAACAGGAAAGGTTTGACAGGCTGGGCTTGCTTCCAGTAGAGTTTTGGAGAGTGAGGGGGCGACTTGATTGAAGTATATAAGATCCAGAATGATCTTGACAATGTGGATGTGCAAAGGATGTTTCCTCTCGTGGGTGAGCCCAGAATTAAGGGGCACTCTTTTAAAATTAGGAGCCACCCTTTTAAGGCAGAGATGAGGAGATTTTCTTTTCTCTTAGCGGGTTTGAGACTTTGGAATTTCCTGCCTCAGGAGTCATCGACAATCGGCTATTTGATTCATGGTCATCGCATGACTTTTTATTCCCAGGTGTTTTTATTGAGTTTAACGTCCACCATCTGCCATGGTGGGTTTTGAACCCAGATCCCCAGAGAATTACCCAGGGTCTCTGGAGTACTAATGTCCAACACTTGACTATTTAAAAAACATTTCATTTACATGATGTGGGCGTCGCTGGTTCAGCCAGCATTTATTGCCCATCCCTAGTTGCCCTTCAGAAGGTTGAGTTGCCTTCTTGAACCAAGGACTGCAGCGGTTCACATCCCGTAAATGAATATTAAAAAAAAGTCAAGTGTTAGATATTTTTAAGGCGGAGGTAGATAGATCCTTGTTAGGCAAGGGACTCAAAGGCAAGGGAATGTGGAATTCAAAACATAGGCAGATCAGCCAAGAATTGGAGCAGGCTTAAGGGGCCGAATGGCCTACTTCTGCTCCTAATTCTGGACATTTATTTATTTGTGGAAGCAAACTACTGGGGACACTGGAAATCATAACAGAAAATGCAGGAAATACTCAGCTGTCACTGGTATTAACCCGATGGAGATGGGGATCTCCTGGGGAGATTCCTCATTCAAAGACACACAGTGCCTGATCGAGGGACTTGGAAGAACCTGCTGTGGTGATATGCATCACTGTAAATACACAAGGGGTTAATGTAAATACACGTACACTAGCTAGACATTAGAGGGAGCACCAGAGACATGATGCACAGACATTCAACCAATAGGTCAGTAAGATAGGACACGACCAATGGGCATTCACGATTTACACAGAGGTGACACGACCACAGGAGGGCATTACACCAACCCATATATAAGGACACAGCAGACATGATCTTCCTCTTTCCAGTGGAGACACTCAGTGAGTACACAGGGTTGATTTGAAACACATCACACCTACCACATGGATTGAAGCAGACTGGTTTGAATCCAAGTAGGAGAATTGTGAACAGTTTAAATTAATGTGTTAAAGCTATCTCCATGTCTGAACCTCCCTTTGTCAGAGTGCACATCAAGGAAGCAGCTTATGCTAAGTCAAGAGCATAACAAAACATGGTACCCAGGAGTGACCTGTTTAAATTCATATAGTTACAACTCAGCAAACAGTGACAACCAGCAACAGCAGCCAGGCAAGATGATGTTCAAGATTCTGGTTCCACAGCAGCTCAGGTACCAGGGCAATCTCAGTGAAAACTGGCGTTGGTTCAGGCAGAGATTTGAGATCTACCTGGTAGCGTCTGACCTAGATGGCATGGCGGATGCAGAGAAAATAAAGCTCCTACTTACCACCGCGGGTCCAGAAACAGCTGAAACCTTCCAGACCTTCAAATACTCAAAGGGCCAAAATAAGAGTGACTTCCAGGCAGTCCTGGACAAATTCCAAGAATTCTGCGAGGAACATACAAGAAGAAAAGGTAAAAGAGGCGCCAAAACTCACCACGAGGCGAAGGTAGGCTTTCCATTGAAGAAAGCTGCAGTTTTGATTGGCGGCCATCTTGGAAAAGCCGCGCATGCGCAATTGCGAAAAAGGCCCCAAGTAAAGGAACAGCAATATGTGCAATCGCTTCCTACGACCTACGTCACACACTTCGTGACGTCAGAAGCCCCGGACCACGCCCACTTAAAGGGGAAATGTCCCAAAACACACACACAAAAAAAATTTTAAGCCGTAAAACCCGATTTCTTTCACCTGGAACAACAGCACAATGCCTGAAATTCGACCAGTAGCTGAAAGTAACTTCCACAGAACCCTGCAACAAGCAGTTAGCACCGCCTAAACAGATGATACAGTCCTTGAAGACTATGACTCAGACCTTGAATTCCTCTTTGGACATCGCGAGCCCAATGCCAGCTCCAACACAAACAGTGATGACATGGTCTTGGAAGACAACGACTCAGACGAAGATTTCACCTTGGGAGGTGGCTACCCCAGGACCAAATCCGAACCGCAACTAGACGTGTTGTACATTGAAAACCCCGACGCCGAGTTCTTTGGATTGGGGAATCTTCAGCCCAGCATACATGACATCCTGACTCGTGAGTGCAGGATTATGCTGCGGCCTGACACCAAGAGACAGAGAGCGGTACAAGCCCACAGAGAGCGGCCTGCTGCCACACAGAGAGTGGTCCACGCACCGCGAAGAGTCCCCGACTCCACACAGAGAGTGGTCCACGCATCACGAAGGGTCCCAGCCTCCACACAGAAAGTGATGAAAGGCTCCACAGCGAGACAACTGCACGTCTCCACACAGAAAGTGACTCCAGTGTCACAAGCCTCCACAGCGAGCTCGTGGACAGCCTCCACGATAGAAGCAACACAAGACTCCAAAGCGCAGTCCTTGCATGAACAAGACCATGAGGGTCTAGCAACCTCCTCTGAACAACCAGCAGCAGACGATGCAGGTCTGCCACTATCAAGTGCACCGCAAGAAGACTATGACAGTCTACCACGCTCCAGTGAACAGCAAGAAGACTCTGACAGTCTACCCAGCTCAAGTGAACGACAAGAAGACACTGAGGCTCTACCCACTGTATGTGCGACAAGTGACGACGGCATCCCACTTCCCATACACAATGTGCAACGTGACAGACCTCAGCTAGTGTGCACAGAAGCACTCAACGATCACAGTGAGAATACTGGTGACTCCGGTGACACCACGTCAAACCTCATTCGCTCAAGCCTCTCCACCAGCAAATGCATTCCTGAACGTTTTGACTCCAGACACGGAGCATCAAGAAACCTCAGCTGACTGAAGTGAACCTGCAATGACTCCAGACGGGGAGCGGCAAGAAGCCAAAACTGACTCAGGTGAAACAGACCAGACTCCAGACAGGGAGCATCGACAAACCAAAGCTGATTCAAGTAAGCTGAACATGACTCCAGACGGGGAGCGCCGCGAACTCAGTGACGGCACGCTCAAGGAAACAGCAGATGCCACAAAGCACGCTGACACGAGTATCTGTGCGAAGGACTCGTATAATCCACAGAGTGTGGCCCTTGAGCGCAGCAAACACGGCAACAAAACCTACCAACACAACAACATCAAAGACAACGACACGAAGCGTACCAGAGGCAACAAGCACGACAAAAACAACAACAATGGAACAACGACTGGTACGACAAGGTACAACGCTGCAAATGCGGGACACTTAACTGCTCAGCTCAGTACAATGACATACCATGGCAGGACAACACAGATTGCATACGTCGCTACCATAAGCATCGGAAGAAAAAAAAGACTCCAAATCAGACAACAAAGTGATGTGACCACTTCTTGGTTCCTTACGCACAGGGACACTGACAGTGTTTACAAAGCAATGCCACCATCAACATTACCACCTCACCAGCCAAACAGGAAAGACACTCGACCATAATAATTAATGGATTTTGGACTCACACATATGATTTGGACTTATAGTTTAATATCACTGTTATCATGATTTGTGCAGAGCATCACTTATCTGCCTGTTTTTGTTCAATTTTCTTTCACACTGAACAGAAAATATGTAACACTAAAAAAGAGGGGATGTGGTGATATGCATCACTGTAGATACACAAGGGTTTAATGTAAATACAGATAGACTAGCTAGACACTAGAGGGAGCACCAGAGACATGACACACAGACATTCAACCAATAGGTCAGTAAGATAGGACACGATCAATGGGCATTCACGATACACACAGAGGTGACACTACCACAGGGGGGCATTACACCAACCCATATAAAAGGACACAGCACATGTGATCTTCCTCTTTCCAGTGGAGACACTCAGTGAGTATACAGGGTTGATTTGAAACACATCACACCCACCACGTTGATTGTAGCAGACTGGTTCATCAGTCTGAGTAGCTATAGAAGGATTAACAGGAGAGTCGAATCCAAGTAGGAGAATTGTTAACAGTTTAAATAAATGTATTAAAGCTATCTCCAAGTCTGAACCTTCCTTTGTCAGAGTGCACATCAAGGAAGCAGCTTATGCTAAGTCAAGAGCATAACAAAACATCTGCAACCCCTGCTCCTGTGGCCATCCATCCTTCCCCTCTGTGCCACGACCCCTACGCTTCATCTCCCCACCCGTGTCCCTCCTTGTGCAAGGTCTTGGGTGGCTGTTGTACTGCCAGCGGTTGCAATCTCCCTGGTGATGTTGCTGAGTACAGAAAAGCTGCTGGCCTCTGATTGGGCAGCAGCTCTTTGCAGGTTCGACCTCCACCCCTGGGGTCCTTGATCCGAGGGAAAGGCCTGCTGGTGGCCTGTCAATTGCCTGAGTGGCACAAGAGGCCATAGGCCTTCTTGACTAGAGGCAACGCAGGGGCCTGACTGGCTCTTCGGCCAGCAGCTGAAGCCCGGTTGCCTCCACAAGATTTCACCTTTCCAGTGAAACTGCCAGGTCTGCTGCATGTTGCCAACATTTTTTGTTTTTATTTAAGATGTCACTACATCTCATCTGATATCAAAAATAATTTATGAAAAAGTAAACTGACAAATCTCTGCAGGGAGTTTGTCCTCATGTAACTAACCAAAATTAATTGTCAAAATATTTGTTTGAAGAATACAGTGTTGTTACAGTGCAGTGAAGCAACACACTGGTGTTCTGAATTACTAAATGGCAAGTGGGGCGAATTCCGATACTTACCTGAGGTTTAGATTGGAATCACAGTTCAGAAACAAGTTATTGGTGGTCTACAGGACTTCTGCGCACGCTCTGGCCGGGAAAGGGCCACACATGTATCGTTCATTCTTGCATCTTCAGGCCGGGAATCGGCCTTGCACCCATGAGCAGAAGGGAAAAGGAGGCAAAGATGTGGAACAGTGCGAAAAGCAGGTCAGGTAACCTGAACAGGAATGCCATTTGAGAGATGGTGTGCCAGGGGGCATGACACGGGGCAGGAGACAGGGAGAAAGTCCCAAAACAAGAAGCAGGTCCCAAACCTGGGAGTAGGACACAAAGAGGGCCCAGAAGACAGACCCAGGTAAGAGACAAGGACAGAGGTCAGAAACAGATCAGGTTAAGTAAAGTTGAGATAACAGAGCATAGAAAAAGGCTCCAAGTTAACTATAGGACTGCAAAGAGCACACTTGAAGCAAAGTTGGTTCAAGGGGTGCCCTGCTGACCTCAAAGGGCAGCCAAAGATTGGTGACTTTGTGCTGCGAGCCGCAAGTATGGCCGGCATGGTAGCACAGTGGTTAGCACTGTTGCTTCACAGCGCCAGGGACCCGGGTTTGATTCCCGGCTTGGGTCACTGTCTGTGCGGAGTCTGAATATTCTCCCCGTGTCTGCGTGGGCGTTCTACGGGTGGTCCGGTTTCCTCCCACAAGTCCCGAAAGACATGCTGTTAGATGAATTGGACATTCTGAATTCTCCCTCAGTATACCCGAACAGGTGTGGTGACTAGTTCTTTTATACAGAGGGTAGTGGGTGCCTGGAACTTGTTACCAGAGGAGGTGGTGGAAGTAGGGGCAATAGTGACGTTTAAGGGACATCTTGACAAATACATGAAAAGGATGGGAATAGAGGGATACAGACCCAGGAAGTATAGAAGATTGTAGTTTAGATGGGAAGCATGGTTGGCACGGGCTTGGAGGGTCGAAGGGCCTGTTCCTGTGCTGTACTTTTCTTTGTTCTCTTTGTTCTTTGTTCTCGGGGACTTTCACAGAAAGTTCATTGCAGTGTTAATGTAAGCCTACTTGTGACACAATGATTAAAAATGGCGCAAAGGTATCCTTTTGGAGCATGATGTTCTACTTGGCATGGCCAAAGATCTATAGGTGCACCGGGAAGGTGAAGTGTGAATGTACTTCGAGATCCAGGAGTAAGGAATCTTGGAAGGCAAGGTTGAAATCCTGGAGGTCGATTCTTGTTGAAATCGTCCAAATGGGAGTGGCTTTGGAAAGATTTCCAAGGAGAGTTCTTCAAATGTGAATATTGGAAACCCTCATGAGGACTCTATAGAATGTACTTTGGTTGTATTAGTTATTTACTTTGGACTGCGGTGTGTCTGACCATGGTCCATCAGTTGGTTCACATGTACCTCATACTTACCCTGAATATTAGAATATAAAATAGATATGGTAAATTGTTTCAAAGAACAAAGAACAAAGACAAGTACAGCACAGGAACAGGCCCTTCGGCTCTCCAAGCCTGTGCCGACCATGCTGTCCATCTAAACTAAAATCTTCTACACTTCCTGGGTCCGTATCCCTTTATTCCCATCCTATTCATGTATTTGTCAAGATGCCCCTTAAATGTCACTATCGTCCCTGCTCCCACCACCTCCTCCGGCAGTGAGTTCCAGGCACCCTCTACCCTCTGTAAAAAACTAGCCTCGTACATCTCCTCTAAACCTTGCCCCTCGTACCTTAAACCTATGCCCCTCGTAATTGACCCCTGGGGAAAAGCCTCTGATTATCCACTCTGTCTATGCCCCTCATAATTTTGAGGACCTCTATCAGGTCGCCCCTCAACCTCCGTCGTTCCAGTGAGAACAAACCGAGTTCATTCAACCGCTCCTGATAGCTAATGCCCTCCGTACAGGCAACATCCTGGTAAATCTCTTCTGCACCCTCTCTAAAGCCTCCACGTCCTTCTGATAGTGTGGCGACCAGAATTGAACACTATACTCTAAGTGTGGCCGAACTAAGGTTCTATACATCTGCAACATGACTTGCCAATTTCATGTTTCCAAATTTGTTTGTGACTGCAAAGATATAGCTCAGGTAAAGGAATAGTGAATATGTGAATCATTTTCTTTTGTTTGTATTAAGATCTTTCAAACCTTTTTATTTGGTGTCATAAAGTAAAATTTTTTCATTTATGAAATATTTTACTCTTTGTGTTAAAAGTTCATTAACAAACTCCTGTGAATTTGTTCAATAACTTACCTCCATTGTTTCTATGGAAAACTAGAAGTTAGGATCTATCAAGGCAGGTCCAGTAGTCACATCAGCTGGGATCATAACAAAGGATTTAGAGGAGCATCCACAATACCCAATGACATACCATTAGATGCTAAACAAAAGAAGGGAAGATTTGGCGAGTCTCCCATGTTGACTGCAGTGTATTTCCTAATGTTTGGATCAAAAGTGGCATGGGAAAAGCTGTCGGAGACATATTTCCTGTCATCCTCTGAGGTATATGGGGCTGGATTCTCCGCAGCCCAACACCGAAATCGCGGCCGGCGCCGGGACGGAGAATCCATTTCCCCGCATGGAATCGGGACTGGCGCCGGTTCCTCGAATCTGTGGGCCCTGAAAGCACTGATCTGGCACCTACCTGCGGCCATTTCTGGAGGCCTGCCCTGCCATTCTCCGCGCCCGACAGGCCGGGTCCCGACAGCATTGATCTAATGTGGTCCTGCCAGTTTGGAAGCTAGCGTGGTGGCTGCGGCCTCAGTCCGCGCCCGCCCTGGTCGATAATGGGCTGATCGGAGCGGAGGGGAGGCCCTATACGTAGTCGGGCAATGTTTGGGCGGGCTGTCAGGGTTGGGCGCGCGGCCAATCAGGGAGTCTATTTTCAGTGTCCAACTCCGCGGTCCAAGTCCACCATGGAGCACGGCACGGCCGCTGGAAGCCGCCGCAATGTGCATGCGCGGCCTCCGACCCCGAAGTGCGGGGACCCGTAACTGCAGCAAACCTGCTAGATCTACGCTGGGTCCTGCTAGCCCCCTGCAGGGATAGGAATATTCCAGTTTTTCTGGCTTGAACATCCACAGTTTTGACGCCGACATGGGGGACACAGTCCCAATAACACAGAATCTAGCCCATGAGACTTTTAAATGAAAAACCTAGAACCTAAGGTAACGGGAGAATCAGCCAGCTACTGAGCCAGCTAGAGCTCCGCATTGCCTACTTTGGGGAAGGCCTTTTGCACAAAGTGCCACTCAGACATTTAAATGGCCAGTGACCAGTCGTCCCCAAAATTAAGGACCTCAGGACAGGAAATCCTGCCCACTAAGAGCTGCCAGCCATTCAGAGGCCACAGCTCTTCATTGTAGGCAGCACCAGCGGGGGTGCAGTGGTTGCTGCCGTCAGTGCACTGACTAGAGGCCTACGATCAGCGAGGGACTCAAGCCACAGGTCAGTGACGACAAGTTAAAGGTTGGGGAAAGGGGAGCTGCGTTGTTGGAGGCTGGGGCAGGAAGGTGGCCCCCCTTCCACAATGCCAACTTCCTCAGTTAGGCTGTCAGTCATTGATAACGAGGACCTCTTGCAGGAGCCTACAAGCAGATATGCCGAGGATTGCTTTTCGGGCTCCCCATGTGGCAATTGCCTCATCCACCACTGGTTGAATACCAAGTGGGCATTAATTGGCCACTTGAGATCCTCAATTGGCAGTGTGAGAAGGCCACCCACGAGCCTTCTCGCCCTGGACTTAATCGGGGCAGAGGCAGGAAAGAGTCAGGGTCAATACCCGACAACCTTCCACCTGATTAATTTCCTCCAATCTTGCCTCTTGGGAGAGCATTAAATTCAGCCCAGCAAGAGGCAACCTATTCTGCATGGCTCCCAATCTATTAACTTCCACGGAAATAAAAATTAGGAGAGATGTAAAGAGGATTGCTACTTACCCACATTAGACAATACCAAGATTCACAGTGTGGTCATTTAAAGACAATGGAATTGGTGAATTTAAAGGAAAGTTAAACAATGCCATGTGTACAATTCAGTACAATTGCAACTAAGATAAGAGAACTGGTAACATAGCATTGATTAAAGCCAGACTATTTCAAGAGCCTGAATGTTTCTCTGTCATATCACTGATGAATCCTAAGGGAAAGGAGCTGAAGATGTATGGAGCTCGGCTCCTGTATCCAAGTCTTACAATACAGCTTTCACTGCACATGCATCTTTTGGATGCCAAACTTGGCTTCCAGCATTTGTTCAAGGCCAGAGGAAATGATAGAATTGTGGCTTGAGTAGTTGAAAAATGATTTATTTTATTATTATTATTGTAAGAATTGGATTTGGCAATCCATAATGGCTCAAAAGGTGTTGACACAGGGCTGCTGAGCCAAACAGATGGGCCCAGATCAATTGCTAGTCTGTGCTGAGATACGTTAGACGATGGGTATGATTATCGTTGGGGAAATACGCGGGAAACATCAGCCTAGGTTTCCTGCTTCTGACTCTCCAGCCACTTCTACTAGAAATGTGTACCTGCAGGCATTGCAGAACAAGTTGGCTTCAGCTATGGTGCCCCACTTTTGACTGGCCTGTAAAACCTATTGCCAAGGTCTATAAGTGAATAATGACTACTTGGAGTGCTTGATGATGGTTGAGGAGGTGGGAAGGAAGGGAATTCACAGTGAAATAAGATATTGGTCTCATGTTTATAGTTTTAAAATTTCTGAACATGTAGACCATTCAAAACCATGTTGTTTATTTTGAAACTGGGTGGGTGATAATGATAGACCAGACTGAGACTTCAGTAAGGGAGTAATTATTCAACAAAATGCACTGGCATGCTTTACATGAAACATAGTCATTTTGTACAATAAAATATTTTCAATTTCTTTTGAATCCCTTTTCCAGGATTCGGTCCAGTAAGAAACTCTTATTACTGGTTGGTGGATTGCCTCCAGGTCCAGATCGACTTCCAAGCAACTTAGTTCAGTACTATGATGAAGAAAAGAAGACATGGAAAATCCTTACAAGTAGGTGTGACCCAGAAACCATCTCCATTAATGTCTGAGTATCACTGACAGGAATGGTTGTTGAGTAGAGGCTCCGATGTTGAAGTAAGGGATGGTTGTGCTGACAAAGAAATTGCATCTTTGTCTTTTCTCACTCATCCTGCCATCGAGTGGCTTATCATACCATTGTATTTGTTGTGCTGAGTAACAAAATACTATCAGACCCCGTTTTGCAGCACGTTGATGTTTTTCCAAATAAAACAATGTCGCTGTGAACCATTTGTTCTTTTCAGATTCAGAGTTGTGCTTGTTAAACAATTGTTGCTCGTGACTGATTGATCTTGTCTGAAATATAAAACACAGCAGGGGTCCTTAAAGGCGAAGTCAACCCTGCTTAAATGATGGTAAACTTCAGTCATTTATTTTGAGACACCGTCTACTGCCAAGTGTTCTGAACAATGTGCTGCTACGCTAGAGAAAAGCAGCAAATAACAGTGTACCTGGCAGAGAGGGGGGAGGGGGGCCGCCTTCTCCATTCTCTGCGTCCCTGTTAAAATTCCAGAATGGCACTCTAATTTCCTGAGGTCAATAATTTTATTTATTTTATAAATATAAAGAAAGTATTAATGTATGTTTTAAAAATAAACAAAATGAGAACTCAACTTGAAGGCATAATGTCTGTCAAAATGGGAAATGTATATACAAAGCTTTTACAGGTCAAAAGCAACATGTCTTGCTCTTTTTCAGATTCTTTATATGCTCCAGTCACCTCTCCCTGGAGATTTGGCTCTGCCCTTTCAATTTCTCTGGATTTGCTTTTGATAGAAAACAGCTATTTTGAGAAGATATTATGCTACTGTTATCTTACAAAGGGAAGTTTGGCGAAAGAGTAGTTTGGTAGATCTCATCAGGTACCATTCAGTAGTACTCACGCAATCGAGGATAAATTATTTCCTGTAACAATAGGTGAACCTGTTCAGAGTAAAACAAGTGAACTGGAGAGCAGGGTCAATTTAAGTGAGGTCAAAAATGCCCAAAGCATAAACAGTACATGTAAAGGGGGAGGAAAACTAACTTTTCTTCCAATTTACTAGCAATCTTCTTCAAAGGTATTGACTCTTTAGCATACCACAGGTGCCTGTAGACCTCCAACTTCTCACCTAACTGATGATTATTCCTATGATTGCTCAGAGGGTGGTTGTCAGTAGAATTTACTCAGGGTAGTTCACAACTAAGCTTAACCTGTGTTCAACCAATATCCATACACAAATGTTCTCACGCATGTAAAAAAGTAAGTGTTTAGAATTTCAATTAGTATTGCATTCATTTATGTGAGTATATTTTGCTTTCTAAAAAAAATTAAATATTGTTTAGTGAAATTACAGCCTTGCCTTACAATCATGTTGTGATTAGTATGGACTATGGTACATGTTGCAGTGGATAAAAGTGGACCTGGAAGGGGGGAGGGTAGCCTGATAGGAATCCCTTCTTGTATAAATGCTCAGATTTTTCCTCTTATTTAATTTTGTCTTGTTTAATTTTCCTGTCTTTTAGACTTTTGATTTTCTGTTTAGACTTGTTTACCTATTTTAGTTAGTACATTTTCCCTTGTGTTTTCTGTAAATTCATTTCTAGCTGAGAGAATAAAATGAAGAAGTTAAAGGTGAGGTAAAATTGGGGAATGGGTCCATCAGAAACCCTGGGGCATCAGAGGCACCGGGGATAGGGTGATCCAGGAGAGGTATTGAGGGAGTGGGGGATTTTTGTAGAGGCATGAAAGGGGAAATTCAGCTGAGGTATAGAGGGATTGGGAAGGGAAGGGCTTTTCAATTGATAAACAACAGAATATTGGTAATAGCATGTTCTGCAACTCAATTCGGCCATAGTTGATCAATGAGCTCAATGGATCTTTGCGCCACATCCCACCTTGGTTCACAAAAATCTATCATTCTCAGATTTAACCTTAACAGTTGATCTAGAATCAATTTTAATTTACAGATGAGTGTTCCAAACTTCTGCAACCCTTTGTGTGTAGAGACTTTTCTGAATTTCATTCCTGAACTCTAATTTTTAGACTATGTCCACTAGGCCTAGATTTTCCAATCAACGGAAATGGTTTCCCTTTATCCACCCTTTCTGTTCCCTTTAGTATCTTGAAAACTTCAATCAAATCACCCCTCAACCTTCTAAATTCTAGGAAGTACAATTGCACGTTGTTTGTGTAATGGCTTCATTTAGTTTAACCCTTGGAGTCCAGGTACCATTCTGGTAAATCAACTTTGCACTTCCTTCAAGGTCAATATATCTTTTCCCAGATGCAGTGCCAAGAATGACTCACCTGAGTTCAGAGTCGCAGTTCAGGAAGGATGGTGCTATCTAAGCAGGGCTTTGAATAGCTGCAACATAATTTCTACTCCCTTGCACACTGCAGCTCTAAATGTAGAGTGAACAAAAAAGGAAGCTTAGAATATCAGAATCATACTGGACAGAGGACATTTTAAACTGTGTATGGTAGCACAGTAGTTATGTTACTGGACCAGTAATCCAAACGCCTGATAAATAATCCAGAGATATGCCAGTTATGGATTTTGAACTGAGTTAAAGAAACTGGGGCTGAATTTTAGGTGCCCCCTCCCCACTCACTCCCCCCCCCCCCCCCCCCCCACCCCCCCCCCCCCCCCCCCCCCCCCCCACTCATTCCCCCCTCCCATGTACGGAAGAAATATCAATCATAAACCAGCTGACATTAAACAAGGCAGTGCTGCAAACATAACATGCTCTGGGTGGTCTTAAGGAGTTGCGGAAGGGACTATATAAACCATATCCCATGAATTAATGAAAATATAGGATAAAATATTGGGTGGAAGGAATATAAATGAATAAAATAAATTAAGCAGAAAAGCAGCGGCAATAACAGAAAAATAGAACAACAAAAGCAAAATGGTAAAAAGTACTGAACAAATACTGCATGCAAAACTACAAAGCCAATACATTATTTTGTTCCAAGCCACTGATTCAGACATTCCATTCAATTGTAATAAAATTGCATGTTCTGAGGTAACTCCTGCTAAAAGCCAGAGGATATGGATAGAATTTGGCATGAGTTTTCAAAACCTCAATTGAAATACCAGTTTCAGTCCATTGTAGGAAATAAATTAAGATGTGACAAGTAGGAAGCATCAAATGGCATATGAAACCTTCCACTTTCATAGTGGCTGGCTTTACAGGGGCTGGTTTAGCTCACTGGGCTAAATCGCTGGCTTTTAAAGCAGACCAAGCAGGCCAGCAGCACGGTTCGATTCCCGTACCAGCCTCCCCGGACAGGCGCTGGAATGTGGCGACTAGGGGCTTTTCACAGTAACTTCATTGAAGCCTACTTGTCACAATAAGCGATTTTCATTTTCATTTCGTCCATTTTAACTAGTTTTGATTTTGAGGTGTATTTAAAAAAACATTCTTACTGTCCCAAAAGAGTACTAATTTTTCACACAAATCTAGAAAGACATACCTTGAGAAAAGAAGACAGCTCTTGTTTTGAATAAACATGTTTGCTAAACGTTTTGGGAATTTCAGTCAATAAAAAGGTTAAAATGCACTTGCAAGCAAAATACACCATTTTAAGATCAAAGTAAGCCTTTCACTTCGGGAGCTAATGCGTTAAATTGTATAGGAGCTAAACCGGTTGCAATCAGCAGGAACTGAAACAGGTAGTAACACTTACCCTCACAAGGCTCAACAAATCAAAAAGGAGAACCAAGTTAGGTAAGTGGATATATGGAGGCTATATTGAAATGCTGAATTTGTTTTCCGAGAGATTACAGTTTCTGCATGATTGTTTCTGCATGATTGTATCATTTTTAAGTGCAATTCCCCGGATATCAGCATGACCAATGTGAAGGTTTGCGGAATCTTAAGTGCAAATTACATTCAGTTCAGTTTGAGTTTCCGCAATCTCATGCAGTGATTTTAAAAATATCGAGGTACAAGCTGACTCCACACACAAATTGGGAAATGATCCAAAGGTGATTGGAAGTTCCGCCACTTGTGCTCATTTGCAGGATTTCAATGAGGTTCCAAAACCCCAGCTGGAATTTTCCATTTTTTTAACAAAGTGCTGGCTCAGGTGAGAAAAGCAATGTGCAACCCGCTGTCTGTGCTGCTGGCTTTTCTTGCCACATTTTCCAGCATTTTGAGGAAAACAATGCCGTCACGTTGACATCGGGATGCCCTTCCTAACAACACTAAAGATAAAAGGAAAGATCTCCCCATGGACGTCTCTCCATCTCCCCATGGGGACACCATCCCCCCACCACCCCCCCACATAGGCTCGGGAAAACAACCCCCTGCTCCCTCCGGACATGTGGAATCCCATCCCCCACGGACACAGGGAGTCCCCTCGTCCCCCCCCCCACATGAGCCTCCCGAAAGGAAGCCCCGACTGGCACTGCCCCCTAACACTGCCACTATAATGCCGGGCTGTACTGGGGGCTCTATTTAACCGTGCATCCCTGGCATGGTCACTTCACCTGGCTCACATTGGTCCAGACCTATTGTAAACATTGCGGACGTAACATTACATCAGCAAGAAGGGAAATCTCAATGTGGGGACGATAAAGCAGAGAAATCCACTGATGATAGATGTATTTAAATTATGTTCCCGACCTTGTTGGGCATGAACCATGTTACATTAATGCTGGGGCAGTGGGGAAAATCGCGCTGCAAAATCTCTCCGGTGAGAATCTTGATTTTGGTCTCACGCGAGATTTGGCACCCAGTTTGCGATTTGAACCTGCAGCAGAAATGGGCGCAAAACGTCAGCCTTAAACTGGAACCTTTGAGTAATACGACATCATTTGGAATGTTTTGAAAGGCTTTTAAAAATATTTACTAAGGATCTACGTATTCTATTCCAATCTAAATAGAAAATAGTTTTGTAAGTATTTTAATGGAAAGGTTTCGAAGTGTGGTAGCGAGCAGGAACGGGCACAAGCTTCACAAAGCTCGGTCCGATGAGGTTGTCACCGGTATCAAACGTTATTGGTCCACTTAACGAGGCCCCGCAGGCTTCACACCACAAATGATGGTCCCACTGGTTGATTCGCCAGGAATATGCCCACCAGCTAACCACGAACAGCACTTTAACCGATTCTGCACAGCCAACCGCACTCAACTCGCTGCCTTGCCACCGAGGAGACGAGCCTCACGATTCAGGGATGCCGACCTGACCAGATTGTTGGACGCGGTCGAGACCATTGGGATGCCCTGTTCCCTCGAGTGACTTGGAGGGTCAGCCACTGGGCAGCCAGTGCTCCCGGGAGGAAGTGGGAGCGTCACCAGGAGGACCGGCACCCAGTGCCAGATGAAGATCAACAACCTCTAATGAGCTGCATGGGTGGGTGCAGAGGTACAGTCGGTTGGCACCATCAGTGGTTCGGGGCAGTTAGGGACACATAGGTGTAGTATTAAAGCATTTTGCACCCAATAAATGTTTTTACATTTTCTTCTGCATTGCGGGATGACCTCCAATTCTCTGCCTCAGCCTCCCGGGCATGGAGATTCTGAACACCCTCCTCCCGCCCTATCCAGGCATGCCATCTGCAGGTGATGAGTGTGAGCGAGCACTCAGCAGATAGGCAGCGTCAAACGATGATATAAATTGAGGAGCACCATTGTTCAGCTCTCAGTAGGTTATCATCACCCCCCCCCCCCCACCCCCGCCCGCCCTCGACAGTGACCCGCTGATAGTGCCGATACCATCCCATCACCCTGGAGTGATGTGACACAGACCCTGTGAGGGTGGGATTGAGTGTGGGGGGGGGGGGGGGGGGAGAGAATGGGGAAATGGGTGTGGGGAAGGGGGGAGGGAGAGAGGGTGGAGGAAGGGGAGGTGAAATGGGTGGGAAGAAGGGGAGAGGGGAGAAAAGGGAAGGGAGGGAAGAGGGGGCGGGTTGTGATGCCGGAAGAGGATGTGAAGCGGGAGAGGATGAAGGCTTCCCTGGCCCACCAGGCTTGCCGGACACTTCTCGCTACTGCCTGTCTTCCATCCTCTGCCTGGTCCTGCGGATCCCCACCAGGCTCGTCTTCCAGCCCCTCCTGGTCCGGCGCCTTCTCATCCTCTTCCTCAGATGTGACCACATGTTTCTCACCCTCCACCTCCAGCACGTCGTCTTGCTGCTGTGCCAGGTTGTGGAGGGCACAGCAGACTACCACAAAGCGAGTGCCCCCTGGTAGGTGTACTGTAGTGCACCACCAAGGTGGTCAAGACATCGGGTTGGCACCTTGAGGAGTCCGATACACTGCGCCCAATGACAGACCGGGTGGCTGCATGAGCCTTGTTGTATCGGATCTCCCCATCAGTCACCGGCCTCCGCACTGGCATCATTACTTAGGTTCTCAGACGGTATCCCTTATCCCTCAAGAGCCAGCCAGCCATCCTGGGGTGGTCCTCGATGAGGCCGGGGATGTCTGACTGCCCCAAGACGTAGCTGTCGTGCACACTCCCTGGGAAGCATGTGCACATGTGCATGGTCTTCAGGCGGTGGCCGTATATGAGATGGATGTTCAGGGAGTGGACTCCTTCCTGTTGATATAGGGCTGTCCACGTCAGCACAATGCAATATACGTGCCAACTATTACCCCCTGGACCTGGGGCCCCCAGCGATGGCGGAGAATCCTGCAGGGCTGGATCTGGTTCATGTCAAAGTTTATATAGTTAGCTGCCCAGACAAACAGGGATGCACTGGTGGGCTGTAGCTTGCGAGATGCTGAACAAGTACCCGCTCAAGCCCTGAATCCTGAGGCGTGGATGTTCAGGGCTGTGGTGACCTTGATGGCCACCGGGAGCGGGTATCCTCCTCCTTCATGTGGTGCCATGTCCGCGAGGACATTTTTATGGGTCAGGGTTTAGAGAACCCCAAAGTGTGTCATGGAGTTTGCCTGATCCACAATTTTTAATAGATTGTGGTATGGGGAGCGCACGGCCCACTCTACAGGTGTGGTACAGCAGAAATGGAAAAGTATTTTTTAAAGCAAAACAATGTTTATTCTATGAACTCAAGTTAACCTTTTTAAAATATACAGTGAACATCTTAGCAACCATTAATTCAAATACAACCCCCAAAGAATACAACACTAAGCCATCCTTAATAACTTCCCATACAACATCCAGAAGGCAAAAGAAACACCTTTTAACAGAAGCACATCAGATTTACATTCACTACTGAAAACATTTATAATTCTGAATTCACCAAATGATCAAGAGATAGTCTTTTCATGGCAGAGATCAACAGCACACCGAAGTTTTTCTCAAAGTGAAACTAAACAGCAGAGCCAGAGCTCAGCTCCACCCACACTCTGACATCACTGCAGTAACATGAGCAGCCAAACATTTGTTAAAGCAACATTCTCATGACACCTCCCCCCAAGAAAAAAAAACCCATCAACTTCAAGATGGTTTCATTTTTCACCTTTTCACTATCCTTTAAGAAATGCACACAGTAAATATACTTTTTCGTTTAAAAAAAAACACACGCAAACAGGTACAATAATATAGTCCATTTTGTTTTCCTTCTTCCTCCAACTGGAATCCTTCTCGATTGACAGTCTCTTTGAACAAGAAGGTCTCTGCACGATCCATCCATTTCTCTACGCCTCGGCATGTCTCTTTAAAGTCAAATACTTTAGTTCGATCTGATCACAGGGTCACTTGTAATTCTCCAACACAGGAGCATTGGTTATCACAATGACTTTCAGGTAGTCAAATGCCTGTTGAAACTCCGCTGTCCACTTAAATTTTTAACGTTTCTAAAGCACGTCCATCAGTGGAGCAATCACACTACAAAACGTTTGCACAAATGTTCGATCAAATCCACTCATGCCAAGAAATCGTATTATTTCCCATCGTCTTGAGGAAACTCCTCAACAACTGTTAGTTTCACATCCCGCGTGACCATTCGATCCTGTCCAATTATATGGCCAAGGAAAGTGACTTGGGTTTTTCCACATTCACTTTTGGCTAGGTTTATCACCAAACCCGCCTCCTGAAGTCGATCGAATAACTCCATCAGATGTTTTAAATGTTCTTACCATGTCTGGCTGAAAATTACCAGATCGTCGATGTGTACCGCAAAATTGGGTAATCCTGAAATGACTTTGATAGCTAACCGTTGAATTGTGGGTGGGGCGTTTTTCATGCCAAATGGCATAACTTTGAATTGGTATATATCATCCGGAGTCATAAAAGCTGAAATCTCCTTCACCCTTTCAGATAAAGGTACCTGCCAGTAACCTTTAAGTAAATTGAGTTTGGAAATAAAAGCTGATTGTCCCACTTTCTCAAGGCAATCCTCCAAACATGGGATAGGATAAGAGTTCGTTCTTGTAACTGCATTAAACTTTCCATAGTCCACACACAACCATTGGGTACCGTCCGGTTTTGGTACCATCACCATGGGTGAGCTCCATTGGCTGCAATCCACTTCAATTATTCCATTTTTAAGCATACTCTCAATCTCTTTGTTAACCTGTGCCAGTTTTCAAGGGTTAAGTCTATATGGATGTTGTTTGATTGGAACAGCATTTCCCACATCTGCATCATGTATAGCCATTTTAGTACTTCCCAATTTATCTCTACAAACTTGCCCATGTGATATCAATAACTCTTTCAGGTCAGTCCGTTTTTCCTCTGGAAGGTAACTCAACAATTTTCCCAATTTTTAAGAACATCCTAATTTTCCATCTGGATTTGATTCGTCACTTTGAGTTCGAATCAACTTTGAATTTCTTGTCTGCTACCCATTTCACCACATTTTGTGCAACTTTTAAATGTTGTCTAGCCAATTCACCTGCTCTATTTAATTGTTCCCTAAAATTTGACACGTAATCCAATAATGTAATTTCTGATTTCTCACTCATTCTCATTTTTCCTTAATCAATTTAAATGGTCCTCTCACCGCATGATCAAAAATTAGTTCAAAAGGACTGAATTTGGTTGACTCATTTGGTACATCCAAATGCTGGAATGGTTATGAAGGGCGCTGGTTTGATCACAGCTTGAGGTTTCCCTATCACTTGACATATGTGAGATGATTGACAAAATTTAACTACATCTTTATGTAGTCCAGGCCAATAAAAATGTTTTTGTATTTTAGCTTGAGTTTTCCTTATTCCCAAATGACCTCCCATTGGTACCTCATGTGCAATTCGCAACACCTCCTTTCTATACCCTAGCGGCAATACTACTTGATCAACTTCTGCCCACGTTTCATCCGCCTGCATATGTAAATGTCTCAATTTTCTCATCAAGACATCACTTTCATGGTAATAACACTCTGGTATCCACGCAGATTCCTCTTCCGTATATGCTTTCTGATACATCCGTTTTATTTCTACATCTTTCTGTTGTAACTCCGCCAATTTTCCTGAACTAAAAAATCCGCCTCCACCTGTTCTTGTTCATTTTCAACCATCTGATCAAAAATCATTTCTGATAATTGCACTTCCACTTCATCTTCACTCTTTGATTTCTCCTCTCGTCTTAACCTGTGACTTTGTGACCTTGTTTCTACACAATCTGGAAAAATCTCAGGATATTCATGCTTCAACACTTCAGTTGTCTGATTTTCCACTGGCTTATCAACCACAGTAGGCATCACTCCCACCTGTGATCCAGCTATATCATTACCCAAGATAAATTGTATTCCTGGACAAGATAATTTCTCTATTACTCCTACTACCACTTCACCACTCTTCACTGGACTTTCCAACCTTACCTTATATAATGGAACACTACTCCTCTCACCCTAAATTCCACATATTACCACCTTTTCTGGCAACATTCTTCCTAAACTACATAACTCCTCATCTCTTACCACTAAAGATTGACTAGCTCCCGTATCTCTTAAAATGGTGACTTCTTTACATGCTCCTCCTGATACACATGAATAAACTTTACCCACACAAGTAAATTCTTTAAAGAGATCTGGCACCTTCTTATCAATCACCCCTTGATCACGCTGTACAATCTTTTGCCCCTCCTTCACTTCACTTGGGCTTTTCTTTACTATTTTAACAAAACACACTGTCTTATCTTGTTTTACCACATCAGCCTTTCCAATGCTTTTCTTCAAACACCAACACTGTGACTACATGGCCTAGTTTATTACAGTGAAAACATTTGATATTTTTCATTTCTTTTCCACCGTCCTGGATTTTTTTTTTTAGTCTGAGGTACACTCTCCTTATTATCTCCCATCAGATCACCTTTACCTTTACCACTCGAGTATTTCTCATGTCCCTAGTTTCTATCCCTCACAGGCTGAAACCGATGTCGGAAACCAAGCTTTGATTTATGAACCAATTCATAATCATCTGCCATTTCTGCTGCTAACCTCGCAGTTTTAACCCTCTGCTCTTCCACATGAGTTCTCACTACATCAGGAATTGAATTTTTAAACTGCTCCAAAAGTATAATTTCTCTGCGAGCTTCAGTCGTTTGGTCAATTTTAAAAGCCCTTATCCACCTATCAAAATTACTCTGTTTAAACTCCATGTATGTTTGACCAAATTCTTTCCTTAAATTTCTAAACCTTTGTCTGTAGGCTTCAGGCAATAGTTCATATGTACCGTAGATGGATTTTTTTCACCTCCTCATACATCCCAGATACCTCCTCCGGTAGTGATGTGAACACTTCACTAGCCCTACCTATCAGCTTTGTTTGAATCAGTAATACCCACATGCCCTGTGGCCATTTAATTTGTTTAGCCACCTTCTCAAATGCAATGAAAAAGGCTTCAATCTCCTTCTCCTCAAACTTTGGCAATGCTTGGACATATTAAATAGATCCCCACCAAGCCTTCGACTATGACGCTGTTTCTCACTATCCTCATCACCATCCTCAAACTGTACATTTCCCTTTACGTCTGCCAATTTTAACTGACTGTCATGTTTCATGGCCATTTTTTGAAGTTCAAACTCTCTCTCTCTTTATATTTTTACCTGATCTATATCTCCCTTTCTCTTTCTTTATGTTCTGCTGGGGCTATTCTTTCTTTTCTTCTTTCTTCTCTCTCTCTTTCTTTTTCTTCTCTATCTCTTTCACATTCAAGCTGCTTTAATTCTTTCTCATGTTCCATTTGTTTAAGTTGTAACTGAATTTTTGCCAATTCCAATGAGTCAAACTGTATCTCAGGCAACTTTAAATGCTTAGCCACCGCCATAATTACCTCATCTTTTCGCATTTTGTCAGGTAATGTTAACTGCAATGGTTTTGCCAACTCTAACAGTCTGCTTTTAGTCTCTGTCCGTAAGGTACTGCGTGTGACCGTCTCCACCCCCAAAAACTTCAGAGCCTCTGAAAGAGCCATTGTCCACAACACACTCTCCACTTAAACTGGAATACCACACATGCAAAGCGACCACAATATGCTCACCCCTCACTGTCTTTAAGTTCACTAAGCCAATCCAATAGATAGACTTTTATCCCCCGCGAGCTCCCAATTTGTTATGGGCCAGGATTTAGAGAACCCCAAAGTGTATCATGTAGTTCACCTGACCCACAATTTTTAGTAGATTGTGGTATGGGCAGCACACGGCCCACTCTACAGGCGTGGTACGGCAGAAATGGAAAGGTTTTTTTTAAGGCAAAACAATGTTTATCCTATGAACTCAAGTTAACCTTTTTAAAACATACAGTGAACATCTTAGCAACCATTAATTCAAATACAACCCCCAAAGAATACAACACTAAGTAATCCTTAATAACTTCCCAAACAACATCCAGGAGACAAAACAAACACCTTTTAACAGAAGCACATCAGATTTACATTCACTACTGAAAACATTTATAATTTTGAATTCACCAAATGATCAAGAGATAGTCTTTTCAACAGTACACCTGCTTTGTCTGGCTTCAGCTCCAACACTGAAACAAAACCAAAAAAACACAGACACACCCAAGCTTTTATCAAAGTGAAACTAAAAAGCAGAGCCAGAGCTCAGCTCCACCCACACTCTGACATCACTGCAGTAACATGAGCAGCCAAACATTTCTTAAAGTGACATTCTCATGACAACATGGCACAGGTGATGCACCATCTTCTTGTTGAGGCAGATGCTCCTGCAGCAAACGCTGTCCGTCATTTATTTGAAAGATCAGCGAGGCTGTACACCTTGAGCAGTCACCGGCCTCCTCCTCTGGGTCCCTCCCTGGCCTGATAGGCAGCCAGGTCCTCAGGGTGTGGAGTCGAGCCCTGCACATGGGCCACCGCCTCAAGCCTCTATCGATGCTGCTGCCGCCGCCTTCTCTGGCGTCTGGCTGGCTGGCCTGCCAGCACCACTGTGAGGGAAGCTTCCGCGGGGTCCAACACATCATCCATCCTGTAAAGCATCTGTAAGGAATTGGAGAGTGTGACAGACTGGCAACCAGCATCATCTTCGACTTCGGGACTCTCTATTCACCCACTGCCCCCCTCTCTCGCCCCATCCCCCAACATCCCCTGACATCCAACACGCCCAGCCCACACATGCCGCACCTCAGCGGGGGTTCCCTGTCGCCCAGACACCTGCATATAATGTTACTTGGATCGGCGCTCTCCCCTGTACAGTGCACACACCCACCCTCTGGTCGCGGAGATGTGCCCGGTGTTGGGGCTTTTCCCCTGGGTGTTTGGAATTTGGCTGCTGTGTCTGTGGTTTTGCTTCCATCAGTGTCCAGACATCACGGTCTGATTGCGATGTAGGTAATAACTCCCACATGCTACAGTGCACGTCTACCGACGGGGATCCACTTGGGATGGGTGAAGTGCTCACTTAACTACGATTGCCAATTTCCTATTAGCAATAGCCTTCAGCCCACGACCAAAGGCCTCCATGGTCAGTGGCAGTTATGGGTGGTCGGATGGACAGACAGGCAGGGTCTGGGGTTGTCCCTGTAATGGCTACACACAACTCAGGGGGTGGCATGACAGAACCACGGCGCGGAGACATCAACTCACCCCCAGTTCAGGGGTGATCTCCACCCACCCCGACCGAAACTGGCTCCCAAAGGGGCTGCCCCACCCCCTGTACACAGGGGTATCAACCCCAGTGCGCCCGGGCTCATTGCCCTGGAGCGAAGATGGCTCCTCACTGCCTCAGGTCCCCGCAGCAGTCCCGTCAGCTTCACATTTTTAAAAAGGAGTACTAATCGACGCCTGTGTGACCACTTGCTGGGAGGCCGTTGGATCACGGGAGGCCGTTAGATAGGGGGTCACTCCCGTTAATTGTGTGGAGATTGCTTTAGGCAGTGATTATTGGTTTCTTGCCACGCCATGGTGGGATCCTGATTTTGCCAATCTGCGCAGGCCGATGAGGTCGCAAATCGATTGGCGCCCTGCCCAGTTCTCGATTTTGGCCTCTCCCGCGATTTAACAGCCTCGTTGCACTCTCCCTCAAGCACACTTGATTTATGGCAGAATTTGTTTTCAGTAATGTACATCTGAGTTGAAGTGAAAACTTGCAAATCACATTTTCAAAATGGACATAATTTGTACTGTATTTGTTGATTAAACCTAAAACGGGAATTCTACCTTTTTGTTTCTTTGCAAGAGTCTTTGTCTTCAAAATATCTAGGAAATCCAAGAATTTGTAATATATTCTGTGATCTGGTCATATATTTAAAATTGTGGGAATATGTGACTAAGGTAATTAAGGCCGGGACAGAGTGACTGTGCGAATGGAATTAGTGCATTTGATATGCTAATGAGCTGAGCAGCACTGCAGACAGATGTTTACCTGAGGCAATTCAGCAACAATGGGTGCAGAACATGAATAGATTGGATAGGTCATTAAGGATTCAAAGCAAGAGATGCAAGGTGCGAAGGAAAGGTGTCATATGTAAAGTGGATGAAGGAAGTTTACTTTTCTTTCAAACTCGAAAAGCTAAATTAGACTGATGCCTCTGATCAAGTCTTGCAGAGTGCACTTTTAAAGAAATTAGGTCAGGTAAGGGAGAGGTCAAAGGAAAAACATATTTAAGGAGGTAAGTGTACACGAACAGGCGCCGGAGTGTGGCAACCAGGGAATTTTCAAAGTCACTTCATTGCAGTGTTAATGTAAGCTGACATGTGACACTAATAAAGATTAGAAATCTATGGAAAGGAAGCTGGTTTTAGATCTCAGACTACAGCAGGGATAGCTGTTGACCTCAGACGCAACCGTAAGAGACATAAAAGCACTGTGTGGTAAAAGGTACTGGATTTTTCGAGATCTTAAATTCTATGAGATGTTGAGGAACAGATTGAGGAGGGTTAGTTCTGAACGTATTATGTTAAGATTGTTTGGAACTGTTTAAAGTCGTGATACTGTATCAAGCCTTTGGCTGAAATTCATTGTCAGTTCAGGCCGGCGGGATTCTGCGGTCCCACTGCAGCGGTGGTGGGAGAATCCCAGCCTAGACTTGGTTGAGTGTCCTTCTAGGTTATTTTATTGTTTTTTTCTTCCATTCCTTAATAAACATTTACTTTATTAAAACAATCACAAAGAGTCGGGGTTACTTTGGGCAAGATTCTCCTGTCTCCAACGCTGAAATCGCATTCGACGATCGGCCGGGGAATCCCCGATTGCGCCGAAATCGGGGGCGAGCCACTTTTGTGATGCTCTGCCCCCTCTACTCACAGAGTATGCTGCACGTCGTCGGGGGGCGGCCTCAGAAGGTCAGCTGGGGGCGTCCCCTGATGCTCCGCCCCAGATGGGCCGAGTTCCCGACGGCGTGGGTCACTCATGCTATTTATTTTCGTGAACCCAGCGTGGCGACTGCAGTCTGGGTCCACCGCCGCCACAGTCGTGTGGGAGCCGTTCTGTGGGCAGGGGGCCTTTGGCAGGGGCTGGGGGCACTGGTGGGGGTGGTCTGGGAGTGGCAAACCTGGCCAAAGGGGGGCAGTTTCTGACAGGCCGGTTCCGCGCACGGCCACGCCATGTTGCAGGGCGGGCCGCTGCAGACCGCAGCTGTGCGCTTACGTGGCCACGGACCCGGCAATTCTCCAGCCGTATCCACAGCTAAAGCTTTACGCTGTGTGCCTGCTAGCCCCCACCAGACGTAGGATGGGTGCAGCTTTTGCGCCTTTTTTTGGGCGTAAAACGCCACCGTTCCCAGGGTGGCGTCAGCTCTAAGCCTCCAAATCGGTGAATCCAGCCCCATTTTCTGGATTTCAAACCATTCCACATAGTATACGAGTTGCCAGCACAGTTGAGGTACGTTGTTTCAAGTTTCCCTTCTGGGATTTGAACAACTTGGCATTTGCCATCAGCTGTGCCCTGAACAGTATTTAACAACCACATTTGGTTCTTTATAGAAGCTGTGGATAAGGATCATTGCAAAAACTGGATTCTAAATAATCGATTAGTTAGAATCTCCTTTTGTCTTGCCAGAAAGTTGAATTGACTCCCAGGCAAAATAAACACCTCATGCACTGAATTCATCATTTACTCTCTATGATAAAGTGCTGAGAAAATTAATTACAATGAAGGGTGAGAATGGTTACAGTGTACATAAAGTTTCCAAACAAATCGGAGGTAGCATCCAGACGGTGATGCCATATTCATTTAGTATTTTACTTCCAAGGTGACGATTTCATTCAGGCAGAAGCAGGATGATTTGGTGGTCAGAGAGGTCGAATCGACTGAAACATCAATATAGAATAACCCAAAAACCACAATTTGTTTTCAATGTAATTAAGGAAGCTTGATTATAGTTGAGGGCTGAAAGTCAGCAGCATGTTTTAATTATTTTAGTAATTAATATACGGCACTGAAAATTTACTTTATTTCCAAGACAGAAGGCTAAAAGGTCAGCTTAAGTTTTGGGGTCCTGCAGAACATGCAGATTTCAGAAAAAGCAAATGGGGGAATGGAAAAAAATAAACAGCCAAGTAGACTTCCTAATTTGACCAGCTTTCTTGAGAGTGAGTGCCACAATTATGCTGATTTACGGATAAATGATTTTGAGATAATTGAGTATCTATTTCATCCATTTTTTCCAGCAAAATAATTTTCTTTAAAGAAACTGAAAGTCATAGCTATGTCCTTCAATGTTGCATGAAGATAATCTTTCCCCAAACTTTACCTACAGTCATTCTTTTTGAATAATCTGACCTAACATTGCTATTTTAGAATCTCATTTCAAATTTTTTAATTTGTTTGGTCATTTATTTAGTCTAACAAATAAAAAAAATATATTTTTAGGTTTATGAAGATGCAGCTTAAATTCCGCTGATGTGGAATTTTCCAGTTAGGTATTCTGAGTGTACATTTAAGAAGTCTGAGTTGGATCAAATCTAATACATGGAGATCTTCAGTGGTCTGGAGTTATTTATTTGAATATGTTATGGTTGCTCTGTGACTGATTGTTCTTGATATAAATAAACCATAATCATGTTTAAAATTACAAACCTGGTGACTGTAATTATTGGGCAGCCAAGGGCCAAAGACTTTGAGTATTTTTGACATGTGTTGTGTTGTGACTCTGGGATGAGTGGGGCTGGAATTGATCACGCACTTGCCCAGTGTGTCCCGATCCGCTCCCATCCGTCCAAATAATTTATTATATTGAAAAATCCATACAAATCTGTTCCATTTCACTTCACATTTTTGCCTTCAAGGAGTAACCCGGATAGACATCATGGTGGCACTCAGTCTGAATGCCATCTCAGGCAGGCTGTCAGAGACAGAGGCTGAGCAAATGATGACTATCTCCTCTCTTGGTTAGTAAGACTATTACTCCAAAGCACTGTCAAACAAAGATTAAAAATAAACTCAACATGGATCAAAAAAGAAAGGAGCAGCTATTATTATCAGTCAATATGATTTGATGTGAATAAACACCACTCAAAGGTACCCAATTAATCTGTTCATGATCAAAAACAGCCTGTGAAATGCTGGCTGGATTTAGTGGTGCCAGCAGGAATTTGTTGCTCTGCCAGGTTGCTGTCCCTATATAGGATGGCTCTATACCCCTAAGAGCTGCTGGCCAGTCAGACGGCCAGCACTCAACATCCTCAGCAGAGTGACTGGGAATAGTCTGAGGCATGTTTGTTGAAAATATTCTCAAATAGACCTTAACGTGAACAAAAGAAGCAATTTATTGTTGCAGAGCTCTGGAAGAAAGGTCCTAGACCCCGCAGTCTTGCCAGCACACCTTCTCTCTGATCTGTGGCTTATACTGGCTAAAGAGACACTTTCAATGCAAGTCTTTGCAGGTAATTAAGTGTACAGGTCAAGACGGAGCAACTGGAGAGAGGGATAATCGTCCATCCGTCTGGACCTGTAGACTTAATTACCTGCAAAGACTTGCATTCAAGGTATCGTATTGCATCTTTGACTTTGTCTATATGTTTCTGGAACCCATCTCTTCATTTACCTGAGGAAGGAGTAGTGCTCCGAAAGCTAGTGATTCGAAACAATTGCACTTTAACCTGGTGTTGTAAGACTTCTTACAGATAGGCTAAGAACAGCAATAATAATTTTCAGGCTGTCCTGCAGTAATCTGGGTGACTGCTAATGTGGCACAAGGTGTACAGCAAGGTCCATATTGAGATTACCACAGTAACAATAGGCGGATTGTTCCATCAGGGCTGATAAGATTTTAAACTAATCTGTGTGTCGCAGTGATACCTTTGTAGACACAAGTATTTATCAATGATGTGTCTGATTTAGGGAATTACTACCTCCATAAAATATCTAAACATAGTACCTGAGCACATATATGATAATTTTAGAAGACTAATGCTGAAACGGAGTCTTGCCCATCGGCAACGCACATCAGAAATTTGGGAATCAGCTTGGAATATTATGAGTAATGTGCCTGAAATTCCGATATCTGCTACCGTAGGAAAGATTCGCTGTTGGCAGCATGGATCATTTAAATAATGTCTATAATTGCTTAAACATAAACAGGAAAGGGCAGTGAGATACGAGGTAATACAGGGTGAGAGAGAACATGCTTTGAATTTCCACCCAGGGCAAATTCATGAAAAAAAAATCAAGATCCGGTGACTTTCATGAAACTTCGGGCGCGATTTAACGGGAGTCTAGTTTTGAGCGCATTTAGCGAAGTGTTCCTCAGCGCCTGCAGGGCTGGGAATGACTCCATTATCAGACGGGACTCTGGGCACGATCTGACTAAAATAAAACAGAGTTGGCTCTGGGCGGGATTCGCTGGGAACGACCCTGCTATCTAACGGTACTCTGTCTTGTTTTCGTGCCCTGCCCCCCCCCCCCCCCCCCCCCCCCCAGGTACCGTTCCACCTGTTCCCCATTTGTGGGGATCAGTACTGAACAGCACCTTGCTGGGGTCTCCACAGCAAGGCCAGTAGATCATAGATCATAGAATTCACAGTACAGAAGGAGGCCATTCGGCCCATCGAGTCTGCACCGGCCCTTGGAAAGAGCACCCTACCCAAGCCCACACCTCCACCCTATCCCCATAACCCAGTAACCCCACCCCATCCTTTTGGACACTAAGGGCAATTTAGCATGGCCAATCCACCTAACCTGCACATCTTTGGACTGTGGGAGGAAACCGGAGCACTCGAAGGAAACCCACGCAGACACGGGGAGAACGTGCAGACTCCGCACGGACAGTGACCCAAGCCGGAATCGAATCTGGGACCCTGGAGCTGTGATGCTGGGTGGCCGTTCAATCCAGTGTCAGCCCGGCTAAGTGGGTTCTTAAACTCACTTAGCCATGCAAGGCTGGAACCCAGAACGCCCTTCAGGAGTCTCGGGGGAGGCCTCTCCTGGGACATACCGGCCGTATCCCACCCTGATTTTGCCGATTCTTGCTAAGTCTTGAGGCATTTCGAGCGTCGCAAATCTTACGAGAGGCTTTTCGAGAGATTCAATGATCTTGTCGGGTTACCAAGTCGGGCGCGATGAGGCCCTTAAATCATGCCCATGGTGTGTGTTTATGTCAGTCACAAGCATAGCAATGATATTGCCATGAGGCATAGATAATAGTAACTAAAGCTAAAGCTTCATCAGCTAAATTCTGGGGTTAACTATAGCTCTTAATAGATTACTGCCAGATGGTATACATTGTAACTAGAAACACACTTTACAAATATGCTGAGTCTCAGTGATATGATAATATGACAATGGCTGGAATTCCTTCGTCATCGGGATTCACATATATCCCATTGGCAGCGCGCCCCCGCCAGCAGGTTCTGGCGGATGGTTTCAATTGGAAAACCCATTGACAAATGGCGGGAAGATAGAATCCCGCCGCCAGTGATTGGCACGTGGCCGAGCAACGCGTGACTGGGGGATGAGAGAATCCCACCCAACATATTCATAAATCAGATGGAAACTGCTTTATAATATAGCAACCATTAAAATAGATAAGCAGAAATATTTCTAGCATACCTTGATGTATTTAAAATATATTTTGTAACGTGCAGAATTCAGGAAACAAGCAATGGAGATGGATGAACACTAGTTTAACTAAAACTTGCAGAGGTTTAAGAGCCACAGAACCATAGAAAGGTTACAGTGCAGAAAGAGACCATTCAGCCCATTGTATCTGGGTCGACCAAAAAAACAGGAAAAATAAACCGGCTGCTCATTTTAATTCCATTTTCCAGCATCTGGTTCATAGGTTTGCAGGTTACAGCACGTCAGATGCAGATCCAGGATTTTAAAAAACAAATCTAGAGTACCCAATTATTTTTTTTCCAATTAAGGGGCAATTTAGCATGGCCAATCCACCTAACCCGCATATCTTTGGGTTGTGGGAGTTAAACCCACGCAGTCAATGTGCAAACACCACACGGGCAGTGTCCCAGGGCTGGGATTCGACCCATATGGAAAAGTTTCCATAGTTTTTCTCCACCACCCCATTCACCTGTCTTTAAGATTAAGTAAAAACAGGGGGGGCAGGATTCTCCGACCCCCTGCCGGGCCAGGAGAATCACCCGGGAGGTGGTGTGAATGCCGCCACGAAACCGACTGCCGAAGTCTCCAGCGCCGTCTTTTTGGCGGGGGCGGGAATCGTGTCACGCCGGTCGGATCCGTTGGCAATGGGCCCCCCGGGAATTCTCCACTCCGCGATGGGCCTAACAGACGCCCGTTTTCGGCCAGTCCCGCCAGCGTAAATCAAACAAGGTTCTTCCCTACGGGACCTGGCTCTGGGGGTGGCCTGCGGAGCCCTCGGGGTGGGGATCTGGCCCTGGGGGGGGCCTCGGTGGCCTGGCCTGCAAACGGGGCCCACCGATCTGCAGGCGAGCCTGTGACGTGGGGGCACTCTTTCCCTCTGAGCCAGCCGCTGTAACGATCTGCCATGGCCGGCGGGTTAAAGAACCCGCCTGTGCATGTGCTGGGATCACGGCAGAACATGCTGGCACTGCCGCGCATGCGCCAACTTGCACCAGCTGGCGGAGGCCCTTCGGCGCCGGTTGTCACGGCACCAACCCCGCCGGCGCCGGCCTAGATCCTCCTCCGCACCTTCCGGGCGGCCTGACGCCGGAGTGGTTCACGCCACTCCTCGGCTGTGGTACGGCCCGCCCCGCCGGATACCGGAGAATCCCGGCCAGGAATGCTGGAAATACTCAACATGTCAGGCCGAAAGCTTCCTGTTTGTGAGTTAGTTGATAAAACCCCACTCAATACAAACTTGAAGTTGGTTTTGTTGATATTTGACATGGACGGAAACATATCACCGTACTTAAGAGTTTGAAACTTCCGTACTACTGAGAAATCTGCATGGAAAGAGTTTCTGTTCATATGCACAGGCACACTTCACTTTCCTGGGTTCAGAGAGTTTGGGTATATATTGGCAAGAGTCATGGTGAAGGGATGCCCACTGGTACTCAGGAGTCCTGCTGGAGTTTAACTTGAGAAAACAGCTAATTTTACCAGAACAGAACACTGATAAGCCTCCCACCACTCATTATGGTTTTGGCTTCCACATTATCTGGAGTCAATGAGTTATCCAGTCATCTGTGACAGGTTTGATGCCTCCAGGAAGCATTAATGTACCAAGGTTACATAAAGTTACATTACATAGAATTTTACAGCACAGAAACAGGCCATTCAGTCCAACAGATCTGTACTGGTGTTAATACTCCACACAAGCCCCAAAGGCCTTGGTTGGGATTCTCCGAGCCCGCGCTGGCTCGGAGAATCAGAGTTGACGCCGAGACGGCCCGTGACCCCGGTCCGACGCCGAGGCACGATTCTCCGGTGACTGGCGAATCGCCGCCAGCCTCGCGCGTGATCGACATGGCATCAGTCAGGGACTGTTGAAAGAGGCCCCCGCGGCCATTCTCCGCGGTCGACTAACTGACTTACCACCGACGTGGTTCTAACATGGTTCCAGCCGGCGGGAGCTCGGACCCGTGGCTGCCGTGGCCATCCTGGTGGGGTGGGGCGGCGGATCAGACTCCGGGGGGGGCCTCCACGACGGCTAGTCCCATGATCAGGGGCCACCGATCGGTGGGCGCGCACGATCTGGGGGGGGGGCTACCTTCTTCCGCGCCAGCCCGCTGTGTGGCTTTGCCATGTTGTACGGGCCTGGCGCGGAGGTTCCCGCCACGTGCCTGCACGGACCGGCAGCCGGCCGCCGCGCGCATGCATGGACCCGCTGCCGGCATTGCAGGGCCACATATCGGCGCCGGTGCTGTGTGGTGCACCCTGGCGCTGTGCTGGCCCCATGTGGGCCACGGAATTGCTGGGTCAGGAGGCTCGTTGACGCCGGCGTGAAACACTCCGGTGTTTTTGCTGGCGTCAACACTTAGCCGCCGTATTCTAGAATCCCAGCCCTTATTTCATCTCACTATACCAACAACTTAGACTTGTACGGCTCCTTTGATGTAATGAAAGATCCCAAGACACTTCACAGGAGCATTATAAAACAAAGTATAGCACTAAAACACATAAGAACATATTAGGTCAGTTGTCTAAAATCTTGGTCAAAGTGGTACGATTCAAGAAGTATCACAAAGGAAGAAAATGAGGTGGAGAGCTAGAAAAGTGCAGTGGGGTTCGAGTTTGTGTGTGATAGGGGGAGGGAGCAGGCTGGGGGTGTGTAGGGAGTTACAGAACTTGAGGGCCTAAGTAACTAAAAGCACGGCCACCAATGGTGAAACATTATACCAGCACACAATTCTATTCCTCCTGTACTTAACCCATTTTCGCATGAATACATCCTTGCTATTCACCAAGCTGGTGAATCATTAATGTGTTAACCACGCCTCAATTATAACATTCTCACCTTTGAATTTTAAGATTGTGAGTTCAAGCCCCACTTCATGAAATTGAATGCAAAATGTGGCTGACGCTTCAGTGCAGTTTCGCAAGAGTACTAAATGGCCTGAGATGACAGCTTGCTTTCTCAGGATGGTGGAAAAGAACCCATGACAGTCCTTTGAAGAAGAGCATGGGAGTTCTCGCTGATATCCTGGCAAATATTTATTCATCAACTAAAATCACTAAAACAGATTATCTGATCATTATCACATTGCTTTTTGTGGGGCCTTGCAGTGCACAAATTGGCTGCTGAATTTCTTATATTATAGCAGTGTATACTCTTGAAAGTAAGAAAATGGTGCAAAGAGTAGGAATGCCCTAAGATTATAAAATGTCAGTCTTCTATTTTCGTTGGTTTAGAGCAGGCGTGTGTCCCTGGTACGAGATTATGGTGTTTGCCAAAGAGGCTTTACTCTGTCTCAACTTTCCATCAGCAAATCTTTTGTCTTGGAGTCTGCGCCACTCCAACTGTACCCCTCCCATTGACTCCATCTCCAAGGATGATATTTACGAATTAGAATATGTCACAATTGTCTCGCCAGTGACAAGAATGAATTGGATTTGAGCCAATTTTTACCTGGAAAGTAGATATCTGAATTTCTTCGCAAGTGACTTGGCTAGTATGCCTCTTCTGGGTGGATAGATAGGTGGATACCATGCTGCCCACTGCTACCGTGGGCAGCACAGTAGCACAGTGGGTATCACTGTTGCTTCACAGCTCCAGGGTCCCAGGTACGATTCCCGGCTTGGGTCACTGTACAGAGTCTGCACGTTCTCCCCGTGTCTGCTGGGTTTCCTCCGGGTACTCTGGTTTCCTCCCACAAGTCCCGAAAGATGTGCTGTTAGGTGAATTAGACGTTCTGAATTCTCCCTCAGTGTACCCGAACATGCGCCGGAATGTGGCGACTAGGGGCTTTTCACAGTAACTTAATTGCAGTGTTAATGTAAGCCTACTTGTGACAATAAATAGTATTATTATTATCTGTATGTGCATTGTCATCATCTCTTACCTCCAGAATCGACAACGGTTGCATCACTGAGAAATGGTGGTTTTACTTGTTGGAGGTTCAGAGAAGCAGCATCCACCAAATTCTGGACAGATGAATGAAACTTCTAGAACTATAGATTATGCATTCTGAAAGTCATCTCAAAGTCTCACGGTTCCTTTCTCAGCTTCTTATATTTGAATTCTCTGCATGGGTTGTCTACTACATCATGGGTAGCTCAAGGAGATACAATTCTACCCCAGCTGGAACGCTTGACTGGGGAAGTTTTGATAGCATGGGCTTCTGTCAGGCAAGAAAGGGGAGGTCCTGCTTTGGGGGCGGGGTGGGGGGTGGGAAGTGGGGATGGTGGATAATTTATCCACCCAAATTCCAATATCAGGAATTTTTGCAAAGATATAGGGCCAGATCCTCTGGCAACCCCGTGCCACATTTCTCAGTGGCGGGAGGAGGTCCACCATTGGCCAGGGGTGGGGTCTTTTGGTCGTGCCGCTATCAACGGGATTTCCCATTGAATCCACCCCACACCACCAGGAAACCCGTGGCAGGGATGCGCTGTCAGCGGGATCAGAAGATTAGATTGGGAAAGCTGAGTTGGAGATTGAGGGGGATTTGACAAGTTTAGATAAAGTAGACAAATAAAAACTGTTCTTATTAGCTGATAGCACAAGGATTAGGGGACACAGAGTTCAGGTATTGGGCAAGAGATAAGGGGAGATGCGAAGGAGAACCTTTTTATGCAATGTATTGCAATGACCTGAAATGGGTTGCCTCTGGAGTGATGGAAGCGGAGATGATCAATAATTTTAATAGGAAATTGGATGTGTGTTTGAGGGAAATAAACTTGAGGGGTCAGAGTGAGGAATGGGACTGACTGGATTGCTCTACAGAGAGCCGACATGGATTCAATGGGCTGAATAGCCTCCATTTGTCTCATAATGACTCGATGCCATATCCCATGGGCAATCCTATTCTTCAAGATGGTAAATGGAGTGCATTAAGATTATCAACGCAGCATCATCATTGAGAACGATCACCATACTGAAATATTTGGAATGAGACTCTCCAAAACCAAGCTTTACTTTGCCCCCCTGCATTACTGATGAAAATGTTAAAAATGATGGTAGCAATGGGCAAGCGTGCACCACTCCTCTTGTGAGATATGGATTCCATATTGAAATTGAAGTTAGTATCACAGATAGAATTCATTGCACTCCGACAGCTTCCAGTTTCCTTTCGATGACTGAACAGAGGACTAAGTCGAAGGGCTTATGAAAATTAATGTAAGCAACAAAAGTGAGCATGTTCAGCATCTTGGAACATCTTCCACATTAATGGAACCAGTCAAAGTTGTGTGTTAGTGTGTGAGTTGTGTGATCAACTGTGCTGAAACAACCACAAAATATCAGAATGAAGAAAGTGCATCAGTCAGATTAAAACAAAAACTATCTGAATCACCAGTTCCCCATATGGGATGCCACATTACCATTCTCAGTAGAGATCTGTGAGATCCCTATTGTAAGCATGGAAATGCCTCGTGGATTCAAAACTCTTGAAAACATTGTTGGCAATGTGAGAGTTCTGATACTCACGTGTAATACTGGAAGACCTGCAATGCTGTCAGTCATAAGCCCCAGACTGAAGAACACACAGATAAAGGTGGAAATGGTCCCCGCAGGGCCATTCAACTTGAGACAAGTAACACATGTAAAATAAAACATAAGGATAAAATGATGTACTGTTATCAAAACGAGAATTCAGATCATTGCATTACCTAAACTAATGCAAGGGCAGCACGGTAGCCTGGTGGATAGCACAATTGCTTCACAGCTCCAGGGTCCCAGGTTCGATTCCGGCTTGGGTCACTGTGTGTGTGGAGTCTGCACATCCTCCCAGTGTGTGCGTGGGTTTCCTCCGGGTGCTCTGGTTTCCTCCCATAGTCCAAAGATGTGCAGGTTAGGTGGATTGGCCATAATAAATTGCCCTTAGTGTCCAAAATTGTCCTTAGTGTTGGGTGGGGTTACTGGGTTATGGGGATAGGGTGGAGGTGTTGACCTTGGGTAGGGTGCTCTTTCCAAGAGCCGGTGCAGACTCGATGGGCCGAATGACCTCCTTCTGCACTGTAAATTCTATGATAATCTATGATAAACTAATGATTCATTCAGGATTTCAACCATTTGCAGAAAAGTGTTTTCAGTGCCAAATTTAAATGTACTGTACAATCTGATTAACGTTCTTTGGCACTGACAAGTGAATTGTGACTGTTTGCAAAACAGAGTCACCTCAACTGCGTACAAAGCCAATGGCATTTAGCATTTGACATGTTGCTTCCAGTATGGCAGCCCATCACAGAAATTCGCTCTGTGCCGCTGCAATTCGAATATGAAGTTCAGCGTAACCATATCGACAGTGAAGTGAAGAAGAACATAATTTTTATTGCGCTCAGGTTTCTAAATGAAAATATGTTACCTGATGTGGAAATAACATGGTAAAATCTGAACATATCTGAGAAAGAAAATTGTCTCGTATGGTGTTCATTATATTTGGGGTTGTTGCCAAAACTATTTTAAAGGAAAACACTTAAACTCATGTCCCCAGGTTATCCCTAAACACTTCATAGAAGTTCTTCAAAGAAATGATTTTGATGTACAGTCAACACAATAATGAGGGGAAACATGGCATCCATTTTGTGCACAGCAAGGTTCCACAAACAAGAAGGCGATGCATGGCCAAATAATGGCTGGGACTTTCCAGTCGCGTTGTGGCAGGACCCGTGCAGGAGATTCGGCAGCTCAGCCAAAAAAGTTCATTGACCTTTGATGGGACAGGACAACCCCGCCCAACACTTTTTGTGATGTTGGTTAAGTGTTAGATATTGGCTAAGATATTAAGAGAAGCACTGTGAGAGAAGGAATAATTTTATTTGTGCAGGACTTTGACAACACCAGCTCATCCCTACGCACTTGATGAAGTATTTTTGAAATGTAGGCTGAGGTTGAATGGCTTTGAAATGGGCAGCAATAAAGACAGGGTAGTGGAGTGGGGCATAAAATTGAATGGGGTGGTGTGATGTCAGGCCAGCCAGAGCCACATTTTACTAGTGATGAGTGGGAACCCGCGTGAATAAGCCTTGACTATTTTTGAAATAGGCAATTTAGAGATAAATAACATTATTTAAGGATCCAACGGACTGCAACTTTATGAGTCCCTCTGAATTTGATGAGAAATGCAATGGAAGCATGGAGCTTTGGAGCCTTGGAGCTTTTATAGGGCTGCAATGGAACAGCAACTGAGAACATAGCTGCAGTCAGCAGCCATGGAGGTCAAGCATTTTCCATAAGACCATAAGACAGAGCAGGAGTAGACCACTCAGCCCATCGAGTCTGCTCCGCCATTGACTGATCTGATATGATAATCCTCAGCTCCACTTTCCCACCTTATCCCCATGACCCTTGATTCCCTTACTGATTAAAAATGTGTCTTTCTCAGCCTTGAACATACTTAGCAACCCAGCCTCTACAGCCCTCTGCAGTAAATAATTCCATGGGTTCACTACCTTCTGAAAGAAGAAATTCTTCCTAACCACTGTCTTATGTGGAAAACGCCTTACTATTTGACTATGCCCTCTGGTCCTAGACTCCTCTACAAGAGAATACATCTTCTCAGCATCTACCCTGTCAAGCCTCATAAGAATCCCAGGGGCATGATCTATTGGCCTCGTTGCACCTGAATGGAATGCAACGAGGCAGGTGAATCTCACAAGAGGCCTCTCGCGGGATTTACCAACCTCATCACGGCTCGCAAGATCTAACGGGATTTCAGGAGGTATCGCGATCTGGATCCCGCCCGAATTTGCATATTCGGATTTTGATTGTGTTTATTGTCACGTATACTGAGGTACAGTGAAAAGTATTTTTCTGCAAGCAGCTCAACAGATCATTAAGTACATGAAAATAAAATAAAAGAAAATACATAATAGGGCAACGCAAGGTACACAATGTAATTACATAATACCGGCATCGGTTGAAGCAGACAGGGTGTAGTGTTAATAATGTCAGTCCATAAGAGGGTCATTTAGGAGTCTGGTAACAGCGGGGAAGAAACTGTTTTTGAGACTGTTTGTGCGTGTTCTCAGACTTTTGTATTGCCTGCCCGACGGAAGAAGTTGGAAGAGTGAGTAAGCCGGGTGGGAGGGGTCTCTGATTATGCTGCCCACTTTCCACAAGCAGCGGGAGGTGTAGATAGAGCCAATGGACGGGAGGCAAGTTTGTGTGATGGACTGGGCGGTCTTCACGACACTCTGAAGTTTCTCGCGGTCTTGCACCGAGCAGTTGCCATACCAGGCTGTGATGCAGCCAGATAGGATGCATTCTATGGTGAATCTGTAAAAGTTGGTAAGAGTTAATGTGGACATGCTAAATTTCCTTAGTTTCCTGAGGAAGTATCGGCGCTGTTGTGCTTTCTTGGTGGTAGCATCGATGTGGTTGGACCAGGACAGATTTTTGGAGATGTGTACCCCTAGGAATTTGAAACTGCTAACCATCTCCACCTCGGCCCCGTTGATGCTGACAGGGGTGTGTACAGGACTTTGCTTTCTGAATTCAATGACCAGCTCTTTAGTTTTGCTGGCATTGAGAGATAGATTGTTGTCGCTGCGCCACTCCACAATCTCCCTCCTGTATTCTGATTCGTTATTCAAGATCCGGCCCACTGTGGTCGTGTCGTCAGTTTTGCTGGCATTGAGGGATAGATTGTTCTCATTGCACCACTCCACTAGGTTCATTATCTCCCTCCTGTATTCTGACTCGTCATTATTCGAGATATGGCCCACAATGATCGTGTCGCCGACAAACTTGTAGATGGAGTTGTAACCAAATTTTGCCACGCAGTAGTGTGTGTACAGGGAGTATAGTAGGGGACTAAGCACATATCCTTGCGGAGCCCCAGTATTGAGGACTATTGTGGAGGAGGTGTTGTTGTTTATTCTTACTGATTGTGGTCTGTGGGTTAGAAAGTCGAGGATCCAGTTGCAGAGTGAGGAACCAAGTCCTAGGTTTTGGAGCTTTGATAGAAGCTTGGCTGGGATTATGGTGTTGAAGGCGGAGTTGTATCCTTGTGGGGCCCCAATATTGAGGAGTATTGTGGTAGAGGTGTTGTTGTTTATTATTACTGATTTTCCCTTCATGAAGCCATGCTGATTACATTGCTTGATTATATTATGAATTTCGAAATATTCTGCTATTACATACTCTCTAATGGACACTAATATTTCCCCAATAACAGAAGTTAAGCTAACTGACCTATAGTTATTTGTTTTGTGTCTCCCTTCTTTTTTGAATACATCCATTGGCAGCTTTCCAATCCTCTGAAACATTTCAGAATTTCATGATTCTTGGAAGATTGCTCCCAGTGTATCCACTATCTTTTAGCTATTTTCTTTAATATCCTGGGATGCAACCCATCAGCTCCAGAGGACGTATCGGCTTTTAGTCCTATTAGTTTCCCTAGTACCTCTTCCCTCGTGATTGCTGTTTTATTAATTCCCTCTCCCTTCTGCCAGTTGATTATTTATTTTTGGAATGTTATTAATGTCTTTCACTGTGAAGATTGACGCAAAGTAACTTTTTAACTCCTCTGCCATTTCCTGGCTCCCCGTTATTATTCCCCCAGTTTCATTCTCTAAGGGGCCAATGTTCACTTTGGCCTCTTTCTTCCATTTTATCTTGGTATTTTAGCCTCATTGTTTATCTTCATTTTTTTGGTCATCTTTTGTTGGTTTTTTGAACGTTCCCAATCCTCTGGCTTGCCACTAACCCTTACCACATATATTTGTTTTCTTTCAGTTTAATATGATCCTTCACTTTCTTTGTTAACCATGGTTGATTTATTCCCTTCCTAGAATTCTTCTTCCTCACTGGGATATATTTTGTTGTGAGTCATTAACTGTTTACTGAAACATCAGCCTTTCCTGATCAACTATCATTCCTGCTAAACTCCTTTCCCAGTCCACTCCAGCCAACTGTGCCCTCACTCCTTTATAATTACCCTAATTTCAGTGTAGCTCAGCTGTTTCTGACCCACGTTTCTCACTCTCAAATTGAATGCTAAATTCAATGTTATGGTCACTGCATCCGAGGGGATCTTTTACTCTGAGATTTGTTATTAAACCTGCCTCATTACACATTACCGAATCCAAAATACTCTGATCCCTGGTTGAATTCACAACATATTGTTCGAGGAAATTTAGTGGGTAGGAAGGTGCAGTGTGCGGTTTCCGTGCTTGTTATGCAGGAGTGAAATTTGGGAAGTAATTGATCTGGGGTCAAGCCCCCCCCTCCCCCTCCCATGCCTGCACCCACCCCCCACCCCCACCCCCACTCCTTGCTGCCAGTGAGGTACTGACGGGGATAAATTGAGAGGGGTATGACGGGGGTAGAAAGGGTCAGTTGGTAGGATGGGTTCTTCAGACCCGCAGTGCCAAAATGTAGAGAACATCATCCCTTCAGGAGGGTTTCCCAGCAAGGAGGAGAACCTGAGAGAGAGCGGGGTGCAATCACATGGATCCGGACAGCAGCACTACCTGCATAGGGGCCCGGATACGTAGAAATGACAGTAGACCATAAGAGGGACCACAATCAGATGCCAGTACGACGATGAAGGTACACTGTGGCCAGGGTCTAGGCACAGGATATGCTACCTGCTGGTGTCAGAATAGCAGTGTTGCGGAAACCCAAGTCCCACTCAAGTGTCCATGATTGATCTTTGTGCATGCTGGCAGAAGAGGTGCGCTCTCATTACATTAGTGGTCACCCGATGCTCGTGACTCTCAAGGTCATCGTGGTACATTCCAGGCTCCCAGTGGAAACATGTACAGTGTTTTCCAATCGTCCATACATTAATGCATCAACGTGGTGACTGGTGTACCCTCAGGAGCTCCAACCAACACATACATTACCGGATTGCCACTGCTCCCTTGAGCTCACTGAACTCCCATCCAGCATCTCCTACCCTCTCAATAATTCCAAAGGTGTGTCATCTGCATGGGGTTCAGCATAGGCCTCGCTTCCCACACTCCTCTGAACGGCCTGGGCAGTCACAGCCTCCGACAGCTGTTCAGGTGCTTATGCTGCTCATTCCTGAAACAGGAGGGCCATTGCCACCTGCTTCTAGTTCCACAATCCCCTTGCTCAAATTCGGCCAGGACATCAGGAGATCACTTTGCTCTTTGAATAATGTCATGTAATCGTACATATCCAGCTGACAGGGATACCTCCATCAATAAAATGCTCCTGACATTGGCAATCCACCAAATCAAGCCCCGCTCCTCCACCTCTCCTGTTGACCCTCCTGACATGTGAGAGTACCTTTAAGAAATGGGTGTTTGTCAAATAGCTGCAGTGATCTCAGAGTGTGGGTGGAGCTGGGCTGTCTGTCTGCTTTTACTTTCACTTTGAACAAAAGCTGGTGTGTGTCTGTGAGTTTTACTTTAGTTTTCAGAGGGAAAAGCTGCAGTGAAAGCCATTAGGTGTGCCTGGATGTCTGTACAAGTTCAAGAGTGTTCATTTGTGAGATTTCAAAGTGATAACTGCTCTCAGTAGATAATTTAAACCTGATCTCTGTGTTAAAGTGGGTATTTGTCTTATGGATGTTGCAAGGAAAGATTACGGGTTACTGATAGAGTACTGTATTCTTTGGGGGGAGTATTTTAGTTGATGGTTGCTAAGATGTTTACTGTGCGTGTTTAAAAATGTTAATGGGATTCTTAGAATAAACATTGTTTTTGTTTAAATATACTCTTAGTTCTCTGTTGCACCACACCTGTAGTGTGGGCCGTGTGCTTCCCATAACCACAATCTATTCAAATGTATGGGTCAGGTGAACTCCATGATACACTTTGAGGTTTCTAAACCCTGGCCCATAACAAACTGGGGGCTCGAGGGGGATAAAAGTCTATCTATTGAGTTGGCTTTGTAAACTTAAAGAGAGTGAGGGGTGAGCATATTGTGGTTGCTTTTCAGGTATGGTATACCAGTTTAAGTAGGGAGTGTGTTGTGGGCAATGGCTCTTTCAGAGGCTCTGAAGTTTTTGGGGGTGGAGACGGTCACACGCAGTATCTTACGAACAGTGATTAAAAACAGGCTTTTAGATTTGGCAAAAACATTGCAGTTAACATTACCTGACAGAATATGAAAAGAAGAGGTATTTAAGGTGATAGCTCAGCATTTAAAATTGCCTGAGATACAGTCTTACTCATTAGAAACAGCACAAATCCAGTTACAAATCAAGCAACTTGAACATGAAACAGAATTAAAGCAGCTTGAATACGCAATGAGCGATAAAGAAAGTGAAAGGAAGATACAAGTCAGGGAAAAAGAAAAGGAGAGAGAAGAAAGAAACAAAGAAAGAATAGCCCTGGCAGAATAAAAAGAAAAAGAGAGAGAGGAAAGAGAAAACGAGAGAGAAAGGGAGTTACAGATCAGGGAAAAAGAAAAGGAGAGAGAAGGAAGAAACAAAGAAAGAAAAAAGGAGGAAAGGGAAAAAGAGAGAGTTTGAACTTCAGAAAATGGCCATGAAAAATGACAGTCAGTTAAAATTGGCGGCTGTAAACGGAAATGCACAGTTGGAGGATAGTGATGAGGATAAAGAGAAAGAGCGTCATAGTCGAAGGCTTGGTGGGGCTCTATTTAAATATGTCCAAGCTTTGCCAATGTTTGATGAGAAGGAGGTAGGAACCTTTTTCATTTCATTTCAGAAGGTGGCTAAACAAATTAAATGGCCACCGGACATGTGGTTATTACTGATTCGATCAAAGCTGGTAGGCAGGGCTAGTGAAGTGTTTGCATCACTATCAGAGGAGGTATCTGTGATGGATGAGGAGATGGAAAAATCCATCTTAGGTGCATATGAACTAATGCCTGAAGCCTACAGACAAAGGTTTAAAAATTTAAGGAAAGAACCTGGTCAAACATACATGGAGTTTGAAAGGATCAAACAGAGTAATTTTGACAGGTGGATCAGGGCTTTGAAAATAGACCAAAAGTATGAAGCTCTCAGATATTATACTTGAGGAGGAGTTTAAAAATTCAATTCCTGATGTAGTGAGAACTCATGTGGAGGAGCAGAGGGTTAAAACTGCGAGGTTAGCAACAGAAATGGCAGATGATTATGAATTAGTTCACAAATGAACGTTTGGTTTCCGATATCAGTTTCAGCCTGTGAGGGATAAAAACTGGGAAAAAGAGAAATATTCAAGTGGTAAAGGTAAAGGTGATCTGATGGGAGATAATAAGGAGAGTGTACCACAGATTATTTTAAAAAATCCAGAACAGTGGAAGAGACATGAAAAGTTTCAAATGTTTTCACTGTAATAAACTAGGCCATGTAAAGTCACAGTGTTGGTGGTTGAAGAAGAGCATTGGGAAAGCTGATGTGGTAAAACAGGATAAGACAGTGGGGGTTGTTAAAGTGGGAAAGGAAAGCCCAAGTGAAGTGAAGGAGGGGCAAAAGATTGCACAGCCTGATCAATGAGTGATTGATACGTAGGTGGCTGATCTCTTTAAAGAATTTACTTGTGTGGGTAAAGTTTACTAATGTGTATCAGAAGGAGTAGGTAAAGAAGTCACAATTTTAAGAGATACGGCGCCAGCCAATCTTTAATGGTAAGAGATGAGGAGTTATGCAGTTTGGGAAGAATATTGCCAAAAACGTTGGCAATATGTGTAATTCAGGGTGAGAAGAGTAGTGTTCCATTATGTAAGGTAAGGTTGGAAAGTCCGGTGAAGAGTGGTGAAGTGGTAGTAGGAGTAATGGAGTAACTATCTTGTCCAGGAATACAGTTTATCTTGGGTAATGATATAGCTGGACCACATGTGGGAGTGATGCCTACTGTGGTTGATAACCAGCGCAAAATCAGAGAAGTGTTGAAGGACGAATATCCTGGGATTTTTCCAGATTATGTAGTAACAAGGTCGCAAAGTCACAGGTTAAGACGAAGAGAAATCAAAGAGTAAAGATAAAGTTGAAGTTCAATTATCAGAAACGATTTTTGATCAGATGGTTGAAAAAGAACAAGAACAGGTGGAGGATGAGGCAGATATTTTTAGTTTAGGAAAACTGGCGGAGTTACAACAGAAAGATGTAGAAATAAACCGGATGTATCAAAAAGAATACACGGAAGAGGAATCTGAGTGTATACCAGAGTGTATTACCGTAAAAGTGATGTCTTGATGAAAAAATGGAGACCTTTACATATGCAGGCGGATGAAAAGTGGGCAGAAGTTCATCAAGTGGTATTGCCAGTCGGGTATAGAAAGGAGGTGTTGCAAGTAGCACATGAGGTACCAGTGGGAGCTCATTTGGGAGTAAGCAAAACTCGAGCTAAAATCCAAAAACATTTTATTGGCCTGGACTGCATAAAGATGTAATTAAATTTTGTCGATCATGTCATGCATGTCAAGTGATAGGGAAACCTCAAGCAGTGATAAAACCAGCGCCCTTAATACCTAATCCAGTATTTGAGGAACCTTTTACAAGGGTCTTAATTGATTGCGTAGGACCGCTTCCTAAAACAAAAAGTGGGAATCTATATCTTTTGACTATAATGGATGCATCCACTTGGTTTCTAGAGGCCACTCCAGTGCGCAATATTACAGCTAAAAAGATTGTGGAGGAGTTACTTAAATTCTTTACTAGATATGGACTGCCCACAGAAATACAATCAGATCAAGGATCAAATTTTACCTCAAGGTTATTCAAAGAAGTTATGGATAGCTTAGGAATAAAACAATTTAAATCAACTGCGTACCATCCAGAATTGCAGGGAGCATTAGAAAGGTGGCATTAGACATTAAAGACAATGTTGAGTGCTTATTGTCACGATTATCGAGAGGATTGGGAGAAAGGAATTCAATTCATACTGTTTGCAATTAGAGATGCACCTAATGAGTCAGCCAAATTCAGCCCTTTTGAACTGATTTTTGGCCACGAGGTAAGAGGACCACTTAAATTGATTAAGGAAAGATTGGTGAGTGAGAAATTGGAACTTACATTATTGGATTACGTGTCAAATTTTAGGGAACGATTAAATAGAGCAGGTGAATTGGCTAGACAGCATTTAAAAATTGCACAACATGTGACGAAATGGGTGGCTGACAAGAAATCTAAATCTCGTAGTTTTGCCAGTGGAGATAAAGTTTTACTATTGTTACCAGTGGTAGGTTAACCTTTAAAAGCAAGGTTTTGGGGACCTTATCAGATTGAAAGGAAATTAAGTGAGGTGAATTATGTGGTAAGAATGGCAGATAGAAGGAAATCTCACTGAGTGTGTCATGTGAATATGCTTAAAAGGGCAGCACAGTAGCACAAGTGGATCGCACTGTTGCTTCACAGCACCAGGGTCTCAGGTTTGATTTCCTGCTGGGTCACTGTGCGGAGTCTGCACTGTCTCCCCATGTCTGCGTGGGTTTCCTCCGGCTGCTCCGGTTTCCTCCCACAGTCCAAAGACGTGCAGGTTAGGTGGATTGGCCATGCTAAATTGCCCTTAGTGTCCAAAAGGGTTAGGAGGAGTTATTGGGTTACGGGGATAGGGTGGAGGTGGTGAGGGCTTAAGGGGTTGGTGCAGACTTGAGGGGCCTAATGGCCTCCTTCTGCACTGTATGTTCTATGTTAAAAGGTACTTTGAAAGGGAAGGAGAGCAAAAGGAGGAGGCTTTAATGATTCTAACTCAAAGTGACGAATCAAACCCAGATGACTTTGAATATGACATACCTCAAATTAAATTGGAAAACGAGGGTGTTCTTAAAAATTGGGTTAAATTGTTGAGTTACCTTCAAGAGGAAAAACGGACTGACCTGAAAGAGTTATTGATATCACATGGGCAAGTTTGTGGAGATAAATTGAGAAGTACTAAAATGGCTATACATGATGTAGATGTGGGAAATGCTGTTCCAATTAAACAACATCCATATAGACTTAACCCTTTAAAATTGGCACAGGTTGACAAAGAAAATGAGAGTATGCTTAAAAATGGCATAATTGAACTGGGTTGCAGCCAATGGAGCTCACCCATGGTGATGGTACCAAAACCGGATGGTACTCAATGGTTGGGTGTGGACTATGGAAAGGTTAATGCAATTACAAGAACGGACTGTTATCCTATCCCACATTTGGAGGATTGCATTGAGAAGGTGGGACAATCAACTTTTATTTCCAAACTGAATTTACTGGCAGGCACCTTTATCCGAAAGGGCAAAGGCGATTTCAGCTTTTGTGACTCCAGATGGTAGATACCAATTGAAAGCTATGTCATTTGGCATGAAAAACACCCCAGCCACATTTCAACGGTTAACCAACAAAGTTGTTTCAGGATTACCCAATTGTGCGGTATACATCGACGATCTGGTAATTTTCAGGCAGACATGGAAAGAACATTTAAAACATCTGATGGAGTTATTCGATCGACTTCAGGAGGTGGGTTTGAAGGTAAACCTAGCCAAAAGTGAATTTGGAAAAGCCCAAGTCACTTTCCTTGGCCATACAATCGGACAGGGGTCGAATGGTCCCACGAGATGTGAAAACAAAAGTTATTGAGGAGTTTCCAATACCCTCGACACAAAGGGAAATAATGTAATTTCTTGGCATGAGTGGATTCTGCCGGTAGTTTGTGCCAAACTTTAGCAGTGTGGTTGCTCCACTGATGGACTTGCTAAAGAAGCGTAGCAAATTTAAGTGGACAGCGGAGTGTCAACAGGCATTTGACTGACTGAAGGCTGTGTTAACCAAAGCTCCTGTGTTGGAGAATTACAAGCGGGTCTGTAATCAGATTGAACTAAAGTATCTGACTTTAAAGAGAAATGCCAAGGCGTAGGGAAATGGATGGATCATGCAGAGACCTTCTTGTCCAAAGAGACTGTCAATCAAGAAGGATTCCAGTTGGAGGAAGAAGAACTAAAATGGACTATGTTATTATAAATGTTTGCGATTTTGGTTTTGTTAAATAAAAACCATATATTCACTATCTATATTTCTTAAAGGAAAGTGTAAAGGTGAAAAATGAAACCATCTTGAAGTTGATGGTTTTTTTCTTGGGGGAGGTGTCATGTGAGAGTACCTTTAAGAAATGGGTGTTTATCAAATAGCAGTAGTGGGTGTACCTTTAAGAAATGGATGTTTGTCAAATAGTTGCAGTGATGTCAGAGTGTGGGTGGAGCTGGGCTGTCTGTCTGCTTTTACTTTCGCTTTGAACAAAAGCTGGTGTGTGTCTGTGAGATTTAGTTTCGGTTTCACAGGGAAGAGCTGCAGTGAAAGTCAGCAGGTGTGCATGGCTATCTGTACAAGTTGAAGAGTGTTAATTTGGGTGATTTCAAAGTGATAACTGCTCTCAGTAGATAATTTAAACCTGATCTCTGTGTTAAAGTGGGTATTTGTCTTATGGATGTTGTAAGGAAAGATTAAGGGTTACTGATAGAGTACTGTATTCTTTGGGGGGGGGGAGTATTTAGTTGATGGTTGCTAAAATGTTTACTGTGTGTGTTTAAAAATGTTAATGTGATTCATAGAATAAACATTGTTTTTGTTTAAATATACTCTTAGTTCTCTGTTGTGATGCCCATACCCAAAATCTGTTCAAAGTTATCGGTCAGGTGAACTCCATGATACACTTTGGGGTTCTCGAAACCCTGGCCCTTAACACTCCTCTTCTATCCCTGATCACTCTCGCTCCTCCCTTGTCAGAAGCAACGTGATGCCCCGGAGAGACTGGTGATTGAGCCTAATGTCTATGACAGTTGCAGTAGATGAATCACATATTTCAGAAATAATGGAAACTCTGGAAAAATAATCCATCACAATCCATCTCCATCAACGTTAAAGAGTTCAATTGTCCCCTGTCAGTTGCGAGTCTGGTTATTTCATGAGGCAATAGTGGTTCTTTTTGGTTGCTATGCATGAAGGTTTGGCATGCCTAACATTACCCCACAGCCTTTTGATGTCTGGGTGGATTCCTGGACAATACACTGGCCAGGATTCTCTGTTTGGGAGACTATTTCTCCCACTGGAGCTGAATTGCACCTGAGTTACACTCCCTCTGGGGGCACAAATCAGTAAGCGATTCCCACCCCTTAGCTGTGCAAATTCATGCATGGAAGGATTGCGAGTGATTCGAAGGGGCAGCACGGTAGCATGGTGGTTAGCATAAATGCTTCACAGCTCCAGGGTCCCAAGTTCGATTCCCGGCTGGGTCACTGTCTGTGCGGAGTCTGCACGTCCACCACGTGTGTGCGTGGGTTTCCTCCGGGTGCTCCGGTTTCCTCCCACAGTCCAAAGATGTGCGGGTTAGGTGGATTGGCCATGCTAAATTGCCCGTAGTGTCCTAAAAAGTAAGGTTAAAGGGGGGGTTGTTGGGTTACGGGTATAGGGTGGATACGTGGGTTTGAGTAGGGTGATCATTGCTCGGCACAACATCGAGGGCCGAAGGGCCTGTTCTGTGCTGTACTGTTCTATGTTCTATTCCTGAGAGAATCCTGCTATCGGGCTGCCATTTTGATCAGGTGGCCCGATAGCGAGATCACGCTGCTGGGCCCCCCTCCCCCACACTTCCTAGGATATTCTGCTTCCTTTTTACCACAGTACAAGGGTACCCCACAGAGACCCCTTAAATAAAGAGACTCCTGCAGAGACCGCCTAAATAAAGAGACCACCAGAGAGACCCCCTAAAGAAACGGAGCTCCTAGAAGAGGAACCCCTGTCAGTAAGTCTCCAGAAGAGACACCACTTTCTGGAAGCTAGAGAGCAGTCCAGACACAGGCAGTGAAAAAAACACCACTTTAAATCCCATCTGGGCAATGCACCTGCTGACCCAGGCAAAGGAAGCAGCACCTGTCAATTCCTGGAATGAGAAAGCCAGTCAGCTTGGTTTAATCCCCCACAAATCTTTGATCTGCAAACCATTCATTCATTTCTCTTTGATATTGATTTTACTAGACTGTGATTGACAGCTTCCAAACATATCCAGCTATCAACATTTTCCCGTTCATGTCCCTTCACCGTTCAGTAACCTTGAAGAGATCAGCTGTGAAACTAACTAACGTTTAGAAACATCAAGCTTTGATTTTCTGCTCCTGGACCACTTGAAACAGAGTTAAGTGCATTCCATTCATCTCCCTTCAATTGGGCAGCACGGTGGCACAGTGGTTAACAAAGCTGTCTCACAGCTCCAGCGTTCAATTCCGACATCGGGTGACTGTCAGTGTGGAGTTTGCACTTTCTTCCTGTGTCTACGTGGGTTTCCTCTGGGTGCTCAGGTTCCTCCCACAGTCCAAAGATGATAATAATAATCTTTATTGTCACAAGTAGGCTTACATTAACACTGCAATGAAGTTACTGTGAAAAGCCTCTAGTCGCCACATTCCGGCGCCTGTTCGGGTTCACAGAGGGAGAATTCAGAATGTCCAAATTACCTAACAGCACGTCTTTTGGGAGGAAAACCACACAGACATGGGGAGAGTGTGCAGACTCCACACAGACAGTGATCCAAGTGTGGCATGAGGAACTTGATCCCGACACTTAGAAAGCATTAGAAATGGCTGACAATCTGATTTTTCCCCCAACATGTATTCGCCACTGCATCGGAACTCGGCTAACGGTGACAAACGGCAGACAATTTAGCCCACTGTCTCTCTAGCCAATCTTCTGCTTTGATCAATTCTCATGTGTGCCTGGTACAACTATTAGAGGATATCAGGTCACATGGACCCTGAAATGATGACCTGTTTTCCCTTAAAGGTGACTCCTTGAGATATCCTGAGCTCACATCTATAGGGCCAGAATGGTCTTCTCGGCTCCGAAATGTTCTGAAGGGATTCAGCCATCTGCCTATCCCTGGCCTCCATAGACATAATACCATAGGAGCAGAATTAGGCCTCTCGGCCCATCGAGTCTGCTCCACTATTCAAACATGGCTGATATTTTTCTCATCCACATACTCCTGCCTTCCCCCCATAACCCCTGAGCCCCTTATTAATCAAGAACCTATCTATCTCTGACTTAAAGACACTCAGTGAATTGGCCTCCACAGCCTTCTGCGGCACAGGTTCCACAGATTCACCACCCTCTGGCTGAAGAAATTCCTCCTCATCTCTGTTTTAAACGATCGTCTCTTTAGTCTGAGATGGTGTCCTCTGGTTCTAGCTTTTCCTACAAGTGGAAACATCCTCTCCATGTCCACTCTACTCAGGCCTCGCAGTATCTTGTACGCTTCAACAAGACCCCCTCTCATCCTTCTAAACTCCAACGAGTACAGACCCAGAGTCCTGAACCATTCCTCATACGAAAAGCTCTTCATTCCAGGGGTCATTCTTGTGAACCTCCTCTGGACCCTTTCCAAGGCAAGTACATCCTTCCTTAGATATGGGGCCCAAAACTGCTCACAATACTCCAAATGGGTCTGACCAGAGCCCTATACAGCCTCAGAAGTACATCCCTGGTCTTGTATTCCAGTCCTCCCGATATGAATGCGAACATTGTATTTGCCTTCCTGACTGCCGACTGAACCTGCACGTTAACCTTAAGATAATCGTGAACAAGGACTCCTAAGTCCATTTGTGCTTCTTATTTCTTAAGCATTTCCCCATTTAGAAAATAGTCTGTGTCTCCATTCCTCCTTCCAAAGTGCATAACCTCACACTTTTCCACATTGTATTCCATCTGCCACTTCCTTGCCCACTCTCCAAGCCTGTCTAAATCCTTCGGCAGCATCCCTGCTTCCTCAATACTACCTGTTCCTCAACAGATCTTTGTATCATCTGCAAACTTAGCAACAGTGCCTTCAGTTCCTTCTTCCAGATCATTAATGTATATTGTGAAAAGTTGTGGTCCCAGCACAGAACCCTGAGGCCCACCACACGTCAACGGCTGCCATCCTGTAAAAGACCCCTTTACCCCCACTCTCTGCCATCTGCCAGTCAGCCAATCCTATATCCATGCCAGGATCCTACCCTTAACACCATGGGCTCTTAACTTATTTAACAGTCTCTTATACGGCACCTTGTCAAAGGCCTACTGGAAATCTAAATAAATCACATTTACTGGTTCTCCTTTGTCTAACTTCCTTGTTAACTCTTCAAAGAACTCTAACAGATTTGTCAGAGATGACCTCCCTTTGACAAAGCCGTGCTATCTCAGTCCTATTTTGTCATGCACTTCCAAGTATTCCGCGATCTCATCTTTAATAATGGACTCTAAAATCTTACCAATGACCGAAGTCAGGCTAACCGGCCTATAATTTCCCATCTTCTGCCTCCCTCCCTTCTTAAACAGCGGTGTTACATGAGCCACATTCCAGCCCTCTGGGACCCTTCCTGCCTCCATTGATTTCTGAAGGATCACCACCAATGCCTCCACAATCTCCTCAGCTATCTCTTTTAGAATCCTAGAGTGTAGTCCATCTGGTCCAGGTAATTTAACCACCTTCAGACCTTTCTTTGTTTCCCATTATTACTTACTTCTACAGTCACATTTTCCAGTGGTCCAATATCTATTCTTGTCTCTCTCTTACCTTTTATTAATTGAAAAAAACTCTTCCCATCTTCTTTTGTATTACTAGCGAGCTTGCACATATTTCATCTTCTCCCCCCTTATTTTTTTAGTTGTCCTCTGCTCGCTTTTAAAGGCTTTCCAATCCTCTGGCTTCTCACTAATCCTAGCTACTTTGTATGCTTTTTTTTTTGCTTTTATGCTGTCCTTGACTTCCCTCGTCAGCCATGGATGCTTTGTCCTCCCCTTAGCATGTTTCCTCCTCCTTGGGATGAATTTCTGTTGTGCCTCCCGAATAACCCCCAAAAACTCCTGCCACTGCTGTTCCACTGTCTTCCCTGCTAGGCTCCTTTTCCAATCAACTCTGGCCACCTCCTCCCTCATGTCTTTGTAGTTACCCTTGTTTAATTGTAATACCATTACATCTGATTCCAGCTTCTCCCTCTCAAATTGCAGGGTAACTTATATCATATTGTGACCACTGCTCCCTAGGATTCTTTCACCTTAAGGTTCCTAATAAGGCCTGCCTCCTTACACATCACCAAATCCAGAATTGCCTGATCCCTAGTAGGCTCTGTCACAAGCTGTTCCAAAAAAAACCTTGTTGTAGAACAGGATGATTGGATGTTTCCTGCTGCAGAACTTGCCACTTAGGTTTCCCAAAATGCAGAAGATCAATGTGGTGAATGTCTTCAATTTCAATGTCAATGAGATCTACTTGCAGATCTAGGGAGATGTCCGCAGTTGTTGACAAGCTAGGTAGACGAGGTGGAATATTGGCTGTGACCGTGGAATTATCCGACTTGTAGCTTACATCATGACTGTAACCTTGTACCTTGACCAGTAGGTGTTTTAATCTTAGTGATGGACATGTTGGGGGTTTGTGCCAGGTCACTTTAAGCTGCTTATGCTTGGTTTTGACTTCTTTCCAAATAAGTAGATGTAGAACCGCTGGATGCCAAATGCCAATGCCAAGGTTTATCATTCTGTATTAGAATAATCAGCCTGGGCAGTGGGCAAAGACTTTGAGGAAAAACAATAGGTTTTGTTTAGTGGAGAAGGCATGCTCCAAGTTCTTTTTGGGATACATCAACATCAAGGGTAGTCTTCCCAGTCAGGTTATAAAACTGAAGAGTTGACGGTTCTTCAGTTGTTGACTTTTCAAGGTCATTAAAATGTATTAGTGATCCTCCTTCCAACAAAGGATATTACTTTCTTCAGAAATTCAGAAAGAGATGGGGATTTCAGGGATAAGTTAGGTATATAGGTTTAAAGGAAATTAAACAAACCAAGGCATCACTGCAGATTATTTTTATCTTGTGGAGTGGGCATTATGTTGACGTCTCCTCGCTTGCTAGGGTCAGTACAAATGCCTGTGTCAGAACAGATGGATCCAAAATAGTTGATCAGTGTTGAGATGATGTTGCATTTTTGATGATTAAATATAAAACTTTCTCTGCATGCAGCTTTCATCAGAAGGTTTTACCGACCATGCCATGTTTTAAAAAAAATCAATTTTGAGTACCCAATTCATTTTTTCCAATTCAGGGGCAATTTAGAGTGGCCAATTCATCTACCCTGCACATCTTTGGGTTGTTGGGGCGAAACCCACGCAAACATGGGGAGAATGTGCAAACTCCACACGGACAATGACCCAGAGCTGGGATCGAACCTGGGACCTCGGCGCCATGAGTCAACAGGGCTAACCCACTGCGCCACCATGCTGCCCTTCAACCATGTCATGTTGTCTGTTACAGAGATGCATCCTGGGAACTCACACATGGTCCTGTCCATATCTTGTCCCAGGGTCTCTTGGGTCTCGGACGGAGGGCTGGTGTCCGAACCGCTCCCATCGCTGCTCGGCTCACGGCGTGGGGGTGGGGGGGAGGCTTCATCTGTGCCATTGGCTTGGGGGGGAGGACTACAGATGGAACCACCCCATCACCAGCAGGTCCAGTAAGACAAAAGACAAGGTGCTTGATTAGAGTGGGGAGTGGGGGGTAAGCTTGTGGGTAGGGAGTGGCACAGTGGGGGTGGTGTGGGGGTGAGAGTGGTGTGGGGTGAGGCTGGCACGGGGGTGTGGGGTGGTGTGGGGTGAGGGTGGTGTGGAGGTGGTGTGAGGATGAGGGTGGTCTGGGGTGAGGGTGGTGTGGGGGTGAGGGTGGTGGGGGAGTGAGGGTGCTGGGGGATTAGGGTGGGGTGATGGTGGTGTGGGGGTAGTGTGGAGTGAAGGTGGTGTGGCGGTGAGGGTGGTGTGGGGGTGAGGGTGATGCGGGAGTGAGGGTGGTGGGGGGTTAGGGTGGGGGTGATGGTGGTGTGGGGGTAGTGTGGAGTGAAGGTGGTGTGGAGGTGGTGTGGGGTTGAGGGTAGTGTGGAGATGGTGTTAGGGGAGTTGGCACGTGTCACGGGGAACCACAACTCAGCGGGGTCTCAGTTCCTCGCCTGTGGACAAACCCAACCTCGGCGACCTCCCTTTCCCCCGGAGTGCCGACCAATTCCAAGGCCCTCTGCTCTGCCACAGTGAGGAGCCGCAGGTCCAGTGGTCCTCCTCCTGCCTTCTCACACTCCCGACAGCTGTGCGCAACCTTCTCCTGGTGGGTGGGGGGGGGAACAGAAAACAACAGTGTTAGACAGTCTGCGCATGCAGCCTGGGGGGTGGGTATCTGATGGCTCCAGTGGTCAGGGCACCCAGCCATGGCGGCCGGTATGGGTGCTGGCATGTGGTGGAGGGTGGGGGTTCGTCCGCCCTCAAGGGGAGGGTTAGTGTTATGGGTGAGTGGGATGGGGGTTGGTGCCAGGGGCACAGTGCTGCCTACTCACCCTGGCCGGCCTGAGGATATTGTGCAGTTTTTTTCAGCATTGCTGGCCGGTCCGGATGGTGTTGCATACTGCGCTGACCACCTCTGCCATCTAGGTCCAGGCACGGTGAACGGCGGCAGCTGGTGGCCTCCTTCCCGTGCCGAGGTACAGGGTCTTCCTCCTCTCCTCCATGGCATCCAGGAGGGTCTCCAGTTCAGCATCAGTAAATCTCGGGGCTGCTTTCCTCACTGCCATCTTGTTGGCTGGGATGGTATGTGTGGGGAGTGAAGTGTGTATATGCGGCTGCAGCTTGTAAGCCTCCTGAGTGTGAATCGCGAAACCAACGAATCCGGCATTGTTTCTCATTGGAATCGAAAGTAGCAGAATCGGTTCAGGTACGGCGTCAGTTTTGCTGTCGTGAAAGTCCACGAATTCTGCGTTGGCATCACACTTAGTCTGAGAAACGGAGAATCCAGCCCATAGTCTTTTATTTAATGGCAGGACAGGCTCAAAGGGCCAAATGGACCTATACCTGCTCCTATTTCTTATATTCTTATGTTCTGATGGCATATAGACAATTCCACTGTTTCATTATTTTGATGTTTTACCATTTTACCAAAAGTATTCATCAATAATAAATGGTACACAAACTTGTTCAACCCAATTATACTGATGCCTTTTTAATGAAAAACTTCAAATATTGAAAAACATTAAATTTGATGAAACTGAAAGATTGTCAAAAATAAAACTGAAGTGCATTAAAAAGCTAAGTACTAAAGCCAAAGGGCACAATAGCTAACATTTAAATGAAAACAGACAATTCAGGACCGCTAGTACTAGTACTTCCCGTACCAGCCTCCCCGAACAGGTGCCGGAATGTGGTGACTAGGGGCTTTTCACAGTAACTTCATTTGAAGCCTACTTGTGACAATAAGCGATTTTCATTTTCATAGTGTCATTTGATTCACAATGTTAAAAACATACCCGAGCTATCACCAGAATACCAGTACTGTATCTTCATGGGATCTTGAGAGTAACAGAGCTATCCTTCTATATCTAAACATGATTTCGCATCTGTCCTTAAGCAAAAAGAAAGCGACTTGAGAAGGGAAAAAAGAAATAGTTTTTTAAAAAGTGCAAAAAGGATTCAGTCAGCCATTACAATAGCATGATGGCTGAAGTGAGAAGTATTGTGCTGCTTGGCTTAGTGTCAGGCACCGTGTGATGCATATTTCTTGAAAATAGGTTCTAATTCATGGCATTTTAAGACATTTTATTGAAAGGTAATGTTTTCTCACAAAGGTAGGAAATGTGACATTTTACTTATACATTTTGCTGGATATTTTTATGTCTCTGTAATAGCAATTATAAATGTTTCAAACACTTTGTTCACATGGGTGGGCCCAATTGTGCAGCCATCAACAGTTCGAACAGACAGACTATTGTGTGCTTGGGAACCGGAGTGCCATTGATTTCTTTTCAGATAGTTTGTCTAGGAATGTTTTAACTTCAGGCAGTACTGTATGCTTGGAATCCACAACCATCTGAATTTACCTGCAACCATGCCTTTTGGCACTCTGAAAAGGTACACTGATTTCTTCTCTCATTAGTAATTCAGTTAAAATGTATTGTTACTTCAGGACAAAAGGCTAATGAAAGTTAGCTGAAGAAAAGTTTTCAAGGTAACAGGAAGGTATTGAAAGCAAAAGTTGTCAATTATCGTGAGAGAGAAAATGCTACATGAAAATGTGGCACAAAAAACACAATTTGAAAGCATTATTCTAGTTAAATTATACACATAAGTAGGTGAATGAATACTTAATTTTGAAAAAAAATTAGAAAAACTCAATAATATTTAATCTTAAAATATTATGGCAAGATTTAATATTTTTCTCACTTTTTACGATTCTAAGAAAATTTATCTTGGATTGAGTTTGTTGGCCTTTCAAAACTGGTGAAGTTGGGGTTATCAAGGGCCTAGTGGTGTTATGATTCAGCAGATATTAATTGCTGCACAAACCAAATCCCAAAGGGAAAATTGGCTCATGTACCACAACTCTTTTTTGTATTTTGACAACAAGAAGATAGGGTTACTCAGTTCAGAAGCCAGAAATTTCAGTACCACTTTTCGGATTATAAGCATAAAATTAAAATATTTATTGACAGAAGAAAAGAAAACTTAAAGATTACAGATACACAGTTAAAATTAGTCTCACAAAATAATCCCCCGCAAAAGGATTTCCTACTTAGTCAGACTCACAGGTAAACATTCATTGGGCAACAATCCATTATAGGCATTTAACTGAAACAATTCCAGTAATATTGCCACAAGGCAAAGCCACTGTTGCTGTCAGAAAGGTATGTTACAGGATTTCTCACCCTCTCTCACTCAATGGAAATTCAAGAGACTGCAAAACACCAGACTACCTTTTGCAGCCTCAAGACTTTTCTGGCTTCATTTTCAGGCCAGAACTGTTGCGAGCAAATCTTTCTCACACAGCCAACCCCACGATGTTTCACTTAGTCACCCCAAACACAGCTCTCAACATCTTGCCGTAAGTACCTTTTTTCTCTTTCATCTTTGATTCAATTGTCCTTCGCTCCTCTTTGAAGCTTAATATTCCAAGAATACAAAAATCTTTCATGTTCTCCCTATTGTCCCCCTTTTGGGTCAAATAAAATGTAATAAACCTGCCTTGCTTATTTAAGCAACCGTTGCAAGATGTAAATCCTTTTTATTTCTCTTGAAATTTAATGGCTGAAAATAGCAAAGCCTTGCTTATCTCTAAATGTAAATTTCAACCAACTTCTTATTTACGTACAGAAAATTAATTTGTCATCCTACTGCAAATGCAAGGCTTTACCATCTCCACCCCTTTGATGTCCTAAACCTTACCAGACAATCAGTCTCCAGCTTAATTAAATTATGTTCGCACACAGTCACACACACACAGACACACATAATAATACAGTAGATCTCAAAAATATTAAATGTAATACCAACTCTCATCACATTGGTTGAACAGATTGTGTCAACATTGTTATTATTATGTTATAAGTCCACTTATTATGCTTACCAGCAGTAAAGCAGTTAGTTTATCTAGCTAACAAAAATCTCCTTCAGGATTGGAATGTGAGAAAAGTGCATCTGAAACCATGGCTGAAATACTCCAACTGTTCAGGCCGGCAGGATCCTCTGGTCCCGTCGGTGGGTTTCCCAGTGGTATAGGGTGGGATTAATGGGAAATCCCATTGACAACAGCGGGATCAGCCCCCTTATAGAACATAGAACATATAGTGCAGAAGGAGGCCATTCGGCCCATCGAGTCTGCACCGACCCACTTAAGCCCTCGCTTCCACCCTATCTCCGTAACCCAATAACCCCTCATACCCTTTTTGGACACTAAGGGCAATTTAGTTGTTTTAAAAACTTTTACACCCTCTTGCCCCCTTATATCCCATCACTCCCCTAAAATACCCCATATCCCCTCCATGGTCCCTCCATGCTTCCAATCCCACCTCTACGCCCACCTATGGTATTTCCATACCTTTCACGTTCCCTCCATGCCACTTCCAGACTCCATGATCCTTCTACCTACTCACCCAGTATGCACTATATACAGAACTTTAAGCGGTATAATAACAATGACAAATCCTGAAATGCTGTGGAAAAGAACTCCCATTCAGAAATATTCTCTGAAACAAACGCTACTCTTACAACCAATAAATCTGTCAATCAGGCAAATCCATTTATGCTATTAATAACGGAAGTCTCTGCACACTTTGCACCTCTTAATCTTGACCAAATAAATGTACGGCGATTGGCAAAACTGAACAAAGAAGGAATAACTTTGTACAACATCATAAAGGTATAAATCAATTAAAACAAACACCCCACTTCCACCAGTCAAAACAAAATCCCTGCTGAGCTAATCCATTTGTGAGTTTTGGTAAGACAAGTTTTTGTAATGCCGTCCTCTGGGAACTGGATCAGCAGAGACAGATGGCCGATCATTTGCAAGTGTGAGCGCAGGACCCACTTTTCTCCCTGACATCAGGGGTCCTTGTTCAGCTGATAAAATTCAGCCCATTGTAGGTTGAAAAGGATCCTAATTCTGCTCACTGTCTAACTTCTCCCTGATGCATCTAGCTGGAAACTTTTGCATAAGTACAGACCGATGCATTTTCCTAATAATTATGGATGTTGGTCCAACCTGTCATTTCTACCAAGCTTTGCAGTTTCTCGCATTTTTAGCCCACTAGCTATCCACTAATAATAATTCTTAATAAAATAGGTTATCATCTCCTTTATTGGAACCATTGCACATATGGTGGCCAACCCAAGTATGGCTCGCATATCTAAAACATCAGAATTTGTAATACAGTATCTTCTAAGTTCTTTTCATATGTATTTTTCTCAAGGTTCCCTTAATTACAGTTTACTGTCTGCCACCTGTGTGTGATTACGTTTCAGGCATATCTGTCAAGCAACATAAATATTATTAAAATGGTCTCGCTCTTAGATATATTTCTTTGGTAGGTAATATCAACGGATAATTCTCTTCAGAAATAGAAAAGAAATGCAAACCACCTTGGCTCTACTAATCTATCTTCTACAGTTGTTAACCTAGAACCGGTATTGGCTAACACCTCTGACTATCTAAAATTAATAGTTGATACATCCCCCAATTTTTTGGTTCTTCATTTGTTCAGAGGATATGGGCATTGCTGGCAAGGCCAACATGTGTGTTACCCATCGCTAATTGCCTTTGAACTGAATGGTTTGATTGGACATTGCAGAGGGCAGTGAAGAGTCAACCACATTGCTGCAGGCAGCATAGTGGTTAGCACTGCTGCCTCACAACACCAGGAACCTGGGTTCAATTCCAGCCTTGGGTGACTGTCTGTGTGGAGTTTGTACTTTCTCCACATGTCTGCATGGGTTTCATTCAGGTGTTCCAGTTTCATCCCACAGTCCAAAGATTTGTAGGTTAGGTGGATTGGCCACGATATAAAATATTGGCACTTATTGTCCAGTAATGTGAAGGTTAGGTGGGGTTACGGGGACTTGGCAAGGGAGTGGGCCTAGATGGGGAGCTCTTTTAGAGGGTCAGTGCAGACTCTTTGGTCACATGGTTGCCTTCTGCACTATAAGGATTCTATGATTCTTCTGTAGACCAAACCAGATAAAAATGGTAAATTCCCTTCCTGAAAGGACATTAGTGAACACTCAAGGTTTCTAATAACAATTGGTGATAGTTTTATGATCCCCATTACTGAGACTAACTTTCCATCACAGATTTACTAACCGAATTCAAATTCCACCAGCTGCCATGGTAGGGCTTGAACCCATGTTCCCAGAGCATGACTCGATGGGCTGAATGGCCTCCTTCTGCACTGTAAATTCTATAATGCTATGATTCTATGAGTCTGAGTTTCTGGATTGCTAGTCCAGTCACAATACCATTGCCACCATACCCTCTTTGCATGAATCAAATTGTCCTTTCTTTGGTATATTGAAAGGATTGATAAGCAAAAGGCTTGACCATGTGATAAGGTCAACTGGAAGTTGTTATTCTTGCCTGACATCCTACCAACCAATCAAAAGATCAAGATATCTGGGTTTAATCCAGAAGTATCCAATATCCAGCATTACCGACTAACGAATGTTATTGGCTCACAACCATTATTTAATGAAAGGTGTTCTTCAGCACAGACTAAAAGAAGAAATGCCTTAACAAATTGAAAAGATCAGGTGACTAAAAGATCGAGGAACTCTATCTTCATACCAAATTTCAGTATAAAATGAAATGAAAATCGCTTATTGTCACAAATAGGCTTCAAATGAAGTTACTGTGAAAATCCCCTAGTCGCCACATTCCGCCGCCTGTTCGGGGAGGCTGGTACGGGAATTGAACTGTGCTGCTGGCCTGCCTTGGTCTGCTTTCAAAGCCAGCTATTTAGCCCTGTGCTAAACCAGCCCCTGCTGGTATAAAAGATTGCTCATCAGAAGAACAAGCTCAAGATCAACTCATTAGTGGAAATAATGGAAGACAGACAATTCTATTTCCAATATTTGAGCCAATAATTTCCTGGTCCAGTTCCATTGATAAACGAGCATTGCTGGACTTTATATCTGTCAAAAAAAAATCATCTGAGGTTTATGGCATATGCTTGACTTTGCTACACTTCGATTAAAATTTCTTACTGTGCTTCCGGCAACAATAAGAAAGATACCAATTTTTAACATTTATTGCTTGAAATGTGGGTATTGCTTACAAAGCTGCCATTCATTTTCCATCTCGAATTGCCTTTCGAATGTAGTGATAGTTTTCTCGCCTAGTTCATACACCGACAGTGCTCCTGCAATGTTAGCGAGTTCCAGGATTTTTCCCCAATGTCGTCAAAGGTAGGCCATTAGGTCACCAAACAAGGCAATCAAAAATAAATCATGTCGATATGGGTCTGGAGTCACTTGTATGCCAGACCAGGTAAGCACAGCAAGATTCCTTATCTGAAGGAATTGATGAATCGGTTAGGTTTTATTGCAACCCAACAGTTTTGTTGTCACTATTACTGACTGCAGCTTTTTTAGTTTCCAGATTTTATTTCAACTGAACTGAAATTCTCCAACAATCATGGTGGGATTTGAACTCACCTTTGCTGGATTATTAACCTTGGCCAGTAAAATAACCGCTGCATTTAATTTTCAGGAGTTAAAAATTAGTTGGAGTTTCATTCCCTTGCCAACGGCACCGTTTTGTGTTTTTACACTGATTCAAGAGAAAAGAAGAACCAGTCCTACTAAATCTGCAAAGTAGGTGTGCTGAAGTCGTACAAATGCTAGCCCAAGAGGCTGGTACACAACTGCACCAGGATTAAATTACTATAGTGTCTATCCATTAGACAATTTGAGGGTCAGTAGTGAGCCCGCTCTACTGCCTTATATTAATATTTAAATCTAAGCAGGGGAGTTTATTTTTCAACTTGGCCACTTATAGACAGATGTGACTTCTTTGGGTGATGAATTTTTTGTCATTCGTCATTACCTCCTGCTGCAGTTTGCTCCATTGAATAGTCGTTCTCACTGGGTCGTCCTCCATTGTTGGTTGTTTTTCCCTTGCCAGTGCTTTACTTTGTTATTCTCGGCTGCAGCTGCCACTGAACTTGCACCGTACAAACAGGTAAGCCTGGGATTTCTTTGGGAATCCAAACATTTTGTAACAATGAGATGGGGAAGAGGATATTGCAGGAGAACAACAAGTGCAATTGTAACAAGCACTGAAGCATTTTATTTACAATCATCACCACCCGTGGCTGGGATTAATGGTTCCCTCTGTCGTGTTAGGTACACTGGTCTAACACTGGCTGCAACTGGATGCAGTTTGATGTGTTGGGTAGGCTGGGTCTATGTGGACTGCGTTTGATGCAGTGCAGCGAGAGACAGACTTCCAACACTTGATGAGGTGCAACACGATTTTATTTAACATGAACTATTTTACAGGGGTTGGTTTAGCTCACTGGGCTAAATCACTGGCTTTTAAAGCAGACCAAGCAGGCCAGCAGCACGGTTCGATTCCTGTACCAGCCTCCCCGGACAGGCGCCGGAATGTGGCGACTAGGGGCTTTTCACAGTAACTTCATTGAAGCCTATTCGTGACAATAAGCAATTTTCATTTTCATTTCATTTCATGTTGAAATGTGGGTTGACACTATGCTGACTTGACTGGAGACCTGAGACTAGCCTGACCAGACTAAATGACTGCCAATGTTGTTTGTAATGGCTATGCTCACGGGCTCTGACTGTCCCAGAGGCTGGATCCCGAAAGAGCGGGAAAACTGGTGCCCCCTGGCTTTATAGTGGTCGTGTCCTGTCTGGTGATTGGCTGCTGTGTTCTGTGTGCTTACTGGTCATCCTGTGTGTCAATCACTGCCTGTCTGCACTCCATTATATACATGGATGTATATTATGACATCTCCCCCCTTTTTTTTTAAGTGTATGCTCAGATAATAAATAGTAAGGTGTATGTGCAGGAAGATGTGTATATGTACATGACTATATACAGAATATGCTAAAATTGACTTATATACATAGGAAGGTGTCACTAGTGCAGATACAGGGCAGATGAAATGGTCAGAAAACAATATTTACAGATGTCAAAACGATGAGGTAACAAAATTGTGCAAACATTCAGTCTATAAGTTTAGTCTTTGTGGCGGGCGACAAATTCTGGTTGACTGCCTCAAGGATGAAGCAGGGGCTGCTTGCACTTGGATAGGTGGGACTGCCACCAATGTGGTGGTCACAGAGGTCGGCAGGATTGCTGGTAGATTGGTGGCCTCGTGGCAGAGTGAGTCCGGAGGAAGCAGTGTACGAGGTGGGACATCATGGTCGGGTGGCGGGCGTGGAAGTCTGTGCAGTGCCCGCCTGTTGCGTCGTAGGAAAGAGCCATCAGCCATGCGAATGAGGAACGATCTCGGGGCCACTTGCTTGACCACCACAGCTGTGGTGGACCAGCCGCCGTCAGGTAGCTGTACACAAACTCGATCAGTTGGGACCAGCTCGGGGAGATCCGTGGCATGAGCGTCGTATGCTGATTTCTGTGGGGCCCAAGACTGCTGCATCTTCTCTATGACCGGGAAGTTGTCAAGGTCTGGAACATGGATGGCTGCAACCGTTGTTCGCAGAGTGCGGTTCATGAGCATCTGCGCTGGAAACAACCCAGTGGACAGCGGGGTCGCTCTATGCCAACAGCGCCACGTTGAAGTTGGAGCTTGAATCTGCAGTCTTACATAGTAACTTTTGATGATGTGGACCCCTTTTTCAGCCTTCCCGTTTTACAGAGGGTAGTGGGGGCTGGATGAGACATGAAGAAAGTTGTATAGCTGGGCGAAATCAGACCACTCCTGGCTGTAAAAACAGGAACCGTTGTCACTCATCACCGTGAGTGGTATCCCATGTCTGGCAAATGTTTGTTTGCATGCTTTAATCGCCGCCTTTGACGTGAGGTCGGACAGTCTCACCACTTCGGGGTAATTGGAAAAGTAGTCGACCAGGAGGACATAGTCACGCCGCTTGGCGTGGAAAAGGTCGACACCGACTTTGGACCATGGGGAGGTCACTATCTCATGTTGTTGCAGAGTTTCTTTAGGTTGAGCTGGCTGAAATTTTTGACAGGTAGGGCAGTTGAGGACCGTATTGGCAACATCCTGGCTGATGCCCGGCCAGTAGACTGCCTCCTGAGCTCTGCGTCGACATTTCTCGACCCCCAGGTGACCCTCGTGGAGTTGGCCGAGCACCATAGCTCGCATGCTCTGCGGGATCACGATTCTGTCAAGCTTCATGAGGATGCCGTCTACCACCGTTAGATCATCCTTGACGTTGTCCCTTCTGTCCCTTCTGCCAGCCATTCGTGAGGTGCTGCATCACACGCTGGAGCAGAGGATCCCTGGCCGTTTCATCACGAATTTAAATGACCCTCTCATCAGAGGCCGGAAAGTTGGAGGCACAGAATTGCACCTGTGCATCGATTTGACATACAATGTCAGTCTGCTCACACGTTGTGGTGATAGACCTGGAAAGGGCATCTGAAACGATGAGTTCTTTGCCTGGGGTGTAGACCAGTTCAAAATCGTAGCGGCGTAGCTTGAGAAGGCTGCGTTGTAACCGTGGCGTCATGTCATTGAGGTCTTTTTGGATGATGTGGACCAATGGCCTGTGGTCCGTCTCAACCGTGAATTTAGGGAGGCCATATACATAGTCGTGGAACTTGTGGATTCCCGTTAGGAGGCCCAGGCATTCCTTCTCAATCTGTGTGTACCACTGTTCAGTGGGCGTCATGGCTCTGGAGGCATACGCAGTTGGGGCCCAGGAGGAGGAGTCACCCCGTTGGAGGAGCACCCCCCCAATGCCGTCCTGGCTCGCGTCAGTGGATATTTTTGTGTCCTTGGCGGGGTCGAAAAACACCAGCACCGGGGCTTTGGTGAGTGTAGACTTGACGGGCTGAATGGCCTCCTTCTGCAGTGTTGGGATTCTATGATTCTATCCTCCCAACATCACTGTATGCCTTCCCACTGTAACATTTGTACCTCCCCCTATTACCCTCAGCCCAGTCATCATGCTATCTCTGCTCCAGAGCATTACCCATGCCAAGGTTTTCCTTCTGATCCTAGACCATCCTTGCATCATCCTTAGATTTTCTGTTGGATCCTGTGACCTATCCTACAAAACCTTCTCTAATATTCCTACATTAAACTGAACCTGCCCCCTTCCCCAATGACTGTGAACATTCCCTGGGCAGGTTTCTCCGACCCTCCACGCCGGAGTCGTGCCTAGTGCGGGGGTGGAGAATAGCCATTCACGCCGGAAATCCGGCGCGACGGCGCTTCCTTGATTCTCCGCGGAACTGCCAGTCCCACGTGCGCAGTCGACGCAGAACCGGTCAGCGGCTGTTGGAACAGGCCCCTGCGGCGATTCTCCACGGTCGACCGGCCGAACTCTGGCGGGCGTGGTTTACATGTGATACCACCCAGCGGGTGCTGGGACCCGCAGCCACGGTCCTGGTGGGAGGTATCTGACTCCGGGGGGGCCTCAGTGGTGGCCAGGCCCACGATTGGGGGCCACTGATCGGTGATCTGGGAGGGACCTTTCTCCCTCCACGCGGGCCTGCTTTGTGGCTCTGCCATGTCGGCGGCGCCTGCGCCAACGTGGGCCGCCATGCATATGTGCGGCTGCACGGTCTGGCTAGTAGGGCCCCGCCAGCAGCCAGAGCTGCAGGACGCATGCCGTGGCTCTGCTAGCCCCTGGAAAACGGAGATTCACCCCGGACCTTCGAGGAAAAAGTCCGGAGTGATTCTCGCCCGCTTTCCGGCGGACGTGGAGATTTAGTCCCCAGAAGGGAGAATCCCTCCCCCTTTGTCAGCCAGCACCCTGGGTTTGAGTCACAGGGCTCAAACTATTGACTCCACCCTTTAGGCATCTCATTTTGTTTATCTTCACTGATTGCCCCCACTCCTCAATCACACCTAAAGTGCTAGGCCCTTCTAATTGCACAATTCAATCCCACAACCTCACCTTTTGTCCTCTCTCGAAGCTCTATTGATTTCCTCCATATCCCCACTCATACTCCCCCAACCTTATCCCCTCCACCCCAACTGGCCCTCACTGGTCCCTCCATCAAAGCTGCCACCATTCTCATGCTGTTCTCCCTTTTGCCAAACCATTAAACAAGAACTAGCACTCGCCTCAGACACGCCAACTAGTGCACAGCACCTTTGAACAAAAGTGAACTAGATGCCATGAGGTAATCTTGAAGATAGGACATAATTTCAAAACATTTTAAGATCATGCGTATTATTACCATGAAAATGTATTACAAATAGGAACTCACCACAGGACAACATGAGGTCCGATCCACCATTGCCACACTGTAAACATAATTTGTCATTCTGAACTTGCTGTTGCAATTCCAACAGTTTGGCTCCCATGTAATTAACTCAGCCTATCCACCATGTATCCCACTGGCAGAGTACTTATTAAATTCTGCCCACTATGTAAGAAGCTTTTAGCAGTGCAAGGCTATCCATTGAATCTGTGGCTGCAGACGTCACGAGAAACCGCAGATTAACAGAGGAGCTACTCAGTGTCAGTTTGTTGTTCTTTGGCTGCCCTGCCATTCTTAAAAGAACATGGACCATCTAGCGCAGCACAATGAATGGGCATACACAAAAAGGCAATGGTTGTATTTTTTGTTCATGTTATGTCCAGCATGGTGGGATAGCTTCCAAAATTGTTTTTTTGTTAATATTTCATGGGATGTGAGTGTTGCTGGCAAGGCTGGCATCTGCTGTTCATCCGTAATTGCCCTTGAGAAGTTGATGGTGAGCCGCCTTCTTGCATTACATCTGGAATAGGTGCACCCGCAGTACTCTGAGGAAGGGAGTTCCAGGATTTTGACGCAGCAACACTGAAGGAACGGTGCTATAGCTCCAAGTCAGAATGGTGTGTGGCTTGGTGCTGTTCCCATGCATCTGCTGCTCTTGGCCTTCTAGGTGGTGGAGGTTTGAAGGTGTTGCCTAAGGAGTCCTGGTGAGTTGCTGCAGTGCATCTTGTAGATGGCACACACCGCCGCCATTGTGCATCGGTGGTGGAGGGAGTGGATGTTGGAATTGGTGAATGGGGTGCCAATCAAGCAGGCCGATTTTTCCCTGATGGGTTCAAACTTCTTCAATGTTATTGGAGCTACAGTCATACAGGCAATTGGAGTATTCCATAACGCCTCCTGACTTGTGCATTGTAGATAGCGGACAGGCTTTGAGTTGTCAGGAAGTGCTGATTTTTTAAAATTTCCTTCTTTCGTGGGATGTGGGCATCACAGGCAAGGCCATCATTTGTTGCCCATCTCTAATTGCCCTGGAGAACATGGATAGATAGAGATAGATAGAGAAATACAGCACAGAACAGGCCCTTCGGCCCACGATGTTGCGCCGAACTTTTGTCCTAGGTTAATCATAGAATTTTGGACAATTTGTCATGGCCAATCCACCCAACCTGCACATCTTTGGACTTGAGGAACTTTCTTGAACCATTTCAATCCATCTGTTTTGACATTTCTGCAACACTTTCGTACAACAGAAAGACTTGCTCGGCCATTTTGGAAGGCAGTTAAGAGCCAACCACATTTCTGTGGGCCTGGAGTCACATATAGGCCAGACTGGCTAAGGGCAGATGTCCATTCCTAAAGCACATAAGTGAACCAGATTAATTTTTATGATAATTGATGTTTTCAATTGCTTGTCTCTGAGCTGCTCTTGTAGCGTCAGTATTTATATGGCTAGTCCAGTGAATTTTCTAGTCAATGGCAGCCCAGGATATTGATAGTGGGGGATTAAGTGATGGTTATGCCATTGAATGTCAAGGAGAGATGGTTGGAGTATCTCCTGCTGGAGATGGTCATTGCTTGGCACTTGTGTGGTGTGTATATAACAACTCTCGACATATCAGCCGAGCCTGAAGGTGTCCAAGTCTTGCTGAATATGGACATGGACTGCTTCAGTATCTGAGGAGTCACAAATGGTGTTGCAAATTGTGCACTCATCAATGAACATCCCCATTTCTGACTTTCTGATTGAGGAAAGTTCATTAACAAAGTAGTTGAAGATAGTTGGTCCTGGGACACTACCCTGAGGAACTCCTGCAGTGATGTCCTGGAACTGAGATGGTTGACTTCCAACCACCCCAACTATCTTCTCTTGTGCCAGATATGACTCCAACCAATCGAGAGTTTTCCAACTGATCATCATTCACTTCAATTTTGCTCGGGCTCTTTGATGCCATTCTCAGCCAAATTCCGACCTGATGTCCAAGGCAGCCACTCTCACCTTACCTCTTGAGGTTTGCTCTTTTGTCCATGTTTGGGGTCAGGTGCCCAGGCAAAATCTAACCTGAGCATCAATGAGCAAGTTATAGCTGGATACCATTGTCGACACCACCACCCACCACTTTGCTGATTGGATGTGTCCTGTCTTTTGACATACCTGGGCAATTTTCCACATTGTCAAGTAAAAGCTATTGTTGCAGCTTGGCTAGGAGCATGGCTAGTTCTGGAGCACAATTCTTCAGAACTACTGCTGAGATGCTGTCAGCGCCCATAGCTTTTGCTGTATCCAGTGCCTTCAGCCATTTCCTGCTCTCTTGTGCAGTGAATCAAATTGGCTGAAGACTGCCAGAGACAGCCGGAGGAGGGTGAGATGGATCATCCACTTGATACTTCTGGTTGCAGATGGTTACAAATGCTTCAGGCTTGACTTTTCCACTAATGTACCATTGGGCTCCCCTATCACTGAGGATGAGGATATTTGTGGAGCTTTCTGCTCTGGTTAGTTGTTTAATTGCCCACCACATTTCATAACTGGATGTGGCAGGACTACTTTGATCTGATCCATTGGTTGTGGGATCTCTCAGCACTGTCTATTGCATGCTGCTTCCTCTGTTTGGCAAGTAGTCCTGTAATGTAGCTTCACCAGGTTGGCACCTTATTTTTTGATATTCCATGTGCTGCTCCTGGTATGCTCTTCTGCATTCATCATTGAACCAAGGTTGATCCCCTGGCTTGATGGTTCTGCTGCAATGAGGGATATATTAGGTCATGAAGTTACAGATTGCAGTTGAAAACAATTCTTGCTGCTGATGATGGCCTGTGCGGTATTTCATGAATGTGTAGTTTTGAGCTGCTGGGTAAGTTCTGAATCCATCTCAGTTTCACGGTAACCAAAGAGAAAATGCTGGAAAATCTCAGCAGGTCTGGCAGCATCTGTAGGGAGAGAAAAGAATTAACGGTTCAAGTCCAGATGGCCCTTTGTCAAAGCTATAAGACAGAGAGAGTGGGAAATATTCATACTGTGGAGTGAGAATGAAAGATGAGTCATAGCCACAGACACACAGAGAAACGGGTGCTGATAGCCACAGAAACCATGGGGAAAGAGTGTTAATGGCAGTCCCCAGAGAGAACAAAAGATGTGAAAGGCCAAACAGCAGAGAAACTAACATCAGAGGGTAAACTGTGACAGATGTAGATGTGGGGGGAGTGGAAGGGGGAAGCAAAGGGGAGACAGGGTAAGGAAAGGTGGATAAGATGCAGGGGGGTAAATATATATAACGAAAGACAAGAGAGAAAGAAATGGTAAAAGACAATTAAAATAAACGGGGATGAAAACAAATGGGTCGAGGTGGGGTAGAGATAATCATTTGAAATTGTTGAATTCGATGTTGAGACCGGAAGGCTGTAGTGTGCCTCACCGGAAAATGAGATGTTGTTCCTCCAGTTAGTGTTGAGCTTCACTGGAACATTGCAGCAGGCCAAGGACAGACATGTGGGCATGGGATCAGAGTCTTGTGTTAAAATGGCAAGCAACAGGAAGGTCAGGGTCCTAAATGTGCAGACCGAAGGTGTTCAGCAAAGCTGGGGAGGGGGACGGGCGCCCTTGCCTTTGCTTCCCTGATCGCCCGCCATGGAATCCTGTTCGGCTGGCAATCAGCAGCACCACCCAAAGCTGCAGACTGGCTGTCCAACCTCTCAGAATCCTTCCAAATAGAGAAAATCAAATTCGCCATCCGAGGGTCAGACGACGGCTTCCACAGAATGTGGGAGCCATTCACCCAATTGTTCTGGGACCTGTTTGTGGCCAACGAACAGCAGAAGAATAGTCAGGTAGCCAAGAATCAGGGAAAAATAGTCAAGGCATGAGAGAGAGAGATAGACCGGGGGAGGGGGGGGGGGGGGGGTGGGTGCAACAGCTATACCTAAGAGGAAAGAAAGGCGAACCACAGGAGGGGGGAGGGGGGAAGGGGGCAGAAGGGAGAGGCGGTGAGGGGGTTGGGGGGGGGGGGGAGAGTGAAGAGACAGGGAGCAATAGAGGAGAATCAGAGAGGTGGGGGGGAGGCAGGGGAATGATAGCCGGAAGAAGGGCACGAGAAACGATAACAAACTTGGCATCTACAGGAATAGAGAGCAAGGAGAATACAGGCGAAAGACGGGACGAACGGCTGAATCGGAGGGGAACGCGAGACAACAATGGCAGCAAAATCCATCTGGGAGAAGCAAGTGACAACACCAACACCAGACCCATTTGCATATTGCCCTCTGTAATTATTTTGCACCCAAATGTTTCTCTACCTCCCCAGATCCCTTCCCTCCACAAACGGATGCCTACGTATGTGTTAAAAATAATATTGCCAATTGTACAGAATTGCTGCTGTTGAGCTGTTGCATAATACCTTACCAGTTATTTTATTTTATTTTTAATTTATTTTTTATTATTATTTTTTTGGTATGTTTGTGTGTGCCCTTCACATCTATATATATATATATATATAGATATATATATTATTCTGTGAACATAACGGTAAATATACTTTGTTCAAAAACCCAATAAAAAACATTTATTAAAAAAAGCAAAGCGATCACCCAGTCTGCGTTTAGTCTCTCCGATATGAAGGAGACCACATCTCACAGTCGCAGTTCGACACAGCACAATGGATGGTGCCCTCACAATAATCTCTGCAAAAGGACAGTGCAATGGTTCATCCTACCAATACTGATAGATTTGTGGGGTTTGACACCATTCCCCCCCCCCCCCCCCCGGACATTAACCTGGGCTCTGGATGACTAATCCACTAACATTACCATTATCCCACTGTCTACCATGTCTGGCTGGCTAATCAAGAAATGTGAACAAAAGCTTATCGTTGTCATGCTTTTACAAACATTCTCCTTATTTACAGCCAGGTATGTTATCTGTTTTACTTAAAGGTATCCTATTGTCCTCATTATGTCCGTCCTCGATTGGTATATCTCCTGCAGCATAACCTGCTACTCCTCAACCTCAAAGGGAGCCCACATGTCTCCACTGTTACACTGCCTACAGTTAGTCCACTTTTCAGCTACCTCCTACTATTTCCCTTTTAATAGTGAGAAGCTATCCTGAAGGAGCTGGTCACTTGTCATATGGTGCACTTCCCAGCTACAGACAAAGCTTTAATGGAAGTCTTCCAAAATTTTGGTCGCCATGCCACCTGCCTCGGTCACTTGTGGCCTACACCATCACAATGTTCTTTTACCCAAAATTAGGACTTATTGCAGCATCTTCATGAAGTGACAGTAATGGTTACCTTTTAAATTATTGCAAGAGTAGGTTTTTGAAATGGTAATTGTGACTGGCGTAATGTCACATTAAAATGCACTAAGACAATTTTTAGCTAAATTTACTCAGGGTAAAACATTTTATGATCTTATATTTTCCGAAGTGGCTAAGGGCATCAGTAAAAGGCTGATGATAGGCTATCCAATTAGTTCTCATATATGGGCTGTGAAGATCTGAAGAGATGAGAGTGAATATAAAATTGTTTAGCTTTGGAAAAGCAGTACATTTGAGATTTTTGATTTTTTTTGTTTACAATACATCTGTTAAAAGTATATTGTGTTCAGTGTCTGGGAAGAAAATTGATCACTGAGATGCCGCTTCTCAACTCCCAGCTCACCATCATCCTGCATATATAAAACTCCTTCTCAATTCTTGAATAAAAGTCTGTAATTTTAGAATGCAAAAAACTGCAAGTGCTGGAAATCTTAAAGATCTCTGCTGGACATGATGGGGGTCGTGGGACAACTGAACAGGCGCAGTTTTGCATTGTTTAGCAAATTAATTATGCATCCATGTGGAGCACAGCGAATCTCATGGTGGGGGTAGGCCAGAAATTGCCTTCTGCACTTTTACCTCATAGGCTCGAAGGTCCAGCATTCTCTCCTTCACCCGTTAGCCTACTCCCAGGTCCAACCTCTGCTCCACCCTCCTGCTCTCAATCTGCCAGCTTCTGCTGCTGGCACTCGATTTGATTGAAGTTATGAGTTGGCCCCAAGAAGCCAAAAGCAATATCTATTGACCTCAAAGTCCTGGGAGAAGTCAAGCTCACCAGGTGCACACACCATTCATATCCAGTTATAAAAGTGAACGTTCCAATTTCTCACTGGCGTAGACCTTAATTTGGTGGGAGAATTTAATTCCAGTGCGGTGCTCTTTTAATGAGCATGCATCACATGCTAACACATGCAAAGGGCTCCCTGACATTGTTTGTTGGGGAGCTCTACCCATCTTTAAACTCCCAAGAACTGAATTCCAACAATTTATCCTCCACCCACCACACTTCTGGCTGTGGAAGGAGCGGAGGATTCCACCCATTAACTCTGTTTCTCCACAAATGATGCCTGACTTGTGTATTCCCAACATTTTCTGCTTTTATTTCTGTAATTTTAGTGTTTGGGCAATTTTCTTGTCCTTAAAAAGAAGCAACGGGGACAATCTCGACAACACTGAAACACTAAAGCATCAACGTGTCTAACAACTATTACTTTTCAAAGACGTCCTTATTACATTAGAAGATAATCTGTTGTAATCGTCTTCTGCAAATTATTTTTATTTTTATTATTTAAGTGTCATGTGTTTAGGTTAATGATCAGAACATATCTTTCATAAGGCACTTATTTTTTTCTTATTACTTGCCTGTCTAATGGGGCAAAGAATAAATGGGGCAAGAAGGGCCTTCAGTGTAAACGTTTTCACATTTTTCATTAACTCCAAACCCCGAGTATCATGTCTGTGAAATGGAGGGGGATCATTATGCTAATAGAGATAACTTATTAGTTATTATGGTAATCAGATCTAATATGCATATGCCCAATAGGTTCATTAGGAAATTTCTTTATGAACTCAAAACCATAAGATCTATCTTTAGGAAACTTGGAGAACAATATTGATTAGAAAGAGGCAATTAATAAGTGCACTAATTTAATATTGGTATATGAAAATAAGATCAATTCAAACCTGGTTATGAAATAACATTTGAAGTCACAAGCATAGATCCTTCAGGTTACATTTAAGAATTTAATTGTGATGCTATTAGTGACAGTGTATTAATAAATTATGCAAATACTGTTAAGATTAAGGCAAAAATAAAGTTTTTCCCGATTGCTTATAAACCATAAGATCTACCATTATGCAGCAAGGTGAATATGACTTTGACGGTTTTAATCACTCAGGAGGTAGTGATGGGCAAGCTAATGGGGCTAAAGGTAGACAGGTCTCCTGGCCCTGATGGAATGCATCCCAGAGTGCTAAAAGGGATAGCTCGGGAAATTTTAAATGCACTAGTGATAATTTACCAAAATTCACTAGTCTGTGGGGTGGTCCCGGTGGATTGGAAATTAGTAAACGTGATACCACTGTTTAAAAAAGGAGGTAGGCAGAAAGCAGGTAATTATAGGCCAGTTAGCTTAACTTCGGTAGTAGGGAAGATGCTGGAGTCTATCATCAAGGAAGAAATAGTGAGGGATCTGTGTGGAAATTGTCCCATTGGGCAGACACAGCATGGGTTCATAAAGGGCACATCGTGACTAACTAATTTAGTGGAATTTTTTGAGGACATTACCAGTGCGGTAGATAATGGGGAGCCAATGGATGTGGTATATCTGGATTTCCAGAAAGCCTTTGACAAGGTGCCACACAAAAGGTTGCTGCATAAGATAAAGATGCATGGCATTAAGGGTAAAGTACTAGCATGGATAGAGGATTGGTTAATTAATAGAAAGCAAAGAGTGGGGATTAATGGGTGTTTCTCTGGTTGCCAATCAGTAGCTCGTGGTGTCCCTCAGGTTCACAATTTACATAGATGATTTGGAGTTGGGGACCAAAGGCAATGTGTCCAAATTTGCAGATGACACTAAGATGAGTGGTAAAGCAAAAAGTGCAGAGGATACTGGAAGAGGGATTTGGATAGGTTAAGTGAATGGGCTAGAGTCTGGCAGATGGAATACAATGTTGAAAAATGTGAGGTTATCCATTTTGGTAGGAAAAACGGCAAAAGGGACTATTATTTAAATGATAAAATATTAAAACATGCTGCTGTGCATAGAGACCTGGGTGTGCTAGTGCACGAGTCACAAAAAGTTGGTTTACAGGTGCAACAGGTGATTAAGAAGGCAAATGGAATTTTGTCCTTCATTTCTAGAGGGATGGAGTTTAAGACTAGGGAGGTTATGCTGCAATTGTATAAGGTGTTAGTGAGGCCACACCTGGAGTATTGTGTTCAGTTCTGGTCTCCTTACCTGAAAAAGGATGTACTGGCGCTGGAGGGTGTGCAGAGGAGATTCACTAAATTAATCCCAGAATTGAAGGGGATGGATTATGAGGAGAGGTTGAGTAGACTGGGACTGTACTTGTTGGAATTTAGAAGGATGAGGGGGGATCTTATAGAAACATATAAAATTATGAAGAGAATTGATAGGATAGATGCGGGCAGGTTGTTTCCACTGGCGGGTGAAAGCAGAACTGGGGAGCATAGCCTCAAAATAAGGGGAAGTAGATTTACGACTGAGTTTAGGAGGAACTTCTTCACTCAAAGGGTTGTGAATCTATGGAATTCCTTGCCCAGTGAAGCAGTTGAGGCTCCCTCATTAAATGTTTTTAAGATAAAGATGGATAGTTTTTTGAAGAATAAAGGGATTAAGGGTTATGGTGTTTGGGCCGGAAAGTGGAGCTGAGTCCACAAAAGATCAGCCATGATCTCATTGAATGGCGGAGCAGGCTCGAAGGGCCAGATGGCCTACTCCTGCTCCTAGTTCTTATGTTCTTATGAATGAATCATAATAGATCTGATTCAAGAGTTAAAATGAAATTGCAAAAATGTGTTTCTCCTCTTTAAAAGTTGCAGACCACTGTTGACCTGAAAAGGCATTTCAATCCTTTGCCCATTTAAACAAAATTCTTCTTGTTTGGCAGCAATGAAGTGTAAAACATTTTTTATTAAATTAAGTATACCACTTACAATGTACTTGTCAAACAAGAATCCAGCTTAATTTCCTGTTGCTATGGCATCACCACCTTCTAAGCTACTAGTCATCACCATGGTAGAGTTCTTGTTTATACTCTTGAAATTTCTTGAACGCTCCATGTAAGCAGCAATGACATAGAAAGATAAAGAAAAAAAGAAAGATTTGCATTCATATCATGCCTTTTGTGATCTCAAGATGTCCCAAAGTATTGCACAGGGAAGTAAGTGCTTTTGAAGTACTGTCATTGCTGGAGTGTGTGACTTGCAAACAGTCAGATTCCACAAACAGCAATCTGTTAATGACCATATAATCCAGGGTTTCCCAAACATCTTGAGCCACGGAACCCCTAGTAACCTCCCAAGAGCATCGAGGAACCCCAAGCATTCTCATAATGTCGATGTTCTTTTTTTAACCGTGAAATAGGTGCGAACAGAAATCAAATGTAAACAAGTCGTTTCCAGCTCTATCTATGCATATATTAGGAACCAGGACGAGGTACACAGTTGCAAATATATTTGGCAGCTACGTGACCCCCTCACTTTAATCCCTGGTCAAGCTACCCTCCCATGGCCCCTTAATAAGTAGTATCTACTTTAAGAGTGGATAATCTGGTAAAGTGAAAACGTTCTCTTAATTAAAAAAAATTAAGTCTTACCCTTCGTCATTTTTAAAGGGAGGCATAACTCTGGAAAGCTGATTCTCATATCGGACACACACACCTCTCCCTCACACACATACACGCACACACTCACCTCTCTCCCTCACACACACATTCACATCTCTCCCTCACATTCACACACACATCTACCTCTGTCACTCACTCCCATCCTTACACATACTCAACCCACTTTCTCATGCATTCACCTCCTCTCTCGCACATACTCATCTTCCTCACACACAGACACTCAGCCCATCTATCATACACACGCACTCATCCCCCTCACACACATGCACATTCACCCCCTCTCTCACACATACATTCATCCCCCTCAGACAAACACACTCACCTCCCTCTCTCACACACGCATTCACCCCTCATCTCACAAACACACATTCACACCCCTCCCTCACACATACACACTCACCCCTCTGTCTCACACACACATCCACCCTCCTCTCTCACACGCACATTCACCCTCCTCTCTCACACACACACTCACCCCTCTCTTTCTCACATGAGGCTGGGTCTTTCCTTCAACTTTCAGTCTGGTATAACTACAGAGGAACACTTGAGCTCACTTCTGAAGAAGCACAAATTCTGTTCAAGTAAAGCTGTCAAGTAATCTTTGTCTCAGGAAAGAGAGATGGCCACATTAACAATGATGTTATGCAAATACTTACCTCACTTCTGTAACGTTCCTCTCGCCACTGTTTTAACAAAACACTAGCACATTATAAATATTGAGTTAATGTTTTGTTTTCAAATAGTGGAGAGAGAAATTTGATGAGAATATGTGAAGTGTTTGTACAATCAAATCAACAGTAATTCCTTTGCTTAAATGGGTTGGATAGTGTCCATGTATTACATTTAAGAGTGTCACACAACCATTTGCTCTCTTACTATATAACAGGAGACCTAACGGTGATAACGGTGCTGGGTGATAAACCTGACTGATTAAGCTCCATGGGTCAGAGTTTATCCTGCAACAATGACAGGAGGATATTAAATCTTTTTGCAGTAAATGTGCACTGCTGACAGGCATTCCTCATATAGTTTGGCTTCCTCAACTTGACCTTATAGCCTGTAGATTACATGTTTAATAATGTAGATTTCCTTACATACATGTCTATTCTTCAGTGATCACTCACTAGCGAGGATGATTGTCCACCTTCAGAAACTCCTTGTCACTGGTCAAGGGTTCTGTGGGTCCTTGCGTGGCTGATGAGCCTGATCCTAGAGCCGCATCTTTGTCAGCATATTTGGCAGATATATCGATGAGGTGGGTTTAATCCTTGTGCTTGAGACCACTGGTATTCCTTTCTCAGGCTCCACTTCCAGACCACCTCTTGCATCGAGTGTTTTCGAAGAATTATGGCCCTTCAATAAGAATGTTCCTCCAGGTAGTTATTTTCTGAGCATCTATGTTGCATTTCTTGAGGTAAACTTTCAGGGTGTCTTTGAAGCGATTCCTATGTCCTCCTCAATTTTGTGTGTCTTCATTGTGCTGTGATGTGGAGCTGCTGGCGCTGTACTGGGGTGGGCACAGTAAGACGTCTCACAACACCAGGTTAAAGTCCAACGGGTTTATTTGAAATCACAAGCCTTCGGAGCACTGCTCCTTCATGAGGTGAAGTCACTTTGTCACTTCACTGCTCTAGGATGTTGAGGTGGCATCCGTACATAGTCCAGGTTTCTGAGCCGTATAGAAGAGTTGTAAGCACGACTGCCTTGTAGGTACACAAGAAATTTAATATCAGCATGGATGTCACAGTCATCAAAGACTCTCATCCTTACGTGTCCGAAGGAGGTGCATGTGGATTGGATACAATGTTGGATCTCCATATCAATGTCAGCCTTAAATGAAAGGTTGTTCCCCAGGTACGGAAAATGTTCCACATGTGGGAGGATTCCTCCATTGATTTTGATGAAGAGAAAGACCTACAGTGGGATTCTCTGTCAGCGGGATCCTTCGCCCCGCCAGCAATGCACCCACACCCACGCATTTCCCAACGGCGTGTGGTGGCTTACAGTGGCGAACCACATTGGTGAGTTGTGGGGACGGAGAATCCCGCTGCCGGTGGTGCCTGCCCCGCCTGAAAATGGAGCTGGCAGGACAGAGGATTCCACCCCGGATCTTTCCCTGGGAGGGTTGGTAAAGGACTTGATTTTTCTTGAGGTTGAGGCTGAGACAGATTCTTCGGTATGTTTCCGCGATGGTGTCAAGCATATCTTGGGTACGGCTTTGGTGGCGGTGCAGATCAACCAAATGTGTTTGAGGTACTTTGGGTTACACCACGGGACGAGACAGGGGTGCCAGCTCCCCCCGTTGGTTTTTGCTTTCACGATAGAGCTACTGGCAATGAAACTTAGATGTGGAGATGCCGGCGTTGGACTGAGGTGAGCACAGTAAGAAGTCTTACAACACCAGGTTAAAGTCCAACAGGTTTATTTCAAATCACTAGCTTTCGGAGCACTGCTCCTTCCTCAGGTGAATCCAGTCCATTCACCTGAGGAAGGAGCAGTGCTCCGAAAGCTAGTGATTTGAAACAAACCTGTTGGACTTTAACCTGGTGTTGTAAGACTTCTTACAATGAAGCTCAGGGCATCAAGGGATTGGAGAGAGATTGAGCGAGTGGGGTCGAGCATAGGGGTGCACTGTACACAGATTATCTTTTATTCTATACTTTGGACCCATTGGGCTCCATTGGGGGATTGGGGGGATTCTGGGGGAATTTAGTCAGTTTTCGGGGGTATAAATTGAATATTGGAAAGAGTAAGGTGTTCTCGATCAATGCTGGGGGACATGAAAGGAGATTGGGGAAGCTGCTGTTTAGGGTGGTGGGGAACGAACTTTAGATACCTTGGTATCCATGTGGTGCAGAGCTGGGCCCAGCTGCGCAGGTTGAACTTGGCCCGATTGGTGAAGGGGATGAAGGAGGATTTTAGAAGGTTGGATGTTTTGCCATTGTTGCTGGCAGGGCGAGTGTGGCCAGTAAAAATCATGGTGCTGGAGAGGCATGAGTGCAGTGGTTAGCACTGGGACTGAGGCGCTGAGGACCCGGGTTCGAATCCCGGCCCCGGGTCACTGTCCGCGTGGAGTTTGCACATTCTCCTCATGTCTGCGTGGGTTTCACCCCCACAACCCAAAGATGTGCAAGTTAGTTGGATTGGCCACGCTAAATTGCCCCTTAATTGGAAAAAATTAATTGGGTACTCTAAATTTATATTAAAAAAGTGACGGTGCTGCCTAGATTTCTGTTTGTGTTTCAGAACCTCCCTATCTTAGTCTCTAAATTGTTTTCCAGAAAAGTCCGTCCCCACCACCCTAAGCGGCAGCTCCCCTAACCTCTTTTCCTCCCCAGCATTGATCTTACTCTGTCATATATTCAATTATACCCCGAAAACTGGCCAAATTCCCATCGATCTCCCCAATGGAGCCCAACGGGTCCAAAGTATACAATAAAAGATAATTTGCATACAACAAAACTCTATGCTCGACCCCCCTCGCTCAATCCCTCTCCAATCCCTCGGGGTTTGTGTAGGCGTGAAAGGCCCTGCGGGTGTGATGTGTTTTTCTGAAGTGGGTGGGGGGTGAGGGTTGCTGCAGTTGCTGAATTTGATAAATTATTATTGGGCTGCAAACATTGCAATGGTGAGGAAATGGGTCGTGGGGGAAAGGTCGGTTTGGGGACAGGTGGAGGCGGCATCATGTAGGGGAATGAGCTTGAGAGCTTTGTTGTTGGCGCCTCTTCCATTCTCGCCGGCCAGGTGTTCCATTAGTCCAGTGGTGGCGTTAGCTCTAAGATATGGAGGCCTTTGCCTCCCTGATAGCCGGAAACGAATTTTGGAGGGACTCGGAGCTGCCGAATGCAGGATGGGGTCGATGACATAACCATGCTTGACTCCTGTCTTGGCCTCAAAGGTTTCTGTTATATTTACGTTAGTGAGGACTGTTGCCGACATCTTGTTGTCGAGGATGTTGACGAATTTTTCTGGACAGCCATCCTTTGACAGGGTCTTCCATAGCACTTCCTGATTGACCGGGTTGAAATCCTTGGACAGATCAGTGAACCAGTTGTCTGTCCAACAGTCATCTGCACTGATCATCGCTTGGTGATGTGGGCATTCTTTTGGGCTCAGGATCGGACGATGATGAAGTCGGACATGTGCCAGTGCTTTACTTGTGGATGTCTGCAGGATATCTTGAACTTGTCTTTTTGGTGGAACAATGGGGGTGATTCTTCGAGCCCCGCACCGGGCTGGAGAATCGCCGCAACCGCACCACGATGCCTCGACGCCGGCGCACGGTTCTCCGAGGTGCGGAGAATCGGCATCATTTATGCCAACGCGTTTGACGCGCCGCGGGCCGCTGGAATCGACGGGACCGCCGATTCTCCGGCCCGGATGAGCCGAGCAGCCACACAGATAAGACAGAGTCCTGCTGGCGTCGTTCACCGCTGGTCGCTGCCAGCGGGGACTCTGCGTGAGGGGTCGGGTGCGCGGCCTGTGGGGGGGGGGATGGGGCTACGTCCCCGGGTGGTGGGCTCCGATGGGGTCTGGCCCGCCAATCGGCAGGCCAGCCTCTTCCCCCTAGGCCTACATTCCTAAGCGGCCGGCCCCTGAACACCAACGCCATGTTGAGTCGGGGCCAGCGCGCTGAAGAAGTCCCCCACGCATGTGCAGATTGGCGCATGCGAGGGTTGGCGCCGTGTGAAGGGAGGCTGGAGCGGCGTGAACCGCTCCAGCGCCATTCTGGCCCCCTGTGGGGAACAGAATCAGTCATCCCCATGCCCGTTTCGCGCTGTCATGAAACGCGACGGCGTTCATGACGGCGCGAACACTTGAGCTCCATTTGGGAGAATCGCCCCCAATGTGTCAGTGATGACAAGTGGTGTTCCTCACATTTGTTGAGCAAGAGAACACCATTGGAGTTGCAATTCCTAACTCCTTCCTTTCCAATGATTCCTTTCTATGGTTGGGATTCCTTTCCAAACTTGGCATTGAAGACCCCAAGGAAGATGATCTTATCTTTCTTAGGAGTGTTGGAAAGGATGGTGTCCAGGGTGGAGTAGAAGCCTTCTTTGGACTCATCATTGGCGTCAAGTGTTGGGGTGTAGGCATTTTTGACCATTGCCGGCTTGTTCTTTGCAAGTTGTAAATGGAGTCATGTGGCATTTGTTGATGCTGACAGCGATGTCTGAAAGTCTGTTGACGAGTTTTTTCTTGATGGCAAAACCAATGCCATGCGTCCTGGGGTGATCGTCGGGTTTCCCTTTCCAGAAGAAGATGTAACCACCACTATCTTCCCTCAGCTGCCCTTGTCGGCTCTTTGGGTCTCTTGCAGGGCAGAGATGTCAATGTTGAAGTGCCTGAGCTCATGGGCAGCAAGGGTAGTTCTCTGATCCGGTCGATTGTTTTGCTCATTATCCAGAGGGTTGGTACATCCCAGGTTCTGAAATTGTGTTTAACTTTGATTTTCTGATGACTGGTAGATGAACCTGCTGGATGCAGTTTTCCAGCCAGGTTGGAGATGGAATAGGTCATTCTTAGGGCACTTTTTCCCCATGTGAGGTGAACAGAGTGGATCCTGAAGAGTGCTGTTCAGTCGTGAGGAAAGCTGCCAAAACACTCTTCGTTCCTATCCCAAGATCAAAATGACTGAATCAAACTCCACCACTTGTGTGCCGGTCTGACGTTAGAGATTTCCAGATCTCATGGTCCTATCCCCATCACCTCTCACCTATCGTCGCAGGAATTATTTGTGTTGGGGGAGTGTTTGTTTCCCTCTAGATAGATGCCTCGTGCTGGACCTCTTTCAACTTGGGTATGCTGTTGCACATCAGCAGATACATGGGGCTGGATTCTCCGTTTCTGAAGCTAAGTGCTGGCGCCAACGGAGGATCTGTGATGATCTCGGCCGAGTGTGGAGGCACTAGACACTTTCCTCAGCCGGCACGCCAGGCTCACGACCGCTGGGACCACACATGGCTCGCGCCGTCGGCAACTCAGCCCGTCGAAGGCGGAGCATCACAGATGGGCCGACTGATGATGTGTCAAAGGCGCACATCCCAATTATGATGATTTGGAGGGGGCGGAGCATCTCAAACCAGCGTATAACCGTCGCCTACTCCGATTCCTGCGTCGGAAGCCATTCTCCTCGAGATCGCCGTTCCCCACGTTCGGCATCGGGCTACGGAGAATCCTGCCCATGGTCCTTGACAAAGGGGAGGTCCAGTTCCAGTGACAAGGGAACCTCGACAACTGGGGATCTTCCAATTGCTGCAGCTTTCATCTGCCATCGCAGCCATTGATACCACATAAGTATCTCCTGTCTGATCTGCCGTTAAGGGCTTGTTTTGGATTGCGCTTTGTCTGGTCCCTCGCCTTCAACCTTACCATCACGCGTGACCCTGCCAGGAGTTAAAATTCCCGATAACATCATTCTCAGGATCAACAGAACGCTCAAGCCTCTCCACCAAGGCAAGGTGGCAATCCAAGGAATTTGCATTGTGTATAGGTTATGTGTTTTACTGGATAACCATTGACGGTAGACATTCACATCAGGATGTATTCTTATGAAGCTGACTGGTATCACAACCTCCGGTTGGGGCGGAGAAACTACGACATCTTCTTCGCAGCCTCCAACACATCATCAGCGAGGATGGACATCTTGCCAAGGTCATCCCCACACCCCCACTACTGGCCTTCAAACAACCGCGCAACCTCAAACAAACCATTGTTTGCAGCAAATTACCCAGCCTTCAGAACAGCAACCACAACACCACAAAACCCTGCCAGGGTAATCTCTGCAAGACATGCCAGATCATCGACATGGACACCACCATTACACGTGGAAACACCACCCACCAGGTACGCGGCGCATACTCGTGCGACTCGACCAATGTAGTCTACCTCATACGCTGCAGGAAAGGATGTCCCGAAGCGTGGTACATTGGCGAGACCATGCAGACACTGCGACAACGAATAAACGGGCATCGTGCGACTATCAACAGGCAGGACTGTTCCCTTCCAGTTGGGGAACACTTCAGCAGTCAAGGACATTCAGCCTCTGATCTCCGGGTCAGCATTCTACAAGGAGGCCTTCAGGAGACGCGACAACGCAAAATTGCTGAGCAAAAACTTATAGCTAAGTTCCGCACGCATGAATGCGGACTCAACCGGGATCTGGGATTCATGTCGCATTACATTCGGCCCCCACCAACAAGCCTGGACTTGCAGAGGCCTACCGACTGAACTGGCTTGGGACAATTCACACCTCTTTAACCTGGAGTTACCTCTCTCTCTGCATCTTTGATGATTTGATTGTCTGCAGGTGCTCGCATTCCGGGGCATCTCTGACTGTGTCTATATAAACATTTCTGGAACAAGCCTTTCCATTCACCTGAAGAAGGAGCCGTGCTCCGAAAGCTCGTGTTTGAAACAAACCTGTTGGACTTTAACCTGGTGTTGTAAGACTTCTTACTCCGGTTGGAAAGCCAGAGAAACCATCACAGTCTCTTTTTGAGAGGGCCTGCTGCATCTTTGTTCAAAGACACTCTGCCGAGTCAGCAGACTTATCATTGGTAAGGGGCCCCTGCTGTGAACTCTATCCTTGCCCTGTTGCCAATTGCCAATCCCTGTTCCCTGTAACCCTCTTCTTGTTTTGTGCCTCAGTGTGGCACAAGATGTGGCGGACTTTCCTGAAAAGAGGCAAAGAAGATTTTTGCCTGTAGTCCATCTGGTGGCTAAGGCCCCAGCACCTCCACTAGATTCTACCCAATATTTCCAAACAGACCCGTTGAAATCGTGTCACATGGTGCCCAGAACAATTGACAGTATAAACACAGGAAAGTGACAGCTCGTCAAGAAATGTGAACGTGCAGCACATGTGAATGAAGCCTCTATAATTCCAGGTTGACCTACCATAGCATTGTTTAGGACTCACAAGCATAATACAGTAATAATTTGCTGAATCATTTGAGCAGCTGTTTCCTTTGATTATTTCCATGAATGGCACATATTGGGTCGGATTGTACCTCAAATACCAGGATGAAATGTGGTTTCCCTGATTCTTCTCTTGCTGGCAGTGGATAGGCTCAGCAATTTTCACAAATGTGGCCTCCTAATTGAAGTAGATGTTGCCAGCCCAATCAGAGGGCTCAGTGTTCTAGAGCCTCAACCGCCCCACTGGGAGTGATGCAGGGTAGGGAGTGAGATGGTGCCTCAATATGGAGGCCCTCTTGGAAAGGTAGGTTTTGCTACAGATCATAGGGTCGAACAGGCACGCCTCTCAGTATGGGCCTTTGCCTTCCCTCCCAATCTGTCACCCTGGAGTTGGGAAACTCTTGCCTGTGAACTGGAGTTTGATGGATCACTGAGTCCTCTCCTTCTGCCACCTTCAGCATTGTTCAATGGGATAAAGATGGCACTGGCACACCAGTGCCTCTTCCTTTGTCACTTAATTCACCAGGGTATTGATGGTAATTCTCTATGTACCAGGACAACTATTTAGCACTCCAGTCGTTTCGTCCTTCACCATTTTCACTACTTGTTCTCATATTTTTAAAGTATTTTTGCTGCACTTCTTTAGCAGACAATGGTCCCAATAAATGGGGGGACAATAATATTTTTAAGCACTCGTGCAGGAGTCACATTTTCCTCTGTGCATTCTTTCTGTGATGTAGGCATGGAATTGAGGCAGAAAAATCCATTAACAATATTACATTTAAAAATGATTAGTTGATATTATCAAATTGCTTGCCCCAAATAGGTTTGGTGTTCTTACAATCAAGCTTTTGACTCAAAAATGTAAGTTTATCACTATCCAAAGGAATAGATTGTTAGTTTCCCAACATGCTGCATCAGTATAAGCACTGCTGTGCGATATTGGATACTGGCTGTGAGATGAATTCCCAATCACATCGACTGTGAGCCACTGAGCGGAACTGTTACAAACAAGCAGGAAATCAGAAGCAAGCTCGGCTCCCTGCCTTACATAACTCGAGATACAAGCCAACCTCATTGACCATGTACAGAGGCAGTTATGTCCTATTTCAACAAGAAATTTGAATGTAGGTTAGAGACCCTCGAAGATCTCTTAAATTTGCTCCAATTGATTTATATCAGACATATCAATTCCAACCAAAACTCAGATTCTCAGCTTCAACTGTGAAGCCTTCCTGTCATATGGGTGTGTTTGGGCAATTGAATTATTAACAAAGGAATTCTATACCATATTGAAATTGATCAGGTTTTATATGTATGTGGTGCAAGCCCCCTGCCATTTGATGATGTAATGAAGTAATAAGGCTATTTATCCCAAATATTTATTTGGTAGTGAGGTAAGATATAAAAATTAAATTGTATCCCTGCCAGGTCCTGAAACAGAATTTGTTTGGCAGGGCAGACTCGAGGAGCAGGAAATTCGTTCGTGGGTTGTGGGCATCACTGACAAGGCCAGCATTTATTTCCCATCCCTTATTTATTCTGAGGAGGGCAATAATATTGGTTATTTAGAAGTAGCAGCATTGAAATGCACAAACCTCCACCCACCCCTCTTCATTTAACCCTATCTAATCTCTACCTTTCTCACTCATGTGGTGATGCAGCTTCTCCTTTAATGCTATTCACCTCCTTGTGATTGCGAGTTCCACATTCTAAGTAGTCTCTGGGAAAATAAGTTTCTCATATTGATGCTTCTTCTATTTCTATGGCCTCTAGTTTCATTCTCCTCGACAAGTGGAAACATCTGCTCAGTGTCTACTCCACTAAACCCTTTCATAACCTTCAGGGCTTCTCTCAGGTCACCCCTCAACCTTCTCTTTTCTGAAGAAAATAGCCCCAATCTGATAGTTACAACTTCTCAGAAATGTCTACTCTCAATTGTGCATTTATTCTTATGTCAAGCTGAAAAATCAAGGGCACGATTTAACGAAGAAGAGAGTCCCATTTTGGGTATGTTTAGTGGGGTTGTTACCAGCGCTTGTAGATCGTTAATTTCCCAACATGCTGCATCAGTATAAGCACTGCTGTGTGATATCGGATGCTGGTGTGGTGATATGCATTACTGTAGATACACAAGGGGTTAATGTAAATACATGTAGACTAGCTAGACACTAGAGGGATCACCAGAGTCATGACACACAAATGTTCAATGTCTTGTTATGCTCTTGGCGTAGCATAAGCTGCTTCCTTGATGTGCACTCTGACAAAGGAAGGTTCAGATGTGGAGATAGCTTCAACACGTTTATTGAACTATTAACAATTCTCCTACTTGGATTCGACTCTACTGTTAATCCTTCTGTAGCTACTCAGAATGACGAACCAGTCTGCTGCAATCCACGTGGTGGGTGTGATGTGTTGAATCAACCCTGTGTACACACTGAGTGTCTCCACTGGAAAGAGGACGATCATGTGTGCTATGTCCTTTATATATGGGTTGGTGTAATGCCCCCCTGTGGTAGTGTCACCTCTGTGTGTATCGTGAATGCCCATTGGTCGTGTCCTATCTTACTGACCTATTGGTTGAATGTCTGTGTGTCATGTCTCTGGTGATCCCTCTAGTGTCTAGCTAGTCTACATGTATTTACATTAACCCCTCGTGTATCTACAGTGATGCATATCACCACTGCTGGCTGTGAGATTAATTCCCAATCACATCTACTGTGAGCCACTGAGTGGAACTGTTACAAACAAGCAGGAAATCAGAAGCAAGATAGCTCGTATCCCCGCCTTACAGAACTCTATGTCCCACCAAGGCCGCACTCGGTCCCATTTCCTGCAGTAAAATGGCCCCCCTGGACCACCCAACTCACCTGTTGCCACACACCACCTCATATGGACAAGGCACCCCCAGTTTCGATCCCCAGCATGGGCAAAATGCCACCTGGGCACCTTGGCACTGCCAACCTGGAATCCTGGAGGTGCCCCTGGCAGTGCCACTTGGGCACCCTAACAGTGCCAGACTGGTACTGAGGTGGCACTGCCAGGGTCCCCAGGTGGCATCAGCAGTGCCAAGGTGCCACCCTGTCCAGAGGCCAACCATCCGTGGGCCTCCAAACGCCTGGGCGACCCCCCCCCTCCCCCGCAAGCGCCGTTCCACCTGGTCCCCGTTAGTGGAGACGAGTACTAAACGGCACCCACCCCGTGTCTCCTCAGCGAGGCCGATAGATCCCGAAAACTGGTTAGTTCTGGCATAGACAGAGTTAAGTGAGCTGAACTGCACACTTAACTATCCAGATCACGATGTCCCACGAGATCTCATTAGAGGGCGTAAATAACATCGGGAACCCCAGAAGAGGCGTCTCGTGGGATTTACTGGTCGCATCCCGACCCAATTATGGCAGGACGCAACCAGTAAATCGCACCCCAAATGTTAAGAAGTTTATAACATTACCATGAATCCTTTGGTTCAACCAATACCTTGTAACTGCCAGCCATTTTCATTCTCTATAATATATGTAACCTCATTTTTCTTCTTGACTAAATGTAGTTTGATTTGTTGTTTCTGGTTTAGTTTTGAGTTATGAGGTTTTTTGAGGGGCTGAGGAGAAAATAACATTTCAGTGTGACTTCAGTTGCAAGGCTACTAAAGAAGAATGATTAAAAACCTGAAGGTGTTTGGCATCACATTACTGGTATGATAGTGCTTCTATTTTTCTTGAGGTACCAAAATGCAGGGGATGAGAATTCTGTGGACTAAAAGTTAGCTTACCCTGGTTTTCAGGTGCATGGATCATAATTCATGATGTGCCTATGCCGGTTCCATTGAAGGTGAGCAGCAGATAAATTTGTTGTTCTCACCTCAGGCCCATGATTGTAGAGTATGACTGAGTATAAGCCCCGCTGCTTGTTGGCTCCTTGTGCTACTGATTGCCTCTGAGCTCTGTACAGTGCTGGGCAGCATTATGCTCCTAGCATTTAGTGCAGCCAGCCTGCTCTTCTTAAAGGCAGCCAGATCATTTGAAAGAAAATCTGCACAAAATAATATTCCTGCAATTTAAAGCTTGGAAAATGGAACACTGGGACAAAGAGAGGATGGATATGGTGCTGGAGGCATTAGTGGAAGTGAGCAGGTGGGCATGGTTCCACAGATAACAGCAGTGAATGCATCTTACATGACTTCTACCCAGTATACAACTAACCTCTCCTGCTGCTCACAATCCTATCACTCACCGAGTAGCATGCTTTGACACTCAGGATCAGTGTGTGACATCAGGAACCCCCACCTCACCCTCACACACCTAACAATCCTTCATATCCAGCACTCAGTGACTCCACATAGCTTCAGCTATTCAGCAATGACAGGCGCATCACCTCAGCACAGCACAACAAAATGACTGACATTCTTCCCTCTCTTTCACTGGACAAGGTGGCACAGAGAAGCAGGGAGCAGAGGAGAAACACTACACCCCCTGAGCCCTGTAGAGGAGAAGGCTCTCAGCATGCTGAGATTGACTGTGATGGAGCCCATAGATTCTGACATTGCTGAGAACATAGAGGATGACAGTATGTCAGCCTTACGCACCTTCCCAACTCCCAATACGCCCTCATCCTGCTCTCCATCATGATGAACAAGCTGCTGATAATGCGACCATGAGCCCCTTTACTTCCTTCACATCATCAACTTTCCCCTTCTGATTTCCTGCTTTCAGATACCCACCCAGCCGTAGCGACGCTAATGGCAAACGGGAAAACAACGGCACCCTACTGGTGATGAACCCCTGACATTTGATCTCTCACTTACACCTGCCAACTCAGATACTGACACGACTCATACACAGGAGCACAGGAACAGGCCATTCAGCCCTTCAATGAGATCCTGGCTGATCTGTGGCCGAACTCCATATCCCTTAATATATTTGCTTAACATAAATCGATCTCAGATTTAAAATTAATAACTGTTCTAGCTTCAGCTGCTGTTTGTGGGGGAGAGTTCCACATCTCTACCACCCTTTGAGTGAAGAAGTTCTTCCTAACATCTCTCCTGAACGGTCCAACCCTAATTTTTAGACTATGCCCTCTAGTTTTAGAATCTCCAACCAGTGGAAATAGTTTATTTTTACCTACCCTGTTTTTCCCTGTTAATATCTTGAATACTTCGATCAGATCTCACCCCTTAACCTTCTAAATTCTAGCAAAAACAGGCCTAATTTATGTAATCTCTCAACATAACCCAACCCCTGTTATCCGGGTAACATTTTTGTAAACCTACGCTACACTCCCTCCAAAACCAAAATATCCTTCCTAAGGTGTGGTGCCCAGAACTGCTCTCAGTACTCCAAGAGGGGTCTAACCAGGGTTTTATATAGCTTGGATACTAGTATAGAGTGTATGGCACATGATCCTTTCAGTCTGGTGTAGGTGGCCTGCGGCAAGACCAAAGGGTAGTTTGTTATCTAGCTCAACAGAGGGCAAGGTTGAAGGCTTGTTCTGCTGCAATGGATTCAAAAGAAGGCTTCAATGGGACATTATACAGGGGAGGGCTGAATCGGCATGCACAGGAAGATTCTGAGTGCATTGACTGACCTGTCAGACAATCTCTCACAACTTGTACCCCTGGCAGCACGGCCAGGTGCCAAGGCCAGAAGCCCCCATGGTGCAGGGCACTGACAAGGCTAGGGGCGCGGGGATGGCGGAGGGTGGGACATACAGGGGCAGAGTCCACAGTGCCAACCGGGGCTACTGTGTAGCCTGGCGGACCTGGTTGGGCACGAGGGGGGGAATGCACCATGCTAACATGTCGGCCTTTCACCCCTGCAGACAATAGATATTAGAATACAACCAGCAACGCTGTCCTTCCTCAGAGTCGCCGCAGCCCTGGGGGATACACTGCGGCTGTACAATCTGGAGCTGCTCAAGGTGGAGGAAGCTGCAGCAGCGGATAATGCTCCAGAGGAACAGGAGGCAGCTGCTGAGGATGGAGAGCCAGTCACCCAAAAGACCAACGAGGAGAAGGTGCCAAGGATGCACCGCATGAGGTCTCATCTGTTCCGGAAGAGCCTGCCATTTGAGGACCTGGCGGACCGGACATGCCGTTGAAGACACTAGCTGAACAGGGAGACAGTGCGACATTTCTGCCAGATCATGGGGCACCTGGTACCATGGGGGATGGGGAAGACACCCACTCCCAGAGACCTCCCAGGTGCCAAGTCGAAACCTGTCCTGGATCTCACAGAGCTCGGTGCACAGGAGCATCCGTGCCGTCACGGAGGCCCTATATGCCTGAGCACCACAATACATCCATTTCAATGTGGACCGAGTTCACCAAGATTCCTGGGCAGCGGCGTTCGCCGCCATCGCCGGGATGCCACGGGGCCAGGGGGTGATCGACGGGATACATGTCACCCTACGCGCACCTGCAGATGACAGGCTGGTCTTCACAAACCGAAAGGGGTTCCGATATGATGAACGCGCAGCTGGTGTGTGATCATCAGATGCGATTCATGCACCTCTGCGTCCAATACTAGGGCAGTGTACTCATTGAGGCGCAACCACGGCTGGGGGGTTAGCTCCTGGATGACAGGGGTTATCCGCTGCGGTCTTGGCTGATGACACCTATCCAGAGACCACAGACCGACGCAGAGATCTGCGACAACGATGCCCATGCAACAACCAGGTGCGTGATCGAGCGGTGCTTCAGCATCCTGAAGATGCATTCAGGTGCCTGGACCGCACTGGAGGGGCCCTCCTGTATGGCATTGGGAGGACTGTCCACATCGTGGTGGCCTGTTGCACCCTCCATAACATCGCAGCAGAGGGGCGAAGCGCTGGAGGAAGAGGATGAATGCCAGCCTGTGGTATGCTATATTAGGGGTATCGTGGTACCTAGGTGGAATGTACCTTGTACTGTAGTATGAGTGGTAGAACCTGCCTGCTGGTTCCGCCCAGCAGGCAGAGCATGAGAGTCTGTGTTTCACCCACAGCAGTCATTCTGTACCGGAGCTGCTGGGGTAACTACTTGTTCATTAAAGCCTTCAATTGGACTACAATCTCGCTTCAGTAGTGATCGATCGTGCATCAATTTAATGCACAAAATTGAGGAATGGCTGCTCTCCGCATCAAGCCAGAGGGCGGGATTCTCCGCAAAGCCCATGCTGGCGTCAAGGCCCAGCGCGCCGAGTATGACGCGGCCGGCGCGCCTAATGACGTCAGTCGCGCATGCGCAGGTTGGCCGGCTCCAACCCGCGCATGCGCGGCTGACGTCACGACGGCTGACGGCTCAAAACCGCGCATGCGCGGTTGCCGTCTTCCCCTCCGCTGCCCCGCAAGATGTGGTGGCTTGATCTTGCGGGGCAGCGGAGGGGAAAGACGGTGTCCCTTTGAGACGCCGGCCCGACGATCGGTGGGCACCGATCGCGGGCCAGTCGCCTCTCGAGCACGGTCGTGGTGCTCACTCCCATCTCCGCCCTCACAAGCCACAAAACAGGTATTGGCGCCATGTTCACGCTGGCAGCGACCAGGTGTGGTTGCCGCCGGCGTGAACCGGTCAGGAACAGCAGGCCGCTCGGCCCATCCGGGTCGGAGAATCGCGGGCCGCCGTGAAAAACGGCGGCCCGCGATTCTCCGAGCGGCGGGTCCCAAAGCGCGACACGTCATTTTGGGGGGAGGAGGGATAATCGCGGGGGGGTGCCAGAGCGGCCCTCCCGCGATTCTCCCACCTAGGGTGGGAGCGGAGAATCGCGCCCAGAGTGTCTACAAATCAACCCACAAGCGGTAAATGCAGCAGCAACTTTTAAACATTGGCCAGCATGTTTCAACGGGTACATCAGGACGGCCCCGACTACCCCCACGGAGAAACAGAAAATGCAAGTCCTCCACTCAGGGGTGAGCCCAGAAATCTACACGTTTATCGAAGACGCGGACGGTTTCGAGGACGCAATGACTTTGTTAAAAGAGCACTATGTTCGCACTGTGAATCAGGTATACACTCGGCATCTTTTAGCTGCCAGTGATTGATCGTGCATCACGGCCCACGTCCAATGAGCAGGATGTGGGGAGGATGGCCAGAACATGGGGCCCAGGCAGGCACGGAGGCCGCAAGCACGTGGGACGCTCTGATCACTGACTCACCAACTGGGAGGGAGACTGGCCAGGGGCACGGACACCACACAACGTTCTCCCTCCACCTGCAACCCCCTCTGTGATACATAACTGCCGCACTACGGGGTGAGGGCCCTGGATTGGCAGTAACAACAGGTCTGGTCCATGGGATGGAGGATGATGAAGACCGGATCTGCGATGAGCTCTGGTGCCCTGCATTGTTTGTCAACGTCTGACTCCTGCCCACGTAACACTTTCCACATCCACCTGGGTGATCCCTGCATGCGACCTGGCCATTCCATCACATGGTCCCATCAGTTCCCTGGGGTGGCGGAGGTGGGTGACCGGGGGAGGGAGGTGGGGGGGGGGGGGGGGGGGGGGGGACGGGGGGGGAGGTGGTGGTTCGATGGGGGTGGGACACCAGAGCAGTGAGCACTGGCTGAACCATGGTTCCCAAGCCAAGCCCACCCCCAACGCTCGCCCATTCCAACCCCTCCCCCGCACCTCCTCTGTGGCCAGCCCGGAGCAGCCCACTCCTCATACCCATCTGACAGCACCGAAGCAGGTTGTAACATTGTGCAGAGGTATTTAATGTGAAAACATATATACAGAGACATGCCCTAGCCCCTATCACTAAGCTGTACCCTGCATCCATGCCAACTTAACTGGTGTTTACTTTTCTGGCCTTACAGGCCTTACTGCTTCATCTCGGTGGATCCCCAGATGGTACAGCAGGAGTGGGGGCGACCTGCTCCGTGCTCCCGCCCTGTGACCTGAGTCTTCTTTGGCGGCTGTCTTCTGAGGCGACCGGGCCTGAATGGGCCCGGCTGCTGTTTGGGCATCTCAGGTGGTGAGGTGCCACCCTCTCCTGCCCACTGCCCACCAGATGCGCCAGGGACAGGTGGGGAGGAGAGTCCATGGTGCAGTAGTGTTCCGGCATCTCTCCTGTGGGAGTCATCAGCACGGACATCATCACTTCATCCTCCCTCGGGGTGCCCGATGGCCCCTGGCCTACTCCATGGTACGGGGGTGCAAGCGTAGCTAATCCCTGAGACTCCCCCACCACTTGGCACTGCCAGACCTGGAGGCCAGCTGCTGTCTCGGCCAAGGTATGCATGCTTGCAGCCATGGAGCACAGGGAGTGGACCACCTCCGTCTGGCTCTGCACCACATCAGGCAGTGACTGTACCATCTCCCTCTGGGACTGGGCCACCTCCCTCTATGACTGCGCCACGTTCGCCAGTGCCTGGGCAATGCTTTCGATGCTCTCAGCTGTGGCCTGCTGTGACTGGGCCACGCTCAGCAATGCCGCTACAGTGTCCAGGTGGCTCTGGCACATGTCTGCCTGTGACAGCCCTGTCCTGGACCTCGGCCACCGCTTGCACAGATTGCCCCAGGCCTTGGACATGCTGATCCATAGCCAAAAACCTCATCCCCAAGGCCTCCATCATGGATACCACCCGTGTGGTGTTGGCCTGGGTGGTACGCGTGGCTGGCACCACCTCCTGCTCCTGCAGGTAGTTGGACTCCTCGTCCTGAAACTGCAGGTGCTGGATGCTCGCCGACAGCCCCTCATGTAGCCCCTGGCTCTGCGACTGCATCTCCACAATCGATGGGACTGTCTGTTCCAGAAGCCCAAAATCTTTCTGGGTGGCAGCTAATCCCTGGGATCAGCCTTTTCTCCGACCGAGGGTGAGGATGGTGTGAGGGTGTTGGGGGGGGGGGGGGGGGGGGGGAGGGTGGGTGAGGATGTTATGTGGCTGGTGTTGAGGGGGTTGACACATGTGTCACAAGGAACTGAAACACAGCGGGGTTTCACTTCCTCACCCGATGGTGATCTCCACCCTGACAACTGCCCTTTCTTCTGGCTCGCCAACCAGGTCCAGAGCCTGCTGAAGGGCCGCGGGTCCGGCGGGTATGGGTGGCCCCTTCCGAGGGCGGTGGCGGGGTGGAAACAGAAAACGCAGAGTCTTGGACAGACTGACACATGCAGCCCAGGGGGGGATACCTGGTGGCTTCAGTGGCCAGGGCACCCGGCCAAGGCGGTCGGTATGGTTGCTGGCATATGATACACAGTGGGAGTTCAGTGGGGAGGGGAGGGGGGGATAACGTGTGTGTGGGACAGAGGTAGGTGCAGGGGCCTGGTGCTGCCTACTCACCCTGGCTGACCTGAGGAGGTCATGCAGTTTCTTACGGCACTGCTGGCCGGTCCAGAGAGTGTTGCTGACAGCGTTTACAGCCTCTGCCACCTGCACCCAGGCCCGGTGAATGGCGGCGGCTGGCAGCCGAGCCAAGGTACAGGATTGCCTGCCTCTCCTCCACAGCATCTAGCAGGGTCTTAAGCTCGGCATCCGTAAAACGGGGTTCCGCTGTCCTCGCTGCCATCTTGTTGGCTGGGATGGTGTGTGGGGGGAGTGAAGTGTGTATATACGGCTGCAGCTTGTCAGCCTCCTGAGTGGCAATCGCAAATCCGGCCCCGTTTCTCATTGGAAACGATTGTGTTCCATGTGGCGCCGGTGCTGGCCCTTTAAAGATTGCTGTATTTGCCCAGTTTTGCTGTCGTAGAGCTCCACGAATCCTGCCCCAGCGTCGACACTTAGTCTCAGGAACGGGGAATTCCGCCATTGGTTTCTGGATGTGTTCATTTGGAAATCCAGCGCTCCCTCTGTTCTCTTTGGAGAGCCTGCTGGACAACATCTTTCCGAAAGCTTATCCATGAAGCTCTGGGGCTTCCTGCTGGAAAGTGTACACTTGCAGTCCAAGGGCTGTTGTAGTCTGATTTTATTCCCTCCCTCTGTGTCTGCATGGGCACCTTTCGCAGCAGCGTTGCTGATGACCATTCATGTCCTATAACGGTGACAGTTCCCATTGACCCTCTGTCACACTGCCGAAGCAAGTGAGTAAAGTTTGTGTGAAGAGGGGTGTTGACATGCTGCAGCTTATTATTACTTATTATAAAAATGTTTGTGCTGCTGTTTGTTTCAACGTTTATTGTGGTATTAAATACATGATAAAACACAAAATACACTCTTTAATCATGCATTGAAATTCCGCTGCTTCTCAGTTCCTTCTGATGGCTCCTCGTATCCTGAGTTCACTTTTGTGCTGATACGACCTTTTTTTGAATCTGGTGAAGTGTTTTTAGATGACAGTTATGATGAACGCGGTCATGTTCACTCAATAAAATAAAGCCCAGCACGTTTCAGGATAAATCAGTGAAATGTACAGCCCCACCTGTCTTTCTCCATCATTCATTTCCACTGTCAAATTCGCAGTGCCTGATGGATCACAGTTGCTGTAAAATTAGACAGCCTTTAATCTCATTTCATCCTGATTAGCCTCTCTCTACCCTTTACCTCTAACTCACTGACTGACACGCCGAGGACTCACAGTGTGCTTTATATGAACAAGGATTGCCGCAAGGTTTAGAACTCTATCATTAAATAAGCAATAAGAGAAGACTCAGTGACACATCAGAACCCAGAATATTCTAATACCTTGGAGGAACTTTTGTACTTTTCGTGACTCTTTCTTGAAATTGCTCGCTGATTTCATTCATTTCCAGAGACTGATGTTTTAAAGGGATTGCAAAATAAAGTGTTATTTTGTTTCTTCTTTTCCCGTTGTCTGCAATTCGATTCAATTAGTAATGACGGCCTAAACAAAACTTTTAAAAATAATTTTCTGCTGTGGCTGCTGTTTTTTACTTGAAGCAAAGACAGATAAGGAACATTAGAGCCACCTTAAGCAGCATTAGCTATATGCAGAAATTTTGGATTATGATTGGTTAAAGGGGCATTGTTATTTATTTCCTGTAAATAACAGTAGTGTAACAATACAATTTCTGTTACGATGATAATATCACATTGCCGATCATGTCTGCAGTTAAAAATGCAGGGGGAAAAAATTGGTCAAATATTTTTGCGGTGGTTCACACAGTCCCAGTTGAGTGGCACAACGGTTAGCACTGTTGCTTCACAGCGTCCGGGTTCGATTCCCGGCTTAGGTCATTGTCTGTGCGGAGTCTGCGCGTTCTCCCTGGGTCTGCAGGGAATTTCGTCCGGGTGATCCGGTTTCCTCCCACAAGTCCCGAAAGATGTGCTGCTAGGTAATTTGGACATTCTGAATTCTCCCTCTGTGTACCCGAACAGGCGCTGGAGTGTGGCGTCTCGGGGATTTTCACAGTAACTTCACTGCAGTGTTAATGTAAGCCGACTTGTGACAATAATAAAGATTATTATAATAATGGTACCTGCTGTAACATATGCTTTTCTATAGCCAATATTGGGCTGGATTTTCCGCCCTGCCATGCCACATTTCTGCCTCGACCCGCCGGCGGGATTCTCCGTTACGCCAGTCGATCAATGGGGTTTCCCATTGTTGGGCAGCCCCACACTGTTGGTAAACCCCCGAGCGCCGGCAAAAAGGAGCATCCCGCCAGCGGAGAATCCCGCCCATGGTGGCTGCAGGAACACTTGTTTTTTGGAACAGGCTGCTCCAGGCTTGTTGGAAAACATTCTGACAAGGAATGGTGCCCATTTAAGTGTCAAATAAAATTAAAAGAACCCTTAAATGTCTTATACATTGGATTTGAAATGAACAAAAATTATCAAGTTCTTTGTTGGGGTTTGACACTTCCACTTTATTTGAATAGACAAGCATACTTGCATGTTGTGTTTTATAAAGTCTCAATCATGTATTATTTATTCACTAAACATAAACTATCACTTGAGGGGGGGTCACAGAAGACTATTGTTCCCCCTCGCATCTCTCCCCTCCCCACACTGTTTAATTTATGTCTTTAGCTTGGGACACATTTCAAGCCCTGGCTGCAAAGGTGTGCAGGTGAGTGGCATCTCCTGTTGCTTTCAAGTAACCAACGTCCAGCAGACCCTGAAGAGCAGCTCCTGATGGCTTACCTGCCAATTTTCTAGTGCTGCTGTAAATTTCCTTGCCTCCACTCAGCAGCTCTGTTTAACAGCCTGGAAGAATTCAGAAACTCACTGTATTGGATTCCCAGACACAATCCACCGCCGCCTGCTGCTGTTCTGTTGCTCGGATTTCTGATTAGAAACAGGATCAGTGCTTCTTCGGACAGCCCGGGCTGAGATGATCAAGTACTCTGCTGAATACAATAGTTTGTGTGCTGCTGGGGAATTTCTCTCTAACGGCAAGACAAAATTGGACAGTAGAGATGCATGAATGGAGACATTTTCTGCAGTTCTAACAAAGAACAAAACAGCACAGGAACAAGCCCATTAGCCCTCCAAGCCTGTACCAGTCATGATACCAACCTTTGCCAAAACCCTCAGCACTTCCTTGTGCCGTATCCCTCTATACCCATCCTATCCATGTGTTTGTCAAGATGCCTTTTGAATGCCGTTAATGTATCTGCTTCCACAACCTCCCCTGGCAACGCGTTCCAGGCACTCTGCGTAGAAAATCTGCCTTGCACATCTCCTCTAAACTTTGCCCCACGGACCTTAAACCTATGCCCCCTGGTGACTGATCCCTCCACCCTGGGAAAGAGTGCAAGCCCATCCACTCTATCCATGCACCTCATAATCTTGTAGACCTCTATCAGGTCACCCCTCAATCTCCATCTTTCTAATGAGAATAGTCTGCGTCTATTCAGCCTCTCCGCATAGCTAACAACCTCCAGGCCAGGCAACGTCGCGGTAAACCTCCTCTGCACCCTCTTCAAAGCCTCCACATCCTTCTGGTAGTGTGGTGACCAGAATAGCGCGCAATATTCCAAGTTTGCCCTTTCTTTCTTGATTATGTAGCTCCTCTAGGCCCTGGTAAAGAAAGAAAAGCACTTAATTTTTTTGGCCTCTTCTTTCTATCTCGGGTTGACCTGGTTGACCTGGTGGGGAAGCAGCAGCAACTTCCCCCCTCAGCCCCACGTTAATCAGGACCTGATTATGGAAACAGTCTTACTTCTCATCCACATGCTGCTCCTCTGACAACGTCATTTTCCCCATGTCCTAACACACCATTATCTCTCTCGACCCTTCCAAATCCCTCTGAACATGCAGTAGTGGATAAGCATAGATATCCTGCAACTATATATTAAGAAGGCCAACTCATCGTTTTCAGTCACTGCCATGAACTCTGTTCCCCAGTCACACATTCGTTCACCCTGGCAACTGAGGTTGAAGCAGACTGTTCACAGCCGTGATCTCATATTGGACCCTGAGGTGAGATTCTGACCACATTCTTGCTTCGTCACTCAGACCACCTAGTTCCACTTCTGTGATATTGATGACTCTGACCCTTCTTCAAGTTATCCGCTATTGAAACTCACCTTCAAGCTTTTGTTACCTGTAGATTTGAATATTTAAACCCAGGCCTGCCACTCTTTACCCTCAATAAATGTGAGGTCATCCAAAGCTCTGCTGTCCATTTCCAAACCACCTTCCACCTATGCTCCATACCTTTTGTTAAACTTGCCTGATATAAGCTGAGAATTTCAGTCTTGAAAATATCAGTTGACCTGTGCAGGGTCCACAGCCTTTTGGAGAAGTGAGTTCCAGATTGCCAGTCTCATTTGTGTAAAGGAGATATGGAGCGAAGGTGGATAAATGGAGTTGAGATCCAAATCAGCTATAATCCAACTGAATGACAGAGCAGGCTTGAGGGCTGGGTAGCTTACTCATGTTATTCTCTTCTTACAAAAATGATTGGCAGTGAGATTACTTAAAAAAACATTTGTTTAATATGGCAGCGCATTGGCTGAATCTCCATCATGCCTATGGGCATGACCTTATGGATATGGATCCATGCCTGTGATTCACCACATGTTAAATTTTCACAATTTTCATTTATCCCATTTATTCATAATTTCATAATTTTCATTTATCCTCATTTCACTCTTAACTGGCCTAGTCCCAATTATAAGATTGAGTCCTTTTGTTCTGGATTGTCCCACTGAAGGAAGTAACTTTTCCGGATCTACTTTGTCAAATCCTTTTTTTAATTTCAGCCATCTCAATTAGATTACCTCTGAACCTCGAATCTCAGTGCAATACAACCCAAGTTTATGCCACCTGACTTCATTGATGCTTCAAGCTCTAATTTTGGTGAATCTCCGCTGTCCCCACTATAAGGCTAATTTATCTGTTTTCAGATGAGGTGCTATCCTTTTGTATTCCAGCCTTAGAGATAAAGGCCAACATCCTAGGAGCCTTTTTCTGTATGCGGGCATCAACAATTAGTGATTTGTATGTCGAACCACCCACATTATTTTGCTCCTTCACAAGTGTGAATTTTATGACCCCCACTGGTGTGTTTGAAGACGGAATGGCACGTAAACTAAAGCGGGTGGTTAACCACCACCTTCCATTCCAGCCCAGTACCGTCACACATGTTATGGAGGGCAACTAAGGCGTCAGGCAGCCTACCCTACCAACCTTCGGTCTATTGGAGCCTGTCATAACCCCCATGAGGCCCATGTGGAAGCCATTATCGATCTTCCCATGGGTCTCATGGAGTATGAGCTTCCAAGGTAGTGGGTGGAGGCCACCTAGCTGGGGTTCTTTAGAACTGAATATAAAAACCAGCCCAAGTAGAGCCCAGGCAGTTGGTCATCTCAACAGGATTTGTGATTGTGGATACTTACTGTCCTGGGAAGAGTATTGTAAATAGTTAAAATAAAGCTTTGCTTCCTGTCGCTGGCTTCCTCGGTCATTAAAGAGCCCTCAAGTTGCCAATTACTGACCACTTAAAGACCTGGGGCTGGATTCTGCTGTCACTGACACCAAAATCGTGTTCGCCGATCGGCCAGAGAATTACAATTCCCGACCAAATCGGGGGCGCTGCTGCTTTCACGATGCTCCGCCCCCTCCAACGTATTGACGGCCTTAGGACATTGCCTGAGGCCCATGCCCCGATGCTTCGCCTCCGACCGGCTGAGTTCCCGACGGCGTCGGTCGCGCGTGGTCTCATCCGTTGGGAACTCGGCACGGCAGCCGCGGACTCAGTCCAGCACCGCCTCTGTCAGGGGAGCGCAGGGGCTTTATTAGGGGCTGGGGGGCACTGTGGGGGTTGATCCCGGGCATGCGAGCCGGCCAAAGGGGGGGGGGGCATTATTTTGCGGGCTGGGTCTGCATGCGCGGCCACGGACCCAGCAATTCTCCAGGCCGTATTAGCAGCTAGAGCCGGGTGCTCTACGCCTCCGGTATGCTAGCCCCCAGCAAAACGGGGATTTGGTGGCCGTTTTACACCATTTTGTCTGGCGTAAAACACCACCCTTCCCACGCCGCCGTGGGGACATAACTCCAGAATCGGAGAATCCAGCCCCTTATTCCAGCTCCGCAATGATAATACCATGCGGCTGGAGAAGGAGAAAGGAAGGTGGTCCACGCGCAGCTTTAACAGCTTGGGATAAAAGGCAGGAAGGAATGGGAGGGTGTGCCTTCTTTGCGGGGTACACCATGCCCAATGGGTGCATCCTCCCCCACGATCATACCCCCCCTCACCACCAATGGCCACAGTCTCAAAAATCCGATACCCTCCAATACCAAAATTCTTGGACTTACCTCGAGAGACATCTCCCTTCTTCTCAGGACTGCCTGTAGTTCCAGCAGTGGCCATTATTTGCTCTTGGACACTGCTGGGAATACTTAGTTGTCCACCAATCAGATTGGCCAGCAGATCTTGAGGATAGGACTTCCCATGTCTAAGGGGCAGAAGTCCGAGGTTGAGAATTTTCCATCCCCCACCTTGACGGGACCCACAGTAGCAGGCCAGAAGTCCATTGACATTTGGTGGGACTGGAGGATCCTGATAACATGTGGGGCTGGAAAATCACACCCCAATCTTAACTCATTAAGGGCATTCCCACTGTATAATCTCTGCAGCCACCAGATGTAAAGTCAGCGTGGTGTTAACCGGCTTTTCAACTGGCATGTATTCCTGGCTACCCTCTCTTAAAATTCACCTCACAGTTTCTGGTCTCTCATGAATCTGTTACTTAACCGCAAGAACCAAATTGTCGCTCAAAGAGTTTGGACACGAAGACACTATTGTATCAGCATTGTCGTTGTTAGAAAAGAGTACTGTAACAAAACAAGGGCAGCTTCAGTACAAGGCATGATATTTCAGCATTTGTTAAGATGTCAGCCCTGAGGTCTCATACTTCCTTTTGAATGATAGTTAAAGATTCAAAAGAAAGAACATCAAAAGGTGTAATCTCAGCCATGGGCATCTTTCTTTATTCTTTCATGGGACTCGTGGGCATCACCGACAAGGCCAGCATTGTTGCCCATCCCTAATTGCCCTTGGACCAAGTGACTTGATAGGCTATTTCAGAGGGCAGTGAAGAGCCAATCACACTGTTGTTGCTCTGGAGTTGCGCGTCAGCCAGACTGTGTAAGAATGGCAGATTTCCTTCTTTGAAGAACATTAGTGAACAATGCGGGTCTTTTATATAATCCATGTTCGTTTCATAGCTGCCATGAGACTAGTTTTATATTCTATACTTAATAATTTCTTTTAAATTCTACCAGCTACCATGCTGGGATTTGATTCCATATCGCCATAACATTGACTTGGGCCTCTAGATTACTCGCCCAGTGACATTACCATTGTGGCACTATCTGCCCAAATTATGTCCCAACCTGTGCAGTATGTGGTATCAGTTTCTGCCATGCAGTTAAATTCATTGAGGAGAAAAATATGCTTCATTAGAATTCCTAGCAGTCGGATTTTACCCTGCATTCCAGCTAGAGGCTTTATGCATGGACTCAGTCTTAAAGGGTGAGGAGAGGCAGTGGTGTGATGAATATGATGAACACGCAGGGGAGCTAGGAGGCCATTGGAGCCTTGGGTGGTCGGGGACATGACACTGACCCCGGTTGGCACTGCCAGGTTGGCACTGCCAGGGTGCCAGGGAGAATGGGGTTGATCAGGTGAGGATGGTTGGGGGAAAACCCTGATGCCACCAATGTTGGCAGGTGGGAGGCCTTTACTGTCACTTTGAGAATGGGCTTCCCTTTAAAAAGGGGGACCCGATCTCTGTGAGGCTGTGCTCCCCAGTGGGTTTAGGCCCCACCCCTCTCAGTGCCTCTGCAAAAACATTTTGAAGTGTGAGTGGATTGTGGTCTGGACAGCGTCAACCCATCCAATGGGAATAGCACCTAATTTCCAGCCAGTGACCACACTTAAGGGATTTTGGGAGAATTCCACTCATAGAGTTTTAAAGCACAAAAAGAGGCCCTTAACACTATTTGTGCAGGAATCCTGCCGTTACGGTGAAAGGTTGGAAGAATCCTGCAGAAATTCAGGTCCTGTCTCTTTAAAGGCAGTGATCTTTAAAACATGGCACAAGGTATTGATGCTTGGATTAATACTTCAAGCATAGCGTTTGAGAGCTGGCAGACACAAAACAGTGCACCATCTATGTACACCATTAATAAAAAAAAATCATTTGTACAGTGTCTTATCACAATGAATTGTCTGAAATAAGCTAACACAGTGAATTGTAGATACAGTTTTATGTGGACATATTCCCATAGCGTATAAGTGTCGGACAGTGGATCCTCTGACAATGAGTTATGAGGCTCTAATTCAATTGAGCAGCTCTGATGACGTCATCAACTGCAAGAGCGAAGCTTTCGTGGATGATGATCAGTAGTACTCTGTGACTGAGTTATTGTTCTCAACTCAATGTCAGACATTTGCTAGTCCAAAATCTGTCTACTTCATAGGCTTTTTATTTTAAATTAATGTCCTTGCCTAGTATTTTTAAGCATTTTGCTGCAACAATAATGTTAGGAGGATGTAGTAAAAGGCAAACAAGGTTGATAGTGGCATAAGAACTGGAGAAAAACTGCTTTCCAAGACTGATGTCACAGTTAATTCCTGCTTTTTTTCTTTTTGGGATGTGGAAAATCTATGATAGATTAAATATGAAAAGATTATTAGCACATTGCAATCCTCTTGTTATGTATGTATGTGTTATTATTGAGTGATTAATGGGATACAGTATGGGAGGAGAGAATGCAGTGTTACCTAGGATCACTGGGGTACACTGGAGCTTGAAGAGAACCTTGTTTATAAGCAAAGCAGTTGGCACTTAGCAGAACCATATTGCTGTAAAAATAGATGGAAAAACCCTTTCACACATCAAATTAGCTGCAGAATAAGACTTATCCTGTAATGGTTAATATGAAGCGAGATTATCAAGATTGTTATTCCAAGATCCATTTTAAAATAAACTTCTTCCTGATCTTGTAAGGTGCACAACTCTTGCCTGCTTATCGTATTCAGGTGATATTATTTTTTTTAAAATCAATATTTTAGGAAATTTACAGTTGTTTTGTGCTGACTAACTGTGGAGAGCAAACCTTCTGGTGTCCAACCAATCAGAAGAAGGAGAGAATTGTACTTCAGTGCTAATGTCGCCAGAGGTTTTATTCTATGGATGTTACAGGGATTAAACAATGACAGTGCATTATTTTGATACTTAGATCTTTCACCCTCTTCAGTGTATTCTATAACAAACTGATAACCATAGGCCCTGAAATTCCCAGGGCTAATGGCCACAGAAACCTGCTTTCCTCGCAGTGATCGGTCAATGGGGTGGAACCCGGTTTCATCAGGATTCTGCTGTTTATCCACCTCTATAAATTTGGAAAGGGAGCTCTGTGTAGATCTTCTGGCCATCCCACCCTCCCCCAATTCAAGGGGCATGTCAGAAGGAGTTTCTGGGCTGCCTCAGGAGTTTAAAGGGTCTCAGCAGAACAAGTGAAATATGTCTGATAACACCCTCAATTTACAATATTCCACCTGCTCAATGGCAAAGGCATCACGGTCAGCTTAGTCGTGCAGTACAAAATGAGTTCCACTAGCAAAAACCGACAAAATCTGTCATTAAACATGGCAGCAGCATTACCACTCAATAAAACAAATCCTAGTTTGGAGAATTGTGTATAGCTGGAGTGATTACAAATTATTAATATAATTGAAAGGTTCAGAGGGCATCATAGACTAGAAGAGCAAAGCTTATGTGGTTTAAAACTATCGACTGAATCTCATGATTGAGTTACTGCCTTGGTATTCTATGTTTTATAATATCTAGATATAGACAGATATGTCTATAGATGGATCTCATTTATATATAAATATATATACACATATATATATAGATATAAATATACCAGTACTGATTTTTCTTTGCAGTGTAATCATTCAGTTTTGCATCTTATTTTGTGCTGATGCAGGCTCCTGATGCAGTGATTGTCCGTGCACACCAGGTTGATGCATACTGAAGGATGCACTCAAAAAAGTGTGTTGTCCTGTAATATTCCCATATAAGCTTATTAAAGAAATCCCAGCTGTCCATTTTCGTGATGGGGAGGAGGGACCAAAAGAACAAGGGAGAAAGACTTGCCCCTGCTGCTTATGGCAACCATTGCAGAGATGCAGGGTTCACTAGCTGGATTCAGAGTGAAAAGGCAATGACCCTCAACGAGTATTTCAAAATAGAATATGAGGCGAATTGCATAACATGTAAAATAAACACTGAGGTGGCAACTGCAAAGAGAAACGACACACACGTATTTGCTTTTAATCTAAAAAGGAACAATTCATTGACAAAGAAAAGGTGAAAGCTCAATGGTAAAATGTAGAATGTGATATCAGATACAATGCAATAACTGTGGTCCAATGCACATCACTGAGAACCAGGATTTATTTGTTCCCAGTTTATGTTCTGAATAGCAAGGCTTGGTACCCAAGGGGTTAGCATTAGAAAATGGTGACGTTTCTGTTGGAGCAGTGGTCCGTGTCACATTACCATGCTTTGTTACTAATGAACTGGTGCGAGTTCCCTGCTGTTTTCCGAACAGGCTGTAATTTTTGAAAAGTGACTGTGAAATATTCAAAGCTGGACAAGGTGCTACCATTTACCTCATTTGGTGTGATAAATGAAGCCTATGCTTCAGTGATAGCTGCAGGTGTGACCCAGTTACAGGGAAATCAGAGGGTCCTCTGAAAAGACCAAAATAGACGAAGCATAGAGTAAAGCAATATCTTTTTTTAAATTAATGAGCAAATCTGAAAATGATCATGGCTAACTTTCATGTGTACAATAAATACATTGGGAGTGCAGTCATTTAATTATATGAGTAATCATTCACTTGCTACTTTAATGTTTTGCAATTGAATAATTTATTAACTGCCATTTTCAGCTATTAAAATACAGTAAAGTTTTACTAATTTTCTGTGTATACATTATAATACACAAAATAGGCTGGCATTTAATTACAGAGGCTGAATGGTTTTTTAAAAAGCAAGAACTAAAAATGTGTCTGGTGAAAGGAATGATTTGTTCCAAGTATGCTTTATAGCAGAGAGACAGATTAATGTTCAAGTGTTCAGTGCCCCATACCCTGAGTTCTCAACACCACCCATTGTGTTGACATTTCTGAGCAAGATCCAGGCACTTCCTCACAGGACTGAAAGTTACCACAGGCCAGTCTCCTGCACCTCCTAGTGGCTGGAACAAGAAAAACACTGGCAAAGGTCTACTGGCACATCAGCTCAGGCAAGGTTTTGTTTGAATTGTGTGAATAGGGGGCAGAGGGCCAAGGTGAAAAAACGCGCAATCACGAAAACATTTAAATTTTAAAAGATTAAAACAGACTTTTTGATCCCAGCATTGAAGTGGCGATACTGGAGTTCTGACAATTAATTAGGGAGAACTTTAATGGTAAATGTTGGTGCATATGGAGACAGAAATTTATATCACCGTTATGAAGGATAATGGATTCTTCAACATTTTTCAAAAGGTTGATTTAAATTGGTAAAAAATAAAAACAGCCTTTATAATGATTGAATGGTGTAATTCATTGCTGCAACCTGTAGGATATGTAGTTTCTCTTTGGTTGTAGGATATGTTATATGTGGAGGTGGAAAATTAATTCCGTAGGTGATAACAGGATATGAAATAGGAGCAGTATAACGCCTTTGGTCCCTCAAGCCTGCTTTGCCATTCATAGTTGATCTGAACATGGGGCAGCATTTTAGCACAGTGGTTAGCACAGTTACTTCACCGCTCCAGGGTCCCAGGTTCGATTCCTGGCTTGGGTCACTGTCTGTGCGGAGTTTGCACGTTTTCCCCGTGTCTGCCTCCCACAGTCCAAGGTTAGGTGGATTGGCCATGTTAAATTGCCCTTAAGTGGGGTTAAGTGGGGTTACTGGGTTACGGGGATAGGATGGAGGTGTGGGCTTGGGTAGGTTGCTCTTTCCAAGGGCCAGTGCAGATGGGCCGAATGGCCACCTTCAGCACTGTAAATTCTATGATTGTAGCATGAGCCCCTCGTTCCTACCAACCCAGTAAATTGCAGCATCCAAATCCACTGTTTAATCGTTAAAAGTGAGTAAGCTACCATAAGAAATAGGGGGCGTGATCGAACAGCCTTATCATGCCGGGCTCAGTGATGGGACGAGGCTGTTAAATCTTACAAGGGGCCTCACGTGAGATGTGCGACGCTTGGAACACTTCGCTAGATCAAACGCGATCTCGCAAGATGTTGCGATCTGGATTTCGCCCTCGCTGTTTGGTAGTGGGGTCCTTCTCGGCCCTGTAGGTACCAAGAAACACCCTGCTATACACCCCCAAAATGAGACTCCGTGTTTTGGGTGTTAAATTATGCCCAAGATTTTTTTTATTAATTCAGGGGAAGTATTAGGCTGTTTCAGAGTCAATCACATTACTGTGGGTCTGGAGTCGCATGTAGGCCCAACCAGATCAGGACAGCAGCTAAAGGACATTAATGAACCAAATAGGTTTTTATAAGAATGATTTCATGGTCATCATTAGACTTTTAGTTCCCGATTCTTTATTGAATTCAAATTCCACCATCTGTTGTGGTGGGATTTGTTCCGAGAGCATTACCCTGGCACTATGATATGACCTCCCCGGGTGTAATGAACTCCAATTGGCTTTATTGGTTGGCCAATTGGAGTATGAGCTCCCTCAATGATAGCTCATTGAGGGAGCCCATATAAGCACCTGTGTAGGCTTTGTAAGCCAGTCTTAAGTTGACTGGACTGCTAGCAGCACTGTTTGGAGCTGCTCCTGTAATATTGTTATTGTAAATAAATATTGGTGTGGTGACGGAACTCCTGCCTCCCGTGGATTACCACAGTGGCGACGAGGTAAACTAAGAATTTTGCGGAGATCAGCTGCCGCACTCAGAGGGTAAGCCTTGCCATTTTAAAAATGCCGTTTTTTGGGAGGTTAGAGGCATTCGACCCGGCTATTGAGGACTGGTCCCAGTATGTGGAGAGAATGTGTTACTTCTTCCGGGCCAATGATATAACTACGGATGAAAGGAGACGGCTTATCCTGCTGTCGGCGTGCGGACCCTCCGCTTTCGCCATTATACGTAGTCTGACTTATCCCGATGCGCCGGACACGGAAACTTTACAAGAAGTAACGGAATTGGTGAAAGAGCACTACGACCCAAAACCACCCCTCATTTTGCGTAGGTACAGATTCTACACAGCGAAGCGGGAAGACAGGGAGTCAGTCACAAATTTCTTGACCCGCCTGAGAAGGCTGGCGGAAAAATGTGAGTTCGGCCCGACGCTAAATGAAATGCTTCGGGACCGGTTAGTGTGTGGTATAAACGACCTCACAATACAGAAACGCCTGTTGGCGGAAACGGAGCTAGACTGCAGGCAGGCATTACAGCTCGCACTGTCCCTAGAAAAGGCAGCAAGTGAGGCGCAGGAACTACAGGGCACGCCAATGGAGGTAGATACCTGTGAGAGGGACTACCACAACGGGTCCTGCTACCAGATAGCCGCTCTCAGGAAAAGCCTGAGGAATAGTGGGAAAAAGGAAAACCCCAGAACTGCCCACAAGTCTGCCAGGACTAACTGGAGACAGAGGGAAGTACCGGCTGAGGCTCCCCCAACAGAGAAGGACCGTTTCTGGCACAAGACAGAGTGGGATAACAGTGACAGAAACCCTAGAAGGAGGTGGCAAAAGAGGAATAGCAGGTGGGGACGCAGGGAAGTACACAACCTAGACGCCCCATCCTCCTCTGAAGGGGAACAATTATATAATATTGCAACGAAGAAAGCAGAACCCATTAAGATTACCCCACGGGTGAACGGGCGGCCGACAATAATGGAACTAGACACGGGTGCGGCCGTATCAGTAATGGGAGTGGCAGCATTTAGAAAAATCAAAGATGGACTCCAGCCACTAACCCTAACAAAAACATTGACGAAACTTACAACCTACAGGGGGGAACCCCTGGAAGTTCTAGGCACGACTCATATACCCGTGGAATATAAGAAACAATTGCTCAGATTACCGTTGACGATAGTAGAGGGCTCCGGACCGAGCTTAATTGGACGAAACTGGCTGAAAGACCTAAAATTAGATTGGATGAAAATTTTCCAGAGTGGAAGCGGGCAGTTGAGTGGAGTACTCCAAAAATACCCGGAGGTCTTCCAGGAAGGTTTGGGGGAAATCATAGGCACCAAAGCAACTTTGCACGTGGACCCAGAAGCCCTTCCAAAATTTTGTAAGGCCAGGCCGGTACCTTTTGCATTAAGGAAGAAAGTAGATGACGAAATAGAAAGGTTACGGCGCGACGGCATTATCAGACCAGTACAGTTCTCGGAATGGGCAGCGCCGGTGGTACCAATTTTGAAGCCAGACGGCTCGATACGTCTCTGTGGAGATTTCAAACAGACGGTAAACAAATACGCACTGCTGGACAAATACCCAATCCCGAAAATAGACGACCTATATGCCAAATTGGCAGGTGGGCTTTTGTTCACGAAACTAGACATGAGCCACGCCTACCTGCAGTTAAAACTGGACAAGGACTCCCAGAAGTTCGCTATGATCAATACCCTGAAGGGCCTTTTTCGTTATACTAGGCTACCTTTCGAAGTGTAATCAGCCTGCGCTATATTCTAGCGTACGATGGAAAATATTCTGCAGGGACTACCGCAGGTGGCGATTGATTTGGACGATGTCTTAATCACGGGTAGGACAAACAGGGAACACTTAAGGAACCTAGAGGAAGTGCTCAGGCTTTTCGTAAAGGCAGGCGTACGGCTAAAAAGGGAAAAATGTGTTTTTCTGGCCCAACAAATTACGTACCTGGGATATAAAGTAGACGAGTTAGGCTTACACCCATTAGAAGTAAGGGCAATAAAAGAAGCCCCAGCTCCCACCACGGTCCAGGAGTTACGATCATTTCTAGGGTTGGTAACCTATTATGGAAAATTTATTGAAAATAGGGCATCCATCCTAGAATCCCTCCACCAGCTACTAAAAAAGGGGCAAGAATGGAAATGATCCGCCCGCCAAAACCGAGCATTTAGGGACATTAAGGAACAGCTGTCATCCGAAAATGTCATACAGCATTATGACCCAAGGAAGGAGTTGGTGGTCACTTGTGATGCATCCCCCTACGGGGTAGGAGCCGTCTTAGCCCATAGAGGAAGGAATGGGGAAGAACGGCCAATAGCCTATGCTTCGAGGACCTTGCCGATGGCTGAGAGGAAGTACACCCAAATCGAGAAGGAAGGACTGGCGGTGATGTTCACAGTAAAAAAATTTCACCAGTATCTGTACGGGCGGAAATTCACCATAGTGACGGACCATAAGCCGTTATTAGGGTTATTAAAAGAAGACAAGTCAATACCCCCGATTGCATCAGCTAGAATCCAACGCTGGGCGTTGCTACTGGCGGCGTATAGATACGTTCTGGAGCACAGACCGGGAACGCGAGTAGCAAATGCAGATGCTTTGGGCAGACTTCCCCTCCCGGACACTCCGCCGCAAATACCAAAAGTAGAGGAGACAGTAATGACTCTAAATTTTTTGGACACCCTACCAGTAGACGCACAACATATTCGGTTGTGGACGCAAAAAGACCCAGTTTTAGCCAAGATGAAGCATTTACTGCTCACAGGGGAGCTGGTAAGACCAGTGGAGCCCCAGATGCACCCATACTGGAGCAGAAGGGACCAAATAACCGTAGAAGACGGTATCCTATTATGGGGAGCCCGGGTAATAGTCCCAGCTCAGGGCCGTCAGGCAATCTTAACCGAGTTACATCACGGACACCCAGGGGTGTCTAAAATGAAGATGCTAGCTCAAAGCTACATTTGGTGGCCAGGTTTGAAAACAGACATAACAGCCTTGGTACGTCGGTGCCAGGAGTGACAACAGGGGCAAAGAGTGCCACCAGCGGCGCCATTGCACCCGTGGGAATGGCCAGGCAGACCATGGATCTGCCTGCATATTGACCACGCCGGCCCTTTCATGGGCTCAATGTTTTTGGTGATAGTGGACGCCCACTCCAAATGGTTGGGCATCCAGCGGGTAAACGCGGCAAGCACAGCATCGACAATTGAAAAGCTCAGGGCCTCATTTGCAACACATGGACTTCTGGAGGTATTGGTGTCGGACAACGGAACGGCATTCACAAGTGGGGAATTTGGAAAATTCCTGAAGGAAAACGGAGTTCGTCACATCAAAACGGCCCCTTACCATCCAGCGACCAACGGCCTGGCAGAGAGAGCGGTCCAGACACTTAAAGCGGGACTCAAGAAGCAGCCGGCAGCGTCAATGGACACAAAGCTCTCCCGCTGGCTGTTTGATTACAGGACCGCACCGCATTCCACAACGGGCATACCGCCAGCTGAACTCTTAATGGGAGGGCGGCTGCGAACGAGGCTGAGTCTCCTTTTCCCAAATTTAACTGGGAAAGTTGAGAAACAACAGGAGGCCCAATGCAGGGGGCATGATAATAGTCGGCAGCAGAGACATTTCCAGGTGGGGGCACCGGTTTGGGTCAAGAATTATGGGAATGGACCAACGTGGGTCAAAGGCACGGTGACGTCCCAAACAGGGCCCATATCCTATGAGGTTTCAATAGGAAGTGAGGTGCTGAAGAAACACCTAGACCAAATAAGGGCAGCGGAACCACACCTGGAGGCAGTCGAAGCAGGACCGCCTCAAGCTGGGATAGCCCAGACGGAAAGGATACCCACACCCCAGCCCCGAGCAATTTCTCCAGATCCCGTCATTCAGTCATCAGAGGCGGAGATGGACACGTTCGACGAGGCCGCCGCGACACCTCTCCCCAAGGAGGAGGAAGAACAACTTCCAAGGAGGTCGTCAAGGAAAAGACGGGCACCTATAAGGTACACCCCGCCCATGTCGGAGAACGACCCGGCAGACAACACAGAGGTGACAGACCCAGACATGAAGAGCAGGAAGAAGCTCAAGAGGAATACCAGCTGGCAGGAATTCCTTGGACCCTGGGGGGGAAGGGTGTAATGAACTCCAATTAACTTTATTGGTTGGCCAATTGGAGTATGAGCTCCCTCAATGATAGCTCATTGAGGGGCCCATATAAGCACCTGTGTAGGCTTTGTGAGCCAGTCTGAAGTTGACTGGACTGCTAGCAGCACTGTTTGGAGCTGCTCCTGTAATATCGTTATTGTAAATAAATATTGGCGTGGTGACGGAACTCCTGCCTCCCGAGGATTACTACACCGGGTGTGGGGCGTGTTAATCTATTTGGTACTCCAGGGTACTGTCTCGAGAGCAAAGTACTGAACATTGGATTGGATTTGTTTATTGTCGCATGTACCGAGGTACAGTGAAAAGTATTTTTCTGCAAGCAGCTCAAACAGATCATTAGTACATGAAAATAAAAGAAAAGAAAAAGAAAATACATAATAGGGCAACACAAGGAACACAATGTATATACATAGACACCGACATCGGGTGAAGCATACAGGGGTGTAGTATTAATCAGGTCAATCCATAAGAGAGTCATTTAGGAGTCTGATGACAGTGGGGAAGAAGCTGTTTTTAGTCTGTTCGTGCGTGTTCTCAGACTTTTGTATCGCCTGCCCAATGGAAGAAGTTGGAAGAGTGAGTAAGCCGGGTGGGAGGGGTCTTTGATTATGCTGCCCGCTTTCCCCAGACAGCGGGAGGTCGAGATGGAATCATTGGATGGGAGGCAGGTTCGTGTGATGGACTGGGCGGTATTCACGACTCTCTGAAGTTTCTTGAGGTCTTGGGCCAAGCAGTTGCCATACCAGGCTGTGATGCAGCCAGATAAGATGCTTTCAATGCTGCATCTGTAAAAGTTGGTAAGGGTTAATGTGTACATGCTGAATTTCCTTAGTTTCCTGAGGAAGTGTAGGCAGTGGTGTGCTTTCTTGGTGGTAGATTTTTGGTGATGTGCACCCCTAGGAATTTGAAGCCGTCAACCATCTCCACCTCGGCCCTGTTGATGCTGACAGGGGTGTGTACAGTACTTTGCTTCCTGAAGTCAATGACCAGCTCTTCAGTTTTGCTGGCAATGAGGGATAGATTGTTGTCATTGCACCACTCCTCTGGATTCTCTATGTCCCTCCTGTATTCTGATTCCATGTCTTGTAGATGGAGTTGGAACCAAATTTTGGCACATAGTCGTGTGTGTACAGGGAGTATATTAGTGGTCTATGTACGCAGCCTTGCGGGGTCCCGGTAATGAGGACTATTGTGGAGGGGGTGTTGTTCATTCTTACTGATTGTGGTCTGTGGGTCAGAAAGTCGAGAATCCAGTTGCAGAGTGAGGAGCCAAGTCCTAGGTTTTGGAGCTTTGATATGAGCTTGGCTGGGATTATGGTGTTGAAGGTGGAGCTGTAGTCAATAAATAGAAGTCTGATGTCAGAGTCCTTGTTGTCGAGATGCTCTAGGGATGAGTGTAGGGCCAGGGAAATGGCGTCTGCCGTGGACCAGTTGTGGCGGTATGCGAATTGCAGTGGATCAAGGCTGCGTTTCTGGGAGTATGGAGGTGATGTGCTTCATATCAACCTCTCGAAGCACGTCATTACAACTGAAGTCAGGGCCACCGGACGGAGGTCATTGAGGCACGTTGCCTGGTTCTTCTTTGGCACTGTTATGATGGTTGTCTTCTTGAAGCGGGTGGAGTCCTCGGAGCGGAGTAGGGACAGGTTAAAGATATCCGCGAACACTTCTGCCAGCTGGTCCTCAACAGCAGATCATTGGTTTCCTGCTCGAACCGAGCATAGAATGCATTGAGTTCATGGGAAAGGGGTGCGTTGCTGCTGGAGATACTGCTCGGCTTCGCTTTGTAGGCCGTTATGTTGTTTAGGCCTTGCCACAACCGCCGAGGGTCTGTAACTCTAGTCCATGACTCTAGCTTGGTCTGATATTCTCTCGGCATCTTGGATGGCTTTTTGGAGGTTGTACCTGGATTTCTTGTATAGGTCAGGGTCTTCTGACTTGAATGCCTCAGACTTGTCTTGAGTGCAACGTAGATTGAGTGAGGAGTTGGGAATTTAGTTCAGGTGGGAATTCAGGGCAGAGGGGAAAATAGGTGCTCCTTTTACTACTTTTTTCATTCTGCAGTGGTTGGTGAATATCATTACTTTATGCAAAGTGAGGTGAGAGTGGCTGCCCTTATATCAATGCCGCATTTGACTGAGTGTGGCATCAATGAGCCCGTGCAAAGATGGAGTCATTGGGAATCAGGAAGGAAATTCTCCATTGATTGGAGTCATACTCGGCAGGAAGATGGTTATAGCTGTTGGAGGTCAATCATCTCAGTTCCAGGTCATCATTGCAGGAATCCCTCGGGGAGTGTCCTAAGCCCAAACATGTTCAGCTGCTTCATCAATTACTTTATTTCCATCAAAGGTCAGAAGTAGGGAAATCACTGATGACTGCACAATGTTCAGTATTATTCGCAGCTCCTCGGATAATGAATCAGTCCATGACCAAATGCAACAAGACCTGGGCAATATCCAGGCTTGCGCTGACAGGTAGCAAGTTACATTTGCACCACACAAGTGCCAGGCAATGACCATCTCCTACATAGATAATCTAACCATCGCCCCATGGCATTCAATGAAATTACCATTATTGAAATCCCCAATATCAGCATCCTGGTTATCATTGACCAGAAAATCAACTGGTTAAGCTAATATAAATACCATGGCTACAAGAATATGTCAGAGGCTTGGAATCCTGCAGTGAGTGACTCATCTCCTGACTCCTCAAACCCTGTCCACCATTTACAAGGCATAAGTCTGGAGTGCAATGGAATATTCTCCACTTGCCTGATGAGTGCAGCTCCAGCAACACTCAAGAATCTTGACAGCATCCAGGACAAAGCAGCCCACTTGATTGCTATCCCTCCCACAAAGATGCACTGCCGGAACTCACCAAGGCTCCGAAGATAGCACCTTCCAAACCCATGATCATTGTTATCTAGAAGGACAAGGGCAGCAGACACATGGGAATACCATAACCTGGATGATCCTTTGAAAGTCACTCGCCATCCTGACTGTCAAAATCCAGGAACTCCTTCCCTAACAGCACAATGGGTGTACCTACACCTCATGGACTGCAGAAGTTCAGGAAGGCAGCTCGCCACCACCTGCTCAAGGACAATTAGGGATGTGCAATAAATGCTGCTCTAGTCGGCGAAGCCTACATCGCGTACATGATTTTAATAAATCTTTGAAATTGTTAATTAATTGACTAATTATATAAATAAGATTGAACAGAAATGACAGGGCTGGTGCTGTGCCGTGACCGCAGCATGTGGGAATCTGTCGAATGCACTGTAATTCCGGACAGTCTTATCGACAGAAAGTGTCTGCAATTTAAACAACTTTGGCTCTGAAGTGCTGAGCTGGAGTCTTGAGTTGCAGATATTGTGGGGCATCAGGGATGGGGAAGAGTTACCTGGACACTTTGTTTCAGGAGGCAGTCACTTCCATTAGCAGAACATTAGAGTTAGTTAATGGTTGGGGACAGGAGGATGTGTCTTCCAGTCAGACAGGTACGGCAAACCAGCAAGAAGTATTGGAGGAGGTTCAGCCCTGACTTTGTCCAACAGGCATGAGGAGCTTGCTATCTCTGCAGGTGAGGAGAAGGACTGCATGGTGGATGAGTGGCCTGATTTGCCGTACCTGTCTGACTAGAAGCCCCACCTGTAATGGGCTTTGTTTGCTTAATTAGTTGTAAAAAGGGTTTCCTTTTATTTTAAGAATTGTTTAATTGTTAATTATAAAGCCATTTTCTGTGATGTTAATATGTATAATCCTGTGTTAAGAATAGCATTTGTTTTAATATAAAAGATACCCATTGGTCCGTGGAATCACTCCTGGAGTGAAGTATCCTTTCCTCATAGTTAAAACTTTAAAACATTTGTTTGGGGTTCTTGTCCTCCATCCTAACAAATGTTGGTGTCTGGTCCAGGAGCATAACACCACGTTGTTCTTGCCCTTCAGTTGTTTCTTTTGCTGCTTTTTCCAGCCACTGGGATCTTTACTTGGGGCTTTTTCCATCGTGTTCTCTACTGTCACCATCTGTTGTCATCGTTCTGGGTCTTACATGAGGTTCTCCAGAATCAGGATTGATTGAGTCTGTGGGGGCAAAGCTGTACGTAAACTTTATCTTTTATTGAACATTCTACTTTATACAGTACAAGGCTTTAGCACAGGGCTTCACATTTAGATTTAGAATTTAGATTTAGATTTATTGTCATGTGTACCGAGGTACAGTGAAACGTATTGTTCTGCGTAAAGGCCAGGCAGATTAGTCCATACATGAAAAACATAGGACATACGATAAATACACAATGTAAATGCATAGACATAGACATCGGGTGAAGTATATGGAATATAGTTCCACAGCTGTAGAGAAGATGGGTAGAGAGATCAGTTCAGTCTAAAAGAGGGTAATTCAGGAGTGTGGTAACAGTGGGGAAGAAGCTGTTTTTGAAACTGTTTGTGTGTGTTCTCAGACTTTTGTATTTTCTGCCCGACGGAAAGGATTGGAAGAGAGAATAGCTTGGGTGGGAGGGGTCTTTGATTATGCTGCCCATTTTCCCAAGGCAGTGGGAGGTGTAGACAGAGTCAGTGGATGGGAGGAGGGTTTGTGTGATGAACTAGGCAGTGTTCATGACTCTCTGTAGTTCCTTACAGTCTTGGGCCAAGCAGTTGCCATACTAGGCTGTGATGCAACCATATCGGATGCTTTCTATGATGCATCTGTAAAAATTTGTAAGAGTCAATATGGATATGCTGAATTTCCTTAATTTCCTCAGGAAATATAGACGCTGTTGTGCTTTCTTGGCTGTAGCATCGACGTGGGTGACTCAGGACAGATTGTTGGTGATGTTTACACTTAGGATTTGAAGCAGTCAACCATCTCCACCTCGGCACCATTGATGCAGACAGGGGCATCTACGACACTTTGCTTCCTGAAGTCGCCGACCATCTCCTCAGTTTTGCTGACATTAAGGGAGAGATTATTGTCATTGCACCATGCCACTGGGTTCTCTATCTCCCTCCTGAACTCTGACTCATCGTTGTTTGAGATCTGACCCACGATGGTTGTGTCATCAGCAAACTTGCAGATGGAGTTGGAGCCGAATGTTTTTTTTAAAAATAATTTTTATTCAAATTTTCACAAAATATCAATAACAAAAAAATCAAGAAAAGAAAGAACAACCCCCCCCCATGTATACAAAAAAGAAAAATAAATTAACTCCCGTCATTAGCAATGAACAAATATACACGTCCCTTCAGCCCAAAACAAAGAACCCCCCCCCTCCCCCCCCCCCCCCCCCACCCCCCCACCCCGGGTTGCTGCTGCTGCTGGCCTTTTTCTACCATTCTGCCAGGAAATCTAGGAATGGTTGCCACCTCTTGAAGAACCCCTGCACTGACCCCCTTAGGGCAAATTTCACCCTCTCCAATTTAATAAACTCCGCCATATCGTTGACCCAGGCCTCCATGCTTGGGGGTCTCGCATCCTTCCACTGAAGGAGAATCCGCCGCCAGGCTACTAGGGACGCAAAGGCCAGAATGCCGGCCTCTTTCGCCTCCTGCACTCCCGGCTCCTCTGCAACTCCAAATATTGTGAGCCCCCAGCCCGGTTTGACCCTGGATCCTACCACCCTCGACACCGTCCTTGCTACGCCCTTCCAAAATTCCCCCAGCGCTGGGCATGCCCAGAACATATGGGCATGGTTTGCTGGGCTCCCTGAGCACCTAATACGCCTGTCCTCGCTCCCAAAAAACCGGCTCATCCTTGTCCCGGTCATGTGTGCCCCATGCAGCACCTTAAACTGTATGAGGCTAAGCCTCGCACAAGAAGAGGAGGAGTTCACCCTTCCTAGGGCGTCCACCCACGTCCCCTCCTCAATCTCCTCACCCAGCTCCTCCTCCCATTTACCCTTCAGCTCCTCCACCGAGGCCTCATCTACCTCCTGCATCACTTGGTACGTTGTCCCCCCCATCCCTGCCCCGCTCCAGGAACACCCTTCTCACCCTCGGGGTCCCGTGCGCCCACACAGACCCCGTAATGCTCCTGTTAACCCGCCTGAAAAAGGCCTTCGGGATAAGGATGGGGAGGCACTGGAACAGGAACAGAAATCTCGGGAGCACCGTCACCTTGACTGATTGCACCCTACCCACCAGAGGCAGCATGTCCCACCTCTTAAACTCCTCCTCCATTTGCTCCACCAGCCCCGTGAGGTTAAGCTTATGAAAGGCCCCCCAGCTCCTGGCCACCTGGACCCCCCAAGTACCTGAAGCTTCTCTCAGCCCTTTTTAGTGGGAGCCTACCAATCCCCCCCTCCTGGTCCCCCGGGTGTACAACGAACAGCTCGCTCTTCCCCAAGTTGAGCTTGTACCTTGAGAAATCCCCAAATTCCCTGAGAATCCTCATCACCTCCGGCATTCACCCCACTGGGTCCGCCACATACAACAATAGGTCATCCGCATAGAGCGACACTCGGTGTTCCTCCCCACCCCGCACCAGCCCCCTCCAGTTCCTCGACTCCCTCAACGCCATGGCCAGGGGTTCAATTGCCAGCGCAAAAAGCAGGGGGGACAAGGGACACCCCTCCTCGTCCCTCGGTATAACCGAAAATACTCCGATCTCCTCCTATTCGTGGCCACGCTTGCCATCGGGGCCTCATATAACAGCCTCACCCACCTGACAAGTCCCTCCCCAAACCGAACCTCTCTAACACCCCCACTCAACCCTATCAAAGGCCTTCTCCGCGTCCAACGCCACCACTATCTCCGCCTCCCCTTCTACCGCCGGCATCATTATGACATTCAAGAGCCTCCGTATGTTAGTGTTCAGCTGCCTCCCCTTCACGAACCCCGTTTGATCCTCGTGGATAACCTGCGGCACACAGTCCTCTATCCCCATGGCTAAGATCTTCGCCAACAGCTTGGCGTCTACATTTAAGAGTGAGATCGGCCTGAATGACCCACACTGCAGGGGATCCTTTTCCCACTTAAGGATCAAGGAAATCAGCGCCCGAGACATCGTCAGAGGCAGAGCCCCCCCTACCCTTGCCTCGTTGAAGGTCCTAACCAACAGGGGGCCCAACAGGTCTGCAAACATTTTATAGAATTCTACCGGGAACCCATCCAGCCCGGACGCCTTCCCCGACTGCATGCTCCCTATCCCTTTGACCAGCTCCTCCAGCTCAACTGGCATCCCCAGTCCCTACACCTGTCCCTCCTCCACCCTCGGGAATCTCAACCGGTCCAAGAAGTGCCCCATCCCCCCTCCTCCGCTGGGGGTTCGGACTGATACAGTTCCTCATAAAAGTCCCTGAAGACCCCATTAATGTCTACCCCCCTTCGCACCACATTCCCTCCCCTATCCTTAACTCCACCAATCTCCCTGGCCGCATCCTGCTTACGGAGCTGGTGCGCCAGCATCCTGCTCGCCTTCTCCACATATTCATACACCGCTCCCTGTGCCTTCCTCCACTGAGCTTCCGCCATTCTGGTGGTCAACAAGTCAAACTCAGCCTGGAGACTGCGCCGCTCCCTCAGCAATCCCTCCTCTGGAGCCTCCGCGTATCTCCTGTCCACCCTCACCATCTCTCCCACCAGCCTCTCCCTCTCTCTCTGCTCTCTCCTCTCATTGTGTGCTCAAATGGAGATCAACTCCACCCTAACCACCGCCTTCAGCGCCTCCCAGACCTCCCCATTGTCATTGGCCTCCAGGTACCTCTCGATACATCCTCGAACCCGTCCGCCCACCTTCTCGTCTGCCAGCAGCCCCACCTCCAAGCGCCAAAGGGGTCGCTGGTCCCTCTCCTCCCCCAGCTCAAGGTCCACCCTGTGCGGGGCATGGTCAGAGATGGCGATCGCTGAATACTCAGCATCCTCCACCCTCGCAATCAGCGCCCTACTCATAGCGAAAAAATCAATCCGGGAATAGGCCTTATGCACATGGGAGAAGTATGAAAATTCCCTGGCCCTCGGCCTCGCAAACCTCCATGGATCCACCCCTCCCATCTGGTCCATAAACCCCCTCAACACCTTAGACGCCGCTGGCCTCCTCCCCATCCTGGATCTGGATCGATCCAGTGCCGGGTCCAGCACCGTGTTAAAATCCCCCCCCCCCTCCTCCCATTATCAGGCCCCCCGCCTCCAAATCTGGAATCCGGCCCAACATGCGCCGCATGAAACCTGCATCGTCTCAATTCGGGGTGTATACATTGACCAGCACCACCCGCTCCCCCTGCAGCTTACCGCTTACCATCACATACCTCCCGCCGCTGTCTGCCACCACATTCAACGCCTCAAACGACACCCTCTTCCCCACCAGGATCGCCATCCCCCGATTTTTTGCATCCAGCCCCGAATGAAACACCTGGCCTACCCATCCCTTCCTCAATCTAACTTGATCCGCCACCTTCAGGTGCTTCTCCTGAAGCATGGCCACATCCGCCTTCAGCCCCTTCAGGTGCGCAAACACGCGGGCCCTTTTGACCGGCCCATTCAGTCCCCTCACATTCCAGGTTATCAGCCAGATCAGGGGGCTACCTGCCCCCCTCTCCCGCCGACTAGCCATGACCCTTCCTCAGCCCACCACGTGCCCGCGCCCCCCGCTCAGCCCGTTCCCCACGGCGGCAGACTCCCATCCCGACTCCCTCCACATACTCCAGCTCCTTCTTGGCCATTCCAGCAGCAACCCGGTTACCCCCTCCCCCCCCAGCTAGGACCTCCCCCTAGCTGCGTTGCTCCCTCCGTTGTACTCCCGCAAGTCAGCTGACTCCTGCTGACCCCGGCTACTGTTGCCCTTTCTCCGACCCCTCCCAGCGTGGGGCTTCCCCTCCTCCCCAGTGTCCACCAGCAGGCTTTCCTCCTCCTCCCCCTCCCGCTCTCAAGCAGCTTCCCAGCTCCGGTCCGCCCCTTCAACCCTTAGCGCGGGAAAAAGCCCGCGCTTTCCACCTGCCCGACCCCACCTCCTCTGCAGCAGCTCCCTTTACCGGCCCAGTCCCCTCGCGGGGCCCCAACTCCCCTCCACACCATCAGCCCCCCACACTGCAGGTCTGCCCTCCTCCTCGAGCCCATCCAACAAACCCAAGCAGAAAACAGCGCCCCACCCACCCTGAAAACAACAAAGAACCAACATTAAACTGAGAACCCCTCCTCAAAATATAACACAGTTACATGCAGGCCCCCGCACCCAGCCCTCAGTTTGAGTCCAACTTCTCGGCCTGCACAAAGGCCCACGCCTCCTCCGGGGACTCAAAGTAAAAGTGCCGGTACTTGTAGGTGATCCACAAACGCGCCGGCTGCAGCATGCCGAACTTCACTCCCTTCCTGTGCAGCACCGCCTTCATCCAATTGTACCCGGCCCTCTTCTTTGCCACCTCCGCACTCCAGTCCTGGTAGGTCCGTAACACCGCGTTCTCCCACCTGCTGCTCCGCTCCTTCTTGGCCCACCTGAGCACACACTCCCGGTCAGCAAACCGCACCAGCACCGCCCGTGGCGGCTCATTCGGCTTGTGTCTTCTTGCCAATATTCGATGGGCCCCTTCCAGCTCCAGGGGCTCCTGAAAGGACCCAGCTCCCATCAGAGAATTTAACATGATGGCCACATAGGCCCCCATGTCTGACCCCTCCAGCCCTTCCGGAAGGCCCAGGATCCGCAGATTTTTCCGCCTCGACCGGTTCTCCATCTCCTTGAACCTCTCCTGCCATTTTTTATGGAGCGCCACGTGCATCTCCACCTTCACCGCGAGGCCTAAGGTCTCGTCCTCTCTTTCGGAGGCCTTTTGCCGGATCTCTCGGATCGCCACCCCCTGGGCCGTCTGGGTCTCCAGCAGCTTGTCAATTGAAGCCTTCAACGGCTCCAGCAGCTCCGCTTTAAGCTCCCTGAAGCAGCGCTGGAGAGTCTCCTGCTGCTCCTGCGCCCACTGCCTCCATGCCTCTTGGTCTCCGCCCCCCGCCATCTTGTGCTTCTTCCCTCGCTTCTGCTTTGGCGCTGCAACCACTTTCTTACTCGCCCCACTCCTGGTCCAGGCCATATACTGCCGGGGAAATGTTGCTGGCTCCTTCCCACGTCGGGAAACGTCGTAAAAGTACCACTGGGGGCCCTAAAAAGAGCCCAAAAGTCCGTTCCTGGCGGGAGCTGCCGAACGTGCGACTTAGCTCCGCATAGCCGCAACCGGAAGTCGAGTTGGAGCCGAATGTTGCCACACAAACGTGTGTATAGGGAATATAATAGGGGGCTAAGTACGCAGCCTTGTAGGGACCCGGTATTGAGGACAATCGTGAAGGAAGTGTTGTTGTTTATCCTTACTGATTGTAGTCTGTGGGTCAGGAAGTCGAGGATCCAGTTGCAGAGGGAGGAGCCAAGTCCTAAATTTTGGAGTTTGGATATGAGTTTGACTGGGATTGTGGTGTTGACGGTGGAGCTGTAGTCAATGAATAGAAGTCTGACGTAGGAGTCCCTGTTGTCGAGATGCTCCAAGGATGAGTGTAGGGCCAAGGAGATAGTGTCTGTTGTGGACCGGTTGTGGCAGTAGGTGAATTGCAGTGGATCAAGGCAATCTGGAAGTTTGGAGCTGATGTGTCTCTGTGTCTCTTGACCAATCTCTCGAAGCACTTCATTATGATAGATGTCAAGGCCACTGGTTGGTGGTTGTTGAGGCACATTTGGCACCGGTGTGATGATGGTACATGGAACTATCTCTCAACACATATTAGCACAGTGGTTAGTACTATTGCTTCACAGCGCCAGGCACCTGGGCTCGATTCTCGGGTTGAGTCACTGTCTGTGCGGACTCTGCATGTTCTTGTCTGTATGGGTTTCCTCCGGGTTCTCCAGTTTCAACCCACAAGTCCCAAAAGACGTGCTTGTTAGGTGAATTGGACATTCTGAATTGTCCCTCAGTGTACATGAACAGGCACCGTAGAGTGGCGACTGTTGTGTTATGCAGCTTCGGATAACACAGGCTGCTACTTGATGCAGTCTTAACTAAAGGATGCTCCAGACTCTGAAATGAGTTCAACGTGTTTATTGACCTATTAGCACAGTTCTTAAATGAGTTTGGCTCTCTGCTAATCTAACTGTAGTAACTCAGTCTAACTGTACCAGCTTGCTCTAAGCCACGTGCTGGAGTGTGATGCTGCTGATCAACCTTGTCTATCTCTCTAGATGTCTGTCTGTGGAAAGAGGCAGGGTGTGAGTGCCTCATTTCTTTTATAGTGTTTATGTCATGACCCCTTGTGGTGATGCCACCTCTGAGTGTCCTGACTGCCCATTGGTTGTGCCCTATTCTGAGTGTTCATTGGTTGCATATTTGCATATCATGACAGCGACTACGGGATTTTCACAGTAACTTTATGTAAGGCTACATATGACAATAATAAATATTATTATTATTATTACATACACTTGTCATGTGATGTTCATCACTGATACTAGAGACTGCCTCGTTATATACGTAACATTAACTCATCGTATTGCATCCAGTTCTGGTCACCACACTTCAGGAAGGATATGAACGTCCTAAGAGGGTGCTGAGGAGATTTACCAGATGGTTCCAGGGAAAAGGGATTTTAGCTACAGGGTTAGATTGGAGAAGGTGGGGTTGTTCTCCTTGTAACGAAAGGGGTTAATGGGAGATTTGATAAAAAATCATCGGGTTTAGATAAGGTAGGCACTGAAAATCTATTCCCATTAGCTGATTTCATGTAGATTAGGGGTCACAGATTTATGATTTTGGGCAAGAAATGTGGCGAGATGTGAGGAAGAATCTTTTTATGCAGAGGTAATGACCTGGAACTCTCTGCCTGCGAGGGTGGTGCAAGCAGAGATGATCATTGATTTCACAGGAAATTGGATTTGCAGGCCTATTTAGAGAGAGCAGGGGAATGGAACTATCCATATTGCTTTACAGGGTGCCAGCATGGAGTCAATGGGTGGAATGGCCTCATTTTGTGCTATAATGACTCTATGATATATTTGTGGAGTCAGGAGATGCTTGTGTGCTGTGGGAATTCTGCTGCGCAATCGCAATCTAGCACCCCTCACAGTTACCTTTTTTCTGGCTGACCTGCTCCAAGGTTGGCAGGTGTGAATTCAGTGAGTTGCACAGGATATCCCTATAGCACCGTCGCCAGTCCAATGTTAATGAGGCAATGGCTTAAAATTCACTGCCACTTCCCCACTTTGAGTGCAGGCAACCAATTGGCTACTTCTACAGGAGTTGTGCCTAAACTTCTAAAAGACTTTTAAAAACATTCCACATGAAAGGCTGGTAATTAAACCCAGAATTGGAGGCTAAAGGCAAACGGCAAGACTGGATAAGAAACTGTTTAGAGGGTGATAATTGTATTCTTTTTAAAAGAGTTATGTCAGTAGGGAAAATACTGAGTGGGATGCCTGAGAGTTTGACGTGGGTGCAGTATTCTTTCTAATTTTCAAAAATGACCTGGATTAAATCACAATGTAAAATGGCCAGCTTTGCAAATGGTAACAATCTAGAAATGAAAGTGAAATAGGCAATGTGTGCATTAGTGTAATTTTTTCTCTTTGCGAAAGCAGCCGACCTGAAGACATCTCTGAGTAACTCTCTCAGCACATGTGCCAACTGGATATGAGACTCATTTTCATTTCAAACTTTTCGAGGTATCAGAGAGAGAAGTTGCTCATTCTGTGAATTCAGGCTGAATTCAAACCCAAGTTCCAGATGTGAAAAGATTGTGTTGCCTGCTCAGACCTGAGAAAATTGAGCTCATGCTAAGAGCTGGCCCTCAATTTACAAGCAAGGTGTCAGAATAGGTTTGCACTGGAAATTCAAGAAAAGCATGTTTGATTAATGTGGCATTATTTATTTGTCCTTTTCCTGGTGTTGATAGTTCTGGGGAATGTCATATTACCCACTCCTGTATATAATAACATGCAGACAGGCAGTGTTTGACACACTGGATGACCAGTAAGCACACAACACAGTGCAGCCAATCACCAGACAGGACACTACCACTATAAAGCCAGAGGGCACTAGGTTTCCCACGCTCTCTGGACCCAGCCACTGAGACAGTCAGAGTCCATGAGCTAGCCAGTGCAAACACCATGCGGTAGCTAGTAAGTCTGGTCAGGCTAGTACCAGGTCTCCAGTCAGGTCAGTATAGTGTCGACCCACAGCTGAGCATGTATATTAGTTCTATCATTGAATAAAATCGTGTTGGATCTTCTCCAGTGTTAGAGGTCTGTCTCTCGCCTCACTGAATCAAGTGAAGTTCAGGTCAAACCAACCTGCTTAACACATCAGTGAATGCATAGATAATTGTCACTGGGAAGTTCCTCAGTGCTTCTTCCACTCCACTGCTGGAAACAGAAATTCTATCATTTGTTCAGCCCAATTAAGGAGTTTTCTTATTTTCCAAGATTTCAGTGAAAGGTCTACACCAAAGATGTTATATCTCTTTCCTGGATCTTTACAAATTTGCATATTTCCCCCATTTTCTATTAGTAAAGAGGCTTTGTAATTCCACAAAATATTCCGTTCTGGTGTAACTTTAGAGACAGCACATTTACAGTGTCCAGAATTGTATGCTGCCCATAATAAGACTGTACATTGAAGATGTCTTTGTTCTTTGTTTTAGTAATGCCTTATAACAGTGCCCATCACTGCGTTGTGGAAGTAGAAAACTTCTTATTTGTACTAGGAGGAGAAGACCAATGGAACCCAAACGGTAATAACCTACTGCACAGTACTTCACACTTCACTTCAAAGGGCTGTGTCTACATTTTCTGGTAACAGACATAATTAAAACTACATTCTAACATACTTTAATGTAAATGAAAGCTGTAAGTGTGGCACCTCTGTGACAAGCGATGTAGTCAAACTAAAGTTGCCAAAAATCGCAGACCGTTGTGGTGTCACTTGCTGTCCGAGTTAGTTTTTCGCCTTACAGTAACTTTAGTTTTAAGGAGCAACATATTTAAAGTGTTTGTATTGTGCCTTTCAACTTGACTTAGAGTGAAGTAAGATTCAAGGCATTTAGAGTAACAGCTGCTTGTGCAGTCTATGTCTTAAACTCACCAATACTACCGAAAGGACAACTTGATTTAAAGTGTTGATCAGTGCCAAATGCAGGATCAGCTTTTACAGTAACAAGCTGGGTATGACCTTGCTTCCTGAGCATAGCACAGGCATTTTAAAACAGGTACTTAAATTGAGGAGAACTTTCAGGGAACAGTATGCTGAAAATTCCAGCGTGTGTTTCACCATCAGTATTCCCTCTAATCTGGGCTGCTGCAGAATCTGAAGGTTCCCACGGAAGCCATGCAGGAAAGTTGGTCCCATTCATGTGCGACCACACAAAGGTATTTAGAAGGACTGTGCACTGAAACAAATCACCCTTGCACTATGTATAAAAGTTTGAGAGAACATTGCTCACCACAATAAATCACTTGTCGTTGGGGATAAAACTCAGGTCTGGCTGGCTTAAAAACCAGAAGGTTGGAAACTTTCAATCCTTGGGAACAGAATTGCAAAGCAAAAGGAAAGATGATTGGATGTCAGTCACAAATAGACACAAAGGTGAAATATGTTGTCCTGCCTTTGTGTTCATTGGGTATAAAATACAACTTTGCAAAATTGTGACTTAGACTGAAAAAGTACAGCTTTCTATTGTCTTGTATCTTAGCGAGTAAAAAGCCACTATCTATGCATTAATTCTAAAAGTACAAAGGAGAGTGCATAGCTTTTTTCCTCGCTGCTTAGATATTCCTTCGGCATTAAGAACAATGTCAATGTTCCAAGTAACACTAAATTGCTATCAAATTCCAGAAATAGTTCTATCAAGTTTAGTGTATTTAGTCTAAGAGTTGCCCTTTTTACTAAGTTCCAGGAAATGAATGGGATATTGAAGATGCAACAGAAATGTTTTGTTTAAAATTCTGAGTACTTTAGCATTTACCTCTGAAACACGTTGAACTAACTGATTTTTTTTAAACAGGGAAACACAGCACTAATTTTGTTAGCCGGTATGATCCTAGATTTAACAGCTGGATACAACTCCCACCTATGCAAGAAAGGTAATACTTTATGTTATTTCAGAAATGTTTAATACTTCAATATCACACATAGCTGAGACGTTCATCTTAAAGTACATCATTGGGCCTTTGTAGATATCTGCGTAGGTACATTTGCCATGGGCTGGTTGGTGATAAATTAACAGAACTCATTTGGAAATCATGCTTCATTAATGGATTACTGTTCAATAAAAAGGCTACATTTTTGGTTTGCTGTCCAATCCAACTCAGTCTCCTTAAATAGCCGTCTACCTTTCTAGATTATTGTGCATGCTAAATTTATACTCTGAGAGGCTCCATTCCAGGATTGTGTTCTGTGGCTGCTATCCTCATCAAGTCAGTTGTCCACTCTAAATCTGCATCAAAGGTTATTTTCCAATCTGCTTTTTGTTTTGCATTGCAATGCAGTGCAATCTTTTGACCTCCTTGAACTGTTCAGTTCAGCCACTGGATATGGATTAGCACACAATCTGATGTCTGCATTCTTAGTCTCTAACACAATCTAAAATTTACATTTGCAGAATGGAGGCCAACCCAATCTAAATTCTAATCTGTTGTGCAAAGAATGCTGGCATTCTTGGGATACTGACCAGTTAAATTTTCACATTCATTAATTATTGCCTAGTCCAAGATCTTTTTCTGTGGCCTGCTGGAGCTTTGGTGCTAACAGTGTGTGTTTACTTTTGGATGTGCATTAAGAAAATTGTACTTCAGGCTAATGAAAATAAAACATCGTAATTTGGAATTCCAGGAATAGAATAAGGGAGACATGCTCATTCCAGAAAATAAAATGTTTAAATAAACCGGGAGAATGGATATAGGAATCATCGTAGTAAAGTAGCAAAGCTGATTTGTATAATCAGTCAACACGTCTTCTTCTGTGATATTTGTTTAGATGTGGGGAGATGGTCATGTTCAAATTATAGATTAATATACTTAAAATGTCCTAATGAAAATGTGTTGGATGCTTGATTAAAACTGAGACATAAACTCACACAAACCAAATTACTGTGACATGAAATTGAGATATTTGATCATTTTGGTGTACACTAGGTATGAGTGTGTTGCTGAAATGGCCATTATATTTGCTACATCACCCACTTTACTTAATTTGTATGATTAAAAATGAAATGGCAAAGTGAATGACAAAACTAAATAAATTGCATTTATTAGGCACCTTGTCCAGAAATTTTCCAAAATACTTTACACCAAATAGGCGGAATATTACGGCCCAGCCGCGGTGGGGGCGGGCCCATAAAATGTGGCGATACATTTAAAATTCTACTGACTTTGGTTGGATCGTAAAATCCGGCCAGTGTAAAATTCCTCCTAATGTGTAACTGCAGAAAGGTTGAACCTGGAAGCATCAATTGGCCGCACATATAGGCCAGAATTGATTTTTCTTTGACTGAATTTTTTGAAGTGCAATTGTTCTTGTTAGTATTATAGACAGGGAAGAGGTGGTAGAATGGGTCCCCCCTTTTCCACCTTATGGCGAACCACATTAGAAGTGTTTTAACACCTTGGGTACTGTGACTATTAAGAATAAACACAAGACAAGCTTTCTTGTAAATTGTCTAAAAAAACTAAGAATAAATGTTTATTTCTTGACACCCAAAATGTAACCTCATAGCACCCACTCACTCACACATGGCTTACACAAACACAAGATGGTGGTTGCAAAAGATGTAGCATGCACTTAGAGTTTTCAAAGAGTCCAAATGTCACTATTGCTCAGTGGGCCGTAACGCCTTCGGAGAGGCAATCAGTGTCAGATTACCACTCCATACCTGTGCGTTACTTCTGAAGTGCCTGTCTTGCCGAACCCACCTGATGCTTGAAGCATTTTCACGACTCCAGCAGCGAAGTACAGAAGAAGCGGAGTGAAGGAGGATGAGCTGCCGAAAAGCAGGTGAGTTTAAAGATGCCATTGAAAATAACAGGCCAGGGCGAAGGTAAGTTTGTCTAAGGTCAGTGAATGGGATGTTGGTGTTGTGATTTGGGCATTAGTGGCGAATCCAGACATCTGTGGGGGGAGTGATGCCAGTCATCAGAGGGAGTCAAACAGCAGGAGAGGCGGAGGGGGGGGGGTCGGCCATTGGGGAAGTGATTTCTCCCGACACGGGGAGAAAGCAGGATTAGGCTGTTGAATTGGATGATCAGCCATGATCGTGATAAATGGCAGAGCAGGCTCAAAGGGCCAAAAGGCCTCCTCCTGCTCCTATCTTCTATGTACCTGTATGAAAGGAGTTGATTGAGGTTAGAGGGAGAATGTTTTAGGGAGATGTGCAGGCTAACTTGATTCAGCTTTTTGAAGAGGTGACAAAGAAAATTGATGAGGGATGGGCTGTGCACGTAGTTGATATGAACTTTAGTAAGGCGTTTGACAAGGTCCCACATGACAGACTGGTACAAAAACTAAAATCACATGGGATTCGGGGTGGGCTGGCTCGAGGGATACAGAACTGGCTTGGTTATAGAAGATAGAGAGTAGCAGTGGAAGGGTGTTTTTCAGAATGGAGATCTGTAGCTAGTGATGTTCCAAAGGGGTCAGTGCTTGCACCTCTGTTGTTTGTAATATATATAAATGATCTGGAGGAAAATGTGGGTGGTCTCATTAGTAAATTTGTGGATGACACAAAGACTGGTGGAGTTGCTGATAGTGCCGAGGATTGTCAGAGGATACAACAGGATGTAGGTAGATTGGAGACTTGGGCACAGAAATGGCAGATGGAGTTTAATCTGGACAAATACGAAGTGATGCATTTTGAAGAATCAAATCTAGGTGTGAATTATACTGTAAATGGCAGAACCCTTAGGAATATTAACATACAAAGGGATCTGGGTGTGCAGGTCCACAGTTCTTAAAAGTGGCAACACAGGTGGCCAAGATGATTAAGAAGGCAAATGGTATGCTTGCCTTCATCAGTTGGCGCATTGAGTACAGGAGTTGGGAAAGCATATTGCAGCTATATAAAACCTTGGTTAGGCCGCATGTGGAGTATTGCGTGCAGTTCTGGTCACCACCTTATCAGAAAGATGGGGAAGCTTTGGAAAGAGTGCAAAGAAGGTTTACCAGGATGTTGCTTGGTCTCGAGGGTGTTGGCTAGTTTCTGGCAATAGGAGGTTTCTGGTTTGGTTCAGCAAATCAATAAGTAAAAAGAATAACACACTTTCTCTGCTTTCTTGCAAATAGTAAGTGGGGGCATTTGTATTGCTGAGTGGGATCTCTTCTCTCTGTGGTCTCTGTATCCCAGACTGATTGACTGACTTCTGCTGCTGCTCAAAATGTGAGTTCATTAGGTATTTCTTACCGTAAACTGGTTTCTGTCATGTGACCATAGTATAGATGCTCTCATTGTCCACTGATGATGCCAGCATTGTCTCACAGTGGAGATTTGAATCTCGACCATTTGCACCTTCTTGTGATAAAGTGGATTTCCGTACACCCATTTTGTTGATTTTCAGCAATTGAAACAATAATGGATGTTAAGCTCAAAGGGGAGATTTTTTGCATTTTAATATCTTCACAATGAAATGTCTAAAAGTTTCATTACATTTTAATGTTCTGACCAAATAAGTAAGTGGCTTCCAACTTGGACAGTCTCATGTATATTTTTAGATAAGGAGAGGTCACCTGACCTGCCTAACTCCATTTTTGTCAAGATAAATTTTCCACTTTCTACTTTTTAAAAGTAGTGTCCATCTTCTTCAGAAATTTTCAGACATAACTATGTGGACTTGCTATTCGGCAGAAGAACTTAAATATTTTTACTTTAAAAGTTCTGATCTAATTAACCATTTTCCATGACTGTTACTAAAATGTATATGTCTTCGGCAGGAATAACTCTAATTTCTGCAATTAGTTGACTGATTATATTGTTAGTTCATCAACATAGCTGCTCTCAAATGTATAAACACACAGCAACACACAGTGGACATTCAAAGAACTACACATAATGATTAGTTCATCAACAATATGCTGGCTGCCTGTGCCAATGTGCCCAGGTGGCATCAGCATCCTGAAAAGGAGCCAAAACTCCTGACTATCTTCATTATTTCATCCATAATGGGGACTGTGTCTGTAACTTAAAACAGCGGATGGTCAGCACATAAGGACACCCTGTGCTCCATCACCCCATCCATCCCATCCCGAGAACAAATAAAGAACAAATACCCCCAAACCCCTTCTCATCAACAAACATAAAGGACTGCACAGAGCCCCATTAACTAGATCCAAGTCCATGACCTTTAACAAAAGCATCAGCTTCCTCTGAAGTATCAAAATAATAGTCCTTTGACTCGTAGGTAACCCTCAGCCTAGCTGGATACACCACTCCGTACCACACTCCGTTCTTGTACAATATGGCCGTAGCCTTATCAAAAGCTGCCCACCACATCGCAAACTCTTCTCCGACACCTTGATAAATTCTCATGAGGCTTCCTCCCCACCTCGAATCACGGTACTCCTTGGCCCACTTTAGGACCCGATCCTTCTCCTCGAAGCTACGGAACCTTATCATGGCCTTGTCCAGCCTCCCCCATCATCGTCCTGGAAATCTGCGAGAAATATGCAGTAGGATTCAGGCCCTCCACACCCTCCCGCAACCCCACAACTGAGATCTTGGCTCCTCGACGGATTCTCAAAGTCGTCCACCTTCACCCTCAGACTCTTATTTTTCTCTGCCACCAATGAGATCTCGTCCTCCAGCAAGGCAATTTGCTTGTTGTGCCTTGACTGAGCCGTTTCCACACCATTCAGCACCTTGCCATGCTCCTTCACCATCTCCGTTTATTCCAGCTTTTCTTGGTCGGGACCAGCCCCTCCTCAATCGACTTTCGAAGGGTTTCAGACATCACTCTCCATTGCCTCTCAAAATGCTTATCGAACTCAGTTGCCAGTGCTCCAATCAACATGTCTGCCATGATCGGAGCGGCCGCAACCACCAGAGCCGCCATTGCCATCTTCTCTATTGAGGAGCCACGCAAAGCTCGGAGCCCGTCAACGAATTTCTGTCTGCAAGTTTCTCACCTCCAGCCTTTTTGGAAATTTTTCAGAAATAGGCTCAACTTCAGATGAAAGAGCTTATCCACAAAAGCACCCCGGGAACCGGACAAAAAGAGCCAAAAAAAAAAAACAAGTGGCCTGGCAGGAGCTACCTAGAACATGATCTCTCTGTGCATACTGTCCAAGTGCCTCAGATTATGACAGGTTTAAAAAAAGTAGATTTTTAAAAATTGTTCCCATTAGTTGATGGAACAAGTACACAGGTTGAAGACTTTGGGAAAGAGGTGAAGGAGGAAGAACTACGATAGGGTGAGGCAGAGAGAGGGACTACTGAGTGGCTCACTCTGCATGGACATGATGGACCAATGGCCCCTTTTTGTGCCATAAAGACTTTATGGGCATGACTTTCTGGTCCCATTCTCCCCGGGATCAAAGGTTCCCACCAAAGGTCAATGCCGTAAAAGTAAACCCTGTCAGGATTGCCGGTGGGCATCTCTCGTTCATAGGCACTCTGCCTGATCAAGGGGCCGAGCGTCAGGAAGGAAGGGCCCACTGAGAGCCACACCCCTGCCCTGCTGTCAACCCTCCTCAACATCCCCATCTTGCCCGTGCACCCCCCCCCCCCCCCCCCCCACCTCACCCCCACCCCCCGCCCACCCCAGTTCTGTCATCATTCACCTATGCTTGAGTCCATCAGCGATCCTGGGCCATAGGGGCATGTAGCTCCAGTAGCAGCCACCATCTCTGTGGTGGCACTGTACATGATATATTCCAGGGGAGGTCTGACCAAGGCTCAGTACAAGTTGAGCAGAACTTAGCTACTCTTTAATTCTATCCTTTGAGCAATGAACCCTGTTGCTTGGCCTACTTTTTTAAACATACTTGTTAACCTGTACTGTTACTTTTAGTGATGTAGTGATGTGTGTATTTGTGTTCTAAGATCCCTTTGCTCCTCAACCCCGTTATTATCTTAAAGATCTCTATTTGGTCACCTTCAGCCTTCTCCTTTCTAGAGAAAGAAGCCCCAGCCTTTCCTATAAATCATAGAATCATACAATTTACGGTGCAGAAGGAGGCCAAGGTCTGCACCGGACCTTGGAAAGAACTCCCTGTAACCCAGTAACCCCACTCAACCTTTTGGACAATAAAGGCAATTTAGCATGGCCAATCCACCTAACCTGCACACCTTTGGTCTGTGGGAGGAAACCGGAGCACCCGGAGGAAATCCACGCAGACACAGGGAGAACGTGCAGATTCCGCACAGACAGTGACCAAAGTTGGGAATCGAATCTGGGAACCTGGAGCTGTGAAGTACTGTGCTAACCACTGTGCTACCGTGCTGCCAAATGGAGCGTGTCACTTTGGTATCATCCTTGCGAATCTTGTTTGCACCTTATCCGTTCATTCTATTTGTGTGCCGACCAGAACACAGTACAAGTATGGTCAAACCAAATTTCAATGCAAGTTTAACCTCCCTGTTTAAAAAATCTTAGAAAATAACGACTGAAAGGGCAAAATGCATGTAAAATTACACCCCCTCCCGAAACGGCCCTGGTGGCCCTGACTTCAGTCGTAATGAAATGCTTTGAGAGGTTGGTCATGAAGCGCATCACCTCCATACGCCCAGATGCCTTGATCCACTGCAATTCACATACTGCCGCAACCGGTTCACAGCAGGCGCCATCTCCCTGGCCCTACACTCATCCCTAGAGCATCTCGACAACAAGGACTCGTACATCAGACTCCTATTTATTGACTACAGCTCCGCCTTCAACACCATAATCCTAGCCAAGCTCACATCAAAGCTCCAAAACCTACGACTTGGCTCCTCACTCTGCAACTGGATCCTCGACTTTTTAACCCACAGGCCACAATCAGTAAGACTAAACAACAACACCTCCTCCACAATAGTCCTCAATACCGGGGCCCCGCAAGGCTGCATACGACTGCGTGGCAAAATTTGGTTCCAACTCTATCTACAAGTTTGCTGATGTCACAACCATGGTGGGCTGAATCTCGAATAACGACGAGTCAGAATACAGGAGGGAGATTGTGGAGTGGTGCAGCGACAACAATCTATCCCTCAATGCCAGCAAAACTAAAGGGCTGGTCATTGACTTCAGAAAGCAAAGTCCTGTACACACCCCGTCAGCATCAACGGGGCCAAGGTGGAGGTGGTTAGCAGTTTCAAAATCTTAGGGGTACACATCTCCAAAAATCTGTCCTGGTTCACCCACGTCGACGCTATCGCCAAGAAAGCACAACAGCACCTATACTTTCTCAGGAAACTAAGAAAATTCGGCATGTCCACATTAACTCTTACCAACCTTTACAGATGCACCATAGAAAGCATCCTATCTGGCTGCATCACAGCCTGGTATGGCAACTGCTCGGACTAGAAACTTCAGAGAGTCGTGAACACAGCCCAGTCCATCACACGAACCTGCCTCCCATCCATTGACTCCATCTACACCTCCCGCTGCCTGGGGAAAGCGGGCAGCATAATCAAAGACCCCTCCCACCCGGCTTACTCACTCTTCCAACTTCTTCCATACAAAAGTCTGAGAACACGCAAAAACTGACTCAAAAACAGCTTCTTCCCCGCTGTTACCAGACCTCTCAATGACCCTCTTATGGACTGACCTCATTGACACTACACCCCTGTTTGCTTCACCCAATGCCGGAGTTATGTAGGTACATTGTGTATCTTGTGTTGCCCTATTATGTATTTTCTTTTATTTCCTTTTCTTTTCATGTACTTGATGATCTGTTGGGCGGCTCGTAGAAAAATGCTTTTCACTGTACCTCGGTACACGTGACAATAAGCGAAATCAAATCAAATTAAATCAAATGGGAGGGGGAGATGGATGAGGAAAAGAACAACTGGAGAGTATTTTCTTCTGAGACAAGTCAGCATTAATGGTCCAGATCTTCAGATTGTCAGGTACTGAATGTACCCCCAAAGGTGTGTTTTGGGCCCCCAAGGAAGTCCCAATGCACTGACTGTGGGAATTTCCTGGGAAGTTTGAACTTCGATGGGCAATTCCCCTGCTCCCTGTGACCCTCCAAGAAAGTCTTCAACTCTGGAGTTAGAGTTGGAGACTTCATAAAGTTCCGATTTACTCATCTGAACAGTTACCCAGGAAATTTTACACAGAAAAATCCTAATCTTATTCCTGGGCAGCTATACAACTGATGCACATCCCAACTCCCACACAATCCCTCATCCCCACTCTACTCACCCCACCAAACCCCAACACCCCCACCCAACCTGATTAGCCCCCACCACTCGACTCAACAATCCACCCTGACTAGCCCCCATTACCGTACTCCCCACCCGACATCCCGCCCAACTCTGACCACACCCCCAACTCCAACCCAACTCAACTGGCTCCCACCAGTCAACCCCTTCCATGACGCCCCCCAAACCTGACCTAACCAACCCAGACCTCCTGACTGCCACCGCTATGTCTCGACCTCCTGAATTACCTAACCTCCCCTCCCTACCTTACCTCCACCCTATCCAGCTGCCACCACATCCCTTTGCCTACTCACCTCACCTCCCCTACCCACTTGCACACCTACACATTCACCACCCGCTCATTCACTAACACACTGGGACATTTAAACTCTTTACTTACCAGAATATGGCAGTGAGTACTGTAAAATGGGGGCATGGCATATGCAGAGGTTCTCTACACAACTCCCTCTGACGATTCCCGCACGGAATGAGTTTTGCAGGATCCTCCATCGGAAGATTGGCCGAAAAATCAGACCAAGGCAAGTGGGTAATTGTTTTGCCGGATCAGGGTCAGAAACAGCCCTGGTTCCCACTCTGATTGGAGGATTTGAGCCAATGTAATGTTCGTCATCTCAAAATGGGGCCACGTTAAAGCCACCGCTGTGACTGTCACTATTTTTAAAGGGTGGCCGAAGAATCTGTCTGCACCAGACAATAGCCTTTTTTTAATATATCAAAACCTCAGAAATTTAGGGAACCCCTTCCAGACCTTTCGTGCAAAGTCCCTAACCTGTAGATACTCACTACCCGTCGGCAGCTCCTCCTTAGCTCCTCCAGACTGCCGAACCCTTCCTCCAAATACAAATCCCTCACCTTGCCCAGCCCCACCTCCCTCCACCTCCTGTATACACTATCCATCCCCCCTGGCTCAAACCCATGATTCTCGCACAGCGGCGTTAGCACCGACATCCCTTCCACCTTAAAATGCCTCCTCAGCTGATTCCATATCTTCACCGTGGACTGCACCACTGGGCTCCCTGAATACCTACTCAGAGCCATTGGCAATGCTGCCGTCACCATAGCCCTCAAACTAGACCCCTTACAATATTCCTCCTCCATCCTAACCCACTCTACCCCTTCTCCTTCCCACCACCACCGCACCTTGTCCACATTCGCCGCCCAATAATTATGAAGCAAGTTTGGCAACGCCAACCCCCTCTTCTGCCTCTGTAGAAGGGTCCTCCCCACACTCGGCACCTTCCCCGCCCATACAAACCCTCTAAACCTCCCCAACAGGCCCATAATCCTTCCCATACTCTCCAACGGATCCGAAACATACAGCAAGAGGTCATCGTCATAGAGCGACACCCGATGCTCCCTCTGTCCCCTCATTATCCCCTGCCACTCTGCCGACCCCCTGAGAGCCATCGCCAATGGCTCTATGGCCAGCGCAAACAGCAGCGGCGACAGCGAGCACCCCTGCCTCGTACTCCTGTGTAAGTCAAAGCTTTGTGAGCTCATATCATCCGTCCTCACCCTCGCTCTTGAGATCAATTGGGGAGTATGGAGTGAGGCACTGCAAAGGGTAAATGGGACCTCCTCTTGTGCAAGGATGAGCCTGATACAGTTCAAGGTGGTGCACAGGGTGCATATGACTCGGGCGAGAATGAGTGGGTTCTTTCAGGGGGTAGGAGATGAGTGTGAGAGGTGTGGGCGGGGGCCAGCGAATCACGCGCACATGTTTTGGGTTGTGAAAAATTGGGAAGATTCTGGGCGGGAGTGTTTGTGGTCTTAGCCAGGATAGTGGAGGAGGGAGTGGACCCGGACCCTTTGGTGACGATATTTGGGGTTTCAGAGAAGCCGGAGCTCATGGAGAGGAGGCAGGCTGATGTCCTGGCCGTTGCCTCTCTGATTGCACGTGACAGATTTTGCTGGAGTGGCGGTCGGCATCGCCACCGGGGGTAGCAGAATGGTTGGGTGACCTGTACGGCTTCCTGTGGTTAGAGAAGATAAAATATGAGGAAAGGGGCTCAGAAGGGGAGTTTGAGAAAAGGTGGGGGATGTTTGTGTCCGTGTTTGAGGAGCTGTTCGTCGCGCGGGGGAGAGGGGGAGATGATGGGGAGGGGGGAGGGGGAAATGGAGGAAAATCTGTACAAACTGTTTAGTGTTGGGAAGAATGTTTCCCAGGGTATTTATTTGCTGTAACTACTTTGATACAAGTTTGAATAAAATGTGTTTTTTAAAAAACCATTAGAAATAGGGACAGGAGTCGGCCCCTTGAGCCTGCTGTGTCTTTTAATGAAAGATAATAAGATCATGGTTGATCCTCAATCTCAATTCCACATTGCAGCCCGGATGAGACCATCAATTCACAAGACACGTGATTGGAAGTGAACAATGGTTTTAATAGTCTTACAACTGAACCTGCCTGCGACGAGATGAACTGACAGCAGGCTCACAACTGCAGATCTTTATACTTTCGGTTAGTGGGAGGAGCCATGGGCAGAGCCATGGGCAGAGTCAAGGGTGGAGCCCAGTACAAACTCCTCATCTCCCCCTATGGGCAGAGCCACGCAACGGCTCACAGACAGAGCCCACAAGGACACAATACACATAATACAACACAGTGTGAATTACTAGGTTTATAATTCACCACATTCACCCCCTGTAAAAAAATCACATCCGGCGGGGGTGGTGGGTCTACAAATTGAGCCGGTCCGGCGGCCGGGTCGTCCTTTGGGATCGGCGGAGCACCGGGGTTGCAGCCTCTTCGAGTGGCTGGGTGGTGGCGGTCGGTGAGGGGACGATAGTGGACTCCAGGGGTGATTCGGTCCGAGCTTCGTACCCGACTGGTTCGACTGCCGACGGGGAGCGCCGGAAACCCATAGGCGCAGGGGCGCGGAGCACGGGCAGTGAACCTGTAGGTGCGGGGGCACAGGGCGCGGAGGGTTGTGTGGGGTGTAGTGTGAGGAGTACCTCGGTGGTAGTAGTGGTGGGATTGGATCCTACAGGTGCCAGGTCCCGGAGGGAAACAGTGTCCTGACAGCCGTCAGGGTATTCGATGAAAGTGTATCGGGGGTTCGAGTGGAGTAGGAGCACTCTCTCTACGAGTGGGTCAGTTTTGTGTGCCTGGACGTGTTTCCGGAGGAGAACGGGGCCTGGTGACTTCAACCATGCTGGGAACGAAGCCCCCGTGGTAGTGCCCCTCGAAAAAACAAATAGCCGTTTGTGAGGGGTCTGGTTGGTGGCTGTACATTGGAGGGACCTAATAGCATGGAGCGCGTCGGGGAGGACCTCCTGCCAATGGGAGGTCGGGAGCTTCCTGAACCGGAGGGTCAGTAGGACGGTTTTCCAGACCGTCGCGTTCTCCCTCTCCATCTGCCTGTTCCCCTGGGGTTGTAGCTGGTAGTCCTGCTCGAGGCGATGCCCTTGTCGAGCAGGTACTGACACAGCTCGTCGCTCATAAAGGACAAACCCCTGTCACAGTATACGTAGCTGGGGAACCCGAACAGGGTGAAGATACTGTGCAGAGCTCTGATGACTGTGTGGGAGGTCATATCGGGGCACGGGATAGCAAACGGGAAGCGGGAGAACTCGTCGATGACGTTCAGGAAGTACACATTCCGATTGGTTGAGGGGAGTGGCCCTTTGAAATCGATGCTCAGGCGTTCAAAGGGCCGGGAGGCCTTTACCAGGTGGGCCCTGTCTGGTCTATAGAAGTGCGGTTTGCATTCCGCGCAGATCGGTCAATCCCTGGTGATGGCTTTTACCTCCTCGGTGGAGAAAGGCAGATTTTGGGCTTCAACGTAGTGGGCGAGCCGGGTGACCCCCGGATGGCAGAGGTCATTGTGGATAGCTTTCAGGCGGTCGTCTTGTGCGCTGGCGCACGTGCCGCGGGACAGGGCATCTGGAAGCTCGTTGAGCTTCCCCGGTTGGTACATGATATCGTACTTGTAGGTGGAGAGTTCGATCCTCCACCGCAGGATCTTGTCATTTTTAATTTTGCCCCTTTGTGAGTTGTCAAACATGAAGGCAACCGATCTTTGGTCGGTGATAAGGGTGAACCTCCTACCTGCGAGGTAGTGCCTTCTGTGTCGTATAGCTTCCACGATGGCTTGTGCTTCCTTTTCGACTGAGGAGTGTCGAAGTTCCGAAGCGGAGAGGGTTCGGGAGAAAAAGGCGACTGGTCTCCCTGCCTGATTTAGTGTGGCTGCGAGAGCGACCTCTGAGGCGTTGCTCTCCACCTGAAAGGGGACGGATTCATCCACCGTCCGCATGGCCGCTTTGGCGATGTCCTCCTTGATGCAGGTGAAGGCCTGGCGAGCCTCAGCTGACAGAGGAATGAGTGTGGCCTTAAATAGTGGACGGGCTTTGTCCACATACTGAGGGACCCACAGGGCATAATAAGAGAAAAATCCCAGGCACCTTTTGAGGACCCTGGGACAATGAGGGAGAAAGAGTTGTAAGAGGGGGCGCATACGGTCCGGGTCGGGGCCCAAGACTCCGTTGTCCACGACATAGCCGAGGATGGCTAGCCTGGTTGTGCGGAAAATGCATTTCTCCGTGTCATACGTGAGGTTGAGTTTCTGGGCAGTCTGGAGAAATCGGTGGAGGTTGGCGTCGTGGTCCTGCTGATCATGGCCGCAGATGGTGGCGTTGTCCAAGTACGGAAACGTGGCCCGCAGCCCGTACTGGTTCACCATTCGGTCCATTGCTCGTTGGAACACCGAGACCCCATTCATGACGCCAAAGGGAACCCGGAAGAAATGGAAGAGGCGGCCATCTGCCTCGAACGCCGTGTAGTGGCGGTCCTCCGGGCGGATTGGGAGCTGGTGGTATGCAGACTTCAGATCCACCGTGGAGAAAATGTGATAATGGGCTATCTGATTCACCTTGTCTGCAATCCTGGGGAGGGGGTACGCATCAAGGAGCGTGAACCGATTAATGGTTTGGCTATAGTCCACTACCATTCGGAATTTTTCTCCGGTCTTGACGATCACCACCTGAGCTCTCCAGGGGCTGTTACTGGCCTCTATGATCCCCTCACGTAGGAGCCTATGGACCTCGGTTCTGATAAACACCCTATCCTGCAGGCTGTACCGCCTGCTGCGAGTGGCTACGTGTTTGCAGTCCGGAGTGAGATTAGCAAAGAGTGGAGGGGGGTCAATTTTTAGCGTCGCTAGACTGCAGATAGTGAGTGGAGGTAGGGGCCCGCCGAAGCTGAGTGTGAGGCTTTTCGAGGTTGCACTGCAAGTAAAGTCCCAGTAAGAGTGGGGCGCAGAGTTCGGGGAGTATGTATAGCTGGAAGGTCGAGTAGCTGACGACCTGAATCGTTAGGGTCGTGACGGTGCGCCCTTGGAGGTGAACAGAGTGTGAGCCCGAAGCGAGGGAGATCTTTTGCCGTGCAGGGGAAATAGGGAGTGAACAGCGTCTTACCAGATCTGGGTGTACGAAGCTCTCGGTGTACTGTACCCGTTGCTTTTAACGGTCATCATCGAGTTGCGGAGGTGTTTCGGACGCGACTGGTCCAATGTGACCGCGCTGAGTTGCGGGTAGTCGGCGGCTCGATCAGCTGTGCTGGAGTGGCCCCGTGAAGACAGCCGCTGAGATCGTAATCTTCGAGGTGAGTTTCAGAGTTTGAAGAGGATGGATCCCAAGATAGCCGCCCCCGTGGATCGCACGTGGCGGGCGGCGAGGACGATGGCGCCCAAAATGGCGGTCCCCATGAGTCGCACGTGGCCAGCCGCATGGAGGAGGGTTGCCAAGTTGGCGGCCCCCATGAGTCGCACGTGTCGGTGGGGGCGGAGTCGGCATACAGGCTGCAGCACTTTGGGGTCTGCGGGCCTGCGCGTTTGGGAAGCGAGTGCTCTGGGCTGTGGGAGAGTTTGGAGTGGGGGATTTCTTCGCCAGGCAGACCCGGGCATAGTGTCCTTTGGGACCGCAGCTGCTGCAGGTCGCATTGTGGGCCGGGCAGCGCTGCCGTGGATGTTGGAGCTGCCCACAAAAATGGCACACTGCGTAGTGGGTGGGTGGCCACGCGGCGCAGGCCTGGGGCTGTCGCTGGTCAGGGACCCAGGATGGGGTCGCTTGGTCCGCGGGGAATGGGGTGAGGCTGCGGAACAAGACGTCCGTGGTTGTAGCTAACTCTACAGTGTCCTCCAAGTTCTGGGCCCCTTTTTCAAGCAACCGCTGGCGCACATAGTTTGACCTGAGCCCTGCCACGTATACATCACGGACAGCGCGCTCCATATGTTGGGCGGCTGATACAGTTTGATAATTGCAGTCCCGAGCTAGGGTTTTTAAATCACGCAGCAATTCGTCCAGCGACTCCGCGGGGCGCTGGCGGCGGGTCGTAAAAATGTGGTGCGCGTAGACCTCGTTGATGGGCCTCATGTACATTCGATCGAGCATAGCCAGGGCCTCCGTATACGAGGAAGTACTGTTAAGTTGAGTAGAGATACGGTGGCTCACCCTTGCGTGCAGTAGGCTGAGTTTTTGCTCCTCCGTAGTTTCTGAAGTGCTTGATTCAGCCAGGTAGGCCTTGATACATCTGAGCCAGTGTAGAAAGATTTATTTCGCCTCTGCAGCCTGCGGGTCGAGTTCTAGTCGGTCAGGTTTGAGGGCTGATTCCATAGTCGTTTTCTCCAAGTTTCCTAAGACTATTAAATTGATGAGACCATCAATTCACAAGACACGTGATTGGAAGTGAACAGTGGTTTTAATAGTCTTACAACTGAGCCTGCCTGCGACGAGATGAACTGGCAGCAGGCTCACGACTGCAGATTTTATACTTCTGGTTAGTGGGGGGAGCCATGGGCAGAGCCAAGGGTGGAGCCCAGTACAAGCCCAGTACAAACTCCTCATCTCCCCCTATGGGCAGAGCCACGCAACGGCTCGTATACAGAGCCCACAAGGACACAATATATATGATACAACACAGTGTGAATTACTAGGTTTATAATTCACCACAAGCCCAAGCCTCATAACCGTTGATAAAAGCATAGGAAATGTGCAATGTATGCAAATTTGTCATGTGAAGGGTCCTCACTGCATCACCAACCAGAGTCACTGGCCATACAATAGAAGAGGTCTGAAGTAAATGGCAACGGGGAGTCCAAAGAGTTCATAAGAAAGACATTTATTCGGCATTACAGCAGAATTTACACAGGACCCAGTTACAGATTTTCTTTGGAGCGGAGGAGGATGAGAGGTGACTTAATAGAGGTTTATAAGATGATGAGGGGGATAGCTAGAGTGGACGTTCAGAGACTATTTCCTTGGGTGGATGTAGCTGTTACAAGGGGGCATAACTATAAGATTCTGGGTGGGAGATATAGGAGGGATATCCGAGGTAGGTTCTTTACTCAGAGGGTGTGGAATGGACTGCCTGCTGTGATAGTGGAGTCGGACACTTTAGGAACTTTCAAGCGGTTATTGGATAGGGACATGGAGCACACCAAAATGACAGGGGGTGGGATAGCTTGATCTTGGTTTCGGACAATGCTCGGCACAACATCGAGGGCCGAAGGGCCTGTTCTGTGCTGTACTGTTCTATGTTCTATCTCAGGGTCCTCACTCCTTTCTGTCAGCCGCTACACTGACCTGTTACACTAATGCTGGTTAACTCACAGCCCAGCAACACCAGGGAACAATCATTCCCAGCTGCATGGGTCATCTGCAGGGTTATAACAAAGTCCCAAAAGGTAAGTTTCGAATAATGTTTGCGTGGTGATTAGGAATGTTCCTCTGAGCCTAGAAGAATAAGATAAGCTATTGTTGTGCTGTGTTCCCACCACCTGATGCCTGAATCCATTTTGATCAGGATGCTCATCACTTAAGTGAAACTGAGGTCTTCAAATGCTACAGTTCTTTTCACTGCCAGAACTAGCAGCTAATTATCACATCTGCCAGCTGTCTAAATTCACCTTGCCAATGGGGAACTTTTCCAGCCAGCAGCACATGGAGTCATGACTATTTACATTCATAATCAGAAAATAATGCCTTTCTGATAGGTGACCTATAATCTGCCTTTTAATTTTATTGCAGGCGAGCAAGTTTCTATGCCTGCTTTCTGGATAAACATCTGTACGCGATTGGTGGGAGGAATGAAACTGGTTATTTATCAAGTGTTGAATGTTACAATCTGGAAGCCAATGAATGGTGCTACTTGTCCTCTCTGCCTCAGCCCTTGGCAGCTCACGCTGGTGCAGTGCACAATGGAAAGATTTACATCTCAGGTATGCCTTTTCAAGTATGCAAGTTAGCAAATTAATTGTTTTCCTACTGATAGAAGTTTGAATCAAGTATTGGTGTTAAGATTCTCATTTTCCTACTTTCTTGTTCCTGTTCTAGTCTCTCAGTAAATTTCCTGTAATCTAAATAAACTATTTGTTGGATTCAACTGAAGTTTTACCACTGTAACTGCGCTGTGAATCCCCGACATTACATTTTTAAGTTCTTTTCACTTTTAGCCTTACACTCGGGATGGCAGTGCCAATTATAATCTGCAGTTAGCTGTTCGAAGGGATAAGAAAGCAAATAAGGGGAGTCTTTCACTCGCACTTTGTGAGAGTGAACCTAACCTTGGCATGGACCTGTCTCTGATATCATGGTGGAAATTGGAACTGAACGCATGGAATAGCACAATTAAGTATTCATTCCTTCAACTAGGGATGGTTCTCCATATACTCTGGGCTGAATAATAGCGGTGAAACTGGGCCTGTACCATGCTTGTGGCAGTGCCAGAACACAATAATATGCTGGGCGAGAAGGGCTTGAAACTGGGAGCCCACCCACCTTATGCAGATAGATTGAAATTGGATTGTTAATCCTGTAAAGGTGCAATTAACTGGAATAATATATGCCGTGAGCAATTAAACATTTAGAATGTGAAGCACAGCAGGTGGAAAACTCTATTCTCTGTACTGAATGACTGTAAGGGTGGGTTAAAAGTCAGCAGCTGGGCCCTTTGTTTGACCTCAGCAGTTATGGCTGCTGTGTGTGCTGTTATCATTCGCTATTACAAACTGTGGTTCAAGCGTGCATATTTGCTGTTTTAAGGTGTGAATGAGCCTGCAGAAATGTGCAGTTAGTGCCACATCTGCACCTCAGCCTGTTTGGTTGCAATAACATGGGGTTGGTGGCCTCTGTGGGAGATACATCTTCCAGTGATAAGGATAGGAGGAGATTGACAGGGGGAGGGAGAAGGCCAGATGGTCAGGGGCATTATGCATTGGTGTGCATTAGGTTTGCCAACCTGCACTGGAGCAAGTACTGATGAAGATATGTGTTGCAACAACGGAAGCGCAGAGCAAGGACCTATGTGGTATATAAGCAGAGAATGAGTAACCTTTAAATGTTTGAGCCTCAATGCCAGAGTTGGCTCAGGCTTTCTTGAACCACAGTGACCTCTCTCTGTGAGAGACTGGCAGGGGAACCAACTGCATTTTTGGTCACCCATGCCAGTGGCTGTAATAAATTACAGCGCTGTAGTGCTATTTTAGACTACGGGCAGGATCTTTTGGCCGCACCTACCCGGTGATTGGAAATTCCTGCCGAGATCAACGGACCTTTATATGGTTCCCTTCCCATCTGTGGCGATCATGCAGCGAAAAATTCAGCTTGTTAAATTTGTTTGCCACTGGATCTTTTCAGGCAGCCTATGGAGACCTCAGTTGCATTATACAGCCTGCTGCATATCACCACATTAAGGTCTTTACAGATACAATATTCCAATGGGCAGGTCAGTACATTGCATTTTCTGTGGATATAATCAACTTGAATGAACCAGAGGCTTTGTGACAATGGCAAGTCTCCCCAGGGGTCAGGGAGCAATAGACTGCACTCATGTCACCATAAAGGCTGCAGAAAGCAGCCCTGTACATTCATTAACAGGAAAGGTTATCAATCCCTAAATGTCTTTTACCACAATTGGTACCCAGGCAGTAGCCACATTCTCAAGAACCCCCAGGTGGCAAACATGTTTAATGGACATGATGTCTTGGATGGTTGTCTTCTGGGTGACAAGGTTTGAAGATATGGCTCATGACTGCAGTGACAACCCCAAAACAAATGTGGAGATCACCTACAACAACAGCCACGGCACCACCATTGTGGAGTAGACAGTTGGGCTGCTCAAGATTAGGTTCTGATAACTGGATAGATCAGGAGAAGCATTGCAGTACATTTCATCCAGAGATTCACTGATGGTCATTAAGTGCTGTGCCCTGCACACCCTCACCATTCAGAGAGCGGATGCCCTGAAAGAGGAGATGTGAGATAGCGGGTGTTCCTTTGATGATGAGGTCAATAAGAAGCTGAGGGAACACTCTGATGGAGAAGTTCAAGGGCCTGCACAAGAGCGCATGGTTTGTTGGGACACATGGGAAGCCAGTAGATCAAGTATCTTTGGCCTCTCAGGTGTGTGTACTGCCATTTTCTCAACATAATTTTATCGACACTGCGATCTCACTAAGAAAGTCCTGTCAGCACTCTCATCTCAGTACCGAAGGCATTGTTGAATCCTGGCCAATATTCACTCCTGAAAACGTAGGATGATTTTCTCCAGACATTTTATAAATCAATTAGAGATAATCTCAACCTCTGCGTGAGGGATAATAAATAGAAGGTTTATTTACATATGGACAAAGGACCATCACATGAAAATGTGTTCAGAACGCACCCATGTGACCGAGTTTGAGACCACTGTGGAGTTTCCTTAATTATTTTCTGTGTGCAATGTTTCCCCTTTGCTGCTGTGCTGGAGAGAAGCTGCTGATTTGACTGTCCCCTTGCCCTGGGCGACTTTAGCTGGTGTCCTCTGTGCAGCTGAGGCTTTGAAGGCCCTGTTACATTGAAAGACTTCTGCCGTGTCGCAGGAAGATCTTTTGCTGCCACAACAATCTAGGAGGACAGTGGCAATGGCAGAGGGACGGGAGAGGGGCAGCCCCCATGAGAAGTGTCCTGAGGTGTGTTCCTCGATGGTGGCAGCTGCTGCTTATCCTCCGTCAGGGACCATCAGGGCTTCCCTGCCTTCCTGTTAGGCCCCAGGAGCTGACTCAGTGTCCAGGTTCCCATTCACCCTGCCACTCTGGCTCTAGGTCTGTTACCCCACTCTTCACCTGAAGTGCTAATCCCTGCCAAGGTACCATGTGGCATGTACACCGATGCCTGGTACACTCCACCCTCTGAAGCTTCCTCTTCCTCCTGGGAGGCTAGTATGGGTCCCTTGTGCCTAATTGGGTCAGCAGATGATGGTTTACCTGCACAGCACACATGGAAGAAAGGGCACTAATTGACCTTTCAAAGCTTTCATGGGGTGTGTAAGGTCACATGATTCAACATCATCAGCACGAGAGGGGTTATGAGAAATGACCAACTTGCAACCATTCAGCCACTTATAACATCCTTACAAGGTTTCTACCAGGGAGCATTTGAGCTTTTGAATGCATTACCCACAAACTTACAATTCGTGTAACCATGTCAGGCATCATTCACTCTTACAGATCTCAAAAGGTCATTTTGATTGGATTTTATATATTGTCACGTGTACTGAGGTACAGTGAAAAGTATTTTTCTGCGAGCAGCTCAACAGATCATTAAGTACATGAAAAGAAAAGGAAATAAAAGAAAATACATAATAGGGCAACACAAGGTACACAACGTAACTACATGACACCGGCATCGGGTGAAGCATACAGGGATGTAGTGTTAATGAGGTCTGTCCATAAGAGGGTCATTTAGGAGTCTGGTAACAGTGGGGAAGAAGCTGTTTTTGAGCCTGTTTGTGCGTGTTCTCAGACTTCTGTATCTCCTGCCTGATGGAAGAAGTCTTCCAGCATTGCCTCTAGCTTTGAGGCACCACACCAACACTGCTGAAACTTTGCCGCCACCAACGTCGAGACAGCTCGGGTCATTGAGGGAATTCTTCTCTTCCTGTCCACTAGCATTAGAACCTCACAACTGATGGTCATAACCTGGAGGAGGACTCGGAGGGAATCATCATCAAAATGCGAAGCAGATCCGGACCTACTATCCTCCCAACGTTTTCTCCGGCATCGATAAGGGAATACATTCAGCTGCTCATTCAGATCTTAACATTATGTAAATGATCCGAATACATGCCATGTGTGTTCCCTGCCCAAAGCACTTAATTGTGAAGAATTTCAAACATTTTTAAATGTAACAATACTTACTTCATCCAATGCTTGTCAATCTTGCGGAATTCACAAACTTCCTTCTTTATTTCAACTGCAGTGAATCACAGAGGAACCTTACACTGTCAGGTGCCCCTTTAAATTAGTGGTCAGGGCCTGCAAATTCAGTCACCAGACATCCTGCCCTCTATCTCAGATTGGCGATGGAATGACAACCCAGCCATGTCACCGGCTACAAACCAGTCTTGTGGCCATTAATAATAATAACAGCTTATTGTCACAAGTAGGCGTCAATGAAGTTGCTGTGAAAAGCCCCTAGTCACCACATTCCGGCACCTTTTTGGGGAGGCGGTACGGGAATTGAACCCGCGCTGCTGGCCTTGTTCTGCATTACAAGACAGCTGCTTTAGCCCACTGTGCTAAACCAGCCCCAGTAATTGGAAGTTTGCTGTATTATGCAGCGAAAGATGACATCGGGAGGAAGGAGCCACCCATTTCTGGGGACGAGTCCCACCTCGCGAAACACATTGTAATATTCAGCCCTGTGTCAAGAATCTTTAGATTAATGAATGGAAAGCCACAATGTCCTGACCAGTGAGTCACATGAACATTACTCCTGACCAGGAGCAGCTGAGTGGGATGTCAGCCCTTTGTTATCCAGTAAAAATTAACTGCTCTGACCCCTCATTAGCTTTGTGGATGAGGTATGTTAGGCTGAGCAGAAGCACTGAATGTAAATATAAAAGCTAAGGAGGCCCAAGAAGGTAAGTTGAATAACATTTATTAAGTTAATGTAAAGGAGAGGCAGTAACACAACTTACAACTCAAAGATCCCTGTTGGGACTACCAGAAGTGCTGGTCCCCATACGGGCTGGTTTTTAAAGGCCGGGTTTAAGCACCCCAGCTGTGCAGGTCTCCGCCCAGTAGCAAGGAAGCTTGTATTTTACAAATCCCACAGGGAGATCAATCAATGTGTCCTCATGGGTTTCGTGAGGGTTACTATATCCTTTCCTCTCCCCAAGTCCGAAGGTTCCCCTGCAATTGTTAAGGGGGCCTCTTTTGCCAGTTTGCACGTTGCTGTGTTTTTACCAACTCTGGTACCATGTTGGGGGGAACATATCTTGTTGGAGATCATCTTTTTCATGTAGAACAGTGAAGGGGCAACATTTGGGACCCGTGTCCGATGGCACCATCCTCCGAGAGTACTGAGGGTTCCGTGTCCATATCCAAGGGCGAGTCATCTACATCGTGCTGGTCCGGGCATAGGTCTCTGGTGAGAAGTGCTTCTTGACTAAAGGATAGTAAGAAGTCTTACAACACCAGGTTAAAGTCCAACAGGTTTGTTTCGAATCACTAGCTTTCGGAGCGCAGCTCCATCCACAGGTGAATGCAGCTGATAGGGTACATAGTGGGAGAATTCAGAATGTCCAAGTCACCTAAGAAGCAAGTCTTTCGGGACTGTGGGAGAAAACCGGAGCACCCGGAGGAAACCCACACAGACATGGGGAGAACGTGGAGACTCTGCACAGACAGTGACCCAAGCCAGGAATCAAACCCAGGTCCCTGAAGCTGTGAAGCAACTGTGCCACTGTGCTACCGTGCTGCTATGTCTGCCATAATCAACAGAACCCTGGAGCTCTTTGACCCCCTCTTCTGCATTCTCACAGGAGAATGACAGCTCCGTGGCCCTTTTCAGGTTTGGAGCTGGCTCTCTCTGGCTCGCCTCATTGTTGATTCCACACAGCAAACGATCTCTTAACATTCAGGAAGGGATGGACCGAAGTCACAATGTTTTGCTAACTTATGAAGACGTATTGGGAATTCTGTCACTCCAGGGGTTCGTCCGGCTATACTGAACCAGTACCTCTGCATTACTAAAGACAACTGAGGGTCATAGTGATTCGCAACAATGTTCACGAGCTGAAGGATTTTAAATCCAGGGCTGGCGGGTGGGTGAGGCTCTTGATTGTGCTGAATGTCAGGTGGTCAGTATTATCTTCTGTCACTCTTCTCCACTGATACCATTTGCTGGAAGAAATACTGCATCCGCTCGGTATACTGGGTCCAGGAGTGCGGTGCAGTGTGCAGGGTAGAGTGCCAGGGGAAACGGCCAGGATGGGTATGGGGATGGGACAGGAGAGGAGTGGGGAATGAGCGGGGGCAGGAACTGTAGTTCAAACCAGGGCCACCGTGTAGCCCGTTGGACCTGGATGGGCACAGGGGTGCGCACCATGCTAACATGTGTCTTGCACCTCCTGCAGACAATGGAGCTCGGAATCCAACCAGGAATGGTGGCTTTCATCTTACCCACTGCAGCCCTGGGGGATGCACTGTGCCTGTATGCGCAGGAGCTGCATGGGCAGGAACCTGCAGCAGCGGAGTCTGCCCCAGAGGAACATGAGGCAGCTGATGAGGATGGAGAGCCGGCCACCAAACAGGCTGAATAGGAGGTGGGAAGCTGGCGCCACATCATGCCTTGTGTGTACCAGCTATGACTGTCATTGGAGGACCTGCCGGACCAAGCATGTCGTCAAAGACTCCGGCTGAGCAGGAGGACCGTGCAACATATCTACAGGATTATGGAGCACCTGGCATCGTGTGGGTATGGAGGAGACACCCGATTCCCATGACCATCAAGTTATGGCCACCCAGAACCTTTACACCACGGGTTCCTTCCAAGCGCCGAGTGGAAACCTGTCCGGAACCTCACAGACCTCAGTGCATATGTGCATCCACCCCATCACGTCGGCCCAATATGCCCGGTCAGCATAATATATCAAATACAATATGGACCGAGCCCACCAGGATGCCCAGGCAGCAGGGTTCACTGCCATCACACGTCTGCGCCCGATACCCGGGCAGTGTGCACAAAGCCTTCACCATGGCAATTCGATGATTCCCGACACCTTCAAGGTGCACCTCTGGGTGAGGGTTTGGCTCCTGGGTGACAGGGGGTATATCGTGGCTGATGATGCCAATCTGGACGCCACAGACCGATGCAGAGACCCGCTACAACGATGCCCATTCTGCGACCAGGAGTCTGATTGGGCGGTGCATCGATATCCTGCACATGCGGTTCAGGTGCCTGGACTGCTCTGGAAGGGCCCTCCCGTATAGCGCTAGGAGAGTCTCCCACATCGTGGTGGCCTGCTGCATCCTCCACAACATCGCGCAGCAAAGGGGGATGAATGGAAGGCCTCGTCCGACAAGGAGGGTGCGGAAAAGGGCCTGGATGGGTGGGGGATTAGGCCAGGGCAGGCACAATATGTATGCCAGGGCCAGCACACATGGGATGCTCTAATTCCCCCGACCCCCCACCATTTCTACCTGCCTCACTATGGGGTGCGGGCCCTGGATTGACAGTACCACCGGGTCTGGTCCATGGGATGGATGGTGATGATAACCCACTCTGTGATGACCTCTGGTCCTCCGTAGCGTTTGACAACGTCTGACTCCTGCCCACAGTCGCACTATCCACCGTCCACCTGGGTGATCCCTGCATGAGAGCTGGTACACCATCACACAGTCCCTCCGAATCCTTGGGGTGCTGAGGTGGGGATGGGTTGCGGGAGGTGAGGGGGGGGGGGGGGGGGGGGGGGTGCATGTTAGGGTTGAGAGGGAGGGGGTGGGGAGACTACCCCTGCTGACCTCCAATGTTCACACATCTCTCCCCCAACGCCCACCCGGCAGCCCAGCCCAGCCAATCCCAGTCCATCCCTCACACCCTTTTGAAAGTGCACCGAGGAAGTTCGGAACTTTTGTGCTCAGGTGTTTATTTTGAACATCTCTATAACGGTTTGTGCCATAGCCCCCTAACACTATCCTGTGTCCTGCACCTGTGCCAATTTAACTTAACCTTACTGGCCTTGTGAGCCTAACGCTACATCTTGGTGGATTCCCAGGCGGTACATCAGGAGTGGAGGTGGCCTGGTGCAATTCCCATCCTGTGACATGGGTCCCCTTTGGCAGCGGATGGATTGACCGAGCCTGGATGGGCACGGCAGTCGCTCAGGTATCCCAGGTGGCATTGCCACCCCATTCCACCATCTCAGGAGTTAATTTAGTGAATCTTTGTTGCGATTCCTCTATGGCAGAATATCTTTCCTTTGGTAAGGACACCAAACGTGCACACAGCATTCCCAGTGTGGTCTCACCAAGGCTCTATGTAAATGCAGTAAGGCATTATTACTCCTGTACTGAAATCCTTTAATAATAAAGACCAACGTACATATTAATTGTGTGCTGTGCCTGTATGTTAGCTTTCAGTGACTCATGAACAAGGACACCCAAGTTCCTTTAAAGTTCAACACTCCCAGCCTTTTGCCATTTAGGAAAGACTCCGTATTTCTGGTTTTCCTACCAAAGTGGATAGACCGGTTAAATTGCGGCCATAGATTGTGAACCTAAGCGGCACAGCATAACAGTGGTTAGCACTGTTGCTTCACAGCACCAGGGTCCCAGGTTTGATTCCTGGCTTGGGTCACTGTCTGTGCGGAGTCTGCACGTTCTCCCTGTGTCTGCGTGGGTTTCCACCGGGTGCTCCGGTTTCCTCCCACAAGTCCCGAAAGACGTGCTCTTAGGTAATTTGGACATTCTGAATTCTCCCTCTGTGTACCTGAACAGGTGCCGGAATGTGGCGACTAGTACCTTCATTGCAGTGTTAATGTAAGCCTACTTGTGACAATAAAGATTTTTTTTTAAATAAGCACAAATCCTTGAAACCTGCCAACCTTAAAATGAAATAATTATTCCTACTCTCTATTTTCTATCCATAAACCATACTCAATCCATGCCACTATATTACCCCTAATCCCATATGTATGTTCTAATTTTGTTTAATAACCTCTTGTGTTGGATCTTATCAAAAGCTTTCTGTAACCCTAAATATACCACAACATCCACTGGTCCCCATGATCTATTCCACATATTACAAACTCAAAAAGCACCAACAGGTTTTTTAAACATGATTTTACTTTTTTTGAGAATCTCTACGGTATAGAAGGAGGCCATTTGGCCCATCCAGTCTGTACCAACCCACCGAAAGAGCACCCTACCGAGGTACACATCCTCCATCATTGGAGAACCCACAGAGGGGTTTCAATCAGCAGCTCCGGAAGATCCCATCAGTGGCAGCGGGTCCGAACCCCGCGCACTCTTTGTTCCTCCGCCGCCCCGCTGGATCAGTCCGCGGGGCGGCTGAGGGGCATGACGGCCCGCGCATGCGCGGGTTTCGCGCATATGCGTGATGACGTCATCCGCGCATGCGCGGGTTGGAGCCATATAATCCGCGCATGCGTGGCTGACGTCATTGTGCGCGTCAGCCGCCGTTACCCTTGGCGTGCGGGCTTAGCTAAGTTCGCTAAGCCTGCGATGCCGTGGTTCACGGGGCCCCGCTGCTAGCCCCGACCGGGGAGCAGAATCGGGTCCCGGGAGGGGGTGCGGAGGCTGCCGTGAAACACGGCCAGTTTCACGGCAGCCTTCACAACTCTCCACATTTGCGGAGAATCGCGCCCCTAATGTTTTGAGTCCAGATGACAAAGGGTCTTTCTCTCCCTACTGTTATGGGCCAGGGTTTAGAGAACCCCAAACTGTATCATGGAGTTCACCTGACCCATAACTTTTAATAGATTGTGGTATGGGGAGCAAACGGCCCACTCTACAGGTGCAGTACAGCAGAAATCGAAAAGTATTTTTTAAAGCAAAACAATGCTTATTCTGTGAACTCAAGTTAACCTTTTTAAAACATACAGTGAACATCTTAGCAACCATTAATTCAAATACAACCCCCAAAGAATACAACACTACGTAATCCTTTTAGCTTTCCTTTTAACATCCACAAGACTTAAAACACCTTTTACCAGAAGCACTTCAGGTTAAAGTCACTAGTTTTAAATCATCAGGATCGATTTACAGTCTTTAGATTACAGAGAGAGACTCTAATACAGCTTCTGGCTGTGACTGCAGCTATCCAGCTCTGAAAACGAAACTAAAACACACCCTGCAGCAAACAGCCTAAAATGAAAGTAAAAAGCTGACAGACAGCCCAGCTCCACCCACTCTCTGAAGTAGTAATACTTCAGAGTAATAAACACCCATTTCTAAAAAGATACTCTCACTGCAGATATTTATATACACACCCATTTATAAACATTTATTTCTTAAAGGTACTCCCACATGACAATATAGATGTTGCCAGACCTGCTGAGATTTTCCAGCATTTTCTTTTTGGTTTCAGATTCCAGCATCCGCAGTAATTTTCTTTTATCCGTTGATTTATTTTGTTAGCCATGGTTGCAACACTTCCCTTGCTGGAGCTTTGTGCAATAACAGAATATATTTTTGTTGTAAACAGTGTATAGGTGCTTTAAACATTAACTTGTCTGCTGATACACCTTTTAACATAGTTTCTCAGTTTACTGTAGTCAATTTGACCCTTATACCTTCATAGAATCATAGAATTTACAGTGCAGAAGGAGGCCATTCAACCCATCGAGTCTGCCCCGGCCCTTGGAAAAAGCACCCTACCTAAATCTCACACCTCCACCCTGTCCCCGTAACCCGACCTAACCTTTTGGGCACTAAGGGGCAATTTAACATGGCCAACCCACCTAACGTGCACATCTTTGGACTGTGGGAGGAAACCGGAGCACCCGGAAGAAACCCACGCAGAAAAGGGGAGAAAGTGCACACTCCACAAAGACATTGAACCCGGGTCCCTGTGAGGCAGCAGTGCTAACCACTGTGCCACCGTGCCGCCACAGTTTCCTTTCTTTAGATTTAGGACCTTTGTCTCTGTGCGAACTACATCACTTTCAAACTTAATGTAAAATTCTACTATATTATGGTCACATCATAATCGGGGAATCAGCCTGATAATTTTATTATGAAGTCTCGGTGAGCCTGGGTGGTGCATCAAAACAATTTGGCTATAAATGTTGACATTAGGGGGAAACAGATTTGTTCTGCAGTTCTCCACTTGATCAATACTCTTCTGTAAGAGAGAGGTATTGAAAAGAGCCCTCACCATGCGCAGAGATAAATATTTAAATTCCTTCTACATAGCTTAAAGTGGCCACAGACATGTGGTTAGTAATTTCAAGATTTTACACCCCTAATCCCCACCAGATGGGCAAAGTTTAATAGTCACTGCTGTGAGCCCATCAAGTAGCAACTCTGCTGATGTCATTTCTGGGAGCCCTGACACGATGCTGGTTGCTGTCAGGTATCCTGACATCTGTAGTAGGTAAAATATCCCATGGGGATCTCTCCTGCCTGGCTAACGTCCCACCTCGGAGAGCTATTGGCCAATCAGAGGCCATCAGCTCTCCAAAACTGGCAGTGCCACTGAGAGCAGTGGTCACTGCCAGTATTGCAATTGGCCACAGAACAAGGATTGTCACTAGAGCCCTGGAACAAAAGTAAGTGGGGCTTGTTTACCTGGACCAGTAAGGTAGGCCTCAGTGACAGAGGGCAGCGGGTCAATGTAAATGGTGGGGATGGAGAGGCGCCTTCCTATGGGTGTGTAGTCTTTGCCACTGGCAGGTCCCTCCAGTGGACTCAAGAGGCTTGTGCAGGAGGGATCCTGCTTCTACACAGCAGACATGCCCACCAGGGTTTACCTGGAGGCTTGCCCATTTGGCATGGTCCTCACCAGCCACTAGTAGAATACCAGCAGCAACAAGATGAGACCCTTACGTGCCCCTTAATTTCTGCCAGATGACTCTGGAACTTGAATGCAGACACCAATCCTGCAAACATCAAAATGAGTACCATCTGCTATTGCCTGGACAGAATAACAATAAGCAGCGAAGAAGAGATGGTGTTTACATACACAATAAACAGAAAGTAGGTTAAATTGCATAGGATGGAATTTTCCCACATTTTATCAAAGTGTCAGGCTCATATTGAAAACCGGAGTGTAGCTCCTCAGCCCAGTTTTCACTCCTAATCCTGAGCCTCAAAACCAGTGGCCATGGTTTATGCCGTCACTCTGGTGGAGAGGGGCCTGATAGAGCCAGCAAAGCTAACTCCACAGAGATTAGGGCGCCATCTTTGAAGGGAGCCCAGATCAGCATATAAACAGAATGGCCCCTAGCCCACCCCTCATGTAAACATTACACGGAATGGGGGACTACCCCCTCCACTACAGCAGTGGTGATGAGCCCCCCCCCTACCATCTGCTATCGTGCCAACATTGGGGCATCCCCCTTTTACAGGCATCTGGTAACCCCCTCTCACCACCACCTCCCTTGTAGGCATCAGGGCAACCAAACCACCATCCAAGCACCTCCACAACCACAGTCTCAGGGCACTGTTTCCCCCTCATAGGCATCAGTCCTCCCCAACACACATAAGGGGAACACTACCCCTGGGCCTACCCAGAAGGCCCATCTCTGGCACTGCCCCTGGGCACAGGTTGGCACTGCCACATTGGTGCTGCCAGGTTGGCACTGACAGGTTGTTAACCTGTGCTGGGCAGTGACAGGGGGAGTGCTAGGGCACTGCCTGGTTATGCCCCTCTCCCTCAGGGCCTATGCTTACGTTTGCAATCCTGGGAGGGTCCTCGCGACTGAGTCTCGTTTTTTAAAACCTGCTGTAATAATCAGTGAGGGGGGATCATGGGGCAAGGTGGCTGTATATTGAAATGTATGCAAAACTTTTAAAGTGAGGTTCTCACCTTTTGTTCACTTGAACGTCATGACATCACTGGCAAGGTGCGTGGAAAATCAGGAAACGTGATGGGAATCATAATGTGCAATTAACCTGCCCTATTGACTGCCAAATGGCAATGTTATGCTGCTTGCTCTTTAAAATGATTGCATCCTCCAGACAGTACGAACCACGTTATGGATTGGCTGGATCCCTGAACAGGAGGGTTATATTGTGTGGGGCTTTTACCAAATAGAGCTCACCTCTACTACTGAAAGCTTGTCTGCATCTCTTAAAGAGACGGTGCACAGTAGCTGGAGAAGATGCCAGCAGGCATGCAGGAAGTGAGGAGACTGTGGTGTAGAGATTAAATGTTACTGGACACGTAGCCGCAAAATGTTTTCTACTATCTGCTTCCCACCACTTGGTGGCCTTATAGCATATAGCCAGCAGTGCAACATATCCTCGAAGGTTCCTTCAAACTGACCAAATGACTTTGAATAGCAAAGTACATCATCCCTTTCCAGTGCTTTAGTAGTACCTTTGTTCAATATTACCATCCTACCCATTTCCTCCCTTGCCTATCCTTCCTGCCTACATTGCAGATGGGAATATTAAGTACCCAATCCTCCCTTGGTTTGAGTCAAGTCTCTGTATTTGTTCTTATAACATAATCCCATATTTCTTTTGAAGTCATTATTGTGGTAGAAGGTATACAAGTTCTTTTTATTGTCGCGGATGCTTTAAAAGACACAAAGTCGTCCGTGAACAATGTATCGGTATGTGTGTGCATAATTTAAACTTGGAATGAGGAATTTCATTCAAAATAATCCAGCAGCAAAGCCTTGTTACCTAAAAAGAGGAAAAAGGTTAGTTTAATTCACATTATTAGTCTGGAAGGTACTTAAGAAAAATAAAGTTTGGAAAGCATACACATGTAAAAATTAGTCAGAGATGAAAGTAAAAATGAGACTTGTAAGGATGAATTAAATTCAGTCTGTATTATTTGATACAGGCCTGATTGTTTATGAAGTCAAAACTTTTGGTGGGAACTTCCATTCCCCCCCCCCCCCATCTCCCCTCCCCACCCCTGCAGATTAGACCAGAAGATGCCACCAGCAACAAGGGCCAGGAAACTTCAGTCAGTGAAGCTGACATACAAATTAGGAGCAAGAGTAGCTCCCTCGAGCCTGCTTCACCTTCAATAAGATCATGGTTGATCTAATCAATCTCAACTTCACATTTCTGCATCCACCTAATAACCTTTCTTATCAAGAATCTATCGACATCTGCCTTAAAGATATTCAGAGGTTCTGCCTCAACCACATTCTGAGGGAGAGGATTTGAAAATCTCAAAACCCTTTGAGAGAAAATGTTCTCCTCATCTCGGTCTTAAATGGGTCACCGCTTATTTTTAAATAGTGGCCCGAGTTCTAGATTCTCCCACAAGAGGAAATGTCCTTTCCACATCCACCCTGTCAGTTCCCCTTGAAACTGTGTATGTTTTAATCAAGTTGCCTCTTGTTCTTCTAAACTCTAGCTGATATAAGCCTCGCCTGTCTGGCTTTTCGTTATCGGACAACTCGCCAATTCCAAGTGTTAATCTAGTAAACCCTCTCCGAACTGCTTCCAATACATTCCCATCTTTCCTTAAATAAGGAAACCAATACTGTACACAATGCACCCAATGTGATTTCACCAATGCTCTGTTTAACTGAAGCATAATTTCCCAACTCTTGTACTCAATTCCCCTTTGCAATAAATGATAACATTCTATTAGCTTTGCCAATTACTTGCTGCATCACCTTTTGCGATTCATGCATTAAACCACCCAGATGCCTCCACAGACAGGATGGGCCAAATGGCGTCCTTCAGCGCCATAACAATTTTGTGATCCTGTGATCCCAGAGCTCTGCAATCACTCACATTTTTAGGTAATGTGCTTCTATTTCATTCATACTGCCAAAAACAACCTCATATTTTCCCACATTACACGCCATTTACCAAATCTTTGCCCACTTACCTAGCCTCCTTAGAACCAGAAAGACAAATTATAAGGGAGGACTCAGAATCCATGGCTAATTAAAAAAGTTAACGATTCAGTGGACTCGAGTTAAGACCCGCTGAACGGTGTGTTTAATGTGGTGTTTCTTGGTGCCTGCAGCGCTGAGAACGTTCTTGCTATTCAACGGCACTTTGCCTTTTCTTGGCCTGTTTCTCTCCACCGAAGCCGAGCTTAGAGGGATTTCCTGCTGGCGTGCAGGCTCCTCGCAGATCGGGGTGCCATTTTGATTGGCTGCCCCGATCATTGCCCCCCCCCCCCCCAAACCTTGCGGAGGCCCCGAGAACTCCCCCTCTACCTGGCAAGGCGCCTCCGGGCCTGGCCCCTGGCAATGCCAACCTGGCACCTGGACACCCTGGGACTACCAGCCTGACACACTGGCAGTGCCCCTGCCACCCTTCGGTGCCACCTGGGCATCCTGGTAGTGCCAAGGTGCCCAGGTGCCAGGGGGAGTGCCAGGCCTGCCCCCAACCACCCAGGGATCTCCAATGCAGCCAGGTTAATCCGCCTCCACATGTCTCCTGCTGCACCCCTTAACACACCCCTCACAATTGTAAGGTGATCTCCATCCCAGCCACATCATGGGGTCCAAACACTTGTCATGGTGTCCGCTCCCTTCCTCACTCTCCACTTCCTATGTTCTCCCCAGTAGCCAATCTGTACCTCACATTCCCTCCCCAACTCACCTCCCATGCCATGACATGACAGACTTCATCACTATCTGACCTGCCAGAACGCCCCCCTACACTCTCCCCATCTGTCTCATTGAAGAACAAATTCGAGCAGAACTGACATGAGTGGGCGCAGCCTGCCAGAGTCATGCCTGAGTTGGAATGCCTAACACCCTTTGAGGAGAGACCCCTCGAGCTGGCAAGTGAGGAGCAGGACTGCACCTGTGCAGACGGCGAGGTGGGGGGGAGGGGGGGAGGCATGGCACAAAAGTGAAAACCCTCAATACATGCAGCCACGGTGCAAGCCTTACGTGAGTTAACTTTCTCCCATCAGGCTGCCCCTGTCCTGCACTACTGTCATCTCACTTCCCTTGCAGGTCAATTGGTCGGCCAGCCCAGACCATCCTCGTGCCCTCTGCAAACCACAGACCTGAGCTACGCCGAGGGAGATATCCTGGAGACCAGCATCGAAGAGTTGTAACCTGCACTCTCCACCAGTGCAGATACTCACACGTCAGTGGAATTAACCAATAGACAGGCTTCTGGGTCATTCACTGGTGCGGAACACCTAACAGCTGGTGATCCACATCAGGCCGAGGCAGAGACATCCCAGTGATCCGGCACTGTGAGGGATGCCAGAACAGAGGAATCTACTGAGCCCCAGGCCAATGACGTTCCAGGTCTGCGGGAGCTACAACAAGCAGAATCGCGAGCTTCAGGAAGGGATGTCAGCATCCCTCCTCGGACTGCAAGGCTGTTTGGAGGAGTCCCATCACCTTATGTCTGAGGGGATAGTGCTGTCAATCCAATGCAATGAGGCCAACGCTGAAAGATTGGTGTCCATAGTGGAGACTTTGGTGCAGGATGTGCACTCCATGGCAGGGGATGTCTGCTCCATGGGTCAGCCCATGACCACCTGATGGTATGAGCTCCATGACGCAGGGCTTTAATTGCATGGTGCAAGCACCAGTGATCATCCACGGATGTCAGCACGAGAGGACGGCGGGGTTTCTGGATCTCACTCCAACTGCCCATTCATCCTATGGAGGAGCTCAGGAGCCCCTGGCACCCACAGGGAAAAGGTTCAGCAGGAGCACAGCCCGGGGCCTTCTACGCAGGAAACACTGGTGGCGTCCAGACCATCTGACATGCCCCTCCTTTTGAATGATATACCTCCAGTTCCATACTCCAAGGAGGGCAGCCCTGCAGCACCCATGCAGCCTGAAAGCAGGCCAGGGCCCTCAAAGTCCCTTTGGGGGCCGCCGACAAGTTCAACTCAGGCAACAGGGCGTGTAAGTCAGCAGGCCACCTCAACCTACACCATACCAGCCTCCCCAAACAGGTGCCAGAATGTGGCGACTAGGGGATTTTCTCAGTAACTTCATTTGAAGCCTACTTGTGACAATAAGCGATTTTCATTTCATTTCATTTTTGTCACATAGAGGAAAGATGAGGAAGAGTAAGAAACTAAAGGCACCTAGTGGGCCTGGGTGAATTTAAGCACTAGTAGAAATGAGCCACCATTGTAATAACGCATTTGTATTATAAACCACTTTATTCACCCATAAAAAACCTCCACGCTGTCTTGTCATGGCGCCATGCTCCACAAACCCCCGCGCAAACTCGGTGCTTCCTCCCTGTGCAGTGTGAGGAAGGCAGAGCCATGTCTCTCCCACGTGCCACACTGACAATGCAGTAAAGTCATGCCACTCCTCGCGTGACTCCACAGTCCCCCCACGAACAACCCCCATCTATGGAAGGTTCTCCATCCCCTCACATCAATGCTCAGGCTTCTCATGTCCACCAGCATTATCTAGTTATGAGGTCGCCAAGGGCGGAAAACGTGTGGAGAGTCTGTCTATGTCTCAATGGGTGGAGAAAAACACCAGGACCCCTGACCTTGGAGGAGGCAGTAGCAGCAGAGATGCATCATTTTGCCTTTCTGGGCCCCGAGATCACCTTGTTTGATGGCAGGTCACATTCAGCTCTCTGTCAGGCAGGAGTCAGACATTTCACAGAAGGTAAGAGGAACATTGTCTGTCCTTACCGCAAGTCATCATCATTCACTTGCAGTGACTGGCCAATTGCTTTAGCGCCTGCATATGAATGTTCCAGTCATCAGGGTGGCCTCCCACAGGCACCACAGTGGTGAGAGGATGTCAGAACCATGATGGGAGAGGTCTTCACACCCTAGTCCCCCTCGGCCCCATACCAGGAGGCGATGAGGGCAACTCTAGCCTCGTGCTCCACATGGGCCTGGTCATCGGCCAAGGGTCTTCCTCCGCAGGTTGTCCCTCATCACCATCCTCAACACGCTCCTCATCCAAGGAGATGTGGTGCTTTTCCATCTGCTTCTTGTCCAGCTGCTCATCCCGTTGCAGTGCCAGGTTGCGCAGTGCAGCAGGCCACCATGATGTGGGACACCCTCTGGGGACTGTATTGAAGGACTCTCGCCAACTGGTCCAGGCACTGGAACTACATCTTGAGCAGTCCAGTTGCCTGCTCAACCTGTGCACACGTTGATGCATGAGCCTCATTATAGAATTTACAGTGCAGAAGGAGGCCATCTGGCCCACCCAGTCTGCACCGGCCTTAGAAAGAGCACCCTACTTTAGCCCACTCCTTCATCCTATGCCTGTAACCCAGTAACCCCAGCTAAGCTTTTTTGGACACCAAGGACAATTTATTATGGCCAACCCACCTAACCTGCACATCTTTGGATTGTGGGAGGAAACCGGAGCACCCGGAGGAAACCCATGCAGACAAAGGGAGAACGTGCAGACTCCGCACAGTGAACCAAGCCGGGAATCGAACCTGGGACTTTGGGCCCTCCACACTGGCATCATCAGCCACCTCTTGATGGAGTACCCTTTGTTCCCAGGGAGCCATCCCCAGCCGCTGCTCACCCTCAAAAATGTCTGGGCTCTGCAAGCATCCCAAGATGTAACCATCATTGACGCTCTCCAGGAAACAGGCAGACCATATGATGCACATTGCATGGTCACAAATGATCTGGACATTGAGGGAGTGGTATCGCTTGCAGTTCAAAAATGGCAACTCATGCTGCCATGGGGATTGCAGAGCCACGTGGGTGCAGTCAATGAAACCTTGCACCTGGGTCATGCCTGCTATGTGTATGTAGCCCATGGCCCCGCATTCTGCCTCGCCTGGTCACGGTCCAAATTGATGTCCATGAGGGCCCAAGTGAATACTGCACCTGTGACCTCCCCAATGCACATGTGCGTAGCTGACTGGGATGTGTCGCACAGGTCACCCCTGCAGGCCTGGAATAAGCCTCTGGCATAAAGACTCAGAGCAACAGTGGCTATCGGGGCCACAGGCAATAGGTGACCTTCCAGTTCTTATGGTTCCAACTGTTGCATCACGTGGCGCCCCCTGGGACAGTCGCAGTATTTTCCTGGACTTCTGACACCTCGAGGTAGGCAATTCTACGGTGGTATATCTGTGGCCAGTAGTGTCGCCTCTCAGGCTTCACCTTCTTTGACCCTGCTCCTGGAAGGTCAGTGGGCCCTGCCTCCCCTCTTCTGCAGGGCGCAGGTCCTAGCCACAGACAGCAGCACATCAATGTCACTACTACTCGATGGCAATCAAAAGAATTACCAGCTTGACTGGCTCCATGATTCTCCCAAATCAACTGAGAGGAAGAGAAGAGAATGAGAGTCCTGACAATGTCCTGATCCACAGCCCTGTCAGGATCTGGGACAATCACCCATGCGCCTCCCCCTACGTGATGTTAGATGTTTAGCTGCTGTTGTATGAAGAGTCAAAGGTACTGCTCCTTTTCTCAAACACCTTTAATTTACTTCAACAGACTCTGCACAAAACTCAAACATCACACCACCTGACACAAAGGCCACCTGAAGCCCCTTTACATATCAGTGTCAATTATTGGATACTTACATAAATGAGACAATTAATTGGAATGTCTCTTAACCCATTACTTAACAGTCTCCTCTTCCTTGTTTGAAAAAATAATTAGGTGAAAACAAAATTCCAAGAAACTCAAAAACACACACGCAATTTCCCCCCTTCTCCTTTTTTTCATTTGTTTTTAGAATGAAAAAAACAGTCCCAGAAACAGGCGCCCTTCATTAACAATATCCAAAAGTTTCTGTGAGCTAGCCCCTCTTTTTATAAAACAGTCTGACAATTTATAGTTACCATCAACCCATAAAATTTTTGCTATTTCCCCTCTGTCCAACATCTGGTTCAAACTTGCGATGTCTATCCTTATCCTTTTTTCATTGACACTTTTTGTAGAGTGCACATTTTCCCACAGGGATTTATTGTCAATGTGACATTCAATAGGTATATTACCCAAATCTCCCAATCCCAAAATTTCTGTCAATATCTGAGATATATAAAAGGCCACATCCACCGCCTCTAAAAGGCTTAACGTCTCAGCAGCCAAAGTGCTTTGGATCACTCTCCTTATTTTCTTTGTTTCCCACACAAGAGGGCAACATTTACCATTCTTTCCCAAAAGGAAAATTATAAAACCTCCTGAGCTTGAAACCCCATCACTTAAATTTCCATAGGATGCATCACTATAAACTATGAGTTTCAATTGCCTAAGGTCACCTAAAACCGGGAACCTCAAAATACACTCCTGCATTTTTAGTTTGACCAATGCTTTATTTGCTTTTATTATGTCTTCCACTTTGGGATCATTCATTTTTGTACTCAACTCTAAGACATCAAAACTCATGTCCGGTCTAGTCTGTCTTCCTAACCAATTCAGTTGCCCAATTAAACTTCGCAGTGGTCTTTTTCCATCTTTGAAACCATTGCGTCTTTTTGTGAAACCCGGCCACGACTATTTGCTATTGGGCTGATGCTTTCCAAATAAGATTGCTGACGTAAAGTTGCCCCGAACTTAGTCTGTCTGATTTCCAGTCCAATATATTTAAATGCACCGGAAGCCTGACTTCCAACCCTGAATTCTTTCCTCAAACCAGAGATTACAATAGCTTCAAAATCACTAGTCCCACCTCACAAAGAATCATCGACATGCATCATAAAGATGCCAGAAAGATTTCCTTTATAGTGCCAGTAAAATATTGCCGGATCTGCTTTCAACTGGCAACAGCCTAACTTTAACAAAACTGACCTTACCGAAAAATACCAGACTCTAGATGAATCATTTAGTCCATATACACGCTTGTTCAACTTCCAGAGTACCCCTTCTGTGTTAGCGGCCTCTTCAGGAGGACGGAGAAAAATGTCTCTCTGGAGCTGATGCCCCTGCAAGAAGGCAGATTTTATATCTATAGATTTGCATTCCCATGCCTTTGTGGCTAATAGAGCCAAGAAGATCTTTAAAATAACATTTCCTGCCATAGGTGAATCTACCCTTAAATCCTGATCTTCTAAGTTTTCTTCAAAGTCCCTCACCACAAGCCTGGCCTATGCCTTATAAGTTCCATCTGGAAGAAACTTTTCTGTGCAAATCCATCTGTGGCATAGAACCCTTTGTCCCCTATCTGGTACTTCCGTGTATACCCCAAATTCAGTCCAACCATGCAGTTCTTGTTGTTTGGCATCTTTGATAACTTTTTCATCTAACTTATTGGAAGCCACCAGAATCTCACGTGCATGTGGGCTTCTACTCCTATTAGTATTTGTAGTCTTACTCATGTTCCAAGACCTTGATAAACTACATCCCCTCTCCCGCCTGGTATCTTGTTCTGTACTGCTACTGCTTGATCTTTCCCTCTGCTGTGGGATGTCCTTTCAATAGTTCTTGACCTTTTCCTGCGGACCTGTTCACTATCCGATGTACTATCTGAACTGGCACTCCATTTCTGTGCCCTCCATTTTTGAACTTCATGTTCCCAACCCATTGTCTTGACTCCCTTTTCCGAATGCTGTACCAATGTGTATACTTTCCAGTGCCCTTCCCTGCTCTACTAAAAGCAGTTGCATCCTGTCATTGACTTCAGGCAAGTATGTCACTTTTGTACCAACTTTTGGCAGTTGTCCTTTCGGAAAAACGGCTTGTTCTAATTCATCAGAATGGTTGTGTTCCGCTGCAGAAACCCTGTCTATATCAGTTAACTGGTCCTAATAGTTCTGTAACACGTGCGTACCCGATGACCCTGCTTCCTCACCATGTCTGTCTGCTCTGTCCAAATTTGAAAATTTATAGTCTATATCCATTATCCTTGATGAATGTCCTCTAACAGTTTGATTGCCATGTTGCAAAATAATTGTTTTGCCCTCTGTGCCTATGATCTTCCCTGGGCCTTTCCATTCACTAAAAGTGTCTCTCTTGTATTATGCTATGTCTCCTTGCTGAAAAACGGTATTTGATGGCCATTCATGATGCCTTAAAGCTCTGCAAATTCTTTCAGAGACTTCTGCTTCCAAAAAAGCTTTTCTACTGCTTTGTAATGCATTTAAATGCTCAGCAAAGGCAGAACTAATTGTAGTCCCTTCCTAAGCTGGAGGTTGATCATCCAAAATGGACGGAACTTTAGGATTTCTACCAAACACTAATTGATAGGGACTATAGCCCCCAACCACCTGCAATCAATTATTTGCATGTACCGCACATGCTAAAGCTTAATTTAGCTTGCAATTCGGTCTCTCTACCAAAATGTTTCCGGAGCATGTCATTGATTACAGCATGGTTCATTCACAGACACCATTACTAAATGGGCTTTCGGCAGCCGTATTCATAACTGTGATATTCACGTTTTCACACATATTCCTAAACTCATCATTAGCAAATTTTCCCCCATTGTCCATAAGGAATTTTGACAGTGGGCCCATTCCTGTCCCTATCCATTTTTCCACGATTTGATCCAGAATTACTCTCTTTTCTTTACTTTGTTTCTTTACTTTGTGCAATCGTTGATTGACTAAATATGGTTGCTAAATCTACAAAATAAATATATTATTGGCTTTATCACAGATCTTAAGGTCCATGGTCAAGTCGCTAAAATCCCTGGCCAAAGGTAAGATTATTATCGGTCATGCTGGTGTCCTTCGAGACGTCCTACAAACTTCACAGCGATCACTAACCTGTTCTATCAGTTTAGTATAGTCTTCATCCTTTACCCCTGCATCCTTTAATACATTTTTCAGCCTCCGAGGAGACGGATGCGCAAATTGCCAATGAGTTTTAATACAACAAGCTTTTTATCAGCTAAAGTCCCATTTTCAACTGCCATTAACACATCCTTAACAGCTCTATTTGAAATATTATTTGTCAGTAATGGAATATAATAGTGTCCCGACTGTGTAAATTATAAGTCCACCGTCTTTCCAAAAACTGTTGCCTTATCCTGTTCCATATCCAGTTTCGTGTGCGCTTTCTTCATTGATGGTCTGCTCAGAAGCAAAGGTATCTCACTTGATACAACATCCGTGCTAATGAAATGATTCACTCCAGCAATATTGCAAGGGATCACCACTCTTTTCAGCGACTTCAGAATATTTTCATCCCCAAACCTGAAACTTGTGGAACTTTCAAATTCCTTAACCTTGTTACGATTTTCAGCATTCAAAGAGTCCATTTTAACCATTTAACATTTTAACCAGTCAATTCCACACATAGTAGGTGTGCAGCCACTGTCCAATACAGCACAATTGAAAGATTCTGCAACCAACACCCTCATTACCAGTGCAAAACTGCTTGTTAATAGACAATGCCTTCTTTCTGGTAACTATCTTTTTCCTCTTCTGACTCTTCCGTGTCATGTATCGCTTCAAATACTCTATTATAACGTGTTGGACAATTGAAAGCATAATGATATTGAGAGCCACATCGAAAACATTGATTTATCATGCCCTGTGTATTTCTGGGGTTCATCTTCCTATTGGAGGTTCGAACTGGGTTTCTGTCTTCATAATTCCCTGGTCCCGATTTCCTTCTACAGTCTTGGAACCTGTTCACAGCCGTACGATTTTGCCATCCTGTTAGTAGTGTATCTTCCATATTCTGCTTTATTGCAGGCTGACCTATTTGGGTCATCAGAGCCATCGGAATCGAATGTTTCCCTAGAAATTTGGTTAAAGCTTCTGTCATCTGATCGAATAAGGTATCCTTATCTGCAAACTGAACTCCTGTCAAAACCAGGAGCCTATCCATGTTGCTCACTATAGCACAGTCAATTTAGCTTAAAGGCCAACACAGACTTTAACCAATTCCAGGTTGTGTTTCTGCAGCCTTTTATATAGTCACTTTATATGCAAAATTCCATGATATAGTCGTCAATGGAGAAATCCTCTATTTTCTGGAACCTATCAAAATCCGACCATACTTTATACACAATTAACAAGTCATCTTTTTAATAAATCTTATCCATATAAAGTAGTAGAGTCTGCAGACCTTCTTCTGAGTCTAACTCTTCCAATTCCAGCTCACAATACACTTTGCTTCGGATTTTACTGTCATAAGGTAGAGAAAGAGCCAATGCCATACCTTGTTTTCTCTTTCCCAAGGCAGTTACTTTAGTCCACATAACTACTGCACTTCTCCATTGATCGTACGATCCCCTTTCAGAAAATAAGTGGGGGTAGTCATATCCGGCCATCTTTATCCTAGGTTCAGCCATATATCTTCTTTTTTTTTCTTCTCACTCACTCCTTGGTTTGGTCTGGAAAAGTTGTATCTTTCAACCCTTCACATTTGCACAGCAACTATCCTCTGCTACCATTTGTTAGACGTTTAGTTGCTATTGCATAATGAGTCACAGGTACTGCTCCTTTTCTCAAACACCTTTAATTTACTTCAACAGACTCTGCACAAAACTCTAACATCACATCACCTGACACAAGGCCACCTGAAGCCCTTTTATATAATCAGTGTCAATTATTGGATACTTAACATAAATAGTACAACTAATTGGAATGTCTCTTAACCCATTATTTAACATGTGAGAACCTTTCCACTGAGCCTCACTCCCTCCCCTGTCACACAATAGCCTTTTCCCAGCAATTCCCCTCTCATCTCAACCTGAATGAAGTGTGTTCCCTTGAGAGCCTGAGCAGGCCACCACCCAAGGGTGAGGAGTGAGGGCAGTTGAGTGCATTCAATGGACCTACATTCTAACCTCAAGGGGGAACTAGACACTACCACTCGTCATCTCCTGAACGGGATGACAGACATCCGCCTTCACCATAATGCCTTGCATTGTGGGCCACATCTGTGTTACATCTCTGTATAAGCATTGGAGTTCAGTGCTTGCGGGCTACGTTTTCAAAGGGTTAAATATTGGTCGCCAAACAGTGGCACGCTCATGCATTGCAATGCTGACTAAATTGGCACAATTGACTCATCAAAGAAGGATCAGGGAGCAAATTAGGCAACTGGCTTCCCCTTGTGACAGGTGAGTCATACCTGATGCAAGTAAAGACTGAAATTTAGAGTCAACTTCATCCTCATTCCCCCAGCTCTCATGGGCTGTGGATTAAATGAGTATTCCAACTTTAACAGGCAGCCACCTATATAACTGACAAACATGCCCCCATAACTAGTGGCCGTGTACTTGCAGACAACCCATGCCCTCAGGCTCCAAAGTTCAGACTGTGTGGGACCTCATTCTGACTGCACTCATCCTCCCCTTTGTGTGAGGATCTTCAGCCCTCATGAGGCTAGGAACCATCTCTTGTCAGAGTCCCTCAATCTGCCCATGCAGCCTGGTATCTCATGGGACCCCACCCAGAGACATCACGTGGTCCCTTGTGGATTCACCTGCTCCCACCCACGTCCGAGCTGCCACTAGAAGGGCAATCCCTTAACATTGATATCGCCACAAGCCTAGCAAGAGCAACTCGGGAAGCAGGGCCCGAAAACTAGCCACCAGACCCCTTTAAACCTCGAGGCTCTCAACCCTGAAGGGCTGCTAAGGCCTGTGAGGAACCCCATCCCCTCAGATGCCAAGATTGAAAACCCCACCCAGCCCCATGTTTCACTTATCTGGTTCTCCCACATATTCCCCGGTGCCCCCTCTGAAATTGGCATCCTGGAGGGTGATGGTGACCTGAACACTCACCTCCGATATCCTCCTTGGAGGTGAGCTCACCACATTTTCGTTTTTTATACAGCTGTTGTAAATTGTGCCGACACGATGAATATTCAGTGAGAGTGAAACCCTGGCGAGAGGGCTCGGTAATGAATGAGGTTCCCAACCTTCCATGGCGGGACTCTCGTTGGATCACCGGCAAGGGGCCTGGAAAATTGGGGCATACGACCTTGCCAGCGAGAATTACGTTCACCAATTTTCATTATATTTTCAACCCGCATCGCCATATTTACAGACTCTAACACGAGCTGAAAATCGCCCCCTTGGTTCTTAGCTTCTGTCCTGGTCAAGGCACAATTTACATTCTTACAATGAGGCATCAACAAAATTTAATCATCTCCCGTGTGAGCCATAATTAAATCAAGGATTGCCTTTTGTTCTCTCGAAAGAGGAGACCCAGTCTGAAATCCAGAATTCTTTCTGGTAGCTTTGAAACAGTCTTTATACTCAGTCCAACATTGTTTTTTTTATGTAACCTTTAAAAAGGTTTTCTAAAAATTTCTAATATCATAACTGCATACCGTAACAATATGTAAAATTGGAAAGTGCATCTCTGTCAGCAATAGAAAGGTTACAGAAGTTAAGATTGGATTGTTATGCCAGCCAGATAGAACCATATATGTGTGTTTCATCGGATCTACAAATCTTTCTGAGATCAGGAGAGGTTAAATTTAAGCCAGTTATGCAGCCTGCACCATGCAAAGTGAATTCACCTGGAAGTAAAGAATCAAGGGGGAGTGGATAACACTTTTACAGACAGAGATTCACAATTTTAGCATTTCAGAAGACTAAAAGAATCATCCCAGAGAAAGGTGAGTCTACATATTCAAAAATACTAGCTTCTAAAGATGAATCTGCATCTGTTCTGAAAACATTACTAACTACAACCATATAGATTTGAACCAATCAATGGACTGGTTATCTAAGGCTGTTAACTTCACATTTAACCAAGGACTTTAATCTTAAATTAATCTTGCCAATTCATATCAATCTCAGAAGCTGATCTCAATTTCAAATTTATAATTAGCAAACAATTAATGTTAAATTACCATGACATAACCAAACTGCTTTTTACCGCCATTATTTATTTTGTCAATCAATACTCTGTTAATAATTTGCATAGCCAACTTTTACATTTATTTAAAATGTTTCTGACTATGATTCCAAGAATAATAAATATTTTTTAATTGATGAGTTTGATCTCTGACTTCTTGGACACTCAGCAAAAAGACAGTTATTTATTCAAATTACTTAGAGGTTGGTCACGCAAATGCTATTTTCATCGAAATTAGCTCATGCAGGACAGTTCACTTAGCCAAATATAAGCATCATATGGTAAATCTCAGACATTTCCTTGGCAAAAAGTTAAGTTGAAGTAGTTAAAGATTTAGATGGTACCCTTACTGAATATGCTGTTTTAAAAAAAATCTTTATTGTCACAAGTAGGCTTACAGTGATACTGCAATGAAGTTACTGTGAAAAGCCCCTAGTCGCCACATTCTGGCGCCTGTTCGTGTACACTGAGGGAGAATTCAGAATGTCCAATTTACCCAACAGCACGTCTCTCGGGACTTGTGGGAGGAAACCAGAGCGCCCAGAGGAAACCCGCGCAGACACGGGGAGAACGTGCAGACTCCACCAGACAGTGACCCAAGCCAGGAACCTTGGACCCTGGCTTTGTGAAGCCACTAGTACTAACCACTGTGCTACCATGTTTAGAATATCAATCCCACTGTTTTAACATAATATGCTCATATTATACTGTCACATGATTTTAACAAAGGAATTGCTTTTCTTTAATGACAAAACACTTCTGTTAAATTAGCGGAGAGAGAAATCTGATGTGTGTGTTCGTTGTTCCTGTGATACTAGTAATTATTGTAAATTCCAGGGAATTTACACCTAAGTTTCATATTCCTGATGTTCAATGGCTTTAGTGTAACAGTCATTATATGAAGTCATATATTATCCAAAATAATAGTTTCAATGTTTATCACTTGCAGGAGGTGTTCATAATGGTGAATATGTGTCATGGCTCTACTGCTATGATCCAATAATGGATGTATGGGCCAGAAAACAGGACATGAACACCAAACGGGCTATTCACGTTCTGGCTGTGGTGAATGATCGGCTGTACGCTATTGGGGGAAACCATTTAAAAGGTGTGCTACTAGTGATGAAGGTACAGGAATTGGAACAGATTTTATGTATGAGATCCACCACCACATTGGAAACCCAGTTATAGATCAGGCTGTTTAGTGCTGAAATGGGGAGCTGTAAAGCCTGTTATGATCCCCATGGGGGAACCAGTAACCAAATTTGCCAAATTACCCCAAATTAATTACCAACAAAATTTAACGTTTTGTACTTTTTACTTAAACATGAATCAGAATGTAGATCAAACCTTCCCTTGATCTGCTTTCAAAGCCAGCTCTTTAGCCCTGTGCTAAACCAGCCCCAGTTGATACTTCTTCCAGATCAAGGGTTGTCAGGTTACTTGGACCAGTATTTCTTATTATCCAGGAGATATAGAACTGATTTCTTTACAATTGATGCAAACTCTTAAAAGTCATTCTCCAACAGTTTTAAAAGCAATTGCAGGTTCCCTTTTCCTTATTGTGCTTCAGTTCAAAGATCATCAGAAGCCTTATTGTGCTTCAGTTCAAAGATCATCAGAAGCCTGAAACAGCTTGTATGTATATTTATACTACTGTCAGATCACTTGTACCATGCACATAGCCAAAGGATGTGATGAAGTTGTGCCTATGGGGTTTAGGTCAGCCTTGAACCTATATCTAGCTACATATTGAAAACCGTGAGACTACAAACACATCCCATCTTTACTGTTGGGTAAATGGAAACTCCCTATGTTTACATTTATAACGGAAAAAGCTATTGGTGCATTAATATAAAATGAAAACCTGATTATCAGCCATGATTGGTGGTGCTGCAACATCAATTGGTCAGCTTCACCCAATATTATCCTTCTGGTCTTTAATCAACAAGATTTCCATTTATTTGTCCATCAACTTTGGAGCTTCCCTGCAGGTTAAAAACAATGGCCAGGATTTTCCACTCCCCCACCGCCCCCCTCCCGCACCCCCCACCCAACCCCATCAAACCCCAGCTCCATGAATTGAGATTTCAAACCCTTGACAATTTTGATGGAGTCAGGCCAGATATTCACATTGTGACATCACGGGCAGCACGGTAGCACAGTGGTTAGCACAGTTGCTTCACAGCTCCAGGGTCCCAGGTTTGATTCCTGGCTTGGGTCACTGTCTGTGCAGCGTCTGCACGTTCTCCCTGTGTCTGCGTGGGTTTCCTCCAGGTGCTCCGGTTTCCTCCCACAGTCCAAAAATGTGCAGATTAGGTGGATTGGCCCGCGCTAAATTTCCCTTAGTGGCAAAAAGGTTCGGTGGGGTTATTGGATTACGGGATAGAGTGGAGCTGTGGGCATAGGTATGGTGCTCTTTCCAAGGGACAGTGCAGACTCGATGGGCTGAATGGCCTCCTGCACTGTAAATTCTATGATCTGTTGAACATTGAATTTTTTGAGGCCTAAATCGTCAGGGGGCCAGTTAAGAAGGGATCCCTCCTTGTCCTCCAAAAGCCCATGCAGGGAAACCTCACAAGCTGCCCATTTGGCATGGGCTTCTCTTGCTGCTGGTTAAATCATGGTGGTGAAGGAATGAGGCCCTTAAGTAGGAAATAATTAATTAATTAAGGGTCTCAATTGACTCACAGGACTGCAGACTGCCCAATACCATCCCTGCTGGTGTATACTTGCAGAGATAACAGAGGGCAGGTCAACCACTGGATTTAACACACCTCCCACCTTCAAACCTGCCTTCCTTGTGTGTGTGTTGCGGGGAAATGGGGTGGAGGGAATATAAAATCCCTCTCTCTGAAGCACTTTTCCAGCATCCACTAGGTACACAACCAATGAGTCATATCATAGCACTGGCAAGTCTTTGAAGTTCTCTTGAAATTTTTAAAAATCAGGCATTCATCATTCCTTTTGAAAAACTTTACTTGTCTTACATTCTCCGAAATTGTCAATCAAACACAGCCAGTGAAAGTACCACTGAAAAATATTTAAGCCACTCACAACTCTTAAACTTGTCCAAATAAATGCCTTGATAATCAATTTCAAAGAAAGATAAAGCAATTACAATCTGTTTAAGCAAAACTAGCAGTACTTTTTGCAGCTGTGTAAACAACTCCTGACCAGGCTGAGTCCATTCGTCATTCATAATGAGGCCATCTGGCAATTGTAACAAAAGATGCAGACTGAACAGATGTCAGGCATCTGTTTCAGTAAATAGCAGCTCCGTTAGTAACAAACAGCCAGTGAAGTTTTCAGTGATCAATAAATTCTGCTACAACCTCGTGCCATTAAACAGTCCTATTTTCATTTAGTTCGTGACATTGTGGGGAAAACCTTTGCAATTAATCATATTGAATTTGCATAATACCTCACACCATTTGACACCTTATCAGAAATTAGAATATTTTTTATTTTTATGTTGATAGTACATGGTCAGTGAGTGTGACTCTGTTGCATAATCCTGCTGCTGCTAACATCCAGCCAGAATTAAAAAATAGAACTTTCCACTGCTGAAAGGCCATCCACTGAATTTTCTTGTGTCCCAGAATTGATCCAAAATATAAGCCTCTTTATTTTTGATCCATCTGTTTGTCTAGTAGCAACAACTGGCATCATGGTAAAGAAAAAATGGAGCAATAGAATAGGCTATAGGCTATTTACAAGAATGTCACTTTCTTCGAGCCCTGACCTACAATATTGGCAAAATACTGAATTGTAGGATAGAGTCATTGAAAGGTTAGAGCACAAAAGGGGGGCCAATCAGCCTTCCTATTCTGTACCGACACTCTGCAAGGGCAACTCAGCAACTCATCTGCCCTTTCTGCATAACCCTGCATTTTCTTCAGTTTGGTGAATTATCAATTCCCTTTGGAAAGACAGAATTGAATCTGCCCCCATTGCATTGGCAATGTATTCCAGATCCTTAACCTGCTAGTAAAAATGTTTTTCCTCAAGTCACCTTTGCTTCTTTTGACAATAGAATCATATAATCAAATAGTTTTATGGAAATTAGTAACAGAGTTCAGTACTGTATTCCACAAAAGTGGCTGCCTGCTGTCGAGGTGACTCAGGCCATATTGCTGCAGTGGTATCTTGTAGCTTGATATTTACTAAATCTAACTGGAAAGATAAAAACAATTTCAATTATTTTCCTTTTATTTTTGATATAGTTTTCATTGATTCCCTCCTTAGTTTCACTCCCCTTTCCTGTGCAAACAACCTGCTGTCAGACCTTTGTCAATACAATGCACCAAACACTTATTTGTAAAAGCTGCCTTGAAAGAGTCTTATATGCGTATAGGAGATGTGCAAGAAGGTTCCCAGGGTAATTTCTCCCCACGTTTTTTATAATTAATTCCTGTCAAAGAATGGAAATTCACCACATGCTCAAGACTAAGTGTGCTAACAGAACAACACTCTCCTGGGTTATTCTACTCATGGGGCTGATGCAGGAAGCCAGCAAGTGAATAAAACGCTAAATAAAACATATATATGTTTTGTAGAATTTTTACCTTATTGCAGTTATTACTGATAGGCTCACTGCCAAATTAGCACCTGAAATAGGTACTGCTTTCTGGATAAGACCATACCTGCATGAGTTGTCTCTTATCTATTAACTTGAATAATTCAATCCATTTCAATATTTTTGACTCAATTTTGCAGGTCCATAAATATATTCCAGTTGTGCTCTCTGTCAGAAAATGCACACTATAAATTTGATTCTTGATAGGACATTTATGTACACATTAACAGTAATTATTACTGCTTTCAAAATAGGAATGTGTGCAGATAAATGAAGGTTAAGCAGTTATGAGCAATTAATTATTCAGATATACACACCAGGAAATAATGAAGCAAAAGTATTAAGGATCTTCAAAACAATGAACATTTAAGAAGGTAGCAGGAACGTACATTATTTAAGGCAATATATGCTTAATGTGCAAATGGAATTTCCCAGGTTTACAATGGGAGAAAAGGCACATTGCTAACCATTGAATCCTGTTAGCAAATCTCTGCACCAAATATAATGTATTAATATTTGTACGAACATGGTAAACAACCTTGAACCTTTGTGGACTTTTCTGATCTCCTTTGATGGAAGGATAGCAGAAACTCTCAAGAAACTGCAGAAATGTCCGATTATGGTCATTTACAATTTTTCATGGATTCAACCACTCTCATTGGTGAATTTTCACAGAAATAATCATAGAATGATGCAGCACAGAAGAGGATTCATCCCATTGTGTCTGTGCTGGTGCAAATTAATCCCACTCCACTACTCATTCCCTGTAGACCTGAACATTTTCCCCCTTCAAGTATTTATCCAGTTTCCTTTTGAAAGTTAGAACTGAACTAACTTTCACCACCCTTTCAAGCATTACATCCCAAGTTATTCATGAAGGCTCCACCCTCTCAACCGTGCCCCTTGCCTGAGGTGTGGTGATCCTCAGGTTAAATCACCACCAGTCAGTTCTGCCCTTCAAAGGGGAAAGCAGCCTATAGTCATCTGAAACAATGGCGACCTTACCTTTTACCTCATCCCATATAATAATTCACTGAATTCTTTTCCCACATCTCTGATTCTTTTTCCAATTACCTTAAATCTGTGTCCATTAGTTACTACTTGTCTGCTACTGTCAAAAGGTTTCTCTTTATTTAATCTAGCAGGACCAATTGTGATTTTGAACACCACTATAACATCTCTTAATCTCTGCTCTAAGGAGAACACTCCCTTTCTCTGCTCTCGCAATGTAACATAAGTCTTTCATTCATGGTACCATTCTAGTAAATATCCTCTGTGCCGTATCTAAATCACTAGCATCCTTCTGAAAGGGTAGTGCCCAGAATTGGCCACATTATCCCAGCTGGAGTCAAACTGATAAATTATAAATAATTAACATACCATCTTTTCTTTTGTACTCCAGGCCTTTATTAATAAAGCTCAGGATCTGGTTTGTCTTTTTAACAACCTTCTCAACTTATTCTGCCACATTCAAATAATGTTGTACATAGTCGCCTCAGTTTCTCTGTTCCTGTAGCACCTGTTAAACTGGAGCATTGTCTCTCTTCATTCTGCCTGTCAAAATGCATCACCTCACACTTCTCTGTTAATTTTCATCTGGCATGTTCGCTAATCTACACCCTCTTGGATTCTGTTACTCTCCTCACTGTTTTGTGTTATCTATAAACTTTGAAATTCTACATTATATACTGAGTCCAAATCTTTAATCTATATCAACAAGAGCACAGGTTCCAACACTGACCACTGCATACTTTAGCTCACTGGGCTAAATCACTAGTTTTTAAAGCAGACCAAACAGGCCAGCAGCACGGTTCGATTCCCATACCAGCCTCCCCGGACAGGCGCCGGAATGTGGCGACTAGGGGCTTTTCACAGTAACTTCATTGAAGCCTACTCATGACAATAAGCGATTTTCAATTTTCAATTTCAATACTTCCCTCCTGTCCACTTAAAGGAGAGACTGGAGAGAATCACGAAGGACCAAATACTCCATAATCACTTCAGTCACTGAGGGTGGAATTTTGTGGTCCTAAATAAACTTTAAGTTTATTTTTTCAAATTGAAAGTAATTGTCCGACCATCCCTTCTGTTCTAAATGGAAGAATATGACAAATTGGGCCAATGACTCATCAAAAGGACAGTCCAGGGTCTTATATACACCTTTATTCTTTAAGAGCAGTGTTGAAGTAAGCAGCTATGTCAACTGTATCAAGCAAAACTGTTTCCAGCTCATTATTTTAATTCAAAATGCTTCTTTTGGTCCAGGTTTCTCACATCTTGATGTTATGCTCGTTGAATGTTATGATCCTAAAGGTGACCAGTGGAACATTCTCCAGACTCCTATCTTGGAGGGTCGCAGTGGTCCAGGCTGTGCAGTGTTAGACGACAATATTTACCTTGTTGGTGGCTACAGCTGGAGTATGGTGAGGCAGATTTGATACAATATTTTAAAAGTATTTCAATGATAATTGTGTATTGTAACACAAACCACAAATATAAGGCAGCAACCCTGAACAATAACTAGTATTTTTTCATTGCCTCTTATTTGCTATGAATATCTGCCACTTCACACTTGCAAGTCAAATTAATGCTTCGTTGTCAGATTAGAACATTGTTATTTCTTTCCAGTTACCAGATGCAGTAACATCTACTCAAATTCAAATATATGAGTGTATTGCATTGTTCAATTTAAATTTGTTAATTAGTTATTTAAGTTTATGAAATTTAGTTTTGGTATGCGTTTCTGGAAGTGTTGTCGATAACTTCTTCCACTCTTGGCTCCTTCAATTATTTTGAGTGCTAATGACACATCACTTTATATAGGATCTGTCTATACATTACTACTCTGATGGATGTGGCCAGGGTAACTCCCAAGTTGAGAAGAGTACAGAATCATCAGTTTCTATACTAGACACATCTGCAACAAGGGCAATGTGGCTGGAGAGGCTGCTAGAAGTCTTTGCAAAAGTGATTTTGAATTTTTTTAAAAAATTATTAATGGGATGTGGCCATCACTGGGACAGCATTTATTTGCCCACAATTGCCCTTGGACTGAATGGCTTGCTAGGCCAGTTCAGAGGGCATTTCAAGAGACAACAATATTGCTGTGGGTCTGGAGATACATGTAGGCCAGACAAGGGTGACAGATTTCCTTCCCGAAAGGGCATTATTGAACCAGATGAGTTACTTTAACAATCGACAATGGTTTCATGGTCATCGTTAGACTTTTAGGGCGCGGTTCTCCGCACTCACGACGGGTCGGAGAATAGCGGGCGGCGCAATTTTCACGGCGACGCTGGTCCGACGCCCTCCCGCTATTCTCCGAACCCCGCACAAACTCCAAGTCTCCATTCCCGTCAAACGCCTCGAACGCGCCCACGACACGACCAGAATCGCTAGTTTTTGGCCCCCCGCTATTCTCCGGCCCGGATGGGCCGAAGTCCCGACGTCATCACGCACTGTTTACACGGCGTCCAACACACCTGCTTTTCAAGTTCGTCAACCAGTCGTGCTGGCTGACGACAGCTTCGAGGAGGTGAGCGCACCGCTCAGCGCACTGCTAGAGTCTGGCCACAACGAGGAAGGCATCCCTGAGAACGGGAGGGGGGTCCAGAGCGGGGGGGAGTGGGGGAGACGGAGGGGGGGAGTGGGGAGATGGAGGGGGGGAGGTGGGGGAGACGGAGGGGGGGAGTGGGGGAGACGGAGGGGGGGAGTGGGGGAGACGGAGGGGGGAGTGGGGGAGGTGGAGGGGGGAGTGGGGGGAGACGGAGGGAGGAGATGGAGGAGTGGGAGTGGGGGGGGGGTGTTAGGGAGAGAGTGAGCGAGTGACCCGTCCAACCCCATAACAAAATGTCTGCCACCATGCCATGGCGTGCCGGTCACAAGGACAAGGCCGCTGTTTGCCCTGTGGCTTACGGCCGCAGATGATGCCCCTCCTCTGATCGATGGCATCGAGCAGCGTCTCGACATCGGCCTCAACAAACCGAGGGGCAGCTCTCCTGAGCTCCGACATCATGGCCGACAGATTCTGTGCTTGCCCGCGCCTTTTTACGGCGTCGGGCGGCGTCACGTGGGCGTGGTCGTATCGTCGTCGCGTTCCGTCGTCATCGCGCACGTGATTGACGCGGCCTTGTTCCTAGCCCATTTCCCGGACGTGAATACGTCGGGAAATGGACCCTTCCCGACCGTCGTAAAACGCGCCCGTTTTAACGGCCAACTTCGCGATTTTTCGCGGGTGCGGAGAATCGCGCCCTTAATTCCAGACTTTTTTTCAATTAAAATGCCACCACCTGCCATTTTGGTTTTCAAGCACATGTCCTAGAGCGTTACCCTGGGCCTCTGAATTACTTGTCCAGTGACAATACCACTACACGACTGCCTACCCTTTCTGTAATGGTTCAACATGGCAGAGAGTAGGTTCACAAGATTTTCTGTAGCTGCACCAGGGGCCTTGGTCAGGAGATGGAAGATGAAAGGTGTCATCTATCCACAGGACGCCAGGAGGCCTTCGAGACAAACTTTACAAAGGCACTGGCACCAGAAAGCCTGATAGTCAATGCCAGGATTCTATCCTCAAGAACTTGCATTCAGTGATGCAAGACGTTGAATAGCTTCACACGAATGGTCACGGGCAGTGAATTCACATTCAAATACCATATCCCAACAACTGCCTTACCAACCTCACACATTGTTCAATGCACCACAGCCCCAACATTCACCTACCAACAATCTCTGTCAATGACAACTCAATGCCCATATTTGTATCTTCACCTCACCTTCACACACTCAGCACTGTTATAACCCTCACACCACATCGCACAGCTTGAATGCACTACCAGCTCTTCATTTAGGGCAGCCACATCAGCCAAACACATTGGGCGCGATTCTCCCAAAGAGGGAGAAATCGTAAGGCTGGGGTCAACTCCGGGCGGGTTTGAAGCCAGCCTCCCCCTCCCCGACCGGGAACCGATTCTGGTCCCCGGTCGGGGCTAGCATGCCGCCGCCGTAAACTCCGGCATCGCGGGCTTAACGAATTTCGTTAAGCCCGCTTGCCAGAGTTTGCGCCGGCTGACGCGTCACGTGACGTCAGCCGCGCATGCGCGGATTGGAAGACTCCAACCCGCGCATGCGCGGATGACGTCATCGCGCATTTGCGCGAAACCCGCGCATGGCGGGCCGGGATGCCCCTCAGCCGCCCCGCGAAGTGATACAGCGGGGCGGCGGAAGGACAAAGAGTGCGCGGGTATCGGACCCGCTGCCCGCGATCGGTGACCACCGATCGCGGGCCCATGGCACCCTTGGCACGGCCGTGGTACTGCCGTGCCAATCGGTGCCATGGTTTTAAAAATCGGCACTTTACGGCCGTTTTTACGAACGGCCAGACCAGGTGTGTTTGCCGTGCGTAAAAACAGCCGTAAAGGGCTTGGAACTCGGCCCATCGGCCAGCTGAGAATCGCTGCTGGCCGTAAAAAAACGGCGGCAGCGATTCGTATCGGGAGTCGGGCGTGGGGGGGAGGAGAATAGTGGGAGGGCGTCAGACTAGCGTGGCCGTAAAATTTTACGAACCCCGCTATTCTCCGCACCGTCGTGAGTGCGGAGAATTGCGCCCATTGTATCACCTTCACTGACCTCTTCCCTCTCTCGTGCAGTTCAAAGTGGTACATAACCAGAGGCAGCAGCAGCAAACTGACATAACTCCATATCCTTCCCCCGACTGAGGAGACAGTGATTTCTGATATTGTAATGACCACGACTGAGGCATGAGGCATATTGGGGCTCAAGCTACTAATTGTGCTGTCACGTCCATCTTCCTCTCATCTCACAATCTGACTTACAAGCTGGAGAGGGTGTGAGGAGGCACGTCTAGTTTCCACCCACTGCCCTCTTTGTCTGACCACAAACATACCTCTGTGCCTTTCTCCTTTTGGATGCCCAAGAGTGGTCCCTGGACATATCAGAGATAGCTTAGAGATAAGAACTGCATGAAATGAGACACGTGCAGCCACTTGGGGGACAAGGATTAAGTAGGAGAGGTAGTGGCCTAGTGGTATTATGATTGGTGATCCAGTGAGCCAGGGTAATCCTCTGGGCACCTGGGTTCGAATCCCATGGCAGATAGTGGAAATTAAATCCAACAAATATCTGGAATTAAAGTCTAATGATGACCATGAAACCATTGCTGATTGTCATTAAAAAAAATAGCTGGTTCCTTTAGTGAAGAAAATCTGCCATCCTTACCTGGTCTGGCCAACATGCGACTCCAGATCCACAGCAATGTGAACAAAGAAAAAAGAAAATTACAGAACAGGAACAGGCCCTTCGGCCCTCCCAGCCTGCGCCGATCCCGATCTTTTATCTAAACCTGTCGTCTATTTTCCAAGGATCTACTTCCCTCTGTTCCCCGCCCGTTCATATATCTGTCTAGATGCATCTTAAATGATGCTATCGTGCCCGCCTCTACCACCTCCGCTGGCAAAGCGTTCCAGGCACCCACCACCCTCTGCGTAAAAATCTTTCCACGCACATCTCCCTTAAACTTTCCCCCTCTCACCTTGAAATCGTGACCCCCTTGTAACTGACGCCCCCACTCTTGGAAAAAGCTTGTTGCTATGCACCTGTCCATACCTCTCATAATTTTGTAGACCTCAATCAGGTCCCCCCTCAACCTCCTTTCCAACAAAAACAATCCTAATCTACTCAACCTCTCTTCACCCTCCATACCAGGCAACATCCTGGTGAACCTCCTCTGCACCCTCTCTAAAGCATCCACATCTTTCTGGTAATGTGGCGACCAGAACTGCACGCAGTATTCCAAATGTGGCCTAACCAAAGTCCTATACAACTGTAACATGACCTGCCGACTCTTGTACTCAATATCCCGTCCAATGAAGGCAAGCATGCTGTTTGCCTTCTTGACCACTCTATCCGCCTGCGTTGCCCCCTTCAGGGTACAATGGACCTGAACTCCCAGATCTCTCTGTACATCAATTTTCCCCAGGGCTCTTCCATTGACCATATAGTCCGCTCTTAAATGCTCTCTGAAATGGCCGAACAAGTCACTAAGTTGTAATTCTTACAAATAAAAAGTAAAGAAACTGGACATCGACCGAGGCACTGGAAATGACAAAGGCAAACCCAGCCCTCTCGACCTGCAAAGTCCTCCTACTAACATCGGGGGGAGGGAGAATTTTCTGACAAACTAGTTAAGCAACAGGCTGACATGGTCATACCCATGGTGTCATGCCTTACAGATAACGACCCAGACACCATCTGTCACCATCCCTGGGTATATCCTGTCCCACCAGCAGGACACACCCAGCAGAGGGTGGCGGCACAGTGGCATATGGGTGGGAGTTGCCCTGGGAGTCCTCAACATCGACTCTGGATCGCATGAAGTCTAATGGCCTCAGGTCAAATATAGCAAGGAAACCTGCTGATTATCACGTACCGTCCACTATCAGCTGATGAATCAGTACTCCTCCATGTTGAACACCACCTGGAGGAAGCATTGAGGGTGGCAAGGGCGCAGAATGCACTCTGGGTGGAGGACTTCAATGTCCATCACCAAGAGTGACTCAGTAGCACCACTACTGACGTAGCTGGCAGTGCCCTAAAGGACATAGACTGGGCCTGTGACACGTGGTGAGGGAACCAACAAGAGGGAAAAACATATTAGACCTCATCCTCACCAACCTGCTGGCTTCAGGTGCATCTGTCCATGACAGTATTGGTGGGAGTGATCACCGCAAAGTCCTTGTGGAGACAATGTCCCATTTTCACATTGAGGATACCCTCCATCGTGTTGTGTGGCACTACCATCGTGCTAAATGGGATAGATTCAGAACAGATCTAGCAATTCAGGACTGGACATCTATGAGGTGCTGTGGGCCCACAACAGCAGCAAAATTGCACTCAGCCTCATGGCCCGGCATAACCCCCACTCTACCATATCACCAAGCCAGGGGATCAACCCTGGTTCAATGAAGAGTGTAGAATGTAATGCCAGGCATCAGGCATACCAAGCTGTCAATCTTGTGAAGCTACAACACAGGACTACTACATGCCAAACAACATAAGCAGCAAGTGATGGACAGAGCTAAGCCATATCATAACCAACGAATCAGATCTAAGCTTTGCAGTCTTGCCATATCCAGTCATGAATAGTGGTGGACAATTAAACAACTTACTGGAGGAGCGCGCTCCACAAATATCCCCATCCTCAATGATGGAGGAACCCAGCATATTACATAGATCACATAGAACATACAGTGCAGAAGGAGGCCATTCGGCCCATCGAGTCTGCACCGACCCACTTAAGCCCTCACTTCCACCCCATCTCCATAACCCAATAACCCCTCCTAAACGTTTTGGATACTAAGGGCAATTTATCATGGCCAATCCACCTAACCTGCATGTCTTTGGACTGTGGGAGGAAACCGGAGCACCCGGAGGAAACCCACACAAACACGGGGAGAACGTGAAGACTCCACACAGACAGTGACCCAGTGGGGAATCGAACCTGGGACCCTGGCACTGTGAAGCCACAATGCTATCCACTGTGCTACCGTGCTACCGTGCTGCCCCGTCACAGATACACATATCTGTGTAAAAGACAATGCTGAAGCATTCTCAATGATCTTCAGCCAGAAGTGCTAAGTGGATGCTCCATCTTGGTCTCCGCCTGATGTCTCCAACATCACAGATGTCAGTCTTCAGCCCACTTGATATCAGGAAAAGGCTGAAGGCACTGGATACTGCAAAGCTATGGGCGCTGATAATATTCCGGCAATAATACTGAAGACCTGTGCTTCAGAACTTGGCTCGCCCCCTAGCTAAGCTGTTCCAATACAGCAACAATACTGGCATCTACTTGACAATGTGGAAAATTGCCTCGGTGTGTCTGATACACAAAAAGCAGAACAAATCCAACCCGGATTGGAGAAATCCAATTGGCTAATTCTGCCCCAGTTTACTCTCAATCATCAGGAAGGTGATGGAAGGGGTAATCAACAGTGCTATAAAGCAGCACTTACTTCAACAGTAACCTGCTCACTGATGCTCCTTTTGGGTTCCGTCAGGCTCATCAACTTCTGACCTCATTACAGCCTTGCACAAACATGGACAAAAGAGCTGAACTCCAGAGGTGAGGTGAGAGTGAGTGCCCTTGGCATCTAGGCAGCATTTGATCAAGTATGGCACTAGAAATAGTTGAGTCAATGGGAATCGGGGGAAAACTCTCACTGGTTGGAGTCACACCTAGCACAAAGGAAAATGGTTGTGATGGTTGGAGGTCAGTCATCTGAGTCCCAGGACATCACTGCAGGAGTTCCTCAGGGTAGTGCCCTAGGCCCAATCATCTTCAGCTGCTTCATCAATGACCTTCCTTCCAACATAAGGTCAGTGATGGAACCATCAATTCACTAGACACGTGCTTTAAGATATGAACAGTGGTTTTAATCTACTTACTACAGAGCCAGCCTGTTACCCGTTGAACTCTCGATGAACTGCAGGCTGGCTCTGGACAAGGGTATTTATACAGCAAGTCCAGGGGGAGGAGTCGTGGGCGGAGCCCTGTACAAACTCCTGAGCATTCCCAGAGCTACTCCCCTAGTGGTCGAATAACGCTACTGCGCTTACAATGGTATTGGTAAATACAGTGTGAATTACTAAGTTACACTCACCACAGTTAGAAGTGTTGATGTTCACTGATGATTGCACAATGTTCAGCACCATTCGCGACTCCTCAGACACTGAAGCAGTCCATGTGCAAATGCAGTAAGACCTGGACAATATCCAGTCTTGGGCTGACACGTGGCAAGTAATATTTGTGCCACACAAGTGACAGGCAATGACCATCTCCAAAAAGAGAAAATCAAAACATTGTCCCTTGACATTCAATGGCATTACCATAGCTGAATCCCCCACAATCAACATCCTGGGGGCAACCATTGATCAGAAACTGAACTGGACTCGCCACATTAATACAGGTACTGTGCCTACCAGGCAGGTCAAAGGCTAACATTCCTACAGTGAGTAATCATCTCCTGACCCCCCAAAGCCTGTCCACCAAAGCATAAGTCAGAAGTGTAATGGAATACTTCCCACTTGGCTGGATGAGTGCAGCTCCAACAACTCTCAAGAAGTTGAGGACATTCAGAACACTTGATTGCCACCCCTTCCACAAACATTCACTCCATCCATCACCGATGTGCAGTAGCAGCCATGTGTACCATTTACAAATTGCACTGCAGTAACTCACCAAGGCTCCTTTGGCAGCACCTTACAAACCCATGACCACTACTATCTAGAAGGACAAGGACAGCAGATACATGGGAACACCACCACTTGGAAGTTCCCCTCCAAGTCAGTCCTGACGTGGAAATATACTGCCATTCCTCCACTGTCAAAACCCTGGAACTCCCTCACTTATAGCACAGTCGGAGTACCTACAACACATGGACATATTACAATAATCATGGGGGACTTCAATATGCAGGTCAGGGAAAATCAGGTTGGTAGTGGATCCCAAGAAAAGGAATTAGTGGAATGTCTAAGAGATGTTTTTTTGGAACGGCTTGTGACAGAGCCTACTAGGGAGCAGACAATTCTGGATTTGTGTAATGAGGCAGACTTGACTCGGGAACTTAAGGTGAAGGAACCCTGAGGGAGCAGTGACCACAATATGATAGAATTTACCCTGCAGTTTGAGAGGGAGAAGCTGCAATCAGGTGTAATGGTATTACAATTAAATAAAGGTAACTACAAAGACATGTGGGAGGAGCTGGCCAGAGTTGATTGGAAAATGAGCCGAGCAGGGAAGACAGTGGAACAGCAATGGCAGGAGTTTTTTGGGGTTATGTGGGAGGCACAACAGAAATTCATTCCAAGGAGGAAGAAACATGCAAAGGAGAGGACAAGGCATCCTTGGCCGGTGAAAGAAGTCAAGGACAGCATAAAAGCTAAAGAAAAAGCATACAAAATGGCGAGGATTAGTGGGAAGCTTGAGGATTGGGAAGCCTTTAAAAGTGAGCAGAGGACAACTAAAAAAGCAATAAGGGATGAGAAGATGAAGTATGAGTGTAAGCTAGCTAGTAATATAAAGGATGATAGAAAGAGTTTTGTTCACTATATAAAAGGTAAGGGAGAGGCAAAAAAAGACATTGGACCACTGGAAAATGTGACTGGAGAAGTCATAATAGGAAACAAAGAAATAGCAGATGAACGAAATAGTTAATTTGCATCAGTCTTCACGGTGGAAGACACCATTGGGATGCCAGAACTCCAGGAGAACCAGGGGGCAGAGGTGAGTGCAGTGACCAATACTAAGGAGAAGGTTCTGGAGAAACTGAAAGGTCTGAAAGTGGATAAATCGCCTGGACCGGATGGACTATACCCCAGGGTTCTAAAAGAGATAGCTCAGGAGATTGTGGAGGCATTGGTGATGATCTTTCAGGAATCACTGGAGGCAGGAAGGGTCCCAGAGGACTGGAAAGTGGTTAATGTAACACCCCTGTTTAAGAAGGGAGGGAGGCAGAAGATGGGAAATTATGGGCCGGTTAGTTTGACTTTGGCCATTGGTAAGATTTTAGAGTCCATTATTAAAGATAATGGACTCTAAAGAACCAGCAGAGGGCAGCAGAGCAGAGCTACTGATCAGCTGTTCTGGGGAAATTTGCATACGTGCAGTGCGGTCAGCCTAAGTTGAAGGTGAACCTGCGAAGAAGACCCAAGGAGTTTGAGTAAAGGCAAGCAACCAGCAGAGGGCAGCAGAGCAGAGCTACTGATTAGCTGTTCTGGGGAAATTTGCATACGTGCAGTGCGGTCAGCCTAAGTTGAAGGTGAACCTGCGAAGAAGACCCAAGGAGTTTGAGTAAAGGCAAGCAACCAGCAGAGGGCAGCAGAGCAGAGCTACTGATCAGCTGTTCTGGGGAAATTTGCATACGTGCAGTGCGGTCAGCCTAAGTTGAAGGTGAACCTGCGAAGAAGACCCAAGGAGTTTGAGTAAAGGCAAGCAACCAGCAGAGGGCAGCAGAGCAGAGCTACTGAGTAGCTGTTCTGGGGAAATTTGCATACGTGCAGTGCGGTCAGCCTAAGTTGAAGGTGAACCTGCGAAGAAGACCCAAGGAGTTTGAGTAAAGGCAAGCAACCAGCAGAGGGCAGCAGAGCAGAGCTACTGATCAGCTGTTCTGGGGAAATTTGCATACGTGCAGTGCGGTCAGCCTAAGTTGAAGGTGAACCTGCGAAGAAGACCCAAGGAGTTTGAGTAAAGGCAAGCAACCAGCAGAGGGCAGCAGAGCAGAGCTACTGATTAGCTGTTCTGGGGAAATTTGCATACGTGCAGTGCGGTCAGCCTAAGTTGAAGGTGAACCTGCGAAGAAGACCCAAGGAGTTTGAGTAAAGGCAAGCAACCAGCAGAGGGCAGCAGAGCAGAGCTACTGATCAGCTGTTCTGGGGAAATTTGCATACGTGCAGTGCGGTCAGCCTAAGTTGAAGGTGAACCTGCGAAGAAGACCCAAGGAGTTTGAGTAAAGGCAAGCAACCAGCAGAGGGCAGCAGAGCAGAGCTACTGATTAGCTGTTCTGGGGAAATTTGCATACGTGCAGTGCGGTCAGCCTAAGTTGAAGGTGAACCTGCGAAGAAGACCCAAGGAGTTTGAGTAAAGGCAAGCAACCAGCAGAGGGCAGCAGAGCAGAGCTACTGATCAGCTGTTCTGGGGAAATTTGCATACGTGCAGTGCGGTCAGCCTAAGTTGAAGGTGAACCTGCGAAGAAGACCCAAGGAGTTTGAGTAAAGGCAAGCAACCAGCAGAGGGCAGCAGAGCAGAGCTACTGATCAGCTGTTCTGGGGAAATTTGCATACGTGCAGTGCGGTCAGCCTAAGTTGAAGGTGAACCTGCGAAGAAGACCCAAGGAGTTTGAGTAAAGGCAAGCAACCAGCAGAGGGCAGCAGAGCAGAGCTACTGATCAGCTGTTCTGGGGAAATTTGCATACGTGCAGTGCGGTCAGCCTAAGTTGAAGGTGAACCTGCGAAGAAGACCCAAGGAGTTTGAGTAAAGGCAAGCAACCAGCAGAGGGCAGCAGAGCAGAGCTACTGATCAGCTGTTCTGGGGAAATTTGCATACGTGCAGTGCGGTCAGCCTAAGTTGAAGGTGAACCTGCGAAGAAGACCCAAGGAGTTTGAGTAAAGGCAAGCAACCAGCAGAAGGCAGCAGAGCAGAGCTACTGATCAGCTGTTCTGGGGAAATTTGCATACGTGCAGTGCGGTCAGCCTAAGTTGAAGGTGAACCTGCGAAGAAGACCCAAGGAGTTTGAGTAAAGGCAAGCAACCAGCAGAGGGCAGCAGAGCAGAGCTACTGATCAGCTGTTCTGGGGAAATTTGCATACGTGCAGTGCGGTCAGCCTAAGTTGAAGGTGGTTTGTGGAGGGGCTGTTGGCAAGTGACAGTTAAACCCGAAACACTTTGTGAGTGTTTCCCACCCTACCTCCTCCTCTAACCAACCCCCCCACCCCACGGTGGTTGGGAAGCGGGAGCAGGGGCCTGTCGTGAAGGTGAGTGAGTGCCTTTAAATTTGCTTACCTTTCAGCGGGATCAGGGTTTGAGGTAATATCAGGTAAGCTCTTCCTTTCTTTTTCTTTTTCTTGTTTTTTTTTAATCTAGAGGGGATGTCAGGGAAGGCAGTACAATGCTCCTCCTGCAGAATGTTTGAGGTGAGGGACGCCGTCAGTGTCCCTGCTGATTTCATCTGTGGGAAGTGCACCCAACTCCAGCTCCTCAAAAACCGTGTTAGGGACCTGGAGCTTGAGCTGGATGAACTTCGGATCATTCGGGAGGCAGAGGGGGTCATAGATAGGAGCTTCAGGGAAGTAGTTACACCAAAGACTGGAGATAGATGGGTAACTGTAAGAGGGACTGGGAAGAAGCAGTCAGTGCAGGGACCCCCTGCGGTCGTTCCCCTGAGTAACAAGTATACCGTTTTGGATACTTGTGGGGGGGACGACTTACCAGGGGTAAGCCATGGGGTACGGGCCTCTGGCACGGAGTCTGTCCCTGTTGCTCAGAAGGGAAGGGGGGAAAGGAGTAGAACATTAGTAATTGGGGACTCAATAGTCAGGGGCACAGATAGGAGATTTTGTGGGAGCGAGAGAGACTCACGTTTGGTATGTTGCCTCCCAGGTGCAAGGGTACGTGATGTCTCGGATCGTGTTTTCCGGGTCCTTAAGGGGGAGGGGGAGCAGCCCCAAGTCGTAGTCCACATTGGCACTAACGACATAGGTAGGAAAGGGGACAAGGATGTCAGGCAGGCCTTTAGGGAGCTAGGATGGAAGCTCAGAGCGAGAACAAACAGAGTTGTTATCTCTGGGTTGTTGCCCGTGCCACGTGATAGTGAGATGAGGAATAGGGAGAGAGAGCAATTAAACACGTGGCTACAGGGATGGTGCAGGCGGGAGGGATTCAGATTTCTGGATAACTGGGGCTCTTTCTGGGGAAGGTGGGACCTCTATAGACAGGATGGTCTACATCTGAACCTGAGGGGCACCAATATCCTGGGGGGGAGATTTGTTAGTACTCTTTGGGGGGGTTTAAACTAATTCAGCAGGGGCATGGGAACCTGGATTGTAGTTTTGGGGTGCGAGAGATTGAGAGTAGAGAGGTCAGGAGCACAGTTTTGACTTCGCAGGAGGGCGGCAGTGTTCAGGTCTGTGGTTTGAAGTGTGTCTATTTCAATGCCAGGAGTATACGAAATAAGGTAGGGGAACTGGCAGCATGGGTTGGTACCTGGGACTTCGATGTTGTGGCCATTTCAGAGACATGGATAGAGCAGGGACAGGAATGGTTGTTGCAGGTTCCGGGGTTTAGGTGCTTTAGTAAGGTCAGAGAAGGGGGTAAAAGAGGGGGAGGTGTGGCACTGCTAGTCAAGGACAGTATTACGGTGGTAGAAAGGATGCAAGATGGGGACTCTTCTTCCGAGGTAGTATGGGCTGAGGTTAGAAACAGGAAAGGAGAGGTCACCCTGTTGGGAGTTTTCTATAGGCCACCTAATAGTTCTAGAGATGTAGAGGAAAGAATGGCGAAGATGATTCTGGAAAAGAGCGAAAGTAACAGGGTAGTTGTTATGGGAGACTTTAACTTTCCTAATATTGACTGGAAAAGATATAGTTCGAGTACATTGGATGGGTCGTTCTTTGTACAATGTGTGCAGGAGGGTTTTCTGACACAATATGTTGACAGGCCAACAAGAGGTGAGGCCACTTTGGATTTGGTTTTGGGTAATGAACCAGGCCAGGTGTTAGATCTGGAGGTAGGTGAACACTTTGGAGACAGTGACCACAATTCGGTGACCTTTACGTTAGTGATGGAAAGGGATAAGTATACCCCGCAGAGCAAGAGTTATAGCTGGGGGAAGGGCAATTATGATGCCATTAGACATGACTTAGGATGTGTTGGTTGGAGAAGTAGGCTGCAAGGGTTGGGCACACTGGATATGTGGAGCTTGTTCAAGGAACAGCTATTGCATGTTCTTGATAAGTACGTACCAGTCAGGCAGGGAGGAAGGGGTCGAGCGAGGGAACCGTGGTTTACCAAAGAAGTGGAATCTCTTGTTAAGAGGAAGAAGGAGGCCTATGTGAAGATGAGGCGTGAAGTTTCAGTTGGGGCGCTTGATAGTTACAAGGAAGCGAGGAAGGATCTAAAGAGAGAGCTGAGACGAGCAAGGAGGGGACATGAGAAGTCTTTGGCAGGTAGGATCAAGGAAAACCCAAAAGCTTTCTATAGGTATGTCAGGAATAAAAGAATGACTAGGGTAAGAGTAGGGCCAGTCAAGGACAGTGGTGGGAAGTTGTGTGTGGAGGCTGAGGAGATAAGCGAGATACTAAATGAATACTTTTCGTCAGTATTCACTCAAGAAAAAGATAATATTGTGGAGGAGAATGCTGAGACCCAGGCTATTAGAATAGATGGCATTGAGGTGCGTAGGGAAGAAGTGTTGGCAATTCTGGACAAGGTGAAAATAGATAAGTCCCCGGGGCCGGATGGGATTTATCCTAGGATTCTCTGGGAAGCCAGGGAAGAGATTGCTGAGCCTTTGGCTTTGATTTTTAGGTCATCATTGGCTACAGGAATAGTGCCAGAGGACTGGAGGATAGCAAATGTGGTCCCTTTGTTCAAGAAGGGGAGTAGAGATAACCCCGGTAACTATAGGCCGGTGAGCCTAACGTCTGTGGTGGGTAAAGTCTTGGAGAGGATTATAAAAGATACGATTTATAATCATCTAGATAGGAATAATATGATTAGGGATAGTCAGCATGGTTTTGTGAAGGGTAGGTCATGCCTCACAAACCTTATCGAGTTCTTTGAGAAGGTGACTGAACAGGTAGATGAGGGTAGAGCAGTTGATGTGGTGTATATGGATTTCAGTAAAGCGTTTGATAAGGTTCCCCACGGTCGGCTATTGCAGAAAATACGGAGGCTGGGGATTGAGAGTGATTTAGAGATGTGGATCAGAAATTGGCTAGTTGAAAGAAGACAGAGAGTGGTAGTTGATGGGAAATGTTCAGAATGGAGTTCAGTTACGAGTGGCGTACCACAAGGATCTGTTCTGGGGCCGTTGCTGTTTGTCATTTTTATAAATGACCTAGAGGAGGGCGCAGAAGGATGGGTGAGTAAATTTGCAGACGACACTAAAGTCGGTGGAGTTGTAGACAGTGCGGAAGGATGTTGCAGGTTACAGAGGGACATAGATAAGCTGCAGAGCTGGGCTGAGAGGTGGCAAATGGAGTTTAATGTGGAGAAGTGTGAGGTGATTCACTTTGGAAAGAATAACAGGAATGCGGAATATTTGGCTAATGGTAAAATTCTTGGTAGTGTGGATGAGCAGAGGGATCTCGGTGTCCATGTACATAGATCCCTGAAAGTTGCCACCCAGGTTGATAGGGTTGTGAAGAAGGCCTATGGTGTGTTGGCCTTTATTGGTAGAGGGATTGAGTTCCGGAGCCATGAGGTCATGATGCAGCTGTACCAAACTCTAGTACGGCCGCATTTGGAGTATTGCGTACAGTTCTGGTCGCCTCATTATAGGAAGGACGTGGAAGCTTTGGAACGGGTGCAGAGGAGATTTACCAGGATGTTGCCTGGTATGGAGGGAAAATCTTATGAGGAAAGGCTGATGGACTTGAGGTTGTTTTCGTTAGAGAGAAGAAGGTTAAGAGGTGACTTAATAGAGGCATACAAAATGATCAGAGGGTTAGATAGGGTGGACAGCGAGAGCCTTCTCCCGCGGATGGAGGTGGCTAGCACGAGGGGACATAGCCTTAAATTGAGGGGTAATAGATATAGGACAGAGGTCAGAGGTGGGTTTTTTACGCAAAGAGTGGTGAGGCCGTGGAATGCCCTACCTGCAACAGTAGTGAACTCGCCAACATTGAGGGCATTTAAAAATTTATTGGATAAGCATATGGATGATAAGGGCATAGTGTAGGTTAGATGGCCTTTAGTTTTTTTTTTCCATGTCGGTGCAACATCGAGGGCCGAAGGGCCTGTACTGCACTGTATCGTTCTATGTTCTATGTTCTATGAGATCGCGGAATACTTGGAAGTGCATGATAAAATAGGACTGAGTCAGCACGGCTTTGTCAAGGGGAGTCCATGTCTGACAAATCTGTTAGAGCTCTTTGAAGAGGTAACAAGGAAGTTAGACAAATGAGAACCAATAGACGTGATTTATTTAGATTTCCAGAAGGTGCCGCATAGGAGATTGTGAAATAAGTTAATAGCCCATGGTGTTAAGGGTAAAATCCTGGCATGGATAGAGGATTGGCTGACTAGCAGAAGGTAGAGAGTGGGGATAAAGAGGTCTTTTGGGCAGCACGGTGGCCTAGTGGTTAGCACAGCTGCCTCACAACGCTGAGATCCCAGGTTCAATCCCGGCTCTGGGTTACTCTCCCCGTTGCACATTCTCCCCGTGTCTGCGTGGGTTTCGCCCCCACAACCCAAAAATGTGCAGAGTAGGTGGATTGGCCATGCTAAATTGCCCCTTTATTTGAAAAAATAATTGGGTAATCTAAATTTAAAAGAAAAGAAAAAAAAAGATAAAGGGGTCTTTTTCATGATGGCAGCCTGTGACCGGTGGTGGGCCTCAGGGGTCGGTGCTGGGACCACAACTTTTCTCAATATACATTAATGATCTGGAAGAAGGAACTGAAGGCACCGTTGCTAAGTTTGCAGATGATACAAAGATTTGCAAAGGGGCAGGTAGTATTGAGGAAGCAGGGGGTGCTGCAGAAGGATTTAGACAGGCTTGCAGAGTGGGCAAGGAAGTGGCAGATGGAATGCAATGTGGAAAAGTGTGAGGTTATGCACTTTGGAAGGAGAAATGGAGGCATAGACTATTTTCTGAATGGGAAGATGCTTCGGAAATCAGAAGCACAAAGGGACTTGGGAGTCCTTGTTCATGATTCTCTTAAGATTAACAAGGAGGTTCAGTCGGCAGTTAGGAAGGCAAATGCAATGTTCCCATTCATGTCAACAGGGCTAGAATACAAGACCAGGGATGTACTTCTGAGGCTGTAAAAGGTTCTGGTCAGACCCCATTTGGAATATTGTGAGCAGTTTTGGGCCCCGTATCTAAGGAAGGATGTGCTAGCCTTGGAAAAGGTCCAGAGGAGGTTCACAAGAATGATCCCTGGAATGAAGAGCTTGTCGTATGAGGAATGGTTGAGGACCCTGGGTCTGTACTTGTTGGAGTTTAGAAGGCAAAAGGGGGTATCTTATTGAAACTTACAGGATACTGCAAGACCTGGATAGAGTGAACGTGAGAGGATGTTTCCACTTGTAGGAAAAACTAGAAACAGAGGACATAATCTCAGACTAAAGGGACGATCCTTTAAAACAGAGATGAGGAGGAATTTCTTCAGCCAGAAGGTGGTGAATCTGGAACTCTTTGCTGCAGACGGCTGTGAAGGCCAAATCACTAAGTGTCTTTAAGACAGAGATAGATAGGTTTTTGATCAATAAGGGGATCAGGGGTTATGGGAAGAAGGCAGGAGAATGGGGATGAGAAAAATATCAGCCATGATTGAATGGCGGAGCAGACTCGATGGGCCAAGTGGCCTAATTCTGCTCCTATGTCTTATGGTGTTATGGTCTTACATTAAGAAAGCAGTTCACCACCACCTTCTCAAGGACAATGGGGGATGGGCAACAAATGCTGCCTAGCCAGCGATGCCTGCATCTCCTTGAAATAAAGGAATGTTTTAGAATGTGCCAGCTCTCGTAGGACAAGTTGGTACACAGACTCCACTGCAGGGGACTCATATGAGGAATTCTGTAGAAGAAAGTTGATGGGAATGACCAGTAAAATTTATGGTATATTGACAGGCCTGCCAGATGGTCTGCGGTCAATGTTGAGGAGCATGGAGGAGTCCAGCACCAACTTGGCACAGGACTTTGCACAGACCTTGAAGCCCATGCTCCACATTGTAGAAGTAGCAGCCAACTCCATTAGCACACTTGTTGGCTCAATTTTGAAGCAGGATCTGATTGCTAATGCCTCAGTTTCCATTGCAGCACAGACAGAAGCTAGTCAATTCACCCATTAGAGGTCTAGGATCAACAAGGGTCTCCAACTCAAGGGTGAGTCAGGACAGGATAGGGGTTACTGGGGTGCAGATTATGGGAGGAGTAGGGCGAAGACACAGAGGTAAGGGCCAGGGAATTTAAGGTTCTCCCCCCCCCCCCCCCCCCCACCCACCCACCTCTTCCTCCCCACCTGCCCAATGTCAGGATCCCCACTCAAACACTGAGTGGCTTAGAACGAGGGAACCTGCAAGCAAAATCAAGTGTTTGCTTTTTGGGCTTCCTGCAGATGGAGACAGAAAGGCGGTGGAGTCACCACCCATTACTCTCCTGCTCAATGAATTGCCTTCACCTCCAAACTCATTGCTGGTTGGGGTGGGACATGGGTTAAATTCCACCTCCTGTTTCTCACTGATCTTCAGGTCGGAGAATTTCTCCCTCAACATCCCAGGTGGATAGCTTCCTGTGCAGAATCCTTCTCCTCCTTCTGTGAGCAGCTTATCCTGATCTGTGTTGCCTCTGCTCATTCTGTCATACTATTGCCAAAGAGGAAAGTATACTATCCCAGATATGTCTGGAAGCAAGTGATTTGACATTTTTGAAGACAAGAAACGTCCTTCAGCATGTGCCACACCACAAAGTGACAGCATGTAAAATAAAATTATTGCTGTATATTTAGATGATGATGTGGAGACAGTTTAGATCAGTCTGTTATATTGTAGAGAACAAGGAACCGGTAATTCTTTTTGGCACATATTAAAGGAAAGCTAGTCTTGCGCCTCACCAGATTTGGTTATCTGGGACTGGATTCTCCGTTCCTGCGTCTAAATGCTGACGCCAACGGAGGATCCATGGAGTTCCACGACGGAAAAATCGACGCCACACCCGCACTGATTCTGCCAGCGGTAAGGGGCTAGCACCGGGGCCGCGTGAAACACCCGAAAAACGGTGGGGGATCACCAGGTCCATGATGGACATGCGCAGAGCTGATAAGCTGCAGCCACATGTACACTATACACTCCCCACACTCGCACCAATCGCGCCCGAAAAGACCGCATCACTGTCCATCCCAACCCCCAGCCCACCTCCGCTCACCCCCCACTACTCCCCCCAGCCCTGAACAGCTGCATGATTGTCGGCGAAGTATGACAATGCTGGACACTGTCCATACGCTCTCTCTCTCTCCGCAGCCATCAGGCCAGGTTCATAACTGTTGAAACCACACATGGACCGCACCATCGGGAACTCAGCCCATCGGAGGCGGAGCATCGTGGGTGGGCCCGATAATGAGATGCGAACGCGGTTGCAGCTGCGTGCAGTGCGAGGCGCAATGGTGCTGATTTGGAGGGGGCAGAGCATCACGACCACACACCAAACCGCGCCTGCCCCGATTTCGGCGGCAGGAGTTATTCTCCACCAGATCACCATTCCCGATTTCGGCGTGAAGCAACGGAGAATCCCGTGCCCAGTCTTTGACTCGGAGAAATTCAATTTTGTTTTCTTTATTCACTCATGGGATGTGGGCTTCGCTGGTTGGGACGGTATTGCCCATCCCTTAGGTCATTTCAGAATCAACCACATTGCTGTGGCTCTGGAGTCATACGTAGGCCAGCAGATTTCCTTCCCTGAAGAACATTAGTGAACCAGATGTGTTTTTACAACAGTCAACAATGGTTTCATGATCACCTTTTAATTCTACATTTTTATTAAATTCAAATTTCACCATCTGCCATGGTGGGATTCGAACCCAGAGCATGACTGGGGGTCTCTGGATTATTAGTGCAGCAACAATACCACTATGCCACTGCCTCCCCAACAGATGAGAAAATGGTTGATAGTAGATCAGCCACCCAGTATACATGGCACCTAATTTACTTTCTATTCATCTCAGTAGTAACAGGAATCATAAAGGGTTATAACAGGCAACTAATTCACAATGGCCTGTCTTATACCCCCACCACACTGGATTTTTATCTCAATTAAATTTCAGGCCATTATTGTCCATGGCAAAATCTGGATGAGGAACAATCCAGTCTAGCCTCTTCGATGGCTCCAATATGTGGCCTTATTTCTGTAAAATAATGAAAACAAGAAATCCCTTTTGCATTGTGCATTGTGCTTAATCTGTAGACTTTGCGCCACCTAGTGTTATTTGACAGGTCGAACTTGGAAAACAATGGTTTCACCAAAAAACAGAAAACACCGGACTGCTTTGAGAAAGAGTCTACCAGGCTTGAAAAGTTAGCTCCCTTTTCTCTCCACAGATGCTATCAGACCTGCTGAGATTGTCCAGTATTTTCTGGTTTTGTTTCAGATTCCAGCATCTGCAGTAATTTGCTTTTATTCTGGATTCACCGAACATTGATTGTGTGCAGAAATGCCATTGGCGTTGAGACCTTTTAAACGTAGATAAGCTGCAGCGAATTTGAATTCTGGGAGTAAAAGTATAAAAATATGTGAACATAAAACAGAAGCAGATTTCATATTGCAAGCTGCAAGTACAGTTGTCGTTCAAAAAGGTTTGCCAAATTTTTAAACAGTTATTTGATGACGCTCTATGACCCGTAATGATGCCTCAGTGTATTATTGAAAATGGGACGAGGGAGCGATTCTCCGCAATGCGGCGAGTCGTAAAGGCTGCCGTAAAACTGGTCGTGTTTCACGGCAGCCTCCGCGCCCCCTCCCGGGACCCGATTCTCCCCCCCCGGGCGGGGCTAGCAGTGGGGCCCCGTGAAGCACGGCATCGCGGGCTTAGCGACCGCCGCTAAGTCCGCGCGCCAAGCGTCACGGTGGCTGACGCGCACGATGACGTCAGCCGCGCATGCGTGGGTTGGACGGCTCCAACCCGCGCATGCGCGGATGACGTCATCACGCAGATGCGTCAAACCTGCGCATGCTCAGGCCGTCATGCCCCTCAGCCGCGGGGCTGATCCTGCGGGGCGGCGGAGGAACAAATAGTGCGCGGGTAACGCACCCGCTGCCCGCGATCGGTGCCCACCGATTGCAGGCCCATGCCACCCTTGGCACGGCCATGGTGCGGCCGTGCCAATCGGTGCCATGGTTGTCCGGGACGGCACTTTGCGGCCGTTTTCACGAACGGTGGGAGCAGGTGTGATTGCGTTCATGAAAACGGCCGTAAAGGCCTGGGAACTCGGCCCATCGGCCTGGGGAGAATCGTTGTTCGCCGTAAAAAACGGCGAGCAGCGATTCGTGTCGTGGGCGGCCGTGGGGGGGGGGGGAGAATAGCGGGAGCGTGGGAAAAATGTCGGGAAGGCCCTCCCGCTATTCTCTGACCCGTCATGGGCAGCGGAGAATCGCGCCCATCTGTGTCAGCTTCTTTAAGCCTGTCATGGAAATCATAATAAAGACAAATTCCTCGAGTTTCGATTTAAGGAAATTTATTTACACAAAAATATATTTGCAGAGAGAGAGTGTTCTGGCTGCAAAATCTAGTGCACTGCACTCTGAGATTCGATTGAAGATAGCGGGCGGGATTCTCCCAAAGGGTGACTAAGTGCCGACGCCAAAGTGAAAACCGGAGTTTTCGGCCGCTCCTCACCCCTTATTCTCCCACCCCTGAGGGGCTAGGAGCGGCGCCGCATCATTTACGCGCGCCAGGCCTTGGCGCCGCATGAAAGCGGCGCCGCGTAAATTACGCGGCCAACGCCGCGTAAATGACATCATCCGCGCATGCGCGGTTGAACATGGAGGAGTGATCTTGCGGGGCAGCAGAGTAAAAGAGTGCGTTCTTCTGAGACGCCGACCCACCGATCGGTAGGCACCGATCGCAGGCCAGAGCCCTTCTGAGCGCCCCCCCCGGTGCTCGATCCTCCTCCCCCCCCCCCCCCCCCCCCCCCCCCCCACAGGCCCCCCACGCAGAATTCATGCGCGGTTCACGCCGGCAGCGACCAGGTGTGGTTGGTGCCGGCGTGAACCCGTCGTATTGCTCAGGCCGCACGGCCCATACGGGCCAGAGAATCGCCGCTCACCCATTACAAACGGCGAGTGGCGATTCTCCGAGTGGCCAGCCGTAAATCTCGGCGCGCCGTTTTGGGGGGGTTAGAAGAATCGCGTGCGGGTGCCGGGGCGGCGTGGCGGGACTCGCCCAGCCCCCCCGCGATTCTCCCACCCGGCCTGGGGGGGGGAATCGTGCCTAAACAGTGTTTGAAACAAACCTGTTGGACTTTAACCTGGTGTTGTAAGACTTCTTACTATGTTTATATTAAATAGACCTTGGAAAGTACGTAAGCTGAAATACGTAGTACACATGTTCTCGTTCTTGGCTAAAAACAATTCCACTACACATTTTGTTATCTTTCGGAGGACAATGTGTTTTCATAATAAGGCTGAAACCAGAATATTTCAGCAGCATTTCATTTATGTTAATTTCCCATTCCACAAAGCCATAGGGTGTATCCATCTTACTGAGCATATATATCTTATTAAGGATGAATTCTAGTGTCAGTCTTCCCCATTTTCTGGTGAAAACTAATGCACTTAGACGAATCTGATATGTTTTATGAACAGGAATGGATTAATTTAAATTGCCTTTATTTCTCCCCTCACTACCTGTCAGGAGATAGAAAGGGTGTTTTGGATTTTTGATTTCCCCCGTTTATACATGGTAGAACAAAGAACAAGAAAATTACAGCACAGGAACAGGCCCTTCGGCCCTCCCAGCCTGCGCCGATCCAGATCCTTTATCTAAACCTGTTGCCTGGTGTATTTTCCCCAGTCCTTCCGATCATCTATTAATATAGCATCTCAAACTGAAAATAGAATGGTTGGTTTATTTTACACGTGCACAAAATGAGGGAAGGGGTTTTGCAATGTCCACTTTTGTTTCACTTACACAATAAAAGAGGGATAAGGGAAAGAAAGGGGTTCAGGGCAAGACCATGAAAAAATAAGTCTTTCTGACCATGACTCTTTGTCAATCTCCACATTAATACATTCTGATCTCTTAATGTGCCACTATCAGCACCCTTCTTAGCCTTGATCACCACCATTTACATTCCCTTTGTCCTCTGTCCACAATATCTTTGTCAATCTCCAGCTATTGCTGGTTCTCTATCCAGCCCCACTGCCCCTCCCACCCCTCACTCCCGCCACAACAGTATAAATCTGATCCTATTTCCAGTTCTCTCCAGCTTTGGCAAAGGATGCAATTTAGCCACCGTGTTGCACCTGGCATAGACCAGGGCATGCCGGTAAAATAGCGGGAAATGGCAAAATCGAGATTTGCACCAGGCACAAATTACTTTGCCGTCAAAACGGCCCGTTCCCAAAAGGCGAGTTCCAGATCATGCCCAAATATGGCGAGCAAATCATTGGCCCCAATTAGCACCACTTTCCATCTCATTAGTAAGATTGAAGTCGAGTGTAGCGGCCTCCTGGAAATTAACCAGCCCCCCCCCCAGCGAGAAATCACATGGGTATCATTTAGTACTCCTTTTTAAAAACGTGAAGCTGGCGGAATGGCTGCTGAGGGGAACTGAGGAGGAGGTGAGTAGCCATTTCCATTCTTGGGCATGCAGTACAAGAGCATTAGACCTGCTACCCCAATGCTTGGGGGTGGGGGGAGGGACCCCTTTGGGGTCTAGGCTGGTAGGGGAGGCTGAAAATTTCCAGGTCGAGTTCTCATCTGGGCCGGGGGAGTGGGTTGGGTCGAGGGGCTCCTCGTATGTGAGGCCTTCAAGCCATCTTTAAATGGTGTAGATACCCATAACAGGGGCAACTATTGCTGCTGCCTGTCTGTACTGCCAAACAGTCCCAGGTCAGAGCCCTGTTCTTGGTTATATGCTGAAGGTCACTTTAACTCCCCTTGATTGTGGCCAGCTTCATGCTTCACAGGTGAAGGCTATGGCTAATAAGGAATTGGCTTTGTTAGTTGTGAGACCACTTCACTTCTACAACAAAGTTCTGGACATGATGGGTGGGATTCTGCGAAAATGGGGCTATGTCCCCACACTGGCGGGAAAACCAGCGCCAACCACTCCGGAGTCAACAGCCCCTGAAAGTGAGGAATTCGTCAATTTTTCAGGGGCTAGTTTGACGGCGGAGTGGTTGGCGCCACTCCAGCCGCCGCCAAAGGGCCGGTGCAAGTTTGCGCATGCGCAGAACGGCCGGCGTGATCTCGTGCATGCGCGGACCGGCCGGCGTATTTCCGCGCATGCGCTGACCAGCCAGCGCATTTCTGCGCATGCGCGGGGGTTCTCTTCTCTGCACCGATCTCCGGGCAATATGCCGGAGCCGTACAGGGGCCCGGCGCAAAGGAAAGAAGACCCCCACGGAACCAGCCCGAAAGTAAATCGTTTGGCCCCCTTGGAGGCTCCCCGGGGTCGGATCGCCCCGCGCCCTCCCAGGATCGCCCCACACACTTACCTGCCAGATTCTGCCATGCATGAGATGAGTAATTCACGCCGGCGGGACTGGCCGAAAGTGGACGGCCACTCGGCCCATCGGGGGGGGGGGAGAATCACAGGGGGGGGGGGGCGCTGTCAACAGCCCCCGACCGGCGTGGCGGGAATCCCTCGAGCCCGAGAAACAACCCCTGGAGAATAGGGCAGCCGGCGTTGTGGCATCAGGCATTCACGCCTTCCCCGGGGATTCTCCGACCCGGCACAGGGTTGGAGAATGCCGGCCGATAACACATTCTTAGGCGTATTTTCCATTTCTGTTGAGGAGCTTGCGAGGGGTGATACCGTGGCCGGAATTCTCCGACCTCTCACCGGGTCGGAGAATCGCCGTGGCTCTGCACGAATCGCGCCACATCGCCTCGATGCTGGAGGGACCTCGGCCTTAGAGGATCCGGGGGGGGCGGCCTGTGGGGGGGGGGGGGGGTCCGACCAGCAGGACCTCTGTAGTGGCCTGGGCGTGATCGGGGCCCACCGACTGGCGGGCCGGCTTCTCTGTCTGGGTGTCTCCTTTCCTCCGCGCCGGCTCCTGTAGCCCTGCGCCATTTGGCGACGGGGCCAGCGTGTGGAAGCATGCGCTAGTTGGCACCGGCTCAACTGCGCATGCACAGACCCCGCAACGCCGGATTCAAGCCAGGATTGGCAGCCATGCTATCCCACTGTGCCCGGAGAATCGGGCCTTGGAACGGGTGCCGACGCCAGAGGAGAACACTCCTGTTTTTACGCCAGTGTCGGCACTTAGCCGCCCGATGGGAGAATCGCGCCCATGTGTTTTTTTTGTGTGAAAGTGAGTGGATATAGCTTTGTATTGGTACCAATATGGAATGGGACTGTTTCTTTGTTGTTTAATGGTCAGTGTGATATGTGGAATGTTACGTAGTTGATTTTCAAATCTTTATTGGGGCGGCACGCTAGCACAGTGGTTAGCACTGTTACTTCACAGCACCATGGTCCCAAGTTCGATTCCCGGCTTGGGTCACTGTGCGGAGTCTGCACGTTCTCCCCGTGTCTGTGTGGGTTTCCTCCGGGTGCTGCGGTTTCCTCCCACAGTCCATAGATGTGCGGGTTTGGTGGATTGGCCACTCTAAATTGCCCCATAGTGTCCAAGTTAGTTGGGGTTTTGGGGACAGAGTGTGGGTTTAAGTAGGGTGCTCTTTTGAGAGCCGGTGTAGACTCGATGGGCCGAATAGCCTCCTTCTGCATTGTAAATTCGATGATCTATGTTATTGTTGACCATTTAATATTAATAAACAAAATATTCTCAAGTGCATTCTTGTGGGTACATGTGCCATGTCGCAGATGATGATTATTGCATCGCATTTCAACCAAACTTTGAGGTGTGAACAGTTTGCCTGATCTCGGGAAGTGTTAGCACCATCAAGGCAGCAGCCAACAATCAAACACTGAAGAGCTGGGCTTCAGCACTGGGGATATCCACACGACCAAAGGGTGAGTGTATGGATCGGGGAAGATACCTGAGCATGGTCTCCCTGAAGTTCCAGGCAGGGGTCTGGGATCGAAGGGCTCCTGCTCTAGTGTGCAGTGGAAGGTTTTCTAGCTCAACTGACTCGGTGGATGGCACTCTGAGAGAAGGCGCGTCACGTTAGGGTGGGGGAGGCTTGGGGGATTTGACGGATCCGGGGTGGAAGCGCTAACTGATTGTCAGTCTCTATCCTTCTCCAATTTCATGCAGATACCAAAATGGATGGTCCCGGGGAGGATGCTGTCATGGTGCTGGTGGAGAAGGCAGCAGCGCCGACGCATGCTGGAGGCGGTACCCTATGTACAATGTGCTGCCTCACTCCCTGAAGACCTAACCACGGAGGAACCCAGAGGAGGCCAGCGACGGCCCAAAGTTTACAGGCATTGTTGGTCTTTCGAGGAGATGATAGACAACATGTGCTACAGGAGACTTCATCTCAACAAAGAAACAGTGCGGCACTTGTGCCACATCCTTGCGGACTTGGCACCCCATTGGAGGAGCAAGACGCCTGCTCCCTGAGGCTGTGATGGTCACTGCAGCCCTGAACCTTTATGCAACAGGTTCATTCCAGGGCTCGAGCGGGGACTTGTGTGACATTTCCCAAGCTACAGCCCACAAGTGCCTCATGAGGTCACAGTTGCCCTGTATGCCCGACTATATGCAGCTGACTAGATCAACTTTGAGCTAGACCAAGCTCACCAAGATACCCGGGCTGCAGGAGTCTCCGCCGTTACCCGGGATGCCCAGGTCCAGGAGATAATTAATGACACGCATGTCGCCTTGCGCACACTGGAGCATCAGGGAGTGCCCTTCATTAACAGGAAGGGGTTTGAGTGCCTCAATGATCAACTAATGTGCGATCAACCACCTCCTGATCATGCACGTGTTTGCACACTTCCCCGGGAATGTGCATGGCAGCTACATCCTGGGACACTCGGAGAGCCCCAATGTCTTCAAGGACTACCCCAGGATGATGATGCGTGGGCTTTGGGGAATAAGTCGTACCCGCTGAGGTCCTGACTAATGGCACCAGCGAGGATGGCCGGAGACCAAGGCGGGGACCTGATATACAAGGCCCATGTTGCCACGTGAGCTGTCATTGAATGGTGGATCAAACTTCTAAAAATGCGGTTCCAATGCCTGAACCGCTCTGGTGGTGCAGTTCACCTCGCAGAGGGTCTCCCGCTTTGTGGTGGTCTGCTGTGCCCTCCACAACCTGGCACAGCAGAACATTTGTTATTTCTATTCACCCGAGGTGCAGTGCCATCACCCCATTCTCCCAGGGCCCACTCAGCGATCTTCGATCTTCTTGGTCTTTCATGGTCTAGTGCTGCATCTCGGTGTGTCCCCAGGATGCACATCGGAGGTGGAGTCAACCTGCTCCTTTTTGTGCCCTGTGCCTTAGATACCCTTGGCGGACGTTCCCGTGAGGGCCTGGAGCTGAAGGGACCCAGTCAACTTCCCAGTGTCACTGGCACCGCCGTGTCACCCAGTTCTGCCCACTGACCATGGAATGCGCCATTTTCAGGTGGGGGATTTGGAAGAACTGGAGACCGACAATGTCTCCTTGGTGGCAGGCCCCGGGTGGCCTCCAGCATTTCCTCCTCCCTGACAGTGCCCATAGGCTCCTGGGGATCTCCTGCCTCCACCTGATGTGCATCAGCAACTGTGTGGTGTCACCAGATTATGTCGCAGAAGCATACCCATTAATGCCCACCAAGGTGTCTCTCCATTGGTAGAGAATGCGTGTGATAGCTGTGACAAATCGCGGTGTCATCCTCGGAGCTCTCCTCCATATTGAATGGCGGAGACGGGGAACGACTTCGGATGGCACGGCCTCATCAGATGGAGATCAAGCGAGACAATGAACATGTGCTCAGTCAGAGGGAAGGATCATTTTATCAGACATGAACAACTCACTTGAGACCCATCATCTGGATGAAGGAGCAGTGGATTCTCATCCCTGCAGTGCAGCCAACCTTGCTGTTAATGACTGCTCTCTCACTGGTCAACCCTGCAATCTCTAGGGCCCATTCCTCATTGGGGGTGAAGACTCAGATATCAGGTACTCATCCACACAGTCCCCCCATCTTGGCCCTTTCATGCCTATTATGGGCTATCTTATTCTGCAGGGACAATGAGAGGGCTTGATGAGTCAGGGGGCTATGGCAAGAGACATGTGTGGGCACCGCACATGGACATGAAGGGGTTGTGCTGATGGATGTCAATGGGGTTCTGAGGAACAAGCACAAAGATCGGATGTGGAGAGGGTGCAAGGTATCAGCAGGTGATTTGTGGAGGGCTAGGGCATTCGAGGGGTGGCAGGCGAAATGATGCCAGGAGAGAGGTGGTAACTTACGCTGGCAGTTCGGTGCAGGTCGCTGATATTCTTCCTACATTGTACGGCGGTCCTCCAGGTCATGCTGCCATTCCTGACAGCCGCTACCACTGCCTCCCAGGCGGCATTGAAGCCCTGCTTCAAGGCCTCTGACTCCCTCAGGACAACAGGATGCCCTCTCTCACCTCCACAGCGTCCAGAGGTCTGGCCAGGTCGGCATCGCCAAATCAAGGAACTGGTCTGCGCGTTGCCATGCTTGTGTGTTGACTGGTAGTGAGTAGCGAGGGAACGTTTAAAAGCAGCTCCCACTTGTTAACGGCGAGTTGCTTAGGCATGGGTCTGGCAAATCAGACGTCGAGACAGCCAGTAATGGCGAGAAGCTCATGGGGGCTCATTCTCGGCACTATGTGCCATTGAATATGGACCACGATCTCACCAACGTCGTGAAACACCAGCCAATCACACCCAAAATGACACTTGGAAATTTTTATGTTAAGTTGCGCCCAAAGAGTCATGTAGACTTGAAACATTCGATTCCTTCTCTCGCCACAGCTGTCAGACCAGTTGAGATTGTCCAGTATTTTCTGGTTTTAATCAAAATAAGAGTTATGGTTTCATGTGAGTCCAAAGACCATAATCTAATGAGGGAGGTGTGTGTGTGTATGTGAGGGAGGTGTGTGTGTATGTGAGGGAGGTGTGTGTGTGTGAGGGAGGTGTGTCTGTGTGAGGGAGGTGTGTGTGTATGTGAGGGAGGAGTGTGTGTGTGTATATGAGGGAGGTGTGTGTGTATGTAAAGGAGGTGTGTGTGTATGTGAGGGAGGTGTGTGTGTGTGAGGGAATGCGAGGGAGGTGCGTGTGTGTGTGTGTGAGGGAGGTGTGTGTATGTGAGGGAGGTGCGTGTGTGTATGTGAGGGAGGTGCGTGTGTGTATGTGAGGGAGGTGCGTGTGTGTGTATGTGAGGGAGATGCGTGTGTGTATGAGGGAGATGCGTGTGTGTATGTGAGGGAGATGTGTCTGTGTGAGGGAGGTGCGTGTGTGTATGTGAGGGAGGTGTGTGTGTGTGTATGTGAGGGAGGTGCGTGTGTGTGTATGTGAGGGAGGTGCGTGTGTGTATGTGAGGGAGGTGCGCGTGTGTGTATGTGAGGGAGGTGCGCGTGTGTGTATGTGAGGGAGGTGCGTGTGTGTATGTGAGGGAGGTGCATGTGTATGTATGTGAAGGGAGATGCGTGTGTGTATGAGGGAGATGCGTGTGTGTATGTGAGGGAGATGTGCGTGTGTGTATGTGAGGGAGGTGCGTGTGTGTATATGTGAGGGAGGTGCGTGTGTGTGTATGTGAGGGAGGTGCATGTGTGTGTATGTGAGGGAGGTATGTGAAGAAGAGAACAACGAACAAAGAACAAAGAACAGTGCAGCACAGGAACAGGCCCTCCGGTGAGTGTGGTGTGCGGGGAGAGGGGGTGGGCGGGAGAGAGGGTGGGCGGGAGAGAAGTGGGCGGGGGAGAGAGGGTGGGCGGGAGAGAGGGTGGGCGGGAGAGAGGGTGGGCGGGGAGAGAGGAGGGTGGGCGGGAGAGAGGGTGGGCGGGGAGGAGAGAGGGTGGGCGGGAGATAAGGTGGGCGGGAGATAAGGTGGGGTGGGAGAGAGGTGGGGTGGGAGAGAGGGTGGGGTGGGAGAGAGGGTGGGCGGGAGAGAGGGGTGGGCGGGAGAGAGGGTGGGCGGGAGAGAGGGTGGGTGGGAGAGAGGGTGGGCGGGAGAGAGGGTGGGCGGGAGAGAGGGTGGGCGGGAGAGAGGGTGGGCGGGAGAGAGGGTGGGCGGGAGAGAGGGTGGACGGGAGAGAGGGTGGACGGGAGAGAGGGTGGACGGGAGAGAGGGTGGCGGGAGAGAGGGTGGGCGGGAGAGAGGGTGGGCGGGAGAGAGGGTGGGCGGGAGGAGAGAGGTGGGGCGGGAGAGAGGGTGGGCGGGAGAGAGGGTGGGCGGGGAGAGAGGGTGGGCGGAGAGAGGGTGGGCGGGAGAGAGGTGGGCGGGAGAGAGGGTGGGCGGGACGAGAGGGTGGGCGGGAGAGAGGGTAGTGGGCGTGTGTGTGTGTGTGAGAGGGGTGTGTGTGTGAGAGAGGGTGGGGTTAGAGAGAGGCGAGTGTGTGTGTGAGACAAAGGGTAGATATGTGTGAAAGAGGTGTGTGTGTATGTGCTGCATAAAGGGATAGCAATGCGTGTTGCCAAAAACGTGGTCAAAGAATGTTTGTTGGAATGTTTTAAAAAGCAAAGTGAGGTAAAGAGTTGTAGATATGTAGGGAGGGTGCACTGGTTGTGATGTTGCCAGAGGGGCAGCCATTGCCACCAGGGGGGCCCTCCGTGGCCCATGAAAACACCATCAAGTAGAGCCACCCCGTTCCCCCCCACAACCCATTGGAAAAATCCCACGGTTAACCTGGTAAGCCACCAATGTGGCAAATCAGCTATGGAAAATGGAAGAGAACTTAAATTGGTCAGTTACATGGTTCATGGCCACCTGATAGGCAACCACACCTCTAAGACAAAATGTCATGGTGGCATGACATGGTCAGGCCGCCCTCTTGACACCTTTATCCACCATATGCCAATCCACCTACCCCCCGCCTTTCACCAATTGGCCGGCAAAATCCAATCCAAGATGTTGCTTAACTGGGAGTTAATGGTCAGTAAGCACAGGAGTGTTGAGTACATGGGATATGGTGCGAGTTAGGATACCAGCAATAGAATTTATTAATATAATATAATCTTTATTACAAGTAGGCTTACATTACACTGCAATGAAGTTACTAGTCATCACACACTGGTGCCTGTTGGTATACACTGAGGGAGAATTCAGAGTGTCCAATTCACCTAACAAGCACGTCTTTCAGGACTTGTGGGAGGAAACCGGAGCACTCAGAGGGAACCCACGCAGACACGGTGAGAATGTGCAGACTCCGCACAAGCAGTGACCCAAGCGGAAATCGAACCCAGGACCTTGGTGCTGTGAAGCAACAGTACTAACCACTGTGCTACCGTGCAGAGGGTAGAATGTAGGAAATCGGACCTACTTGCATCAGTACAGTCAAGTCTAGAGGTAGCAAAGGAATGGATGAGAAGTTCAGCATCAGATGAGCTGAGGCAGGGATGAAGTTAGGCAACGTTATGGAGGTAGTATTTAATGGTCTTAGTGATGGTGCCAATACATGATTTGAAGCTCATCACTGGGTCAAATATGACACCTAAGTTGCAAGTAGACTGCTTCAGCTTCACACAATTGCCAGGGAGAGAGATGGTGTTGGCGATTCCAGAGCAGAGTTTGTGGCAGCAACTCAAAGCAATGGCTTCAGTCTTCTCAATATTTAATTCATGACAATATGTGACCTAGAAGAGAGGTGGATTATTCGAAAGCTTACAGTATATAGGTTAGTTTAAAATGCTGTGTTTGATATTACAGGGGGCCTACAAATCATCTACAATCTGCTACAGCCCTGAGAAAGCCACTTGGACAGAGTTGGAAGGGGAAGTTGCTGAACCACTAGCTGGCCCAGCATGTGCAACTGTTACATTGCCAACCTGTGTGCCATATAATAAATAAAACATTTTGTCAGCTCACAGCATTAATATAAACACTGAGACAATTTATTTAAATGATATCGTGCAAAGTACTGAATTCTGATTCCCAAACATATTTAATGTTTGAAATGTGCTTTTTTACTATGGTAATTTATGACTATGGAAAAATGTTATGTAAATCTTTGTATCTTTCAGAAGAAAGGCATGACCAAGTAAAATAACTGATGTAGTAGAATATAACAATATGTAAATTTTGTACAGGATAAAAAGTGTAAATGAAGCTTGTCTGTTGAAAACATACTTAAATAAAAACTTTAAAAATACTGCGTGATTTAATTTTATTGCACAGTTGGAAATAGGTCTTGTTTGCATTTAACTTTCATTCCGTTATTTACATCTATATATTTTGTGACGCCACTGTTTTTATTTGGCATTATTGACACCTTGTACAAAAACCTGGGAGGGGGTGGGGAACAAAAATTCAAAAGGATGAAATCATTTGCGGAACAGTTTTCTGTCTTGAGGGATCCAGCCTAAATGGAAATTTGTATCACACCAATGCAGTAGATCAGTTGATTACCATATATGTTTAACCCAGAGGTATATTGTGGGAAAGCTGGGGTGTAGCTTTACGTGCAGTTAACAATGAAAGTTAATAATAATCTTTATTATTGTCAGAAGAAGGTTTACATTAACACTGCAATTAAGTTACTGTGAAAATTCCCCTAGTTAACCCAGTGATATATTGTGGGAAGGCTGGGATGTAGCTTTGTGAGCAGTTAGCAATGGAAGTTGCACTAACCTCAGAACTATAAGTGAGATGGGATTTGTTGTCCATTGAGTAAGCCCAGTAAGTATGGGGTTGTGTCTGCAGGAAATAAGAAGATCAAAATTATTCAAGACCTATGGGACTTGCAGGACTGACACACAGATTGTTGGGTGTGAAGACACGACAAGAACATATGGAACAATGTGCCTTTCTTGCCACAGTTCCAATCGATAATTAGTACAAATATCAGACGCTGGTCCAATTTTGATACTACAATGAGTGGCCCACACATATCACTAGCTCCATCTAGTGGAACTCGAAACATTCACTCTTCCAAGAGAATGTTAAAATTCTATCTGGCCCGACAAAACTTTCTGTCTGTTGCCAGGTCTTCCCTCCTATGATCAGATTGCTTTTTATGTTCATGGAAAAATGCTGGATTAGCTCAGTGAAGAAGCTATATTTCCCAAGCTTGCTCCAGAAAGAAAGGCATGTCACGGGTACTATTTTAATGAATCCTGTCCACAAAATGGTTCAGGCCTCCTGCAAAGTTAATTGGACAGCTGATAGCATTGATCTGATAAACAAAGTTTTTCAAAAATTGATTCAAATTGATTATTTTTGATTGCTCAGCAGCATTTGTGCAGCAGCCAGATCTAGGTCAGCTAGGAATTACTGGGAGTAGTTATCATTGTATACTCATCACAATAATCATCCTGGCTGTTCCATTTCTTAATCCTAATACTCCTCCTGTTCTATGGCTGCAACTTTACACCCTCATTAGTAATAAAGAGGTAATTACTAATAATACAATAGTAAGGGAACATTGATTTTAGGATTTGGATAGGATAACAACACAGCTACTAATAATCTACATTTGGGAAGGCTAACTTTAATGAGAGACGGACCGACAATAGCAAAGTGGTCAATACTGTTGCCAGGTAAAACAGTAAATGGACAGCGGGAGATGTTCAAAAAACAACTAAGCTTAATACAGAACCATTATATACCCCTAAACTAAAACAAGAACGCCACTTACCAAATAAAACAAAGGGTGAAGGGAAGATGATTTAGCAACTTAACAGGGATGAGGGATTTCAGTTTGGAGAGAGTCTGGAAAGCATAGGATTGTTCTCCTTAGAGCAGAGGAAGTGAAGAGAAGATCTTAAAGTGATTTCAAAATCATGGATATTTGATAGAGTAAATCAGGCAGGATTCTCCATTTGGGAGACTACGTTGCTACTGACCATGAAGCAATTCAGTATCCCTCGCCAGGTAAATTTATGCATGGCAAGGAATACGAGGGATTCCCAAGAATGCCGCCAGCAGGCTGCCATTTTGAGCGGTTTCCCAACAGCGAAGTCTCACAGCTGCCCACCCCCCTCCCACCACAAATAAGCACCCCCCCCCTTGTACCACAAAGCAGCCCCCACCCCTGATTTTCTGGGTGCTTCCCCCAGTACGGGGGTGACCTGACCTGTCCCACTAGGGACTCTCTAAATAGGGAGGCCTTCCACAGGAGCTGCTTGAATAGGGAGAACCCCCTGAGGAACCCTCTAAATAGGGAGAGCCTTCAGGGACCCCCCTAACTAAAGAAGCCCCCCCCGCCCTAGAAAAGATGGCTGGAAGCTTTCCAATATGCCCCTTCACGCTTGAGTGACTTTGAAGTGTTGAGCTAAAAATTGACAGCCAGCATTTAAATCTCTTTGATGTGGTTGATGTTTGTAAATATTGTGGCTGCAGCACTTAGAGTAAAGAAGATGAATGAAGCAGGGCTCACAACTGTTTGTGGAAGCTGTCAATCACAGCCCACTATGAGAAATTAATTAGTGGCTGCAGCTACAGGATCTGAGTGTTTTAACACTGGACAGAACTGTTCTCTCTCAGAAATGGACACATGGTACTTCCAGGTGAGTGTTACAATTGTCACACCTCTAGCTTGCAGGACAGGGATCTCATCTGAGGGGGTCTGTGGGAGGCACCCTTTAGTTCAGGGGTCCTTGTGGGGGAGTCCCTTTAGTTAGGGGGCCCTTGTGGGGATCTCTATGGGGGGATCCTGTAGTTAGGGGTTCCCTGGGGTGGAGGGGGAGGAGTCTCCCATTTTAGGGTGTCTAATGGGGGGTGCGGGGGCTCGCAGGGAAGGGGTGGGCAGGTAGTACATTGGGGGGGAGGGTAGCCCTCAGATGGACTTGTGGCACACTTGGCCCATGGTAAGATTCACCACGTGAAGTTAACGTTGGTGATACCAGAGGACCGCAGAATCGCCAGGGCCCGGAAATCTGATGCCGGGCCCGTGAAGTGGATGCAAATGGATTATTAGGACCCATTGGTATTCATTTGCATCCTCCCGCTGGCTTGCGGGCGAGAACTCCGATCCAACTGCCAACGAGGGGGTCGGAGCATAGTGGTGCTTCGGGCTGCGAACCTCGATTTCGGCCCCGATCGCGATCCATGTTGCTGGTGAGCAGGGCAGAGATTCCAGGCCATTGTTTCCAGTGGTGGAGGGGTCAGTAACTAAAGGAGATAGATTTATTTTTCATTTCTATTTTTTGTCTTTTTAAATAATTTAGAGTACCCAATTCATTTTTTTTCCAATTAAAAATTCGGGGCAGGGATCGAACCTGAGTCCTCGGCACCATGATGGCAGCAGTGGAGGAGATAGATTTAAGGTGATTCCACAAAGAACCAGAGGAAGCATAAGGGGACATTTTCTCACACTGCAGATTTTGTGACCTGGAATGCGCTATTTGAGAGAGGTGGGGAAGCAACTTCAATGGTACCATTCAAAAAGGAATTGGATAAATACTTGATGATTTAAAAAATAGGATAATGGAGAAATGCAGGAGAGTGGGATAACTGAACAGCTCTTCCAAGGAACTGGCACATGTATGATAGGCTGAATAATCTCCTCTGTGCCATATCATTGTATGATTCTGTGATTCTAACTTCTTCTGCATGACAGACTATAATGCATATGCTCTATAAATTATAGAAATAACTAATAGTAATTTTAACCCTGTGTGCTGTAAAATAATTAATTACACTTCAGTTTCTCTCATTCACCCTCGGACTAAGACAAGGGAAATGAAGGATTAAAAGTTGATCCTAACTCTACCAATAATTTGTTTATATTGGATGGTAACAACCAAAGGAGCCATACTGGTAACACCTAAGTTTGAACAAAGTGAGTATTGGTTGTGTTTTCTGTGTGTGTGTTTAGATGCATGAAAATAACCATTAGGGACTCACTGCCGTGCTGCATCTGTACTACAGGTGAAGCGTAGTGTAGTTAGGTAAAGAATAATAGTGACAATAAAGTCTATTTTTGAAACTATCATTTGTGAATCTAAAAGAACAAAGAAAACTACAGCATAGGAACAGGCCCTTCGGCCCTCCAAGCCTGTGCCGACCATGCTGCCCGTCTAAACTAAATCTTCACCACTTCCTGGGTCCGTATCCCTCTATTCCCATCATATTCATGTATTTGGCAAGATGCCCCTTAAATGTCACTATCGCCCCTGCTTCCACCACCTCCTCCGGCAGCGAGTTCCAGGCACCCACTACACACTGTTGTAAAAAAACTTGCCTCGTACATCACCTCTAAACCTTGCCCCTCGCACTTTAAACCTATCCCCTAATAATTGACCCCTCTACCTTGGGGAAAAGCCTCTGACTATCCACTCTGTCTATACCCCTCATAATTTTGTAGACCTCTATCAGGTCGCCCTCAACCTCCGTCGTTCCAGTGAGAACAAACCGAGTTGATTCAATAGCTCCTCATAGCTAATGCCCTCCATACCAGGCAACATCCTGGTAAATCTCTTCTGCCCCCTCTCTAAATCCTCCACATCCTTCTGGTAGTGTGGCAACCAGAATTGAACACTATAATCCAAGTTTGGCCTAACTAAGGTTCTATACAGCTGCAACATGACTTGCCAATTCTTATACTCAATGCCCCGGCCAATGAAGGCAAGCATGCCGTATGCCTTCTTGTATACCTTCTCCACCTGTGTTGCCCCTTTCAGTGACCTGTGGACCTGTACACCTAGATCTCTCTGACTTTCAATACTCTTGAGGGTTCTACCATTCACTGTATATTCCCTACCTGCATTAGACCTTCCAAAATGCATTACCTCACATTTGTCCGGATTAAACTCCATCCGCCATCTCTCCGCCCAAGTCTCCAAATGATCTAAATCCTGCTGTATTCTCTGACAGTCCTCATCGTTATCCGCAATTCTACCAACCTTTGTGTCGTATGTGAACTTACTAATCAGACCAGTTACATTTTCTTCCAACTCATTTATATACACTACGAACATCAAAGATCCCAGCACTGATCCCTGCGGAACACCACTAGTCACAGCCCTCCAATTAGAAAAGCACCCTTCCATTGCTACTCTCTGCCTTCTATGACCTAGCCAGTTCTGGATCCACCTTGCCAGCTCACCGCTGATCCCGTGTGACTTCACCTTTTGTACCAGTCTACCATGAGGGACCTTGTCAAAGGCCTTACTGAAGTCCATATAGATAACATCCACTGCCCGACCTGCATCAATCATCTTTGTGACCTCTTCGACAGACTCTATCAAGTTAGTGAGACATGACGTCTTCTTCACAAAACCATGCTGCCTACCACTAATACGACAATTTGCTTCCAAATGGGGGTAGATTCTGTCACGAAAAATTCTCTCCAGTAATTTCCCTACCACTGACGTAAGGCTCACCGGCCTGTAGTTCCCTGGATTATCCTTGCTACCCTTCTTAAACAAAGGAACAACATTGGCTATTCTCCAGCCCTCCGGGACACTGAAAACAGTGAGGATCCAAAGATTTCTGTCAAGGCCTCAGCAATTTCTTCTCTAGCCTCCTTCAGTATTATGGGGTAGATCCCATCAGGCCCTGGGGACTTATCTACCTTAATATTTTTCAAGACGTCCAACACCTCGTCTTTTTGGATCTCAATGTGACCCAGACTATCTACACACCCTTCTCCAGACTCAACATCCACCAATTCCTTCTCTTTGGTTAACACTGATGCAAAGTATTCATTTAGTACCTCGCCCTTTTCCTCTGGCTCCACACATCGATTCCTTGCCTATCCTTCAGTGGGCCAAACCTTTCCCTGGCTACCCTCTTGCTTTTTATGTATGTGTAAAAAGCCTTGGGATTCTCCTTAACCTTATTTGCCAATGACTTTTCGTGACCCCTTCTAGCCCTCCTGACTCCCTGGTTAAGTCCCTTCCTACTTTCCTTATTTTCCACACAGACTTCGTCTGTTTCCAGCCTTCTAGCCCTGACCAAATGCCTCCTTTTTCTTTTTGATGAGGCCTACAATATCTCTCGTTATCCAATGTTCCCAAAATTTGGCGTATTTATCCTTCTTCCGCACAGGAACATGCCGGTCCTGAGTTCCTTTCAACTCACATTTGAAAGCCTCCCACATGTCAGATGTTGATTTACCCTCAAACATCCTCCCACAATCTAGGTTCTTCAGTTCCCGCCTAATATTGTTATAATTAGCCTTCCCCCAATTACGCACATTCACCCTAGGACCACTCTTATCCTTGTCCACCAGCACTTTAAAACTTACTGAATTGTGGTCACTGTTCCCGAAATGCTCCCCTACTGAAACTTCTACCACCTGGCTGGGCTCATTCCCCACACCAGGTCCAGTACAGCCCCTTCCCTAGTTGGACTGTCTACATATTGTTTTAAGAAGCCCTCCTGGTTGCTCCTTACAAACTCTGCCCCGTCCAGGCCCCTAGCACTAAGTGAGTCCCAGTCAATATTGGGGAAGTTGAAGTCTCCCATCACAACAACCCTGTTGTTTTTACTCGTTTCCAAAATCTGTCTACCTATCTGCTCCCCCATCTCCCGCTGGCTGTTGGGAGGCCTGTAGTAAACACCCAACATTGTGACTGCACCCTTCTTATTCCTGATCTCTACCCATATAGCCTCGCTGCCCTCTGAGGTGTCCTCCCATAGTACAGCTGTGATAGTCTCCCTAACCAGTAGCGCAACTCCGCCACCCCTTTTACATCCCCCTCTATCCCGCCTGAAACATCTAAATCCTGAAATGTTTAGCTGCCAATCCTGTCCTTCCCTCAACTAGGTCTCTGTAATGGCAACAAGATCATAGTTCCAAGTACTAATCCAAGCTCTAAGTTCATCTGCCTTACCCGTAATACTTCTTGCATTAAAACATATGCACGTCGGGCCACAGACCCGCTGTTTTCAGCAACATCTCCTGTCTGCTCTTCCTCAGAGCCATACTGGGCCTATTCCCTAGATCTCCACAATGCTTTCACCTTCTGACCTATTGCTCTGTACCCACCTCCCGCCATACTAGTTTAAACCCTCCCGTGTGACACTAGCAAACCTCGCGGCCAGGATATTTATGCCTCTCCAGTTTAGATGCAACCTGTCCTTCTTAGACAGGTCACACCTGCCCCGAAGAGCTCCCAGTGGTCCAGATAACTGAAAACCCTCCCTCCTATACCAGGTGTTTAGCCAGATGTTTAGCTGCTCTATCTTCCCATTTCTAGCCTCACTGGCTCGTGCCACAGGGAGTAATCCCGAGATTACAACCTGAGAGGTCCTGTCTTTTAACTTTCTGCCTAGCTCCTTGAACTCCTGTTGCAGGACCTCATGCCCCTTCCTGCCTTTGCTGTTAGTACCAATATGTACAAAACCTCTGCCTGTTTGCCCTCCCCCTTCAGGATGCCCGCTACCCGTTCAGAGACATCCTGGACCTCTGGCACCAGGAGGCAACATACCATCCTGGAGTCTCTTTCACATCTACAGAAGCGCCTATCTGTGCCCCTGACTATAAAGTCCCCTATCACTATTGCAATACTTAGCTATGTGCAATATCTATGTGTAATTATTTCAAGATCTAACTATGCAATGCCTGGTAATTTGCATGCCAATTGCAGTAACCTATCACACTCCAAGGGCGTGATTTGGTGGCCCCTATAGCCCATTCGCGCAAATCCCAAAATTGCCGCTCTAAGTTTAAGATCTTCCCTGCCAGCATAGTCATGCTGGGAAGCGCATTAATGTGAATTTCATACTTTTCTTTTATAAATTTTAGAGTACCAATTCATTTTTTCCAATTAAGGGGCAATTAGCATTGAACCTGCGCTGCTGGCCTTATTCTGCATTACAAGCCAGCTGTTTAGCCCACTGTGCTAACCAGCCACCAACATCTGCCCATGACGTTTCTTCTCCATCCAGCAGTGTGATGTCATGCTGGTGTGAATCAGTACTAGTTTTCAAACCAAAAAACAGTCTGTTGACCACACTGAGGAATGAAGGTGCCTGTAGCCCCCATGGTTGACGGACATGCCTGGGCATTCCTCCTGGCATCCTGAAGTGCTCCAGGGTATAGGCAGGGGGCAATGACAGGGGCACTGACACAAGGCAATGCTGGGAGCTCTGGCAGAGGGCAATGTCGGGGGGTTACTCTCCTCCATTGAGGGGGGGTCCCCTTCTGCATGTGGGTGGGGGTTCATCTTATCCATGGAGGGGGACGTGTGGAGTTCCATTTCTGCGTATGGGGTTTGGGCGTATTCCCCTATCCAACAGGGGGACCTGATGTTCTGCGGCGAGGTCCTGATGTCTGTTGGAGGGGTTCCAATGTCCATTGGGGCTGTCCATGTCCATTATGGGGGGTGGGGCCTTATATTTAACTTTGAGATCAGGGCGCCCTTTTGCTGGTGATCCACTCCAGTTGGCTGTGTGATCCTCGCCTGCACTCTGAAATTGAACAGAGTGCTGTTAAATCAGGCGCGCAAAGGTGGCTGTGAAACCAGCGAGTTTCATATAGCTTTTCCTGCCTGATCCAGAACTGTGCAATTTGAGAAGATTTCACTCCTGATGTTCCTATTCTTTCTATTCATGAGATGCAAAAACCGAGGATGTTTTGGTGAAATGTTTTCTTACACCATCTGGAAACTGTAGGAGCAGGAACTGCAAGGTCTATAATTGGTCAACAACTCCACTATTATTGCATCCTGCAACTGCCAGCAATGTCAAAGCCACTCTTTATGGACCAAGGCCTTTCATTATCGAGCAATTCCTATCTTCCTGAAGCTTCTCTTGAGGATTTTGTTGTTCTCACTATGTCTGAATTAAGCTCTTTCCAGAATGAATGCAATGCACCTGGAATTTACTGATGGACTCAACTCCACAAGTTAAATTGCAACTCCTCTGAAACTTTCTACTGAATTTATGAATGGTGTTGAAGTTTCCATGTTGTTATTTTTTTCTGCAATAGCAACAGCATTTGAATAATGAAGTTATCAGCAAGTGGTGATTACACTACTGCTCCCATTGTTGTGGAGTGAGGGAAAACAGCTCCATCACTCCAGTACATACTTGAACTGTATTTGGCTGATTCAGTTCAGTCTTGTTTGACTGACAAGAGTGTGGTTTCTTGGAGTTGTTCGTTCTTCTAATGGCCCATCCTTGATACAATGTGTGAGGCTGCAATGCATGATATGTGGTAAAAGTCGGAGATAAGTCTGTCAGGACTCTGTCTATTACCCCAACTCTATTTTCCTGGGTCAGATCATTTCAGACATAAAGGATATGCTCTCAATAGGATCCCTGATACACTAAAGAAGCATACTCTGCCCAGGTAGGCAAACTCAGTGACACCAGGAGCAGCCATGATTAAAGGGGTCAGAATTGCTCTGCAGAGGTTGTAAAGCACCAAAGCCATAATTTCTATAAATATGGCGACAAAAGAGGGATTATCAGGCTCTCCCCCTTCATCAGCTCATGGAGAAGTCTACTTCCTCGTACAACCTCTTCAAGTACAACAATCCCCAAACATGCCTTATCTGGGCCAGTGATATTGTAGCAGGAAGGTGGTTAAGGGGCTGGTTGCTATAATTTCAATGTGGTGTAATGAGCAAGAGGTAAGCACTCAAAATTCCTGCTGGGAAAGAGGACATGTGAAACGGAATCTTCAGATTGAAGAATCCTGCAGTACTCCTCCCTGCTTCATTTTTCTTGCTCCTCCACCAATATTCTGCCTGATGTAGGCATCATAGTGAGTACCATTCAGTAGTAGCACCATTTCAATGCATGCAGCCTTCTCTAATTATTAAATATTGTCATTTAGGCAGATGTAAGTCATCTTTCACACACTATCAACTTCTTGTAAAAATTATATTTTGGATAATAAATTGTTTTAATTTGTTTCAGTTCCAGTGTGAGTGATTAAATAAATGATTGTACAAATATGACTAGTTAGGCATTTTTAAATAAACAGTATGTAAAAATCTGTTCAACGCATAATCCTGAACCAAGTATATAATTTCTTGGCAAATGATTTTGAATCATTTCAAAAATGGATAGCCATTATTGTTTCTTTTCTATTTGAGGTCCAGGCACATGTGAGTCTTGTTATATATGGAGGGCATTTATGTAAAACACATAATGGGGAGCCGATTATATTATTAGGCAGTCTACTCCAGCATTTGTAGCTTAAATATAGCGACTTTAACTCATGTACCTTCAATAAACGGAGGCAATGTTTATCAGTTTTAAAGGCAGATAAATGAGCTATGTTCAGGCCTCAATAGATGGTGTTCTGTAACCAAACATATGAAATGAAATGAAAATTGCTTATTGTCACGAGTAGGCTTCAAATGAAGTTACTGTGAAAGCCCCTAGTCGCCACATTCCGGCGCCTGTTCGGGGAGGCTGTTACGGGAATCGAACCGTGCTGCTGGCCTGCTTGGTCTGCTTCAAAGCCAGTGATTTAAGCCCTGTGCTAAACAGCCCCTGGTTAACATATCACTTGTGTTTTGTATTCTTTGTAATTGGGCATTGGGGTGGCAGGACTTCTACCTTCATCAGAAAATCCATTATTTCACCGAAAATTCTGGCCCTAAAGTTGTACCAGAGGCAGGGCTCCATCTTTCTCCAAGTAGTTGATTCAAACTGAGGGTCAGGCATTTTGCAATTGGGCTCAGGAATCGATGAAACAACAAGAGGAAGATGGCAGTCAATCTGCTGGCTGGAAAATATTATTGAAAATGTAATGGTATTGCTGAAAGCTGGGTAGGGTTCCATCCCAAAGGACAGACTAAAGCTCTTGACACCTGCTCTTCCAGCATCCCCTAAGATGGCTATCTGTGATTGAACATAGTCATGGAGGTTTTATTACATGAACTCCCAACAATCCCCACTCCAAATCAAGCATTCTTTATTCCTTTTATTACTAATAACTAAAGTGCGAACAGAGAATGGGTAGGATTTTCCGGTCCTGTCTGCCACCGGGAACGTCCGGTCCCACCGAAAGTCAGAGAGTGTTTGGCTGGACCACGAGAGTCTCGCAGTGGATTCTGCCATGACGAGGCTGGAAAATTCGGCCAGTGCGGAAAGTTTTTTATTGCCCTTATTCTTTCTCTCCTGGACTGCTGTTGCAATTTTCAAGAAATTAATTGTTAATTCCTGGAGACAGCAGGACAATCCTGGGAGAATTGAACTTCTAACTTTGATGGACCCAAAAGCCGAAGACCAGGTTGGAGTTGGCAATTGGTGTACTTCGCAGGAAGTATAGCAGAAGCTGTTTTTCTTTAATTTAATTTGAATACTTCTAAACATAAATCGGCAAGATACATCTTTGGCTGCAGGATATGCCACGGGAAAGTAAAGGACGTAAGGTCCCAGCGGAGTGCATCTTCATTTTTCTTCATAATTCCTCTGCATATCTGCTAAAAGATATTTCATAGAATTTTAACAGGTGAAGAGAATGGACACCAAGCCGGAGGTCAGATGGAGTCAGGAGACAGATGGAAAAGAACAACTGAAAAAAATTATTTGGAAGGCTGTTGGAAGGATGAAGGCAGAAAGTAAGGTCAGATGATTTTGAAAGAAAGCGTCAAAGGGCAGGAGCATGATGGTTGAAAGTACAACAATATTGTAAGTTTAGGAGAATGCAGTTATGATACTGAAACAAATGTGGGTAAAGGAACACAGTAGAGAATCCAGCAAAACAGTAAGGTTTTGCAACACCAATTTTACCTGAAAGCAGCAGCAGAGTTTAGGATAACGTTGAAACAAATGGCTCATGTATCTGTAGTTGATGCGATTTGTCAAGTATGTTACCATATTGGGTGGTCAGTAGTGTTTTGTCTGCTCATCACCTCTTGCTTTCAGTTCTCACCACTTGCTAGTTGCAAAACTATTTCAAAAAGTGAGCCAAGTGTGTAAAACTCTCCCACCAGGACATAGCCTCTTCATCAGCAAGCCCTATGTCGTGCCTCCCCATAACAACATGCATAAACCATGTACCCTGCAGCCCCAGGCTAAATTACACAGGATTTCGAGGAGGCTTGGCCCCCAAACATATGGCATACAAACCCACCAGCATGTGGTTACTCCCTGGTGCCCACAAACTAGACTGCCAGCCCCACTGCCTTTCTCTTGGGAGGGAAGAAGGCAAAGGGAGTAAAGGGTGGTGCAGGGGTATTGTCACTAGACTAGTGAACCAGAAATCCAGGGTAATGCTCTGGGAACCCGAGTTTGTAGCCTACCACTGCAGGTGGTGAAATTTGAATTTAATAAAAATCTGGAATTAAAAGTCTAATGATGACCATGAAACCATGTCCATTGTTGTAAAAACCCATCTGGTTCACTAATGTCCTTTAGGGAAGGAAATCTGCCATCCTTAAGTGGTCTGGCCTACATGTGACACCAGACCCACAGCAAAATGGTTCACTCTAAACAGCCCTCTCAAGGGCAATTAGGGGTGGGCAATAAGTGCTGGCACAGCCGGTGATACCTACATCCCATGAATGATTAAAACAAATCCAGATTGTAGTGCTGCAGGTGGTAATCTGTCACTACTTTCTGGCAACTCCTGCAGCAGAGCTGGTACCAAACAGTACTGGCTTCATCTTTTGGACACATTAGCAGCCAAGAAGAAGGTCCTGAGCTTGGGAAACACAGGCAGTCCACACACTTTTCCTAGGCCTGTGCCCTGGAAGAGGCACTTCAGCTTTGTCCCTACATTGGCACAACACAGGAAGAAACAATTATTGGTTATATGCTCCCACTTGATTGGCGTAGAGCATGAGTGCCAGGGCTAACATTTGATGGTGGGAGAGTTCATCACATCTCATTGGAAAGCTGCACCTGCCAAAAGCTGGGCAGCCCACAGTCAGTTTGTTGTCCTGCCACTTGCTTCAATGGGTGTTTGGAGCTTAGAGAGTAATCTCTTGATGGGTAGGTTGCTAATCTATGCAGCAGATAAGACCAACTCAATGAAGAAGAAACTGGTGCTTTGCGTCAGAAGCTGAAAAGTAAAGACCAAACATCCTGGCCGTACCGTCAATCTCCGACAAACTGATGAAGCACACAAGACAGCTGTAATCAACAAAGAATTTACAAGACACAATGTGGACATTGCTGTGCTTCAAGGAACTAGGCTCATTGAGAGTGAATCCCTTAAAGAGAAACGCCACATGTTCTGCTGGCAAGGGAAAAGTCCAGAGACAATATTTTGGACTGAGATGAAGAGAAACCTCGTCACTCAAAGGGTGGTGAACCTGTGAATTCTCTATCACAGAGGCTGTTACTGAATATATTTAAGAAGGAAGTAGTTAGATTTCTGGAATCTAAAAGCAGTCAAGGGGTATGGGGAGAGTGCAGGAGTATGGCGTTGAGATAAAGGTTCAACCATGATCATATTGAATAGGCTCAAAGGGCTGAATGACCTACCCTTGCTTCTATTCTGTCTGGTTCTATGCAACACATGAGCACGGAATGAGTTTCACAGTCGAAAATATTCTACTTAAGTCATGATAAGGAGCTATTAGGAACTTGGATCCAGAAATGGGGTCCAAGATGTACCAGGCAATTTAGGGCTGAAGGAAAAGACTACTAGCAGGAGAGCAAGAGGGATGTGCCCACAGCCTGAGTTCCCTTGTCCCATTCAGATTAACATTGTTAGTGGGACTACATAGAATGCCCTGGTTCAGCCAGGATGATCCACACAAGATCCATTGTCATTCAGGACAACCTTGTTGAACTAGCCACAACCCATCACAGATTCTGATGGTAAATGTATCCAGGAATGGAAGATCAGGTGCATATAAATGGCATAGCTCTGTTCTTTTGAATATACAGGAGTGGACAATCAGCCAAGATAATGATAATAGATTCAAGTCTGGTTACCTCAAGAGCTTATTAAGAGAGGGACAGGCAGGAAATGTTTTGAACAATTAAAGAGATGGCTGTGGCAATCAATCAGTGAGGTCATTAAAGTTTCCACTGAGGCTGACTTTGAAAAGATAAAGATTCTGAACAAATGTTCCTCACTGAAGGTAAGTGATTTGCAAATGCAAGTATTGCCTTTGTCTGTCAAAGTGGAACAAAACTTGCATGTTCATGTTTCAGTGTTGTTTAATGGGAACTCGTGTTAAAGTTAAGAAACTGCATGTAATCTGTTAGTGTTAGAGCTGAAATAAAATTTTTAATATTTTTTCCTTTTCTTTAGTTTTGATAAAGTTTGTTTACAAAATAACCAAGTGCTATTTCTTATATTATCACTCCTGGAATGAATCAATCTTTCCACACCGCATTAAACTTAAACATGTTACTCAACTGGTTCAGTATCTTAGCCATTGTTGAGGGCTGAGCACATGTCTATAACACTTACGATGATTGAACTCCCACAAAAGGTTGACAGAGACTTCTTACACTTTAATAAGCCTGGGCCCAGTTAACCTCATTTCCATCAATGTCCCAACACACACCTCCACCCAGATGTCAAGGACCATTTCAAGGGCAGCACGGTGGCCTAGTGGTTAGCACAGCTGTCTCACGGCGCCGAGGTCCCAGGTTCGATCCCGGCTCTGAGTCACTGTCCGTGTGGAGTTTGCACATTCTCCCCGTGTCTACGTGGGTTTCGCCCCCACAACCCAAAAATGTGCAGAGTAGGTGGATTGGCCACACTAAATTGCACCCTTAATTGGAAAAAATAATTGGGTAATCTAAATTTTTTTTAAAAGGACCATTTCAATGAGGCACTTGATGCTGCCATCAGCAGAATTCTCAGCACTAAAGGATTGTCCCTTCTCGGGGACTTCAACGCAAGGGTGGGTACCACCCACACAGTTTGGCCACGTGCAAAAGGCACGGGGAATTGGTAAGATGAACAAAAATGAATAAAGGTTGCTGGAGCTATTCTGTTACCATGGACCATTGAACAGCCAATTCCAAACCAAACCATGCAACAAGGTGCCCTAGAGATACCTTAGATCACATCACTGGCCAACTAGGTCTCATCATTATCAAATGTACCACCATCAACCGGGTCCTCATCACTCATAGCTATCACAGTGCTGACTGACATTATCACAGTGTGTTGAAAGGTCAGGCTTTAGCCAAGAAAGCTACATCATTCCAAGAAGAAAGCCCATCCTTGGATCAACATTTGCTGTATCCTGCCGCCAATTACCTTCTACATATTTTTCTTCATGCTGCTAGTGTACACTTTCAACTACTTGAATGATGTCTGCCTGCATGCCGTAGCCCACAGGAAACTGTTCAACTTGGCAAAACTGCACGCCAAGACCCAAAAGTACATAATGTCCCAGTTTGTGAGTTGCTGTTTGCTCATGATGCCATGCTGGCATCCCATACTGGAGTTCACTTACACCTTGTAGATCATTTCTTCTGAGCTTGAAAGGGGTTTGGGCTGACAATCAGTGCCAAGAAGGCCAAAGTTATGAGCCAGGATGTCGAGACTCTGTGGGTGATATCATGGTTGTGTTTTAATTCACCGGCTGACCACTAGGAGGCTCAATAGTTTTTAAGTGAATGTTAAAGTCAGGTGACCCCTTGACCCCTCTGGCTGGAGGAAGCTGGAGAGAGGTTGCTTGTGCATACTTATTTGTTATTTATCTGTTGTTCTGTATATAGTTTACCCACAGTTAATGTTAATAAATCATTTATAGCTTTAGCTACAAGTATTTTTGTAATATAAATCAGGTCATCCGACATTTACATAACAGACTCCTCACTCTGCAGGTCATCAACAGTTTCATATACCTTGGATCAACAATTATCAGCAAGCTGCTCTTAATGCTAAAATCAACATCAGGATTGCCAAGGCCACAGCTGTCACATCAAAACTGACTGAACATACAAAGATTCTTGAGTGTACCAGGCCAGTGTCCTCAGCACCCTCCTTTACAATAGTGTGTCCTCAGCACCCTCTATCCATTCTACACCCCAATGTTAGAGATTAATACTTGCTTCCTGAAACAGATTGGACTTCTGTTAGAACTCGTGCAAACTCTGTTTGGATGTCTTCAAAAAGCTGTTACAACTGGCTTGTTTCAGCTTCTCTCTTGTCCTCAGACAAGTCTCATGGCTTTAAATGCTATTAATGCTGCCCTACCATGAAATAAAACTGCCTTACTTGTTGCCTCAGTGTTAACCAGATCAGAACTCCACGCAAAAAACTTTCTCAAAAGATCTGAATATCTTAGTTCCACCCAAAAATGACATAATCTCCTCAAGCTGAAAGCTGAATGTGGTAGGAATGTCCATCCATTTTGGACAGATTTATACAAGGTAGTGAGTAATCGTGTGATAACTTTCTGACTCAAATCTTTCGAGAAGTACCAATCACTGTCAGATTGCCGCTCCGCTCCTATGTTTCTACGGCATGTTGAAGCACTGTATTTCAGGCCATAGCTTCTGATCCCAGCTTCTTCAGAACTGTAAATGTATTTTCAATGGAACTGCTCCCTCACAGTGCTGGACCATTGGAGGAAGACAAGCCACACACCCTTTCTATGGTACTAGCTGCCGTATTCTGGCAAGCATTGACTAACCTACTGAAAAGCTTGGATATTTAAACAGTTTTTCAGTTTTTTAGTGCCTGAGTGAATGGATGAATGTGTAGGTAGGCAAGGAGTAGGGTGGGTGAGGTAGGTGGGTAAGTGGGTAAGGTGGCATGTGGGTGAGATGATAGATGGGTGGGATAGCAGATGGGTAGGGTGGTCCCTGTCATGTTATTGTAATTAAATAATACCTTGGACTTATTTCCTGTACAAGACACAAGGAACTAATCACTTGTAAGGGATTTGGTAAACATGTGGTTTCATTTATTAAGACGAGGCACATGAGAACTGTTATATATAGGTAGAAATCTTGAAGACATTAGAGCTGAGTTTATGCTCTGCTCAAAGCAAAAGTGAAACTGAGATTGTATTACAGAACACATTTCCATTCTGGTGATGTCATGCTGTTATCCCTTAAAGGCATATTGCAACAGCACATTTGTAGGGTGTCAGTTGGGTTGGGTCACTGGGCGGTAGGTGGCAGAGTGGTAAGGGGATAGGGTGGCAGCTAATTATGGTGGTAGGTTGACAGCAGGGTAGGGTGGCAGGTGATAGGTTGAAAGGTGAGGTTGGGTCAGGTAGGGACAGGGGAGCTGAGGAGTTGACAGGGGGAGTCAGACGGTTGTGGTGGTCAATGGGAGAGTCAGTGGGGAATCAATGGGCTCAGCTGTATATAGTTACACAGGAATTAGATTATGTTTTTTCCTGTCTATTATGTCCTGAGTAACTATTCTGGTAAATAAGTTGGAAGCTCCCAAACGAGAGTTGGAGACTTTATCGGAGGATTCCGGACACAGGGCAATTGACCACTGGAAGTTGAAACTTTCTGAGCAATTTCCCCAGAGTCCTTGCATTGGGATTTCCGTCCCCCAGGGCATCTTCAAGGGTACCTCTGGGTATGACCATCCAAAGACCAGAGGATCAGGGCCATTTGTTTTTCAAGCAGAATCAGTCATACACACAGAAAACAGAAAACAGAATCAAAGGGAACGACTCGATGGGAAAAAACCTGGGCGGGATTCTCCGTTTTGCCGGCGCCCAAGGGTTTTCCGACATTGTGGGGTTGCCAACAATGGGAAACCCCATTGACCAGCCAGCGTAACGGAGAATCCTGACGGCCGGTCGAAGCTGAAAGGTGGCGTGGCTAGGTGGAGAATCCAGCCCCCTATGTCAGGTTTTGGGCTTGTTTAGCTGGGTGTATCTCCACGGCTGTAGCACCGAGAGAATTCCCGCTATTCAAATGCACTTTGCCTTTTGTTTTGGCCTCAGGGAGTTTCTCCCACCAAGACCACACTTGAATAATTTCCTGCAGGAAAGACTTCACGCAGATCGGGCGCCATTTTGTCTGGATGCCACAAACCTCCCCCCCCCACCCTTTCAGATTTTGTTTTTGACACTCCCAACCTCAGTGAAGCCCCAGAGAACATCCCATCACCCCCCCCAAACCTGAAAAGGCTCTCGGACCTGACCCCTAGCAGTGCCAACCTGGCACCTGGGCACCCTCACACTACCAGCTGGCAGTGCTTCTATAAGCCTGTTAGTCCAAATTTGGCACCCTAGTAGTGCCAGGGTAGCACTGCCAGGTGCCAGGCTGGCAGGGCAAAGGTGCCCAGGTGCCAGAGGGAGTGCCAGGGTGCCACTATGCCTTGTCCCCGACCACTCTAATGTACCGGGAGCCCCCCCCCCTCCCCCAGATGCCATTACGATTGTTCACGTTTGTAGAAACCAATACAAACGGCACCCTGGCGAGGCCTCCCAGGCGCAGCCGTTAGGTCTCAGGCACTGGGTGAATCCTGCTAATGGTCCTATTGGCTCATTTAAATATACAGATCTGGATCACACCCAGTGAAAACGAGATCCAGATCGCAACATCTCGTGAGATTTAATAAAATCTCGTGAGGTGCTTCGAGCGTTGCAAATCTCGCAAAAGGCCTCTCGCAAGATTCAGTGGGACACCAAGTCGGGCACGACAAGATAATTAAATCACGCCCTGGTCTGAGGGCAGCAGTGCAATGTGATAGGTTTTGTTCTAATTTGCTGAGTTGTTCTGTTTGTATGCATTAATTTCTCCTCCTTTCTTAACGGTTCTGTTGTGCATACATGCTCTTCCATCAGCGAAAACTCATCACACACAGCTTGAATAGCTCCACAAAAGCAAAATATTGCAGTTGCTTAAAATCTAAATTAAAAACTGAAACAGCTGAGCCTGGAAATAATCAGCAGGTTTGCCAGCATCCAGATCAGGATCAGGAGAGAGAAACATTTCACATTGGTGACCTTTCATCAAAACTCAGCATTATTTGTGAGTCAAACAAGATTAAGCTGAGCCATCTACGGCCAACTAAGTGTTAACGGATTTTAGTCCATTTTACAATTATTAAAGTTATTTGTAATATCACAATAATATTGAAAGGCTTTATCAAAAACGTATTTTTTGAATTATTTTAGTATTTTTTTTAAAAATGGCTCCTGCTTTTGTACCTTTTGCTGGCAGGGATAGCAAACCAGTACTAAGGATGCTATTATACCCACTTGCCAGAATTTCCACTCCAGTATACACAGACCAAGGTGCAACTTGCTCTAGTTATCTCAGGTGTCATGCTTGTGGAAGCTGTGCTTCATGAAGGGAGCAATCAATTAGTTTTGTCACATTCTGCAACCTGTCTTACATCATCCTTCAACCAGCAACTTTAATGGTCACAAATGACTTGAGATTAATTCTATCTGGTTATTCTAGCCTGTCACTGAGAACATACTCACATTAACTAATCAGCTGTGCACAGATGCATTACTTGGCACAGCAAGCCATTTTACCCATTCCTCATGGACAACTATCAGCATTGTAAAAGGATACTGCAATATTACTGGAATTTTTCAAAGGTCTAACGAGTCACAGATTGCAACTACATAGGCAGACGTGTTCCATGATCAATGTGAACAGGAGTGGAATTCACCATCTAAATGTGAGACCCATTTAGGAGAAGTAGCATTTCATCATGAAAGAAAATGTTTCTTTCCCAGGCAGATGTCATGTCATGTTTATTTTCAGCAAATCAAGGTTCAGAATAGCTCCTAAAGGTTAAAGTTATAGGGTTGTATTTTATGTGGCCCACATGTTTTTGGCGGGGGCATGTAAAATAGATTGAGTGGCTAGCCCACCATCTGTCTAGGCAGCCCGTCTGCCATATTTAAATGAGAATTAAAGGTCGATTAAGATTGTTAGCAAACCTATTGTCTGAATAATACGGTGCCCATACCAGAACATAGTTGACATGGACAGTCAGGTGGGACTGGGCAGGCCATTTTTAGGACCTACATGAAAAAAGGTGGGAAGGAGGGGCACCTCATTTGGGGGAGATGTCCTGCATGCATTGGGGTAGCCCCCCTGCTAAAATATCACCTCCCCCCCCCCATTCCTTTTGTGCTTTTGTGCCCGCCAAAACCCAGCTCCCCATCCACCTCTTCCCCCTCCCTGGGCTCTTGGATCCCTCCCCACTCTAAGAATCCAGCTACTACCTATCCTGGGCGGCCAGAATCCACTTCAGATTTCTTTATGCAGTCTCAGCAACTGAGCTTTGGTGCTGCCGGGACTGATGGAGCTACGGTGAATCTAATTTGCCAGCAGTTCCCGAGGATGGAACGTCCTCCCACTGAGGAATGGAAGTTCCACTATGAGACAATTTATCCCTCCAACAGCATTTTTTGACTGCGGGTCAGGCTTCCTCAACATTAGTCAACATTAAACCGACTCTTCTTCCAGTGGGGCAAGCACTCTGTTTCCCTGCTCAGCCCAATCTCCCTCCGTCTTGTCCCGTAAACCACAGTCTGTGGTCTCTTGACGCATGCTAAGCATTTGTTAAACCAGTGTCATAATAGAGCACACCATTGGGATGTTGAATGCATGCTTCAGATGCCTGGATCATCAGGGGGTTGTCCTTCGATAATGAACAGTTATGATCTCCTATTATTTTAGAACAATTGTCTGGTATGTAGGTGATACTGACAAGGCCACAATTATTACCCTTGCCTAACTGCCTTTAGAAAATACTGGTGGACTGCCTCATGGAATTTGCGGCAGCACCTTATTTTCCACCTCAAACCAGATGAGCTCCCGTTTCTATAAAATCTGTAGCATGCCCTCATTATGCAAATTAGGCTTACCCCAGAAACTGCAACTGGGTCAGCACTCATGACATTGAACGTGTCCCGCTTCAGCATATGTCTGGTGAGGATCACATTCCCAGGGATAATCAAGACTATGTGCTGACTCTATTGAGCCAGCAGTGCAATGACGGTTGATTGAGAAGAAGTTAAAATAATCGACAGTGTCAAAGACAGTATAGCATCGAGTAGGCAGGACAGCTAGGAAATTGCTAAGAATGTAATTTGTGGCTTTCACCAGCATGCTTTCCGTGTTGAACTGTACATGATGATAAAATTATCTTAAAATAGGGAGTAGTTGGAAAGACCTTCCAAAGAAACAACAAATTCCTTGAGGAACTTTGGGAATGAAGGAAAGATTTGAAGATCTGTGATAGGTAGTAATTGCTGGCAGTGGATAGATTTGAGACCCTTTCTTGAGGGAGCTGGTGATGACTGGTTTGAGGGATACCAGGACATTTCCAAAGGACACAAACAAGGGGATGGCGGGGGTTGGGGGGGGGGGGGGGGGGGGGGGGGAGGCCGTGCAGTTCACAATTATAAGGGACGGAATTGAGGGAATAGGTAGTGGGTTCATGAACAAGGTAAGTTCAGGGAGAGCGTAAACTCCTAGTTGATCCCTATATCTTCTGACAGCTATATTTGGCATCTTGCCACGTTTTGTTCTCTTCCATTTTGTGATGCATTGGCATCATATCATTGATGTGATTTTTTTGTTTGTTTTGAATTTGATGGGTTCACCGATGTTTTAGAATAACTTAAATAAAAGCAAAATACTGCGGATGCTGGAAATCTGAAATTGAAATCTGAATTAAGAATAACTTAACTGGGAAGCTTTAGTTCACTAGTGTGTCTCTGGGATTTACTATTCCTCACTCTTATAGAGACAGCTTCACATTCTGAAATAATGGTTTTATTACCAACATTTCACCCTGCAAATTGCTGCCTGCACAATAACTGTTATTTTTAATGATCTAGAACACTGGTACAGTAGCATAATCAATTAACTTTGTTACAGCATCAATTATTTGCATGTATACTTACTATTGATTTCCTTCCACTAGTAGTATCTAGTGCCTGCCAAGGGTTTAAGTATATATGTGTAATGGTAGAAGTCATGGTTAAGGAGATTTATTTTATGCAGTAAATTTTAAACTTGAAGGAAACATATCCTATATGTATAACTTTTAATATGTTTGTCAATTTTCCTCACCCCATGATGTAGACAGCTTGCAGTGCTCGCTCCATTCCAGCTCACTAAATATAAATGAGATTTAAATGTTTCTTTAAAATGGCATGTTTCATTTCCTTCCCATAACTCCCATGGCCTGCTTCTTCAAACTTCTCTTCAAATCAAGTGCTTCCTGCTTACATGATTGCCTCACATACTTGCTGGACCCTCTCTGCTCAGTATTCAATAACCCTTCTGGCATAAAGAGGTTAGTCCTTTAAAATGTCAACAGAAAATCTGAAAGGCCTCATAAGTAAGCAGGGCCTGCTATGCCTTACTGTTTCCATAAGTGATCAAATTTATACTTTTCACCCTAGGATTGTTACATTATACATTCTTACAGCATTTCCATGACTTCTAAGCAGTTGACTGGTGTTAGTTCTATGTTAGTCGCAATTGACAGTATTTAATCGAGACAACTTAAGGTTCTTCTGCTGGCTGAAGAGCCAACGAGAGTCCCGCTTTGTCTGCTTTGGAGAAGGCCTCCCTCATTAAATGCCAATCAGGCAGTAAACTAGGCAGTTGTTGGCCTTCCATAGATATGGAATGGCCCAAGGTGAAGGTCTGACCTGCCAAATGCTGCCAGCTCTTCAATGATCAGCGGCGCCATCAGTACTACACCCAACCAAGGCCGAGGATTTCCATGCAAGGACAGAGTGATGGCTCTCAGAAAGCGTCCCTTCCCAATGTTAGATTCTTCAATCACATACCTTTGAATGAGGACCCCTGTTGTAAGCCAAAATCAAATATATACCAGAGCTTGTTTTTGGGGCTTCCCAATGACAGCAGGATGAGGCCCATAAATGGACATTACTTATCCATTTAAGGGCCTCAAATGCCAGTGGGTGGGAAGGCCATGCACAGGCATTGCTGCCATGGACTTATTTGGGCTAGTGGTAGGAAGGTGGTGAGAGCCTCACCTTCCCACCTGATGCCCTCCCTGCCACCAAATTCACTGTAGTGTATGGCATTAAATTCCATCCAATATGTCTGAACCACAAGAAACAGCTATGAGTAAATATTTGTAAGTCTGATAACAAAAAATATAAGTAGAGATCAACTCATTTAACACAGGGTCAGTAAATAATTAACAAATTAAACTGCATTTGATTATTTTGGGGATCAAGCTGCAACTTTAAATAGATTTTCCATGTGGAAAAATGAAGAAAGAACGTACATTAAGATAGAAGCTTTGATGCCGGAGGGTATCCAAAGAATATCACATTGGTTATATAATTTTTTTAAATCGTGGGTTTTGCTGGCAAGGCCAGCATTTAATGCTGATCTCTGATTTTCCTTGAGAAAATAAGCCTTCTTCTAGAACCCCTGTGGTCCATGTAGTGCATGTACTCTCGCAGCATTGTTACATGGGGAGTTCCAGGATTCTTATCCAGCAACAACGAAGGAACGGCGATACATGTTCAAATCAGGGTGCTGTTTCTTTTGGAGAGGAAGTTGGAAATGGTAATTTTCTGTGCACCTGCTGCAGTTACCCTGGGTACCGGAGGTTGATGTTTGGATGGCGCTATCGAGGAGACATTGGCAACTGCATCCTGTATGAAGATGTGCACAATAGCTAGAGCATGTATATTTAAGGGAATTAGCAAAAGTGCCAGAATCAACTGCACTGCCTGATTCAATTAGACAGATTCAATAACTTTTAAAAAAAAGTGGATAAATAGTTAGAGGGAGTAAAATTGTAGGGTTTTGGGGGAAAAATGGGTAATGAGAATAACTGGATAACTCTTTGAAAGAACCAGTACAACCAAAATGAGCTGAATGGCCTCGTTCTCTACTATATGGTTCTATGTTTTTATTACCAACCTGAAATACGCATAAATGAATGAGAATATGTAATTAACTTTACCATCAGGATTTCCCACTTCTAAGCTGGCCCACAATTTCCATCCATCAGTGTGACTGAAACAAAAAACAGGCTGGAAGACAGAAGCTGCTAATCCTTGGCCTGAATTTGAGGCTTCAAGGCATAAGCTTGGACAACCTTGTTCTAAAAAGGAGAGGGTGTGTGGCAGAAGGTAAAGGAAGGGTCACAAGACTGAGGGGAGAGGAAAGGGAAGGGAAGGGAAGTTTGTGAAAGCCATATATCTTCATAATTGGAACTTGGGAAATAACTGTAGCTGAGAATTTTCAGCAGGTTTCGTATCATTCCCTTCCCCTGTAGGAATATTAATAAACAGTCAATGATTTGCAACATGCTCACCGTCCAACTGTCCAAACATCCTGAGTGACAATCCTATTACCGATTCCATTGTTTCTTTCCAACCACAACCGTAATCTTTTTTTCCCCTAAAAGTATATTATTCATAAATTTTCTGAAAATTTATGAATCCTTACATGATTGTTTAATGTTGATTTTACATGAAGTGCAGAACAAATCAGTTTCTTCCAATACAGTATGTTATCCACTGCATTGACAATTACAGTCAATGTTTACAATGTTCATTATCTGTCAAACACATAGCTCATGTTTTCAGCCCCTCGGAGTTCTGTGGTCTTTCTCCTTTACGGCAGCTGCCCCAAGCTTCAATGTGGTCCCTTTGAACCTAGTCCTCCACCTTGGAATGGGCCCGTCTGCAACACTTGGTCGTGCACAACACTTTGCACTGGAAATCCAAAAAGATTCCAACAGAACAAATGACATCTCTTGCCAAGTTGACGGTCCTCCATCTGCATTTGACGTTTATCTCAGTGTGCACAGTTAGCAGTGCTCATGGAGCTGCTCAGGGTGAACCTCAATGAAAACCACTCTCACCAATCATAACTGCCTTTGAGAGGCGGCTCCAGCTCCCATTGGAGAGAACAGGAAACTGAATCACCTCAAAGAGCATTTAGGTAACCGTGACAATTTGAGAAGTGCCAACTTAAAGTTTTTTTTACCATATCAGACATGAGGACTTGTGATGGCAAATATTTGTCTTAGGCAGCATGCAAAATGGGCAATCAAATACCCAATTCAAGAGAAATCAACAGAACTGACTGCCAGGTGGGGCAAATAGCAGGAGACGGCAATGATATTAACTTCTATCCTCACAATCTTTAATCAAGGAGCAGTGATCAGGGGCGGGATTCTCCCCTACCCGGCGGGGCGGAGGGTCCCGGCAGGATGGAGTGGCTTGAATCACTCCGGCATCGGGCCGCCCCAAAGGTGCTGAGGTCTCCGCACTTTTAGGGGCCAAGCCCTAACCTTGAGAGGCTAGGCCCGCGCCGGAGTGGTTGGCATCCCGCCGGCCAGCGGGAATGGTCTTTAGCGCCACGCCAGCCGGGGCCGAAGGGACTTTGCTGGCCAGCGGAAGACCGCGCATGCGCCGGAGCATCAGCGACTGCTGACATCATCCCCGCGCATGCGCAGGGGAGAGGGTCACTTCCGCCTCCGCCACCGTGAAGACTATGGCGAAGGTGGAAGGAAAAGAGTCCCCCACGGCACGGGCCCGCACGCCGATCTGTGGGCCCCGATCGCGGGCCAGGCCACCGTGGGGGCAACCCCGGGGCCAGATCGGCCCGCGCCCCCCCCACCCAGGACCCCGGAGCCCGCCTGTGCCACCTGGTCCCGCCGGTAAGGTAGGTGGTTTGATTCACGCTGGCGGGACCTGCATGACAGCGGCGGGACTTCGGCCCATCGTGGGCCAGAGAATCGCCGGGGGTGGGGGGGGGGTGGGGGGGCGCCGACTGGCGCGGCACGATTCCCGCCCCCGCCAAATCTCTAGTGCCGGAGACTTCGGGAGACGGCGGGGGCGGGATTCACGCCGGCCCTCGGCGATTCTCCGACCCGGCGTGGGGTCGGAGAATCCCGTCCCAGGTATATGGGCCGTGATTCTCCACTACCCGGTGGGGCAGGAAGTCCCGGCGGGATGGAGTGGTGTGATTCACTCCGGCGTCAGGCCGCCCCAAAGGTGCGGAAGTCTCCTTTGGGAGCGGCGGGACCAGCATGACAGCAGTGGGACATCGCTGTCATAATATACACATCAGTATATCATGGAAGTCTTCGCACCTTTAGGGGCCAAGCCCTAACCTTGAGGGGCTAGGCCCGTGCCGGAGTGGGAGCACAGCTTGTAGCACAGATCTTTACCATGTGCTGAGAGTATAGACTGGTCAGGATAGGCATAGGTCTTCAGTTTAATCTAACATAGAGTCGACCCACAGTGAAAGCTTAATAAAATACTGTTATACACTTTCAAGTGTTGGTAGCCTGTATGTGTTACTGCTGAGGTAAACGCAGCCTCCACGGATCCCGAGTACCCAGCACATCACTCGTGGCTGGAGAATCGCAGTGGGGGGGCGCCGCCGACAGGCGCGGCGCGATTCCCCCCCCCCCGCCGAATCTCTGGGGCGGGATTCTCTGACCCCCTGCCGAGTCGGAGAATCGGCGGGGGCCGGCGTGAATCCCGCCCCCGCCAGTCCCGTCGCTGTCATGCCGGTCCCGCAGGCGTGAATCAAATCACCTACCTTACCGGCGGGATCAGGCGGCACGGGCGGGCTCCGGGGTCCTGGGGGGGGGCACGGGGCGATCTGGTCCTGGGAGGTACCCCCATGGTGGCCTGGCCCGCGATCGGGACCCATCGATTGGCGGGCGGGCCTGTACCGGGGGGGCACTCTTTTCCTTCCGCCTTCGCCATAGTCTCACGATGGCGGAGGTGGAAGTGACCCGCTCCACTGCGCATGACGTCAGCAGCCGCTGACGCTCCGGCGCATGCGCGGACTTCCGCCGGCCGGCGATGTCCCTTCGGCCCCGTCTGGTGTGGTGCCAAAGGCGTTCCCGCCGGCCGTTGGGGGGGGCAACCACTGCGGCGTGGGCCTAGCACCTCAAGGTTAGGGCTTGGCCCCTAAAGGTGCGGAGACATCCGCATCTTTGGGGCGGCCCGACGTCGGAGTGGTTCACGCCACTCCATCCCGCCGGGACCCCCCCACCCCGCTGGGTAGGGGAGAATCCCGCCCAAGGTGCTGGAGACTTCAGGAAACGGCGGGGGCGGGATTCACGCCGGCCCCCGGCGATTCTCCGACCCGGCGGGGGGGGGGGGGTCAAAGAATCTCGCCCATGGAATCAGTGGAAAACAACGTAGAAAGTTCCGGACTTTTCATTGGAGCCTGTTATGCCTCTTTAAATCTGGGTTTAAGTGGGACGAAGCCTGAGTGAGAAACATTCAGATCGCCCTTTACTGCAGAAATGTATTTCTTAATTTATACATGCACAGATATTTGAGAATTAATTGAGGGAGTCAGCAGCACAAGCCGCCACCTGTACAGCTTGCACCATTTTCCTTAATGATATATTCGGCGCAATTTAAGTGCAAAAAACAGAGCGAGCGATTCTCCAGAAAAATGTCTAGTGTGGCAGCGAGTGGGAGCTGCTGCGTGCTTCCCGCTGTTCGGCTAGCAAGGCTGGCATCGCAATACGACATTAACTGGTCCACTTTAACGGGCCTCACGGGCTTCATGCCACAAATGAAGGCACGCCAGCTGATTCGCTGGGACTGCGCTCGCCAGCCCCCCGCTAACAAGGTCGAATTAATTGAGGGAGTCAGCAGCACAAGCCGCCACCTGTACAGTTTGCACCATTTTCCTTAATGATATATTCGGCGCAATTTAAGTGCAAAAAACAGAGCAAGCGATACTCCAGAAAAATGTCTAGTGCGGCAGCGAGTGGGAGCTGCTGCGTGCTTCCCGCTATTCGACCAGCAAGGCTGGCATCGCAATACGACATTAACTGGTCCACTTTAACGGGCCTCACGGGCTTCATGCCACAAATGAAGGCACGCCAGCTGATTCGCTGGGACTGCGCTCGCCAGCCCCCCGCTAACAAGGTCGAGCAGCACTTAAACAGCACTTGCACAGCCAACCCCACTCAGCTCGCAGCCATGGCGCTGAGACGACCACTCCCAAGGTTTGGAGACATGGGCTTGGAGAGGGTCCTAGATGTGGTTGAGGCCAGGAGGGATGTACTGTTCCCTCGAGGATCCCGGAGAGTGAGCTACAGGGCAGCCAGTGCTGCCTCAGATGAAGTGGCGGCGACCATCAAGTTGGGCAGCTTGACTAGGAGGACTTGCCTCCAGTGCGGCAAGAACTTCAACGACCTATACCGGGCCGCACATGTGAGTTGACACCCCCCCAAAACGTTTCCACCCCAGACAACCAGCCCCCACCACCTAGAATCACCACAGCAGCCCTTCCACCAGGTTTACATTTTTCAAAAGGAGAACTAATCAGAGCCAGTGTGGCCACTTGCTGGGAAGGCGGCTGGATAACAGGAGGTCTTTGGATATGGGGTGGCCCCCGTTAATTGTATGGAAATAGGTCTTAAGTGGTGATTATTGGTTTCTTGCCACGCTATAGCGGGATCCCAGTTTCGCCTGCAGGAGTGGGCCGGTTGCATCGCAAATGTCTTGGCGTCGGCAGGGTTTTCAGTTTTGGCCTCTCCCACTAGTCACCAGCTTTGTTGCACTCTTGCTCGAGCAAAGCGAGGCCACTGAATCGCGCACAGAGTCTGTTTTTGGTGGGTATAGCGGGATCTTTCTCAGTGCCTGCATCGCCAAGAATGACTCTGCTATCAAACTGGACTCTGTTCTTTTTTCTAGCCGTGGTCAGGAATGCCACGCTGAGGCTGGACTTAGCTCATTTTTAAATGCCGCCCTGATCTCTCAACCTCCCTCGGACACCACACCGCAGCCTCCATACCCCCACACTACCCCAACTTTCCTCTTAGGTGGTCTTTGAGCCTCCCTTCACCCTCCCACTTAAGGGCAAGGCACCCCTGGGCCCAATCCCTGGCACAAACCACCTGGCACCTGAGCACCTTAGCACTGCCAGCCTGGCACTCTGACAGTGTCCCTCCCAGCCTGGCATTGCCAGGGTGGCACTGCCAAAGTGCCTGTGTGGCACTGCCAGGATGTCCAGGTAGCAGTGCCAAGATGCCAGGCTTACATGACCAAGGTGCTTGTGTCGCATTGGATGTTCCAGAGAACCTGCCCACGTTTGTGTGAACCAGTACTAAACGGCGTGATGGTGAGGATTGGGCATTCGTCCCGGGGTTTCGGGGGAATCGGACACCGACATATTTAAATTAACCTAATGGACCACTTAAATATGTTAATCCTCCAAATCACTATATCTCGCGAGACCACGTTTTATCTCGTGAGGCATTCTGAGCATCACAAATCTCGCAAGAGGTCTCTCGCGAGATTTAACTGCCTCGTCGCCTCACCAAGTCAGGTGCGACGAGGCCATTCAATTGTACCCACTGTGTGAGATAGATTTCTCCCACACAAGGTTTCAAATTTATTGGTATACTATGTACTAAAGCCAAACAAACTATTTTGCTGTCATCCAGTGGTTTCATAGAGGAACTGCAAGCTGAATAACATTGCAAAAATGTTGGGTTAAAATAAATTATTGTCACAAGTAGGCTTACATTATCACTGCAATGAAGTTACTGTGTAAAGCTCCGAGTCGCCACACTCCAGCGCCTGTTTGGGTACACAGAGGAAGAATTCAGAATGTCCAAATTACCTAATAGCACGTCATTTGGGACTTGTGGGAGGAAACCACAGCACCCGGAGGAAACCCACGCAGAGAACGTGCAGACTCCACAAAGACAGTGACCCAAGCCGGGAATTGAACCTGGGACCCTGGCGCTGAGAAACCATAGTGCTAACCACTATGCTACCGTCCTGCCGAGTTACACCTTCCTGGAAAAATATTAATCAGTAAATCAACCAGCAAGTTAAGGGGATGAACACTGGGAGTTGTGAAGATTTAACTCACTGAACTGGCAATGGAGTAGAACCATTGGGTTGATTGGAATTTCAGTAACAATTATGACATTGTTAAATGGATACTCACAGGCTTAATTGCTCGACTTAACTTTCAGTCACATGTTTAATGGACAGTTCATGTGCAAATTCAGCAGGTTTTAAAAAATAATGCGAAGGCTAAGGATGAACTGTCAATCGTGTGAAACAAAATAAGTCCCAACATCTCGACATTTGTCACTCAATCCCCTGAAATTGCTGGTCGCTTTGTGTTTCGTTAATTTTTTTAAAAATTAATTTTGAGTACCCAATTCGTTTTTTCCAATTAAGGGGCAATTTAGCGTGGCCAATCCACCTCCTGCACATCTTTGGGTTGTGGGGGCGAAACCCACTTTTCCAGCAAGATAATAATAATAATAATCGCTTATTGTCACAAGTAGGCTTCAATGAAGTTACTGTGAAAAGCCGCTGGTCGACGCATTCCGGTGACTGTTCGGGGAGGCCGGTACGGGAATTGAACCTGCACTGCTGGCCTTGTTCTGTATTACAAGCCAGCTGTTTGGCTCACTGAGCTAAACCAGCCCTTAGATCTACGTTGGTTGGTATTACGGGACTTGCACTGGCCCCAATCTTCCCGGCGAAATAACCGCTGATTCATGATTTATTAAGGCCCAAATTGTCCACTGTGTTTGGGGATGAAGAGATACACCGTACATTGCGATTCACCACAACCTGCCATTCTGTCAATGACTTTGCACAAAGAGTTGGTCACCCTCAAACTCACTGTTATTTTAAAAAAACCCTCAAACCCTGCTTGACCTGAAAAATTCCAATTAGTCTTGACTACCTATGTGGAACACCACAGGAAATCAACCAGTATTTATAAACTGGATCAATATCTGGATAAATATTCTTGAAGGCAGTCAAATGTACCGAAAATATTAACAGATGGTTCAGTAAAATAAAACATGATAATTTGACTATATCAACAGATATTAGCTTCTACAGAAAATAATCAGATTGAGGAACAAGTTTGAAATTAATTTTCAAATCATCAAGCACTGCTGCTCCGCTATCTGACATTATTCTTAACCAGATGAGAAATGCCAGGAATGTGCTCTCACCCAGGAAGCATTCTGTTTCCACAGTAATGGTCTGTCAGTTCTAATGCGTGAAAAACTTGTAAAAACAAAAATTGCAAAAAGAATTAAATAGGTCACGTTGAACCATTGGATATAGTGAATGATTCAGCATATTCAATTGTGGAAAATGGCATCACTCATTGATTTAATACTCTGCTCTCATTTCATCCTTTAGCCTGTTGCCTTGTGGGCAATACAGTTGAATTATATTTTTTTTAAATCAACAGATTCAAAATTCTAGCTGTGGTGCAGATTTGTAATCAAATAAAAGAGATCTCTTTGTGTTACTCAGTTTCCCAAGTCCATGTCTCCATTGTTCCTTTATGCTCAATTATACAAATAAATGATCAACACACTTTCTAATATCATGGTTCTCTGGTATAAAGAACAAGGCATCACTGCAGCACATAAATAATAGGTAGGTTTCATCAGCTATGGACAAATAGCAAAACAAAATGCTGGTTTATGCCTGACACATTTGCTTGATTTTCAGCTCGTACTGGGGCTGGGATTGGAGCTGAGTGCATTGAGTACGACTTCAAGGGAGTGTGAGAGTTTGGTGAGCTGAGGAAGTTTTGTGAGGAGGGTCACTGTCTGTGCGGAGTCTGCATGTTCTCTCCGTGTCTGTGTGGGTTTCTTCTGGGTGCTCCGGCTTCCTCCCACAGTCCAAAGATGTGCAGGTTAGGTGGATTGGCCATGCTAAATTGGCCTTAGTGTCCAAAAAGGTTGGGTGGAGTTACTTGGTTACGGGGATAGGGTGGAGGTGTGGGCTTAAGTAGGGTGCTCTTTCCCAGGGCTGGTGCGGACTTGATGGGCCGAATGGCCTCCTTCTGCAATGTAGATTTTATGATTCTATGATTCTATGAGGGGAGGGAGGTACTTTTTGATTTTTTTCTAACTTTCTTACCCTGTAGGAATTAGTTCCTGCTCCAGTACAAACAAAGAAGCAAGTTGTTTGGTGAGCATTTGATAAATGGTTACAATCTACTCTATTTCTAAGGTTCTAAATATTACAGGAATGTGTAGTAAGATTAATAAAATATGTAAAAGTAAATAAATAACCGCATAAAATAATTAAGTTATTGATTCAAACACATAAAGTTGACAGGGCAGATGATGTGTCATGGCTACAGAATGTGGGAGCTCCTGAATATCAGAATGTTCCAGGGAATGCATGTCTGTAGTAAATGTCTGCAGCTCGTGGAGTTTTGGTTCAGCTGAGGCAGGTAGGGGGACCCAGAGGGAAGGATGCAAGAGTGTCAGCCTCTGCAACTGACTCCAACAGGTTTGAGGTTTTTCAGCTTATTTGGATGAGAGCAGGGTGGATGAGCTGACTGACCATGACACTGTGGTATAGCAAGCTATTCAAGTGAGGGGAAACACATAAGAATGTAGTGGTAGTGGGGGACAGTATAGTGAGGGGGATTGACACTGTTCTCTGCAGTATGAGGTGAGAGGCCAGACAGCTGTGTTGCCAGCCGATTTCAGGGTTTAGGACATCTGCTCAGGGCTAGAGAGGAATTTGCAATGGGAGGGGGAGGATCCAGTGGTCGTGGTCTATGTAGGTCCAACGGCATAGGAAGGATGAGGAAGGAGTACTGCACAGACAGTATGAGGGGTGAGGCACCAAATTACGAAGCAAATGGAATCATTTCTAGATTATTACCTGAACCACATGCAAATTGGCAAAGGGCAAATAAGATTAGAGCAATTAATGTGTGGCTCAAAAACCATAAGACGTGGGGTTCCTTTCCTGATTAAGTGTTTGTCTCTCTTCGCCGTGAATATACTTAATTACCCAGTCTCTGCAGCTCTCTGCGGTAAAGAATTCAGATTCGCTACCGTCTGAAAGATTAAGGTCCTCCTCATCTATGTCTTAAATAGGTAACCGCTCACTTTGAGAGTATGACCTATGATCCTAGACTCTCCCACAAGGGGAAACAACCTCTCAGCATCTACCCTTTCAAGACCCCCTGAGAATCTTATATGTCTCAAAAAGGTTGCCTCTCATTCCTCTAAATTCCAACGAGTACAGGCCCAACAAACTCAATCTCTCCTGATAAGAAAATCCTTCCATACCCAGGAAAAATCTAAGGAATCTTCTCTGGACTGCCTTCAATGCAAGTATATCCTTCGTTAATAATAATAATCTTTATTATTGTTACATGTAGGCTTACATTAACACTGCAATTAAGTTATAGTGAAAATCTCCTAGTCGCCACACTCCAGCGCCTGTTCGGGTACAGTGAGGGAGAATTCAGAATGGCCTGTTCAGGTACACTGAGGGAGAATTCAGAATTTCTAATTCACCGAACAGTACATCTTTCGAGACTTGTGGGAGGAAACCGGAGCACCCGGAGGAAACCCACGCAGACACGGGGAGAACATGGAGACTTCGCTCAGACAGTGACCCAAGCTGCGAATTGAACCCGGGACACTGGTGCTGTGAAGCAACAGTGCTAACCATTAGATAAGGGTCTCTTGATATGCAAACATGCAGCTAATGAACACATAGAATAGGACACGACCAATGAGCAGTCAGGACACTCAAAGGTGGTATCTCCCTATAAAAGGGATAAGGCACTCACACCCCGCCTCTTTCCACAGACCAACAGCCGGTGCAGACTCGATGGGCCGAATGGCCTCCTTCTGCACTGTAAATTCTATGAAAACATCTACAGAGTGAGACAGGGTGTATCCTCGGCATCACACCCCAGCACGTGGCGTAGAGCAAGGCTGGTTCAGTTAGACTGAGTTACTACATTTAGATTAGCAGAGAGTCAAACTCATTAAGAACTGTGCTAATAGTTCAATAAAACACATTGAACTCACTTCAAAGTCTGGAGCATCTTTTACTCAAAACTGCATCAAGTGGCAGCTTGTGTTATTCCAAATTATACAACACAACATGACACCAGGAGTCTGTTCAATCTAGTTAGTTTAACTCAGCAAGATCCGTGATGACCAGCGAATGTATACTGACACAATGGAAAAGATTCAGGCTCCTCACCAGCTCAGGACCTCCGGCAATCGCAGTGCCAACTGGTGGACATTCAAGCAGAAATTACAGCTTTACGTCAAAGCAGCAGACCTCAATGGTGCTTCTGATGCATGGAAGATAGCTCTTCTCCTTACCACATTGGGTGATCACGCCTTGCAAATATTCAACTCCTTTCACTTCGCCAAAGACGAGGACAAGACTAAGTTTCAGACCATCCTGGACAGGTTTGACAACCACTGTGAGGTGGACACCAATTAAATCTTCGAGCGCTACACATTCAAGCAGCGATTGCAAGATAAAGACGAATCCTTCAACTCACATTTAACTAACCTTACACTGCTAGCGCAATCCTGCAACTTCGGTGATATCACTGACTCCATGATCAGAGACCAAATTATTTTTGCAGTTCACTCTGATCCTCTGATAGAGCAGTTGCTGAAGATCAAGCGTATGACCCTGCCGGTCGCGATTGAAACAGTGCATGAGCATGCTAAAAACCGCTATTCCCAGTACAAAACAGCAGAAAATGATAGACTATCCTTCCACGAGGCGGAGAGTGTGCAGGCCACCTCCCGGATGCAGCGCCTCAACATCATTGAAAGCGGCCATTTCGCACTCTCTTCCCGGTGCCCGACGCATGCGTGATGCGAACGGGATAACAAAGCGGCCGAAACCCGCACTGCACAGGTGCAGACGTCTGAGAACCGCACTGCGTATGTGCAACGACGCACGGAGCGTCAGGACGCCGATGTCATGACGTGTTCAAACTGTGGCACCGCCCATTTAAAGAAACACTGCTCTGCAAGAGGCAGACTCAGTTTAAACTGTGAGAAGCCAGGCCACTATGCAGCCCTGTGCAGATCTGCACCACCAGTCAGGGACCAGTGCTCCCAATTCCGACGATGGCGCATCCGGAGTGTGCAACAACGCCTACAGGATTCTGATCCTGGCAGTGCAACGGATCAAGATGATGAATACCTAGACAATGCATACCGTGTTGCATTATTACAACGTGTGAATATGCCACACCAGACTCATCGCAAGTCCAGTCCATCCTAGCAGTGGATTCCGAGGATGAATGGCGAGCAGTGATGAAGGTCAACCACTGTCCCATCCAGTTCAAGCTGGGCCCTGGTGCCTCTGCCAACCTCCTCTCACAGGCAGACTTCAAACGCATTAAGAAACCCCCCACGGTCCTTCCAGCTGCCTGCAGGCTCCTGGATTAAAACGGGAATGCCATCAAGACACTGGGATCCTGCCGTCTGCATGTATCCAACCGACATACACAAGCACGGTTACGCTTTGAAATTGTTAAGCCAGACAGGGCATCCCTACTAGGTGCGCACACCTGCAAGCAGCTGAACCTCATTCAAAGGGTTAATACCATGACATCCTCCCTTGTGGTTCTTCAAGCCGGCATCAACAACATCCTCGCCCAGTATCCAGATGTGTTCAATGGGATGGGCCCTCTGCCGTATTGATGCAAGATTCTGCTGCGACCTGATGCCAAGCCAGTGGTCCACGCACCACGAGTCCCTGCTCCACTGAGAGAGCGCCTGAAGGCACAGCTCAAGGATCTTCAGCAAAAAGGCATCATATCCAAGGTCACAATCGACTGACTGGGTCAGCTCGATGGTGTGCATAAAGAAGTCTTCGGGGGACCTGCACATCTGCATTGATCCCAAGGATCTCAATAAGAACACTACCCCATGCAGAAGCGGGAGGAACTCACGAGTGAGATGGCACATGCTCACTTCTTCACCAAATTGGATGCATCACAGAGATTTTGGCAAATCCAGCTGGAAGAGTCCAGCAGAAGGCTCTGCACCTTTAATACGCCGTTTGGCAGATACTGCTACAATCGCATGCCATTTGGTATCATCTCAGCATCGGAGATATTCCATCGCATCATGGAGCAGATGATTGAAGACATTGAAGGGGTTCTTGTGTAAGTGGACGACATCATCATGTGGTTCACGACCCCTGAAGAACATATGTCCCGTCTCCAGAAGGTATTCCGCCGTGTAGATGCCAATGACCTAAAGTTAAACAGGTCCAAATGTTGTTTTGGTACATCGACGCTCTAGTTCCTATGCAACTAGATCTCACAGCATGGTGTGCAGCCAGACACAGACAAAATCAAGGCCATTGAAGCGATGAAAGTCCCGAGGACAAAAAGGCGGTGCTGCGCTTCTTGGGTATGGTCAATTTTCTGGGCAAGTTCATTCCAAACATGGCCACATACACCATGTCCCTACGCAACCTGGTGAACAAGTCAACTGTCTTTGAGTGGAAGGCGGCACACCAGACAGAGTGGCTGGAGCTGAAAGCCAAGCTCACCACTGCACCAGTCCTGGCATTCTTCGACCCGGACCGGGAGACAAAGATATCCACAGATGCGAGTCAGGATGGCATCGGTGCGATGTTGCTTCAATGAGATGACACATCATCCTGGGCACCAGTAGCCTATGCATCAAGGGCGATGACGCCCACTGAAACCAGATATGCACAGATTGAGAAGGAGTGCTTGGGTCTTCTCAACGGCATCCTCAAATTTGATGATTATGTCTACGACCTGCCGATATTCACTGTCGAAACGGATCATAGGCCTCTGGTCCACATCATCCACAAGGACCTGAATGACATGACGCCTCGGTTGCAGGGAATCCTGCTTAAACTTAGGAGGTATGATTTCAACTTGGTGTACACACCTGGCAAGGAGCTCATCATCGCTGATACATTGTCCCACTCCGTCACCTCGCCCAGTGAGCCGCTGGAGATCATCCAGCACATCGAATCGCAAGTGCAGCTGTGTGCTAGCACTCTCCCGGAGACAGATGAGAAGGTAGTTCTCATCAGTGATGAGACAGCCAAAGTCCTCCTCCTGCAGCGCGTCATCCACAACCTCACCGATGGCTGGCAGAAAGTGCAGTGCCCACAATTTTTCAATGTGAAGGATGACCTGACGGTGATTGATAGTATCCTCCTCAAGCTGGACAGGACTGTCATTCCGCTCAGTCTCCAGAGCTTGGCGCTGTGCCAGATTCATGAGGGACACCTGGGTGTCGGGAAGTGCAGATGCAGAGCCCGGCAAGCTGTCTACTGGCCCGGCATCAGCCAGGACATCACGAACATGGTCCTGAACTGTGCTACTGTCAGCGATTCCAGCCAGCGCAGAGCAAGGAGACGCTCCAACAGCATGACATAGTGACCTCTCCATGGTCCAAGGTTGGCATCGACCTCTTTCATACGAATGGTTGTGACTACGTATTGATCATCGACTATTTCTCGAATTACCCTGAAATGCTGAAGCTCCCGGACCTCACCTCTCAGACCGGCATCAAAGCCTGTAAGGAGACGTTCTCAAGGCATGGCATCCCAATCACCGTCATGAGCGAAATGGCCCTTGCTTTAACAGTCGAGAATGGTCCACGTATGCCAGGTCGTACAATTTCCAGCATGCCACCTCCAGTCTGCACTATCCACAGTCCAATGGAAAAGTCGAGAAAGGGGTGTACATTGTGAAACAGCTCATCTGCAAGGCCGCGGACTCTGCTTCCAACATACACCTTGCACTGCTCACGTACAGGGCGACACCATTATCCACTGGCATGTCGCCGGCTCAACTCCTGATGAACAGGGACCTACAGACGATGCTTCCAGCCATACGCCTGCCCAATCTGGATCACCTCCCAGTGCTGCAGAAGATGCAAGAGCTCAGAGAGCGTCAAAAGCAGTACTATGATACCCATGCCACCAATCTGGCCGTGTTATCCATGGCAGACACTGTCAGGATCAAGATACCGGATGGTGGGTGGTCTGCCCCGGCTGCCGTTGTTCGACAGGCCGCACCCCACTCTATGTTGTACGTATGGCTGATGGCTCCATCGTGCAAAGGAATCGATGGGCACTGCGCAAAGTTGCCTGCCCGCAACCACTTTCTCCTCCCCGCAACCACTTTCTCCTCCATTTCCATGTGTTGAATTGCCACATCCTGATACCTCGCACCACAAAGCCACCAGTCAGGCTCCCATCCCACCTGTCAAGGTGCCGTCGTCTCCTCCGCCACCTCTCCGGCGGTCGACCAGGATCAGACACAAGCCTTAGAGACTGGACTTGTGAACATTTGTTTTGTTTGCTCTGTTCTGTTGTCCTCCGTCAGTCACATTAGACAGACTCATTCACATGTAAATACATTCACATACACCAACAAAATATTTTAAAAAAGGGGAGATGTCATGATATGCAAACCTGCAGCTAATGAACGCAGAGAATAGGACACAACCAATGAGAATTCAGGACACTCAGGGGTGGTATCTCACTATAAAAGGGATGAGGCACTCACACCCCACCTCTTTCCACAGACCAACATCTACAGAGTGAGACAGGGTGTATCCTCAGCATCACACCCCAGCACGTGGTTTAGAGCAAGGCTGGTTCAATTAGACTGAATTATTACATTTAGATTAGCAGAGAGTTGAACTCATTGAGAATTGTGCTAATAGTTCAATAAAACACATTGAACTCACTTCAAAGTCTGGAGCATCTTTTACTCAAAACTGCATCAAGTGGCAGCTTGTGTTATTCCAAGTTACATAACAGAACAAAGGGGACCAGTATTCCAGGTGTGATCTAACTGGTGTTTTGTGCCTGTCTCTCCTGCTCGTTAATACCTCAAAGAATTCTAATAAATTTGTCAGGCATGATTTCCCCTCCATGAAGCCATGCTGACTCTACTTGATTACAGTGTGCGCGGTTCAACCACCACGCTGCGCCCAGTGTGGATTTGGGCGTGCTGGGTGATTAGTGGGAGAGGGCAAAATCAAAACTCCTGCCAGGAGTGAACCATTTTGCGATTCCCTCGGCCCGGCCACGATGACGATTTCCGGATCACGCCCAAAAATCATTAACCATAATTTGCATTCATTTCAATCTCATTAACGAGACTGAGGTTGGATGCAGCCGCCTGTCAGGAATTACCCGACCCTCCATTGTTTGGCACTCCCTTTCAAAAACGTGAAGTTGCCGCAATGGATTCTCAGGGGCACTGAGGAAGTGAGTAGCCATTTCCATTTTCCAGCATGCAGCTCAAGGGCACCGGAGAATTGGAGAAGGGGAGAGACCGACAATCAGTTAGGGATTCCACCCCAGGGCTCTCAAATACCCCACTCTTCGACCAGGAGAGTGAGGGGCTTTGCGTCTGTGAGGCCTTCAGGCCATCTTTCAATATTGTGAAGACATAACAGGGGCAACATCAGCTACAGCCTGTCTGTCCTACGAAACACTTTCAGGACAGATCCTTGCTCCAGCTTCTCTCCTGAAGTCAATTTCACTCCCTTTTACTGTGACCAGCCTCTCGCTTCACAGCTGAAGGCTATTTCAAATGAGGAATTAACCTTGTTAGCCGTGAGAGCACTTCACTCTCCTGAACTCTCAAGTGCCTACTCGAAGGCACTAGTGCCTTGTCTCAGAGGATGATCAGCGCATTGCATGTACAGCAGCATTTGATGCCTGAACAGTGTGCCTGAACTCTAGGAGCATCAGCACAATAGAGGCAGCTGCCAACAATCAAACACTAATGAGCAGGGCCATCGGGTAAGTGTGAGGATGAGTGGATGGCAGCTGAGCACGGCCTCCCTAATGTTCCCAGCAGACATCTAGGGTCCAGGGGTTCCTGATGCAGCCAAGGGTAAGTGTGCAGAGCAAGGTTATCCAACATAATTGGCTCACTGGGTGGCACTCTGAGAGAAGGCAGGACAGTCATGGTAAAGGTGGGGGAGGCATGGGATGTTTGAAAGCCCCGGAGTGAAATCCCTAACTGATTGTTGATCTCTCTCTTTCTCCAATTCCTTCCAGATACAAATATGTTTGCTGGTGTGGATCATGCAGAGGCTTCCCTCGCTATGCTTTTGGCAGCAGAGGCAGGCCGACACCGTAGAAGGCAGCAACGCCAGCACAGGGTGGAGGTGGCATTCCATGTGCAGGGGCCACTCCACACTCTGAAGACCCGGCGGCCCATCAGACTGAGGGGGGGGACCCAGAAGGGGAGGCCAGCAATGGCCATCGTTGGTCACTCCATGAGCTAACAGACAGCATATGCCGCAGAAGACACCGGCTCCGCAGCGAGACAGTGCTGCGCCTGTGCCACGTGCTAGCAGACATGGCACCATGTGGAGAAGGACACCCACTCCTGGGGGCCGCCGAGGTCACTGCAGCCCTGACATATTACGCCACTGGGTCATTCCAGGACTCGAGGAGGGACTTGTATGGTATTTGCCGATCTTCTGCTGACACGTGCTCCGAATGCCTGGGCATCAGACTATATCACCTTCAACCTGAACTAGGCCCACCAAGATGCCCACGCTGCAGAATGCACCACCATTGCCAGGCATAGTAAGAAGTCTTACAACAGCAGGTTAAAGTCCAACAGGTTTGTTTCGAATCACTAGCTTTCAGAGCTCAAATTCACCTGAGGAAGGAGCTGCGCTCCGAAAGCTAGTGATTTGAAACAAACCTGTTGGACTTTAACCTGGTGTTGTAAGACTTCTTACTGTGCTCACGCCAGTCCAACGGCAGCAACTCCACGTCATGATTGGCAGGCATGGTAGCACAGTCGTTAGCAACGTTGCTTCACAGCGCCAGGGTTCCAGGTTCAATTCTGGTTTGGGTCACTGTCTGTGCGAAGTTTGCACGTTCTCCCCGTGTCTGTGTGGGTTTCCAGCGGGTGCTCTGGTTTCCTCCCCCAAGTCCTGAAAGATGTGCTGTTGGGTCATTTGGACATTCTGAATTCGCCCTCTCGGTACCCGAACAGGCGCTGGAGTGTGGCGACTCGGGGATTTTCACAGGAACTTCATTGCAGTGTTAATGTAAGCCTACTTGTGACAATAATAAAGATTATTGTTATTAAACTTTTCTAAGTGCAAGAACTCCATAAGTTAACTTAACCACGACGAAGCACTGGGTGGAACCAGAGTCCTCCATCAAAGCAGAACTCGCCTTCGGGGTATCAGCGAGGCGAAGGCCAGAGCATCCGACTTTGCCCCCATCTGCAGCTCCAGCAAGCCTGAAATCCCAAAGCTAGCTACCAAATTCCAACTGCAGTTTTTTTCTGCTTGCCAATAACTCCAGCGTCGGAGCAAGCGAGTATCGGCTATCCACCTCCAGGTTAGCATCTATCAACCTCTGCCTCTCCACCCTTTTACTCTTCACTTTGTGTGCCCTGTAAAAGAGATTATCTCTGGCCTAATGACTGCCTTCAAAACCTCCCACAATGTGGAAGGCGAAATCGCCTCATTCCTATTAGATTCAATGTATCCCCAATGGCGGAGGAAACCCTCTCACAGAATTCCTTATCCACCAACAACATTGTCTCCAACGTCCATGGGGGGGGGGGGGGGGGGGGGGGGGGCCGCGCTGTGCAGGACCCGACCCCATCACCAAATCCACAAAATGCAGAGAATGATCCAAAACTACTATTGCCGCATACCCCACCCCCACCAGAGGGGAGAAGCAGAGACCGACCCACCACAAAGAAGTCAATCCAAGAGTTGACCTGATGTAACTGAGAAAATAATAAAAATCCTTCTCATTTGAATGTAAAAATCTCATGGGTCTGCCCCCTCACCTGCTCCATAAAGGCCAAAAGTGATTTTGTCAATCTGGAAGGACTCAAACACTTAGACTTCCGTCTATCCAGCTGAGGGTCCAGTGCACAGTTAAAAACCCTTCCCAGGATTAGCTGGTGCGAGTCCAGATCTCGAACAGAAGCCAGCAACTAATTGAGAAAAGCTGTACCAGCCCAATTTGGTGTATATACACTGACTAAGACCACTGGGGTACCTGCCAATGACCACTGACCATTACATACCTCCCATTCATATCTATCAGAATCCTAGTCGCCAAAAAAAGATACTTTTGTATGAATCAAAATTGCAACTCCCAGCTATCGAATCCCGAATGAAATAGATACTTTTTAAATGGCCTGGTTTTTTTACCAGGGGGTTTCACCCCTCGCATTCCAGGTGACCAGCCGAATAGGAGGTTGTCTACACACCCCCCTCCCCACCCCAGACCAAGAGGTATCCATTCCCAGTAACCATCAGAGAATTACCCCTCCCCCCTTCCTACCTCCCATCAATCCACACCCAAATAACCCAGCAAACAAGGCAAATGAAGACTCCACCCTCTCTGTGGCGAGATGCATCACTGTAAATACACAAGGGGTTAATGTAAATGCACGTAGACTAGATAGATACTAGAGGGAGCACCAGAGACATGACACACAGACAGTCAACCAATAGGCCAGTAAGATAGGACACGACCAATGGGCATTCACAACACACACAGAGATGACACCACCACATGAGGACCCATATAAAAGGACACAACACACATGATCTTCCTCTTTCCAGTGGAGACACTTAGTGAGTACACAGGGTTGATTGAAACACATCACACCCACCACGTGGATTGTAGCAGACTGGTTAGGTAGTCTGAGTAGCTATAGCAGGATTAACAGGAGAGTCGAATCTAAGTAGGAGAATCGTTAACAGTTTAATAAATGTGTTAAAGCTATCTCCAAGTCTGAACCTTCCTTTGTCAGAGTGCACATCAAGGAAACAGCCTATGCTACGCCAAGAGCATAACAAAACATGGTACCAAGGAGTGAACTGTTTAAATCCATATAGTTACAACTCAGCAAACAGTGACAACCAGTAACGGCAGCCAGGCAAGATGATGTTCAAGATTCTGGTTCCACAGCAGCTCAGGTACCAGGGCAATCTCAGTGAAAACTGGCGTTGGTTCAGGCAGAGATTCGAGATCTACCTGGTAGCGTCCGACCGAGATGGCGTGGCGGATGCAGAGAAAATAAAGCTTCTACCTACCATCGCGGGTCCAGAAGCAGCTGAAATCTTCCAGACCTTCAAATACTCAAAGGGGTAATGCAAGAGCGACTTCCAGGCAGTCCTGGACAAAGTCCAAGAATTTTGCGAGGAACACACAAGAAAAAACAGTAAAAGAGGCACCAAAAACTCACCGCGAGGCGAAGGTAGGCTTTCCATTGAAGAAATCTGCAGTTTTGATGGCGGCCATCTTGGAAAAGGTGCCGCACATGCGCAGTTGCGCGAAGAGCGCACAGAGCGGGAAGGTCCGTGTGCGCATGCGTGAGAAGCCGCGCATGCACAATTGCAAAAAAGGCCCCCAGTAAAGTAACAGCGATATGCGCATGCGCAATCGCTTCCTACGACCTACGTCACACGCTTCGTGACGTCAGAAGCCCCGGACCATGCCCACTTAAAGGGGAAATGTCCCAAAACACGAAAAAAAGTTTTAAAACCGTAAAATCCGATTTTTTCACCTGGAACAAGAGCACAATGCCTGAAATTCGGCCAGTAGCTGAAAGTAACCTCCGCAGAACCCTGCAACAAGCAGTTAGCACCGCCCAAAGAAATGATACAGTCCTTGAAGACTATGACTCAAACCTTGAATTCTTTGGACATCGCGAGCCCAATGCCAGCTCCGACACAAAACGTGATGATATGGTCTTGGAAGACAACGACTCAGACGAAGATTTCACCTTGGGAGGTGGCTACCCCAGTACCAAATCCGAACCGCAACTAGACGTGTTGTACATTGAAGACCCCGACGACGAGTTCTTCGGATTGGGGAATCTTCAGCCCAGCATATATGACATCCCGACTCATGAATGCAGGATTATGCTGCGGCCTGACGCCAAGTGACAGAGAGCGGTACAAGCCCACAGAGAGCGGCCTACTGCCACACAGAGAGTGGTCCACGCACCGCGAAGGGCCCCAGCCTCCACACAGAAAGCGATGAAAGACTCCACAGCGAGCTCGTGGACAGACTCCACAATAGAAGCAATGCAAAACTCCAGAGCGCAGTCCTTGCATGAACAAGAAGTGACTCGAGTGACATAAGCCTCCACAGCGAGCTCGTGGACAGCTCCACAGTAGAAGTAACGCAAGACTCCAAAGCGCAGTCCTTGCATGAACAAGACCATGAGGGTTTCGCAACCTCCTCTGAGCAACCAGCAGCAAACAATGCAAGTCTGCCACGCTCAAGTGAACAACAGAAAGATTATGACAGTCTGCCATGCTCAACTGCACAGCAAGAAGACTGTGACGGTCTACCACACTCCAGTGAACAAGAAGATGACTCTGACAGTCTACCCAGCTCAAGTGAACGACAAGAAGATAGAGGCTCTACCCACTGTATGTGAGACAAGTGACGACGTCATCCCACGTCCCATACCAGATGTGCAACGTGACCAACCTCAGATAGTGTGTACAGAGGCACTCGACAATCACAGCGAGACTATTGGTGACTCCGGTGACGCCACGTTAATTCAAACCTCATCCGCTCGAGCCTATCCACAAGCAAATACATTCTTGAATGTTTTGACTCCAGACATGGAGCATCAAGAAACCTCAGAAGATGCAAGTGAACCTGCAATGACTCTGGATGAGGAGTGGCAAGAAACCAAAGCTGATTCAGGTGAACCAGAAAGGGTTCCAGACGGGGAGCATCGACAAAGCAAAACTGATTCAGGTGAAACAGACCAGACTCCAGATAGGGTGAATCGACAAGCCAAAGCTGATTCAAATAAGCCGGGCATGTCTCCAGACGGGGAGCGCCACAAACTCATTGAAGCCACGCGCAAGGAAACAGCAGATGCCACAAAGCATGCTAACATGAGTAACTGTCTGAAGGACTCATATTATCCACAGAGTGCGGTCCTTGAGCGCAGCAAACATGACAACAAAACCAACCAACACAACAGCAACATCAAAAACAATAACAAGAAGCGTACCAGAGGCAACAACGTCGACAACAAGCACGACAAAGACAACAACAATGGAACTACGACTGATATGACATGGTACAACTCTGCCCATGAGGGACACTGTTACTGCTCAGCTCAGTACAATGACATACCATGGCAGGACGCGACAGATTGCATACATCGCTACCGCAGGCATTGGGAGAAAAAAATACTCCAAATCAGACAACAGATTTGGCTACTTCTTGGTTCCTTACGCACAGGGACACTGACGGCGTTTACAAAGCAATGCCACCATCACCACCTCATCAACCAAATAAGAAAGACACTCGACCATAATAATTAATGAATTTTTGGACTCATGCATATGATTTGGACTTATTGTTATCATGACTTGTACATAGCATCACTTATCTACCTGTTTTTGTTCAATTTTCTTTAATACTGTACAGAAAATATGTAACATTTAAAAAGGGGGGATGTGGTGAGATGCATCACTGTAAATACACAAGGGGTTAATGTAAATACACGTAGACTAGATAGATACTAGAGGGAGCACCAGAGACATGTCACACAGACAGTCAACCAATAGGCCAGTAAGATAGGACACGACCAATGGGCATTCACAATACACACAGAGGTGACACCACCACAGGGGGGCATTACACCAACCCATATAAAAGGACACAGCACACATGATCTTCCTCTTTCCAGTGGAGACTCTTCGTGAGTGCATACAGGGTTGATTGAAACACATCACACCCACCACCTGGATTGTAGCAGACTGGTTCATCAATCTGAGTAGCTATAGCAGGATTAACAGGAGAGTCGAATCCAAGTCGGAGAATTATTAACAGTTTAATAAATGTGTTAAAGTTATCTCCAAGTCTGAACCTTCCTTTGTCAGAGTGCACATCAAGGAAGCAGCTTATGCTACATCAAGAGCATAACAAAACACTCCCCCCTCTCCCTCCCGAACCTCAACCAAAATGAAAACAAAACACCTAAGCTCATGCTAAACCGCCCAGCAGTATGAGTTGCAGATACCCCCATCCCTCCGCTATTTAGCTATTTAGCTGGCAGCATGGACCCACCCTAAGAAAAAAAACATAACAACAAAAACCCATAACGCCACCAAACCCCGCCCAAATCCAACTTTAATCGTTCCAAGAGAAAAGGTACAGGAACAACAACAAAACCTACAGTAAAAATCCAAGTACAAAGCTCCAAAACGGCCAGTAAACCCCCATGAAAACCCAAAATTTACACTCCCACCCTCAGACATACATCTCCAACCCAATATAATTCACAGTTATCGCGATACCAGTCCATGTTTCCGCGCAAAATCTTCAGCCTCCTCTGGCGTTTCAAAGTAATAATCTTTAGATTCATAAGTCACTCGGAGGTGTACAGGATAAACCACGCCAAATTAAACATTGCTCTAATATAATGCAGTCTTGGCCTTGTTGAATGCCGCATGCCTCTTGGCCAGCTCCATTCAGTATCTTGATAGATCCTCACAGCGTGGCCTTCCCATCTGGAGTCCCGATGATCTTTTGACCACCTCAGAACTCTTTCTTTAACTTGAAATTTGTGAAAGTGCACAATGATCGCACTCGGTGGCTCACAAGCATGGGGTGTCTGCCTCTACAACCTGTGGACCTGATCCAACTCAGGAGAGGGCCGTCATATCCCCCTCCTCAACCTTCTTTCAAAGCAACTGTAACTTAATCTTATTTGGACTCACGCCCTCCAAGCCCTCCAGCAACCCAACCACCCTCAAATTCTGTCTTCTGGAGCTATATTCCAAATCATCCACCTTGGCTCTTAATGCCCGTTGTCACCGGCCACCCACAGCAGCTCCACTTCCAGAGAGGTGATCTGGTCTCTTTACCTTGAAAGAGCCACCTGTACCTCTTTTAGTTCTGCACCCTCTACCTTTACCACTTCATCCACTTTTGACAAGGTCGCTTGAATCGAGGACATTGCCCCCTCAATCGCTCTTTCATGATACTCAGAGACATCCCGCCATAGTTTCTGAAGTTACCCCAGTAGGATGCCTGTAAGCCGCTCAGTGGTTAGTGGAGCGGCCATTGGCTGCAGGAGCCTCCGCCATTTTCCTCACAGACAGAACACTCAAGGATTCCAAGTTCGGTGACGTTTCCTTATTTTTCTGCTGCCTAGTCTTGTATTTATTGGACATCCCTTTGTCATGGGAGTCTTAACCCATCGATTTACCCAAACTCCAGTCCAAATCTCCTCCAAAGAATGGACTAAAGGGGCTTAAATAAATGTTCTTGCAGTTGTTTTGGGAGAAGGTTGAGGAGGGGGAAATGATGGCCCCCTCCTGAGTTGGATCAGGTCCACAGGTTGTAGAGGCAGAAACCCGTGCTGGTGACCCACTGGGTGTGCGACTGCTCTTCTACCGGCCCCGAGATAATCCTGAAACAGTTCAAGAACAGCCATCTCCCAGTAAAAAACACAATCCTTTATAGACTTGCTTTCAATTGAACCAATTGAGTAGGAGACAGGTCAATACAATCTTACACTGCCACCCTAAAAATATTGGCAAAATGTGTGTTCAGAACTCTCACTGAAGACCTAATCAGGTGGTTTGTAGAATATGTAGTTATTTAGTCTGGAAGTAGCTGCTGCGAGAAAAAGTATCAACTTTACAAGCAGCCATCAATGTCTGCATGATAACAAACAATCAGAAAAATGAAACACAGATTTTAGGTGGGACACCAAGGTATTCGCGGTATAGGGGATGCCGTGCTCCAACTGCAGTGCAAGCACCCACTGAACAGAACAGCTTGCTTTGCAAATGGTAAAAGACGCAACAAACGCGGAAAATTGAACCACTTTGCCAAGTGCTGCAGATACAAACCACAGCAGCCCTTCTCCTCTCACCAGCAACATAACAGCTGTTTGATCCTCTTGGCAGGAGCGTCAGTAAAGGGAATGAATTGGAGTTCTCCCAAAGCAGTGAACCTACAGAGCCTCCAACAACACTCTATTGTGACACTGTTGACAACATCACGGGAAAGGATGAGATCTTTACCACCCTCAATATAATTAGCAGTAATGCCAGACTTAAAGTCAAGATTGACATTGGAGCGAAGGATAACATACTCTCCAGCCAAATGTTATGGGAAATAGACCCATATGCAGAAGCAGATCCCAGCACCCAACTGTACCCTGTGACTTAGGGCAGACAGACAATTCACACCGAAGGTATAGCAACCCTCCACTGCACACAGGACAGTATTGTATTGGGGCTCATTTGGTTAGCACTGTTGCTTCACAGCGGCAGGGTCCCAGGTTCGATTTCCAGCTTGGGTCACTGCCTGTGCGGAGTCTGCATGTTCTCCCCGTGTCTGCGTGGGTGCATGGGTTTCCTCCAGGTGCTCCAGGCTCCTCCCATAAGTCCCAAAAGACATGTTATTAGGTAATTTGGACATTCTGAATATTCCCTCAGTGTACCCGAACAGGTGCCAGAGTGTGGCAAAGAGGGTATTTTCACAGCAACTTCATTGCAGTGTTAATGTAAGCCTACTTGTGACAATAATAAAGATTATTATTAACTTGGTCCAGTAGTGCATGCACTATAACTCCAAGCCCCAGAGGTGACAGCACAGAGACCTCTTCATCATTGGTCGGCTTCCAATTAGGATAAGACCATGACTGGTACAGGCTTGGAGGGCTGAAGAGCCTGTTCTTGTGCTGTATTGTCCTTTGTTCTTTGAATTATAAACCACATAAAACCACATAAAACCAAGAATGTGGCACGAACAACAGTCTGTGCTCCGAGAAGAGCACCAGTATCCATGAAGCATAAGGTTGTAATGAGCTCAATCATATGACAGCACTAGGTGTCATAACTGCTATTGATGAGGCCATGGATTACCACTGCCAACTGGTCATGGCCAGATGTGGTATGAATCCTGACCATTTAACCTGGTGTTCGAGGGCCGGGTCTATGGGCATTTTGATCATAGTGGGTTTTGTTTCTCAATCTGTGATGCAGGAGAGTATCATTCACGTTGCTTTCAAGTTTAGAATGTAGCAGGGCCTGAGCAGTAGGAATTGTGGTCCTGGTGCACCTTGAAAAACGTCTTTGTGCTGACTAGGGCCGGCCCTGTAGTAGCAGATTTTGCAAGCTAAGGAGCACGGCATAGTAGCCGGTGGTACACAATAATGCCCCGTAATTGAGCAGTTACATGGTAGCCTCAGATGGTGCCCACTATGTATGCAATCGCCGTCACATAGAATCATAGGAACTAGGAGCAGGAGTAGGCCATTTGGTCCTTCGAGCCTGCTCAGCCATTCAATAGGATCATGGCTGATCCTCTATCTCAATGTCATATTCCCACTTTCTCCCATACCTCTTTATGCCATTAAAATCTACAAGATTATCTATTTCTTTCTTGAATACATTCAGTGGCTTGTCCTCCACAACCTTCTGTGGTAGAGAATTCCACAGGTTCACTCCCCTCTGAGTAAAGAAATCTTTCCTCATCGCGGTCCGAAATGGTCTAGCCATTTCCTCAGACTGTGTCCCCTAGTTCCAGATTCCCCAACAAGGGAAAACATCCTCCCTGCATCTAGTCTGTCCAGCCTATTAGAATTTTATACATTTCAATCTGAACTCCTCTCATCCTTCTAAATTCCAGTGAAAACAGGCACAGTCGAACCAATCTCTCCTCAGTCCTGCCAACCCCGAGTTCAGCCAAGTCAACCTCTGCTTCACTCCGTCTATGGTAAGTATATCCTTTTTTAGGTAGGGAGACTAAAACTACACACAATACTGACTATCTGGGTGGAGTTTGCACTTTCTCCCTGTGTCTGTGTGGGTGCTCCAGTTTCCTCCTGTGGTAAACCACTGTAGTATATAATATGTGCATTGTGGTAAACGGCTACTGTATTACATGTAATGTGGTAAACCACTGCCCGATGGCTCCGAATAAAGGTGGTTAGTCTCCACCTCTAACCCAGTTCGGGATCAGAGGCCAGGAGGCTCTCTGTTTAATTTATTAAAGCCTCAGTTATGTTCACTACTCGTCTTGTGTTCATTGATGGCACATCAATTTAATAAACTAAACTTCTAAGATGAATTTATCGCTCAAGCCTGATCGCCTGGAGCTGGACCCACAGGCAGCCGACACCACTGCAACATTCGAGCACTGGCAAAGCTGCTTTGAAGCGTACCTCGGATCCTCCACCGACCTCCAAAAGCAGCAGATCCTCAACGCACGGGTGAGCCCGCAAGTTTTCCTTCTTATCAGGGCCGCCCCCTCTTATACGGAGGTGATAATGCTGCTGAAGGGACAATATGTAAAGTCTGTAAACAAGGTGTATGCTAGGCACCTTCTTGCCACGAGGTGATAACGCCCTGGGGAATCACTAGCCGAATTCCTATGTGCCTTGCGGGTACTCGGCCAGAACTGTGCTTGCCAGGCGGTATCGGCTACCCAACACACAGAGCTGTTGATCATGGACGCCTATGTCGCAGGCATGAATTCGAACTACATCCACCAGCGATTGTTAGAAACGGCCTCCCAGAGATAGTGCAGCACTCAAACTCGCTGCAGGTGGCCTTCCAGAACATGGAGGGCTACACCTCTGACCACGCGGCACCCTCGTGGACCTCGTGGGCGCCGCCACAATCCGACTCGAGTGCGGCGCAAGCCTGTGCCGGAGAGCAGCCCACCAACGCCGGAAGCCCGCATGCTACTTTTGCGTCCAGGGTAAGCATCCCAGACAACGCTGCCCTGCATGGAACGCGACTTGCAACTGGTATGGGAGGAAAGCCTGCCAGGCTCGATTTTTCCCTAAAACTCCGATGCCCAGCAGTGCTGCCTGCTGCCTATTGGGGCTACTCCCAGCTGCCGCGACACCCGCCATGTGCGACCTGTGGGTGCCGCGATCTTCGCCACCATCTTCAATTTCGCCCGCCACGCGTGACCCATGGGGGCCGCCATCTTGGGACCACGCCACAGGCTCACAGGAGCCCTGCTCTCCCGGTCGTACGCTGGCCGCTGCTACCTCCGACTGGCCTACCCATCACCTTCTGAAGCTCGCCTCCATCACGCTCAACCAGTCCCAGCCTCATCATCTCACAAAATCTACGATGGCCATCAGGATCAACGGGCACAAGACAGTCTGCCTCTTCGACTCCAGGAGCACAGACAGCTTTATCCACCCAGATACGGTAAGCTGCTGCTCCCTCCCAATTTTACCCTCGACCCAGAAAATCTCCCTGGCTTCCGGATCATATTCGGTAGAAATCCGGGGGTACTGTGTCGTGACCCTTACTGTACAAGGCGTAGAATACGCTAACTTTAAGCTCTACGTCCTTCCCCATCTCTGCACTGCTCTATTACTGGGGCTTGACTTCCAGTGCCACCTCCAAAGCCTTACTTTAAAGTTCAGTGGGACCCCCCCCCCCCTCCCCCCTCCCCCCAACCCCCCAACCCCACCGTCTGTAGCCTCGCAACCCTGAAGGTCACCTCACCTTCGCTCTTCGCTAACCTCACCCCGGACTGGAAGCCCGTCGCTACTAGGAGCAGACGATACAGTGCCCGGGACAGGGCCTTTATCAGGTCGGAGGTCCAGCGACTCCTACGAGAGGGGATCATTGAGGCTAGTACCAGCCCCTGGAGAGCCCAAGTGCTGGTCGTCAAGACCGGGAAGAAGCACCGGATGGTCATCGACTACAGTCAGACCATCAATCGGTACATGCAGCTCGATGCATACCCCCTCCCCCGCATATCTGACATGGTCAACCAAATTACGCAGTGTCGAGTCTTCTCCACAGTTGACTTGAACTCCAGGTACCACCAGCTCCCTATCTGCCCGGAGGAGCGCCAATAAGAGGCAGATGGCCACCTCTACTACTTCCTCAGCGTTCCCTTCAGCATCACCAATGGTGTCTCGGTCTTCCAATGAGAAATGGACCGAATGGTTGACCAGTAAGGGCTGCGGGCCACATTCCCGTACTTAGATAATGTCACCATCTGCGGCCATGACCAGCAGGACCATGAAGAAAACCTCCGACACTTCCTTCACACCGCTAAACTCCTGAACCTCACCTACAATAAGTAAAAATGTGTTTTCCGCACAACCCACCTACCATCCTTGGCTACGTTGTGTAAAACAGAGTCCTGGGGCCCGACCCCGACTGCATGCACCCCTCCTGGAACTCCCACTCCCCCACTGCCCCAAAGCCCTGAAGAGATGCCTGGGGTTCTTCTCTTACTATGCTCAGTGATCCCCAATTATGCGGACAAGGCCCGTCCACTTATTAAATCCACCATTTTTCCCCTGACGGCTGAGGCTCGCCTGGCCTTCAACCGCATCAAGGCAGATATTGCCAAAGCCGTGATGCATGCTGTGGGCGAATCCATTCCGTTCCAGGTGGAGAGCGATGCGTTGGACTTTGCTCTGGCCGCTACCCTCAACCAGGCGGGTAGGCCCGTGGCTTTCTTCTCCCGTACCCTCCATGGCTCCGAAATTTGACACTCATTTGTCAAAAAGGAAGCCCAAACCATTGTAGAAGCTGTGAGACATTGGCCGGCAGGCGATTCGCTCTCCTCACTGACCAACGGTCAATTGCCTTCATGTTTAACAATACACAGCGGGGCAAAATCAAGAAAGACAAGATTCTGAGGTGGAGGATCAAGCTCTCCACCTACAACTACGATATCTTGTATCGACCTGGGAAGCTCAATGAGCCTCCAGATGCCCTATCCCGCGGTACATGTGCCAGCGTACAAGTAGACCGACTTTGTGCCCTCCACAATGACCTCTGTCACCCGGGAGTCATCCTTTTTCTCACTTTATCAAGGCTCGCAACCTGCCTTACTCCATTGAGGTCAGGACCGTGACCTGGGTCTGCCAGGTCTGCGCGGAGTGCAAACCGCACTTCTACCGGCCGGACAGAGCGCATCTGGTGAAGGCCTCTCACCGCTTTGAGCGCCTCAGCATCGACTTCAAAGGGCCCCTCCCCTCCACTGACCGTAATGCGTACTTCCTCAACATTGTTGATGAATACTCAAGATTCCCCTTTGCCATCCCATGCCCTGACATGACCTCTGCCACCGTCATCAAAGCCCTGCACAGTCTCTTCACCTTGTTTGGGTTCCCTGCCTAGATTCATAGCGATCGGAGTTCCTACTTCATGAGCAACGAGTTGCGTTAGTTCCTGCTTAGCAAGGGCATCGCCTCCAGCAGGACGACAGCAACAACCTCCGGGGCAACAGACAGGTGAAGAGGGAGAACATGACGGTCTGGAAGGCCGTTCTCCTGGCCCTATGGTCTAGAAGTCTCCCAGTCTCCCGCTGGCAGGAGGTCCTCCCCGAAGCGCTCCACTCCATCCGGTCGCTCCTGTGCACTGCCATCAATGAGACCCTTCACGAACATATGTTTGCCTTCCCCAGGAAATCCACCTCAGGGGTCTCGCTCCCGTCCTGGCTGACAGTCCCAGGGCCCGTCCTCCCCGGAAGCATGCGAGAAGTCATAAATCAGATCCCCTCATCAAGAATGTCCTGTTCCTCCATGCCAATCCACAATATGCCTACGTGGCACATCATGACGGGCGACAGGACACAGTCTCCCTCTGGGATTTGGCACCTGCAGGTTTCCCAGGAGGACCTCCTGCCAGCATCACCACCACCCCCCGACCCTAGGCATATTGTCCCTTAGTTTCCAAAAAGGTTAGGTGGGTTGCTGGATTAGGGGATAGGGTGAAAGCATGGGGTGATCTTTCCACGAGCTGGTGCAGACTCGATGGGCAGAATGGCCTCCTTCTTCACTGTAAATTCTCTGATTATATTCGGTTTATTGCTGTTGCCCTTCACGGTGACCTACAAGTGTGAGGTTGGATTTTTCGTTTTCATAAAGATGAAGACAGCACAACAAACTGGCTCAGGTCCGGACATGATAGTCGCAATGCCCTCTACTCCTTTGAACGTGATTGAAGTGAGATCGTGAGGACCAAGCAGGCTCCCCCTTTGCATTTAAGGTAAGCGAACGTGGCCTGTGTCGCCAAGATCGGCCGGTGTGTGTTGCAAAGGTCGGCTGGTTGGCAAAAGTGGGTCCGGCAAAAAAAAAGTTTGAAAAATGCTGATTCAGGGAACCGACAAATTTCTACAGTAAATAGAAAAGTTTGTAGTATAGTTTGGTTGGAGAAGGGGTTCTGTGATCACTAATTCATCTGAAAAATGTGGAAATGCCGGAGTTGGACTGGGGTGAGCACAGTAAGAAGAAGTCTTGCACCACCAGGTTAAAGTCCAACAGGTTTGTTTCAAATCACTAGTTTTGGGAGCACTGATTTGAAACAAACCTGGTGGACATTAACCTGGTGTTGCAAGACTTCTTACTGTCATCTGAAAAAGTGATGCTAGGATAAACAAAGTTTGACAGGTTTTGTTACTTGCCCCCGCTGTTGTTGTATCTGATCTTCCGGCGCCCACCAGGTCTGTCCCGTGCCCAGCTCCCGGGCCTCCGAGCGGCTTCTATGAGGCGCCGGGCTGCTTGTCGCCGATCGGCGGGTTGTCGGTGGGTGGAGCTCACGCGCGCGCGTTCTCCAGGTGTCGGTTGATGGGAGGGAGGGAGGGAGCACGCGGTCGAGCACGAGCGCGCGTTGAGCCCAGTTGGAGTTGGTGACCGGTCTGAGGCCGGTGCATCGTTTAACCGACGTTTTTAAAAGTGGAGAGCTTGGCGATTTACATCAGGATTAGGGAGTAAGAGAGGAATTCACGTCCCGCGTGGAATGGGGGGCGGTGGGCTGTTCAGTGCGAAGTGTGTTGTCCTTTGAGACTGTCCGGCGAAGAAATGAGACCTGGCGCTGTGTTGGCCGTGGCTCATGTCGAGTGGAATTGGCCCCATTGAAATCTCCAGTCCAGTCTGAGAACGTTTCTTTGAGGCTCGTTCTGTCCTATGGCTTTTGATTAGGTCTCATCCTTTCCTGTCTGAAGAGGAATTCAAGACTTAACTTTTTGAAGCTTGACCTATGCTACGAGGAAGTGAGGAAAGGCTTATGAAGAACTAACTGCTGAGACTTTCTCTGTGCATTAAAATATTCATTGCTCATGGGCAAGTCATATTCATTGGGAACTGACGGCTGTTCAGTGAAGCTTGTCCTGCTCACTGATCAGCTGAGGGCTGTGCATTGAGGTAACCCTGTTTATGCAAGAGAACTCTGAACATATCCATTTGGTCCTCATCCCATCTATTTCCACCCCCATTGTCTGATGAGAAAACCCAGTTTGCTGAGGAGATTAAGGTTTTTGGAAGCCTATGCACATTGAGGCTGTTCCATTCAAATAGAAATTGAGGACTGTCTATTCAAGTTAGGCTCATCTGACAAGAAGTTAATCAAAAGGAATTACCGCTTCAAGCTGAAATTCTGAATGAATATATGAATTTCATTAGGAGGATGTTTACTCTGTGACTGATGGCTTTAAAAATGGAAGATGTGAACCTGTCTGGAGAAACTCTTTCAAAAGTCATTATGGTGGGAGACTCCAATGTAGGTAAAACTGCCATCTTAAAGAGATTAACCGAGGACCGTTTCCATGCTTCATTCTTACCCACAATAGGCAAGTATTGTCTGAAAGAGCTGATTTCCTTAAGTTCCTCCAAAGCTCCAACTCCAGAAGTCACCCAAGCCAGTGAAGTTAAATTAATTGTAGAAAAGAGGACAATGTCATTTTTTAAATAAACATTGTAGCATTGCCAGGTTAAGGCCAAGATTACTGACGACTGGCCTCACTATATTTTGCAAGGTTTGTCCATTAATTTTAAGGGACTCTGTGCATATGCAAAAAGAGCAGTGCTGCTGCACATTCAGTAAATGGGGTAGATTTATTTGGTGTGCCAGATATATAATTTGTATTAAAATATTTGGTCCTTGTACACTTCAGATTTTTGAACAAACCAATGTCAAACAATACCTTTTGATACTTTATTGGAGGTTCTGCTTTAAGAGTTGTGGTAAAGAAGGCTGTCTGTCATGTTCTGTCGACTGGCCGATGTGAATGATGAGCTATGGAACATCTAGTGTAAATAATTTATTATGAAACAACTGTGTGATAAAGATAACTAGAATAAATAAAATAATAAACTACTAACACTGACTAAATATTATAGAGCTACTTCAAAATGCGTCTATCCTCCAACACAACTTACTCCCAACTCCTCAGACATAGGGTCACGTGGTGGGTTTACACTGCCACCTGGTGGTCAGAGGCTGTGTATAACATTATGTACAGAATTGTTTAATGCATATCATCACATCCTCTTTCCTTTGGAAAATGAAATTATTGACCTGCATTAGATTATTTTTACAATTCAGCATGATATGCATAACTATTTACATCTTTAAAGTATTTACAGTCGGTCGCAAGTTCAGTCTTTTGGGTTTGCGCCTTAGCCTTGTTGATCTTGTAAGTGGCTGCTGAACTTCAAAAGTTACTTCATCTTCTTTAGTTTTTGTTGATGCGGTTTCTCATGTATCGAGGTGTCTGTGTCGTGTTGTAGTTGTTCCGTATGCTGCGTCTGCTGCACTGTATGTTCTTCAGCTATTTTCAGACTGTTGAATGCTTCTTCTAGTGGTTGCATTACAAATGGTTGACTGACTTTGAGCAGAACTCTTCTATTCCTTCTCCAGATAACACCTTCATCTGTAATGATGAGTTGCGAGTTTGTACCTGCTTGAAACAGTGCGTTTGCCTGCTTAGACCATCCATTTCCTTTGGAATCTGTGATGTTCTTTGTTGAGTTTCCCAGGATGGATTAAAGTTGTAGTGCAGACAAAGAACATAAAGCTAAGTTATCAAACAAAGCTAGTTGATTTGCACAACACAAATTATGATTTGAACATGTTACAGGGTATTAACTAATAATTTAATAGAACTTACAGTCCAGAAGGAGGCCATTGGGCCCATCGAGTCTGCACCGACTCTTGGAAAGAGCACCCTACCCAAGCCCACACCACCACCCTATCCTCATAACCCAGTAACCCCACCCAACACTAAGGGCAGTTTTGGTCACTAAGGGCAATTTAGCATGGCCATTCCACCGAACCTGCACATCTTTGGACTGTAGGATGAAACCGGAGCACTCGGAGGAAACCCACGCACACACAGGGAGAACGTGCAGACTCCGCACAGACAGTGTCCCAAGCCGGGAATCGAACCTGGGACCCTGGAGCTGTGAAGCAATTGTGCTAAACACTATGCTACCGAACTGCCCGGAACACATTACACATAATGATAGCCCCCATTTCTTTGAAAATAGTTGGAAACAGTTTTCTTTGTTCAAACATGCATACATCAATAATGCAACATTTACTTTCTGGCGTTAACGCCATCATACGTGAACTTGGTATGGTCTACACACACATCTGTCTGTGCTGTCACGAATGGTAGATGTTCTTTACACAATGTCCTGCAGTCCCTTGCTCGGTTGCTATCTGGATTGCTTTCCATACCGCACGGTTTGTCAAGTATGACTACAAGTCCCAACACTTCGTTGTCATTGAATTGCAATGCATTGGTTAGCTGTTATTTGGTTTCAAAGTCGCAGCTTTCTGTAAGTTCTGTTGTTCTGTCGTTACTCTTTGTGTTCTCAAGATCAGTTCCTTTGGCTTATCTGATTCATTTTTGAACTTTTTACTATCAGTTCCCTTTGGATTATCTGATGGACCTTTGAGTGCTTTAATATCAGTTCCCTTTGGATTATCTGATGAATCTTTGAGCTCTTTGTGCTTCTCATCTGGGGTCAACTTCTCCAAGATGTCTTCAGTTTCTTGTTGACTGTTAACAATTGATATACTTTCAACTGATTTGTTCACTGTTGCACTCTCATTGTCAGCCTCTGCACACTCCAGTTGAGAACTGTCAGTCTTGTTGTTGTTCTGTGCAGCTTGTACGCCATTTGTGGTCACTTTGTCATTAGTTGCAAATGAAGTGATACTGAGATGCCGGTTTTGGACTGGGGTGAGCACAGTAACAAGTCTTACAACATCAGGTTAAAGTCCAAAAGGAGCAACTGGAGAGAGCGAAAATCACAGGTTAAAGAGGTGTGAATTGTCTCAAGCCAGGACAGTTGGTAGGATTTCGCAAGCCCAGGCCAGATGGTGGGGGATGAATGTAATGCGCAATGAATCCAAGGTCTCGGGTGAGGCCGTACTCATGTGTGCGGAACTTGGCTATAAGTTTCTGCTTGGCGATTCTGCGTTGTTGAGCATCCTGAAGGCCGCCTTGGAGAACGCTTACCTGAAGATCAGAGGCTGAATACCCTTGACTTCTGAAATGTTCCCCGACTGGAAGGGAACATTCCTGCCTGGCGATTGTCAAGCGATGTCTGTTCATCCGTTCTTCCAGCGTCTGCATGGTCTCGCCAATGTACCACGCTTCGGGACATCCTTTTCCTGCAGCGTGTGAGGTAGACAACGTTGGCCGGGCCGCACGACTGTGTACCACATACCTGGTGGGTGGTGTTCTCAGGTGTAATGGTGGTACCCATGTCGATGATCTGGCACGTCTTGCAGAGATTGCCATGGCAGGGTTGTGTGGTGTCGTGGTCGCTGTTCTGAAGGCTGGAAACAATGGTTTGTTTGAGGTTGTGCGGTTGTTTGAAGGCAAGTAGTGAGGGTGTTGGGGATGGCCTTGGCAAGATGTTCATCTTCATCGATGAAGTGTTGAAGGCTGCGAAGAAGATGTTGTTGTTTCTCCGCTCCGGGGAAGTACTGGACAACAAAGGGTACTCTGTCGGTTGTGTCCCGTGTTTGTCTTCTGAAGAGGTTGGTGCGGTTTTTTGCTGTGGCGCGTTGGAACTGTCGATCGATGAGTCGAGCGCCATATCCCGTTCGTACGAGGGCATCTTTCAGCGTCTGTAAATGTCTGTTCCACTCCTCCTCGACTGAGAAGACCCTGTGTATACGGAGGGCTTGTCCAAAGGGGATGGCTTCTTTAATGTGTTTTGGGTGGAAGCTGGAGAAGTGGAGCATCGTGAGATTATCCATGGGTTTGCGGTAAAGCAAAGTGCTGAGGTGACCGTCCTTGATGGAGATGAGTGTGTCCAAGAATGCAACCGATTCTGGAGAGTAGTCCATGGTGAGTCCGATGGTGGGATGGAACTTATTGATGTCATCATGTAGTCGTTTCAGTGATTCTTCACCGTGGGTCCAAAGGAAAAAAAATGAATCGATGTATCTGGTGTATAATGTCGGTTGACGTTCCTGTGCGGTGAGGAGGTCTTGTTCAAACTTATGCATGAAGATGTTGGCGTATTGAGGTGCGAATTTGGTACCCATGGCTGTTCCGTGTGACTGGGTGAAGAACTTGTTGTTGAAGGCGAAGACGTGATCCAGAATGAAGCGGATGAGTTGCAGAATTGCATCTCGAGATTGGCAATTTCGGTGTTGAGTACTGAGGCAGTTGCAGTAATGCCATCATCATGGGGGATGCTGGTGTAGAGTGCCGAGATGTCCATTGTGACGAGGAATGTTCCTGTTTCAACTGGTTCATGGGTGCTGAGTTTCTTTAAGAAGTCCGTTGTATTGTGACAGAAGCTGGGCTTTCCTTGTTCTCATACAGGGTCCCATTGCCTGATACAATAGGATGGCCTGGTGTGTTGGCCTTGTGTATTTTCGGGAGGCAGTAGAGATCTCCTACGTGGGATGAGAGCACGTAGGGTGCTCTGAAGGTTTGGATCCAAGAATTTGATCAGTCTGTTGAGTTGGCGGGTGTGTTCTTTGGTCGGATCTGCGGGTATCTGTCTGTAGTGTTCCTGGTTGTTGAGTTGTCGGTACACTTCTTTGCAGCAGTCTGTTCAGTCCAGTATGACAGTGGTCCCTCCTTTGTTTGCTAGTTTGATGACGATGTTGCGGTTGTCTTGAGAGCACGGATGGCGTTATGTTGTGCGTGGGTGACGTTCAGGGCTGTCTTGTGAATGCGACTGATGAATCTGGCATTAACGCGACTCCTGACGACTTGAGCATACATGTCGAGTCTAGGGCAGCGGCCTTCCGGAGGGGTCCAATTCAACTCTTTCCTCTTCGGTTGCTGTACCGCAGATCTCTCGGTTTGTTGTTCCGGTTCATTGGTTGTCTCACTGGGTTCGCTGTCGGCCTCTTGGGGTCTGTGGAAGAACTCCTGGAGCCTCATTTGCCTGATGAATTCCTCCATGTCTGCCGCGAGACTGATGGGGTCCATTTTGGTGGTGGTGCAGAAATTGAGCCCTCGGCTGACAACTTTGATTTCGTCTGGTTGAAGGGTGTAGTCCGACAAGTTGACAATAGATTTCCCTTTATTGTTTTCTACTGTGGTACCGGGGGTTCCTTGGTTGATGCTGGTGGTGATGGCGAGTTTCTCAAGCTTCCTGTTCTTGGTGTGCTTATAAGTGGCGTAGTATTGTTGTCTCATCTGTTTGGCGGTATTCTGCAGCTGATCTGCTGCGTCCTGAGTGCAAGTTCAGAATATGGACCATATCTTGGTTTCCACGTTTCGGAGTCTGCTGCAAAGCTGGTGTATGAGGTGCTTGAGGAGTGTTCGAGAGGTGCAATGGCAGAGTCTTTCAGCGTAGTCTGTGTTGTAGGTCGACTTGAGTGGGTTTGTGATTTGTAGCCCTTTCGGGATCTTGTCTGAACTCTTGCATCTTTATAGAAACTTAATGTCATTGTCTATATGCACGGTCTTCTTGGAGATTCTCTCCACTTTGAGCCAGCAGTTTGCAGTGTCGATGGTAGCCATGATGTGGAGATGCCGGCATCGGACTGGGGTGAACACAGTAAAAAGTCTAACAATACCAGGTTAAAAGTCCAACAGGTTTGTTTCGAATCACTAGCTTTTGGTGCACTGCTCCTTCCTCGGGTGAATGAAAAGGTTCCAGAAACATATATATAGACAGAGTGAAAGATGCAATACGATACTTTGAATGCAAGTCTTTGCAGGTAATTACATCTACAGCACCAAACAACCCTGCCATGGCAATCTCTGCAAGACGTCCCAGATCATCGACATGGGTACCACCATTACATGTGAGAACACCACCCACCAGGTATGTGGTCCATAATCGTGCAACTCGGTCAACATTGTCTACCTCATACACTTTGGACAGGAGATACGCAGGGGTGCAGAACCAGCACTTTTAGACAGAAGGAGGGAGCTACAGGCTAGTTTTAATCGATTATCCATTGGGAAAGGCGGTGCGCCAATTAAGGCAGGCAAGGGGCGTGGTTTATGAGCATGGGGAGAAGGCAGGGCGTATGTTGGCAGGCCAATTCCGAGGGAGACGATGAAGAGGGAAATTGTCCAGGTGCGGATTAGGTCAGGGAAATTGGTGGTTGCTCCAAACCAGATTAACAGGGTGTTTGAGGAGCTCTATGAAAATTTGTATAGGTCGGAGCCCCAGAGGTGGATCAGGGGATGCGGGAGTTCCTATACGTCTGGAGTACCCGAGGTTGGGGGAGGAAGATAGCGCCACATTGGAGAGGTTGGCACGGGAACAGGAGCTAATTGGGAAGATGAAGTCGGGGAAGGTGGCAGGACCAAATGGGATCCGAGTGGAATATAAATTTAAGGACAAGTTGGCTTCGCTGATGATGGGGATGTTTGAGGAAGCGATAGGGAAGGGGGTGCTACCACAAACACTGGGGCAGACCTCAATCTCCTTGTTGCTGAAGAAAGATAAGGACTCAACGGTGTGTGGGTTTTAACCTGGTATTGTTAGACTTTTTACTGTGTTCACCCCAGTCCGATGCCGGCATCTCCACATCATGGCTACCATCGACACTGCAAACTGCTGGCTCAAAGTGGAGAGAATCTCCAAGAAGACCGTGCATATAGACAATGACATTAAGTTTCTATAAAGATGCAAGAGTTCAGACAAGATCCCGAAAGGGCTACAAATCACAAACCCACTCAAGTCGACCTACAACACAGACTACGCTGAAAGACTCTGCCATTGCACCTCTCGAACACTCCTCAAGCCTATATCATTACTGAATGTGGGTGCCAAGATATTAGCGAAGGTACTGGCGGCTAGGTTGGAGGGGTGCCTCCCAAAGGTAATATGGGTGGACCAGACAGGGTTCATGAAAGGGAGGCATGCAAAGCGGCGATGTAGTCCCCCTTAGCTGGCCACTGGAATGGAATTCTCATACGGGGCGGAGGGGGGAGCGGTTGGTGTAATAACTCTCACCAGGCCCACAGAGGTACCCTAATCGATCTGCTCGCTGGAGTCATGGAATACGAGCTTCACTGTTCGTGGGCGGAGGCCCACCCAGTTGAGGCTCGTAATTAGACTGCATAAATGCTGGTATGGGCAGGGACTGTCATCCACATAGCCCCGATTGGGACTTACGGTGGGTGTGTATGCCATGCTAGCGGCTGTCCTTTGACCTTGTATAAATCACCATTTACTTAACTACCTGGCATTCAAGGTCTTCATAAATACATTGAAAACAACATTGTTGGCGAAGGTGGGCTGTGGGGGTAGGTTGGGGGTTGGGGGGGGGGGGGGTGGGATTGGATCGGGAAATTGCCAGCGCAAGCTGTGTTTTGGAATCCCCGTAGGATTTCCCACACCTGTTGCTGATCCTGTCCCTGAAAACAAGAAAATCCACCCAGTGTTTTTTTACCATTTGATACAGTAAAAGGTTTTTCTTTTCAAAACATTTTTGATTTTACGAGGGTCCATAAGACCATAAGACATTCGGCCCATTGGGTCTCATTCAATGAGATCATTATGATCTAATATGATAATCCTCAACTCCACTTTACCCCCTTATCCCCATAGCCCTTCATTCCCTTACTGATTAAAAATCTGTGTATCTCAGCCCCCTGAGAATCTTGTATGTCTTAATAAGACCGTCTCTCATTGTTCGAAACTCCAGTGAGTACAGGCCCATCCTACTCAACCTCTTCTCATTAGAAAATCCGTCCATACTCGGGATCTTCCTAGTGAACCTTCTCTGGACTGCCTCCAATGCCATTATATCTTTCCGTAGATAAGGGGGCCAAACCAGTTCACAGTATTCCAGGTGTGATATAACCAGTGCCTTATATAGTTTTAGCAAGACTTCCCCATTTTTATACTCCATTCCCTTCGAAAGAAAGGCCAAAATTCCATTTGTCTACCCTGTAACTTGCTGAACTTGAATGCTAGCTTTTTGCAATTTATGCACAAATCCCTCTCTGATGCAGCTATCTGCAGTTTTTCTCTATTTAAATAATATTCAGCTCCTTCATTCTTCCACCATAACTTCACAATTTCCTACATTATATTCCATCTGCCAAAGTTTTGCCCATTTACTTAACCTGTCTTTATCCCTTTGTTGACTCTTTGTTTCATCCTCACCACTTGTCTCCCCACCTATTTATGTGCCGTCTGCAAAATTGGCAACAGTGCATTAACTTCCCTCATCCAAGTCATTAATGTATATTGTAAATAATTGTGGCCCCACAATTTTGTGGGCCCTCTGGCTCTCCACTAGTTACAGGTTGCATCCTGAAAATTATCCTCTTATCCCAACTCTCTCTTTTATTAGTTAGCTAATCCTTTATGGGCTCTTATTAAGTAGGCTTTGAATGGTACCTTATTAACTGGGCAGCAGGGTAGCATGGTGGTTAGCATAAATGCTTCACAGCTCCAGGGTCCCAGGTTTGATTCCCAGCTGGGTCACTGTGTGGAGTCTGCACGTCCTCCCCCTGTGTGCGTGGGTTTCCTCCGGGTGCTCCGGTTTTCTCCCACAGTCCAAAGATGTGCGGGTTAGGTGGATTGGCCATGCTAAATTGCCCGTAGTGTCCTAATAAAAGTAAGGTTAAGGGGGGGGTTGTTGGGTTACGGGTATAGGGTGGATATGTGGGTTTGAGTAGGGTGATCATGGCTCGGCACAACATTGAGGGCCGAAGGGCCTGTTCTGTGCTGTACTGTTCTATTCTATTAACTGCTTTTTGGAAATCCAAGTATATTACATTTACTGGTTCCCCTTCATCTATCCTATTTGTTGCCACCTCAAAGAGTGCTAATAAATTTGTCAACCATGATTTCCCCTTCATGAAGTCATGCTAACTCTGTTTGAATATCATGCATTTCTAAATGGTCTGTTTTACATCCTTTTTAATGGACTGTAATGTTTTCCTAATGACCAATGTGAAGTAAACTGGACTATAGTTAGTTACCTGTTTTCTCCCCCTACATTTTGAATAAGGGTGTTACATTAAGAGTTTTCCAATTTTCTGGGACTTTTCCAGAATTCAAGCATTATTGGAAGATTACTACCAGTGTATCCACTATCTATGTAAGTACTTCCTTTAATATCTTAAGATGGGCGGCACGGTAGCACAATGGTTAGCACAGTTGCTTCACAGCTCCAGGGTCCCAGGTTCTTCGGTCACTATCTGTGCGGAGTCTGCATGTACTTCCCGTGTCTGCATGGGTTTCCTCTGGGTGCTCCGATTTCCTGCCACAGTCCAAAGATGTGCAGGGTAGGTGGATTGGCCATGATAAAATTGCTCTTCGTGTCCAAAAAAAGTCAGGTAGTGTTCTGGGTTACGGGAATGCAGTGGAGGCGTGGGCTTGAGTGGAGTGCTCTTTCCAAGGGCCGATGCAGATTCGATGGGCGAGTGGCCTCCTTCTGCACTGTAAATTCTATGCTTTCTATGGAGTGGCCTCCTTCTGCACTGTAAATTCTATGCTTTCTATGATACAACCCATCAGGTCCAGGCAACTAATTGGCCTTTCGCCCCATTCGTTTCCCTAGTACTTTTTCTTCAGTGATACTGTCTTTATTTCCAACCCCCCTTTTGCTTCTTGATTATTTTGTATTTTTGGAATGTCTTCCACCATGAAGACTGATGCAAAGTATTTATTTAACTCCTGTCATTTCCTGCTTCCCCATTATTATTCCCCAGTCTCATTCTCTAAGGGTTCTATGTTCACTTTGGCCTCTTTCTTCCGTTTTCTATATTTAAAGAAGTTCTTACTATTTGTTATATTACTTGCTAATTTACCCTCATAGTTTATCGTCTCCCTTTTTATTTTTGTTGGTCATGTTTGTTGGGTTTTAAAACTTTACTAATCCTCTGGCCTACCACTAGTCTTTGCCACATTGTATGATTTTTCTTTTTGTTTAATGCTGTCCTCAACTTCCATGGTTGATTTATCCCTTTCCCAGCATCCTTCTTCCTCATTGGGATATATCTTTGTTGTGAGACATGAACTATTTTCGTTAACTTCTGCCATTGTCGATTAACCATACTTTCTGCTGAACGTCTTTGCCACTCCACTCCAGCCAACTCTGCCCTCATTCTTTTGTAATTACTCTTCTTTAAGTTTAGCGAAATTGTTTCTAACCCAAGTTTCTCGCTCTCAAAATGTATGCTAAATTCTATCATGTTATGGTCACTGTTTCCAAGGGGATCTTTTATGCTGAGATTGTTTATTAAACTTGCTTCACTACACATTACCAGATCTAAAATAGCCGATCCATGGTTGAATCTGCAAAATAATGTTTAAGGAAACTGTTCCAAATATACTCTATGAATTCTTCCTCATGACTCCCTCTGCCAATTTGATTTTCCTAATCATAGAAACATGGAAAATAGGAGCAGGAATAGGCCATTCGGCCCTTCAAGCCTCCCCGCCATTCATTGTGATCATGGGTGATCATCCAATTCAGTGGCCTGTTCCTGCCTTCCCATCCCCCCCACCCCGCCGTATCCTTGGATCCCTTTCGCCACAAGAGCTATATCCAACTCTTTATTGAGAATATACAATGCATTGGCCTCAACTACTTTCTGTGGTAGCGAATTCCACAAGAGCACCTCTCTGGGTGCAGAAATTTATCCTCATTTCAATCCTAAATGCTCCAGCCCGTATCCTCAGACTGTGACTCCTGGTTCTGGATTCCCCCAGCATTGGGAACATCCTGCATCTATCCTGTCGAATCCTGTTTGAATTTTATAGGATTCTGTAAGATCCCCCCTCATTCTTCTGAACTCCAGTGAATACAATCCTAACTGACTTAATCTCTCCTTATACATCATTCTTGCCATCCCGGGAATCAGTTTGGTAAATTTTCTCTGCACTCGCTCTATAGCAAGAACATCATTCCTCAGATAAGTAGAGCAAATCTGCACAAAATATTTCAGGTATGGTCTCACCATAAGTCCTGTATAATTGCAGCAAGACGTCCCTGTTCCTGCACTTGGATCCTCTCGCTATGAAGGCCAACATATCATATGCCTTCTTTTACTCCTGCTGCAAGTGCATGCTTACCTTCAGCGACTGGTGTATGAGGATACCCAGGTCTCATTGTATGTTTTCCTTTCTCTTATCCGCCTTCCTGTTTTTGCTACCAAAGTGGATAACTTGTCATTTATCAATATTATTCTGCATCTGCTGTGCATTTGCCCACTCACTCAAATCACACTGAAGCATCTCGGCACCCTCCTCACAGCTCACTCTCACCCCCAGCTTTGTGTCATCTGCAAATTTGGAGATATTACATTTGGACATAAAGATTAAATTCACCCATGATTAATGTACTGCCTTTTATACATGCCCTCATTATCTCCTGATCTATTCTCTGTCCTACAGTACAGTTACTGTTAGGGGGCCGACAGACTACTCCCACCAGTGTCTTCTTCCCCTTATTAATTTTTCCTCTACCCATATGGATTCTAAATTGTTAAGAACCCTGCTGATGTTACCTGCGAGAGTGTCTCAAAAACCCCAAGGATAACTTGAAACACTGGTTCTTAATGGTGTATTTTTGTTTGGCATAATGTGAGAAAACAGTGTACAACCCAGTGGGGAGCCAGTCCAGTTGTTGTGAAAACATTAATAAAGAATATTAAAGTAAAAGAAAAGCAAAAAGACACAACAAAAGGCTAACATACACTATGACATTTAACTGCATGAATAACTAAATACACCTTGCTATCTGAAGTTACCTCTTGTTTCCAAAATATACCCACGTTCCCTGAACTCACTGAGAAACCCCTTTTCCCAAGCAATATCCAATTTTAGTAAATCTGCAGGTAAAATCCAGTTAATAGTGACCATACAATACCACTTAGACCAAGCTTGGGAAACCATCTCTTCCTGGTTCTGCGAAGGCACAAAACTGTGTCTTTTAGAGAATATGTGTAATCTGCTCTGGCTCTAAATGTTCCATGGACCAGGCCTCCGTGGCTTGGATCACAGATGAAACTGGCCTGTCTGACTGTTAGATGGAGAACTAGCCAGCATCCCCAATGAGGGTGCTAACAGTTATATTTATCAGTCTCTTTGATATTCCCCTCTGTGGGTTCTGCTGTCTACCTCTCCCAAATCCCTTGCCTTTAGAAGTTAACATTTGTTTAGCCCCACTGATCTCTGGTAACAATGTTTCTGATATGGTAATTTGCACCTCAATGTTTCTAGACTCCTGCTAATCTTGTTACTGGACACATCACATATCATTATTCCTCAAGATGTCTGCTAGCCTTGTTACTTGTCTGTTATTTTATTTTCATCTCAAGTTGACTGTTAATCTCGTTAACTTCCCACATTCCTAACAACATCTTCTGATCCAAGGTCATGTCTTGCTATCATACTTATTCCATCTCATACCGACAAACTATCCCACCACCCTTTTCTTACTGCCTGTCCTTACGAAAAGTCACATACTTAGTTCCTAGTGTTGATCTCCTTGTAACCACGTCTCTGTCAAGGCTAGAAGATCATTCCCATTAACATCAATTTGTGCTGTTAATTCGTTCATTTTGTTCCAAATACTATGTGCATTTAAGGAAAGAGCCATTAATTTTACCTTGTTAGCATTTGTTCTCCCTTTGACCCTATTTTCTGCCGTATTTTATGTTTGTTCACTCGGTTCCTTCCTGTCACACTCTGCGTATCATTATGCAAATAGCTGCCTTGCAATACTGCCATATCCTTTTGCTTTGTAAGCCTATGCACCCCCTGTCAAGAACCCCACCCCCATTCCATTTAGTTTAAAGCCCTCTCTACTTCCCTCGTGTGGTGAATGTGTTGCTACTGCTATTCACACTGTATTGTACTGTACTATGTTGATGCCCCTGTGGGCCCTGCCTGTGGCACCGCCCCCTCGGGGGTGGTATATAAACCTGCAGCCTGTAGGCGACACTCAGTACAGAGCAGTCGCAGGAAGGCACAGATCTAGCTTATTAAAACCACTGTTCAATTCTACTAATCGTCTCGCGTGAATTGATGAAACAGTGTGATGAACTGTGTGAAACAGGGGCTGGTTTAGCTCACAGGGCTAAATCGCTGGCTTTTAAAGCAGGCCAGCAGCACGGTTCAATTCCCGTACCAGCCTCCCCGGACAGGCGCCGGAATGTGGCGACTAGGGGCTTTTCACAGTAACTTCAGTGAAGCCTACTCGTGACAATAAGCGATTTTCATTTCATGGGCGCATCACCTAGTACTTCAGTTTGCAAGAACGCTGGCCCCAGCACGGTTCAGATGTAAACCTTCCAGCCAGTGCCTCACAAACTGAACCCCAGTTATCCAACATCAGTCTGTAAGCTACATATTCATTCCTCTAATTTTCACACAGTTCAGGTAATAATCCAAAGATTATAACCTTAGATGTTCTGTTGTTTAATTTAGTGCCTAGTTCCTCTAACCTTCTGCAGAACCTGTTTCCTCATTCAACCTATGTCATTGCTACCTACATGAACTACGACAACAGGATCTTCCTCCTCCCATTGCAAGTTCCTCTTCAATCTGGAGCAAAGGCCCCGAACACTGGCACTTGATAGGCAAGACAGCCGTCTGGACTCTCGCTCCTGATTGGACAGAGAGTGTCTGTATTTATATGTTCTAAATAAAGGGGCTAGCTGAGCCCAGGTGCAGCAGAGACCAGTTCAAAGTAGTTTCCTTAATTAGCTTTCCAGCTGCTGCTAGTAGATAGTTTCTACCTCCCTACTTTGGCACCTGGATGAGACAAGATGTTAAACAGTACTTGCAGTTAAATGTTAAACACAAATACAAATAATATTCGATTTTTAGTAAGATATTTAAAATTTCCTAATTCTCACCAAACTTCCACACTCTGTCCGAAGTTGAACTCAGTCAGAACACACTATTCGTGCCCCAGAGGAAATCCCATCTTGACCAGTTTGCTGTAAGTTTTTTGAAGCAGTTATGAAACAAGTGACTTTCCAGAACAAAGTTCAATTCCAAATTCTAAAAATACAAATGTGCAAGGGGGCTTTTTGGGCAGCATCTATGTTTCTTAGTGAGAACAGTGTCTATGATGAGGTAGCCTTCTGCTACCTAATCTATGGTTTCCTTTAGGAGCTACCTTAGTACGAGGAGGAAGAGAGCTGACTTTTGTTGCATGTTCATACAGGCTTCCTGGGACACGATTGGCTTGCTATCTCCTTGAGCAAGGAAGTAACATCATTTTGCAACTACCGATGCTATAGGTGATGTTGAGGTGACTTCCAGGGACTGCTTGCTTTGTGGTACCACATAGATAATTTGAGTGGAGTGGCTCGGTTGTGAGGATGAGTTCTGACCGAATACATATTATCCTATTTATGTCATAACGCTGCTGCTAGGAATTCTCTCAACATGTCTTGCCATCTGTATTAGTGCCATATTAGTGAGCTTGCTGAAACCTTTGTCAGATTCATGTCCAGATGACTTATTAAGTATAGTGAATGTGAACAGAATCAACTCAAGAACATTTCAGCCGAAATCTCATCGCATCAGTTACATTATTCATAGTTATGAGGACCTCTAGCTGAAGTGGAGGTGTTGCTGTGGCTGCCCTGGAGCTGTCCATAACTCTTGGTTAGACTATAGTTTTATGAAACGGTGAAATATCATTGCACAGATATGCATGATGGATACACACACACAAACCTCCATCCCTGAATATTCTGTTAAGTTTTGCATGGTTCTTTGTATGCTCAGAAGATTCCATAAATTAAAGACGCTGAGAAAATTGTTTTGAAGGCCATTTCTGGGGTGAAAGATCTGTTCTTATAGCACCATTTCAATTGGTGCTTTGCAAACTACATCAATTCCCTGGGCACAGACAGTGCCATGGGCTGCTACCTATGACCTGTGTTTGGTTTGACCATAGATATAATTGAAGAAACCTGTGAAGGAAACAGCTCGTGGCACAGACAACTCTCAGGAAAATGGACATAGTATGCCTACAGTATCTTGTCTACCTATATATTTTTTGGTCTTGAAGAATTCCCAGTTATTTATGAAAGCAGCTTCACTGTGCAAGGACTACGCTTCCAGGTAGAAAAGTACTTTGCAACCCTTTTGAACCAATCTTCATTTATGTCACTACTAGGGCCACTATGTTACTTGCTTTTGTCATTTGCTCCTAAGTTCTGTGTCTGGTTGTGAAAACCCTATGACATATTTTGAGTATTTCCAAGATTTTCTGTTTTTATTTCAAATTTCCAACATCCATAATACTTTGTTCTTGTCTTGCGATGCAATGGGTGGGATTTGGCAGGAGTTTCTGCAACGGAGGGTGCGATCAACGGGATATACTGTTGACAGCAGTGGGACTGAAAGATCCCGCTGATGGCCAGCTGCCTCCGCTGCCGCTAAACACTCCATGGGGGGCTGAAAATCGCGCCCAGTGTGTTTGGGTGATTTGCCTATTTTATCTGAATAGTTGTAAGTATGTGAAAGCTACAATATGTTTTGAGACTTGTAACATTGGTAGATGTGTAAGGGTGAGATGAAGCATGAGTCTTGATTGCCAAAGATAGTTGATGAGTGAGTTTATGGGGAGGTGATGCAATGAGGTTGGTGGTGCTGTTGATAAGCTATGATATTTTAAGATACATTCACTGTTCTTGACCACTTTTGTGAAGTCATTGAACCTTTTTGGTACTGTATCCAGTTCCTCAGGGCCATGTCCTGGCATTGTCTCCTGTGGCTATCTGCTCCCATTGTCTTCACAGTGTATGTCTGGAGACCCCTTGTGGTAAGATGCCTTTTCTTCCTCTCCAGCTCCTGAGCAAAGGCCTCCAATGATGAGAATCTTAGAACATGGGAACCCTCTCTCTAGCCTGCTGCTTCTTTGCTCTGGTTTCTTGTTCCTGAGAAAGTCTTCATCCACTTCAACCACCTGCTGCAGACAGAATGTAGCAACGCTATAAGAGCTGTAGGTTGATTTTAAGAAGTGCATGCTAACTTTACCTGGTGCTAGCTTTGCACAAACCTGGACACCCTAATGAGCATGCAACCACTCAGTGGCATATTTAATATTGGGCTGTAGGCCACAGTCATGGAGATGAGCGGTCATGGAATAATTGCATATTGCTATCTCTGTGCCCACTGACTGGCTTTATTCAATTTTTAGCCTTGAGACCCCAGGAGTTCCTGCAGCGGAGGCGGGGCAGAGATTGATTTGGGGGTGGTGATGGGTGATAAAGTGAATTGAAATGTAAACATGTGACACCTGGCTTCTGAAAAGGCTGAAGCTAGGACTCTTTTTTTCAATAAAAAGAGAAAACTGAAGGATGACGTGATAGCAGTCCGTAAGATTTTGAACAGGTTCATGAAGGTGCACTTGGAGAGGATATTTCCATTTGTGGAGGAGTTCCAAAATGAGATGGCACTGAAAATCCCACTGGAATTCAAGAGAATTCAGGGTGAGGATGTATATCTGGCAACCACTTGGAATAGTTGAGCCTAGCATAAATGCATTTTAACAGATAACATGGTAGATAACTTTAACAAGCTAACAAGGTATGCACGTAAAGGAAACTAGATGGAGTATATGAGGGAGAAAAGAATAGAAGGATTTGTTGTTTTGTTGAGGTGAAGTAAGTTGGAGAGGGGCTTGTTTGGAGCATAGAAATGTTAGACTAAAATTCTGGTGTAAATTCTATCTAACAATGGAGATGGTGGTGTTGGGGGGTTGGGGTAGTGCCAGGGTGTTGTTGAGGGTACTGTAGGCTGCCAGTCAGGGAGAGATAGAAGGACAGATATGTAGGCCAATCACAGAGAAATTTAAAAATAATAGGTTAGTAATCAGACAATTTCAACTTCCCCAATATTAACTAGGATAGTCAAAGTGTGAAAGGTTTAGAGGGGGTGGAATTGTTAAAATGCATCAAGGAGAGCCTTTTATGCGAGTATGTAGAAAGTCCTACAAAAGAGGATGTGACATGTGAAATATTCAAAATTCAAAGGGTTAATGTCATATAATTCACCACGAGATGGAGCTAGATGCATAACTACGTAAAGCACTGACTCACAGGCTTCTGGGATAAGGCTAGAGAGTGCTAGAAAGAGTGCAGAGGAGAGGTCTAGAGAGTGTAAAGTACAGTTATAGATAGTGTATAAAGAATGGTGTTAGTAGAGTGTAGATTACTAGATTCTTTGTTAATTAACTTAGCTTCTGTGGTCTTTATGAACACTTCGACATCCATCCTGATAACAGAATCACAAATAACACCACATGGTACCAGATGTGTGTTCCTAAAAGTAAGCAGTGAGTTTAGAAAGTGAGTTTTATTTAAATCTTTTTTTCAATTGTCAGAAGTAGGCTTACATTAACACTGCAATGAAGTTACTGTGAAAAGCCCCTAGTCTTCACATTCCGGCGCCTGTTCGGGAACACAGAGGGAGAATTTAGAATGTCCAATTCACCTAATAGCATGTCTTTCGGGACTTGTGGGAGGAAACCGGAGCACCCGGAGGAAACCTACGCAGACACTGGGAGAACATTTAGACTCCATACAGACAGTGACCCAAACCGGAAATCGGACCTAGAACACTTGGACTGTGAAGCAACAGTGCTACGCACTGTGGTAGTTTAGCTTCTGAGAAGAAATGAATAACAATCACACCGCTGCACAGATCATGGAGACAGCACCAAGCTACTGATTGTAAAATGCAAAGTCTGAAAAAGCCAGAACACTTCAGGACAACCGGGTAAACTAAGTCTAAACTGGAGACATTTCAAACAGCAATTTGAAGATTTTTGATCTGCCTCCGCATTAGAACAGCTTCTGATCATCGAAAAATCACACTTCTCCTCAATTTGGCTGGACTGCAGGCATTTGAATTATTTAATTCCTTTGAATTCGCAGACAGTGAGGATAAGTAAAAAATGGATCATGGACAAATTTAATGTTCATTGCAAAGCGCAAGTGAATAAAACGTACGAGCGCTACATATTTAGAAATGTTTGCATCTAAAAGGAGAATCGAAAGATTCATTTAAAACTGATTTAAACCTGAGAGCGCAGTCCTCTAATTTTTCCTCCGTTGTGGATTCGATGTTGCGGAATCAAATAGCGTTTGGATATATGATGAATGATTGCAAGAAAGATTACTAAGAAGACTGATTTCGCTGTTAGAAGGAGCCATAAATCTTTGCAAGGCCAGTGAGCAAGTCACAAACGAATATGCAGAATTGAAGGCTAAAGCAAAAGGCGCAAACTCAGGAAACATGGCCGATGCCATTAACTCTGTGGCGCAGTTCAGAAGGCAATGTGATGACGTGCACACGCTGTAGCCGCGCCATTTATAGAAAACATTGTTCTGTGAAAGGAAAAAATGCTCGCGATGCAGCAGGTTCAATCGTTTTGCCTCAGTGCCGTGATACCAGCAAATAACTCTACAAAAACCACTCTATAGATATGAAAAGATACAGAGTATAAAAAATGAAGGACATGAAGAAAAACTTAACTTCAAATAATGAGTCATCTAAGTTTACTCTGCAAGATAACTCCATGGTAGAAGCGATAACTAGAGTTAATGAAATGGACACTGATGATAGAACAATATTTCAACTCTCCAATTTAATTAAGGATTGGACTATAGCACTTAACATTAATGGGTCTGATGTTCCATTCAAGCTGGATACAGGTGCATATGCAAATTTAATCACAGATGCAGATCTAAAACAAGTGAACAAGATTCCAAGAATTAAAAAATCAAACGGTAGGTTGACAGATTACAATGGGAACGCAATAGTGACCAAAGGTCACCAAATGCTGCCTCATGGTACAGAATAATGACATCTGTATGCCATTGTAATTTGAAATTGTGGATGCTACAAAGTCATCACTAATTGGGGTAGGTGCTTGCATAAAATTGAATTTGGTGCAAAGAATACACACAGCCAGAAACTTAAATGGCCGATTCAATTATAAAATTGAGGAAATATTGAGCAACTTCAAGCATGTCTTTCGTGGAATGGGCACCTGACCATTCACTTACAGCATTAAACTCAAAAATGATGCTAAGCCAGTGATACATGTGCCCAGAAGAGTGCCAACACAATAAGAGACCGTCTCAAGGATGAGTTAGATAGAATGCAACAATGCAATATCATATCAAAGGTGACTGAGCTGACAGACTGAGTAAGCTCTATGGTGTGTGTTCATAAACCAAATGGGTACTTAAGAGTATGTACCGATCCAAAAGATTAAAATAATAACACAAGAGAATACTCGCACACCTAAAACAAAGAAGAGATAACAGCAGAAATGGCGCATGCCAAGTATTTCACGAAATTGGACGCTTCCAAGAGATTCTGGTAACTACGTCTGGGTAGTGGAAGCAGAAAATTGTGTACCTTTAACACTCCCTTTGGCCGATATTGTTTTAACGATTAACTTTCGGAATAATATCAGCTTCAGAGATCTTCCACCGTGTGATAGAGACTATAATTGAAGGAATACCAGGTGTTCATGTGTACGTAGATGATGTGATCATATGATCCAACACTCCAGAAGAACACTGTGAAAGGCTTATGAAAGTTCGAACAAGAGTTAATTCCTATGGTTTAAAGCTGAACAGGGAAAAGTGCTAATTTGGCCTCCAGAAACTAAAATTTCTTTGATGTCACATCAAAAGGTGTACAACCAGATCAAGCTAAGATTCATGTCATTGGTCAGATGCCAATACCGACGGATAAGAAGGCAATTCTATGGATACAATTTTTCTGGGCAAGTTTATTCCCAATCTATCCAGCAGAACAACAGCTTTAAGAAATCTGATTAAAAAGAAGGTCGAATTTCTGTGGACCCCTCAGCATGCAGCTGAGTGACAAGACATGAAATCTTCACTGACTATAGCTCTGGTCTTGGCATTTTTTGATCCCACGAAGGAAACAAAAGTATTAACGGATGCCAATCAGAATGGTATTGGTGCAGTTTTGTTACAGAAAGCAGGAAGTAATCTATGGAAACCAGTTGCGTATGCATCTCGTGCTATGACTCTGACGGAGCAGAGATATGCACAGATAAAGAAAGAATGCCTAGGTCTGCAAACGGGCATAAGCAAGTTTCATTATTATGTGTATGGTTTACCGCACCTCATTGTGGAAACAGATCATTGTCCTCTGGTCAACATAACAAAAAAAGATCTGGGCGGGCAGCGGAACAAAGGAGGACTACTGTCCCGACCAGAAGCCTCTCTCTCTCTTGACCCTCCTGACCAGGTGTGTGGGTGAGAGAGAAAAAAAACGAACTTACCCTTTTTTAAAAAAAAGGGTTAAAGGGGAGAAGGGAAGGGGAAAAAAATTGGGGAAATGGCAGAAGGGAGCCAAAGCAGAGGGAGAAAGGGTACCAGAAGCAGAAGGGGCCAGGGGCGAGCCCGCTCAGACGAGCCAACCGGCGCACGAAGCGGCGGAACGGAAGGTTCGCCGTGTGGTAGTCACCACTGATATATATATTGTTCACAGAGGATGTTGTTATAGGTGCTTTACGGTAAGGTCCCTGTACTACAGGTACGGGGGTAGATCCCTGCCTGCTGGCTCCGCCCAGTAGACGGAGTATAAATATATGTGCTGACCGTACAGCAGCAATTTCGTCAGCTGCTGTAGGAAGCCACACATCTCGGTGTAATAAAGCCTCGATTACATCCTACTCTCGTCTTTGTGTAATTGATAGTGCATCACGCCGCAACAAAAAGTACTAGACAGACAGGAGCAATTTCCCCCTGTGCCAGGGGGGACCTGGAACTGGAAGGCATCTTTTGCCGAGGCGCTGAGGGAAAACAAGGCAGAGGTTAGAGCAGACATGGAGGCCGCGATGAAGGCAGCAGTGGCCAAGGCCCTGTCGGAGATGCAGCTCGCCCTGGACAGAGCAGAGAAGAAACTGGAAGCCCAAGAGGCGATCATTAAGGAGCTAGATAAGGCCGCGACTGACAAAAGCAACTGGATTACGGCACTGGAGAAGGAGGTGGCGAAACTGGTCACAACGCGATTATTGGAAGGGGGTACGCTCGATCATGCAGGGACTAGGCAGCTTGCTAATTCATTAGAAGTGGTCTCCCGTAACATGCAGTCTGACACCCCCGCCCGCGCGGCACCCTCATGGGCATCGTGGGCCCCACAGCTATCGACTCCAGCTCACTGCAAGCTTGCACCACGCGGCAGCCAGCCAACTCTCGGGGGCCCAAGTGTTATTTTGGTGGACAAAGCAAGCACCTTAGGCAGCGCTACCCGGCATGGAGCGCGACCTGCAACGGGTGTGGGAAGAAAGGACACTTTGTTTCTGTCTGCCAGGCCCGGTCGGTCGCCGCTGTTTTCAGGCCATGCATTTCTACACCCGCCACGTGCGACCCAGGGCCGCCGCCATCTTCCCCTCCGCAAGCCACGTGCGGCCCATGGGCGCCACCATCTTCCCCACCGCAAGCCACATGTGGCCCGTGGGCACCGCCATCTTTGATGCTGCCCGCCATGTGTGCCATCTTTGGCGCCATTTTGAACCGCGCCTCAGGACTGCTGCTCGTCTGGCCATTCACCGCCTACTGCCACTTCCGCCATCGCTGATCAGCCCGGGACCTCCCAGCATCTTCCGCAGCTCGCCTCCATCACCCTGGATCAGTCTCGGCCCCGCAACTTTGCAACCGCTACGACAACGGTGAAGATCAATGGGCACAAGACGACCTGCCTCTTTGACTCCGGGAGCACAGAGAGTTTCATCCATCCCACAACGGTAAGGCGTTGCTCCCTCCCGGTACACCCGTCACGCAGAAAATCTCCCTGGCCTCCGGATCCCATTCCGTTGAAATCGAGGGTACTGTATCACGACCCTCACAGTCCAGGGCGTAGAGTTCAGCAACATCCGGCTCTACGCCCTCCCCCACCCCTGCGCTACCCTGTTGCCATCTCCAAAGCTTCACTTTAAAATTCGGGGGACCCCTGCCCTACCTCACCGTCTGCGGCCTCACAACCCTTAAGGTCGATCCACCTTCCCTGTTTGCGAACCTCACCGCGGACTGCAAACCCGTCACCTCTAGGAGCAGACGGTACATAGCCCAGGACAGGACCTTCATCAGGTCGGAGGTCCAATGGCTTCAGCGGGAGGTGATCATTAAGGCCAGCAACAACCCCTGGAGAGCCCAAGTAGTGGTAGTGAAGACTAGGGAGAAGCACAAGATGGTCATTGACAACAGTCAGACCATCAATCGGTACACGCAGCTCGATGCGTATCCCCTCCCACACATATCAGACATGGTCAATCAGATTGCGCAGTATCGAGTCTTTTCCACAGTAGACTTGAAGTTCCCCTACCACCAGCTCCCCATCCGCCTGGAGGACCGCCAATACACTGTGTTCGAAGCAGATGGCCGCCTCTATCACTTCCTGAGGGTTCCCTTCAGCGTCACCAATGGGGTCTTGGTCTTCCAGCGAGAGATGGACCACATGCTTGACCAGTACGGGCTGTGGGACACCTACCCGTTCCTAGATAACATCGCCATCTGTGGCCACGATCAGCAGGACCACGACGCAAACCTCCAAAAATTCCTCCATACCGCCAAACTCCTTAACCTCACCTACAATAAGGAGAAATGCGTGTTCCGCACCAACTGCTTAGCCATCCTTGGCTATGTAGTGGAAAATTGAGTCCTAGGGCCTGACCCCGACAGCATGCGCCCTCTCCTGGAACTCCCACTGCCCCAAGGCCCTGAAACGATGCTTGGTGTTTTTCTCATATTATGCCCAGTGGGTCCCTAATTATGCGGACAAGGCCCGCCCACTCATCACGTCCACAGTTTTACCCCTGTCGACTGAAGTCTTCAACCACATCAAGGCGGACATCGCCAAGCCCACGATGCACGCAGTCGATGAGTCCCTCCCCTTCCAACTAGAGAGCGATGCATCGGACGTGGCTCTGGCCGCCACCCTCAACCAGGTGGGCAGGCCTGTGGCCTTCTTTTCCCGCACTCTCCATGCCTCCGAAATTCAGCACTCCTCTGTTGAGATGGAGGCCCAAGCCATTTTGGAAGCTGTGCGGCGTTGGAGGCATTACCTGGCCGGCAGGAGATTCCTAACTGACCAACGGTCGGTTGCCTTAATGTTTAATAATACACAGCGGGGCAAGATCAAAAATAACAAGATCTGAGGTGGAGGATCGAGCTCTCCACCTATAACTATGAGATCTTGTATCGCCCGGGGAAGCTCAATGAGCCCCCTGATGCCTATCCCGCGGTACATGTGCCAGCGCACAGGATTCGACTCCGGGCTCTCCACTATGACCTCTGCCACCCAGGGTTCACCCGGTTCTTCCATTTTGTCAAGGCCCGCAACCTGGCCTACTCGATTGAGGAGGTCAGGACTGTCACCAGAGACTACCAAGTCTGCGCAGAGTGCAAGGCCGTACTTCTACCGGCCAGATAGAGCACACCTGGTGAAGGCCTCCCGCCCCTTTAAACGCCTCAGCATGGACTTCAAAGGGCCCCTCCCTCCACCGACCACAACATGTACTTCCTCAACATTATTGATGAGTACTCCCGGTTCCTCTTCGCCACCCCATGCCCCGACATGACTTCTGCCATGGTAATTAAACCCCTTCACTTTGTTCGGTTTCCCCACCTACATCCACAGCGATCGGGGATCCTCTTTCATGAGCGATGAGCTGCGTCACTTCCTGCTCAGCAAGGGCATCGCCTCAAGCAGGATGACCAGCTACAACCCCCGGGGAAACGGGCAGGTGGAGAGGGAGAATGGGACGGTCTGGAAGGCCGTCCTGCTGGCCCTGCGGTCCAAAAATCTCCCGGTCTCCCGCTAGCAGGAAGTCCTCCCCGACGCGCTCCACTCATCCAGTCGCTCCTCTGCACTGCCACTAAAGGGCAGCACGGTAACATTGTGGATAGCATAATTGCTTCACAGCTCCAGGGTCCCAGGTTCGATTCCGGCTTGGGTCACTGTCTGTGTGGAGTCTGCACATCCTCTCCGTGTCTGCGTGGGTTTCCTCTGGGTGCTCCGGTTTCCTCCCACAGTCCAAAGATGTGCAGGTTAGGTGGATTGGCCATGATAAATTGCCCTTAGTGTCCAAAATTGCCCTTAGTGTTGGGTGGGGTTACTGGGTTATGGGGATAGGGTGGAGGTGTTGACCTCGGGTAGGGTGCTCTTTCCAAAAGCCTGTGCAGACTCGATGGGCCGAGTGGCCTCCTCCTGCACTGTAAATTCTATGATAATGAGACCCCTCATGAACTTGTGTTTGTCTTCCCCAGGAAGTCCACCTCTGGGTTCTCGCTCCCAACAGGGATGACAGTTCCTGGACCTGTCCTCCTCCGGAAGCATGTATGGAGCCATAAATCGGACCCTCTGGTCGAGAAAGTCCACCTCCCACATGCAAACCTGCAGTACACCTACATGGCACACCCCAATGGGTGCCAAGACACAGTCTCCCTCCGGTACCTGGCACCCGCTGGGTCCCCACCCATGACCCCCGACCTGACACTGCTCCTTACCCCCCCGGTTGCCGCATTCACTCACCCCTGCGCCACTCTCCCTCCCTCCAGCGAACCTGACCGCAGCCCCCACCCCAGCAGGATCCGTCCTCCCACTGGATCCACTCAGGGGTGACGAAGACGAGGACAACACACTCCCGGAGTAGCAGGTGACCAGGTCGGCGCCCACATCACCACCAGGACTGAGATGATTGCAGCAGAGGGTCAAAGCCCCGACGGACTTAATTTGGAATGTTTCCGTCGCCCCCGCCGGACTCTTTTTTTAACAGGGGGTGAATGTGGTAAACACCACTTGTAGTATAGTGTATGTATTACGGCACTGGCCGTATATTACAGATACGACGGTAAATCCCTGCCTGCTGGCTCCGCCCAGCAGGCGACGTATAAAAGTGTGTACTGTCCTGCACTGCAGCCATTCTGGTTCCAGCTACAGGAGGCACAACATCTTGTTCAATAAAGCCTTGATTGTTGCACCATTCTCGTCTCATGGTAATTGACGGTACATCAGGGACAATCCACATGGTGGACGCACAGTGAGCGGCCATGTTGGGTACCTCCTGTACAAAGGATGGGCCCAGAGTTCAGGGGCAGACCCACATGGCGGATGCAAAATTGGCAGCCATGTTGGATGTCCCCAGGATGAAGGGAAACCCCGGAGCGCAGGGACCCGACTGCATGGAGGGACAAGTGACATAGAACATTATAGCGCAGTACAGGCCCTTCGGCCCTCGATGTTGCGCCAACCTGTGAAACCACTCTAAAGGCCATCTACACTATTCCCTTATCATCCATATGTTTATCCAATGACCATTTAAATGCCCTTAATGTTGGCAAGTCCACTACTGTTGCAGGCAGGGCATTCCACGCCCTTACTACTCTCTGAGTGAAGAACCTACCTCTGACATCTGTCCTATATCTATCTCCCCTCAATTTAAAGCTCTGTCCCCTCGTTCTAGCCATCACCATCCGAGGAAAAAGGCTCTCACTGTCCACCCTATCTAATCCTCTGATCATCTTGTATGCCTCAATTAAGTCACCTCTTAACTTTCTCTCTAACGAAAACAGCCTTAAGTCCCCTCAGCCTTTCCTCATAAGATCTTCCCTCCATATCAGGCAACATCCTGGTAAATCTCCTCTGCACCCTTTCCAATGCTTCCACATCCTTCCTATAATGCGGCGACCAAAACTGCACGCAATACTCCAAATGCGGCAGCACCAGAGTTTTGTACAGCTGCAACATGACCTCATGGCTCCGAAACTCAATCCCTCTACCAATAAAGGCCAACATACCGTACGCCTTCTTAACCACCCCATCAACTTGGGTGGCAGCTTTCTGGGATCTATGTACATGGACACTGAGATCTCTCTGCTCATCCACACTACCAAGAATCTTGCCATAATCCCAGTACTCTGCCTTCCTGTTACTCCTTCCAAAATGAATCACCTCACACTTTTCTGCATTAAACTCCATTTGCCACCTCTCAGCCCAGCTCTGCAGCTTATCTATGTCCCTCTGTAACCTGCAACATCCTTCCGCACTGTCCACAACTCCACCGACTTTGGTGTCATCTGCAAATTTACTCGCCCATCCTTCTACGCCCTCCTTCAGGTCATTTATAAAAATGACAAACAGCAGTGGCCCCCAAAACAGATCCTTGTGGTACACCACTAGTAACTGAACTCCAGGCTGAACATTTCCCATCAACCACCACCCTCTGTCTTCTTACAGCTAGCCAATTTCTGATCCAAACTGCTAAATCACCCTGAATCCCATGCCTCCGTATTTCCTGCAATAGCCTACCGTGGGGAACCTTATCAAACGCTTTACTGAAATCCATATACACCACATCAACTGCTTTACCCTCATCCACCTGTTTGGTCACCTTCTCAAAGAACTCAATAAGGTTTGTGAGGCACGACCTACCCTTCACAAAACCTCGAGGCTTCTTCCCCACTGTCACCAGACTCCTAAATGACCCTCTTATGGACTGACCTCATTAACACTACACCCACGTATGCTTCATCCGATGCCAATGCTTATGTAGTTACATTGTATATATTTCATAGAATTTACAGTGCAGAAGGAGGCCATTCGGCCCATCGAGTCTGCACCGGCTCCTGGAAAGAGCACCCTACCCAAGGTTAACACCTCCACCCTATCCCCATAACCCAGTAACCCCACCCAACACTAAGGGCAATTTTGGACACTAAGGGCAATTTATCATGGCCAATCCACCTAACCTGCACATCTTTGGACTGTGGGAGGAAACCGGAGCACCCGGAGGAAACCCACGCACGCACGGGGAGGATGTGCAAACTCCGCACAGACAGTGACCCAAGCCGGAATCGAACCTGGGACCCTGGAGCTGTGAAGCGATTGTGCTGTCCACAATGCTACCGTGCTGCTCCAATATTGTATTGCCCTATTATGTATTCTCATGTATTTTCTTGTATTTTCTTGAATTCTGTTTAATTCCCTTTTCTTCCCATGTACTGAATGATCTGTTGAGCTGCTTGCAGAAAAATACTTTTCACTGTACCTCGGTATACGTGACAATAAACAAATCCAATCCAATCCAATCCAAAAGGCAGCACCTTGGCCAGGTTTTGTAGGTGCTCCTGGTCGGACGAGCCCATGATCAGAACATCGTTGAGATAGACCTTCACATGGGGCAGGCGGATCATAGACCGTCACATCACAGGATGTTCTCCACTATTCGCTGGAATATCACAAACGTGGAAGAAACCCCAAAGGGCAGGCGGGTGTATTCATTTTGCCCCCTGTGCATGTTCATTGTTACAAAACGTCTGGACTTGGGGACCAGTACCGACTGGAGGTAAGTGTGATTCATGTTGAGTTTTGTAAGTGTGCGCCCACCGTTGAGCTTCGCGTAAAGGTCCTTATTCCGGGGAACCGGGTAACGGTCTAGTCGAGACACATATTGACCGTCATTTTATAGACGCCACACAAACATACTGTTCCATCCGGTTTCATGACCAGGGTGACCAGAACCCTCCAGTTGAAGAACAGTACCGGGTGGATGATGCCCAAGTTCTCAATCCGTCCAACTCAACGTCCACCTTCGGTTGTAAGGCATACGGGACAGGCCTGGTGCTGAAGTAGCATGGTCAAGCCATGGGGTTCACACTTATTCGGACCACAACTCCTTTTATGGTGCCCAAATCATTCTGAAAACCATGGCAGAACTCCCTCAAGGCCATGTGGGTGCATGCAGCACATCCACTGCCAATCTAACCTCGCCACCCCCCACCAGTACCCCCAGCCCTCGCCGAAGCCCCCCACCCGGCCAGCAGCATGCCCCCCCCCCTCCCCTTGACTGTGGCGGCACTGGACACAGTCCGCAGGCGCCACGCTGAGTTCCCGAAAACTGAGAGCGCACGTGTCCCGCACCATCGTGAACTCGGCCCATTGGGGGCGGAGCATCGGGGGAGGCCTTCAGGGAACGTCCTGAGATCGTCCCAACGGTGTGCGGCATACTCCTCGGTGATGCCAATTTAGAGGGGGCAGAGCATCTGAAAACTTGCGGCTCGCCCCCCGATTCGATCGTAACAGGGATTCTCCGCCCGATCACCGATTACAATATTGGCGTTGGGGAAACAGACAATCCCGTCGGGTCGGATAATCACCGGGGGGGGGCAGTGTGAATCCCGCCCCCGCCGGCTGCCGAATTCTCCAGCGCTGGGGTTTTGACGGGGGCGGGAATTGCGCCGCGCTGGTCTGGAGCCTTTGGCAGCGGCCCCTCCAGCGATTCTCCAGTCCGCGATGGGCTTAGTGGCCGCCCGTTTTCGACCGGTCCTACTGGCGTAAATCACAACAGGTCCTTACCAGCGGGCCATGGCTCCACGGGCGGCCTGCAGAGTCCTCGGGGAGGTGGGGGGGGGGGGGGGGCGGGGGTCTGGCCCCGGGGAGTGCCCCCATGGTGGCCTGGCCTACGATAGGGGCCCACTGATCCGTGGGCGGGCCTGTGTTGTGGGAGCACTCTTCCCTCCACACCAGCCACTGTCAACCTCCGCCATGGCCGGTGCGGAAAAGAAGCCCCCTACGCATGTGCTGGGATGATGCCAGCACACGCTGGTGCTCCCGCGCATACGCCAACTCGCGCCGGCCGGCAGAGGCCCTTCGGTGCCGGTTGGCATGGCGCCAAGCCCTTCCGCGCTGGCTGGCACAGCGCCAAACAGTCCGGCACCGGCCTAGCCCCTGAAGGTGCAGAGGATTCCGCACCTTCGGGGAGGCCCGACGCCGGAGTTGTTCACGCCACTCCTTGGCGCCGGAGTGGCCCACCCCGCCGGTTCGCAGAGAATCCTGCCCATGATCTTAACTGAATGTTTCTGAACATTGTGATATGGCGAGTCCAAATGTTGCCACCAGATGGCATTGCATTGTAACTAGCTGGTATTATTTTGTGCAAATATCTGAAGGCTTCCTGCTTTTATTATCCAAAAACTGCCCTGGTATATAACATGATACTACTATTTATAAGTTTCTTTATAAAAATTATTTCTCACTGCATGTTATTCTTTTTTAAATGAACACTTATGAGTTAAAATTAACAGCAAGGGCAACATTTCACAGAATAAAATCTCATAGCACAGAAGGGAGTTATTTTGACCATTGTGCCTGTGCAAACTATTTGAAAGAGTATCCAGTTAGTCCCAAACCCCTGTTCTTTCCCCCAGCTCTATAATTATTTCCTTGATTGCCCTTCTCTAGTTGTCCTTGAGAAGGACATGAATGTGCGTTCTTCTTGTGCCACTGCTGTCTATGCAGTGAATGTACTCCCGTATTGCTGTTCGATAGGGAACTTCAATAAATAACATATCTCTGTGGCACCTTTAATGCAATAAAATGTCCTGAGGCACTTCACAGGAGCATAATAAAAAAAATTAGACACTGATGCACCATCAATTACGACGAGACGAGAGTAGAGAGTAATCAAGGCTTTATTACGCAGAGATGTGGAGCCTCCCGCAGCTGCTGCCGAAATGGCTGCAGCTCGGAGAGCCCACACATTTATACTCCACCTACTGGGCGGAGACAGCAGGCAGGGATCTACACCCGTACCTGTAGTACAGGGGCCTTACCGTAATACCCTCGTATGCAGTATCCACAATACAACAGTGGTGACTAACACATTTACCCTCTGTTTAAAAAGAGTCTAGCGGGGGTGGTGGAAACTGTTTACATACAGGTTGTTGAAAATTTAAGAAAGAGGTTACAATTTAGGCGGTCGGGTGCCTTGATCCGTCGCTGTGAGCGCCGCAGTTGTAGTGGCGATTCAAGCGTCGGTTCGGTCGTCGGTGACTCCAGGAGCGTGTCGACCTCATCTTCATCCACAGGTGGGACCAAGGGGAGGGCGGATCGTCCTGGAGCGGGGGCTGTGGTGGGGTGCGCCGGGGGGAGGGAGGGTGGCGCCGGGTCAGGGGGGGTGTGTGGGGACCCAGCTGGTGCCAGGTCCCGAAGGGAGACTGTGTCTTGCCAGCCATCGGGGTTCGCTACATAGGCATACTGCGGGTTCGCGTGGAGTAGCTGTACCCTCTCAACCAACGGGTCCGCCTTGTAGAGCCACACGTGCCTGTGGAGAAGAACGGGTCCTGGAGCTGCCAGCCATGTTGCGAGCGAAACCCCGGAGGTGGACTTCCTAGGGAAGGCAAAGAGACATTCATGGGGAGTTTCGTTAGTCGCAGTGCATAGGAGCGACCGGATGGAGTGAAGGGCGTCGCGGAGGACCACCTGCCAGCGGGAGGCCCAGAGATTTCTGGACCGTAGGGCCAGCTGGACGGCCTTCCAGACCTTTCCATTCTCCCGCTAGACCTGCCCGTTTCCCCGGTGATTGCAGCTGGTCGTCCTGTTCGAGGCAATGCCCCTGTTGAGCAGGTACTGGTGCAGCTCATCGCTCATAAATGAGGATCCCCAGTCGCTCTGTACGTAGGCGGGGAAACCGAACAGAGCGAAGGTGGTGTTCAGGGCTTTGATGACAGTGGCAGACGTCATGTCGGGGCATGGGATGGCGAAGGAGAATCTTGAGTACTCATCGACCACATTGAGAAAGTACATGTTGCGGTTGGTGGAGGGGAGGGGCCCTTTGAAATCCACATTCAGGCGTTCAAAGGGGCGGGAGGCCTTCACCAGGCGCGCACGATCTGGCCGGTAGAAGTGCGGTTTGCACTCCGCGCAGACCTGGCAGTCTCTGGTGATAGCCCTGACTTCCTCGATGGAGTAGGGCAGATTACGGGCCTTTATGAAGTGATAAAAGCGGGTGACCCCTCGGTGACAGAGATTGTCGTACAGAGTGCGGAGTCGGTCTACTTGTGCGCTGGTACATGTACCTTGGGATAGGACATCGGGGGGCTCGTTGAGCTTACTGGGGCGATACAAAATCTCGTAATTGTAGGTGGAGAGCTCGATCCTCCACCTCAAGATTTTATCATTTTTGATCTTAGCCCGCTGAGTGTTAAACATGTAGGCAACCGACCATTGGTCAGTGAGGAGAGTGAATCTCCTGCCGGCCAGGGAATGCCTCCAATGCCGCACAGCTTCAACGATAGCTTGGGCCTCCTTTTCAACTGAGGAGTGCCGAATTTTGGAGGCATGGAGGGTGCAGGAAAAGAATGCCACGGGCCTACTTGCCTGGGTGAGGGTGGCGGCCAGAGCGACGTCTGATGCATCGCTCTTGACTTAGAAGGGTAGCGTCTTGTCGACCGTGTGCATCGCGGCCTTTGCGATGTCGGCCTTGATACGGTTGAAGGCCTGGTGAGCCTCGGCCGTTAGTGGGAAACGGTGGAGTGAATGAGTGGGCGGGCCTTGTCCGCATAGAACATAGAACGATACAGCGCAGTACAGGCCCTTCGGCCCACAATGTTGCACCGACATGGGAAGTCAAAAACTAAAGGCCATCTAACCTACACTATGCCATTATCATCCATAGAGGAAGAAGGAGGCCTATGTGAAGATGAGGCGTGAAGTTTCAGTTGGGGCGCTTGATAGTTACAAGGAAGCGAGGAAGGATATAAAGAGAGAGCTAAGACGAGCAAGGAGGGGACATGAGAAATCTTTGGCAGGTAGGATCAAGGATAACCCGAAAGCTTTCTATCGGTATGTCAGGAATAAAAGAATGACTAGGGTAAGAGTAGGGCCAGTCAAGGACAGTGGTGGGAAGTTGTGTGTGGAAGCATAGTTAGGGACCCATTGGGCGTAGTACGAGAAGAACCCCAGGCATCGTTTGAGGGCCTTGGGGCAGTGGGGGAGGGGGAGTTCCATGAGGGGGCGCATGCGATTGCGGTCAGGCCCTCGAGTTCTGTTCTGAACCACATAGCCAAGGATGGCTAATCGGTCCGTGCTGAACTCGCACTTCTTGTTGTAGGTTAGGTTGAGGAGTTTGGCGGTGTGGAGGAATTTGGAAATGTTAGCGTCGTGGTCCTGCTGGTCGTGGCCGCAGATGGTGACATTATCCAGGTACGGGAAAGTGGCCCGCAGTCTGTACCGGTCAACAAAGAACAAAGAAAAATACAGCACAGGAACAGGCACTTTGGCCCTCCAAGCCTATGCCGACCATGCTGCCTGTCTAAACTAAAATCTTCTACACTTCCTGGGTCCGTATCCCTCTATTCCCATCCTATTCATCTATTTGTCAAGATGCCACTTAAATGTCACTATCGTCCCTGCTTCCACCACCTCCTCCAGCAGCGAGTTCCAGGCACCCACTACCCTCTGTGTAAAAAAACTTGCCTCGTACATCTCCTCTAAACCTTGCCCCTCGCACCTTAAACCCATGCCCCCTAGTAATTGACCCCTCTCCCCTGGGGAAAAGCCTCTGACTATCCACTCTGTCTATGCCCCTCATCATTTTGGAGACCTCTATCAGGTCGCCCCTCAGCCTCCGTCGTTCCAGTGAGAACAAACCAAGTTCATTCAACCGCTCCTCATAGCTAATGCCCTCCATACCAGGCAACATCCTGGTAAATCTCTTCTGCACCCTCTCTAAATCCTCCACATCCTTCTGGTAGCGTGGCGACCAGAATTGAACACTATACTCCAAGTGTGGCCTAACTAAGGTTCTATACAGCTGCAACATGACTTGCCAATTCTTATACTCAATGCCACAGCCAATGAAGGCAAGCATGCCGTATGCCTTCTTGACTACCTTCTCCACCTATGTTGCCCCTTTCAGTGACCTGTGGACCTTTACACCTAGATCTCTCTGACTTTCAATATGCTTGAGGGGTCTACCATTCACTGTATATTCCCTACCTGCATTAGACCTTCCAAAATGCATTACATCACATTTGTCCGTATTAAACTCCATCTGCCATCTCTCCGCCCAAGTCTCCAAACGATCTAAATCCTGTTGTATCCTCTGACAGTCCTCATGGCTATCCGCAATTCCACCAATCTTTGTGTCGTCTGCAAACTTACTAATCAGACCAGTTACATTTTCCTCCAAATCATTTATATATACTACGAACAGCAAAGGTCCCAGCACTGATCCCTGCGGAACACCACTAGTTACAGCCCTCCAATTAGAAAAGCACCCTTCCATTGCTACTCTCTGCCTTCTATGACCTAGCCAGTTCTGTATCCACCTTGCCAGCTCACCCATGATTCCCGTGTGACTTCACCTTTTGTACCAGTCGACCATGAGGGACCTTGTCAAAGACCTTACTGAAATCCATATGGACAACATCCACTGCCCTACCTGCATCAATCATCTTTGTGACCTCTTCGAAAAACTCTATCAAGTTAGTGAGACACGACCTCCCTTTCACAAAACCATGCTGCCTCCCACTAATACGTCCATTTGCTTCCAAATGGGAGTAGATCCTATCTCAAAGAATTCACTCCAGTAATGTCCCTACCACTGACATAAGGCTCACCGGCCTGTAGTTCCCTGGAACTATCTCCCTTTGGAAAATCGAGACCCCGTTAGTGACGCCGAAGGGAACCCTAAGGAAATGGTAAAGGCGGCCGTCTGCCTCAAATGCGGTGTACTGGCGGTCCGCCTTGCGAATGGGGAGCTGGTAGGAGGCAGATTTCAGGTCCACTGTCGAGAAGACCCGGTACTGTGCAATCTGATTGACCATATCAGATATGCGAGGGAGTGGGTACGCGCCGAGCAGCTTGTACCGATTGATGGTCTGACTGTAGTCAACGACCATCCTGTTTTTCATCCCAGTTTTCATCACTACCACTACCTCGATAATACCTTCCGCAGCAGCCCCTGGACCTCAGACCTGATGAAGGTCCTGTCCTGGGCACTATACCGTCTGCTCCTGGTGGCAACAGGTTTGCAATCCGTGGTGAGGGCTGGTTTAGCACACTGGGCTAAATCGTTGGCTTTTAAAGCAGACCAAGCAGGCCAGCAACACGGTTCAATTCCCATACCAGCCTGCCCGGACAGGCGCCGGAATGTGGCGACTAGTGGCTTTTCACAGTAACTTAATTGAAGCCTACTCGTGACAATAAGCGATTTTCATTTTTCATTTCAAACAGGGAAGGTGGGTCGTCCTTAAGGGTCGTGAGGCCGCATACAGTAAGGGGTGGTAGGGGCCCGCCAAATTTCAGGGTTAGCCTCTGGAGGTTGCACTGGAAGTCCAGGCCGAGTAGCAAGGCAACGCAGAGGTTTGGGAGGACGTAGAGCCGGAAGCCACTGAACTCCATGCCTTGGATGGTGAGAGTGGCAGTGCAGTACCCCCGGATCACCACGGAGTGGGATCCGGAGGCCAGGGAGATTCTCTGGTTGGTGGGGTGGACCATGAGGAAGCAGCACCTTACCGTATCAGGGTGGATGAAGCTCTCAGTGCTCCTGGAGTTCAGAAGGCAGGATATCTTGTGACCGTCGACCTTCACTGTGGTCAACGCGGTCGCGAGGTTGTGCGGTCGGAACTGGTCGATCGTGACGGAGGCCAGGTGTGGTTGGTCGGCGGCGGTTGCAGGTGATGAGCGGCCCGATGAGGTGCCCAACGAGCAGGGGTCCTGAGGCGGGGAAAATGGCGACGCCCACGGGCCGCAATTGTCCTGAGGCAGGCAAGATGGCGGCGCCCACGGGCCGCACGTGTGAGGCGAGCAAGATGGCGGCGCCCATAGGCCGTACGTGTTGTGAGGGGAGCAAGATAGCGGTGCCCACGGGCCGCATGTGGTCTGAGGTGAGGAAGATGGCGGCGCCCGCGGGTCGCACATGAGGGGTGCCGGGCAACAGCGGTGACCAAGTGGGCCTGGCACACAGCAGCAAAATGTCCTGTCTCACCGCAGGCCTTGCAGAGCGCGCTCCGTGCCGGGCAGCGTTTAGCACTTGGGTCCCCTGGGGTTGTTTGGCACGGCGCAGGCCTGGGCTTGGCTGGGGCAGGTCGCTGGTGGGGTGCACGGTAGGGTGTTCGCTGGCAGGGTCCACGATCCTCAGGAAGGGTGGGCCGTGAGGTCGGGGGCATACGCCTGTATATCGCGTGAGGCGACTATGAGTGAGAGCGCTATTTTCTTGGTTGCCGCGAAGTCGAAGGTAGCCCCTTCTAAGAGTCGCTGGCGGATGTAGGCCGTCCCTATGCTTGTAACGAACACATCTCTAAGTAGCAGGTCAGAATGTTCAGCGGCCGAAACCGCCTGGCAATCGCAGTCTCTCACTAGGTGTTGCAGGGCATGCCAGAAATCTTCCACAGACTCACCGGGGAGTTGATGCTGCATGGAGAGGAGGTGCCTTGCGTAGATTTTGTTGGTCTGCTGAGTGTAGTTCTCCTTCAGTAGCGCCATGGCCTCAGTGTATGTCGGCACCTCCCGAATGAAAGGGCAAGTTTTCTGAGCTCAGCCGCGTGTAAAGGATCTGGAGCTTCTGTGCCACTGAGTAGCGGGGTGTTACTCAGCGTTGCAGCCGCTGAGAGACTCCCTGCTAAATGTGCCCAAACCCAGACGTTGAATTTTGTTCCGTTGATTCGTGCCAATATGTGTAAAGGTAATGTGAAATATTATTCAACATTAATTGGTGCACGTAGCGAGGTCCCAAGGGCTTCACACCGCAAATGAAGGCACACCAGCCGATTCGGCGGGACCGCCCTCGCCAGCCTCCTGCTAGCAAGGCCAAGCAGCACTTAAACAGCATTTGCACAGCCAACCCCACTCAGCTTGCTGCCATGGCACCGAAAAGACCAGCCCCAAGATTTGGAGATGCGGACCTGGGGAGCCTTGCGGATGTGGTGGAGGCCAGGAGGGATGTTTTGTTTTTCCGAGAGTCCCGGAGGGTGAGCCACAAGGCAGCCAGTGCCGTCTGGTGTGAAGTGGCAGCGGCTGTCAGCTCGGGAAGCGTGACCAGGAGGACTAGCCTCCAGTGTCTACACCAGGCAGCACGAGTGAGTTGACACTAACACCCCCCCCCCCACCCACTCCCCCCGAGACCTTTCCATCCACACACAAGCATCCACCCCCCCAATTCTTCATGTGGCCCCCTGAACCTCCCGTCACCACCCCTTCAACCCTCTTTCCCCCCCCCCCCAAACCTTCCTCACCACTCACCACACCAGTCTGAACCACGCTAGCGGCAATCAATGCCCTCTCTGTGTCTCCACAGGCGAAGCTCTCCTACAATCAGCAGGAAAGGGCCCAGACTGGCGGAGGGGTGTTGGACATAAGAATCCTCACAACCATCGAGGAACAGGTCCTGGAGGTGACAGGGGTGGAGGGGGCAGAGCGTACAAAACCTGTGTCAAACAGGCGCTGCCCATGATTTCGGAAGGGGTTCTCCCCCGATCACCGATTACAAAATCGGCGTCGGGAATGGTGAATCCCGCCCCATGTCTCAGGCACGGAGAATCCAGCCCGATGGGAATGCAGCCTCAGAACTTCGGTGAGGTCAGATGAGATCATCTGCTGTCCTTTTGTTGGCTGGACAAGCAATTTTTGAAAGATATAGGACTGGATTCTGCACCGGCAGGATCCTCTATTTCTCCCTGTTTTACCCCATTCTTGATGACAGAATGTCAGAGTTGGAGTCATGGAACTGTATGGTGCCCTGCATGTTATCATGGAAGGACTGAGTAAGACTGCCAAGCTTGTGTGAACAGCTGATTTTCTTTAATATTTTATAGAGGCCCATCCTGCTCACAGTGAGATCCACAAAGGTAAGGTTGGGTGGTGTTTGCTGCTCCCTGCACTTCTTTTGAAGCTGGCATAGGGAGAAGTTCATACCTATTCTGAAGCCACATTGTGCCTGTTGGCTAATCAATTGAGTTTCTGGCATTGGCATATAAGGCTGGTGCATAAATGCAGACAGTGGTGACAAAATCTCCATCTGTTGGTAGCTGAAAAGGTATGCAGCTTTCCGAAGTTGTGATAGGCTAAATTGACAGCAAAGCCCAATCTATGTTCACAGTAGTCATTTGTTCGATTGACATGTTAGTACATGATATAATTGGCCTTATTGTGTTGATCCAGTATTGGTTAAGCTCGCTGATGTACCATCGATTGCACGCGAGGCGAGTGATTTACCAATGTCAGGCTTTAATTAACTAGAACACAGCCTGGCGATCGTCTACAGTGGAAAGGGACGATCGTCAGGCTTCTGAGCATTTATACCTCGTTGATAGAGGCGTGGTTAACTCAGCCTCTCGGCCAATCGGTCGAGAGGCACATGACCGACCAGGGCCAATGGTAAGCCGACGTTCTGGCCCAATGGCAGACGAGTATGCAGATCATATCATCACATTCACCCCTTACGGAGAAGGAAGGGGGGGGGGGGGTGTGAACGAGACCCGGGGTGGGGGGGGGGGGGGGGGGGGGGGAAGAACTGATGATATGAGTAGCCGTCGGGAGAATAATTTTCTCTCCGTATCCTTGTCGAATTTGGGGGCTTGCCACTGGCCCAGACATAACAATATTTACAAAAGGAAGTCCATGGGACCGTAGAACTCTAGAAGGATTCGATCAGTCGTTTGGTGGTCCTTGACGTCCTGGCCGAGCGCCGTAGTGGAGGAGGTGTCGTCGGATCGGCTGATGGTCCTGCTGATGTCCTGGAGTCCGGGAGCGATAGACCTTCGAGTAGTCTCCGTCACCTGAGCTGGCCGCGGAGACGCCATGGATGAGGGATGGGGAAGCTGAGTGGGGTGCTGGGGTGAAAAAGGGGAGGGGGGGTCTGTGGTGGGGGGGGCTGCACGCCGGCGGGTGCCAGGTCCCGGAGGGAGACCGTGTCCTGCCGACCGTCGGGGTACTCCACATACGCGTACTGCGGGTTAGCGTGGAGTAACTGGACATGCTCCACCAACGGGTCGGACTTGTGCACCCGCACATGCTTCCGGAGCAAGATGGGCCCGGGGGTGACCAGCCACGTCGGGAGAGGGGATCCTGAGGACAACTTCCTGGGGAAAACAAGAAGACGTTCATGAGGTGTCTGATTTGTTGCGGTACAGAGCAGTGAGCGGATAGAGTGCAGCGCATCGGGGAGCACCTCTTGCCATCGGGAAATAGGGAGATTTCTAGACCTGAGGGCCAGTAGTATGGTCTTCCAGATGGTACCATTCTCCCGCTCGACCTGTCCGTTACCCCGAGGGTTATAGCTGGTCGTCCTGCTAGAGGCGATGCCCCTGTCGAGCAGGAATTGACGCAGCTCGTCGCTCATAAATGAGGTCCCCCGGTCGCTGTGAATGTACTCGGGGTAGCCAAACAGCGAGAAGATGGAGAGTAGGGCCTTAATGACGGTTGATGTGGTCATGTCGTGACAGGGAATGGCAAAGGGGAAGCGGGAGTGTTCGTCGACAACCGCCAGGAAGTAAATGTTGCGGTTGTTAGAGGGAAGGGGCCCCTTGAAGTCAATGCTGAGACGTTCAAAGGGGCGGGATGCTTTGATCAGGTGTGCGCGCTCGGGGCGGTAGAAGTGCGGTTTGCACTCGGCGCAGATGTGGCAGTCACGGGTTACTGTCCTGACTTCCTCGATAGAGTAGGGCAGGTTGCGGCTTTAATGAAGTGGTATAGGCGGGTCACCCCTGGATGGCAGAGGTCCGCGTGGAGGGAGCGGAGGCGGTCTATCTGCGCGCTGGCGCAGGTACCGCGGGACAGGGCATCAGGAGGCTCATTGAGCTTCCCAGGACGATACAAGATATCATAGTTGTAAGTGGACAACTCGATCCGCCACCGTAAAATCTTGTCATTTTTGATCTTGCCCCTTTGTGCATTATCAAACATGAAGGCTACTGACCGTTGGTCTGTGAGGAGGGTAAACCTCCTGCCGGCCAAATAGTGCCTCCAATGTCGCACGGCTTCGACTATGGCCTGGGCTTCCTTTTCCACAGCGGGGTGGCGGAGTTCGGAAGCCTGGAGGGTTCTGGAGAAGAAGGCCACGGGTCTGCCCGCTTGGTTCAGGGTGGCCGCCAGAGCTACTTCAGATGCGTCGCTCTCGACCTGAAAGGGGAGGGCCTCGTCGATGGCGCGCATCGTGGCCTTTGCGATGTCCGCTTTGATGCGGCTAAAGGCCTGACAGGCCTCCGTCGACGGTGGGAAGGTCGTGGTTTGCATGAGGGGACGGGCCTTGTCCGCGTAGTTGGGAACCCATTGGGCGTAGTATGCGAAAAACCCCAGGCAGCGTTTGAGAGATTTGGGGGTATTGGGGAGAGGGAGTTCCATCAGGGGGCGCATGCGTTCGGGATCGGGGCCTATCACTCCGTTACGCACTACGTAGCCGAGGATGGCTAGGCGGTCGGTGCTGAACACGCATTTATCCTTATTGTACGTGAGGTTAAGGAGTTTTGCGGTTTGGAGGAATTTCTGGAGGTTGGCGTCATGGTCCTGCTGGTCGTGGCCGCAGATGGTGACATTATCAAGGTACGGGAAGGTAGTCTGTAATCCGTACTTGTCGACCATTCGGTCCATCTCCCTTTGGAAGACCGAGACCCCATTCGTGACGCCAAACGGAACCCTAAGGAAGTGGTAGAGGCGCCCGTCAGCCTCGAACGCGGTGTACAGTCGGTCACTCGCACGGATGGGGAACTGGTGGTAAGCGGACTTAAGGTCCACAGTTGAGAAGACCTTGTATCTCGCGATCTCGTTTACCATGGTAGAGATACGGGGGAGAGGATACGCGTCCAGTTGCGTAAACCGATTGATGGTTTGGCTATAATCGATGACCATCTGGTTTTTCTCCCCCGTCCGGACCACCAGCACTTGGGCTCGCCAGGGACTGTTGCTGGCCTCGATGACCCCTTCCGTCAGCAACCTCTGGACCTCGGGCCTGATGAAGGATCAGTCCTGGGCGCTGTACCGTCTGCTCCGTGTGGCGACGGGTTTGCAATCGGGGGTGAGGTTAGCAAACAGGGAGGGAGGGTCTACTTTGAGGGACGCGAGGCTGCAGACAGTGAGGGGGGGTATAGGGCCGCCGAATTGAAAAGTCAAGCTCTGCAGGTTGCACTGGAAGTCCAGTCCTAGGAGTGCCGGTGCGCAAAGGTCAGGGAGGACAAGGAATTTATAATTTTTAAAAACCTTCCCTTGGACCTTGAGGTCCGCGATGCAGCACCCGGTGATGTGGACGGAGTGCGAACCTGAGGCTAAACTGATTTTGCGTGTTACGGGATGGACAGGGAGCGCGCAGCGTCTTACCGTGTCAGGGTGAACGAAGCTTTCCGTGCTCCCGGAGTCCAGCAGGCAGTCCGTCTTGTGGCCGTTGAGGTGGATCAGCATAGTCGTTTTGGCGAGCGTGCGTGGATGAGACTGGTCGAGTTGAACGGCCGCGAGCCGTGGAGAAAATCCGTCGTCGCTGTCCGATTCCATGCTGGAGGGACCTTGCGTGGCAGATGTGGAAGCCGGTGGCCAGGATCCACAGGTGAGGTCTGTTCCTCAAGATGGCGGCGCCCAGGACCCGCACGTGGGGTCGGGGCCCCAAGATGGCGGCGCCCAGGACCCGCACGTGGGGTCGGCACCCCAAGATGGCGGCGCCCAGGAAGCCCTCGTGGCCGCTGTAGGCGGAGCTAGCGTTGCCGGTGCTGTGAGCGGAGAGGCGCGCAGGCCGGCTCCAGGAGGTGAGTAACAAGCATCAGCTGTGGGGATGCACAAGCCGGCTCCAGGACGCCGGCTAGGTGCATCAGCTGTGGGGATGCACAAGCCGGCTCCAGGACGCCGGCTAGGTGCATCAGCTGTGGGGATGCGGAAGCCGGCTCCAGGACGCCGGCTAGGTGCATCAGCTGTGGGGATGCGGAAGCCGGCTCCAGGACGCCGGCTAGGTGCATCAGCTGTGGGGATGCGGAAGCCGGCTCCAGGACGCCGGCTCGGTGCATCAGCTGTGGGAGGAGGTAAGGCGCACGGGCCGGGTGCGGGGGGCCGGGGGCGGGGGGAGCCGAGTCGCGCTGCGGGCAGGCAGGGACCGGGGGGGCCCGGAGAGGCGAGCCGGTCGGGCGCCGGGGCCCGGGGGTGGGGGGAGCCGGGGTCCGGGAGCGGGGGAAGCAGGGCCGCTGCGGGCAGGCAGGGACCAGGGGGGCCCGGAGAGGCGAGCCGGTCGGGCGCCGGGGCCCGGGGGCGGGGGGGTGAAACGTGCGCGGCGGGCAGGCAGAGGCCTGGAGGGGCCGGGGAGGTGCGCATGTCGGCCGGCGGGGCGCGAGTCGGGAGCGGCTGGAGGGGCCCTGGGGGAGAGAGAGAGGCACACAGGCCGTTCGCAAAGGCCTGGGGGAGGGGGGGAGAGTGCTGTGCAGCTTCCAGAAGCGCTGCAGCCAGCGATTTGGCCTGGCAGACCGTGGAGTAGTGGCCCTTCTTCCCGCAGCTCTTACAGAGGGCGGAGCGGGCTGGGCAGCGCGAGCGAGGGTGCTTAGCGTACCCACAAAAGTAGCAGCGGGGCCCCGCGGATTTATCGGGGCGCCCCGCGGCACAAGCCTGAGGGAGGCCGGGAGCGGTGGGTAGCTGGTGGGAAGCGTGCCAGGAGGCGGCCTGGCCAGGGTCATAGGTGCGAGCGCTTAGATCTGCGACCTCCAGGGAGGCGGAGAGAGTCAGTGTCTCCGTTAAACTGAGTTCGTCTCTTTCCAGCATCCGCTGGCGGATCACGGGAGACAGCGTCCCAGCCACGTAAGCGTCTCTGACGAGTAGCTCCATGTGCTCTGTAGCGGACACCGCTTCACAGGCGCAACCTCTCCCCAGGGCACAGAGGGCCCGGGCGTATTGGTCTAGAGACTCACCGGGGACCTGCTTTCTGGTGGCCAGCAGATGTCGAGCGAATACCCTGTTGATCGGTTTGATGAATTGTCCTTTTAGCTTCCGTATAGCGTCATCATAATCTGTTTCGTCTTCGATTATTGAGTAAGCGTCAATACCCACGCTGGAGTGGAGAACGTGCAGCTTCTGTGCCCGGTGGGGGGGGGGGGTGGTTGTAGATGCCAGGAACCCTTCGAGGCAAGTCAGCCAGAGTTTGAAAAGTTCTGTAGAGTTCGGAGTTTGCGGGCTGATGCGGAGGCATTCGGGCTTGATGCGGAACTCCATCTTCAAAGTTGTAGTTAATTAAATTGATGTACCATCGATTGCACGCGAGGCGAGTGATTTACCAATGTCAGGCTTTAATTAACTAGAACACAGCCTGGCGATCGTCTACAGTGGAAAGGGACGATCGTCAGGCTTCTGAGCATTTATACCTCGTTGATAGAGGCGTGGTTAACTCAGCCTCTCGGCCAATCGGTCGAAAGGCACATGACCGACCAGTGCCAATGGTAAGCCGACGTTCTGGCCCAATGGCAGACGAGTATGCAGATCATATCATCACACTCGCCTTTTGGAGAGCAAGAATGACAATGTTGAACTTGTGTAGCTCACAGTTGGTCAATCCCATCTTCTGTATATTTTCTGTTGACTGGAAACCCTCATGCCAGACATTCTGACATTCAAGCTGAAGTCTCCATCTTTTGTTTGTTGGGTAACCATTTACCTTCTATTTGTCAGGATAGGATCCCTAATCCTCACACAGCCATGCAGGAATGCAGATATTGGAGGGTCAGTTCATTATTGGCTGGGGACTGGCCAACCTGAGGAGGGTAATGAAAGACCAATAGAATCTGATCATTCTTCTCACCTTTGAGGGCAGCCCTTCCCTCCTGCCAGTCGAGCTGGCTTATAACCAGTAAACTGTCACCTCTGATGTTGGTCGCCTCACTTAAGAGTAATGAAGGATGCTCTCCGTTTGTTATTTGGCTGGACAGCCTGGGCAAGATTTGAAGACACAGACTTGCCTAGCATCTGCATCTCCGTCTTGACCTTAGAGATTGAACCCCGATGAAGAGCAAGCACCCTTACGTCTGGAGCCACTCAGTTGTAGGAGTTACTGAAATAGATCACCAGCCATCCAACACACTCCACTTCAGTGCCTCTTCCAAGCCAGACCCACAAGGGTGCTTTTTGACCTATATCAGGGACCTCGTTGATGGATGCCAGTGCATGTCCATACATCAGTGGGCCTGTATGTCACATCTCTGGCAGCCAAAGCTGCTTGAGTTCAGCCTAGAGTTGTAGTATGCCTAGTTGCCATGTGTCACCATGAAGAGCACTACAGAAAGTCTTGATGATACAGAAATGTATGTACTGATAGTAGAGACTTGCGCACTGAAATGAAATGAAAATCGCTTATTGTCACGAGTAGGCTTCAATGAAGTTACTGTGAAAAGCCCCTAGTCGCCACATTCTGGCGCGTGCCCAGGGAGGCTGGTAGAGGAATCGAACCGTGCTGCTGGCCTGCCTTGGTCTGCTTTAAAACCCAGCGATTTAGCTCAGTGAGCTAAACCAGCCCCCTCAGGCGAGGATACTAACCACTATACTAACGAGGAAGTAACTGTGCTTCCTCTTTGCAGTAACAAGCCAGCAATAGTGGATAATGCCACATAACATCACCCTGCAGCAAAACCACTGACACACATGACAGGACAGAAAGGAAAAAATAACAATACTCTTCACTTATATGGAATTCTGCAGAGTCTGCATTGAAATTCAATCTCAAGATTCAGATGGAAAAGACATTTAAACCTATTAATTCCATTACCTTTCAGAATACCTAGCCAATTGTTTCCCCATTGTAGTATTTAGTTGCTGAGTCCAGTGACTTGGCCTCAGCCATACTTTCTGGGCAACCATTCCAGCTGTTAATCGTGCTCTTGTCCATGAAGCATCTTGGCAACTGAACATAAGTGGCAACTCTAGCCACTGCTTCTGAGGGGGTGGGTAGGGTGTTCCTGGGTCGGGAACTTTGGATGGGCTGGTATAAGGAACCAAGCCCCACCAAAAACACATTTATAGGAGTTGATACGGTGTTGGACCAGACCCTAATTTATGTTAGGAAACCGGGTGAAACCTCAACTATTTTTCAATTTGTAAAACTGTGAGGAAAGGAAACTTCGCTCCAGGAGTGAGTGATTTCACTGACAAATAGCAAAACAAACTTCATTATTAACACAGGAGTAACCACATTAACATCACAAAAAAAAGCTGTTCAATTAATAATAAATAAAATTAAACACTTTAACGACTAACTTGTACCTTCTCCAATTCCAATTAAGCAAATTCCATTGCAGGTCAAAAGCCACTGGTAAAGAAAGTTAGAAAACACAGGGATACTTGCTGTACTATTGTGTACAGACTTCCTTTCAGAATAGTAGAGAGAGACCCATCAGGGCACAACATGTAAATCCTCCTGCCCTTGTCAGACTAAAAAATTCTACAGCCAAAACTGCATCCTAGAGACCTGGCTCCTCCTATTAATAGCACCATCTCTATCCCACGCAGATCCCATGACCTGCTTACCTAAGTCTAAACATAATGGACATGATTCTCCGTCCTGCTGCACCCGTTTTCTGCTCCCGTGCGCCCCCACCAGCAGAGGGATTCTCCATCCCGGCAGCCAGCCAATGGGGTTTCCCATTATCTCCTCACTATCGGAAAATCCGCGGGTGTGAGTGCGTTGCCAGCAAAACAGAGGATACCACTGATGGAGAATTCAACCCAATATCTCAAATTTCTACTCTCCAGGGAATATCCAGAAATCATAACAAAGTTCCATTAGGCATCTCTTTGTAAACATAGGGCGTGATTCTCCGGAAAAACTGGGTCCAGTAACTTGGCTTCAGCCACACTTCCTAGGCAACCATTCCAGCTGTTAATCGTGCTCTTGGCAGCTGTGTGGTAGTGAGCGGGAATTGCTAGTCAACATTAATTGGTCCACTTAACAAGGTGTCAAGGGCTTCTCGTCGCAAATGAGGGCTCACCAGTTGATTAGCCAGGACTGTGCTCGCCAACCCCCTGCTAACAAGGTAGAGCAGCACTTTAGCTGCACTTACTCAACCAACCCTATCGAGCTCGCAACAATGGTTCCTGAAGAGACCAGCCCCAAGATTGGGGACGCTGACCTGGAGAGGCTCCTAGACACAGTGGAAGCTAGGTAGGATGTCCTGTTCCCCTAAGGGTCCCGGAGGGTGAGCCATAGGGCAGTCAGTGCTGCCTGGGATAAGGTGGTGGCAGCTGTGAGCTTGGGGAGTGTGACCAGGAGGACTGGCATCCAGTGCCACAAAAGGTCAATGTCCTACACCGGGCAGCGCGAGCATCCTCCCCCCAACTCCCCATGTGACCCCCAACCCTCCCTCCAGACCCCCCCCCCTTCAAACCCCTCTCAACCTGCCCATCACACTCCCTTCCCACCCTTGTTAACCATGCGTGTGGCTCACAATGTCTCCTCAGGAATAGCTCTCCCATAATCGTTGAGAGACGGCCCAGACTGGCAGAGCGGTGACGGACTTAAGAATCCTCACCTCCTTCAAGGAGCAGCCCTGGAGGTGACTGGGGTGGCCGAGGACAGATCACCCACGTGGAGGCTAGCGGATGCCACAGAGGTGAGGAACCACCAGGCTTCACCCAGGGGACTTGTCAAACCTGAGTGTTATTGTCTTACTGACTGACTGACCCATCCTTCCCACTGACCACATGTCCATTCTCCCGCAGGTCCTCCAGCCAATGGCGCCAGCCCATCCCAGGTGACCCCCTCTCCAGCCTCCCAGGGGACCACCTTGGAGGAGAGATCCAAGGATGCAACCGTTATGGTGGAAAACACAGCTGTCATTCCCACCCTCCACCAGCGCAGGTATACACTCCTCGGTGGGACATGTCAGTGAACATGCTTTGGGTGCGCAATCTGGTGAGCATGACACAGCTGCTGATGCACACCAGGTAGAGGCATGAATCCCCAGGCAAAAGAAGTCAGAGGTCTGCTGGATCCCAGGACCCAGCTGGGTCCCAGCCTGATACTGAGCCTGTGGAACAGATTTATCCGGAGCTGTTCGAGTTGATAAGGGACAGCCGGGACATTCGGGGTTATGTCAGCGTCACTCCAGCAGATCCATAGCCGATTGCAGGAGTCCCAGAGTCTATGGGTGCAGGAGATGTCGCCGGCAATGCGTGGCACCAAGGCCAAAACTGCTAAGTGTTGACCACAGTGGAAAGCCTGGTGCACAACGTCAGCACCATTCGTGAAGGTGTCCAAGGCGTTGTGCAGTCGATAACAGCTGTGGCTGAGGGTCTCGACAGAATGTCTGCCTCGCTGGGGGATGTCACCCAGTACCAGGCTGACCTTGATGAGTTTCTACTGGACATGTCCCGCTCTCAGATGGGAATAGCCAAAGCGCTGCGGGACTTGGCCCAGTCACTGAGGAGCATCGCCAAGGACGTTGACTCCATGGTGCAGACCATTAAGGAACCGCCAGGGCTGGCAGAGCCAGATGATGCAGAGGCAGCAGGGACTCAAACCTGCTGCCCCTCTGTCCCATAGTGAACCACAGGGCCCTCTGGGCACCTGGCGTGAGGAGGAATCGCTGAGTGCCAACCCCAACCCGTCCCACAGAGTTGAGATGGTGGCCACCAGCTCCCCCGATTTCCACCCCTCTGATGAGGCCGTGTCTCGACATCAGCACACGGGACAGGGCAACACAGCTATGCATATGTCGTTGTCAAATGAGTCTGACCCCTCCGGCCTCAGAGCCCCCAGAGGACGGCCACAGTATCGAAGGCCACAGGACGAAGTAAGCAGCCTCCTGCCTCCACCTCAGGTGTGCATCCTGTGGAGACACTTAGACGTAGCGTGCCAAGCATGTTGAGGATCACTGAGGGCACCGGGGCGAGGAGGGGGTGGGGAAAGATAGGTAGGGGGTGGGGAGGGGGGTGGCAGTTGGGGGGGGGCGGCACCATCGGGAAAGTGGGGACTTGTATTACACATTAAACACCCCTGTGCACAACCAGTATGATGCCTGTCACTTTCATCCTCAATGTGGGCCGACCTCTGAACCCTTAGCCCATCTCTCTCGGCATCTTCCCCTCCTCGTGACCCTCACCCACCCTCTGGCTGTGGACATGTCCCCAGAGCTGTGTCCCATCCCCTGGATTTTCGGATGTTGGCTGCTGCGTGTGTGGTATCGCCACCCATAATGATCAGGCACAGTGTCCAGGCATCTAGGTGTTCTTGGGATGCTAGACAATGACTCCACACATGCTACATGGACCTCCTACCCATGGGAATCCACTTGGGATGTGTGAAATGCTCACATAACCACGATTACCAATTCCTTATTAGCGATAGCCTTCAGACGCACAGTCAGAGCCTTGGCTGTCTCTGGGGGTTATGGGTGGTCGGTGGGGCAGACAGGCAGGGATGAGTGTTGCCCTCGGAATGGGTAAACACGATCCAGGGGTTGGCATGGTGGTGCCATGAGCTCTTTCCCCGTGGATGTTCCCCAGCACCTCCCCCCACCCTCCAATAGCGGCCCAACCCTGCGCAGGTCCCGAACCCCCAGCCGAGGGTCCCCCACCCATCCCCCGCTGAGCACATGGGCAGAAATCCCATGGCTATTCAACTCCTCGGCTCCCCACAGAAGCCCTTTTGCTAGGTTCGTGTTTTTCAAGAGGAGTACTGATTGGCGCCAGCGTGACCACTTGCTGGAGAGGCCGCTGAATGACAGGAGGCCGTTGGATATGGTGTGGCTCCTGTTAATTAATGTAAATGGGGCTTAAGTGGTGATAATTGGTTTCTTGCAACATTGTGGCGAGATCCCGATTTCGCCGACAGGAGCGGGCCGGTTGCATTGCAAACTGTTTGGTGATTGGTGCGGATCTCATTTTCAGCCTCTCCCGCTATTCACCAACTTCATTTCGCATGAGCATAACGAGGCTGGAGAATCACGCCCATGATCTCACTTTTCTAACATCATAATTGCAGCCTGGGCAGACACACAGACTGGCAACCTTAACCTAGGTTCTTTAATAATATTACTGCAACAAATATAAAATACAATATATATACCAGTATCTTACATTAATCACCGGGTGTCCTCCAGGGACCCCTTCAGCGGCCACTGTTAAAGTCAGTCAAAGTCTTGCATAAAAGGTTGAGTATGTGTGATGCACACTCTGTCGATTTGTCATTCACCTGAGGAAGGAGCTGCGCTCCGAAAGCTAGTGATTCCAAACAAACCTGTTGGACTTTAACCTGGTGGTGTAAGACTTCTTACTGTGCCCACCCCAGTCCAACGCCGGCACCTCCACATCGTTTGTAATTCAATACTGTAATTAGGGTCCCGCGTATGTCAATGGATCCCGATTTTTATATCAAAAGGAGCCTCTCTTCTAAAACAATGGGCATTTTGACCACCTATTTCACAGCCCAATGCAGAAAGCTGGTGACAAGAATAGCTTTTTGACCAGGATAGTGAGAATCCCATTTCCATTTTCAGGCTCTTGCCTTCAAATTTATGTTGGATGGGTTGTGTTGAAGATTTGCTGAAATGTTTGTGGAACTTGGTGAATAATATATTGGATGTCATATTGAATGAATTTATCTTACTTTGATTTTTTTTCCTTTTAGGGATCGATTTCAGAGTAAAAACTATCAAGATAAGAGAGAACTGCACAATTACGCTCCAAATATGGTACTGTTTGAATATAAATTCAGTGGTTGGATTTAACAGGCCACCTTAATACAGGAAAGTAGGCGGGTTGACCTGTAAAATAGGATGCCATGCAAATAGTATACCAGCTGCCAAGTCCCCTGCCCCACCACAATTTTACAGTCAGTGAGACAAGCATCAGGTGGGCTGCCCATTCACTGTTCCTTTGCAACTTCCTGTAATTAATGCCTACTTAAGGCTTTCAACCTGCTGTCTTCAGATTTAATGGGTGTCGCGAGAGACTTGTGTCCAGCAGCTTCAACCCTGTTGGTCAAAGATGGGCGTTCCTTTTTTTAGGCCCCTGGTGCCATTGGAGGTCATCACCCACAGTTTCCCCCTCCTGTTCTCCCCTCCTCTTGCCAACCCGCAACCCTGTCCAAATTGCCCCCCAGATACTGAACTTACCTGGAGGTCCTAGAGTCGAGGGAAATCTTGCCTCATAGCTGAAGACCCATCAGCCAGAAACTCAATGCGGGTCAAGCAGAGGGTGGCTCACCCCAACATTATGCTGGGGTGCAGGGAGCCTACCATCAACGAATAATTAAACACAATTATTTAGTTTACACTTCAGCTTTCTTGCGTTACCCCATGCCTCCTAAAATCAACAATGATGTAAGACAGATTTCACTGGTTACCTCAGCACTTCATGACCATTCCTCATGTCTATGTTTACTTTAAGGGAAAGAAATTGATTCATTTTATATTGAAAAAGTGGCTAGAAAGTGTTAATTAATGTTTTAAAAATAATTTCTGATCTGATTGTCCACTCCAGTCATATCAATAGTAGGAACGCATTGCTATATTACAATTATCACAAACACATAGCTGGCAGGCTTGTCTGAAATTGTGGGTTGGATTCTCCGCTTTGTGATGCGGGAAATGAGAATCGCGATCAGGCGGAGAATCGCGCGAAATGGAAAAAATCCGCTTTGCACCTGGCGCTCATTCCGACATGATGCTCTGGTACTTCGCTAATGGTGACATCAAGGTTTGCGTCCCACGCCGTCGGATGCATGCAAAATTGTAATTTACGTGTATTTTAATATCATTAACAGCTTGGACACTTCATTCTCTATTTCCCTGCAATGCTCCACTCCTCGTAGGTGGAATTCCCTCAGGGGCGCAACTTAGTGCAAGTATTTACAAGAGGGTCCTGGGCATCAAGGCTGCGGACGGGAGCGGGAGGCTAAAAAAACTGAAAAAGCCTCAAACATTGTTGGGTTTGCTGGGGGGGGGTGGGGGTGGGGGGGTGGGGGGGTGGGGGTGGCTTCCCAGGTGGGGGGCAGTAACGGGGAACAACTTGGTGCCAAGTCCGTGGACTCAGGGTGTCCCCCTTGGGATCGGGGTGGCCTGGCTCAGGCCACCATTGCCGCAGAATGTGTTTTAAATACATCCCTATATTGTTACTTACAGGCTCCTGGCTGCTCACACTGCTAAGTGCCGAGTGTGTCCTTTGAATGCTCAGAGAGCCTCTGGTCATCTGGCAGCCCACCCAGGCACCCCTCTAGACAGCCTCATACCCCTGCTGTTTCATCGAAGCAATGGGTGTGACTAAGCTCAATCAGGGACCCACTAGGTGTAGAGACTCCTCAGAAGAGCTGCTCCACTCCACTGCAGAGGAAGCAGGGGATCAGCAGAAATCACCCCAACCAAAGGACACCTTCACCTTGGCCTTTGGATTTCTCCCTGGTTCTCTGGCCTCTCAAGGCAGACGCCTCACCAGTGACCCTACACCTCGGGATCCCATCCCTCAAGTCAGGCACGACAAAGCCATTAAATCACGCCCTTAGTCTCCCACACCAAGACTTCCAGCCTGTATCTACATTGTACTCAAAAGAATTCCACCACATTCTGATGCCAGTATATCCACTCTGAAGGTTGTACCTGAAACTGAGTCGGTACACCAGAAGACAGGAGTCTAATTGTGGCGGTTAAAGGTATGGTGGAACTATTAAATAAATATTTTCAGGTGGTGTTTTTACAACGATGATTCAAGTGAGAATGTAGGTATATTGTTGTAGGTATATATCTCAATGCTTAGCGATAACTGGAAGAAGGAATTGGTTCTGAAAAAGATTAGCAGAATTAGCAAAGTACATGATTGCCTGCACTCTTGAAAGGAGTCAGAATAGAGATTGCAAAGAGTCAGGCCACAATTCTCCATTCCACCATAAAGTAAAACTTCTGAAAAATTGTACTACACACATCCTGTCCTAAGTATTCCACAATCATCACTTCTAACCTTGCTGATCTATATTGCCTCCCCATCTATCAACAAGTTAAATTAACACATTAAATTTAATATTCACACCTTTAAATCCCTCTGCAACATTTCCATTATCTATCTTTGAAATTTTCTGCAGCCCTATATCAGCCCAGCAAACACTCCGGGCAGGATACACCGTTGTCCGACACCGGAATCGGGAAACGGACTGTGTGGAGAATCGGTTCCAATGCTGAAATCGTGGTGGGTGCCGATTTAACGCCAATTCTCCGTCGCCTTTACAGCGGCATCAATGCGTTCCAGAATGCACATACAGTAAACGCCGTTGGCATATCATTACCGGGCATGACTTGGTATTCTCTGGGCCTCCGCCTGTACCAGGGATATTCCCGACGGCAAGGTTCACTTGCGCTTTTAAAAATCGTGAAACCGTGTCGTGGCTGATAAGGGAGAGAGAGGAGGTAGGACACGGAGAGGCGTGACCATGGCTGCCAGCCCTGACACTGGCCAGTCTGGCTGGGGTGGGGGGGTGGCCCTGTTAGGGCTGGGGGGAGTGTGGGTGGTGTGGGAGTGAGGATGATGTGGGGGTGAGGATGGGAGTGAGGGGGGTGGGGTGACGGTGGTGTTCGGAGGGGCTGGACACACGTGTTACGCGGAACCGCAACTAAGCGGGATCTCACTTCGTCACATATGGCCGACCTCCATCCCAACGACTTCCCTTTCCTTAGGGCCACCGTCTACCTTCAGGGCCCATAGCTCTGCCACAGTGAGGAACTAAAGGTTCAGCATTCTCCCTCCAGATTTCCCCCGCTCCCGGCAGTAATGGGCAGCCTTCTCCTGGTTGGGCGGGGGATGCGGTGGGGGGATGGGGAGACAAGAAAACAACAGTGTTGGACAGTCCAGGGGGTGGGTAGCTGGTGGGCTCAGTGGTCAGGGCACCCGGCCATGGTGGCTGGTATGGGTGCCTGCATGTGGTGCAGGGTGGAGGTTTGAATCATAGAATCGGCACCAGCCCTTGGAAAGAGCACCCTACCTAAGCCCACACCACCTATCCCCGTAACCCAATAACCCCACCGAACATTTTTCTGGACACTTAAGGGCAATTTAGCATGGCCAATCCACCTAACCTGCACATCTTTAGACTGTGGGAGGAAACCAGAGCACCCGGAGAAAACCCACGCAGACACAGGGAGAACATGCAGACTTCGCACAGACAGTGACTCAAGCCAGGATTCGAATCTGGGATCTGGGCGCTGTGAAGCAACTGTGCTAACCACTGTGCTAGCTTGCTCCCTCTGGGTTGGTGTATGGTTACGCATGTTTGGTATAGGGGTTTGTGCCAGGGTCGCAGTGTTGCCTCTCCTCCACGGTGTCCAGGAGGGTCTCCAGCTTGGCATCTGTGAAGCGTGGTGCCGCTCTTCTCGCTGCCATCTCTTTGGCTGGGATGGTGTGTGTAGGGTGTGCAGTGTGTATATGCGGCTGCAGCTTGTCACCCTGGACGCCCTGAGGAGATTGTACAGCTTTTTCCTGCGCTGCAGGTAGGTCCCGATGGTGTTCCCTTGGCGCTGACCGCCTCTGCCATCTGCGCCCAGGCAGGGCGAACCATGGCAGCTGGCAGCCTCCTTCCCGGGCTGGGGGACAGGGTGGCCCGCCTCTCCTCCACGCTGTCCAGGAGGGTCTCCAGCTTGGCATCTGTGAAGCGTGGTGCCGCTCTCCTCGCTGCCATCTCTTTGGCTGGGATGGTGTGTGTAGGGTGTGCAGTGTGTATATGCGGCTGCAGCTTGTCAGCCTCCTGAGTGTCAATCACGAATCCGGCGAATCTGGCACCGTTTCTCATTGGAATCAATTGTGTTCCACGTGGCGCCTGTGCTAGCCCTTTAACAGTCGCTGAATCGGCCCAGCGCGGCGCCAGTTTTGCTGTCATGGAAATCCAAGAATCTTGCCCCGGCGTCAACACATGGGCGGGATTCTCCACTGGCTGCCGCTGAAATCGCAAAACACGATTGGGCGGAGAATAGGTTCCAAAGCTAAAATCATGGCGGGCGCCGATTTGACGCCAAATCGCTATTCTCCATCACCTCAATAGCGATGTCAGTGCAATCCGCAATGCACATACAGTAAACACCATTTGCATATAATTAGTGGGCTGACCCGGTATTCTCCGGGTCTGCCTCTGATGGGCCGAGTTCCTGATGGCGCGGTTCACTCATGTTTAAAAATTGTGAAACCGGCAGCGTGACTACTGACGGAGAGAGAGGGGGGTACAGAAAGTGTCCAACATCACCATAGTTTGCTGACAGTCATGCTGCTGACCGGGGGATTTCTGCCAGGGCCGAGGGGGAGTAGCGAGGGGTGGTCAGGAATAGGCTGTGGGGTCGGGGTGGATGGCATGGAACACCATTGCTGCAGCAGGCAAGGCAGCCATGCAGCTGCTCTCGATGCTAACAGCCCACTGTGAACTTAGGGCCACGGGTCGTATAGGTGTTCCCCCTTAGGCCACCCCCCTAGGTGCCCTCTGGCTCCAGCCAATCCATCAGCTGTCTGGGCTTGCTCCAGCATAACCAATGCCATCTTGTTGGTTGGGATGGTGTGTGTGGGGAGTGAAGTGTGTATATGCGGCTGCAGCTTGCCAGCCTCCTGAGTGTCAATCACAAACCCAGCAAATCCTGCACCGTTTTTCATTGGAATCGATTGTGTTCCATGTGGCGCAGTGCTAGCCCCTCCGCAGTTGCTGATTGATCCAGGTTCGGTCCCAGTTTTGCTGTCGTGAAAGTCCACGAATTCTGCATTGGTATCAGTCTCAAAAACAGAGAATTCTGCCCTTAGTCTCAGGAATGGAGGATCCAGTCATCCATTCTTCTGACTCTGGTGGCCATGTATCTCTGCTCTTCCTTGTCTCCAGAAACATTTCAGAAAAATAATTCACCTTGCTGAACCTCTTTTGGCCTTCAGTCCAGCTCCCAGAGGCATGAGAATAGGATGGCAAAGTGCTCTTATTGAATAGCAGAGCAAGCTTGAGGGCAAGGAAGCCATCACTATTGCCCCCACTCAGATCTCAGGTCATAATAACAGATTTTGTCTTGAATGATGTGATCAAAGCCCATCTCCATATTTAAAGAAGACACACCAGCTTGACTAGATGTCCTGTTGCCTGAAATTGTAGTCAGCCAGACTTGGGAAGGGAAGGATTCCCCGCTCCATTTAAGTGAAACCCACCATCCCGCATCCCCACCCCCCACCAACCACCTGTGACTATCAGGTGGGGAGAGTTAAAATCAGGGTCAAATATCTTCTGTTTCTCTTCTGCATTTGTATGAGCAGTGCATAATGCAACTTATGGTTTCTCTATTGACAGGGATACAGCTGGCCAGGAACGATTCCATTCTCTGACAACTCATTATTTTCGAGGATCAGATGGTCTTATGCTTGTCTATGATATTACAAATTTAAAGACCTTCATTAATATCACATATTGGATTAAAGACACTGATGAGGTGAGCTTTTTCTTAGTATGTTACTGTTCCCTTTTTCTGTTACTTTTAAATTTACTTCTGTTATGCCTATCTTTTCTGTCACGATAGCACAGTGCTTAGCACTGTTGCTTCACAGCGGTAGGGACCCAGGTTCAATTCACAGCTTGGGTCACTGTTTGTACGGAGTCTGCATGTTCTTCCTGTGTCTGTGGGTTTCCTCTGAGTGCCCGGTTTCCTCCCATAAGTTCTGAAAGACGGGCTATTAGGTGAATTGGACATTCTGAATTCTCCCTCTGTGTACCTGAACAGGCACTGAAGTGTGGCGACTAGGAGCTTATTAATAATAATAATAATCGCTTATTGTCACAAGTAGGCGTCAATGAAGTTACTGTGAAAAGCCCCTAGTCGCCGCCTGTTCGGGGAGGCCGGTATGGGAATTGAACCCGCGCTGCTGGCCTTGTTCTGCATTACACGCCAGCTGTTTAGCCCACTGTGCTAAACCAGCCAAGCTTTTCACAGTAACTTCATTGCAGTGTGAATGTAAGCCTACTTGTGACACTAATATAGATCATTGTTATTATTAAAAGCAAATTGCTGCGGATGCTGGAATCTGAAACCAAAGAGAAAATGCTGAAAAATCTCAGCAGGTCTGGCAGCCTCTGTAGGGTGGGAAAAGAACTGACGTTTTCATAGATCATAGAATTTACAGTGCAGAAGGAGGCCATTCGGCCCATCGAGTCTGCACCGGCTCCTGGAAAGAGCACCCTGCACAAGGTCAACACCTCCACCCTATCCCCAGTAACCCCACCCAACACTAAGGGCAATTTTGGACGCCAAGGGCAATTTATCATGGCCAATCCACCTAACCTGCACATCTTTGGACTGTGGGAGGAAACCGGAGCACCCGGAGTCCAGATTACCTTTGTCGAAGCTAAAAGACAGGGATCGGGATTCACCAATATCGCAGCCAAATGTTGACGCCAGTGTCCAAACCGGCGCGAGCAGCGCCGACGTAAACGGGCCTCCAGGCCCAGTCATCCTCCTCTTCCTCGGGGGCTAAAACGGCGCCGGAATGCTGTGCGCTGCCCCGGCGCCGAAAGCCGGCCCTACAAAGCCGGTCCGGGTCCCTGCATGCCAGCCATGGCCGTCTCCGCGCTGGCACATGCGCGTGGATGCCGTCTCCGTGACGGCCCCCTGGCAACATGGCGGAGCCCTACAGGAACCCGGCGTGGAGGATCATAGGCCCCCCCCAAAATGAGACCACTGAACTGAAGGACCCCCACAGACCCCCTGATTAAATGGACCCCCAACTAAATGGATCCCCCCATAGAGACACCTCCCCAACTAAAGGAACCCACCCTCCCCAAGACTCCATAACTAAAGGAGCCCCCCTCCTAGACACCCTAACAAACAGAACCCCCAGAAATGAGACCCAGTCAAGACCCTAGAGAGCAGTCCAGACAGGGTAGCTTAAAAAAATCACTGTTTTAGCATTCACCTGGGCATACACCTGCAGATTCTGGCAGAGGAAGCACCACATGTCCAAAGGGAAAAGCATTGACCTCTGTATGAAACCCCTCAGATCCTTTTGCTGCAAACTATTCATTCACCTCTCATAGTGGGCTGTGATTGACAGCTTCCACAAACACAGGTGTCAACCTTGATTCATTCATCTTCTTTCATGGATGAATAACTCTAAGTGCTGTAACCGCCATGTTTACAAATATCAACCACTTCAAAGAAAGTTAAGTGCTGTCAATTTCCAGCTCAGCACTTCAAAATCACTCAAGCAAGAATGGGGGTGATTGGAATGCACTTAAGGACTTGTCTTTCTTGGAAACACTTCAGAACAAAGACTCCAGGCTGGATTATCCGATTCTGAGACTAAATGCTGACGCCGGCATGGGAATGGTGGCATTTTATGACTGAATAAACTGCGCAAAACGGCCACCGATCCTCCGTCTAGTGGGGGGGGGGGGGCTAGCAGGCACGCAACGTAGTGCTCCCGGCTCTAGCTGCGGATACGGCTGGACAATTGCTGGGTCCATGGCCGCGCATGCGCATGGCGGCAGCCTGCATCAGCCGCGCCGTGCAACATTGCGCCAGCCGGGCACGTACCCGGCCTGCCAAATAGTCATCCCCTTTGGCCAGACGCGCCACCCCCGGACCACCCCTTACCAGCGCCCCCAGCCCCCGCCAAAGTCAGTGGATCAGCTCCCCCCCCCCCCCCCCCCCCCCGACTTTGACGGTGCTGGACCTAGTCCACTGCCACCACGCCGAGTTCCCGAAAAGAAATACCACACGCGATCAACGCCGCTGGAACTTGGCCCAGCGGGGCGGAGCATCACAAAAGCGGCACCGCACCCAATTTCGGCGCCAACGTGGATTCTCCAACCGATCACAGAACTCGATTTCAGCGTCTGAGACGTTGAACCCGTGGGGGCCTCGTTAAGTGGACCAATTGACCTTGATTAGCGTTCCCCGCCTTACCATGCTGGATATATAAATCTATATAATTCAACATGGGAAGAAAACAGTATTTGGCCATACAATTAAATTTACAGTTACACTGTTAAGGCAATTACGGTGAAGAAAAGGCTATGTTTTTGAAATAAAGATGCATGCTGTTCAGATGTACAGTAAATTCGAATGTTTATTGAATTTATAAAATGGATATAATTTTAATTTCAGAATGCAGGGAATGATATTGGCCGAATATTGATTGGTAATAAATGTGACATGCTAGCACGGCAAGTTTCATGGGATAATGGGAAAAGGGTAAGTTTAATTTTCAATTATAATTTAGTTATTATTTACATATAATTTAGAGATTCTAAAATGCGGTGTAAACTGTTTGAGAATAACCTTTTGTAGTGTTCTCTATTTTGCTTTACTTGGATGGATTGGATGCATAATGTTGAATAAAGACAAACAAAACTCTAAATTTATTACACTATTAACTAAGATTCGTTCACATTCCTAAAGTAGAAGGTTTCTAAATTAAACTATGCTATCTCTAACAGAACTTCTCAAGTACAACTGCTCCCATGTCTGGCACTCCTCCAGCTGCCTTCTAACTCCCAACTCCCAGAATCCCCGAAGTCACATTTTTTATATATATATATATATATATATAACTGTTCTGTGGTTCCCTCTAGTGGTAAGAAGCATTATCATTAACTTGTTAACTCTACATCCCAGTCAATATACATACCATTCCACCTTTGACTACTGAACAGTTTAATAACTGGATAATTTAGATGTATACGATCTATTATTGACCAAGTAAAGTATGGATATGTTCTAAAATATGGTGATTTGTATTTTAAGCTTGCCCAGGAACATGGAATGCAATTCTTTGAGACCAGTGCAAAAGAGGGTATGAACATCGACAAAGCATTTGCAGCCCTAGGAGAAGAAATAATAAAAAAGGTGTGATTTATATAGTAATATTACAATATCCAAGTGGTCATTTTTTTTCGTTCTCTTCCAAAAAATTTCTTTCCTCTCGTAAACGTGTTCAGTCCAATTAGCATACACAAAGAGTGGAATTTTTCCCAAAGTGCGCAGAGGGCTGTTTAATCAGGTGAGAAAAGCTGTGTGAAATTCGCTGGCTTCACAGACACTTTTTCTCATGTGATTAAATAGCCATGCCCCACAGCCAAATGACTATGTGGTTGTCTCGGATGATGCTCATTATGTAAGAAACCGGCATCATACTGCAGGTATCTGAACAATTAACCACAACAGAAAACAATGCAACGGGTCCGCAATCTAGGCTCCCTACACCAATGTAGCAAGCTCACTGGGTAGACTGCAAGGACACCTAATGCCATTCTCACTGAAGACTCTAGCCCATGATTTAGCTCAGTTGGCTGGACAGCTGGTTTCTGAAGCAGAGCGAGGCCAACGGCAGGGTTCATTTCCTGTACCGGCTGAGGTTATTCATAAAGGTCCCTCCTTCTCAACCTGACCCATGCGATGATCCTCAGGTTAAATCACCACCAGTCAGCTCTTCCCCTCAAAGGGAAAAGCATCCTGTGGCTATCTGAGACTATGGCTACTTTACTATCCCGAGAGCATCCCAAGCACAGCAACTGGCACAATCACATGCTCAGGGTGCCTGAGTAAACCAAGTACAAGGCACAAGGACTATGTCATGGCCTAGGGCATGATATAAAGGCCTTGTTGCGCCTGATGAGGTGCCGGAGTAGGCCGTTGAATCTCGTGAGAGGTCTCTCGCGAGATTTGCAATACTCAAAATGCCTCACAAGATTTAACAAAATCTTGCGAAAAGTCACAATCTGGATCCTGCCCTCACTGGACGTAATCCAGATCGGCATATTTAAATGAGCCATTAGGTTCGGGATCTAATGACCAGACCAGGGAGACCTCGCCAGGCTGCCGTTTAGTACTGGCTATCACAAACATGGACCAGTTGTAATGGCACCTGTAGGTTCTCCCAAGCCATTAGAGACCTCCTGTTGGGTACAGGGGAGGGTGGCACCCTGACACTCCTCCTGACATCTAGGCACCTTGGCACTGCCAGCCTGGCACCCTGGCAGTGCCACCTGAACACCCCAGCATTGCCACCCTGGCCAGGGTGCAATTGTGGCTGTGCCAGAGTGCTCGGGTGCCAGCACCTTACTAGATGGAGCGGGTGAGGGAGTATTCCCAGGGGGGTTCCCTGCGTTTGGAGAGGAGGGAAGTCGAAAATGGGGAGGGGACAGGGAGCTGAAATGGTGAGGAGGGGTAACAGGGCAGTCAGACAACATTGCACCCCGATCTGCAAGGAGCCTTTCCAGCTGGGTTTGCCAGCAGGAAATGATTCAAGTGCAGCTTTGGCGGAGAGAAACTCCCCCAAAAAAACGGCAAAGTCACATTGAATAGCGAGATGCTCAGCGCTGCAGCCACCGAGAAACACCCTGCTAAACCCACCCAAAACCAGACATCGGGCGGGACTTACCGACCACTCCGCCGGGGGTTTCTCGGCAGGGGAGGCGGATCACCAGTGGGATCTATCAGTCTCATTGGGACTTCCCGCTGACAGCACTTCTCGCCACCGGGAAACTCGTGCGCCAGTGTGGAACCGGAATTTGCGGCCAGTGTGAACTGCCAGTAAAACCCGATGATTTGTCCGTAGAATCACTCCCCTAGTCTACAAATGCACTTTGTTTTTTTTAAAGGTGGGAAAGAGATGCAATGGGCTACGCGTCAGCTTTAGCAGCAAGAGCAGTGCATTGCACAACGTAAATGGTTAAGTTTTGTTAACCCTGTTTGACTTTGTATGCTGTAAATAGTTTACACCCTTTAACTGTTGTCTTACAATGCTACATCTCTGAACTACTGGTTGCCCCAACTTAAATGGGGAAGATGTAGATTGGGTGGTCATGTGGACACTGGGATAACACATAAGGATGTCATGTGTCTATAGCGCGGAAGTTCTCCCCTGTTAAGAGTGTTCATTCCTGTTAATAATCCCTGATTGTTATTAGTACCTTGTCAGTTATTGCAATCTGGTAACTTCTACATGGACAATGATGGGAATATTTCAGTAATGTCAGTGAGTGCGAAGGCTCTGGATGATTTGCCGTTGTGGCTGCTCTGGTCATGATCAATGGATAGGGTGGGATGTTCTTGTCATAATCAGGGAGAAAGTGAGGCAAGAGAGATTCAAAGGCTTCCTTGTGAGGCCAGGGGACCACTTCTAATTATCCTGACCCACAAGGAACACTGAATTTATTTTTTACAATGGGCGACATGATAGCACAGTGGGTAGCACTGTTCCTTCACAGCTCCAAGGTCCCAAATTCGATTCCCGGCTTGGGTCACTGTCTGTGTGGAGTCTGCACGTTCTCCCGGTGTCTGTGTGGGTTTCCACCGGGTGCTCCAGTTTCCTCCACAAATCCCAAAAGACGTGCTGTTAGGTAATTTGACATTCTGAACTCTCCCTCTGTGTACCCGAACAGGCGCCGGAATGTGGCGACTGGGGGCTTTTCACAGTAACTTCATTGCAGTGTTAATGTAAGCCTACTTGTGACAATAAAGTTTATTATTATTATTAAGTTGCTACGTCTTGGGTGGCATGGTGGTGCAGTGGTTAGCACTGCGGCCTCACGGTGCAGAGGACCCGGGTTCGATCTCGGCCCCTGGTCACTGTCCATGTGACGTTTGCACATTTTCCCCATGTCTGCGTGGGTCTCACCCCTACAACCCAAAGATATGCAGGGTAGGGTGATCGGCGCCGCTAAATTGCCTCTTAATTGGAAAAAAATGAATTGGGTACTTAAAATTTAAAAAAAACTTGCTACACCTTTTTTTGGCCCACACTACATATCTTGGCAAGTAAGGCATGACAGTGAAGCTGGCAAAGCTCCCATAAGACATAGGAGCGGAATTAGGCTATGCGGCCCATCAAGTCTGCTCCGCAATTCAATCATGGCTGATATGTTTCTCATCTCCATTCTCCTGCCTTCTCCCCATAACCCCTGATCCCTTTATTAAGCAAGGACCAATCTATCACTGTCTTAAAGACATCCAGTGACTTGGCCTCCGGCAGATTCAACAGATTCACCACCCTCTGGTTGAAGAAATTCCTCCTCATCTGTTTTAAAGAATCGTTCCTTCAGTCTGAGGCTGTGCCCTCGGGTTCTAGTTTCTCTTACTAGTGGAAACATCTTCCCCACGTTCACTCTAGATAGGCCTTTTGTGCCCCGATATCAGACTGAAATTTTAGATTGAGTCCCATTGTTGTAATTGGAGCCAGCCACTATAATTGAGAGAGGGCCATACTGTTTTTCCATTAATGTTCTTTTTTTCTAAAATTTAGAGTACCCAATTCTTTTTTTCCAATTAAAGGGCAATTTAGCATGGCCAGTTCACCTACCCTGCACATCTTTGGGTTGTCGGGGTGAGACCCATGCAGACACGGGAAAAATGTGCAAACTCCACATGGACAGTGACCAGGCGTCAAGATCGAACCCGGGTCCTCTGCACCGTGAGGCAGCAGTGCTAACATACTGCGCTACCGTGCTGCCCATTTTCCATTGTGTTCTGATCTTACCCTGTTCTGTTAATCAGGAAAGCAGGATATCAAAGGGTGTTAGCGACTGGCCTCATTTTAATTGCCTGCCCTCTCAACCTCCACCCAATTTCTGCCAGGTAGGAGCAGTTCAAATCAGCGCCTGTGACTTCCACCTGGAATTTCTTTCTCCTGGAGCCTATTATCACAGTCCCATGCTAGCTTTGGAAAGTGGCAGTAATTTTGAATAAAGAAGGAGAACCTGCAGAGACGTATGTAACACCCATCCACCTGCTTTGTTTTGTATGCAGCAGGCAGAGAAGGAGAAATCTAAACAATTCCAGTACTGTGAGGAACATAGGGTGGGTGAGGGTTAGTGCCGAATCCTGATCATTTGATCATCAGCCCATTTTCCACTATGATTTTGGGTGCAATTGCAAAGAAAAATAGCCCTCCTTCCCTCATTTGATTTTTCTTTGAATTGTCTTTCTCATGTTGTAATCTTTCCTTTTTTTCCAGAGTACCAAACCTTTGCCAAATGCTGATTCAAATCATATTAAGGAATCTTCAGTTCAGAGCTGTTGCTCCGGAAGAATCATCAAAGATATGTGACTCTAAATCGTATTGTATTTTGACTAATGGCCAGGTGAAGTTGGCAATATCTATAAAATTCATGCTTCAAGCTTTAGCTTCTCCGTGAAGACAACTGAATAAGTTTCTGTTTTTTCGTTGATGCTGCAACACAAATTTCCAGCACATCTCCTGTTAAGATTGTATACATGTGAGATTGTTTGCACACAACAAACCACCTTAATTTGCACTGTTAATTTTTTGCCCTACAAATCCACAATCTGGAGCATGTTACATTTTCCATAGAATGTTCAATAAAGCAGTCGGTTATTTAATTGCTTTGTAAATTTAATGCTTTACTCCCAAAGAGGTAGTCTGGACCCTATTCTCAGCTTCAAAACTAGCTCTGCAATATAAAACCAATCCAATATTTTTTTTGTTTTTCTTAATAGGTAGAGCTGTGTTTAAGGTGATCAAATACTTCACATATTATTTCAGCATCAAGCACTCCCAGTTTCAGGTATAATGCAAACTAACTGCAACACTCCTATGTAAAAAGAGAACCTTCCTCTGCTTGCAATAGTATACACTTTAGTATTTCATAGGCCATCTTACTGAATGTGAATGCTAATTTATTGTTGTATGAAGCAATTTAATGCTCGTCCTTGAATGCAGTGCGGGCACATTATCATTTTCTGTGTAAACATTCCAAAAGTGATGTTTACACACAGTTTCATTAAAATCTAACTTCTTATTAAATTAAACATTTGTTGTATAGTTAATTCAGTAACATTGAAGAAATGTTAACATTCCCCAATAGATGGAAACCTGGTTGGAGGGGCAATTAATATGGAGTAAGAGACTTAACCACTGGCCTTCCGCCCCGATTCTGGCAAGTGCAATTTTAAATTACGGATGGCATGGTGACACAGTGGTTAGCACTGCTGCCTCACAGCGCCATGGATCCGCGTTTAATTCAGATCTTGGGTGACTGTGTGGAGTTTATTCACTCTCCCCGTGTCTGTGTGGGTTTCCTCCTAGTGCTCTGGTTTCCTCCCACAGTCCAAAGATGTGTGGGTCAGGTGGATTGGCCTTGCTAAAAATTGCCCCTTGGTGTCCAGGGATGTGCAAGTTAGGTTAGAGGGACACGGTCGGGTGGATGGGGAAGCAGGCAAGGGTCGAGTGCTCTTTTGGAGTGTTTGTGCAGACTCGATGAGCCGAGTAACGTCGTTCTGCACTGTAGGGATTCTACGGTTCTAATGTGTCAAGGACAGTCACCGGAGCCAGTTGTGGTTAGCTGCATGGTCCTAGTTTAAAAATACAGATCATGCCTCAGTGACATTTTGGACCCAACTGCATTATTAACCCCAGGGCTGCACAGATAAATATCCATTGTTCCACTAAACTGAACTTGCAAGTAAATGGAGCTGCCAGAAGAGAAGTAGGTTTTAAAATTTGATTTAGTTTCCTTGTAGGACACAGTGTTCCCCTGACCTGCGCTCCTTTTCCCTAACTGCAATTGCCTCTGGGTCCCCATCCAGTCTAATGCTCTGAACACTTACCTTATACTGGAATCCTTCCCTGGGGTCTTTGGTGGTGGCCTCCTACGACCCAAAATAGCACCCTGGGCTTTCTCTTCAGTCCCACTGGATTTAGGCGGGAGGCCATCATGCAAGATACAGCCTGGTTGTCAAAATTAGATCAGTTACTCTGCTGCAATATTCCAAAAGACCAGCAAGTCAGTAGTTCCTGACTAGGAGCTAACTATTTGTGGACATTGTTGCGATGCCATCTGATGTTATTCCTGAACAGTCAGGTCTCAGAGCGGAAGCCCGGCTATAGCTTTTATTTTTTGATTAGTTGCAGGACTGCCGATTACCTTTCGACAAAAGAATAAGACATTTATTCAACAAGAAAAGTTTAAGTATAAATCAGGGGCTGGTTTAGCACAGTGGGCTAAACAACTGGCTTGTAATGCAGAACAAGACCAGCAGCGCGGGTTCAATTCCCATACCAGCCTCCCCGAACAGGCGCCAGAATGTGGCAACTAGGGGCTATTCACAGTAACTTCATTGAAGCCTACTTGTGACAATAAGCGACTATTATTACTACTTCTTCACTCCCACTACACCTTCATAGATACAGTCACACAGATATGTAAGGATTATACAAGTTACAAAATATATCTTATACTCTGATGTTCTCAGTAAGTACACAGTTCATGTAAACTGATAGATAAAATGTGGTCAAGCACAACACACTCTAAAATCAAGTGACAGGTACCACCCAATACAACTTCCGTGGATTTCTCAGTAAATTCCCCCAGATGCTCATCACACTCTGAGCCAACTGGCCTCACTGGAACTCTGGCTTCTTCACAAGTGTTTCCAAACTCCACTCTCAAAGAACACACTAAAATATTCTCCCACACAAGGCTTTCTCTCATGACTTCACCAAGGATGCATATCCAGGATTTCAACCTCTCCTTTCAGTATTCCTCTGCCCCAGAATACCATGTGCATTCAATCTTCCACGCATTCTCTCAGGTATCCAGCCACGCTAACTGAACACTGCTGCTTCACAGGCTGTACTGAGGTGTCACCAATCTTAGGATTTCTTCAGATGTTTGGTTTCTCTTTGCACCTTGCAGCTCTGTCTTTCACTGGGAGCCTCTCTCTGCTCATTTAATTTCAGTGAACAGTACTTTGTTCAGATTAATGTTCTTTATTCCTAGGGCAGCACGGTGGCACAGTGGTTAGCACTGCTGCCTCACAGTGCCGAGGACCCACGTTCGATCCCGGGTCACTGTCCGTGTGGAGTTTGTACATTCTCCCTGTGTCTGCGTGGATCTCACCCCCACAACCCAAAAAGATGTGCAGGGTAGGTGGATTGGCCAAACTAAATTGTCCCTTAATTGGAAGAAAAAGAATTGGGTACTCTAAATTTATATTTTTAAAAATGTTCTTTATTCCTTTAATTTCTGAGAACTCTCATTCACTGATTTACGGCTGTTTGATTGCTTCTGGGACTTATTTTCTGCATTTCTGTATTGTCCTGCCTGATCTGGCAGCATCTATTCTTTTGGGAAGTCTGCTTCCTATTGTTTCCTTCCTTGCGTCCAGCTTTTCTGGTTTCAGCTTACAACTTGGTCAAAAGTTCTTGCTGTCCCAGGGTGAGCCTCTGGTTTTGAACCAATGGCTTTGTTTTCTTTAAAAGCCTGTAATTGCTTTCACATCGTAAAACTTCAATTACAATGCAGGCACAGTTTAAAGTGAAACCTGAACTGACAGACATGCAGGCAGCTTTGTTTAACATGAAGCCAACTAAAGTTCGAACCTTTCTTAGCACACAAGTACAGAAACACAAATTAAGCTTAAACATATACCTTGAGTGCAATATCCCACCCCCCCCCCCCTCCCCCCCCCCCCCCTCGACATGCTTTGTGACGGTGGAGGTGGCCCACCAATGGTTGGCGGCAGGAAGTTATAGTCTCGTCACTGTCAACTTCCCATGGTTCGCACCCTGCACGAGCTCCCCAGTGGTGGGGCATCGCCATCGTTGGGAGTGGAAGATCCTGCCGGAAGGAACGGCTATAAAATCCCACCCATTATTTCCAATGTCAACAAATAAAAATATCAATTGGGGTGGCACAGTGGTTAGCACTGCTGCCTCACAGCACCAGGGACCTGGGTTAAATTCCAGCCTTGGGTGACTGGAGTACATTCTCTCCGTGTATGCATGAGTTTTCCTCGGATGCTCTGGCTTCCTCCCACAGTCCAAAGATGTGCAGGTAAGGTAGATTGCCACGCTAAAAATTACCCCTTAGTGTCCAATGATGTACAGGTTAGGTGGGGTTACAGGGGATAGTGTGGGAAAGTGGGCCGAAGTGGAGTGTTCTTTCAGATGGTCGGTGCAGATTTGATGGGCCAAATGGCCTCCTTCTGCACCAGGAATTCTATGGTAATTATTTAAACCTGCTCTATTTCCTAACAATGCACTCTTACCCGTTGGTTTTGAAACCTACAGAATTCAAGAATCAAGCTTTTGCATGCCTAGCTCTGTATCATGAACCAGCTGTCTAGCCAACTGAGCTAAACTGGCCCCCTACATGATAGCAGCTAATACACAAGTAATTTGTAGTTGTACGTCAAAGCAATTACTTGTGCATTAACTGCTTCCCAATACTTCTGAGACGGTATTGTACTGTGTGAATGTAAGTCTTGCTTCGAAATATTCTTACTTTAGAAATATTTTTTTTTAAATGTTTTTATTGGGATTTTTGGTATACATAACAAATATAAATACGAACAGAACAATGAGAATTTTGCAAGGGAACACCTAGGCAGTACCCTTAAAGTTATTTACATTGAGACCTTAGAAATCTTCTTACCTTTTGCGACCTTTATGTAGTAATTACAACAAAGAAACAGATCAGTCACCCGAACAGGCCCATTCTCCAAATGGGTCTTCTCTCATCCTTCTCATGTAACCCCATTAATAGAGCATTTTCTAGTTTCCCTGAGAATGCATCTGCCCCCATTGTGTCATTTGAAATGAAAATCGCTTATTGTCACGAGTAGACTTCAATGAAGTTACTGTGAAAAGCCCCTAGTCGCCACATTCCGGCGCCTGTCCGGGGAGGCTGGTACGGGAATCGAACCGTGCTGCTGGCCTGCTTGGTCTGCTTTAAAAGCCAGCGATTTAGCCGGGTGAGTTAAACCAGCCCCTTACTCATTTACTCATGACAGTAGCCCCATTTACTCATGACAGTAGCTTCCACATTCGAACCACTCTCATTGTAAAGCAGGTTCCCCTGAATTATCTCTTATTTATAAGTGACTATCTTATATTTATGGCCCCTAGTCCAGGGGTTCCGCACAAGTGGAAGCATCTTCTTTGATTCCATCCTATCAAACCCTTTGATAATCTTAAAGATCTATATCAGGTCACCCATTTTCTCTCAAGAACCCCAGCCTCGTTGGATTGGATTTGTTTATTGTCACGTGTACCGAGGTACAGTGAAAAGTATTTTTCTGCGAACACATCAAACAGATCACTTCATCCATGAAAACAAAAGAAAATAAAAAGAAAATACATTATAGAGAAACACAACGTACACAATGTAAATACATAGACACCGGCATCGGGTGAAGCATACAGGAGTATAGTATTATTCCGGTCAGTCTACAAGAGGGTCATTTAGGAGTCTGGTAACAGCGGGGAAGAAGCTGTTTTAGAATTTGTTTGTGCGTGTTCTCAGACTTCTGTATCTCCTGCCTGATGGAAGAAGTTGGAAGAGTGAGTAAGCTGTAAGTGGGAGGGGTCTTTGATTATGCTGCCCGCTTTCCCAAGGCAGCAGGAGGTATAGATAGAGTCAATGGATGAGAGGCAGGTTTGTGTGATGGACTGGGCTGTGTTCACATCTCTCTGATGTTTCTTGTGATCTTGGGCCAAGCAGTTGCCATACCAGGCTGTGATGCAGCCAGATAGGATGCTTTTTCGGTCTTTCCTAAACCTCTCCTTTCTGATATCATCCTTGTAAATCTTTTTTTCACTCTCTCCAGTGCCTCAATAACCTTTTTACAATACAGAGACTGGAGCTGTACACAGTCTTCCACAGTATGTTTAACGTTTAGACATGTTTAACATAAAATCACTGCATTTAATTTCTTTCCATCTGTAAATGAAACCCATTGCTTTGCTTGCTTTTTATGATGTTGCATTGCTACTTCTAGTGATTTGTGTATCAACATCGTAGAATCCTCTGCTTGACCTCATTTCAACACTTATTTTCCAATGAGGATGTAGCCACTTTATTTTTCCTACCAAGACATATTGGGTGGGATTCTCCGACCTCCTGCCGGGTCAGAGAATCCCCGGGGGGGGGGGCAACGTGAATCCCGCCCCACCACTCCGATGACAGCCGTTGTATTCTCCGGCCGGCACAATATCACGCCACGGAAATCGCGACGCGCGCCTCGCAGGATTGTAAGAATCAGCGCGACACAATGGGCCCTGGGGCTGCTCCAGATGGGAGCATCGATGGGATGCACGTCGCCATGCGGCCACCATCGACTAACAGGGCTGAGTTCACGAACAGGAAGGGGACCTACTCCATGAACGTGGAGGTGTTCTGTGACCACCTGATGAGGATCATGCACGTCTGTGCCCGGTACCCGGGCAATGTGCATCACTCCTTCATATTGGCAAAATCGTTCATTCCTGCCATGATCGAGGAACCCTCCCCGCCCCCCTGGCTGAGGGCTGGTTGCTGCGCGACAAGAGTTACCCATTGCGGTCGTGGCTGATGACGCCTATTCGGAGGCCAAAGACTGACGTGGGGAGATCCGCTACAACGATGCCCATGCAGCGACAAGGGGTGTGGTCGAGAGTTGCTTTGGGCTGCTGAAGATGCGCTTCAGGTGCTTGGACCATTCTGGAGGGGCCCTCCAGTACCCCTCGGAGAAGGTCGGCCACATTGTTGTGGTCTGCTGTGTCCTGCACAACATAGCCCAGCAGAGGGGCAATGTGCTGGAGGCAGAGGGGCAGGGGGAGCAACATGACAAAGGGCAGGCCTCCCCAGATGAGGAGGATGGGGGCAATGTACAGGACAGACGGGCTGGACCTGGATGGGAGGCTGCCCACCGTTACTGGCTGGGTCTGTGGGCACGGGACGGGTTGATAGCCGCATGGTTCGCAGACCAGGGGGTGTGGGAATCACCGAGTATGGGCACAGACATCACAGTACGGCCCCACCCTTACCCCGCCCACCACCAACCACACTCACCCCGTCCACCATCAACCACCCTCACCCCACCCACCAACCAGCCCCACCCCACCCGCATGCACACCACCCCTCCATTGCATATCCATCTGCGGCACAATGGGCAGGGCTCACATGGTCGCCAGTAGAAGCGGGTCTATTGCATGCCATGGAGGATGATAACACCCTCCACCCGGACCGTCCCTGCATATGGCCTTGACACTGCAGCGCTTGGTCCTGTCGACTGCCCGGGGGGGATGGTGAGGGTGACCCGGGGAGGGGGGGGGGGCATACTCGCCTGAGCTCGACGTCCTATCAACCCTCACACACACACACTGCCGCTCATCTCACACCCCCATCCCGCACGCACCCCCATCCCGCACGCAGAGCCCAGAGGCAGCTTCTGTAGGTGTGAAAGTGATTTTAATAACAACAGTTCTTACACGTGCCCTAGCCCCTATAACTAGTCTGTGCCCTGCACCCCTTACTCAGTGTCTAATTTTCTGGCCTTACGAGCCCTATGACTGCGCCGAGGTGGTTTCACAGACGGTGCAGCTGAACTGGAGGCGAACTCCTAATATTCCTGCCCTGTGACTAGGGACCCCTTGGGCGGCCGTTTCCTGGGTCGGCCGGCCTGGCTGCAGCTCGGGCTACTGGGATGGCGAGCTGCCAGCCTGTCCTGCCCACTGCCCACCAGATGCACCTGAGACGGAAGGGGGAGGGGGAGACTGATGTGTCGCAGTGTTCTGGGACCGCCCCTGCAGGGGGACCCGGGATGGGCCCCAGCGCCCCCTCCTCCCTCGGGGCCTCGGGGTGCCCAATGGCCCCTGGGTCTCTCCATGGGTCGGGGGTGCGAACGGATCCAGCATCCGAGGCGTATGGCTCTGCCAGTCCTGGAGGCCCGCCCTGGAATCAACAAGGGCCTGCATGTTTGCAGCCATGGAGCTCAGGGAGTTGGCCATCCCTGTCTGTGTCTGGGTGATGCCTGCCAGCGCCTGGGCAATGGCGCCGATGCCCTCAGCGATGGCCTGCTGGGACTGCGCCATCGCCTTTTGAGACTGGGCCACGGCGTTGAGCGCCTCTGCGATCTGCAGCTAGCTTTGGCTCATGGCTGCCTGTGATAGGGCAGCCATGTCCTGGGCCACGGACGCCGCCTGCACAGAAAGCCCCAGGCCTTGCATACTGCTCCCCATGTCTGATCCGTCACACCCATTGCCTCAAGCACAGACGCTACCCGTGCGGTTTCGGCCTGGGTGGCATGTATGACCGGCATCACTCCCTGCTCCTGCACGCGGGTGGTCTCCTCCACCTGTGTCTGCAGCTGCCGCAAGCCGGCCGTCACCCACTTCAATCATCCTGGGTCTGTGACTGCATCGTGTCTATGGGTGGATCTGGTAACTCCAGCGACCCGGGACCCATCCGGGCGGTCGATGGTTGCTGGGGCCGTGCTGCCCTCCGACCGTCCGGCCCCTTGGCTGCTCCTGCCTCTACCTGCTGTACCGGAGCGGCTGTGTTGTGCGCACCAGTTAGTGTGCCAGAAGCCTCATCGCTAAAGTGCCCAATCAAGGTGAGTGTCTCTGCGATGGTGGAGGGTGTAGGAGACAGCAGTGGCGTAATGCCGAGGTCCTCATCAGGGGAGGTGTTTCCTGTCCTTCCGTCCCCTATGTGTGGGTATCCTGGGTGGTTGTGTCCTGTGTGTGGGTATCCTGGGTGGTTGTGTCCTGTGTGTGGGTATCCTGGGTGGTTGTGTCCTGTGTGTCAGTGTCCTGGGTGGATATGTCCTGTGTGTCAGTGTCCTGTGTGTGGGTATCCTGTGTTTGGGTGTCCTGTGTGGTTGTGTCCTGTGTGTCAGTGTCCTGGGTGGTTGTGTCCTGTGTGTCAGTGTCCTGGGTGGTTGTGTCCTGTGTGTCAGTGTCCTGGGTGGATATGTCCTGTGTGTCAGTGTCCTGGGTGGATGTGTCCTGTGTGTGGGTGTCCTGGGTGGGTGTGTTCTGTGTGTCAGTGTCCTGGGTCGACTGGGACGGGGGCTTGTTGGTGTGGCTGCCCTGCCTGGGTGTGGCCCTCCGGCGTCGCTCTACTGGCAATAGATGGAGGCGGCGTATGCCTAATGGTCCGTATCTATCCCCGGCTCGTGGGTGCCCTGGCACTGGGTGGGGGCATCGTATGCCTGGCGGCCCAGGTCATTCCTTGTCTTGTGAGCGCCATGGCACTGGATGGGGGTGTTGTATGCCTGACGGCCCGGTTCATTCCATGTCCTGTGGGCGCCCTGGCACGTCCTGGAGGTGGTCGGCATCCACAGGGACGGGTGGGTCGACGTTTGGTCCTGAAGTACACAATACAGCATACATGGTTAGACATGCAGACGGAGATGGGGGAATGGGGATGGGAGGGGAAGGGGGACAGGCAGTGGGACGTCTGACTTGGTGCTGCGTCCCCGATCTCTGCATCCGCAACTTCCCGGTCCTCGGGTCCATCTGCAAGGTCCAGGCCCTCTCTTCATGAACGGTGATGGGGCACAATTCAGATGGACCCCCTCCAGTCCTCTCACGCTCACGGTTGTTATGAGCGCGCTTCTGTGGGGGGGCGGTGACAGAGATAAAGGGCAACAGTGTTAGGCGGACATATGCTTGCAGACTGGCGGTTGTGTGTATTTTGGCATAGATTCATACCCCATCCTGCCAATGCAGCCTGCATGGGTGGGTGCAGCCATGTCGGTTTTAGCTAGGGCTGAGCCACCCATCCTTGGGGGTGAGGGGGAATGGGGGGGGGGGGGGGGGGTATTCACCCTAGCTGCCCTGACTAGGTCATTGACCTCCTTGTGGCACTGGATGCCTGTCCTGGCTGTTATGGCCACGGTGCTGATGGCCTCTGCCATCTCCCTCCACAGGCGTCGGCTAAGGTTAGGTGAGACCCTACGGCCGTGTCCGGGGTACAGCGCCTCCCTCCTCCGCTCCACTGCATCCAGGAGCGCCTCGATGTCCCCCTCCTTGGCGCTGCACTGTAGGCAGCCATGCTGCTGAGTCTCCAACGGTGGCGTCTTTTGTGCTGCGATGCCACATGATGTCAATGATGGTGCGTGCATCTGTGACAGGTGACGTCATCACGATTGGCGTCATGCCGCTGCTAGCCTCTTCCAGGTCGGAGGTTTCCTGAAGTTCCGGTTGGCCCGACACCGGAGTCATTTGCGCCGTTCTTGGCGTCGGCGTCAGGCCATCCCACCGATTGCGGGAGAATCCCAGCCATTATCTCACACTTATCTATATTGAAGTTACTTTGCCAATTGAGCAGCCATTCTGCGAGTTTATTAATTTATTTCCGTATTTTCACAGTCTTCCTCTGTAGAAACTGCAATGCCCAACTTAGTGTCTTCTGTAAATTTTGAAATTGTACTTCTGATTCCAGAGTCTAAATCATTTATGTAACTGGTAAACAACAGTGGTTTCAGACTGGCAAAAAGTGGGAAGTGGTACCAATTCCCACTTTTTGCCAGTCTGAGTTGGAGGATGGTTTGATCCAGCCACGGTGATCAGACAGGCGGCACCATGGTCCTCCATTGTCAAGTCGGCAGCGGAAATACTCTTTCGATGCAATCGCCAGGATCTATTAAAGATTTGACCCCAAACACCAGTATTTCCTGAACGAGTCCATTCTTCAACAGAATGTCCCTCACCTTTCAACGCCAGACAACACTCTTGACGACATCAAACCATCACCACTCCAACTGTTAAGACGCTTCAACAGAAGCCGCAAGGCACCCAACCGACTAGATTTATAAAGAAAATGCAAAATAAAAACAAGACAACAAAGGTGGACTCATAAAAACAGCTATTTGGCTCTGGACAACCATTATTATTTCACAAAGTGTACAAATATGCACATTCCCATTTAACCACCTATTATGTACAGCTTTCTTGAGACCAGCACAGAAAACATGTAAAATAAAAAGGGGGGTATGAAGTGATCTGTACATCTGCACATACACCAGGGACTACAGCACAGATGTAAAAACTACAGCATCACTAGAGGGCAGCACTAGAGGTGGGTATAAAGGGTCCCGACCGAAGGGAGGATCTGCCTCTTTTAGAAGCACAGGGCTAGTGAGCAGCAGCACACAGAGACAGCTCAGCATAGGCAGCTTATCTTAGCTTCTCTTGTTTTGCCTCTTGACTGTATAATGTCTGGTTGAGCTCTGGGACAGAACAAACCAACTGAATAAAGTATTTGTGTTAACTGGAAGTCTACAATCTTTATTCAGACTTAGAGAATAACATATGGTACTCAGGAGTGATTTCAGAAAAGCTAGCTAGACACCAGCAAGAGAAGAAAAACTTGCAATGGACATTCAACTAAGGAAGGCTTCACAGCATTCGGACCCTTCAGAGACCAATCGGCAAGGTGGACTCAATTCAAGCTCAACGCCTGCTCAAAACCACCGGTAATATTCATTCCAATTGGAAACTTTTCATACAACAGTTTAATATCTATCTGGAAGATAAGGATCTGATCACTGCATCTGATGCTAGAAAAATAGCCTTGTTTTTATCCCTGGCGTTAGAAATATATAATTCCTTCACTTACTCGGAAAGGGAGGAAAAGGGCAAGCTGGAAATAACAGTAAAAAAATTGAAGACCACTGCCAATCTGAAGTAAATGAAATCTTTGAAAGATTCAAGTTTACCAGACGTCTGCAAAAACCTGGAGAATCAATAGTTTTGTAACAGATTTAAAGTTGCTGGTTCAGACCTGCAACTATGAAAACTTGCGCGATTCCCTCATCAGAGACAAAATAGTAAATAGCATATCTGATGAAGGACTCAGAAAATCGTTAAAACACAAAGACTTTACCTTAGACATGAGAATGCAAAAATGCTCAATACATGAGGAAAGTAAAGAAGAATATGAAGAATTTGCTTACCGGGAACAAGGCCTTCACCATGAGGTTGAATCAGTCAAGGTGGTGGCCCAGGCATCCAGGAAGCACTCGTACCTCGGTAATCCTGCGCACGCACCCCAGGATGCTGTAGCCTCCTGGGTGGCCACTTCCCGACTTTAAAATGGAGATTCGCTAAGAACGCAGGGAAAAATGGACAGGTACAGGGAAGCAGGCAGAATGCAAAGCTTCCTGTATATTAAGACTCGCAGAAAGCAGACAGCACTGAAACTGACGACCATCTGCATATTGATGAGCGATTGGAACAATAGCAACAGTTAAGATAATCGAGGCAAAGCCAGACTCCTTGGCGCCAGCAGGAGCCAAAACAAAAGAAGCCAACGGACACTTAGGAACCGCCCAGCGATCAGGGAACAGCCCCAGTATTGGGGAAATCAAACCAATCGATTGGAACATGGTACAATCAATTGGAACCAGGTACGGGGCCCGCCCAAAAGGGCGCGAAGCCCCTGGGGACTATAAAGTAGAGTCCCCAAGTTCAATTCGGTCTCTTGGCAAGTCTTCTTAGCAGCCCTCAAAGAACTCGACCGTGACTCTCAACTCGGAGAGACTTGCCTAGCAGCTACACCAACAAGTGTCCAGTCAACGCACACTACGAGATAGGCGCTCCTAACCCTTAGTCCATACCAGCTGGAAGCCTGCAGGCTCAGGATCGAACAAGAGGCCATTGTTCCCTGACCCAATGGGTTCCTTTTCCTAAGATAAGTATTGGCCTTTAGTGGTAGAAATAATCTAGTTCTGTAGTATTTTATGCATGAGTAGCGATTGACTATATGTAATAAATGTGTTTTGATTTGAACCTTACTAACTGGTGTATTGAGTTATTGATCAGCACTTGAACTTGAACCTCATGGTGGTATCATACCTGGCGACTCTAGGGCAAGGTTATAAAACAGAGCAATGAAGTGTAAAGCACACTTAGCAAAACGAGCAACAATGCGGGGCACGCGCATGCGCAGTTCGTCCGAAAATTTGAAACAGACGAAAAGCCTTCTACGCATGCGCGAGCGAGGAGTGACAGTTTCATGATGTGTCACCGCTGCAGCCACACCCACTTAAAAGGGCAATGTCCAGCTTTAGGAAAACAGTGTTTAAAATGTGGAAAACACAACCACTTTGCCTCACAATGCAGAGCTGCACTGCAAATGAGAACCATAAGACAAAAACACATGAACTTCAACATAAGAAATGTAGAATCAATCCGGAGCACAAAAAAAAACAGTGATTATTCATCAGACGAAGACAACTTCGCCTGCGACAACATGCTTGTCGTGAACACAATTGAAAAATTGAGGAACCTTGCGCAACGATCAACACGCCTCAACCGGTCAACAGCATTGACTCCAGCAGTGAGTAGACTGCAGCTGTGCAAGTCAACTACTTTCTGTTGGTGTTCAAGCTTGACACTGGGGCCTCAGCCAACCTCCCCACTAGCAAAGATCTCCACTCGATTCCAGGAGACCATGAAATGATACCCGCTGCATGTAGGCTGAAGGACTACAATGACAATCAGATCACCTCAAAAGGATCATGCCATCTCCAAGTGGACAACGAGATGATACGCAAGCAGCTACGATTCAAGATAATTTATCAACGATAAATCCTCATTGCTAGGCGCTCAGGCCTGCAAAGATTTGCAGCTAGTACAACGCATCTACATGCACACTCAGGATCCATCAAGCCTGTAAGATGAAGTCCACCGCATGCTGCAAGAATACCCCGACGTATTTAAAAGCATGGGCACCCTACCCTGCCAATACAAGATTCTGCTGAAAACAGATGGCAAACCTGTCATTCAGCTGACCAGGAGGGTTCCAGTTCCCCTACGAGAGAAGTTGAAATCAGAACTCGAAAGACTGCAGTCACAAGGCATCATATCACGAGTCACGCAACCAACGGACTGGGTGAGTTCTATCGTCTGTGTTAAGAAACCTTCTGGAGATCTTCGCATATGCATAGAACCAAAGGACCTAAACCAGAACATTCGCAGGGAGCACCATCCCCAAACGTGAAGAGATCACGTCCGAGATGGCGAATGCTCGCATCTTCACCAAACTCGACCCCTCGCAGGGATTTTGGCAGATATAGCTCGATGACTCGAGCAGATTGCTGTGAACGTTCAACACGCTATAATGGAGCAAATGGCAGAGGACATCGACGGTGTCAGAGTCTATGTGGATGACATAATCATATGGTCCACCACAGAAGAAGACCACATCTATTGTTTCAAAGGATTCATCAATACGGTCTGAAATTGAACCGAGCAAAGTGCTCATTTGCACAGAGGTCTGTAACATTTTTGGGCAACACCATATCATCTCAGGGTGTCAGCCCAGATGAGGCGGAGATCGCTGCGATACAGAACATGAAGATGCCACACGACAAAAAGGCAGTGCTACGATTTCTGGGTTTGTTAATTTCCTGGGCAAGTTCATCCCAAATGTGTCCACAAGGACAGTAGCCTTACGCAACCTCATACGAAAGACCACTGATTTTGAGTGGACGCAACGTCACCAGAATGAATGGGTGGATCTCAAACAGCAACTGACGAAGGCACCGACCCTCACCTTCTTCGACACAACCAGGCCCACCAACACCTCCACTGACGCCAGCCAGGATGGAATTGGCTCCATTCTTCTCCAACAGAACAACCAATCTGACTGGGTCCCGGTGGCATATGTATTCAGGGCCATGACTGCAACAGAATGCAGATACACACAAATCGAGAAATAATGTCTCGGACTCCTCACGGGGTTTTCAAGTTCCACAACTACAGAAACGGCCTTCCCACATTCACAGTGGAAACAGATCACAGACCGTTTGTCCACATCATAGACAAGGATCTGAACAACATGACACCTCGTCTGCAATGCATCATGATGAAGCTACAAAGGTATGACTTCACCCTAATATACACCCCGGGAATAGACCTCACCATTACCGACACTCTGTCCAGATCAATCGACGCGGACAGCTCACTACCAGCATTCATCAAAGAAATCAAGGCCCAAACACAGCTCTGCACGGAAAATCTTTCCGCTTCTCATGAGAAGCTCTGACAAATTCGACAGGAGATGCAGAAAGACGCAATCTTACAGAGAGTGCCACACCTACTCCAGCATGGGTGGACAAGGGGACAATGTCCACAATATCAAAATGCCAAGTCAGAGCTGACTGAGGTTCATGGCTGATGTGACCATCAATTCACAAGACACGTGATTGGAAGTGAACAGGGGTTTTAATAATCTGACAACAGAGCCTGCCTGCGACGAGATGAACTGGCAGCAGGCTCACGACTGCAGAGCTTTATACTTCCGGTTAGTGGGAGGAGCCATGGGAGGAGCCAAGGGTGGAGCCCAGTACAAACTCCTCATCTCCCCCTATGGGCAGAGCCGCGCAACAGCTCGTATACAGAGCCCACAAGGACACAATACATATAATGGAACGCAGTGTGAATTACTAGGTTTATAATTCACCACATTCACCCCCTATAAAAAAATCAAGTCCGGCGGGGGTGGTGTGTCTACAAATTGAGCCGGTCCGGCGGCCGAGTCGTCCTTTGGGATCGGCGAAGCACCGGGGTTGCAGCCTTTTCTGGTGGCTGGGTGGTGGCGGTCGGTGAGGGTACGATGGTGGGCTCTGGGGGTGATTCGGTCCGAGCTTCGTACCCGACTGGTTCGACTGGCGACGGGGAGCGCCGGAAACCCATAGGCGCGGGGTCGCGGAGCACAGGCAGTGAACCTGTAGGAGCGGGGGCGCAGGGTGCGGAGGGTTGTGTGGGGTGTAGTGTGAGGGGTACCTCAGCAGTAGTAGTGGTGGGATTGGATCCTGCAGGCGCCAGGTCCCGGAGGGAAACAGTGTCCTGACAGCCGATAGGGTATTCGATGAACGTATTGGGGGTTCGAGTGGAGTAGGAGCACTCTTTCTATGAGCAGGTCAGTTTTGTGAGCCCGGACGTGCTTCCGGAGGAGAACGGGGCCTGGTGTCTTCAATCATGCTGGGAGCGAAACCCCCGTGGTAGTGCCCCTAGAAAAAACAAATAGCCGTTCATGAGGGGTCTGGTTGGTCGCTGGACATAGGAGAGACCTAACAGCATGGAGCGCGTCGGGGAGGACCTGCTGCCAATGGAAGGTTGGGAGATTCCTGGACCGGAGGGTCAGTAGGACGGTCTTCCAGACCGTCGCATTCTCCCTCTCCACCTGCCCGTTCCCCCTGGTGTTGTAGCTGGTAGTCCTGCTCGAGGCAATGCCCTTGCCGAGCAGGTACTGACGCAGCTCATCGTTCATAAAGGACGAACCCCTGTCGCTGTGTATGTAGCTGGGGAACCCGAACAGGGTGAAGATACTGTGCAGAGCTCTGATGACTGTGTACGAGGTGATATCGGGGCATGGGGTAGCAAAGGGGAAGCGGGAGAACTCGTCGATGATGTTCAGGAAGTACACATTCTGATTGGCCGAGGGGAGTGGCCCTTTGAAATCGATGCTCAGGCTGTCTGGTCTATAGAAGTGCGGTTTGCACTCCGCACAGACCGGGCAATCCCTGGTGATGGCTTTTACCTCCACAGTGGAGAAAGGCAGATTTCGGGCTTTGATGTAGTGGGCGAGCCGGGTGACACCCGGATGGCAGAGGTCATTGTGGATAGCTTTCAGGCGGTCGCCTGCGCGCTGGCGCATGTGCCGCGGGACAGGGTATCTGGGGGCTCGTTGAGCTTCCCCGGTCGATACATAATATCGTACTTGTAGGTGGAGAGTTCGATCCTCCACCGTAGTGTAGCCACCTGGGTTGGCCACTTCCCGACTCCAAAATGGAAGCCCGCTAAAAATGCAGGGAAATTCAGCCAAGGACAGGAAACAAGCAGGTGCAAAGTTTCCTGTATATTAGAACTTACAGAACCCAGACAGAACCAAAACCAAAAACCATCTGCATTGTAATGAGCGATCCCCGGGAACAATTGGTAGCATTAAGAGTAATCAAGACCAAACCAGACTCCTCGGCGCCAGCAGGAGCCAAGACAAAGGAAGGCCAACGGACACTTAGGAACCGCCCAGCGATCAGGGAACAGCTCCAGTATTGGAGAAATCGATAGAAACGATTGGAACTTAATCCAATCAATTGGAACCAGATACGGGGTCCGCCCAAAAGGGCACAAAGCCCCTGGGGACTATAAAATAGAGTCCCCAAGTTCAGTTTGGTCTTCTTGGCAGCTCTCAAAGAACTCTTGATCATGATCATAGAATTTACAGTGCAGAAGGAGGCCATTCAGCCCATCGAGTCTCCACCAGCTCTGGAAAGAGCACCCTACCCAAGTTCAACACATTCATCCTATCCCAATAACCCAGTAACCCCACCCAACACTAAGGGCAATTTTGGACACTAAGGGCAATTTATCATGGCCAATCCACCTAACCTGCACGTCTTTGGACTGTGGGAGGAAACCAGAGCACCCGGAGGAAACCCACGCACACACAGGGAGGATGTGGAGACTCCGCACAGACAGTGACCCAAGGCGGAATCGAACCTGGGACCCTGGAGCTGTGAAGCCATTGTGCTATCCACAATTCTACCATGCTGCCTCTTGACCGTGACTCTCAACTCGGAGAGACTTGCCTAGCAGCTGCACCAATGAAGTAAGTGTCCAGTCAACGCACACTACGAGATAGGTGCTCCTAAACATTAGTCCATACCAGCTGGAAGCCTGCAGGCTCAGAATCGAACGAAAGGCCATTTGTTCCCCTGACCTGGTGGGCCAGTTTCCAAAGCTAAGTATTGGCCTTTTAGTGTTAGAGATAGTCTAGTGGGTAGTATTTTATGCATGAGTAGCGATTGACTGTATATATAATAAATGTGTTTTGATTTGAAACTTACTAACTGGTGTATTGAGTTATTGATCAGTACTTGAACTTGTACCTCGTGGTGGTATCATAAAGATACCTGGCGACTCTAGAGCAAGGTGATTAAACAGAGCAATTAAGTGTAAAGCACACTTTGCAAATTAGCAACAGTAGGATCTTATCATTTTTAATTTTGCCCCTTTGTGAGTTGTCAAACATGAAGGCAACTGATCTTTGGTCGGTGATGAGGGTGAACCTCCTACCTGCGAGGTAGTGCCTCCAGTGTCATATAGCTTCCACGATGGCTTGTACTTCCTTTCCGACTGAGGAGTGTCAAAGTTCCGAAGCGGAGAGGGTTCGGGAGAAAAAGGCGACTGGTCTCCCTGCCTAATTTAGTGTGGCTGCGAGAGCGACCTCTGAGGCGTCGCTCTCCACCTGGAAGGGGACGGATTCATCCACCGCCCGCATGGCTGCTTTGGCAATGTCCTCCTTGATGCAGGTGAAGGCCTGGTGAGCCTCATCTGACAGAGGAAAGAGTGTGGCCTTAAATAGTGGGCGGGCTTTGTCCGCATACTGAGGGACCCACAGGGTATAATACCAGAAAAATCCCAGGCACCTTTTGAGGGCCCTGGGACAATGAGGGAGAGGGAGTTGTAAGAGGGGGCGCATAAGGTCCGGGTCAGGGCCCAGGACTCCGTTTTCCACGACAGAGCCGAGGATGGCTAGCCTGGTCGTGCAGAAAATGTATTTCTCCGTGTTATACATGAGGTTGAGTTCCTGGGCAGTCTCGAGAAATCAATGGAGGTTAGCATCGTGGTCCTGCTGATCATGGCCGCAGATGGTGACGTTGTCCAAGTAAGGAAACGTGGCCACCAGCCCGTACTGGTCCACCATTCGGTCCATTGCTCATTGGAACACCGAGACCCCATTCGTGACGCCAAAGGGAACCCGGAGGAAATGGAAGAGGCGGCCATCTGCCTCGAACGCCGTGTAGTGGCGGTCCTCCAGGCGGATTGGGAGCTGGCGGTATGCAGACTTCAGATCCATCGTCGAGAAAATACGATACTGGGCGATCTGATTCACCATGTCTGCAATCCTGGGGAGGGGGTACTCATCAAGGAGCGTGAACCGATTAATGGTCTGGCTATAGTCCATTACCATTCGGAATTTTCCCCCGATCGACGTCCACCACCTGAGCTCTCCAGGGGCTGTTACTGGCCTCTACGATCCCCTCACATAGGAGCCTATGGACTTCGGTTCTGATAAACACCCTGTCCTGCAGGCTGTACAGCCTGCTGCGAGTTGGCTATGGGTTTGCAGTCCGGCGTGAGATTGTGGAGGGGGGTCGATTTTTAGCGTTGCTAGACTGCAGTTAGTGAATGGAGGTAGGGGCCCGCCGAAGCTGTATGTGAGGCTTTTGAAGTTGCACTGGAAGTCGAGTCCCAGTAAGAGTGGGGCGCAGAGTTCGGGGAGTACATACAGCTGGAAGTTCGAGTAGCTGGCGCCCTGAATCGTTAGAGTCGTGACGGTGCACCCTTGGAGGTGAACAGAGTGTGAGCCCGAAGCGAGGGAGATAGATTGCCATGCATGGAAGATAGTGAGCGAACAGCGTCTTACCAGATCTGGGTGTACAAAGCTCTCGGTGCTCCCGGAGTCAAAGAGGCACTGTGTACTGTACCCGTTGATTTTAACGGTCATCATCGCGTTGCGGAGGTGTTTCGGACGCGACTGGTCCAACGTGACCGCGCTGAGTTGCGGGTAGTCGGCGACTCGATCAGCTGTGCTGGAGTGGCCCCGAGATGACTATCCGCTGAGGTCGTAGTCTTCGAGGTGAGTTTCAGTGTTTGAAGAGGATGGATCTCAAGATGGCCACCCCCATGGATCGCACGTGGCGGGCGGCGAGGAAGATGGCGGCCCCCATGAGTCGCATGTAGCCGGCCGCGTGGAGGAGGGTTGCCAAGATGGTGGCCTCCATGAGTCGCACGTGTCAGGTGGGGGGGCGGAGTCAGCATACATGCTGCAGCATTTCGGGGCCTGCGGGCGTGCAGGTTTTGGAAGCGAGTGCTCTGGGCTGCAGGAGAGTTTGGAGAGGGGGATTTCTTTGCCAGGCAGACCCGGGCATAGTGTCCTTTGCAACCGCAGCTGCTGCAGGTTGTGTTGCGGGCCGGGCAGTGCTGCCGTAGGTGTTGGGGCTGCCCACAAAAATGGCACACTGGGGCTGCGTAGTGGGTGGGTGGCCACGCGGCGCAGGCCTGGGCCAGTCGCTGGTCGGGGGCCCAGGATGGGGTCGCTTGGTCCGCGGGGAACGAGGTGAGGCTGTGGAACGAGACCTCCATGGTTGTAGCTAACTCTACAGTGTCCTCCAAGTTCTGGGCCCCTTTTTCAAGCAACCGCTGGCGCACATAGTTTGACCTGAGCCCTGCCACGTACACATCTCGGACAGCGAGCTCCATATGTTGGGCGGCTGATACAGTTTGATAATTGCAGTCCCAAGCTAGGGCTTTTAAATCGCGCAGGAATTCATCCAGCGACTCCGTGGGGCGCTGGCGGCGGGTCGTAAAAATGTGGTGCGCGTAGACCTCGTTGATGGGCCTCACGTACATTCGATCGAGCATGGCCAGGGCCTTCGTATACGAGGAAGTACTATTAAGTTGAGTAGAGATACGGTGGCTCACCCTTGCGTGCAGTAGGCTGAGTTTCTTCTCCTCCGTAGTTTCTGAAGTGCTTGATTCAGCCAGGTAGGCCTTGAAACATCTGAGCCAATGTAGAAAGATTTATTTCGACTCTGCAGCCTGCAGGTCAAGTTCTAGTCGGTCAGGTTTGAGGGCTGATTCCATAGTAGTTTTCTTCAAGTTTCCTAAGATTATTAAATTGATGTTTAGCTCACTCGGCTAAATCACTGGCTTTTAAAGCAGACCAAGCAGGCCAGCAGCACGGTTTGATTCCCGTGCCAGCCTCCCCAGACAGGCACCGGAATGTGGCGACTAGGGGCTTTTCACAGTAACTTCATTGAAGCCTACTTTTGACAATAAGCCATTTTCATTTAATTTCATTTCATGTGACCATCAATTCACAAGACACGTGATTGGAAGTGAACAGTGGTTTTAATAATCTAACAACAGAGCCTGCCTGCGACGAAATGAACTGGCAGCAGGCTCACGACTGCAGAGCTTTATACTTCCGGTTAGTGGGAGGAGCAATGGGCGGAGCCAAAGGTGGAGCCCAGTATAAACTCCCCATCTCCCCCTATGGGCAGAGCCACGCAACGGCTCGTATACAGAGCCCACAAGGACACAATACATATAATGGAACACTGTGAATTACTAGGTTTATAATTCACCACAATGGCCTCCTGCTACGCAATGCGCAGATTGTCATTCCGCCACTCTATGTGCCGAGATGCTATGCAAGATTCATGAAGGCCATCTCGGAATCGAAAAATGCAAAAGGCGAGCACGACAGGCTGCATACTGGCCCGGCATGAACCAAGACATCACTGACATGGTCATGACATGTGGCACCTTTCAACGGCATCAATCTGCGCAGTGCAAAGAACCACTGCAGCAACACGAACTCGCAACGTCGCCATGGAGAAAAGTGGGCATCAATCTATTTCATGCCACAAGTCGTGATTACGTCTTGATCATAGATTATTACTCAAACTATCCAGGAGTAATAAACTCCCTGATCTCACGCGATCCCACTCAAACCACTGACAATAGGTGACACCATCAGACTCAGGGACCCAGAAGGAGGATGGTCTGATCCATCCACGGTGATCAGACAGGCGGCACCATGGTCCTCCATTGTCAAGTCGGCAGCGGAAATACTCTTTCGACGCAACCGCCGGTATCTATTAAAAATCTGACCCCAAACACCAGAATTTCCTACACTGGATCTGAACGAGTCCATTCGTCAACCGGACGTCCCTCACCACACAACGCCAGACAACACTCTCGACGACATCAAACCATCATCACCACTCCAACCGTTAAGACGCTCCAACAGAAGCCGCAAGGCACCCAACCGACTAGATTTATAAAGAAAATGCAAAACAAAAGCAAGACAACAAAGGTGGACTCATAAAAACAGCTATTTGGCTCTGTACAACCATTATTATTTCACAAAGTGTACAAATATGCACATTCCCATTTAACCACCTGTTATGTACAGTTTTCTTGAGACCAGCACAGAAAACATGTAAAATAAAAAAGGGGGGGATGTAGTGATCTGTACATCTGCACATACACCAGGGACTACAGCACAGATGTAACAACTACAGCATCACTAGAGGGCAGCACTAGAGGTGGGTATAAAGGGTCCCGACCCAAGGGAGGATCTGCCTCTTTTAGAAGCACAGGGCTAGTGAGCAGCAGCACACATACAGCTCAGCATAGGCAGCTTACCTTAGCTTCTCTTGTTTTGCCTCTTGACTGTAGACCGTCTGGTTGAGCTCTGGGACAGAACAAACCGACTGAATAAAGTATTTGTGTTAACTGGAAGTCTACAATCTTTACTCAGACTTAGAGAATAACATATGAGTAGGTTCCTTTGATCCCTATCCTCTGTTTTGTAGCCAGTTTGCTATCCATTCTGCTACTTATCCCCTGACTTCACATGTTCAACTCTGAGTCTATCAAAGGCCTTTTGAAATTCAATCAGAAGAGTCAGAGAATATTTGGAGCAAAGGAGAGTGAGACAGCATCAAAATATGATGCAACGAGTATGTAGAAAGGCCTTGCAGGGTTGCATATTATAAAGGTCCGAATGAGGAGCTGTGCCTCCAGAGACTTTATTTCACCAAGGAAACCCTGACATCGATGATCCACTTTTGCACATGATTTACTGTCTCTTTTTTTCCCAATGTATTTTATTCCAAACATATTCAAAAGTACAAAAGCATAAATAAATCAAAGAACATTCTCCACATCTCACGGTTCACAGTTTGTACAAGTTTTTCCCCTTTTAACCCCCACCCCACCCCGCCCCTTGCGATGAACAATTCCTTGAACATGGTTATAAACAGTCCCCACTATGTCTCAAAGCCCTCCGCTGAACCCCTCAGATCAAACTTCATCTTCTCCAGCTGGAAAAAGACAGACAGGTCCCCCAGCCAGGCCGCCACCCCCAGCGGCGTTGTCGACCGCCCTTCCAGCAGAATCGTTCAGCATGCAACTAGAGAAGCGAAGGCCACAACCTTGGCCCTCTTTCCTTCCATCGGCTCCGTCATTTCCGACACCCCAAAAATCACCACCATAGGGTCTGACCTGGCCTCTACTCCCACAATCTTTGTTGGCGTCCCAAACACCCCTTCCAGTATCTCTCCAACTTCTCACAGCCCCAGAATATATGTATGTGGTTTGCTGGTCCTCGCCCACACTTCTCACACTGCCATCCCCTGGAAGAACCCACTCATCCCTCCCCTTCCAACTCTGTCCCCTTTAATTTCACCCTAAACGGGCACATCCAAGATGGTCCCCTTCCCCCTGTCCTACTCCAATACTGCCACATGGCGTCCCCCCACACTTCCCAACCCCTCCCCCCTCCAACATCCCCACTTGGCCAACCTCCAAGGCCACCTCCCCCACCTGACTTCCGCTCACCAGCGTTACTTGTCAGCGTGGCAGCTCCTGCCCGAAGGCTCCTCCTATCTACATCCCAATCCCTCCCCCCACCTTCTCCTCCCTGGTCAGTGCGAACAGCTCCTTGTGGTTCCCACCCTTCCCCACACAAGCAAAGACACATCCAAAACCACAGGTCCCCTCCTCCAAAAAAAACACCACAAGCGATGGGAGGAGGGGGCGTCTGCCCCATTCCTGGCTTCTGCCTTGGGACCTGTGCACCCCATGCACCTCTGGGGCCTTGTCCAGCCCCATGAGCATCCTTGAGACATATCTCGTGGCACTCGTGCCTTCCACACCTTCAGGCAGAGCAACGGTATGCAGAATTTGCCTTCTGGATCTATGCTTCTCCTCTACCTTTGCCCTTAGTGACTTGCAAAGGTCTCCCAGGAGCCCACCTCCACCTCCAGTGCCCCACCCGTACACTGTGATCAGACATCACCTTCTCCATCTCCTGGATCTGCGAACCCTGTGCCTCCAAGCGCTTCTCGACTCTCTCCATCAAGCCTTTTAAGGGTGCTACCGCTCCCTCGATGGCCTTTGACCGATCTTCCTGCATCTTCTTTTGCTGCTGGCAGAACTCCTCCCTGATGAATACCATCAACTGCTCCAGCTGTGGTTTTCCAGCTTGACAACCCTTCCCCCTCTGCCAACTTTCCGATTTTTGCTGCGCCACAGGTCTCCTCCAGCCTTTAACCTTCGTCTTTCAGGTCTGATAACCAGCAGACACACCACTCCGGGGGGTGAACTTCTCCTCCACACCTTCAGCTACACTTTCCTGTCAAAATTCCCCCGCTTCCAGATAAATATGGCTCAAAAAAACGCCATTGAGTCAGAGCTGCCCTGTGTGCGACCACTCCCTCCATGGCCACCACCTGAAGTCCATGATTTAAATTCTCAATCAAACAATACAACAATTCTCTCTGTTCCAATCAAAGTTAATATCTACTTAGCTTTTATGCCACAGATATATTAGCTGCCTCGATCTTAGACAACAACAAGCAAGTGTGTCATGCGATCCTGCATAAGCAAGGTTACTGATACCATCACAACAAGAACTGGAAATGTATCTATCAAGGGATAATTCCTAGATGACAGATTGCCCAGAGAACAGGAAGCAATTTAAAACACCTACAGTTCATTGCAGGCTCCTAATATACTGACAGAATATTACTACTTCCACCAGAGTGGTCATTTAGCGGACTATTGGACTTTGAAGGTTTCTCTGCCTTGACATAAGAACGTCTGAGCTCTATGGTCATAAATAAGACTCTGGTATCCTGGCTCCTGCTATTTCATTTATAAACTTCCTTTCCTCTCCAAAATTCCTGAATGTGCTGTCACCATCTAAATCCATTTCCATCTTTCCCAGAACTTCAGGTTTGAATCCTTCCAAACAGGTTTCTGCCGCTGCCACAGTACCAAAACTGTACTTTTCAAAGTCACAAAAGATTATAAAAGGGACCCAATACATTTTTACTGGCATGTAAATACTGTTATGGGCCAGGGTTTAGAGAACACCAAAGTATATCATGGAGTTCACCTGACCCACGACTTTTAATAAATTTTGGTTATGGAGAGCACAAGGGTCCACTCTCCAGGTGTTATACAACAGAGACCTTAAGTATTTTTGAAACAAAACAATGTTTATTCTATGAATTCAGTTAACACTATATTAACACACAGTAAACAGTTTATCAACTACCAACACTGATAATCCCCACAGATACAACACTCTATAGGTAACCCTTAATAACTTTTCTATAAATTAGAAATTAGAAAATCGCTTATTGTCATGAGTAGGCGTCAATGAAGTTACTGTGAAAAGTCCCTAGTCGCCACATTCCGGCGCCTGTCTGGGGAGGCTGGTACGGAAATCGAACCGTGCTGCTGGCCTGCTTTAAAAGCCAGCAATTTAGCCCAGTGAGCTAAACCAGCTCCTAACAACATCCATAAGTCAAAAAGACCCTTTTTAACAAAGACAGCAGGTTTGAAATCTCTACAGAAAGCAGGTATCACTTTTAAATTATCAAGTGATCTGAACACCCTTTTAACATAGAGACTCCACCATCCTTGTAGTCTGAATACAGCTTTCAACTGAAAACAAAACTAAGACACACAGCAGCTGCCAGCTCAAAACAAAAGTAAAAGACAGAATCACATTCCAGCTCCAGCCACACAATGACATCACTGCAGCCATTTGATAAAACGCACTTTTCTGAAATGGACTCTCACATGACAATAGTAAGCAGTTGTTAAGAGGTGGGTTGAGACTCATTAGTGGAAAAAAGGTGTTGATTGCTTAGAAGCACAGAATACTTAATGTGTGCTTTGATTTGGTGTTTACTAAAGAAGAGGACGCTGACAAAATATAGATATGTTGACAAAATATTGGTAGAAAGAGAGATGGTAGAAATGGATGGGTAGAAAATTGGTAGGAAGAATGTACAGGAAAGGCTGGATGTGCTTAAGAATAGGTAACTCACTTGATCCAGATGGCTTGCATCCAGTTTACATTAAGAAGTAGCAGTGTGGAGCGGTTCGGACTTGGAACAGGGTTCACCGCGTGGGTAAAGCTCCTATACAACGCCCCCATGGCGCGTGTACGGACCAACAATACCAACTCCCAATACTTCCAGCTGCACAGGGGCACCAGACAAGGATGCCCACTGTCCCCGCTGCTGTTCGCACTAGCAATCGAACCGCTAGCAATTGCGCTCAGGGCAGCAAAAAATTGGAGGGGGATCCGAAGGGGAGGCAGAGAGCACAGAGTCTCACTCTATGCAGACGATCTGCTCCTCTACATCTCGGACCCACAAAGCAGCATGGACGGAATCATTGCGCTCCTGAAAGAGTTTGGAGCCTTCTCGGGCTACAAACTCAACATGAGCAAAAGCGAGATCTTCCCAGTACACCAGCAAGGGGGGGGGGCAGCACTAAAGGGGCTGCCGTTCAAACAAGCCCGACATAAATTCCGCTACCTGGGGATCCAAATAGCCCATGACTGGAAAGGGATCCACAAATGGAACCTCACCAGCCTGGCGGAGGAAGTAAAAAAGGACCTGCAAAGATGGAACACACTCCCACTCTCCCTCGCAGGAAGAGTCCAGACAATCAAAATGAACGTATTGTCCAGGTTCCTCTTCCTGTTTAGATCCATTCCGATCTACATCCCCAAGGCCTTCTTCAAAGCGCTGGACAAACTTATCATGGCGTTCGTATGGGGGGGTAAAAATGCTAGGATCCCAAAGAAGGTCCTACATAAAACAAAATCCAGGGGGGGGCTAGCCCTCCCGAATCTACAATTCTACCACTGGGCGGCAACAGCCGAGCGAGTAGGGGGATGGATCCAGGAGCCAGAAGCCGAGTGGGTGCGTGCGGAGGAGGCCTCCTGCATGGGGACCTCCCTCCGGGCCCTCGCCACGGCAGCACTCCCATCCCCACCCAAAAAACACTCCAGCAGCCCAGTGGTGACAGCCACCCTCCAATCCTGGAACCAACTGCGGCAGCAATTTGGCCTGAACAAAATGTCGGACAAGGCTCCCATCTGCAACAACCATAGGTTCAAACCAGCACTGACTGACGCCACCTTCAAAAGGTGGAGGCAGGACGGGGGGGACACTGACAGTCAGGGACCTATACACGGACGACAGGATCGCAACACTGGACGAACTAACAGAGAAATTTCGGCTAGCTGGGGGGAACGAGCTACGGTACCTGCAGCTCAAAACCTTCCTACGAAAGGAGACAAGGACGTACCCACAACCGCCACAACAGACACTACTGGAAGACCTACTGGACGCAAGTATCCTAAAGAAAGGGAACTGTAGCGACATGTATGACCGACTGGTAGAAAGGGACGACACCGTACTGGACGCAACAAGAAGGAAATGGGAGGACGACTTGGGGATGGAGATAGGGTGGGGACTCTGGAGTGAAGCACTGCATAGGGTCAACTCCACCTCCACGTGCGCAAGGCTCAGCCTGACGTAACTAAAAGTGGTACATAGAGCCCACTTAACGAGAAACCGTATGAGTAGGTTCTTCCCGGAGGTGGAGGACAGATGTGAACGGTGCCAAAGAGGCCGGCCAACCACGCCCACATGTTCTGGTCTTGCCCCAGACTTGTGGAGTACTGGACAGCCTTCTTCGAGGCTATGTCCAAAGTGGTGGGGGTGAGGGTGGAGCCATGTCCGATAGTGGCGGTCTTCGGGGTTTCAGAACAGCCAGATCTATTCCTGGGGAGGAGGGCAGACGCCCTTGCCTTTGCTTCCCTGATCGCCCGCCGTAGAATCCTGTTTGGCTGGCGGTCAGCAGCACCGCCCAGAGCTGCAGACTGGCTGTCCGACCTCTCGGATTCTCTCCAAATGGAGAAAATCAAATTCGCCATCCGAGGGTCGGACGACGGCTTCCACAGAACGTGGCAGCCATTCATGCAACTGTTCCGGGACCTGTTTGGGCCAACGTACAAGAGGAAGAATAGTCGGGGGAAGGTAGCCGGGGGGGGGGGGGGGGGGGGGGGGCTACGGGTTCGTTACGGGGGTTTGATGGCTAGCTAAGGCCCAAAACCAAACTAAATAAATGCCAATAAACATGTTGGGGAATGTAAAATATGTATGCCGGCTAAAGGGGGGAGGCCACAGTTATTACTACGAAGATGCTCACCTGTAAATATATATGTTAATTTTTGCGTGTTCTTTTCTTTTTTTTTTCTCTCTCTCTAACAATTTGTAATTTGTTCAATATAAAACATGAAAACTGAATAAAAAACATTTATAAAAAAAAAAAGAAGTAGCAGTGGAGATAGCAGAAGGGTTTGACGTAATCTTCCAACCTTTTCTAGATACAAGGGAGATATTATGATATTGGAAAGTGCCATATGCATCATCTTTAGTCAAGAAAAGGTATTAGGGAATTCCTAATAACTGCAGGCCACAGTTTAACATCAGTGCTGGACGAGGTTTTAGAAACAATAATTAAAAAATTAACAAACACTTTAGAGATTTCAGTTAATTAAGGAGAGCCAGTCGGGATTTATAAAAGTTAGATCATGAGCGATTAATCTAATTATATTTTTGATTAAGTCACAGTATTGTCCATACGGACTTTAAGGAAGTGTTTGCCAAATTATCACATCAAAGTTTGGCTGCAAAATTGTGACTCATAGAATAGGAGGGCCAATGTCTTCTTGGATAAAATTGACTTATTGACAAAAAGTGAGCTACAATTTTTTTCAGACTGGAGGATGGTAGATAAGTGGTGTTATCCAAGGCCCAGTACGAGGACCACTGCTTTTTTGGTTACATAAATATTTAAATATAAAGTAAAATCTCAAAATGGGCTGTGATAACAAACGTAGAACCATGGCATGCTGTGGGACTTTATTAATCATTTGCAACATGACATAGATAGGCTAACAAAACAGGCAGACAAGTGGTAAAACAAACAGCAAAAGCTCCTGTCATGATACGCAGACATGCACATAATGAGATACAAACAGGCAGCTAATGAATACAGAGAACAGGATATAACCAATCAGCAGGCAGAACATTTGAGGGTGGTCTCCCACTTTAAAAGGCACGAGGCACTCACACTCCGCTTCTTTCCACTGGTGACAACTACAGTGTGAGTCAGGGTGTACATATCATATAACTCCTACAGCACGTGGCTAAGAGCTAGTCTGGTTCAGTCAGACAGATTAATCACACTAGGTTAGCAGAGAGTCGAACTCACAGAAGATTGAGCTAACTGTGTGACAGGTTCAATAAATCATATTGAACTAACTTTAAGGTGTGGAGTATCTCTCAGGTAAAGCTGCATCCAATTGCAGCCCGTGTTATCTTACTGTGCTTAACGCAACAGCTCCCACCTATGGCACTGCTACTGTGGAGAAGAACGGTCAAGACAAGTGGTAGATGGAATTCCATACAGGCAAGTGTGAGATGATGCATTTTAGCAGAAGGAATAGGGAGAGGCAATATAGACTTAATGGCATTTAAAGAGTATGCAGGGACAGAGGGTTTGGGGTTCATGTGCATAGATCTTTGAAGGGTTTAAATATATATATTTAATCATGGAATGTGAGCGTCACTGGCTGGTACAGCATTTGTTGCCCATCTCTAACTGAACGGCTTTCTAGGCCATTTCAAAAGACATTTAAGAGTCAGCCACATTGCTGTGAGTCACATATAGGCCAAATCAGGTAAGCAAGGCAAATTTCCTTCCCTAAAGCACATTAGTGAACCAGACAGGTTTTTTACAACAGTTGACAATGGTTTCATGGTCATTATTAGACTTTTGAATTCCAAATTCAAACTTCACCACCTGCCGTGATTGAATTCGAAACTATGTTCCCAGAGCATTGTCCTGGATATCTGGATTATTAGTCCAGTGAAAAAACCACAATGTCACCACCTGCCCTCAGAGTATTTAGCAAAATAGCGAGTGAGCTTCATAAATGGAGATTTTGATATTCCAACATCCCTTATTGTGACTATTATTATTATTAATGTCCTTAATAATAGATCCCCTACTATAGAGGTCAGGTTCCCTGCTTTCTCTCCCTCATTTCTTGAACAGCAGGTTTAAATTTGCATTCTTTCTATACAAGGGATCAATTTAGAATCTGAGGATTTCTGGAAGATCAAAACCAGTGCAGCCCCATCTCTGCAGCCATTCTTTCAAATGGCTAGTGTGTGGACCATCATGTCCAGAGAATTTGTCATTTATAGTTTAATTTAAATTTATTTTTAACTTTAATAACTTTAAGTTTCTCACTCTTATTAGATCCTTGGTTCCCCACGTTTCCCGTGTGTCTTTTGTGTCTTCTAGCATGAAGACAGATGTTTAACATTTCTGCTATTTCCTTATTGCCCATTTTAATTTCTCTTGCCTCAGCCTCTAAGGGGCATTTCCCATCAAGTGTCACAACATGTGGATATTGGAAAGCACACAAAGGGTTTATGTAATGTCACTATTCTCGTCCCTAGATAGTCACTAGATAGAGCAACAATATAAATATCACATGCCTCCTTGATTTCTGGGAGATAGAGAGAGATAGATGGAGATACATGGAGAGAGTGGAAGAGAGCAAGACAGAGTAGTTATGAGATAGTTGAACTAATAGTATAGTTAATAGTGTAGATGTGTAGTGTAATCTTTACTTAACTAATTCCTTAGTAAAATGTTCGAATCTAATTCAGTATAGTGTAATAAATTAGCTTTGTTTATTAAACACAGCTTGCTATTCTCTGTTAGCACTACAACCTTCACCATCCTGAAAGAGCGAAAACAAAGAACACAACACCGAGGTGTGCGTATCTGTGCTGGTGACGACTATAACAGTTGCATCCTGGAGCTCTCCTCCAGAATGTTCTCCCCGGAGTCAGGGAATAACAAAACAAAAGACAACCCTCCATCCCTGACCACCACACCCACGCATGCATTCCCCAAGCTTCATCCATGTGAACCAATGACATTTAATACCACCTATACCCATTCCATGAATGCCAACTTATGTCCCTCTACCAACACCATTGCCCCTCACACCAAGTGTCCTTTCTCTTCCATCTTAAACCCCTTTCCTTTAAATATCCCATACATTAATTGCCTCACTGCAAACCTCCCTCTTCCCCTCCCACACCAGGCCATCTATCTTTTGTTGTTACATTTGCTACTTTTTCTGCAATCTCTCACAGCTGAACACATTCTCCCTCTCCTCAGTTCTTTTTTTAAAAAGTTTTTATTGGGATTTTGGTATACAAAACAAATCTAAGTATGAACAAATAGTGTAACGCAATAGAGAATATGAGGAATAATAGTCGAATTATTTCCATCAAGATCAGTTTTAATTATTTACATAGATACATCACAGTTGTCCCTTCCTTTTCTTTCATCCCTTCCTTTCAGTGTTTGCCGTAGTAATTGTGGTCCCCTGCGTTTCACTCCCCACTGGTTTCCCCTTAGCTTTTCTTCCCTTTGGTTCCAGTTATTGTTACCCCTGCCCTCCCCCCACCCTTCCCCCAACTTATTTTGTTTCTCCTGGTCCCTCGATTGGGCTTGGTTGAGTCCCTTGTTTCCCTGACCACCACCTCCCCCCCACTCCTCCCCCACCCTTCCTTCATTCTGTGTTTCGGCTACCCTCTCCTGATCTTCGGCTTCCTAGTTGTTGGCTGCAACAAGTCTTGGAACAACCGAGTGAATGGATCCTACGTTTTGTGGAAACCTTCTTCCGACCCTCGGATGACAAATTTGATTTTCTCCATTTGGAGAAATTCCAACAGGTTGGACAGCCAGTCTGCAGCTTTGGGTGATGCTGCTGACCGCCAGCCGAGCAGGATTCTCAGACAGGCGATCAGAGAGGCAAAGACAAGGGCGTCAACCCTCCTACCCATGAAGAGATCTGGCTGCTCTGATACCCCGAAGGCTGCCACTCTCGGCCTGGCTCCACCCTCATTCCCACACTTTGGACATTGCCTCACAGACAGCTGCCCAGGTCCCAGCAGGTCTGGGGCAAGGCCCAAACATGTGGGTGTGGCTGGCCAGGCGTCCTTGGCACCATTCGCATCTGTCCTCCACCTCCGGGAAGAACCTGCTCATTTGGGTTCTGGGCCCTATGTACCACATTTAGCTGCCTTGCACACATGGGGGTGGAGTTAACCCTGTACAGTGCTTCACTCCAGAGCCCCCACCCTTATTCAAACCCCAAGTCCTCCTCCCATTTCTGCCTTGTCTCATCCAGTTGAGTACTGGCCTCACTGAGCAGCCGTCCATACATGTCCCCGCAGTTTCCTTTCCCTATGATGTCCACGTTCAGCAGGCCCTCTAGCAGTGACTGTCTTGGTGGTCGTGGGTATGTCCTTGTTTCTTTTCGTAGGAAGTTTTTGAGTTGTAGGTGCTTGAGTTTGTTACCCCCTGTCAGTTGAAATCTTTCTGTCAGCAATTCGAGTGTTGTTAACCTGTTGTTGGTGCATAGGTCCCGAACTGTCAGCATACCCCTGGCCAGTCTCCATCGTTTGAAGGAGGCGTCTATGAGCGCTGGTATGAACATGTGGTTGTTGCAGATGGGGGCTTTGTCGGACATCTCGGTTAACCAGAAATGCTGTCGCAGTTGATTCCATGATTGGAGTATTACCACCACCACTGGGCTCTTGGAGTATTTCTTGGGTGGGGATGGGAGTGCTGCCGTGGCTAGGGCCCAGAGGCAGGTCCCCTTGTCAAAGAACAACAACAAAGAACAATACGGCACAGGAACAGGACCTTTGGCCCTCCAAGCCTGCGCCGACCATGATATTTGCATAAACTAAAACCAAATGCACTTGCAGAGTCCGTATCCTTCCATTCCCACCCTAATCATATTTGTCTAGATGCCCCATACATGCCGCTATCGTTTCTGTTCCCACCACCTCCCCAGACAGCGCGTTCCATATCTCTTCATGGGGAAGTGGGCTGATGCCCTTGCCTTTGCCTCCCTGAGTCCTCCTCCATAAGTGCCCACACGGCTTCTGGCTCCTTTATCCACCCCTTTACTATCTTTGCAGTCGTTGTCCATTGGTCGTATTGTAAGTTTATAATAATCTTTATTATTGTCACAAATAGGATCACATTAACATTGCAATGAAGTTACTGTGAAAATCCCCTAGTCGCCACACTCCAACGCCTGTTTGGGGACAGAGGGAGAATTCAGAATGTCCAATTCACCTAACAGCATGTTTTTTAGGACTTGTGGGAGAAAGCCGGATGTAGTGATCTTTGGATATGTAAATACATGCATGGTTAATGTGCAGTCAGTACAGTCAGATGATCACTAGAGGGCAACACTAATAGGGAGTATATAAGCAAGCTCAAGCTGTTTTCCCGCTCTCTTCAAGTGTGTTGTAGCTAGAGAACAGAAGTGCAGTAAGCTCAGAGTGTAGAGTATTATACTCATTGTTAATCTAAATCAATCTTGTTTAATTTGACTACTAGTAAAACTATTGAAGAAAATAACTCATAAGTAAATTAATTAGTTACTCAATAAATAATTTGTCATCACTGGAAGACTTTAAGTATTCATCATCAAAGTTAAGTTTAACTCGGCATAAACAAATGAGGAACATATACTCCCAAGTAATATAACATGGTACCAGGATAAAAAGCTTTAAGAAAGATTACTGAAAAAATTAGGCAAGAAAAGAGAAAGTTCCAGTACCGACTATTCGATTGTGGAAGACTTCGCAGCAAACGGATCCTCGACAACAAATTGATTAGATGGACTACGTTCAAGCCAGCAGCTGAAAATTACTGGGAATTTAAATTTAAACTGGAAACTCTTTAAACAACAGTTCCAACTTTATTTGGAAGCTCATGATCTAAATACTGCTTCTCAATGCATTGCTTCTCAATGCAAGTCAACAGCGATATATCAGAATGCAACACAGAAACAATAACATATCAATGTTCGCAGCATTAATAAAATGGAAAATCACAATTCCAAAAATAATTTTTCCGCGAAGAGAATTATTATTCCCTGGAGAATACATTCTTTGTCGGAATCATAGATATAGTGGAGGAACTTCAATCAACAACAAAGGCTCCTCAGCTAATGAATTACATTGACTCTAACAGTGAATGGACCACGACAGTACAAGTGAATAATTGCCCAATATTATTCAAACTTGACACTGTTGCTTCAGCAAACTTAATGACCAGCAAGGATGGTCACGAAAGTACTTTGTTTTGAAATCATGGATGACCACAAATCTTCGCTGTTAGGTGCTCAAGCCTGCAAGGACTTGCGGCTTATCCAAAGAATCTTCATTATTACAAAAGACACATCACGATTGGACGAAGACATCCAGCAACTGCTAAGGAATGGGTACATTACCATACCAATACACAACTTTGTTCAAGAAGGATGCAAAACCTGTCATATATCCGCCAAGAGGAGTACTAGCTCCTCTGTGTGAAAGACTGAAAGCAGAATGACAGAGATTACAGTCTCACGGAATCATCTCCAGAGTCACATAACCGACTGACTGGCTCAGCTCATTGGTTTGCGTCAAGAAACCTTTAGGAGATCTCAGAATCTGTATGGATCCCAAAGATCTAAACTAGAACATCCGTAGGTAACACTACCCTATCCCCAAGCGAAAGGAGATAACTTCTGAGATGGCAAACGCTTGCATTTTTACAAAACTAGGTTTCTGGTAGATGCAGCTCGATGATTCCAGCAAACTACTCTGTACATTCAACATACCATTTTGATGTTACTGTTTGAATCAAATGTTTCTAGGGATCATCTCAGCCTCAGAGATTTTTCACCGTATTAATGGAGCAGATGACGGAGAATATTGAAGGTGTCAGAGTATATGCAGATGACATTATCATTTGGTCAACTACAGAGAAGAACATATTGCCAGACTACGAAAGGTTTTTCACAGAATATACCAATATGGACTGAAACTCAATCAGTCCAAGTGCACGTTTGCACATTCATCTTTGAATTTCTTGGATGATACAATTTCAGCTCAAGCTGTCAGGCCAGATTGTGAAAAAAATATCTGCAATACAGAGTATGCAGCAGCCGAAAGATAAAAAAGTTGTGCTTCGATTTCTTGGATTCATTAATTTCCTAGGGAAATTCATTTCAAACTTATCAACAAGAACTTCAACTCTATGAAACTTGATCAGAAAGAATACTGAGTTTGCGTGAACTCCACACCACCAGAAAGAATGGGTGGACCTCAAGCAGCAATTGATGACAGCTCCAAGTTAAACATTTTTTGATCCGACCAAACCCACAAAGATCTCGACCGATGCCAGTCAAGATGGAATTGGAGCAAGACAACCAAACAAACTGGGTTCCTGTAGCAAACGCGCCCAGAGCGATGACCGCCACAGAGTGCAGGTATGCACAAATTGAAAAAGAGTGTCTTGGACTAATCACAGGCATCACAAAGTTTGATGCCTATGTGTATGGTTTACCTACGTTCATCGTTGAGACAGATCATGGACCACTAGTCAATATCATAGATAAAAACCAAAATGATACGACACCTCGCTTGCAAAGAATGATGATGAAGTAGAGGAGGTATGATTTTACATTAATCTACACTCCTAGAAAGGATCTTGTCACAGCAGACACACTATGTAGATCCATCAATACTGAAAACTTACCTCCTGAGTCCATTACCGATATAGAAGCTCAACTACAGTTGTACAAAGAAAATCTACCTGCATCTGATGAAACGTTGAAGCAAATAAGTGATGAGACACAAAAAGATGCAACCTTGCTTAGAGTAATATATCATCTCCAGCATGGTTGGCCAAAAGGACACTCTTCAGTTCCAAAACATACAGGCAGAACTAACTGTAGTGGATGGATTGCTACTAAGAAATGACCAGACCGTCATTCCGCTAACTCTCAGGTCAGAAATACGCTGCAAGATTCACGAGGGTCATCTCGGAATCAAGAAGTGCAAAAGAAGAGCACAACAAGCTGTATAATGGCCTGGAATAAATAAAGAGATAACTGTCATGATAATGATGTGTTCCATGTGTCAACGACATCAACCGGCACCATGTAAGTAAATACTCCAGCAGCATGACATAGCTATGTCACCATGGACGAAAGTAGGCATAGACTTGTTCCATGCTGAAGGGAGAGACTATGTTCTCATCATAGACTGCTACTGCAATTTTCCTGAAGTGATGAGACTTCCAGATCTCACTTCCACATCAGTGATCAAAGCTTGTTGGGAAATGTTTTGCGAGACATGGCATTCCGCAAACTGTTATGTCAGATAATGGTCCCTGTTTGCAAGCTGGAAGTGGACATAATTCTCAAAAAGATATGATTTCAACCACATAATCTCGAGTCCGCACTTTCCTCTGTCAAACGACAAAGTAGAGAAAGGTGTGCACATTGTAAAGCAATTAATAAGTAAGGCAAGTGATTCGCAATCAGATATTCACTTGGCTTTACTTTCATACAGAGCCTCACCCTTAAGCTCAGGGCTATCTCCGGCTCAAATGCTTTCCAACCATGAAATAAGAATAACGCTACCAAAGATACAGATCAACAATCCAGATCAACTGTGTGTACTGAGTAAGATTGAACAACAACGTACCAAGCAACAAGGTTATTAGGATATGCATGCAACATCACTGAAATCACTAACAACAGATTATATTGTTAAAATTCGACATCGAGAAGGTGGATGATCTCAAACTGGAACAGTAATCAAATAAGCAGCACCATGCTCATATATAATCAAAACTGCAGAGGATGTATCAATTCAACGTTTTAAAAGTACAAATTCATCAACTTGTATTTCCTACGTTGAACTTACATCAATCTCTGAATCACCAGCCTGTGAATATCAGAAAACCAGCTGACGTTGAACAGAAGGACATTAAAGTATCAACCTATCCAAGTCAACTGAGAAGATCAAGCAGACGACGACAGAAACCAAATCATTTAAACTTAGGAACATTGGACTGATTGACTCATGACCTATGTATAATGCATGACAAACTGCATTTTTTTCTTTATGTACAATTTTCTTTGCAGCATATAGCAAATATGTAACACAAAAAGGGGGATGCAGTGATCTCTGTATGTACAAACACATGAATGGTTAATGTGCAGTCAGTACAGTCAGATGATCACTAGAGGGCAACACTAACAGGGAATATATAAGCAAGCTCAAGCTGTTTTCCTGCTCTCTTCTTGTGTGTTGCAGCTAGAGAACAGAAGTGTAGTAAGCTCAGAGTGTAGAGTATTATATTCATTGTTAATCTAAATCAATCTTATTTAATTTGACTACAAGTAAAAGTATTGAAGAAAATAACTCATAACATAAGTAAATTAATTAGTTCTCAATAGATAATTTGCCATCACTGGAATTCTTCGAGTATTCATCATCAAAGTTAAGTTTAACTCGGCATAAACAAATAAGTAACATATATTACACCCAAGTAATATAGCAGAAGAAACCCATACAGACATAGGGAATGTGCAGACTGCGCACAGACAGCGACCCAAGTTTGGAATCGAACCTGGGTCCCTGAATTGGGAGGGCGAGGTCCCTCATGGATCCCAGTTTCTTTGGGATCCTTCCATTTGCTCCCCCCACACGAATGCCATAAACAGTTTGTTCAGTGAGTTGAAAAAGGCCTTGGGGATGTAGATCAGGATGGAATCAAGAAGAGGGACCTGGGTAGTACATTCATTTTGATCATCTGCACCCTCCCCACTAGGGAGAGTGGAAGGGTGTTCTATCTCTGCAGGCCCTTTTTAACTTCCTCCGTCAGGCTGGTCAAGTTCCATTTTTGGACCCCTGTCCAGTCATGGACGATTTGGATCCCCAGGTAGCGGAATTTGTGCCGGGCCTGTATAAACGGTAGCCCCTCCAGCTCTGGTCCTTCCCCTTGCGGGCTCACCGGGAAGATCTCACTTTTGCTCGGGTTAAGTTTGTAGCCCGAGATGGCTCCAAACTCTTTCAAGAGCGCCATGATTCCTTCCATACTGCTCCATGGGTCCGAGGTGTAGAGAAGCCGGCCATCTGCATAGAATGAGACTATGTGCTCTCTTCCTCCTCTCCGGATCCCTTTCCAATTCTTTGCCGCCCTGAGTGCAATCGCTAATGCTCGATCACTAAGGCGAATAGCAGTGGGGATACCGGCCATCCCTGCCTTGTGCCTCTGTGCAACTGTAAGTACTTTGAGCTGGTGGTGTTTTTCCATACATTTGCCATGGGGGTGTTATATAGGAGTTTCACCCAGGCGGTGAACCCTCTTCCAAACCCAAACCATTCCAGTATCTCTATGAGCAAGATCCACAGCAGAAACCAGGAGCATGCAGAAGACCTGCAGCCACCCGGGGCTTGGGGAACGCGAACTCCCCTGATAAGGTCGCGGGGCAATCCTTAACCTTTTCTGTTGTATAAATAGAGCCGGCCAGTTAGGAACCGGCGAGAGAGAAGGCCAATAGCAAACTACTGGTGCTGTCTAAATATTGCAAATAAAGTTACATTTTGTTTGACTCACAAACCCGTGCTGGGCTCTTAAAGGCCCTTTGCTGCAACATAAATGCATCAGAGCAATTACAAGAAAGACAGCCACAAACCTAAATGACGTACTGGTGGTGATCACACGCCAATTTCATATTTATCGGTAGGGTGGTCTGAAAGAGCCCAAAGGGCAATGATACAAACAATGAGGCTCAGGAATTTGATGAAGCCTGAAATCTGCAAACCCCAAATATCTGCTGCTTTTAGACAGCCAGTGGAATGAATGAAATGAAATTGTTTGGAATCTGTCACTTGCTTAATGAGAAAAAGAAAATGACATTATTCATCTGTTCAATATAAGTGTAAACTGAAAACTGGCAGATGTTTCTGACATCGCTTGCAGTAACCTGAAAAGAGATGGAGGCAAAAAAATGTAAACTTCAGTGACCTTGACTTGAGATAGTAATGAGCTAGCTGGAGCAGCTGATCGTAGGTCCTGACCTACAAATGTCTTTGTTAGCAATCATGGTTATCAGCATTCAATTGAACTGAACAAAATGCTATTTAAAATCCTGAGGTTAGTATGACATGCTGCAGTCCATGGTTTGTAACTTGATCCTTGCTCTTTTCTGTATTTGCAGCTTGACTAACTGCTAACTGTCCTTGAGTCTCATTTGAAAGATAGTTAAAGCTAATGAATGTTGACGCGAAAACACATCACATGTCAGATGCAACACCGACTTTGTATTTGTGATGTCACATTAGTTCTTACGCTGAGATTCAGGTATTTTTTGCTCAATCTTTCAGAGTATCGCACAGAAAAAGAGGTTGATCTGAATTAATTAAACACTACAACCAGCATTTTAATCTGGACTGAGTATGCTCACTCATTCTCTAGGTAACAAGAGGCACAATATGAACATACACTGTAGGATCATTTGGCCCCTCAAGTCTGCTCTGTCATTAAATAAGATCGTGGCCTCAACTCCACTTTCCTTCCTCCCCTTGTTGTGTTATGTAATTTGGAATAACACAAGCTGCCACTTGATGCAGTTTTGAGTAAAAGATGCTCCAGACTTTGAAGTGACTTCAATGTGTTTTATTGAACTATTAGCACAGCTCTCAATGAGTTCGACTCTCTGCTAATCTAAATGTAGTAACTCAGTCTAACTGAACCAGCCTTGCTCTAAGCCACGTGTTGGGGTGTGATGCTGAGGATACACCCTGTCTCACTCTGTAGATGTTGGCCTCTGGAAAGAGGCGGGGTGCGAGTGCCTCTACCCTTAATATAGTGAGATACCACCCCTGAGTGTCCTGACTGCTCATTGGTGTGTCCTATTCTATGTGTTCATTAGCTGCATGTTTGCATATCATGACATCGCCCCTTTTTTTATGTTTTGTTGGCATATGTGAATGTATTTACATGTGAATGAGTCTGTCTAATGTGACTGACGGAGGACGGGGGCAGCACGGTAGCATTGTGGATAGCACAATCGCTTCACAGCTCCAGGGTCCTAGGTTCGATTCCGGCTTGAGTCACTGTCTGTGTGGAGTCTGCACATCCTCCCAGTGTGTGCGTGGGTTTCCTCCGGGTGCTTCGGTTTCCTCCCACAGTCCAAAGATGTGCAAGTTAGGTGGATTGGACATGATAAATTGCCCTTAGTGTCCAAAATTGCCCTTTGTGTTGGGTGGGGTTACTGGGTAATGGGGATAGGGTGGAGGTGTTAACCTTGGGTAGGGTGCTCTTTCCAGGAGCCGGTGCAGACTCGATGGGCCGAATGGCCTCCTTCTGCACTGTAAATTCTATGAAAAACAGAGCAAACAAAACAAACGTTCAGAAATCCAGTCTCTGAGGCTTGCGTCTGATCCTGGTCGACCGCCGGAGAGGTGGTGTGGGGGACGATGGCGCCTTGACAGGCGGAATGGAAGCCTGACTGGTGGCCTTGTGGTGCGAGGTATCAGGAGGTGGCAATTCAACATATGGAAATGGAGGAGAAAGTGGTTGCGGGCAGGCAACTTTGCGCAGTGCCCATCGATTCCTTTGCACGATGGAGCCATCAGCTATACGTACAACATAGAGTGGGGTGCGGCCTGTCGAACAACGGCAGCCGGGGCAGACCACCCACCATCTGGTATCTTGATCCTGACAGTGTCTGCTGGGGATAGCACGGCCAGATCAGTGGCATGGGTATCATAGTACTGCTTTTGACGGTCTCTGAGCTGCTGCATCTTCTGCAGCACCGGGAGGTGATCCAGATTGGGCAGGCGTATGGCTGAAAGCGCTGTCTGCAGGTCTCTGTTCATCAGGAGTTGAGCCGGCGACATGCCAGTGGACAATGGAGTCACCCTGCACGCAAGCAGTGCAAGGTGTATGTCGGAAGCAGAGTCCGCGGCCTTGCAGATGAGCTGTTACACAATGTGCTCCCCTTTCTCGACTTTTCCATTGGACTGCGGATAGTGCAGACTGGAGGTGGCATGCTGGAAACTGTGTGACCTGGCAAACGTGGACCATTCTTGACTGTTAAAGCAAGGGCCATTTCGCTCATGACGGTGATTGGGATGCCATGCCTTGAGAACGTCTCCTTACAGGCTTTGATGACGGTCTGAGAGGTGAGGTCCAGGAGCTTCAGCATTTCAGGGTAATTTGAGAAATAGTCGATGATCAATATGTAGTCACAACCATTCGTATGAAAGAGGTCGATGCCAAACTTGACATGGAGAGGTCACTATGTCATGCTGTTGGAGCGTCTCCTTGCTCTGCGCTGGCTGGAACCGCTGACAGGTTGCTCAGTTCAGCTCCATGTTCGTGATGTCCTGGCTGATGCCGGGGGAGTAAACAGCCCGCCGGGCTCTGCATCTGCACTTCCCGACACCCAGGTGTCCCTCATGAATCTGGCACAGCGCCAAGCTCTGGAGACTGAGCGGACTCACAATCCTGTCCAGCTTGAGGAGGATACCATCAATCACCGTCAGGTCATCCTTCATATTGTAAAATTGTGGGCACTGCCCTTTCTGCCAGCCATTGGTGAGGTTGTGGATGACGCGCTGCAGGAGGAGGTCTTTGGCTGTCTCATCACGGATGAGAACTACCTTCTCATCTGTCTCCGGGAGAGTGCTAGCACACAGCAGCACCTGCGATTCGATGTGCTGGATGATCTCCAGCGGCTCACTGGGTTAGGTGACAGAGTGGGACAATGTATCAGCGATGATGAGCTCCTTGCCAGGTGTGTACACCAAGTTGAAATCATACCTCCTAAGTTTAAGCAGGATTCTCTGCAACCAAGGCGTCATGTCATTCAGGTCCTTGTGGATGATGTGGACCAGAGGCCTATGATCCGTTTCGACAGTGAATATCGGCAGGTCGTAGACATAATCATCAAATTTGAGGTGAGAAGACCCAAGCACTCCTTCTTAATCTGTGCATATCTGGTTTCAGTGGGCGTCACCGCCCTTGATTCATAGGCTACTGGTGCCCAGGATGATGTGTCATCTCGTTGAAGCAACATCGCACTGATGCCATCCTGACTCGCATCTGTGGATATCTTTGTCTCCCGGTCCGGGTCAAAGAATGCCAGGACTGGTGCAGTGGTGAGCTTGGCTTTCAGCTCCAGCCACTCTGTCTGGTGTGCCGCCTTCCACTCAAAGACAGTTGACTTGTTCACCAGGTTGCGTAGGGACATGGTGTGTGTGGCCATGTTTGGAATGAACTTGCCCAGAAAATTGACCATACCGAAGATGCGCAGCACCGCCTTTTTGTTCTCGGGGACCTTCTTCGCCTCAAAGGCCTTGATTTTGTCTGTGTCCGGGTGCATACCATGCTGTGAGATCTGGTCGCCTAGGAACTTGAGCATCAATGTGCCAAAACAACATTTGGACCTATTTAACTTATAGGCCGTTGGCATGTACACGGCGGAATACCTTCTGGAGACAGGACATATGTTCTTCAGGGGTCGTGGACTATCTGATTATGTCATCCACGTACACACAAACCCCTTCAATGCCTTCCATCATCTGCTCTATGATGCAATGGAATATCTCCGATGCCGAGATGATGCCAAATGGCATGCGATTGTAGCAGAATCTGCCAAAAGGCGTGTTGAAGGTGCAGAGCCTGCTGCTGGACTCTTCCAGCTGGATTTGCCAAAATCCCTGTGATGCATCCAATTTGGTGAAGAAGCACGCGTGTGCCATCTCACTCGTGAGTTCCTCCCGCTTTGGGATGGGGTAGTGTTCCCGCGTGATATTCTTATTGAGATCCGTGGGATCAATGCAGATGCGCAGGTCCCCCAAAGGCTTCTTTACGCACACCATCGAGCTGACCCAGTCAGCCGGTTTGGTGACCTACGAAGCCTTTTTGCTGAAGATCCTTGAGCTATGCCTTCAGGCGCTCTCTCAGTGGAGCAGGGACTCGTGGTACGTGGACCACTGGCTTGGCATCAGGTCGTAGCAGAATCTTGTATCGATACGGCAGCATGCCCATCCTGTTAAACACATCTGGATACTGGGCGAGGATGTCGTCGATGCCGGCCTAAATATCCACATGGGAGGATGTTGTGGTTTAATCCCTTTGAATGAGGTTCAGCTGCTTGCAGGCGTGCGCACCTAGTAGGGATGCCCTGTCCGGCTTAACAATTTCAAAGTGTAACCGTGCTTGTGTATGTCAGTTGGATACATGCAGACGGCAGGATTCCAGTGTCTTGATGGCATTCCCGTTTTAATCCAGGAGCCTGCAGGCAGCTGGAAGGACCGTGGGGGGTTTCTTAATGCGTCTGAAGTCTGTATGTGAGAGGAGGTTGGCAGAGGCACCAGGGCCCAGCTTGAACTGGATGGGGCAGTGGTTGACCTTCATCACTGCTCGCCATTCATCCTCGGAATCCACAGCTAGGATGGACTGGACTTGCGATGAGTCTGGTGTGGCATATTCACACGTTGTAATAATGCAACACGGTATGCATTGTCCAGGCATTCATCATCTGGATCCGTTGCACTGCCAGGATCAGAATCCTGTAGGCGTTGTTGCACACTCCGGATTCGCCATCGTCGGAATTGGAAGCGCTGGCTCCTGACTGGTGGTGCAGATCTGCACAGGGCTGCATAGTGGCCTGGCTTCTCACAGTTTAAACTGCGTCTGCCTCTTGCAGAGCAGTGTTTCTTTAAATGGGCGGTGCCACAGTTCGAACACGTCATGACATCGGTGTCCTGATGCTCCATGCGTCATTGCACATGCGCAGTGCAGTTCTCAGATGTCTGCACCTGCACAGTGCAGGTTTCGGCCGCTTCGTTATCCTGTTCACATCGCGTATGCGTTGGGCCCTGGGAAGAGCGTGCGAAATGGCGCTTTCACTGATGTTGAGGCGCTGCACCAGGAGATGGTCTGAACACTCTCCGCCTCGTGGGAGGCTAGTTTATCATTTTCTGCCGCGCTGATGCCCTGGGCAGGGTAAATTCCTCCTCATCGTGTGCCAGACTCAGCTTCATTCAGTTTAAGGTGGTACATCGGGCACACATGACGACAGCGAGAATGAGTACGTTTTTCGGGGTGAAGGACAGGTGCGCGAGATGTGCAGGGAGTCCGACGGACCATGTCCATATGTTTTGGGCATGCCCGGCGCTTAAAGAATTCTGGCAGTGCTTTGCGAGGGCTATGTCCAGAATTCTGGGCACGTGGGTGAAGCCGAGTCCAACAATAGCGATCTTTGGGGTGTCAGAGGATCCGGGAGTGCAGGATGCAAAAGAGGCAGGAGTGTTGGCCTTTGCCTCCCTGGTAGCCCGGAGACGGATCTTGTTAATGTGGAGGGACTCGAAACCCCCGAGCGTGGAGACCTGGGTGAGCGATATGGCTGGGTTCCTCAGCCTGGAGCGAATAAAGTTCGCCTTGAGAGGGTCCTTGCTGGGGTTCTCCAGGTGCTGGCAACCTTTCCTTGACTTTCTAGGAGAGCATTAACATGTCAGCAGCAGCAGAAATCCGGGGGTAGGGGGGGGGGGGTGCTTATGTGGGGTACTGTTTATTTAACGTATATTCTCTGTTTGTATAATGATAACAGCCACCTAGTTTTGTTAATTATTTCCCTTTTATTTTTCTGTTATTGGTTATGTAAAAATTCTGTTTGAAGAAAGCTTTAATAAAAACAAATTTAAAAAAAAACACCCAATTGACTGATTTTACATTGCCCACTCCATTTTTTGTTCGGCACACGGGATAAATGTTGGGAGTGAGTCACGTCAGGTATGAGGAGGTGGTACAAGAATGAATAAAGCAGGTCCATGGCTGCATTTAGCAGCAGAGTTTGCTGATGAAGGTGGAAGCATTTATATTTTATTTCAACTTCTCTACCATTGTTAGGCTGCCACAACAAAGGAGTGAGAGGGAGTGAGAGGGAACGGAGCCTACAGACAGGGATATACTGAAGGTATATTGAATGTTGAGGGCTCCATCAAAGGAACCAGAGCTCACTGTCAGCCCTGACGATTGTGCATTCTGGAGGATGCTTCTCCAGTGAAGAGGAGAAGGCAACAGAAGAGGGCAGCTGTCCAGGGATAGGTGTGCATAACGATCCTGGCAGGGGTGTGACCTCCTGCTGTGCATACACCTGCAGAAGGGACAACAGCTAGTAGATCAAGGTAGGAGAATACACTAGTCTGCACACAGAGAGTGGGAAGGAAAAAGAGATCCATTTTCAGCTGTCAAAGCACCAGTGCCTCTGCAAACGGTGTCTCTCATGGGAGACAGTGACATCCCCCTGTGAAATGCTAGTTGGGGAGATTAGTTCAAATTGCATTGGTAGTCATCCTATGCTTGTCACTGTCGAGACAACAGTGGCCTTGAATTTTTATGCACTGGGGTTATTCCAGGGATCACCTGGAGACCTTTGCAGCACCTCGCAAGCCACACCATTGCTTAAAAGTAGTGACAGATGCAAAGTTCAGGTGAGCAAATGATTTAATTTGATTCAACACAGATAACATCACTCAGGCTGCAAGAGCCAGAGGCTTCCCAAGTAAAGCTGAATTCTCCAGAGTGCAAGGTATAATCCGTTGCATACATGTGGCCATTGAAATTCCATTGGGACAACCAGGGGCCTCTGTGAATCTAAAAGGTTCAGTTTGTGTGTGACAATTGCCAGGGTATTATGCAGATTTGTGCCTGCAATCCTGGGAGTAGTCATGTTTCTTATGTCCTTAGGCACTCGCAGGTGTCAATGATGTACTGCCCACCAGAACCTTTCAAAGGTTGACACTTTGGAGATAAGGGATACCCACTTAAGAGATGACCCATGACCTTGGTGAGAAATCCACATACAGAGGCTTAGATGCAATAGAGAGAGCCATGCATCTGCCAGGGCCATCACTGACCAGAGCAGTGGTCTGCTTAACATGATATTTCAATGCTTGGACCATGCCAGTGACTCTGCAATATTCTACTGCCCATGTCTCATGAATCATTATGGACTACTGGACCTTATACAACCTGACTCTCCTGAGATGGAAAACCCTAGCAGAGGATGATCTAATGGACTGAGCCGCACCTTGTGTCAAGGAGTCTTAGGATAAATCTGAGGATGTGGAGGAGGAGCCATACCAGCCAGCAGTGGAACCTGGTGCACATAAGGCTTTGGATGGCAGAGAGAAGCGGGAGTTTCTTATAATGCAATGATTTAACTAGGAATGTGGAATTCTAAAAATTAATTTACAGGATGTGAGTATCACTGGCGAGTCCAGCATTTATTATCCAATCTAATTGTCTTGAAAAGATGGTGGTGAGTTGGCTTCTTGAACCACTGCTGTACTTGTGGTGTAGCTTCACTCACAGTGCCTTTAGGGAGGGAGTTCCTTGATCTTGACCTAGCGACAGTGAAGGAATGCGATATATTTCCAAGTCAGGATGGCGCGTGGCTTAGAGGGCAATTTCTAAGTGGCGGTGTTCCAATGGGTCTGCTGCCCTTGTCTTTCTAGATGGTAGCAGTTGTGTATTTCAAAGATGCTACTTAAGGAGCTTTGGTGAGTTCCTGCAGTGCATCTTGTAGATAGTAAACACAATTACATATGTGATGCTGGAGACGTCTGGACGAAGCCAAACTGAATTATCCACTCGGCACATCTGGCTGAAGATTATTGCTAATACCTGAACCTTATATTTTGCATTGATGTGCTGGACTCCTCCATCATTGAGGATGGGGATATTTGTGGAGCCTCCTCCTCCAGTGAACAATTATGCACTACCATTCAGAACACAATGTGACAATAACATTTTTATTTTATCCATTTTATTTTATTTTATTGGTATTTCTCACACCTTAATTCCATCAGCCTGGTGCTCCCCCCTCACCTCCAGCTGTTCTAGAGAAAGTATGCTCACCTTTATGCCCATGTTCTTTTGCTTGGGATGACTTTGGTGGGTGTCCTCTGGTTACCTCACCCCTTGGCATGGTGGGGGTCTCGTGCACAACGGCAGAAGTCATACCTGTCGCTGTGGTACTCTGAGACATCAGAGTCAATGGCAGAAAGGCATAAGAGAGGCTGTCTCCATCAGAGTGCACTGAGTAGTGCCCCCTATTTGGGACAACCACTGCTCGTCCACTGTCCTAAGGTCCATTTAACACCCCCCCCCCCCCCCCCCCCCCCCCCCCCCCCCCCCCCCCCCCCCCCCCCCCCCCCCCCCCCCCCCCCCCCCCCCCCCCCCCATGCTTTCCTGAGAGGAACCAGTGCCTGACTGCAATCCCAGGTGTCTCATTCCCTTCTTAACTTGGCTGTGGGCACCTGAGCAATGGAATGCTGGTCAGAATGAATACCCCGTATCCCACCAGTGAGTTTCTGTGTTGGGCCCTCACACACACTCTCATCATTGTAAATTGCTATCCAGGGTTTAATCCTCAATTCCTTCAGATTGATTTCTTCCCAAACGCTGAAATTTTCCAAAGTCAAACACATCAATGCTCCCTCTCTGCCCCTTCTCCAATCTCTCTAAACCCCCTGCAGTGCAATCTTTCCAGGAGAGAGGCTCTCAATCTTTCCAGGAGTGATCTATGGGCTCTCATTCATTGGCTGCCGTCTCCAAAACATCCTCCTTTGGAGAGTCAAAAGGCCAGGTTTGGCACTCCCCATGTCCATGACCTTTCAAGGGCATTATGTGTCTTCTTTTGCAAAACAAGAGGGACATTAACATGAATCTTCTGTGGAAAGATCATGCTGTTATTTGTACATCAACATACACGCTGTACACACAAATGGTGTACATGCACTACTTAGCAATGATCCTGTAAACCAGCAGGTCTTTCCTTTCATTACCTCCACCCCCTCAGAATCCACCAGTGCCATGCAATGTGACATATCTGTTTCATTAGGTCTTCTGCATGAGACCAGGCATTAGGCAATCCCACATTTGACACAGACCACACCCGTCCACATTTTGTTCTGACTACAAAATGGTTGTACACTCACCTTTGCCAAATGCAAGAGGTCATTCAGCTTCATCCTGCACTGCAGCCAGATCCTTTGGACTATTCAATGGCTGCTAAGCTCCTCTGTGACCTCCATCAATGCTTCTTTGGTCTGGTGAGATCTCGTCTTGCCATCTCTTGGTATGAGGATCTTCCGCCGATCACTCACAGCCTGGAGGAGGACTCACAGGGAGTCGTCATCAAACCTTGGGCTGTCCTTGGTCTGGGCCCCTCCATTAATCTGCCTCCAATTGAATTGTCAGATGAAAGATAAGAAGATTCAACTGTGATACTGATGGAAATGGGTAGGTTGAATTTCCTCCAATGCAAAGAGGGGAACAGAGTTAAAAAAAATAGAATATGACTCTTTTTCTGAACACTTCTTATTGAGAAGGGAAATGAGTCAGGTGTGCTCAGATATTTTTCCTCCTTGGTAAGGGTCCTGATTAGTCAATGCTGGCAAAATAGACACTGTGGTGAATGTATTACGGCACCATTCACCACTGTATTACATTACATTACATTGTACTATGTTGATGTCCTTGTGGGCTCCACCTATGGACCACTGTATTACATTACATTGCATTGTATCATGTTGGCGCCCTTGTGGGCTCCGCCCCCTCGGGGGAGGTATATAGATCTGCTGCCCTGCAGGCGGCTCTCAGTACAGAGCTGTCGCAGGCAGGAACAGTTCCAGCTGATTAAAACCACTGTTCACTTCAACTCTCCATCTTGTGTGAATTAATGGTCGCATCAGACACAAAAATGGAAAAGTATGTTCTACTCCAATGCTATAGCGTTGCCCATGGATTCTGTTCTGCTTTCGGTCTTCTATTTTTTTTCCTTTATTCTTTCATGGTATGTGGGCGTCACTGTCAAGGCTAATATTTGTTGCCCACCCCTAATTTCCCTTGAAATGAGTGGCTTGTTATGTCATTTCAAAGGGCAATTAAGAGTCAAACATGTTGCTTTGGATTTGCGGTCATATGCAGGCCAGACTAGGTAAGGATGGCAGATTTTCTTCTCTAAAGGACATTAATGAAACAGATGGGTTTTTACAACAATCAATGATAGTTTCAAGGTCATACAAATTGAAACTGGCTTTTCAATTCCAGATACAGGAGTGGTTCAGAATCTGTACCCCAAGAGCATTAGCCTGAACCTTTGGATTAATAATCCAGCGATGTTACCCACTAGGCTTCCATCTCCCTCTTTTTAAGTTTAAGACACTAGTTTCTGAACAAAGTTCTCCTTTTCCAGCTGAACATGAAATTCTATCATCATATGATCATTTTTCCATTGAGGGTTTTTTACTCTCAGATCATTAATTAATTCTGTCTCATTACACATTACCACATCTAAAATTGCATGTTCTCTGGCCGGTTTACCAGATATTGTTTTAAGAAACTATTCTAAATGCACTCTATAAACTCATTCGCTAGGTTACCCTTGCCAATTTGATTCATCCGCTCTGTATACATGCAAACTATGAGCAGGAGGGGGCCATTCGCCCCAGGTTGAAACTGTGCGCAATTATTACAGTACCTTTCTCGCAGGCTTCTATTATTTCTTGATTTATTCTCTTGCCTACAGGGTAGTCACTGTTAGGAGACCTACAAACTATTCCCAAAAGTGATTTCTTACTGTTGCTATTTCTTATCTCTACCCAAATTGATTTTATATCTTGATCTTCTGAGCCAAGACCATTTCTCACTACTGTACTGATTTGAACTTTTATTAACAGAGCTTCCAACCTCCTTTTCCTTTTTTCCCTATTTTTGAATATTTGGTTCCAAGCTTTGATCATCTTATAACCATGCCTCTGAACTGGCTATTACCTACTTATTTCGATTTGTGCCATCAATTCATCTAGTTATGAATGCTGCATGCATTCAGATAAAGAGCCTTTGAATCAAGGTCCTTGATAAATATGCATATTGTTTATGATGTTTAAAGTCATACTTAACAGAAAGGTTGGACCAAACTTTCATTTTGGGGCCAGGATCCTGATGTCGGGACAATGTCCAGATTCTGACCCCAGACCTGATTGGCACATGACTGCTAATGCAGTTTTCACCAAGATGGCCAGTTAGTGGCTAGATGATGCCTTCACTGTCCAATCAGGATGGCAGACACAGTGAGGCACTAGAAGCTGGATATGGCCCTTTTTAAAAACATAAGAAATAGGAGCAGGAGTGGACCACACTGCCCATCGATCCTGCTCTACCATTCAATATGATAGATTCCAAAGATTCACAACACTTTGAGTGAAGAATTTTCTCATCTCATTCCGAAATGATCAGCCCCTTAACCTAACACCCAGTGCCCCGCCCTGAGTGCATTTTGTGCCCTTAGAACCCTAGGTGTTTCTTCCAATTTGTGTTCAACATGGAGGATTCATTGGCTGGGGGGAGGGTGGGAGTGGAGAGGCAGTGAGTGGTAACCAGAAGAAAATTTCCTTGCCCGTATTTCACCTGCGCTACCAGACTTCATGGGGCACAGAGTTAATGTTGAGAACGCTCAGGGCAACTCCATCTCATCTGTACACCATTGTTCCGCCAACTCTGATGGTTCTGTCCTGCTGGTAGGACAGGACATATCCAGGGATGCTGATGATGGTATCTGGGTCTGTAAAATATAATTACGATTATGTCAGGATGTTGCTTGACTAGTCTGTGGGATAGCTTATCCAATTTTGGCACATGCTTCCATAGTATAGATGACTTAGTAAGGTCAACAAAGCTGGATTTGCTGTTATGGTTTCATGTGCCTAGGTTAATGCCAGGTGGTCAGTCCAGTTTCATTTATTTTATACTTTATAGAAGTCTAATGAAACTGAGTGGATTGCTAGACCATTTCAGAAGGCATTTAAGAATCAACAACATTTATTGTGGTTTCTACTCACATGTGGACCAGACAAGATAAGGACCCAGATTTCCTTCCTTCCCGAAGGACATTAGTGAACTAGATGGGTTTTTACAACGATTGGTGACAATTTCACGGTCACAATTACTAAAACTAATTTTTAATTCTAGATAATATATTCCATCATAGCCCTGTCTACTCCGGCACCCATCCCTCTCACAAAGCAGGAGAGGCCAAAAACAAGAACCGTGCCGGACGCCAAACCATTTGCGATGCACCGGACTGCACACGTAGGCAAAAACGGGATCCCACTGTAACCTGGCGAGAAACCAATAATCACCACTTAAGCCCTATTTCCATACATTTGACGGGAGCCATCCCATATCCAACGTCTCCCATGATCCAGCAGCCTCCCCAGCAAGTGGTCACGCGGGTGCCGATTAATATTCCTTTTTAAAACGTGAACCTGGCAAAAGGGCTGTTGTGGGGAGCCAAGTAGGTGAGTGGCCATCTTCACTCACAAGCAATGGACCCGGGACACTGGGCTTGCTGCCCCTGTGCTCCAAGGGGGTGGGGGTGGAGATCTGAGCTGGGGGTGGTGGGGCTTGGAGCTGGAGGGGGGGGAGGGGGGGGTGCAGCCACACGCTGCTCCGCTATGCCAACCCCTGGAAATTCCGAGGGCAACCCTGGTCCTTGCCTGTCTACCACCAACCACCCATAATCCCCACTGGCCACAGAGGCCTCTGGCCATGTGGCTAAAGGCTATTGCGAATAGGGAATTGACAATCGTAGTTAAGTGAGCACTTCACACACCCCAAGTGGAATCCCATAGGTGGGCGTGCCATTTAACATGGGGGGATTAATGGGGGAATAGAAGGTCTCGGGATGAAAGACATCATTCTTTGTTAGTCCCTCACCTTCTCTAATAACTTACAGATATTGAACAATATGGATATGGACGATATTTTGGACCCCGCAGAAACTGCCCTAGTGGTGCTGCTGGCAGACTGGGCAGCCAGGCACCGGAGATGGTGGCAGCAGCAGCTTCGACAGAGGCTCAAGGCGACTGCCCATATGTCGGGCCTTGCCCATACCCTGAGGACCCGGCCGCCCATCAGGCCAAAGTGAGACCCAAAGGGGAGGCCCAGGGTCTACCAGAATCACTGGTCATTTGAGCGGATAATGGACAGCGCATGCCCTAGGAGGTTCCGCTTCAACAAGGAGACGGTGCAGCACCTGTGCCATGTCCTCGTGGACTTGCCATCACGTGGAGGAGGAGGATACCGAATCTCCGTGGCCGTAAAGGTCATCTCACCCCTGAGCTTTTACACCTTGGGGTCATTCCAGGGCTCGAGCATGGATCTGTGTGGCATCTCTCAGGTTACAGCCCACAGGTACATCCGACAGTTTATGGTTGCCCTGTTTGCCCGGGCGGAAAACTATATCAACTTTGACACAGACCAAGCCCAACAATCCCGGGCAGCAGGATTGTCCGCCATCGCTGGGGTGCCCCAGGTCCAGGGACTGATAGACAGCACGCATGTCACTTTACGCGCACCAGGCCCTCTGGGAATGCCCTACATTATCAGGAAGGGGTCCACTCCCTGAATATCCACCTCATGTGCGACCACCACCTTAGGATCATGCATGTACGTGCATGCTTCCCAGGGAGTGTGCACGTCAGCTACATCCTGGGGCAGTCAGACATCCCCGGCCTCTTTGAGGACCACTCCAGGAAATCCGGCTAGCTGGTGGAGGATAAAGGATACCTGCTGAGGACCTGGCTAATGACTGCAGTATGGAGGCCGGTGCGGTGACCCGATATAATGAGGCCCATGTGGCCACCCGGGCTGCCATTGAGTGGAGCATCGGGCTGCTCGTAATGCAGTTCCAATGCCTCGACCGATCTGGTAGTGCCCTGTAATCCACCCCCCGGAGGGTCGCCCACTATATGGTGGCCTGCTGTGTCCAGCACAATCCGACACAGCAGCGGGGTGAAACGCTGGAGGATGAGGAATATGTGGCTACCTCTGAGGAGGAGGATGAGGAGATTGACAAGGAGGCACTGAACCAGCAGCGACTGGAGGTGCATCCCAGGAGGGACTGGAGGACCAGCTGGAGGCTGCAGGACAAGCGGCAGCGTTGAGGGTCCAGCAAGCCTGCAGGGCCGGGAGGGTCTCATACTCGTCCTCTTCACAAAGAATGTTACCTGGTCTGTCAGCACTACCCCCTTTTCCCTCATTCCCACCTCTCCCGGGGATGGGGGACAGGATCCCTATGCCTGGAGAGATGGGGCAAGGGTTAGGGGGTTGGCCCACATAGTGGAAGAAAGTGACATAGGCGTCATACAGGTAGTGGTGATAGAGTTTTAATGCTACACGCAAGTGTCCAACATTGCCCCACTCTTCCGGTGTTGCCACTCCACTCTCCCCACCACCTTCTCCCTGCCCCCACCCCATCCCCCCAAAGCACACCCTCCTATACCCTACCTATCAACCTCTCACCCCTCCCCCAGTGCCCTCTGTGATCCTCGATGTGCTTAGCCTTCCTTGCTCTACCGTTCTATCTAGATGCTTCCTCAGAATCACATCGGAGGTGGAGGCAGCCTGCTGCTTACCACATCCTGTGGCCTTCGATGTCCCTAGCGGGAATCCTCTGGGGGGCTCTGGGGCTGGAGGGCCTCGGCGCACTTGACAGTGGCCCATGCACAGCCATGCCAGCCTGTTCCGGGTGTGACTGCGAGACGCATCGTCGTCAGAGGGGTAGAACTCAGGGGCGCTGGTGGCCACCGTCGCCACTCCATGGGGCGGGTCTGTGTTGGCTCCCAGCATTCCCTCCTTCTGGTCGGTGCCCATAGGGCCCAAGGGTTGACCTCGGAATGGCGGAGCAGCTGGATTGAGCCCCGGCTGCCCCTGGGTCATCTGGCTCTGGCAGCCCTGGCAGCTCCCCAATGTCTGCACCATGGCACCGATGCCGTTGATGGTGCTCCTAAATGACTGAGACAAGCTTTGCAGTGCCCCGGTAATGCCAACCTGCGACTGGGACAAGCTCCACAGCGCCTCAGCTATTCCCATCTGAGAGCGAGACTTATTCCGCAGTGCCTCATCAAGGTCTGCCTAACACTGGGCACCAATCCTCATCGAATCAGACAGTCTACCGAAGCCCTCAGCCATGGCCGTCACCGATTGAGCCACATCTCGAACACCTCCACTCATGCTGCTGATGTCGCGCAGCAGGCTCTTCACTGAGGTTGCCACCCGAACAATGTTGGCCTCGGTGCCAGCCATTGCTGGTGCCATCTCCTGCACCCGTAGTCTCTGGGACTCCTCCATCCAGCCATTCTGCACAGAAAGCAGAGATTGCAGCTCCGCAATCTGCTTCCTACATTTTGCATGGTCCACTGTGCTTTGCCTTTGCTCGGTGGTGGCAGCATGGAGTGCCCTTAAAGCTGCCTTCAGGTCGCTACACTGCTTTTTCAGTGTCTCTACCTGCTTCTCTGATTCTTGTCTTACCAAGACTGCACGCTGCACATCCTGGTAGGCTTTTTCGTATTGTACCTGGGAGCTGATCAGATGGGCTAGACAAGACTGGTGTGCCCTCTTGGCATCATCCACCTCTCTATCCTTATCTGCCAACTTTTGCCTAAATTCTGAATTCTCTCTTTCGATGTCCCTGACATCCACTTTGCTCATTCTATTTCTCTCCTCTAACTCTGCTCGGAGCGTCCTGACGACCTCCTTTGTGCCTCGCAAGTGTGCCAAGCAGGACACAATTGCCATAGGCTTACGTGCTTTACTCAAACTTTTCCTATGAATTTCAGACAAGTTCTCCCACCAAGTATGCCCTATACTCCCGGGACCTGTCTCCTCATTCAAACAAAACTCACTCCAAAGGGGCCAACCTTTCCCTTTGAGGTACTTCCTGAGTTCCAGCTCCCAAACGGGACACTGACCTACTCTGCTGCTGTTGGTCGCTGCGACCACGAACTTTTCTGGGTTCATGAGGCGTTCCATTACCTGCATGGCCATCTCTTCTATCTTATGCTCTTTTAAATTTGGAACGAGGGATAATAAGGCAGTGCTCTAAAATACAGGTACGGCTTTCGCTATTTTCCAAATTATAAACTCCCGACAGTTTGTCGCAACAAAAATCTCTCGGTTTTACCTTATAACCCTGATAGTTACGCACGCAAAAAAGCACACTTCCGAATTATGAGGATCGATTTGAACTACTTGAACACTTGTGGTTTTTCCTTTTCCCAATTGGATTTATGATTCAAATTGCTGGGTTCTCTCGGAGTGGGGGGGCCACTTCTAGTCGAATCCCACCAGAGTCGCGACTAAATGTTGCTCATTCTGGGTGAGTGTGCTTTACCCTCAATTTGGCTCTGTTTTATTCCTTAGCTCTAGAGTCGGCAGGTATCGTTAAGATACCGCCACAAGATTCAAGTTCAAGTTCAGACCAATAACTCAATACACCAGTTAGTAAGTTCAAACAAGACACGTTTATTATAATACAGTTGTCTACTACTTATGCATATAAAACTACAAGACCAGGCTAATCCTACCACTAACAGGCCAATACGTATCTGAAATAAGGGAACTTCCGGATCAGGGAACAATGGCCTCTTGCTTTGTCCTGGATCCGCAGGCTTCCAGTTGGTGTGGACTAAAGGGGTCAGGAGTGTCTACTCTCGTAGCGTGCGTTGTATGACACTTACTTGATGGAGGCTGCTGACCAGGCCTCTCCTTCTCAAGGTTCTTCTACTGCAAAGGTGTTCTGCTGGGAGGGCCGGCTGGTCAAGAAGAGCGCTGGGAGGCTGCTTAAGGAGAGCGCTGGGAGGCTGGTCAAGAAGAACGAATCAGTCCTGGGACCTGACTTTTATAGGTCCCAGGGGCTTCCATCCTTCTGGACGGACCCTCTATAAACCTGCAATCGATTGGGTCTCTTCCCAATCGATTGATTTGAATTTCCCCAATAACGGGGCTGCTCCTTGATCACCGGGCGGTTCCTTACACCTCATTGGTGTCCTTTGTCTTAGACTCCACTGGTGCCGGAATGTCTGACCTTCCATAGAATGTTTCAATTGCAGTTAACTATTGTGTCCATTGTGCCTGGGAATCACCGTGAATCGCTTCATTAATATGCACAGCTCGTTGGTTACAATTCTGTCGGGTTTCTGTGGCAGCTAGAATACAGGGCATTCTGCAGACTGCTTGTTTCTTTGCCAATGTCCATTTTACCCTGCAATCTTTGCGTTCTTCCATTTTGTGTGAGGAAGTAGCCAACCCAGGTGGCTACAGGGCGCTGCCAACTCCCCCGTGTGGCTCGGTGTAGGTCTTTGACATTCTTGCGGCACTGGAAGCCAGTCCTCCTGGTCACGCTGCCCGAACTGACAGCCATTGCCACTTCCTCCCAGGCGGCACTAGCTGCCCTGTGTCTTACCCTCCGGGACCTTCGGGAAACAGGACATCCCTCCTGGCCTCCACCGCCTCGAGGAGCCGCACCAAATCTGCATCTCCAAATCTTGGGGCTGGTCCTCTCAGTGCCATGGCTGCGAGCTGAATGGGGTTGGCTGTGCATTGCTCAACCTTGTTAGCAGGGGTGGCCTGACGAGCGTGGTCTCGGTGAATCAGCTCGCAAGCTTTCATTTGAGACGTGAAGCCTGTGGGACCTCCTTAAATTGATCAACTAACATTGTATTGCGGTGACAGTCTCGCTGGGCCGAGCGCCGGGAAGCTGGCAGCAGTTCCCACTTGCTACCACACTTAAAATCCTTTTAGAAGAATTGTGCATTTGGTTCTAACTGGTGTTTGGTTCTGGGAGAGGAATATTCTGTTGGATCAATTGTCTGCTACAATTTTTAAAAACAAATTTGGAGTACACAATTATTTTTTTCTAACGTGAGGGGCAATTTAGTGGGCCAATCAGCCAGTCTGCACATCTTTGGGTTGTGGGGGTGAGATCCACGCAAACATAGGGAGAATATACAAACTGCACACGGACAGTGACCCGGGGCCAGGATCGAACCCGGGTCCTCAGCGCTGTAAGACAGCAGTGTTAGCCACTGCAACATCGAGCCACCCGAATTGTCTGCTGCAATAAAAATTTCCTGGATAAACAGTAATTTCCTTCAACCGCCATGAATCAAAAGGAATTATCCAGGTTGACACAAACACTAAAAGACTCATTGGTTGTGACTGTATCAGTGATGGAGGAAGTGAATGTTTGTGAATGGGGTGCCATTCAAATAAGCTGCTTTGTCCTGAAAGTATCAAGCATTTGGAGTTGCACGCATCCAGGCAAGGGGAGAGTATTTAATCACACTCCTGATTTGTGCCTTGTAGATGGTGGGCAGGCTTTGAGGAGTCAGGGAGATTACTTGCCATTGGATTCCTAACCTCTGTCCTTCCCTTCATAGAATTTCATACGATTTCCAGTGCAGATGGAGGCCATTTGGCCCATCGAGTCTGCACTGGCCCTTGGAAAGAGCACCGCACTTAAGCCGACACCTCCACCCTATCCTCGTAACACAATAACCCAACCTGACCTTTTTGGACAATAAGGACAATTTATCATGGCCAATCCACCTAAACTGCTCATCTTTGGACTGTGGGAGGAAACCGGAACATCCGGAGGAAACCCATGCAGACACAGGGAAAACGTGCAGACTCTGCACAGACAGTGCAGCTCAAGCTCAAGCCAGGACTCGAACCTTGGAGCCTGGAGCTGTGAATCAACTGTGCTAACCACTGTGCTACCATGCTGCTCCTGCAGCCATAGTATTTAAATGGTTGGTCCAGTTCTTTTTCTGGTCAACGGTGACCCCCAGGTATGTTGATTATGATGGTAATGCCACTTAATGTCAAGGGACAATGATTAGGTTCTCTCTTGTTGGAGACAGTCATTGCCTAGCACCTGTGTGGCATGAATATTACTTGCCACTTTCAACCCAAACAAAGTCTTGCTGCATTTGGAAGTGGACTGCTTTAGTATCAGAGAAGTTACAAATGGTGCTGAACATTGGGCAGTCATCAGCGAAAATCCCCACTTCTGACTTTTCAAATTTTAAAAATATTCGTTCATGGGACGTGGGCGTCGCTGGCTAGAACAGCATTTATTGCCCATCCCTAACTGCCCTTGAGGGGCATTTAAGAGTCAAACACATTGCTGTGGATCTGGAGTCATGTGTAGGCCAGACCAGGGCAGGATTTCCTTCCCTAAAGGACATGAATGAACCAGATGGATTTTTACGACAATGGTTTCATGGTCATTGATTAGACTTTTAATTCCAGATTATTTTTATTGAATTCAAATTTCACCATCTGCAGTGGCAGGATTTGAACCTGGGTCCCCAGAGCATTACCCTGGGTTTCTGCTTTACTAGTCCAGTGATAATACCACTATGTCACTGGAGCATAAAATCTGGGACAAATCAGAAAAAGCCTATCTTACCAGTGGAAACAAAAGGGACAAACAAAACCTGACTTGCTGTCTCCACACTAGATGTGGAGAGACTGCTGAAGTGCTGTTGGAATTAAATCCAAACATTTAAAAGATATTCACTAACATCAGCAATTATGGAAATTAATTTAGCTGTCAACATAACTTGCATAAAGACACATGGGAGATCCACATCATGGGAAACCAAAGGGCAAAAAAACTAAATTCAGAGTATTACATTTTAGTATAGATTTTAATTAAATCTAACAATCTTTCAAGTTAACATACAGGAATTTGGAGAAAGGAGATCAGACAAAGATTAATAAAGAGATTTTGAAACCTCTCAGAAAATATAATTTTAACATTTTGTGAGATAACCTCTCAAGCATAATATTTCAGCTTAAATCCTTTTAGCAGGAAAGGAATAGGGTGGGATGCGAGGGAATGCTTATTTACCAAGATTGCTTAGCTGGCTTTATTTGTGTTGAGCTCAATTACGAATTGAACACAAATAATGAAGTATTTCTTCAGATCAGAGGAAAAATCTATCGATGTCAATACAACAAAATGTTACGAATAACACTGATGAGCAAATTGCTGTGAGAAATCCGAATTAACAACATTAATAGAAATGTAGTTTACAAAATAAGATGAACATTTCTGGTTACGAAATATTCAGTAGTGATGGCACATTAAAATGGAAGAGAGCTGGCAATGTTAAACATTTCATTCCATCACTGAAGCAGAGAGGATTCTGCAAATGCTGCCGATATTAAGTTAGAGGATAAGAAGGGAGTTGAAAGAAGGTACGAGGGTTGTGCCAGCTGGAGGGGTGGGTGGGCCATGGGAAGGGGGGAGCGTGTTGGATCGGGCGGGGTCGCTGTCGCTGCTCCGTCCTGTCATCTGGAGCGGGTGGGCAGGTTGGCTGCTTATCGGAGTGCAGCGTGTGACTCCTGGCATGGCGTTTCGGGAGGCCGGCAGGAAAGCGAGCTCGATAGCAGTGGAAGCAGCCTCTGCCCAGCCCCGGGGAAAAGCTGCGGCTGAGCGCCTCCTGCCCCCGCCTGGGACAGAGCGGCGCTGCCGGCGCCATGGAGACACCGAGCGGCACCAGGGCGATTGAGTGGAGCGGCGTGGCCAGATCGCTGGACCTGCTGGTCAGCACATACCGCCTACCACAGCTCGTCAGGCTGGAGAACGGTGAGCAAGGCCGGGGCTCCGGTCTGGCCTGGGCCGGGGAGCGGGTAGAGGGAGGTGCGCCCAGCCCGGAAAGACTGGTCAGAGAAAGGCCACAATCTGCCAATGTGAATCCATGAGAATGAGAACTTTCCGCAATCTTTACAGTGCGGGTGTGGAGCTGGACTGGCTGCGCAGATTTCAACTTGCTTCAATTGCGAGCAATCAATAGAAGCAGCAGCTCCAGACATTCATTTTAGACCGATTTCTAAACTTGATCATCTCTAGGTGATTAATCACTGGGAAATATTGTGATGTAGTAAAGGTGCCGAGCCCTGCCAAACGCAAAATTGGAGTCACTTCAGTTTGGAAAGTAATGGGAGTAATAAATTGTGGGCAGAGATTAATTGTATCTGTAGTGAGCTTGGGATCAGCCTTGGTCAGTGTGCGTGTGCTCCTGGAAGGCATGGTACATTTTCCGCAAAACATTATCAAATTACCACAGTTCATTCAAATGTTTTTCTTTTATGTAACTCCAGTTGATTCGATTGAAAGTCTGAGTAAGGTGTAACCCGCTAGATATTTGGTAACTAGTTAACTAATAAATCAGTGCATCGCAGTCCAAAGGTAGGGGGTGTTTCTCTGCCGGAAATGGAGGTTGCTGCCTATTCTGTAGTTTATTTTCCATCATGCGGTGTTGTAGATGGATCAAGCACGATCATGTGCCCTGTCGGCCCAGTCCTCAGTGTGAATTAGTTAAAACGAATCTTCTTGAACCCATTCAAGCTCAATTTTTTTGAAGATTGGAGTGGCAAGATTTTTCTATAAATCACTTTTCTAAGCATTAATGTAGAAGCAGAACACAGTTACAGGTCAAGTGCTGTTACTATGCCTGGAGGAAAGACGTTAATCTCTGCAATAGGACACAAGATTTGAACCCAAATAAGGTCTTCTAACTTTAAAAAAATTATTTCTGTCACTGTGGTATTGCCTGTTCCGACAATGTTACGTTGCCATTGACTTTAAAGTTGACATTCGAGGGCAAAATAATTCAAAATTGAATTGCGATCGAAATTGAAAAGGGTTCAAATCTGAGAAACTGTACTGATGTATATCAAGTTAACAGTTTTAGATCTTTGATTAGATACTATGTCAAATAGAGATCCTGACTTCAGTTTAGTTTGAAACACAGTTCCCTATCCCTTTTCAGGTTGTTCTGAATATCTTTAATGTGGTGGGGAAAAGGATTACAGATTGTTTACTGCAAAGTTGTACATGTTACTTTGGAGCATTCTTATTTTAATAAGATTAGCTGGGAACAGATGTAGTGTGTCCAGCTGCTCTTGTAAAAGTGTTTGAAATGGAAAGGTGTAAAAGGAACTATATCAAGAAATGGAATTTGAGTCCATAGCCCAAGTTGAGAAGCTTGCATTGGCACAAGAATAATTGGGGGTATGTATGCTGGAATTTCTATGTAATCTCAAGGCCTAATAGATTTTTAAAAATTCCTTAATGACAAAAGTATTTCCAGAAGTGAGCAATCATCTCACTGAGTTTCTCTGCAAATGATTGATCTGTGATTTGAACCCCAAAGGCTAATAATGTGCCAGTGCAGCATGACAATGGGCTAATTAATTATTTTGGTTATATATATATTTATTTTTGAAATCACAGTTTAAAGATCTTAAATAAGTTTCAAAGTCCAGACAGGAGAGTGTTTTCTACTTTTCTAATGAGTTTTCAGAACTAATTTTACCACTTTGTTATAGTTTACATCTCAACCTATATATTTTAAAATAAATATGTGGGTTATTTCTGCAGTTTTAGATTGACCAATAGGAAGCATATTTGATGAACTGATTTTAATTGAGGCTCTTTGAGTCCTTCACCTTTTCAGTTGGATGGAAATGAATGAAATGGGTTATAGTTGTGAATAATTGTTACAGAAGACCAGCAATGAGGTCATTTATTTGCAATAATAGTCAAAATGCATTTAACTATGAAGTTTGTGCAGTTTCATAAAATGTTAAATATTTTGGCAGCATATATAATCTGCAATCCTTAGTTTTAGCAAGTAAGTGTTTGCAAATTGTGGTGAATCAATCATGCTGATTGTTGTAGATAAATGGTGAGTGGCCATTTTGCTTCAGATCCTGTTTTCTGGCTAATGCCTGAAAGATTTTGGAAATCTGGACTTTTGTCTATATTTAAATATGAGCTTGGCGAATTTGAGATCTAGGTCAAAAATAAAGATAAAACAGCTATTACCTTGCTATTTCTGATATATTTCTGCCTGAGCAGGGACTCAGATAATTTTAGTAACTTTTAAAGAAACAAATTCAGTGATTTGCAGATATAAGATTTGATTTGGTTGTTTCTTGAAGCTATTTTTGTGATCACTGTTGAAATCACCAATTTCTTAATGCAGCGTCCTATGAGCCAAGTCCACGATAAACCTATGCTACAGTTATTTGCAGAGAAGACTACAGAAGTCTGTGTGGTTGGGCATGTCTTGAAGGTAATAGCTGTATGATTATTAGCTGTTTTGTTTGAACAGTTCAAAATTGGAATTTTTTGATACTCCTTAGTTGGGTGTGTCTGAGGATTTTAACACAATTAAAACATTAGAACACTACAGCGCAGTACGGGCCCTTCGGCCCTCGATGTTGCGCCGACTTTAATTCTGTGAATTAATTTAGCTGCTTGTCACTAGTTGATCTAATTATGCTCTCTGGTGAGTAATTTAGCTGCTTGTCACTAGATGATCTAATTATGCTCTCTGGTGAGTAATTTAGCTGCTGGTCACTAGTTGATCTAATTATGCTCTCTGAGTAATTTAGAATTTGCAAATATTATTTTAAGATTATTTAGGGATGTGGGTGTTGCTAGTAAGACTGGCATTAGTTTCCCATTCCTACTTTCTCCTTGAACTAAGAGGGCGTGGTTAAGAGTCAATCACATTACTGCGGGTCTGGAGTCACATGCAGGCCAGACCAGGTAAGGGCAGCCGATTACCTTCCCTAAAGGACGATAGTGAACCAGATGAGTTTTTGCAACAATTGGAAATGGTCATTATTAGACTTTTAATTCCCAGAATTTTATTGAATTCAAATTTCGCCATCTGCCACGGTGGGTGAACCCCGGTGCCTGGAGCATTACTCTGGATTACTAGTTTAGTGACAAAACTAATACACTACCTCACCTTATAACATGGCATCATGACGTTTCATGGCATCATGACGTTTCATGGAATGCTTCAGTTCTGTAGAGAAATTATGCACTTCATTTAATGTCTTGATATTAGCTGGTGCTTTAGATGTTTTGAAGCAGTGCGAGTGTGAGTTATCTTGTTGAATTTATTTGTCTGGATCTATATTGTTCTAAGTTACATTGTTACTATGGAAACTGTTTTAGAGTATTTCTTGCTTTAAAAGAAAAAAACAAAGGTGGCAAAAATCTAAAACGAAGATGGCAGAAATCTAATGAATAGCCAGAAGTATGCTGCTCTATAAATATGTTGGGCCATCATGATTGTAGTGCACCAAGCCTGATGTGCAGTAAATGCCACGGACTGTAATCCGTAACATCCATGCAGTCTCACAGTACTTGTGGTCCTTTCCTAAATGTAACATGAATTAACTTGTAGTTATGTAAAATCTTTTTTGCATCATCAGTAGGTTCTAAAATATTCCACAGCCAAAATGAGTCACTTTAGTAGTTAGTCATTATTGTAATGTAGAAAAACCTATTAATTCAGTCCATTACTGTTTTTTGGGAGTAAGGCTGTTGGATCTGCAATTATGAAGACTACATCATTAGTAATATGAACTATTATATTTATTTTTTTAACTTTCTGTTTTTGAACAAACCAAATGATGACAGATATGTACGAGAGCCCTCAATGTGTGCCTGAACTTTTCATGTTAAGAGCAAATTATTTCCATTGTTAATCAGGTTATGACATGAATAATATGTTTTGCAAATTGAACTGTATGTAGGAACAAGAATCGGATACTGAGCCTGTTGAGCCCTTCTGCCATTTAATCAGATCATAGGCTAGTTTATGGCATTGTAACACTGTGGCTTTACAGTGCCAGGGTCCCAGGTTCGATTCCCAGCTGGGCCACTGTCTGTGCGGAGTCTGCACGTTCTCCCCGTGTCTGCGTGGGTTTCCTCCGGGTGCTCCCGTTTCCTCCCACAGTCCAAAGATGTGCATGTTAGGCCATGCTAAATTGCCCTTAGTGTCCAAAATGTTTAGGAGGGGTTATTGGGTTACAGGGATAGAGTGGAAGTGGGTCAGTGCAAATTTGATGGGCCTAATGACCTCCTTCTGCACTCTATTTTCTTTATTTTGGTTCCATTTGCCTGTCTTTGATGCATTTTCCTTATTACCCTTTTGAATGAAAATCTGTCAATCCTGGTTTTGGAAATTTCAGTTGAGCAGGCATCCACAACCTTGAGAGGAAGAGCTCCAGATTTCCACTACCCTTTGAGTGAGTAGGTGCTTTTCACTTCTCAACACTCTACCTGTACTTCTTTGTTCTGGGATCCTCCACCAGAGGAAAGACCATAAACATATGAAGTAGGAGCCTCTCGGCCGTTCAAGCCTTCCCTGCCAACCATTAAGATCATGGCTTATCTGATTTTAAATGCAACTCCACATTCCTACCTACCCCGATAACCTTTTACTCCATTTCTTGTCAAGAATCTTATTTACCTGTCTTAAAATATTGAAAGATTCTGCTCCCACTACCTTTTTGAGGAAGAAAGTTCCAAAGACGCGCAATCCTCTTAGAAGGGCAGGATAATAAACGGGTGCGTATGAAAATGTCAGCAGTTGTGTACAATGCACGTTTATTCCGTATCTAGGTAGGAAATGCTACACCTGCAGACTTGAATATTTAATTGTATTTTGCTTTTTAAGAAATTACGTACTCCAGCTAGAATTGGCAACTCTTTAGCTGATCTTGTAACTTCTGACTGAGTTCTGCATGGGCAGAATGGAGATTCAGACTTTTGAATTTCTGATGCAAATCTAAAATTCTTAAAGCCATCACTTCTTATAATAGAGAAACTGAAGTGACTGCAATCCATATTGTTAATCTATAGGATTATTAAATGAATGATTTTTGAAGTCCGATAATTTAAATAGTCTCCAGGTGCTGAATATAAGAGTCACTAATAAAACCAGTGGGACATTTTTGGGTAATGACATTTCTATGAATGGTAGAATGTGGAACTCGGAATAGTTCAAGGAAATAGCAATTATGTAGAAGGATTATGTAGATGGGTTTATGTCGAAGGATTATATAGATAGGTAAACTGGAGAGGGATGGCAGGCAGCTTTTGTGAAACATAAAGTACATAGATCATTTTGGACTGAACGGTCTGTTTCTGAGCTCAACTATCACTGTATTGTTGCTTAACTCAAAATTATTGGATAGTTTTATTTAAGTATGAATCACTTTGAATTTTCACTAGTCAATTGGATATGCACAATAAAATCAGATACGTGGTTCTTATTGAAATATCTTGGAAACTATAAACAAGCCGGAGATTTTATCTTCTCTCTTCACTCATGAAGATTACATTTTCTTCACAGGGGAAACTGTGGAAGGGATTCGTGAAAATGATTTGGTTTTGCTTCATTCCTGTCGACAATGGACAACTATTACTGCTCACAGCTTGGAAGAGGGTCACTATGTGATAGGGCCAAAAATAGAGATTCCTGTTCATTATGGAGGTAAGACTCAAAGAATCCGACTGCTGCCACCAAAAAAGTTAATCTGTTTAGATCATAAGATCGTAAGAGATAGGAGCAGGAGTTGTTGGCATTGTTTGACCACGATAATATCTGCGTGTGTGTGTGCACGCATGTGTTAGTGGAACTTCATCACAGCAGAATTTGTGCAGTTCTCACTCAAAATGGATGTTAATTACAGTAGTTGTTTTAGCAGTCCCAAGAAGCTTCAATGTGACATGAAAATTACATTTGCTGAGCTACCAGCATTCATTTCTTAAAACATCCATAATTTGCTCTTTTCATGGATCTTTTGAGATGTGCCAGGCTGAGTAGGGGTGAGCAGTTGCTGTCAGATTGACTTAAGTGCTAGAATATTAGGTGGATTGGCCTTGCTAATTTGCCCCTTAGTGTCAAAAATAGATGTGTGGGCTAGGGGTTATTAAGTTAGGGTGGGGGACTAAGCTTGGGTGGAGTTCTCTTTCAGAGGATCGGCGCAGACTTGATGGGCTGAATGGCCTCCTTCGGCACTGTATGGATTCCGCGAATATGTGTAAGCAGTCTGGGTGCTCCTTCTCCAGAAAGGAATTTATTGTAGTCTGAAATATTTGGTAACATGTGGTTTACGATCACCGTCTCACTCAGTATCTTCATTCTGTGTTCCATTATAACTGGCAATAGTTATATTTCAATGATTTCATCTGATTGTGGGACTGTTGTCGTTCTGCTTGTCCTGCCTGGTCTGTATGTGACTGCAGACCCACAGTAATGTGTGACTCTGAGCTGATCTCTGAATTGACCTAGCAAGTCACCTCGGTTGTATCTTAGGGGCAATTATAGCTGGACCATAAATGTTGACCATGCCAGCAATGCCACACCCTGTGAATGAATAAATAAAATAAAACACTGCAAAAAAATTAAATGGAATCATGATGTGGTTTGATTTACTCAAAATCTTTCTAATTCGAGTGATATTTCATCTAGCTGTATTCCAAGCGGTGACAAAGTGTTTGGAAGAATTAATATGTGGCTTGAGTAATTTTACAGAATTGTGTACCTTTATCCGAGCCATATTTCACAATGATAATTTCAAATTTAGTCCTGTATATTGGTAATTGTATTATTTTGTGATATTCACCGTCGGCTGTCCCTCGAAGATGTATCAGCTCAAGCTCATGGGTTTCTGCCATGGATCTTCATAATAATCTTTATTAGTGTCTCAAGTAGGCTTACATTAACACTGCAATGAAGTTGCTGTGAAAATGTCACTGAATAGGCCAATCTTGACCCACATCTTTGAGCATATTGGGCGGGATGTCCCATGAGAGTGTGGGGTTTGCTTCCTTTTCTTTTGTTCCCTGCCTCATTATTAAACTGTTGTGACTCAGCATTTTGAATGATTGGTGGCTAGCTCCTCCCAGTCGTTAATCTCAAAGCTGCTGTGCTTCAAGGAGAGCTTCATTGTGTCTATGAAGCATTTTCTTTGTCCTCTTTTGAAATGGTGACCATTTGAGAGTTGGTAAATTTTGTGTGTGTGTGGCGTGTTTTGTGTGTGTGTATAGTTTTGCCTGAATGCTTCTGCAGCTGGCTTCAAGGAGGACACTAGCATTTGTTCAATGATCTTCCCATTGAATCTAGAGGATGCAACTCGGGCATGACTGGTGGAATTTCTCTCAAGTACAGGAGTGTGGTGATGACACCTGCTTTGTACACAGGAACTTTTATTGACTTGTGAGGTCTTTTTTGTCTTTGCTGATCCGATGTTGGAGCGTCTCATCAGTGTTGTCCTTTTGAGTGAGGTGTTTGCCATGATGTGGGAAGTGCTCAACATATTCCAGAGTATTTCCTTCAACATATATATAGGAGGTGCAATATTTTACTACCAAGTGTGGGTTGATATGAGTTTTATTCTGGCAATGTTCAAGGACAGGCTGAGTTTCTTGTATGCAGAATTCAAGAGATGGAGAGTGATTTGAAAATCTGGTGAAGAGTGGGCAATGACACTGTAAACCTCTGCAAGACAGTTGCTGTCGTTTGATGAAGTAATTGCATTCTAAATCTTTGGAGCGCAATCCACAGAGCCTTGCAGTTTACCAATTCAAATCACAGAATTGTTCCTGATGAAGAAGGAGGCCATTTGGCCCATTGTAACTGCACTAGCTGTCCAAATGAGCATTGTGACTTAGTCCCATTCCCCTGCCTTTTCCCTGTACCCCTGCACATTGTTTCTATCCAAGTAATTATCTAATGCCCTCCTGAATGCCTTGATTGAACCTGCCTCCACCGCACTTCCAATGTTTTGGCTAGGTTGCTGAATGAAATGAAGAATTCCTGGTCTTGTTCTCAGCCTTTTTCCTAGATTTTCCTGGCTACAAAGACAGCACGATAGCATTGTGGATAGCACAATCGCTTCACAGCTCCAGGGTCCCAGGTTCGATTCCGGCTTGGGTCACTGTCTGTGCGGAGTCTGCACATCCTCCCCGTGTGTGCGTGGTTTTTCTCCGGGTGCTCCGGTTTCCTCCCACAGTCACAAAGATGTGCAGGTTAGGTGGATTGGCCATGATAAATTGCCCTTAGTGTCCAAAATTGCCCTTAGTGTTGGGTGGGGTTACTGGGTTATGGGGATAGGGTGGAGGTGTTGACCTTGGGTAGGGTGCTCTTTGCAAGAGCCGGTGCAGACTTGATGGGCCGAATGGCCTCCTTCTGCACTGTAAATTCTATAATTCTATGATGTCATCACTGAGTGCAGCTGTCATAGAGTGTGAACTTGTGAATGGGAGTGAAGGAATTCAGTACAATCAGGGAGGAAGGAAACAAGTAGGTGGTTGGTGAGTGCTTTGCTTATTTATCTTTCAAAACCCATATAATTCATTAGTTATTGTAAGGTTTTGTTCGTAGTAACGTTTACTACTGGTACTAAGACTCATTGGAAGCAGTAGGGTTTATTAATTATAACTTAATTGAAATGATTAACACAATAAAGATGACAAAAGGGAGTGATTTGTTGAGACTGCAGAATGTGAAGTGCCTGCACGCCAGTGTGACCTAGGGCACCATGACTGTAGTAAGTGTCAGTAGCTTGAGGAGCTTCAGCTCGGAGTCGTTGAGCTGGAGATCGCATGCCAAACACAAGAGGGGCCAAGTTACCTGGACACTTTACTCCAGGAGATGGTCACAACCCCTGGATTAGGGTCTTCTGATTTGGGAAGAGATAGGAGGGTCTGACTGAAAATGAGGCAGGCCAGGCGATCGAGAAGATGGAAGTGGAGGAGCCTCAGCTCTTGCAGTAGGTTTGAGGCTCTTGCAGCTTGTGGGGATGAAAGTGGGTGTTACACAGTGGATAGGCAAATTGATATTGATACTGTGGTACAGGACGCCATTCAAGTGGGGGAAGTTGATAGGAATTTAGTGGGAGGCAATAGGTACGGGCACAGTTCACCGCAGCCAGGGGCTGAATCCAAATGGCCATGTTGCCTGCCCAGTGGCAGGGTTCAGGACATTTCGCGGACTGGAGAGGTGTTTGCAATGAGAGCAAGAAGATCCAGTTGTCATGGTCTAGGTTGGTACCAGCAACATAGATAAGGCCCGGACAGAAGTTCTGGTTAGGAAATATGAGCAACTAGGTGCTAAATTAAAAAGCTGAACCTCAAATAATCCAGAAATGATACCTGAGCCGTGAGCATATTAGCATTGTGTTAATAAGATTATAGAGAGATGAATGCATGGCTCTGGTGTGGGAGAAATAGGTTTTGATTCATGGGGCACATACACCAGTATTGGGGAAAGTGGGAGCTGGACTGTTTAGGTGCGTCTCACCTGAACCATGCCGGGATCAGTGTTCTGGTGGGTTGTGTCACTGGGGTGGTAGAGAGGGCTTTAAAATAAATAGTGTGGCGTGTTGGAGAGTTTTCAGAGACTGAGCATTGAGCTGGTTTTTACATGGAGGATTTTCCCCACCTAATTGCAGTTCAGCTAACAAAACTCTGGAACTCTGGTTAAGACGGCTTTACTTTCCAAGCTTGGTTGAACATACGAGGGAGAGTGATTTGGGTAAATGCCAAAACCACTCTGCTTTACATTGCTTCCGGTTCAACTGTCATACAATTTGCTTCAGGTTAAACTGTTGTACAATTTCCAAAAATTAATAGCCCATCCCAGTTGGACTTGGTCCAATCCTTGTAGCTGTAGATTTGACCTTGACCAATGAATTTTACTTTAGGCAGCATTGTGACTGCGTGATCAGCTTATAATTCAGACAAATTCTGTTCCCTGGCAATCTGTTGTTTTTCAAGACCCTCCCATCCGCTGTCTCTTGCTCTCCCCTACTCCCATTTCTCTTATCTTAGTGTGGTCCTTGCTTGTATCATTGTCTGAGCACAGGATGCTGGAGCTGCTGATCAGAACTGCTTCTTGAGCTGGCTGTGTGATTGCTGGCCTCATTGTTTCTGTCTGGTTCTGTTTGTCTTAGGAATGTGGTCAAGTTAGCTAGCTTAAATCCCATCATACATTGCAGCCACTACTATTAGCAAGAGTTTAAATACTTGTTACTGTTATGTTCTAAGAATACATGTTTAATGGTTGGATGACATGGTAGCACAGTGGTTAGCACTGTTACTTCACAGTTTCAGGGTCCCATATTCAATTCCTGGCTTGGGGCACTGTCTGTGTGGAGTCTGCACGTTCTCCCCGTGTCTGCGTGGGTTTCCTCCGTGTGCTCAGGCTTCCTCCCACTGTCCAAAGATGTGTAGGTTAGGTTGATTGGCTATGCTAAATTGCTCTTAGTGTCCAATGAGGTTCGGTGTGGTTACTGGGTTATAGGGATAGGGTGGAGGTGTGAGCTTAAGCACGGTGCCCTTTCCAAGGGCCAGTGCAGATTCGAGAGGCCGAATGGCTTCCTTCTGTACGGTATATTCTATGATTCTGTATGGAAAATAATGATTACTGGATATACTTTCTATGATTAGTTTAAATCCTCAATAAACTAACTTATGTTGAGCTATTCTTGTGTTATTCTATTCCAGTTTTAAGGGGTCTCATCTTGGGGTTTGAAACTATTGGAAGCTGGAAAAAGTTAGTGGCATAAATGTAAGATAGCAGAATATGTTGATGGGAGAACAAAAGGTCAGTGCTGAGTGAAAGCAAACTAAAGAACAAGTGACAAATGCACCAGTGGGGGAAAGCAAAGGAAAATGTAAAAGATGTAGAATCAGTTTGGGTAGATATAAGAAATAATAGTGAGAGGTCACTCGTGCGAGTAGTTTATTGGCACTTTTAAGAAAATTTACACTGTATGGCAGAGTATACAGGAAGAAATAAATAGGGTGTATAAGAAAGGTACCACAGTAATAATGTGTGACTTAAATCGACCTTTGGATTGGACGAATCATATTGTCAAAGGTAGCCTGGAAAAATAGGTTCATGGAGTGTATGCAGGATAACATCTTCCACCAATACCTTCTAGAGTCAACCAGCGAGCAGGCTATTTTAGATCTGGTAATGAGCAGTGAGACACGATTAATCAATAACCTCATGAGTGATATCAGTTTGAAGGGGGAAAGCGTGGTTTTAAGACTAGTGTTTTGAACCTGAATACAGGTAATTATAAGTATATGAAAGTGAGCTGGAAACTGGGTTGAAGGTAGGACAGTAGAGATGCAGTGGCAGACTTTTAAGGACACATTTAATGACTCGGGGAAACATCTGTCTCAATAGAAAAGACTCTTAGATGGACGCATCATCCATGGCTGAATAATGTTCAGGGTTGTGGATTGTATCAAACTGAAGGAAACACTACACAGGGGAAGTTGAGTGTGTTCTAAAGCTATCTAAAAGACAGGTAGTAAAAGTTTCTACAAATATTTAAACAGGAAAAGAGTAACTAAAGCTAATGATTTTCCTGTAAAAGAGTGAATCTGGGGACTTAATATGGCAAACAAGGAAATGGCAGAGACATTGAACAGGTAATTTTATCTATCTTTCACTATGGAAGATTTAGAAAACTGCCCACAAGCTACTTGAAAATTAAGAGGTGAACTGGAGGTGGGAATCTTAAAACAATTAATATCACGAGGAAAAAGGTGCTGGGAAAACTAGACCCAAAGGCTGACCAGGTTGCATCCTAGGGTCTTTAAAAGGTGGCTGCAGAGATGGTAGAGGCATGGTTGTAATCTTCCAAAATTCCTTAGATTCCGAAGGGGTCCCATTGTATTGGAAAATCTGTGCGGTAACATCATTCTCCAAGAAAGGAGGGAGATGGGAGATAGAAAGAGGAAACCAAAAGCCAGTTAGTCTAATATCTGTCATGGGAAAATTGCTAGAATCCCTTATTAAGGAGGTCATAGCTAGATACTTTAGGACCACCGATCAACATAGTTTTGAGCAAGAAATATCGTGTATCTTTTTTTGAGGAAGTAACAAACAAAAGGTGGATTTTGAGGAACCAGTAAATGTGGTGTACTCCGACTTCCAAAAGGCATCTGATAAGGTGCTACATCAAAGGTCACTACATGGTGTGAGAGATTACATTGGTGCAAGAGAAAACAGAAAAACATATATGATTTAAATGATGTGGAGATGCCGGCGTTGGACTGGGGTGGCACAGTGGAATCATTGGCTCTTTGGGTAAGCGTCCTCCAACACATGACAACACAGAATTGCCGAGCAGAAACTGATAACTAAGTTCCACAGCCATGAGTACACCTCAACCGGAACCTTGGATTCATGTCTCACTACATTTAACCCCACACCATCTGGCCTGGGCTTGCGAAATCCTACCAACTGTCCTGGCTTGAGACAATTCACACCTCTTTAACCTGTGATTATCCCTCTCTCCAGTCGCACCATCTTGACCTGTAAAGACTTAATTACCTGCAAAGACTCTCATTCAAAGTATCATCTTGCATCATTGGCTTTGTTTTTATATGCTGTGTTTGTGTAACCTACCTCTTCACTCACCTGAGGAAGGAGCTGCGCTCTGAAAGCTAGTGATTCCAAATAAACCTGTTGGACTTTAACCTGGTGTTGTAAGACTTCTTGCTATAATTTAAATGGAAAGAGACTGTTGAAGGACCTATTACATGAATCACAAAGAGTTAGTATGCAGGTACAGCAAATTATTAAAAAGGTTGGGGAATGGAACATATAAGAGGCACGTTAGTGCAGCTAGTGAAACGACATCTACAATATTATGTACAGTTTTGGTCCCGCGAATTTAAAGCCAAGACATAATTGCATTAGAAGCAGTACTTTGCTTGATTCCTGGGATGAAGGAGTTATCTTATGAGGAAAGGTTGAACGAGTTGGGCCTATACCTATTGGAGGTTAGAAGAATGAATCATAGAAGTGCAGAATAGTGATCTTATCGAAACAAGTAAGATCTTGAGGGAAATTGATAGGGTGGTTACTGAGCAGATGTTTCCTCTGCTGGGGGAGACTATAATTAAGGACACCGTTTAAGAATAAGCGTCACCCTTGTAAGACTGAGCTGAGGAGAAATGTTTTCTGAGGGTCGTTTGTTGAATTCTCTTCATCCAGAAAGCAGTGAAGGCTATGACATTGAATTTGTTCAAGGCAGAGTTAGACAATTTTTGATCGTTAACTGATTCAAGGGTTATGGGGTTGGGGGTGGGGGGGGGGGGGGGCGAATGGACTACTACTCCTCTGGAAGGACTAAAGTGACGTTGTCTCTGGAAAGAGTATCCACGGGAAATAGGTGATTCAGGAGAATGTGTGACAGTGGTTTCCTTGCTTTGGATAAGATAAATAATTTGAATAGAATGATTTATCTACCTGCTGGAAGATAGTTACAATTATTGCATTCCTAAAATCGTGGCAGTTGTTGTTCCTCCCAAAACCACAGGATGAATGCATGGGCATGCAGTCTTGTTATGAGCAAAGGCCCACTAGCTTTGAACATTCAGCTGGAATAGCAATGTGGCCGCAGGCTTTGTTGTTTTCATCCTCTGACTGCAGCTCTCCTCCCATCGATGGTGGTCCATCTATGGATTCAACAACAGGGTGGTGAGGGATAGCCTGGATAGTATCAGCTGCCACTTTGGAATCAAGGTTATAGAGTGGTTCAAAATGTTCTTTCCAGCATTGCTGGATGGCGTTGCCATCCTTAATAAGGAAAACACCATTTTGTGGGCGAAGGGAATTTTGTCAATTTGGTTTATACATAGCCTGGTGGGTTCAAAAAAGGTTTGCATGTTCTGATAGTCAGCATATTGTTGGATTTCCCAAGCTTTCTCTTCCACCATTTGTCCTTTGTCTTCTGGATTTGTATTTGGGTGTCAGCTTTGGATTATTGGAATGTGATATTAAGGAAGTTAAGTCAGATAAAATAAGCAATTCGGAGAGGTGAATAGTTTACATATCTTCCAGCAGTCCGTTGAACCAAGATCAGTTTGATATGAAACTGTGTTTACTTGATCTAATTAGAGTGCAGTGTTAGACGTATTCGATGCTGTGGTAGGAAGAGACAAAAGTTCTGTTCCTTTTTCACCAACACACCTTTATTTCTCCCAACAGACTCCGCACAAAACTCTATACATCACCTGCCCCAAAGGCCACCTGAAGCCCCTTTACATATCAGTGCCAATTATTGGACACTTAACATAAATGAGAAAACTAATTGCAATGTCTCTTAACCCATTACTTAACATGCAGGAGTTTCTTATGTGAACATATTTTAAGTTACTCTGTCCCTTCATATTTGGAGGCAAATGTTTTGTGCTACCAGTGAACAGAGTCCAAACTTTCACAGCTGATGAGTCACTACACTGTGGCCTGCAGAATAATGAAACTGGGTTTCCTTCAATGTGTCTGTGATGGAGATTTCAAGTGAAATTCAGCTCCAGCACAATTGCGACCAGTCTGGCATCATTTGTTGAAACTGGCTCAACTTGCTGATAGTTGGTTTTGAGGGACTCTTTTGTTTATTTTCATTTATATTCACTGTTTGTGGACATGAGATCACTTTTTGTATTTTTGTTCCAGTGACTTTCTTTTGACACTCGTACGTACATAAATAAATTTGGTGACTGATGAAGTTTTTTAGATGTCTATTTCTGGTACAACCTCACTCATTAGCTGTACCAATTGACCACACCCCCAGGGCAGTCTTTTCATCTTTTCTATCTACAGAGCAATAATAATGAGGGACTTCAGTTATCCTAATATAGACTGGGACAGTAACCGTGTGAAGGACAAAAGGAGTGGGGGGTGGGGTTGGGGAGTGAGGCATTCCTGAATTTCACATTCTTGAAATGTGCACCAGAGAATGCTCTTTATCAGTTTGTTTGCAACCCAATAAGTGGTTGGTCTAAAACTGGGGCATGAAATGAGGCAAAATAGGTGTGTTTTAGTGGGAGAGCATTTTTGGAGCAGTGAGGAAAGAGATGAGGAGTTGGATTAATTAGATAGATTTATTCAAGAGCCAGTTCAGGTATGATGGGCTGAGTGCTCTCATTCTATGACTTTTGTTTGAACTGCATTAATTTAAAAGATTATTGCTTGAAATTGTAGAAACAGTTTTGTTTCTTACCAGGAGCTATTGCTGTAGCCTATTGGACAATTCTCCTGAGGAGGGATGTGAATCGCTTAGTTTTACCATTCGTTCTGTGCACAACCAAGTGTGAAATTGTGCCAAATGGAGTAAAACTTTTCAGGAACATTTCCACAAAAAAAATTTCTGAACCCAAATTAAAAGAGGGTTTTCTAACTGTCTTTGAAAGAGTATTGTGCATTTGCGAGCTGTAAGGGTCCGACATGAATTGACCAGTTTTGGTATAATTCTTAGTGGACATATGTCTTCAGTGCAGAATCGACTTACTTTGGCACTATAGGGTAGCAGAAATAGTTTACTGTGTAGAAGAAATCATCTTCTGAGTTTGCCCTTAAACAGTCTGAGACAGAAAATGCTCATCTTTATTGAGCATCTAATTGCACAAGTTGAGCGTTGGTACATAGTATTTAGGGTATGCATTGATGCTGTGCTTGTTAGGTGAATTGCACATTCTGAATTCTCCCTCAGTGTACCCGAACAGGCGCTGGAGTGTGGTGACTAGGGAATTTTCACAGTAACTTCATTACATTGTTAATGTAAGCCTACTTGTGACACTAACAAAGATCATGATTGTAAGCGCAAAAAGATTCTTGAGAAGATTTGGAGTGAGACTACCGTCTCAACAACATAATTGCATTTATATAGTACTCTTAACGTAGTGAAACTTGTCCAGGTGCTCTAAAAGGGTGTTTAGCAAACCATATTTGACACTGAACCAGAAATATGTGTTGAGACGTAAGTTTTAAGGAGCAGTGTGAATTAGAGGTAAATTCAGAACTTGGGACCTAGGTGGCTGAATGCATGATGCACCAGTGGTGGAGCCAAGATCATTGTGTATGCACAAAAGGCGAGACTTGATTGAGTTGGTAACTGAACTGGAGAAGGGCAATTCCATAAAAGGATTTGAAAACAAGAAGAGAACTTTAACGTTTGTGTTGTTGCTGAATACAGCCCAGATAAATGGGGAGAGTTAGCAGCAGGAAAGCTATGCTGTGAAACCACCTGCCGAAATGATGCTTGACGTGCAGGCATGATCAGCTACCATTGTAGTGACCCCATGTAACCTAGGAAGAGCCAAAAGAGGAAAGGAAGACTTGCTGAATTGAGCGCTGATATGAGTGTGAGAGTATTGGGTTGATGGACGAACAAGACTTGGTGCAGAATTTTGGAGGACCTCAAATTTGTAAGTTTGGAAGCTGGCCAAAGACATTATTGGAAAGGTTGATTCTAGGACTCAATGATTTGGATGGAGGGGTCAAATATACAGTCGCTAGATCTGCTGATGACAACAAGGTAGGTAGGAAATTTAGTTGCTCAAGAGATGGCAGAGTCTACAAAGGGATAGAGATGGATTAAGCGAATATGCAAACAATTGACTGATGGGGCATAATGTGGGGAAATGTGAATTTGTTCCATTTTGGCAGGAGGAATAGAAAAGCAGTATATTATTTGATATTTTATATTTTTATTGTCACAAGTAGGCTTACATTAACACTGCAATGAAGTTACTGCGAAAATCTCCTAGTTGCCACATTATGGCATCTGTTGGTGTACACAGGGAGAATTCGGAATGTCCAATTCATCTAACAATCACGTCTTTCAATTATTGTGGGAGGAAACTGGAGCACCCAGAGGAAACCCACACAGACACAGGGAGAATGTGCAGACTCCGCACATACAGTGACCCAAGCGGGAACCTGGCACTGTGAAGCAACAGTGCTAACCACTGTGCTACCGTTGCGAGAGATTGCAAAACTATGTGGTACAGATGGATCTCGGTGCTTTGATGCATGAATCACAAAAAGTTAATATGCAGGTATGGCAAGTGATTATGAAGGCAAATTGAAAGTTGCTGTTTATTGGGGAATAGAATATAAAACTAGGGAAGCGCTCTGCAACTGTGATTCCACATATGGAATATGGTGTAATAATAATAATAATCGCTTATTGTCACAAGTGGGCTTCAATGAAGTTATTGTGAAAAGCCCCTAGTCGCTACGTTACAGTGCCTGTTCGGGGAGGCCGGTACGGGAATTGAACCCGCGCTACTGCCCTGTTCTGCATTACAAGCCAGCTTAGCCCACTGTGCTAAACCAGCCCCTACAGTTTTATTCTCCTTATTTGAAAAAATATAATTGCAGTTCAGAGAAGGTTCACTTGTTCCTGGGCTGAAGGGATTATCTTGTGAAGAAATGCTGAACAACTTGGGCCTATATCCATTGGAGTTTCGAAGAAGGAAAGATAATTTTATTGAAATGTAAAGATTCTGAGTGAATTTGATAGGATGAATGTTTCTTCTTGCGGGGAGATTAGAACTAGAGGACACAGTTTGAGAATAAGAGGTCTACCATTTAAGAAAGAGATGAGAAATATTTTCTGAGGACTTTGGTGGAACTCTTCCCCAGAAAGCAGAGGAGCCTGAGTCATTAAATTTCTTCAGGGCTGAGTTAGATAGATTTGTGATAGACAATGGAGTCAAGTGATAGTGGAAATTAGAACACAATCTGGTCAACCATGGTGCTATCAAATGATGGAGCAGGATTGAAGATCTCCTCTCCTGTTCATTTTCAATATGTACATTTGTCAATTTTTCAAAACAACCACTAAATCAAATAGGCAGTATATTGTGGCAAGAATCAAAATGGGTGAACATTTTGGAAAAATAATTGTTTAAATGCTTATTAATATGGTTGCATATGTTATGAAGGTGGGATTGCAGCAAGTTCATGACAGCACCTGGCAAACCCACAAGTCTGGCACCAAGATTGACAAGAACAGCAGATGCATGGCAACGCCATATGCAAGCTCCTCCCCATCTTGCACGCCATCTGACTTGGAAATATCTCACTTTCTTTCATCCTTACCGTCTCTAACTGCATAGTGGAAGTTCCTTCAACACAAAACACTCCAGTGGTTCAAGAAAGTGGCTTACTGACACCTTCTCGAACAGTTAGAGGTGGCAATAAATGCTGTTCTTACCAGTGACACCCATATCCCATGAATAAAGAAGGAAAAGAGGAGGATTGGGTGTTTGTACATTTGAACTTCAGCACTGATCCAAGTGTTTATTTATGAGATAAAATTCCATTTGCTGTAATTGGTGCCATTGCGAAACCATATTCACTGGAGGTGTTGAGTTTCGGATGCATGACTTTAATTTCAGGTTTACAGGTGTGGCTCTTTAATGTAGGTGGTAGAATTTGCTTCTGCTGTGTTGTCAGACTGCATCTGCAGCAAACGGGGTACATTTGAAATTGTATTTTTGCACTGTTAAACAATTGAACACTTAATTTGAATGCTGTTGATGCTTCCAGATTCTAAACCGACCATATCCAAAGAATCTATAGAATGCCTGTGTGCAGAAGGAGGCCATTCGGTCCATCTGGTCTGCACTGACCCTCTGAAAGAACACCCTACCTGGGCCCACTCCCCAACCCTATCTCTGTAACCCCACCTAACCTGTACAATTTGTATACTAAGGGGCAATTTAGCAGAGCCAGTCCACCTATCCTGCACATTTTTGTGCTGTGGGAGGAAACCAGAGCACCTGGAGGAAACCCAAGCAAACACTGGGCTAACGCACAAGTTCCACATACAGTCAACTAGTGCTGTGAGGCAGCAATGCTAACCATTGTGCCACCGTGCTGCCCAAAGTGCCAGTTTTTCTGAAATTATTTCCTGTTTGCCACTGGAGAGTCCGAGCGAATGGTAGGGTTATCCATAAAACAATTGATTGACACAATGTTGCATTGTTATGAGATGCGCACAATATTGCCTACGAGAGATGAAATGCTGTTTCATTTTTACTTTTTCCACAATGTTCCCAAAGAACACTTTTCAGCTGCGGAGCAGGGGTCACCCTCTTTGTTGAGAATGTTCCCACACACGTTTTGGTTCAACTGGTTAAAGCAGTAAGCAGCTGAGTTACATGCACTAAGAAGGTTCCTTAATTGCCCTGGAGAAGGTAGTGGTGAACTGGCTCCATGAACCACTGCAATCCATTTGGTGTGTAGGTATCTTCACAGTGCTATTTGGAAGCAAGTTCCAGGTTTTTGACCCAGTAGCGTAAAGAACCAGTGATGTAGTTCCAAGTCAGGAATGTATGTGACTTTGAAGGAAACATGCAGCTGGCCTTCTAGAATGTAGATATTCTGGTTTGGAAAGTGATTTTGAAGGAATTTTGGCAAGTTGCTAAAATGCATCTCATGGAAGGGACATACTGTGGTCACCACGCGTTGGTGTTGGAGGGAGTGAATGTTTAAGGTGGTGGATAGGATGCCAATCAAGTGGGCACTTTTATTCCAGGGTAGTGTTGAGCTTCTTGAGTGTAGTTGGAGTTTTACTCATTCAGGCAAGTCTCTGCTGATTTGATCATCCTCAGCTCGGCTGCTGAGGATCTATTTTGCCTAGACAGCTTTAAAATGGATGTCGGCAGTCAATATTGCCTGTGTTGCATGACATTCTAAAAAGAGACAGGATTAATTAATAACCTCATAGTGAAGGAGCCTCGAGACGATAGTGACTATAACATGATAGTATTTGAATGGGAGAAGTGCGAGTCTGAGACTAGTGCCTTAAACCTGAATAAAGGCAATTATAAAACTATAGCCAACGTGAATTGGGAAGCTATATCTAAAAAGTAGGGCCACAAGAGGTGCAATGGCAGATTTTAAGGAGATATTTAATAACTCGCAGCAAAGATTTATCCCAGTGAGAAAGATCTTTGAGCAAGATGCATCGTCCGTGGCTGAAATAAGGAATCTAAGGATAGTATCAAATTGAAGGAAACGCTGTAGAGATCTGCAAAGATTAGTGGTAGGTCAGAAGATAGGTCAAATATTAAAAACCAACAAAGAATCACTAGTTAAAAAATGGAGGAAGAAAAAGACGTATGACAGCAACCTAGCTAGTAATATTATAAATGTTTATGCAGGTATTTAAGTAGGAAAAGAGTAACTAAGCCTAGTGTTGGTCCTCCAGAGAGAGTTTGGTGAATTTATAATGGAAAACAAGGAAATGGCAGGGGCATTGAACAAGTATTTTGTGTCAATAGATGACTTGGAAAACTCCCAAGAATACTCAAATCAAGGTATGAATGGGAGAGAAAAATCTAAAACAATCACCATTGTGGCCTTCTAAAATGGCCACCCGCAAAGAATGATGGGAAATGTGGTCAGCTTTGGGACACAGACAAGCTGCAGCTTGTGTTATTGCAAACAACAACTCAGACATATGCAGGAATTCACACTTGCAAATGGACCATTCAAGGCAATTAAAGTAACAATGGGGCCATCAGGTCAATCGCATCATCTTCCAGAGTAGGTGGCACCGAGCCCCTGCTTGGAGCCCTCCCAGGATTGGCCACTGAGTGCCCACCCCAAAAGTGATGTGGCAGCTCCTGATTGGATCTGACCAATCAGAAGGTGGAGCCCTGAGGTATTGATTAACAGTGACCCAGATACCACCCACAAAAGGGGCGGGGAAAGCCAGTTGAAAGGCCATGCTGCCATGTTTTCTGTCTCTTTTGGACTGGCTCTGTCTACCAACTGCAGCCCACTGACCAGCCAAGTTCAAGGACCCGTGACCTCCACCTGAAGACGACACTCAGCCTAGACCATCCAGCTAACCTCCAGCCGCCACACGTGAGGAACCAGATAAAGGCCTTATCTAACCTGCACAGAGCCGGTCACTTGGAAGTTAAGTAAAGGCCGTTTAAACTGATAGATATAGTCTAGTGTGTAGCAGTGTGTGATTTATTAAGCATAGAACTGATCCTATGTTCTATAATAAACTGATTAGACTAAATACTTGTGTAGTCATTTGTCCAATACACGCAGCGCACTTGCACACTGATTATTATTAATAGCAATAAAGATAGAAGTCAACGCCATCATTAGGGAAAAGGTGCTGGGAAAACCAATAGACTTAAAGGCTGACAAGTTCCCAGCACCAGATGGCCTGCATCTTCTGGTCTTAAAAGAAGTGGCTGCAGAGATGGGAAAGGCATTGGTTATAATCTTCCAAAATTTCTTAGATTCTGGAAGGATCCCAGTTGACTGGAAAACAGCTAATGTAACACCTTAATCAATAAAGGAGAAGATAGTAAAGAAACATGGGCCAGTTAGGCTAATATCTGTCATTGGGAAATTGCTAGAATACGTTATTAAGGAGGTTATAGCAGGAGATTTAGGACTTCCGGTGGCTGTGATGACGTAGGAAGCCACACATTTGGGAGCTCCCAGTTTAAACGGACCTTTAGGCTCTTTTTAGAGCCCAAAACGGAAATTTTTCGACGTCTCCCGGTGGGGGAAGGTGTGCTGAACGACTTTCCCCGCAGTTCATGACTCGAACTCGGAGTAGAAAGGGGGAAAAAGCAGCAGCAGCTCCCCAGAAAAAACGGGGGAAGGGATCTAAGATGGCCGCTGGCAGAGCTCCAGAGGAGTACAGGCTGTGGGCCCAGGAGCAACTAGCTGCTCTCATGCGCTGCTTCACAGACTTCAAAGCTGAGGTGCTGAGCTCTCTGCAGGAAACAAACAGAAGGCTGTCAGAGATTCAGACCACCCAGGGTGCTGCCATCAAGGAGTTGCAGACGCAGGCCACTGAACGAGAGGAGGAGGCCGTGGTCCTCGTGAGTAAGGTGGAGGGGCACGAGGCACTCCACAAGAAGTGGCAGGAACGCTTCGAGGAGCTTGATCACCGCGTGAGGCGGAAAAACCTGCGGATCTTGGGCCTTGCGGAGGGGCTGGAGCGGTCGGACCTGACAAACTACGTGGCTATAATGCTGAACTCGCTAGTGGGGGCCGGGTCTCTCCATCTGCCCTTGGAGCTGGAGGGAGCGCACAGGGTGCTGGCCAGGAGGCCCAAGGAAGATGAACCCCCGCGTGCGGTGCTGGTGAGGTTCCACCGGTTCAGTGATCGGGAGTGTGTGCTGCGCTGGGCCAAGAAGGTGAAGAGCAGCAAGTGGGAGAATGGGGCAGTACGGATCTACCAGGATTGGAGTGCGGAGGTGGCTAAGCGGCGGTCCGGATTTAATCGGACGAAGGAGGTGCTTTACAGGCAAAAGATAAAGTTCGGAATGTTGCAACCTGTGGGTAACTTATTCGGACCGGCACTATTATTTTGATTCCCCGGAGGAGGCGTGGACCTTCGTGCGGATGGAGAAACTGGACTTGAACTAGGGGTTGGGGGTTGCGGGGTCGGTTGTAATATTTTAGTGCTGGATTCTGCTGTTGCTGTGTTCTCCTTTTTGTTTGTACTTTTACAATTTTGATATGGTTATTTACGGGGCTGTTGTTCTGCTATGTTTTTTTTTGCTGTGGGGCACTGTTCGAGTTGTGTATCTTGCGGGGAGGGGTGGGGGGGTTTGTTGTATTCTATGTCAGGTTGGGGGTATGGAGTGGGGCTGGTATTTGGGAGCTGCGTCAGAAGGGTGTGGTGGGGCAGTGCGAAAGCGCGGGCTTTCCTCTGGTTTCCCGCGCTGCGGGGCTGGGGGGCGGAGACTGTGACGGGGGGAGGCGGGTTCTTCCCCGCGCTGGAGCGGTGCCTGGAGGAGGGATAGATTGGGGGATGATCCCACTTTGGGAGGGGTCGGGTTATTGGCGGGAGTTTCCGGGGTCAGCAGAAGTTAGCTGACCCACGGAAGTACAATGGAGGACAGTTCGCGGCTGGGAGGGTTCCTAGCCTGGGGGGGAAGGGAGGGGGGGGAAAGGGGAATACCGGGTTGCTGCTGGTAGGGTCAGGAAGGAGCTGGTGGGGGCTGGGGGGACAGAGGTGAGGTGTTGTCGCCGTGGGAACTGGGTCGGGCAGGGGGTGCTGGCCTGGGGCGGGCAGTCGACGGGCGATGGCTAGTCGACATGGGAGGGGGGGCGGGATGCCCTCTGATCCGGTTGGTCACCTGGAATGCGAGAGGGTTGAATGGGCCAGTGAAGCGGTCGAGGGTACTGGCTCATCTGAAGGGGCTAAAGGCAGATGTGGCAATGCTTCAGGAGACCCACCTGAAGGTGGCGGACCAGGTCCGCCTGAGGAAGGGATGGGTGGGGCAGGTTTTCCACTCTGGGTTGGATGTGAAGAACCGGGGAGTGGCGATTCTGGTGGGGAAAAATGTGTTGTTTGAGGCATCGGAGGTGGTGGCGGATAAGGGGGGCAGGTATGTCATGGTTAGGGGCAGGCTACAAGGAGAGAAAGTGGTACTGGCTAGTGTGTATGCCCCAAATTGGGACGATGCGGGCTTTATGAGGCGTATGTTGGGACGTATGCGGGACCAGCGCCCGTTGTGGCGGTTGGATGTGGGGTTGTTGGCGGAGGAGGAGGTGTGTAGGAGGGTCCGGGCAAGTATTGAGGGTACCTCGAGGTGAATGATACGGGGGAGGTTCAGGTGGGGATGGTCTGGGAAGCCCTGAAGGCAGTGATTCGTGGGGAGCTGATATCCATCCGGGCACACAGGGAGAGGAGCGAGAGGGATAGACTGGTGGGAAAGATGCTGGAGGTGGACAGGAGGTATGCAGAGGCACCAGAGGAGGGACTGTTGGGGGAGAGGCGCAGCCTGCAGGCTAAATTTGATTTGCTGACCACTAGAAAGGCGGAGGCACAGTGGAGGAAGGCACAAGGGGCAGTGTACGAACATGGTGAAAAGGCGAGTAGGATGCTGGCTCATCAGCTCCGCAAGCGGGATGCGGCTAAGGAAATTGTTGGAGTGAGAGACAAGAGTGGGAATGTGGTGCGGAAGGGGGTAGAGGTGAATGAGGTCTTCAAGGACTTTTACGGGGAACTGTACCGGTCGGAGCCAACGGGGGAGAGGAGGGGAATGGAGAGGTTCCTTGACGGGCTTTCTTTCCCGAAGGTGCAGGAGGAGAAGGTGGAGGGGTTGGGGGCGCCGATTGAGCTGGAGGAGCTAGTTAAGGGGATCGGGCAGATGCAGTCAGGGAAGGCACCGGGGCCGGATGGGTTCCCGGTGGAATTTTATAAAAAGTTTGTGGACCTAGTGGGCCCCTTGCTGGTGCGGACACTCAACGAAGCGTGGGATGGGGCTACTTTGCCCCCCGACGATGTCGCGGGCGCTGATCTCGTTAATTTTAAAGAGGGACAAGGACCCCCAGCAGTGTGGTTCATACAGGCCCATATCTCTCCTCAACGTGGATGCTAAGGTGCTGGCAAAAATCCTGGCCACCAGGATAGAGGTCTGTGTGCCAGGGGTTGTGCACGAGGACCAGACAGGTTTTGTGAAGGGAAGGCAGCTGAACACGAATGTGCGGAGATTGTTGAATGTCATCATGATGCCGGCGATTGAGGGGGAGGCAGAGATAGTGGTGGCGCTGGATGCAGAGAAGGCCTTCGATAGAGTGGAGTGGGGGTACTTATGGGAGGTGTTGGGGAGGTTTGGATTTGGTGAAGGGTTCATTAGATGGGTACGGCTGCTATATGAGGCCCCGATGGCGTGCGTGGCCACGAATAGGAGGAGGTCGGAGTACTTCCGGCTTTACCGAGGGACCAGGCAGGGTTGCCCCCTGTCCCCCTTGTTGTTTGCTCTGGCAATCGAGCCGCTGGCGATGGCGTTGAGGGATTCAGAAAGGTGGGGAGGCTTGGTGCGAGGTGGAGAGGAACATAGGGTGTCGTTGTATGCCGATGACCTGTTACTGTATGTGGCGGACCCGGTGGGAGGGATGCCGGGGGTGATGGAGTTGCTCGCTGAGTTTGGGACCTTTTCAGGTTATAAATTAAATTTAGGCAAGAGTGAGGTGTTTGTGGTGCACCCTGGAGACCAGGAGGAAGGAATTGGTAGGCTCCCGCTTAGGCGGGCAGGGGAGAGCTTTAGGTACCTGGGGGTGCAGGTGGCCAGGGACTGGGGGACTCTTCACAAGCATAATTTCACCAGACTTGTAGATCAGATGGAGGAGGAGTTCAAGAGGTGGGACATGCTGCCATTATCGTTAGCGGGGAGGGTACAGTCCGTAAAATGACGGTGCTTCCGAGGTTCTTGTTCCTCTTTCAGTGCCTGCCCATCTTTATCCCCAGGGCCTTCTTTAGGAGAGTGACTAGCAGTATTCTGAGCTTTGTGTGGGCGCATGGGACTCCGAGAGTGAAGAGGGTGCTCCTGGAGCGAGGGAGGGATAGAGGCGGGCTGGCGCTGCCCAACTTTCTGGGGTACTTTTGGGCGGCCAATGTGTCAATGGTGCGTAAATGGGTGATGGAGGGGGGAAGGGCGGCGTGGAAAAGAATGGAGATGGCGTCATGTAGAGGTACGAGCCTGGGTGCCATGGTAACGGCGCCGTTGCCGCTCTCCCCCAAGAGGTTTACCACTAGCCCGGTGGTGGCGGCGACCCTAAGAATCTGGGGACAGTGGAGGCGGCATAGGGGGGAAACAGGGGGCTCGATGGAGGCTCCACTGGGTGGCAACCATCGGTTCATCCCGGAGAACAAGGATGGGGGATTTAGGGGGTGGAAAAGGGTGGGCATCAGCAAATTGAGGGACCTGTTTATTGGTGGGAGGTTTGCGGGCCTGGGGGAACTGGAAGATAAATTTGGCCTTCCCCAAGGGAACATGTTCAGATACTTGCAGGTAAAGGCGTTTGCTAGGTGACAGGTAGAGGGATTCCCTTTGCTGCCCTCGCAGGGGACGATGGACAGAGTGCTTTAGGGGGTGTGGGTCGGAGAGGGGAAGGTGTCTGACATCTATAAGGTAATGCAGGAGATGGAGGAGTCGTCAGTGGAGGAGCTGAAGGCTAAATGGGAGGAGGAACTCGGGGAGCAGATAGAGGACGGGACTTGGGCGGATGCCTTGGAGAGAGTCAACTCTTCCTCCTCATGTGCGAGGCTTAGTCTCATCCAATTTAAGGTGCTGCACCGGGCCCACATGTCCGGGACTAGGATGAGTAGGTTCTTTGGGTGTGAGGATTCTAATGATTTCTCCGCCCCCCTCATTGGGGAAGCTCATACTCCCACAGGATTGTGGGATTGTCATTAGTCCCCAGCAAAATGGTAAGCAGGCAGGTTATAACAAGGAGGTAGATATTCAGAAGGAAGATGTGTTAGAAATTTTGAGAAGCCTGAGGATAGATAAGTCCCCAGGGCCTGATGGATATATCCTAGGATTCTTTGGGAGGCAAGGGAGGAGATTGCAGAGCCTTTGGCTTTGATCTTTATGTCCTCACTGTTTACAGGAATAGTGCCAAAAGACTGGAGAGAGGCGAATGTTGTCCCCTTGTTCAAGAAAGGGAATAGGTATAACCCTGGGAATTATAGGCCGGTTAGTCTCACTTTGGTCATAAGTAAATTATTGGAAAGGGTCCTGAGGGATAGGATTTATGATCATTTGGAAAGATACAGATTAATTCAGGATAGTCAGCACGGATTTATGAGGAGTAAGTCTTGCCTCACAAGTTTGATTGTATTCTTTGGGGAGGTAACTAAGTACATAGATGAAGGTAGAGCAGTTGATGTCGTATACATGGATTTTAGTAAGGCCTTTGATAAGGTGCTCCATGGTCGGCTCATGCAGAAAGTAAGGAGGCATGGCACAGAGGGAAATTTGGCCGATTGGATCAGAAACTGGCTGTCACATAGAAGACAGAGGGTGGTGGTAGATGGTAAATTTTCATCCTGGAGCCCAGTCACCAGCGGTGTACCACAGGGATCAGTGCTGGGTCCTCTGCTATTTGTGATTTTTATCAATGACTTGGATGATGGAGTTGAAGGTTGGGTTAGTAAATTTGCTGATGACACCAAGATTGGCGGAGTAGTGGATAACGTGGAGGGCTGTTGTAGGCTGCAAAAAAACATTGATAGGATGCAGTGCTGGGCTGAAAAGTGGCAGATGGAGTTTAACCCTGATAAGTGTGGGATGATTAATTTTGGTAGGACAAATTTGAATGTGGATTACAGGGTTAATGGCAGGGTTCTGAAGAATGTGGAGGAGCAGAGAGATCTCGGAGTTCATGTCCATAGATTTCTGAAAGTTGCCACCCAAGTGGATAGAGCCATGAAGAAAGCCTGTAGTGTGTTAGCATTTATTAACAGGGGGATTGGGTTTAAGAGACGTGAGGTTATGCTGTAACTGTACAAGACCTTGGTTAGCCCACATTTGGAGTATTGCGTGCAGTTCTGGTCACCTCATTATAGAAAGGATGTGGAAGCATTGGAAAGGGTGCAAAGGAGATTTACCAGGATGCTGCCTGGATTGGAGGGTAGGTCTTATGAGAAAGGTTGAGGGAGCTAGGGCTTTTCTCATTGGAGCGAAGGAGGATGAGAGGTGATGTAATTGAGGTGTATAAGATGATGAGGGGAATAGATAGAATGGACGTTCAGCGACTTTTTCCTCAGGTAGGTGTAGCTGTTACAAGGGGGCATAACTATAAGGTTCATGGTGGAAGATATAGGAGGGATGTCAGAGGTAGGTTATTTATTCAGAGAGGGGTTGGGGCGTGGAACGCACTCCCAGTTATAGTAGTGGAGTCGGACACTTTAGGAACTTTCAAGCGGTTATTGGATAGGCATATGGAGTACACGAGAATGATTGGGAGTAGGTTGATTTGATCTTTGTTTCAGACTGGTTTGGCACAACATCGTGGGCCGAAGGAAGGGCCTGTACTGTGCTGTACAGTTCTATGTTCTATAGATATGGTGTACTTTGGATTTCCAGAAGACAAAGGTGCAATATCAAAGTACTCCACAAGGTTAGATTACATGGTGTGGGAGAGGAACATATTAGCATGGATAAATGGATTGGTTAACTAACAGGAAGCAGAGAGCAGCAATATTTTTTTTTATTCTGGTTGGCATGCTGTAACAATTGGGAGTGTCCCAGGGATCAGTGTTGGGGCTTCAGTTATTTACAATCTGCTTCAAAGATTTGGATGAAGGGATAATTTGCTGATGATACCAAGATAGGCAGGAAAACAAGTTGTCAAGAGGAGGTAGAGTCAGCAAAGGGGTAGGACAGGCAAAAAAATGGCAGATAGAATATAACATGGGAAAATGTGATCAAGTCCACTTTGTCAGGAAGAATACAAAAGCTGTATACTATTTAAATAGAGAGAGATTGCAGAACTAGATGGTACAGAAGGATCTGGGTGGTCTGGTACAGGAATTACTAAATTAGAATGCAGGTACAGCATTGGAGTTGAGAAGAATGAGCAGTGATTGTAATGAAACATGTACGTGTAGATATGGGGAGGGTGTTTCCATTTGTGGGTGAGACTAGAACCAGGGAACACTGTTTCGGAATATGAGGTCCACCATTTAAGACTGAGATGAGGTGAATTTTTTTCTTTCACAGGGTTGTTTTGTATTTGGAATTTTCTTCCCCAGAAAGTCATTAAAGCGGGGTCATTGAATTTATTCAAGGCAGCAGGTGGAGAGGGGATCGGGGTGGACAGGAAAGTGGAATTGTGATTACAACCAGGTACCATGATATTGAATGGCAGAGCAGGCTCAGTGGGCTGAATGGTCTACTCCTGTGTTCCTATGAGTAAAGAGTTTTCAGAAAGGGAAGTGAATTTACAGAAATAATGAAGATATAGTTTGACCTCCTCATAACCGTTTCTTTCAGCCTGGAAACTAGGCCAATTAAAAGCTAGCTTCCGAGAACCTCTGATCAAATGGCATATTGATTGAGTTGAGATGGGCAATGTGTGTACATGGGAATTGCAAGAGTCTGGTAATGTGAAGCTTACAATGTAAGGTACCTCCTACTTTTCGAGCTTTATACTTCTCTATTGAGAGTCATAATCAGTTTATATAATGTGATAAATTCCACGTGATAATTCCAAGTCATTTTTGTCTGAAATATATTGATGATCCAGTGTTTTGAATTAATCATCGTCATGAACGCTTTTTAGAATAATTTTAATTCAAATTAAGCAACTTGGGAGCACACAGCAGTGTAATACTCACTCCTCAGCAACTGAAAATTATGATTTAGTTGAGTTTAATGCGTTGCAGTAAATCCTAATCTGGTAAGGTAAATATGATTTAATATTATGTTCTTGGGTCTCTGAAATGCTCTTGACCAAATTGAATAGCTTTTGGAGGATCTGAATATTGTTTCCTGTAAGCCCACAGTTTTGTTGTGTGTGTGATAAGTATAGCAGTGAAATTATTTTTGTGAGCTTGTCTAATTCCAGGCATGTAGGTTGTGTAATATAACACTGCAGCACTCTTGTTTTGGTTGCAGCATGCACTCTTGTTTCATAGAAATATAACCGGCATCGTCTTGCCTCATTGTTAGCGCATTTGCCTCCGAGTCAAAGGTTTAAGTTCGCTCCAGGAACTTGAGTTTCCCTCCTTTACTTGTTTTTAGGGTCCCTCTGGTACTGGTGGTAGTTGTTTTCTTCTTCCATTATGAAAATTGGATACAAAGTATCCCTGTCCTTTGCAGACAGAAGGAACATTGCACCTTTTTCAATTAACAAAAGTTCAGGGGATATCCATTCCCTGGTTCTTTCTCCATGGCAATGCCTTGACCAATCAGAATCAAACTGCCTGGTTTGAATTTTGACAAAAGACTTGGGAGTTGACGGTTTCCTGCTGCATTGCCCATGGCAATGGATCTCCCAATCAGAATCCACTTGCCATGATGCTGGTTTAGCTTAGTGGGCTAGACAGCTGATTGGTGGTGCAGAACAAGCCCAGCAGAACGGGTTCAATTCCTATATCGGCTGAGGCTAATCGTGAAGGCGCGCCTTCTTAACTTTGCCCCTCGCTTGAGGTGTGGTGATCTCTGGTGAAACCACCACCAGTCAGCTCCCCCCCCCCCCCCCCCCCCAAAGGAGAAAACAGCCTAAAGTCATCTGGGACTAATATATAATAACTTGTCAATCAATCCACACACTTCCCATGCAGTATAAATTGTCGTTCCCTTGACTGTTGGTATTTTCCCGTGAGCTATCTTGATGATTGCAAGATGAAAAGCTTCAAAAGCATGTCTCCCTTTTTCCGCAATATTCGGGATGCAAAGTACTTAAAATGACAACCATTTCCTTCATCCATCCATCCATCCGTCATCGCACATGCATCTGTCTGGTTCACATTTCCTGTTACCACCCACTTTCTCTTATACACTTCTGCTTTTAGATTTAATAGTTTTGATATCCCTTGCAATTTGTTTTCCTGCTTTGTGTAGCTCTTTTAAGTCATCTACATTTCCACTTTTTTTCTTTTTTAATTTTACACTATTTCTTTCTTCACTTGTTGATTATGGTTGCTTAACTGTATAAATAAATCATGTGCCTCTTAGAGTAGTGCACTAATTTTGTTGCTTACCACCAGTGTTCCTTGGCTGTGCAGAAACACAGAAGAAGGTCGAACACAAGTCGGCTCCAAGTTAACACAAGTCGGCTCCAAGCTATCGCATATGTACAAAGAAGTTCAAAAGCCCCTTACCTATATGAGGGGATAAAAAGGAGGATTCGGTAATGGATTAATGCGAAGACTGGAAGGAGGTTGATGTGATATAAAGTCTGGCACGGACATGTTGGGCTGACTGGTCTCTTTTTCTGTGCTGTATATATACATTGTAATCTATGCACTTTCCAAGTTACCCCTTGAGAGTCTCCTCATTGTTCAGTTATCTGTTACCAACCTAGGATTAACTACAGTAACTAGTGTCAGGAAAACACAAAAGTAGTTTTTTTTAAAGGGATTTATATTTGAAATGGTAAATGTGAGAAATGAGGTATAGTTTTAATGGGTTTAGTTTGGTATTTCTATGTAAGGAAGGGTAAACCTGTAGTTGGATTCATGCTGGACAAAGCCGTTTGCATTTGGTGTTTTGGTTTCAGGATAAAATTGCGCTTAGAGGGTTGCAGTGTAAAAAAAAAAATAAAAAATAAACAAGCAGACAGAAGCATAAAGTTGTTGCTTGGCAACCAGGTCACAAGAGAGGAAGGCTTGAGTTTGGTTTTAAGCTGGATATATTGCAGTTGGAAATAAGAAACCGATCTCTCTGCTCTGACAGAAGAAAAGCTGGACAGGGCAAGGGGGCTGCACAAAAGCAGTCTTCCTAAAGAGCCATATAAATCCTCTTCCTGTTCTTTACATCAGTAGCTGCATCGTCGTGCTCTTTCTGTTCTGTCTGTCTTCAAAAAGCAGCTATCCCTTTTCTATGTCAAGCTGTGAAAACTGTCAGTTGATTTTCAGTCAGTTTGGGTTTTGTTATAAACTGTACAAGACCTGTGGGGATTGGAGTAATCAGCCTCCCCGTGAGTCTCAGCCCCCGCTAAGGGGGAGGGGAGTCTGAGGACATTCATAATTGAGATCTGTTTGAAGACAGCAGGGTCTGGAGCCAACGAGGCAGACCTGACTGGGATCTGATGTTTGTTGTAAATATCATTGTTTTGCAATAATCCAAGTTTTCTTTTGACCAACTTGGGTTCAGACTTGTTTGTGGCCTACTAAAGATTTTGTTCCCCATGGCCACCAGATCACATGACCTCTGTCCTTGGGCAGAGGGTTAGTATGACCACCATCACCCGTCAACTCCCACCCTGTGCAGAATGTTCTGTTTCATCTTAAGTTATGCTTTTTAACGCATACAAAATATAGTAGCAATAATTTGAACCAATTATCAGAAAGCAATCCAGATCATCTCATTCACAGGAGCAAAACTGCAAGAAATTGTCCAGTACTATTTTTCGAGTTAATTTGTGGTGACTATTTAGGCTTAAATCTCTTAGAACCTTGAATACCGTGGCCAAAAGCAAAAGTACTGGTTGTCTATTTGGGTAATCATCTTTGTTTTACTCCGGCATTAATACTAATTGGATTAAGAATATCTCTGACAATATATTTTTATATTGTGTACCGACTATGTTTTTGTGATGTTAATTCCTCAGTTCGAATTTCTCCAACCGCTACTGTATAGGTCTGTAATAACTGAGATGCTATCCTAGTATATAGCTCAAGTTTTGTCTGATTGTACCTAAATTAGGAAAGCCAAAACCTAAAATTGTTGATGAGTGTCTTCAATTTGTGAATGTATTACCCAAATTTCTCCGATTGATTCTACAATGAAACAACAATTTCAAGTCAGCTGCACAAAATATACACTTTATGGAAAAAGGGCCTGTTCCTGTGCTATATTGTTCTTAATAAAGCAGGTAGTGTATTGTATCAAAATATATGGAAACAAATAATCTCCTTCACTTGTACAGTGTCAAGTGAGAAAAATGACAATTGACTTTCAATTCCGCTGATGTTGAATGCAAGGGAATCGCAAAACCCAGAAGGGTAACTTGGAACACTGGTTCTTAGTGGTGTATATTTTAAATTTGGCATACTGTGAGAAAAGATATGCAAACCAGGGAGGAATAGTCCAGTTGTTTTGTGATCAATTTATGAACTCGAAAGAAAAACACACAATTAGAAGGATTATAATACATGACACCAGCACACCTAACTACACTGCAGACTATACACACAGTTTTATATGAAGCTACCCCCTTTGTTCCCTGATAGAAATTTGCTTTCTAGTTAGCTATAATGATATAGGTAAAAGGTTTAATTGAGAACTCATTAAGAGTAATTAACTAAATCATATTAACATGAGAGTGAGGAAAGCCGAATAGCTGGGAATATTTTGCAAATTGCTTGGGACTTGCTAGAGACTGAAGGAACAGTGAGGTCAGCTGGCTGAAAGGCCCCATTGTGTGAAAGAATGGCAGTTCGTTTCTATGGTAACAACCAGTCTAGGGTGATAAGGCCTAGCGAAGAGTGTGTTTTTCTCAGGCGATTGTATGGGAAAGTTTGTACCAATATATTTAAATACATATCCCGCTTAAATTGATGGACAGACAGTTTGGCCGAATTGAGTGAATTATAAGTTAGTTAAAACCAATCACAGCTGTAAAGAAGGTGAGACCTTAAGATAATAATCTTAAAAATCACTTGTCGGGATGGACAAATCTATTCTGGAATCAACCTATCTCTTTCTGAAACTTATTTTCTTTGCTTGCTTTTGCTAAATCGCCATCTTACTTTTGTTTAAATCACTCAGTCATTTTATACTGTGTCTTATGATTTGAAGAATTACCATGATTTGTAATTGAATGAAAACTCAACTACTGTATTCGCTAACGACAATCAATCTGACCTAATTTTGTATTGACAAATAAAGTTTACCAGTGGCACAAGCTGACAAATAAAGTTCAACTGAAGTTTGCCAAAACGCACAGACTTGACTGTTATTTGGGAACTAACAAGGGATAACGGTTATCCTGGGTTCCGAATAGACACAGATCTATCATTCCCAAATATCTACATTTCTTGATGTAGAGACATCCTTTTTCCAAAAAACATCCAATGTTATATAACTACTGAGCTAAATCCAGCTGATGTTAGCGTACATATGTTATTTGTCCACCTTTGGCGAAAACCGTCTTCAGTCTCCAGTATAATCGTCTCAATTCAAGTTTTAGGATTTTTACTTTTTTTTATTTTATAAATTTAGAGTACCCAATATATTTTTTCCAATTAAGGGGCAAATTTTAGCATGGCCAATCCACCTAGCCTGCACATCTTTGGGTTGTGGGGCCGAAACCCACGCAAACACGGGGAGAATGTGCAAACTCCACATGGACAGTGACCCAGAGCCAGGATTGAACCTGGGACCTCGGCCCATGAGGCAGCAGTGCTAACCCACTACGCCACCGTGCTGCCGAGTTTGGGGATTTTAACAAGCTGTCCTTGAAGCAATTACTTGTTTTCAGGGGAGACTGTTTTCTGTAGCTTGGTGTGGTTGTGATGGTAGCTGCTTCTTCAATGTGCCTTTCTGCAGTTATTGTGCGATGGAAATATCATTCTTTCCCTTTGATATTACCCACCTTGTGGACCCGTTTTTTAGCATAAAAGCACCAATTCCCTTATTTCTCCACTTTGAAGTCACCTCATCTACACCCCATTGTTCTCGCCTGGTCACATAGGTAAACACTTGCTTTTCTCATTGGCATGCAGTTCTCCGTCCAGTTAAATTTCCTGCTCTTCTTCAAGAGTTCTGTTAGCGGTGCTACCACGGTACTAAAGTTTGACACAAACTTACGACCACTCATTCCCAGAAATCTTTAAAATTTCTTTTCGTAAGAAAATCTCAAATGGCCTGTATTTTTGCACCTCATGGAGCCATCTGACTGTGCCCCACGATATGTACTAAATATGAAATTTGAGCTTTATTTAGCAAATTTGCTTTTCACCAAATTCATGACTAGATAAGCTTTATTTAAGTGTTCAAACAGTTTTTTTTAGGTGTTGCAGATGTTCTTGCCAATTTTGACTAAACACCACTATAACATTAATGCACACTGCACAGTGACTCAGTCCTTGAACAACTTTATTCATTAGTATTGGAAATGTTGTAGGTGTGTTCTTCATCCCGAATGACACCACTTTAAATTAATCCATTTGGCATCATGAATGCTGAAATATCCTTTGCCCCCTCGGACAAAGGTACTTGCCAATATCCCTTTAGCAAGTCTATTTTTGCCCTAAATTTAGACTGTCCAACTTTCAATGCAACCCTCTGACCGTGGTCATAGAAATTCATAATTATAGCAAGGAAAGAGGCCCTATGGCCCATCATGACCATGCAGGCTATCTAGCACTTATCTACTGAAATCCTATTGTCCAGCACTTGGCCCGTAGCCTTGTATGCTATGGCATTTCAAGTAGCCATCTACATACTACTTAAATGTTGTGAGCGTTTCCGCATCCACCACTATTTCAGATTTCCACTACCCTCTGGCCAAAAGGTTTTTCTTCACATCTTCTGTAAGCCTGGGGCTGGTTTAGCACAGTGGGCTAAGACAGCTGGCTTGTAATGCAGAACAAGACAAGCAGCACGGGTTCAATTCCTGTTCCAACCTCCCCGAACAGGCGCAGGAATGTGGCGACTAGGGGCTTTTCACAGTAACTTCATTGAAGCCTACTTGTGGCAATAAGCGATTTTAATTATTACTAGCCCCCTGTCCATTACCTTAACTCTGTGCACCCTGGTTATTGACTCCACTGCTAAGCGGTCCATTCCAATAATCCACTCTATGCCCCTCGTTAATTTTATTCACCTCAGTCAGGCCCCCCTCAGCCTTCTCTGCTCCAAGGAAAACAACCCACGCCTATCCAGTCTCTCTTGATAGCCGAAACTTTCCAGTCCAGACAACATCCTGGTGAATCTCCTCTGCACCCTCACTAGTGCGATCATTTTCTTCCTATAGTGTGGTGTGGTGTAAGCTGCTTGAAGCTTTCCCAGAGATCATCGCGTCAGAGGCTGGGCCTAGTTTGTGTTCACATATTCGTCAGTAGTTTCCTCTGACCTAATCTTCACCCGTTTTTTTCTTCAGAGGGGCGAGCCATGCCTTGGAGAGTTTCTCCTCGGTAGTTCTCTGCTGGAGGACACAAATCGGTTTCTTGACCAGCCTTGCGTTAACTGTGTTTTTCGCTGTTCCGTTTCTATTTTTGCCAGACATGGGTACAACTTTAGTTGCGGGGGATCTGAGGATTGTCCCTGCCCTTTTCAATTGTGTTTCTGGTTCTTCAAGCAATTGTTTCTTGCATTCTTTGTTTTTGGACTTAAGTTCTTTATTTTCCACTTCTAACTTTTTCCGATTATGTTTTTCATTTCTTAACTGGTCGCAAACTGCCCTCAAGTTGGTCTTTCTATACTACACTACAACTGCTGCTGATTTGCACCCCTTTGAAGCTGCCAAAATCCTTTTTTTTCCACCTGTCTTATCCAGTCCTGAATATTCCCAGAAATCCAGGCCTGGGCTTGTTGCTCTGACATTTCACCCTAAAGAGAACCCTAAAGGGCCCGTACTCTCCCTTTTTCCTCTTTGAACGGCCCCCACTGCTCTGCTGTAGATTTTCCCGTTTTCCCCAAAAGACGCAAGGGTTATGGGGAGTTGACAGGAAAGTGGAATTGAGACGACAACCAAATCAGCCGTGATCTTGTCAAATAGTGCTATGGTCCATTGTCCATACAATTCTGTTCTGTTGGAGGTTCTGAGGTATAGCAACCTTTTATTTAAAGTATCTAATTTCCGAATTCTTAATTTATAACAGGCCCTCAGTTATGTCTGACCTAACAAGCTACAAAAACCTTGCACCATGAATCAAGTAGAATTTATTGAGCAAGATTTTACATAAAGATGTGTAGATTAGGTGGATTGGCCATCCTAAATTGCCCCTTAGTGTCCAAAATGTTTCTGTGGGGTTTCTGGGTTATGGGGATAAAGTGGGGAGTGCTGTGTGTGCCTGGGTAGGGTACTCTTTCGGAAGGTTGGCACAGGCTTGATGGGCCAAATGGCTTCCTTCTGCATGGGGTGATTCTACATATTTAAAAAAGCGGTGAAGATAATGTGGACGCTTCTTATCCTCATGGTCCTAGGGTTCCTTAAGTGTTGCTGGCACAGTGATGCCTTTCTTTTTCTGTGTCTGAAGTGAAGATATGTTGAATTGTGTCTCAGAAGAAGGCATGGTAAAACTGTGCTAACAAATACTTATATTTTCCAACTTTTAGCCCAACTTCTAATTCCTCATTCAGAAATGGTCCAAATTAACCTCTATCATTGGCTTAGGGTGAGGGTCATCAGGTGTCACCCCACCTCAAACTAGAATAACGTAAACTGAAGACAAATGTTCATGTCCGAATTTTGCAGGACAGAAAGATGCCCTTCAGCCCATTGTATCTTATTCCCTGGGCCCTGGAAGGTTTATTCCAAAAAGCAACTACACATCTGTGTATGGGCAGAGCAGTTGTCCAAACTATGCTACACCCGCACGGCAGCACTATGGCTAGCACTGTTGCTTCACAGTGCCAGAGTCCCAGGTTCGATTCCCTACTTGGGTCACTGTCTGTGCAGAGTCTGCATGTTCTCCCGCTGTCTGCGAGGGTTTCCTTCAGGTGCACCGATTTCCTCCCACAAATCCCGAAAGACGTGCTGTTAAGTTATTTGGACATTCTGAATTCTCCCTCCTGTGTACCCGAACAGACGCCGGAATGTGACGACTAGGGGATTTTCCCAGTAACTTCATTGTAGTGTTAAGCCTACAATAAAGATTATTATTATCCTCTCATCAATAATAAAACCTAGCATAAACATTGACATTAACATATTACCCAAGTTCCATGGCTACTAAAGCCATTAATACCAAATGTTAATAGCATTTTCTGTCATAATGTCAAGAGAGAAATGTTTTCTTCTGGGCTGTTTTTTACTGCCAATGCTGCGTATGCGCAGTTGTATACACGGCTGCCATCTTAAGGGGGGCAATGTGCAGCAGGATTTGCGTGGAGTGATCAGTAGCCTTGGAATTGCAAATTTTCAGCATCAGCAGCAGAATCCCTCAGGAGTCTCACAGTTTTCTTTATCTCATTTCATTTCTTTAACATTTTTCTTGCCTTTGCTCCCCCTATTATTTTGGGAAGGCATCTTTCTTCCAATAAACCATTTTGCAGCAGCATATCTCAATGGTATGAAAGGGATGGTGTGTAATTAAGACTGCATTCTTATCGTTTGCCTGCCTCTAGTGCTTAAATGGGAGATGTAAGTACCGGAGCAGCAAACAGAATAGCAGCCGTCCCCCGGTAGATTGGAAAGTGGTAGCAGAGTGGTAATGTCACTAATCCGGAGGCTTAGGCTGATGCTCTAGGGACATAGGTTCAACTCGCAGCTCGCACCGTGGCAGGAAGCTGGTGGAATTTAAATACAGAATTAAAAATATCGTCTTGGTAATTGTGACCATGACACATTGTCGATTTTCAACAAAGTAAATCTGGTTCACTAATGTCCTTTAAGGAAGGAGGTCTGATCTGGCCTACATGTGATGTCAGATTCACAACAGTGTGATTTATTCTTATTAAATTCCCCTCTGAAGTAGCCTATCAAGCCACTCCCTTTCATCAAACTCTTACAAAGTCTGCAAAAAATGAATGAAACCGGACAATCATCAGGTATTGACCACGGCACAATGCCACACCTAGCCTTGTGGATCGTGCAAAGTCTTCCTTACTAACATAGATGGGTCTGGACACCTGGTCATGCACTCAGGACAGCACGGTAGCACAGTGGTTAGCACGATAGCTTCACAGCGCCAAGGTCCCAGGTTCGATTCCCAGCTTGGGTCACCGGCTGTGCGTAGTCTGCACGTTCTCCCCGTGTCTGTGTGAGTTTCCTCCGGGTGCTCCGGTTTCCTCCCACAAGTCCCGAAAGACGTGCTTGTTAGGTGAATTGGACATTCTGAATTCTCCCTCTGTGTACCCGAACAGGCGCTGGAATATGGTGACTAGGGGCTTTTCACAGTAACGTCATTGCAATGTTAATGTAAGCCTACTTGCGACAATAAAGATTATTATAAGATCCTGTGTGGTCCAACTGGCAGATGTGTTTGCGGACATCGTCAACCTCTCCCTACTTCGTTTCCGAGGTTCCCACCTGCTTCAAGAAGACCACCGTGCCAAAGAAGAATCAGGCAACGTACATCAACGACTACCAGAAGGCAGTGGAGGCCAAGTCACTGAGTGCCATTAAGACCGAGATAGCTAGGTTCTTGATTGATAAGGGGATCAGGGGTTATTGGGAGAAGGCATGAGAATGAGAAACTACCAGCCGTGATTGAATGGCAGAGCAGGCTCAATGAGCCGAATGGCCTAATTCTACTCTTATATTTTGTGGTCTTCAATATGGTAACAACAACACTTAATGACATCACAGCACTGATGACATCAGCAATGGATTTAAATAAGATGCTTAATAACGATCTACAACAGATTTGTTGAATGTTTCATTTGACACAATTTATTTTGATTAACTGAATTGATGGAGGTTGTGCAATAGATGTAAATATGGACTTTTGGAGATTTGATTAAGTACCACATAATAAACATTTGGAAAATACATGGGACAATGATAACATGCGGATGCCTAAATAACTAAAGAATAGGAGGGAGAGGGTTATAGTGAATGGACACTTTATTCTGAATGGAGAATATATTGTTAGATGTTCCAGGTATTGGCATTAAGACAATCACATTTTTTGTTATATAAAAATGAATTGGGCTTGGATATAAGAAGTCCAACTTTGAAGCTTGTGAATGATTCAAAACTTGATCATGTAGCAAAGTGTGAAAAGGATAGTAGCAGACTTCAGGTGTGGATTGATGCTGGGGAGGCGTTTGAGAGATAATATACCTAAGTGAAGTGGTGCACTTCAATATTGAAAGGCAGTATATTTTTTAGGAGGGGGAGTGAGGTGCAAGAGTAGAAGAACCCAGAGGTGTAAATTCACAAATCTCTGAAGGTCGTAGGGGAAGTTAAGGTGATTAAGAAAGGTACTTGGATATTTGGCTTTGCATATGGGGACATTGAATGCAAAAACAAAGAAATCTGACTAAACCTTTGCAAATCACTGTTTAGCCCTCAGCTGGCAGATGGTCTACAATTCTGAGCACCACAATCTGAGCACCACACTTCAAGAAAAATGTTAAAACCTTATAAAGTATGCATAGGATGTTTAGCAGGATGTTACAAGAGTTGTATTATTCACCACATGTTTCAAATACACTGTGGACTTATTAGTGCAGTGCACCAACTAGCTTGATAAGAAATCAAAGGATAAAAATACACCAGTAATTCAATTTCTGTTGGAATGATTGGGTGTGGAATTCTGTAGATGTCTGTATGAGTAAAGTAGCCTGATAATGGCTATATTATTCTTAAATGAATGAAATCAATGAGAATAGTGTCTATTCTGCAGTGACCCAGACAGTGTCATACTGTCTAATGTGACATTCACATAGTTTTGGATTGGAAGGGTTAAATTTTGGAATTTTCAAACGGAAGTGTTGGCTCGATGTTTTATCAAACGTGACGCTGAAAGCAAAATGGGCAAACAGCGAATATCAATGCGCTATTTTAAACTGATCAAATCTCTCTCGGTTTGTGATATTGATTACTAATGATAGGAATGCATAGTGTAGACAACTGGTTGTTGTTTTTTTGCAGCTTATGCATATTTTACCTTCTTAAGAAACTTCATAACACTGGTATGGTTATGCAGTTGATGGAATTTTAATGCTTACTCAACTGGAAGTGGCAAACTGGTCTGACCTGTGGATTTCCAAGGTCACTAAATAGATTTGAGTATTTAGTATAGAACATAGTATTGTGTATAGATATATGTGGAATAAATTATAGAATTTAAGTTTAATTCTTTTGCTGTATTCTACCAAGGCAGAATGTCAATATTTTGGAGCTGCAGCTCTCACTAAATGGATATACTAGTGGTGTCTTCTGCAGGGCCACTGGAAGCTGCTGGTATGATAAGTGATTGAGGTGATATATTTTCTCAGAAAATTGTTAAGTACCATTAGATAATTGGCCTGAACTGGTATAATCTCTTGGCCACCATTAAGTTTGAAGATTTCCATTTGAGTAAAAGCCATCGAAGAAAATATGCCACAAAACTATTTTCTGTTATTTTTGAAACTTCCCATTTCCAGCATCCAGATATTTAGCTTTCTTTCTGCTTAAGTGTGCAAATTATTTTTTGACAATGGGCATTGATGCCACAAGACCTGCAGTTCGAGAAAGAATACCACCCATTTGCCAACATCTTTGCTGAAATGCTTACCAGCGACTGAGATATAGTACACTTAAATGGCCCTAAAGGAAGTGGAACCCACTACGAAGGGTGGACTTTGGTGGGATAGAATCTGGAGTCTACATTCCAGCCTTGAGCCCAAACGATTGTTGCCGTCTTCAGTCTCCTTGAAATATCAAATGAGGGACGTATATAAAATGATTGAAAGTCTAACCAGCTAGGTATTCAGCAACTGCATTAATATAGTACCATTAATATAGAAGAAAGTTCCAGTTAGAGGCATGAAGAATAAAAATGAGAATTGAGCTAAGAAGGGAATATTAAGAGAACAGGTGAGTTCTAATGTGGGTGGAAAGTTAATGGTTGGACAAGGAATCAGTGTGGAACACAGAATGAACGGATGCATAAGAGTTGGAATTATAGAATCGTGGATTGGTTGCACAGACAGGTGTCTTTGGATGTGTTTTTGAGAAGGATGATGATGGAAGTTGGGGAAAGAGACTTAAGCAGCCCATGGTGACAAAAGACATTTACAATGTCATGTTTTGGAGGCAGGAGGTTAGGAGTGGGAATTTAATCAAAAGGGGCAGGAAATGGGGCCGGGATTCTCCGACCCCCCCCCCCCCCCGGCCGGGTCGGAGAATACCCGGGGGGAGGCATAAATCCCGCCCTGACGCCGGCTGCCCTATTCTACGATGCTGTTTTTCGGGCGACGGTGGGATTCCCGCCACGCCGGTCGGGAGCCGTTGACAGCGCCCCCCCCCCCCCGGCTATTCTCCGGGCACCGATGGGCCGAGCAGCTGTCCAGTTTTGGCCAGTCTTTTCGGCGTGAATTACTCACCTCACGCGCGGTGGGACCTGGCAGGTGAGTGTGTAGGGATGGGCCTCGGGGGTGGGGGGGTGGGGGGGGTGATCCGACCCAGGGGGTGGGCATTGCTAGCCCTAACCTCTTTCCTTGTGGAGAGCAGGTCAAAGTCCGTTTGTAACTTCTTCCTCTCCGGCATAGCTCTACTGTTAGGGCCGCGGAGTACCGCAGGTCCACCTCCAGTATGGAGCCGACCAATTGTTGCCGAGCTGACCTCTCTTTCTTATCTCTGTACGGCTTGTACATAATAATTTCTCCATTTATTACTGCCTTCTGTGCCAACTAGAACGTGGAGGATGAGACCTCCCCATTCTGGTTGTTGGTAATGTACACGTCTATGGCTTGTGGTATCCATTCTCAGAATGCCTTATTGGCATTGAGGGCTGTGTCCAGCCTCCATGGCTCCTTCTCCCCTGGGTGTGTGTCCATCTATTCCTTGAACACTCAGTTCCTTTGCTACATTTGCTTTTTTTCCCCCCCGACCCTGATTTGGGGTTTGATCTGTCTTACCATGGGTCCTGTACAACGTCCCCTCCCGTGATGAGTTGGTATATGTCGGGGATTTCCGCCAAGGTTTTCTTCATGAATTCCATGTTCCAGTTGGGAGCTGGCACGTTTACAAGGACCACTGATGTTCCTTCCAGGACCCCACTAACCATGATGTAACATCTCCCTTGGACCGTAACCTTCTTTGTTGCTGTAAATGCTGTCCTCTTATTAAGCAGTATGGCCAGCCCTCATTCCGTAGCATGAATGGTACGTCTGTCACACCCAATTCTTTCTTACCAGCAGTCAGTCCTCTCTCAGGGGGTCTCTTGGAGTAACAAAAGCCAGAATACTGACCTGATAATGAACTAGAGTAATAAGTCTAAGTCAGGATGGTGCATGACTTAAAGATGGATTACCACAATATTGCTGCTCTCTTACTACATGGATGATAGAGGCAGATGCTGTTGTGTGTATTGGTTTGTTGTGTGATGTGTGTTATGTCCCCCCCCCCCCCCCATATGAAAACAATTACATGAAATGTCTGCCAGAGATGCTATTAAAATTAAGTACCAAACTGGTGATGTTGCAACACAGGCCTACCTTCATGCTAAATGCTGCAGGCTTTAAACAGATATGAGAAACCTCAACCACCAGATCAAAGCAAAGCTCTGTGACTCTACCATATCAGCCAAAAATCAGGAATGTGGAGGAGGAGGTTTAATTAAGTTTCCAGCTTCAACCATAGTGGAGGTTAGTCCACAGACCAGACAGACAAGACTGAAGTGTTGAAGTATTGTCGGATAAAAATGGCAAATAAACTGTTTTAGAAAGGGTGATGGTAAACAGGTGCTAATGTGATTAGAAGCTGTTCATGATATATCAGTGATTTAGATTTAAATGTGGGTGGCATGATTAAGAAGTTTGAATACAATGCAATCAAGTTATTGACATGAAGGGTCGATTAGCCTCCTTCTGGTTTTGCTCTGTATTTTTTTCAGCAATAAAAGAAACTTGTTTTTAAGCACCAACTGGATTGCTAATTTATATTTGCATGCATTTTTAAAGATTAAAATTTTACCAAATCTGAAAATTTGTCAAACTTAAATGGGTTTAGTTATATCAACTGGTATGTTTGCAATAATGCAGAGTTGATTTCTAACAGTGGAGGTAAAGGGCTGTGGAGTAAAAATTGCAGACTTGAAACTGAGGCATAAAGCCCATCAGACCAGATTGGATCAAAAGCACAGATGGGCCAGTGTGTATTCAGGTTTGAAGAAATGCTGGGAGCTTTTTAAAAAAAATAACTGTAGGAGGAATGAAATTGATCAAAATCTTTCAGATTTTCTTTTGTTGATTTGGCTGAATGTACTATGTTATGCGATACTGATGCAGGCAGACCAAAAATGAATGCAGCACATTCAATTTGGCCAATTTTCATTATGCAATTTGAAAGCTTTTTAAATCAAATCTTATTAATGCCAGTTTCAGTAGGTGCTTACAATGCTAATACTTGAAATTTTCCCACAGACCTTGGAACCAAGCAGAAAATTACAAGGCCAAGCATTGGACAAGCTTGAAATGAAAATGAAATGAAAATCGCTTATTGTCACGAGTAGGCTTCAATTAAGTTACTGTGAAAAGCCCCTCGTTGCCACATTCCGGCGCCTGTCCGGGGAGGCTGGTACGGGAATCGAACCGTGCTGCTGGCCTGCTTGGTCTGCTTTAAAAGCCAGCGATTTAGCTCAGTGAGCTAAAAGTAGCTGGCAGTTATTTATATTTCGGTTGAGCAAAATTGCCCCTGGTTGTTAAAAAGTGTAACATTTTTATTTTGTTTTGTGCAGACAAGTAATTTAATCCATTGATAACTATGTTCATGAACTGTAATTTAAAGTACTCAATCTGTATCTGGTTTATTCTTTGCCATCAGTTTTCTTAGTCCTTGGGAGTTTAGAGAAGCCGCTGAGGCTGTAAAGACATGATATTGAGTTTAAATCACAAGTGAGTACTGATGTTCGACCTCTAAATTTAGTTAGATATTTAACAACACAGCTACACTCCTAAACCTGTAACTAGAACTGTAGTTTTTACAACACCATATGTACTGATGTTAGACCTCTAAATTTAGTTAGATATTTAACAACACAGCTACACTCCTAAACCTGTAACTAGAACTGTAGTTTTTACAACACCATATAGCTGCCTCAGCAGAGGTAGGGGTGGAAAGTTTTATTTTTCCTTTCATGTCAGCCTGCCTCATCCATTATACGGGGTGCATGGTGGAATTTGTGGGCAGGTTTTGTTATTTGCTTTGAATACTTGAGACTTCTTCCTAGTCTTGAATGGAGGTGAAAAAGACAGCCGCTGGAAAAGGATCAGGAGATACTCGGAGTAAGGAGGTGGTGGAAAGGGGAGAGTGGAATGAATCGATATGGAAGTGATGGAGCAAGGGAGTGTTACAGAAGTGAGGAAGGAGATGGTAAGACCCTGCCAATGTCTGGAAACTATTTTCTGCATATACCATTAATCGGAAAGATGACCTGCAACCTCAGCAGCTGCAATCCATATCTAAATTTGGGTGCTTTACATTTATTCATATTTATTCATATTTAACCAAACCTATTTCCATATTTTTGTTAGCTTTAGGTATTGTAGGCTTACCCTTCAAATGCAGAGGAGCTCCCCTCTGTGAGAATCGGTATGGTTGTTTAGATTGTATCTGACAAGTCTAATTAAATATATTTTTCCTGAATTAACCCACTGTGATATCAAGAAACAATAGTTTAGAATCTAGCTTTGAATGTATTTTTTGTTTCCATGCACAGACTTGTTTTTCTATTTGTTTTGTATTGACATGCCTACATTGCTACCTGCAGCTGCCACCACAGTACTCTGTCATGGTAGAGAGCTCACTGTCAAAAATGCTGTTCACCTAGTTTTACAAGGGTGTATCTTTCGTGGTTTGAGATTAGGAAACAGACTAAAAGGGCAGCACGGTGGCCTAGTGGTTAGCACAACCGTCTCACGGCGCTGAGGTCCCAGGTTCGATCCCGGCTCTGGGTCACTGTCCGTGTGGAGTTTGCACATTCTCCCCGTGTCTGCGTGGGTTTCGCCCCCACAACCCAAAAATGTGCAGAGTAGGTGGATTGGCCATGCTAAATTGCCCCTTAATTGGAAAAATAATTGGGTAATCTAAATTTTAAAAAAAAGGAAACAGACTAAAGTGCAGCTGTACAGTGTGTGGAGATAATTAATCCTAGAAATATGGCTGGACATTTTGCTATATCTGTATGGTATGTTTGCATGTTGCATATTGTGTGTATTTTTGCATGCAAACATAAATTCTATGTATTTATAATATACTTTGTGTGGATATAATTGTAGGAGTATACATAGTATAATGCCTGTATATATGTTTGCTGCATTTATGACTGTTGTGTGTGTATGTGGGTTTATGCCCGTATGCATGTGGGTTTGGATGAATGACTGGAGAAGTAAGCTCATATGGATGGAGAGTGTGGGGGGTGGGCATGGATGTTTGATGAGGGTGCTGGTGAGTGTAGGGATGAATGGGTGGGGACAGAGGGATGAGCATGTAAAGCTAAATAGGTTAATTCAAACTGGTATAATTTTATTTTTTTAAATGAAAGATTGAATATTCTGGATTGAAATGATGAAGTTGCAAGATAACATGTAGTTAATCTGTCATTTCAATTTTATGTGCCACGTCACTTATGTAAAATTCTAAATAAATGCAAGTATTTGGAAATTGCTGATTAATTTGTAATTTCAGTGAAAATTCCTGCCTCCCTCTTGCTCCACACACTGCACTTAATTATATCTCCCACAATAAATGCAACCATTATGTGTGAATGTATTAAGCAGAAAATATTTGAGATTTCACTTCAACTTTTGTATGGCATTATTTTAATCTTGTTCACTGTATTTCCAGTAATTTGTGTAGGCCGACTGGAATTACCAACCTGTATGCTCTGAGGAATCTATGCACAGATGCTAAATCTTCACCTGTTTGGTATGGCAGTGAGGGCGTTCCGTGTATTGGACAAATGACCACACAACCAGTATATTAGTTCAATTATAGTTTATCATTATATAGGATTGGTTCTTAACAACTTACACGATACTACACATTAGACTACACATTAGACTACACATTATACTATATCTAACAGCTTAAATTACCTTTACTTAACTTTCAAGTGACCGACTCTGTGCAGGTTAGATAAGGCCTTTATCTGGTTCCCCACATGTGGCGGCTGGAAGTTGTCAGGTACGTTTGGGCTGAGATTCGCCCTTCTGGTAGCGATCGCGGCTCTTTGAACTTGGCTGGTTAATGTGCTGCAGTTGGTGGGGCAAAGGCAGGTCCCAAAAGAGACAGAGCGTTGGTCGCGCAGTCCCTCTTATCCTCCGATCTTTTGGGCGGTCCCAACTCGGGATCCAATGGATCGATCGGATTTTGATCATCCCAATCGATTCTGGCCAATTCGAGGTGGGGGGGGGACCTTGATAGCTGGGCGGGTCCTGGTTGTTATTGTCCAAGGCACGTATGCACTCCCAAATAAGGTGAATAGGTGCCCCCGGGTCTGTTACTACGGTTACGTTTCAATCTGAGTCCCATTGTCCTGGGGGGATCTGTGATTGACCTCTAACAGGTTCAAGTTTCTGTATAGGTCTGGTCTGCTGTTTGCTAATACAGATGAGCTGTGTCTTGTCTGTGTCCCAGCCTGACTATAATTCACATTATCCTTTGCGGACGGCCATTTTAGATGGCCACAGCAGCATAATAGCTGTGTTACTGAACAGGTAATGCAGATTCTTGAATTAATCCAAACCCCACCATGGCAGCGAGGGAATTAAAATTCAATTAATTAAATAAAATCTGGGACAAAAAGGTTAATGTTAATAATGGTAACCAAGAAACTACCAAATTGTTGTACGAAATGCCTTGGAGAAGGCCGATCCTTACAGGGTCTGGCCTTGATATAATCCGAGACCCATAGGAACATTTTCTTAAAACATATTTTTATTCAGAAAATTTCCAATTTGTAATACAAAGATTAAACAGATTTATACAATTTTTATAAAACAATCCCCACAACCCAACTCCATCTTTCCTGTATTTAAGCAGAATCCCCCCAGGTTGCTGATGACAACCAGCTTCTTGAAGAAGTTAAATGAACAACAGCAACCTAGAAAAAAACTCATCCTCTAATCCCTTTATGGCATACTTTATCTTTTCAAACTGCAAGAATTTTGACAATTCCCCAACCATGCTGAAGCCTTGGGCAGTACCGATGCCCTCCATCTGAGCAATAATTGTCTCCGGGCTATTAGAGCAGACCCCCTCACCCACCAGCCTCCCAACTTAGTCCATGGCATTCACATCTTCTATGTCCTCCCAACGTTGGTGGGGTGGAGAATCCAGCCCAATGGCTAAAAGAGCAGGTCATAGAATAGGAATCCTCCGGCGAGCAACTCGCCTCTAACTCCCCAAAGCCTGTCCACAATCTACAAGGCACAAGTCTGGAGTGTGATGGAATAAACTTCACTTGCCTGGATGAATGCAGCTCCAGTAATGCTCAACACCATCAAGGATAAAGCAGGCTGCTTGATTCTTACCTCATCCACAAACATTCACTCCCTGCGTTGCTGGCACACAGTGGCAGAAGTATGTACCATCTATAACAGGGGTGGGCAAACTTTTCCGTGCAAGGGCCACATTCAGAAATTCACAATTTTAAAGGGCCGCATAGTATATTAAGTAAAATAATTAATATTTTAAATAGCCAAAATAAAAGGTCTTTAAAGAAAAAAAAGCACATTTATTTGAAAAACAAAGTAACTCAGTAAGTAACAGAACAATGTCAATGAGAATGATGCATCTGACTGCAGTCATTTACCAGTTTGTTGAAATCAGGTGTCAAGTTGCTTGTGCTGATCCTTAACACTAACAGAAGCACAGCCTTATCGAGTCAACGATAAAAACGCGCGTAGTGGGGTGGATGAGTGGGGCTGCCTTATTGGTCGGTTTAGTTGGGTGTGCGACCAATAGGCGTCCAGGTTACAAACAATAATAAGGCTTATTGTTTGTAACCTGGACTCCTATTGGTCGCACACCCAACTAAACCGACCAATGAGACAGCCCCACTCATCCACCCCACAACGCGCGTTTTTATGCGGCCCGCCAATGAGGTGCCCGGAATCATAACCGGCATTTTTGAAAAGCCGCCGGGGAAAAGCCGCTGAAGTAAATGCGTTTATTGAATAAGCGCATTTACTTCAGCGGCTTTTCCCCGGCGGCTTTTCAAAAATGCTGGTTATGATTCCGGGCACCTCATTGGCGGGCCGCATAAAAACCTTTGTCGGGCCGCATGCGGCCCGCGGGCCGTAGTTTGCCCACCCCTGATCTATAAGATGCCCTGCAGGAACTCACCAAGGCTCCTGAGACCCCATCTTCCAAACCTACAACCACTACCATCTAGAGGAGTCAGGGCAACAGACAAATTGGAACACCACCACTGGTAAGTTCCCCTCCAAGCCACACACGATCCTGACTTGGAAATATAACAGTTTCTTCACTGTCACTGGGTCAAAATCCTGGAACTCCCTTCCTAACAGCGCTGTGGGTGTATCTACACTGCAGCTTTCAAAAAGGCAGCTCAGACCACCTTTTCAAGGCAAGAAATGCTGGCCCAGCCAGTGATGCCCACATCCTGTGAATTAATTTACAAATTTAAGAAAGTTGTATTCAAGAAAATGACTCACCACCTTTTTGAAGACTATTAAAGATGGACAAAGCAATGCTCACATCATGGTACACATTTTTAAATCTGATTTTCAGCAGCTGCAGTATTTTGCTTTATTTGGAATAATTAAGTCTGGAGGTAATGAAAACATGGATGAGAGTTTCAGCAGCAGATGAGCTGAAGCAGGACTGTAAACATGCATTGTTGCAGAGGTGAAAGTAGGTGGTCTTGGTGATGCAGAGGATGTTTGATTAATAGCTCAGGTTGGGGGTCAAACCGGATAATGGGATTATGAACAGTCTTGTTGAGCCTCAGGCCAGGAAAGCGGGCATAGTGTTGGTTTAGGCCAAGAACCAAGGATGGTGGCTTTCCGCTCCCTAATATTTTATTGGAGGAAACTTCTGCTTAAATGAATATGAATGTGGGGCAAGAGGTGTTGAAATAAAATCCGAGCATCAGGTATTTTCATAAAACTGCTAAATGTCCTGAAATTGAAGTGCACATTTACCCAGAAGATTATTAAGAACACAAAATTAAGGTTGCAGTAGGATAATTAGCTGGAGACCAGTGGGGTGCATTGAAAGGCATATGTAATAAAAACATTTTTCCAAAACGTATATTGAATTTTGTTAGGATCAACAATCCTTCGTCTAAAGATTGCCAAAACTTAAGTTAGATGGTGCACCCTTAATGAATACCACATATTGAAACAAAATGCCTCCACATATATGAATCATTACAGTTTGATTTTGTCTTGTTGTGGAATGGGCCAGAATGAGTGGCGACAGCGAAATTGATTATTAATGGGCTCAATGCAGGCTCAAGGTCCTTTAAACCAGTAAGTGATTAATGTATATAAAACTAATTAGAAAGCATTAGAATATTCTCAGAAAGCGATTGTACTTCTCAAATGTTATCACAAGGCCATTTGAGATTGATCGTCTCAGAACCTTGCTGGTATTGAGTTTTGCCAGGTTATGTATCAATGTCTTTCTCAGCATGTATCTTTTTGTACAAAGTCCTCGAGTCTCTGTGCAAGAGATTGGCCTTTTAGAGATTACTTGCTGCATTAATGCAATTTGAGATTTGTTAAAAGCAGATGAAGCAGCTTCCTGTTCAAGGCACCTCAGTGCATGCACAATTTTATTCGGATCTTTTAAACCATTTATAGATTATAGAACAGTACAGCACAGAACAGGCCCTTCGGCCCTCGATGTTGTGCCGAGCAATGATCACCCTACTCAAACCCCCATATCCACCATATACCCGTAACCCAACAACCCCCCCTTAACCTTACTTTTTAACACTAGTCACAATGAAATTACAAACAAGGTTTTTGAGTCATTTTAAACAAGTTACCATCATGAAACTCCCAACAAACCTCCATCCATAATGAAAGTCAGCTCTCGATCACTATCTGGTTTGTCATGTAAAACAGTGAACACAGCTCCTCAAATTAAGGAATTCTTTAGGTTTCTGTAGACTGTAACCTCTCATTAATACATTTTACTCATTATCCAATCCTATCCCTGTTGCTGCTAATTCAACTTTGCATTCAACATCCTCCTTCAGATCTCGTACTTAAATATCAAAAGAAATTGTAACGTCAAGAATATTATTAAATGCAAGCCTAAGGATAGAACCAAAGGTCAAGTGAGAGTTGCTACTATATTTGTTATGAGAGGCTATCTTTGGAGAAATGAAAATATTTTCAGTGACTTGTAGAATAGCTTGGAGGCAACCAACAATGTTCTGATCATGGACTAGATTGGATTGAATTTTTTGAGTTTCATGTGCGAAAATGTGAAATTGTCCATTTTGACAGGAATAATAAAAGAGAAGCATATTATCTGAATAGAAGTGGGTGCAGAGGCTTGCATCCACTGGAGTTTGGAAGAGCAAGAGCGATTTGATTGAAACATATGAGATCCTAAGGCTTCTTGACAGGATGGATGTGGAGAGGATGTTTCCTTTTGCGGGATAATCTAGAACTCCGAGTTACTGTTTCAAAATAAATGAACACTAATTTAAAACTCTGATGCGGTGACATTTTTTCTGAGGGTTGTGTATCTTTGGAACTCTCTTTCTGAAAAGGTGGCGGAAGCTGAATATTTGTAAGGCAGAGGCAGATAGATTCTTGATAAGCAAGGGGCTGATAGGTAATCTGAGGTAGGTAAGATGCAGAATTATTCCTCTCAGAGCAGCTGTGATTTTGAATGGGGAACAGGCTCGAGACGCCATATGGTCTAGTCTTCCTTGCTCTTATTTAAATCACTAAATTAGAAACCCTATTAGCCTCCTCCAATTCCTCAGGCTCTCCACCCCCAGCAACATTTCACTAACAGATACCAATTTCTCTTTTATTTTCAAGATTTTCCCCATGTCCCCTCAGGCACTTAACCTTTCATCTGGAATTTTGTTAAATGCATTGAATTTTTCATCGTCATCATTGATTAATTCTTCAAAAATAAAGTCAAGAAAGTTGGCCAGGTAGTATTTTCATCTTTGGAATCCAATGTCTGTTACCAGGTGCCTATTATACAGATGGACCTCCAAAGATTGTTTCTAATAATTGATTCAGTCATTGTACACAGGTTGAAATAAGACTGACCAGATATTGGTCTCTGGGCCTGTTTTGCATCCTTCTTGAAGATGGGTACATGACCATGTTCCAGAAGGTGTTTCTAATGGTACCTTTCAAGTGGCACCCTCATAATTCAGTGTTTCTCATTTTTGCTTATTACCACATAGTTCTGTGGGATTAATGCAATCTATATATGTTTTTTGTTTAGAACTCTTTTAGGAAATTAGCAATTTTATTTTCAAGCCTGTTGCAAGTGCCCAAGTACCAGAAGCGCTGCCATGTTTTTACCTTGGGCTCTTTACACACCTGGACAATAACCTTTTAACATGTTTCTGAAAGGTTCATATTGAGCCCGGTGAAACCCTTCCTGGAGGATTTGTAGAGATAATGTTGTAGATTTTCAACTAGTTATCCTGGCTTAAAACTTGATTTGTAGCTTCTCTGCAAATTATAGAAATTTCCTGCTTTTCATTTCCATTAATTTTCAGTGGACATGAGAATTGTGTAGTCTATAGATCAAGTTGAAATCTACCCAAATGTTTCCTTTTACTTTTTAAAAAAAAAAGATAAATTCAGGGAATGTGGATGCCACTGGCACGGCCATCATTGTTGCTCCTCCCTAATTTCACTTCCACAGGTTGTGATTAGCCCGCCTTGAACTGCTGTAGTCCATGTGGTGTAGGTACACCCAGAGTGTTGCAGGGATGGGAGTTCCAAGATGTTAATCCCGTGGTAGTGAAAGAGTGGTAATATAGTTTCAAGTCCGGATGGTGTGTACATTGTATGGGAGCTTGCAGATAGTGTTGTTCCTATGAGCCTGAGCCCTTGTCCTTCTAGCTGGCCGAGAATGCGTTTTTGGAAGATGCTGTTAAAGGAGCTTACATAGAAACATAGAAAATAGGTGTAGATGTCAGCCATTTGGCCCTTTGATCCTGCACCACCATTCAATATGATCATGGCTGACCGTGCAAATTCAGCACCCCACTACTGCTTTCTCTCCATAACCCCTTGATCCCTTTAGTCGCAAGGGCCACATCCAGCTCCCTCTTGAATATATTCAACGAACTGGCCCCAACAGCTTTCTGTGGGAGAGAATTCCACAAGTTCACAATTCTCTTGAGTGAAGAAGTTCTTCTTCATCTCAGTCCTGAATGGCGTACCCCTTATTCTTAGGCTGTGGCTCCTAGTTCTGGACGTCCCCAACATTGGGAACATTCTTCCCTGTCCAGTCGCATCAGGATTTTATATGTTTCTATGAGATCCCCTCTCGTTCTTCTAAACTCCAGTGAGTACAAGTCCAGTTGATCCAGTCTTTCTTCATATGTCAGTCCTGCCATCCCAGAAATTAGTCTGGTAAACCTTTGCTGGACACCCTCAATAGCAAGGATGTCCTTCCTCAAACTAGGAAACCAAAACTGCACACACTGTTCAAGGTGTGGCCACACGAAGGTCCTGTATAACTGCAACAAGGCATCCCTACTCCTATACTCGAATCCTCTCGCTATGAAGGCCAGTAAGCCATTAGCTTTCCTCACCTGCTGTACTGCATGCCAATCTTCAGCGACTGTTCCACCCTGACACCCAGGTCTCGTTGCGCTTCTCCTTTTCCTAAACTGCCACCATTCAGATGATAATCTGCCTTCCTGTTTTTACCACCAAAGTGGATAACGTCACATTTATCCATATTTCATTGTATTTGCCCACTCGGCCATCCTGTTCCAAGTCACCCTACAGCCTCTGCATCCTCCTCACAGCACACTCTGCCACCCAGCTTAGTGTCATCTGCAAATATGGAGATATTGCTTTCAATTCCTTTGTCCAAATCATTAATGTATATTGTGAACAGATGGAGTCTCAGCACTGAACCCCGAGGTACCTTCTAGTCACTGCCTGCCACTCTGAAAAGGACCCGTTTATTCCCACTCTCTGCTTCCTGTCTGCCAACCAGTTCTCTATCCACGTCAATACATTACCCTCAATATCGCAAGCTTTAATTTTGCTCACTAATATATTTGAGTGGAACCTTGTCAAAAGCCTTTTTAAAAGGCCAGATACACAATATCCACTGGTTCACTCTTGTCCATTCTACTGGTCACATTCTCAAAAAATTCCAGAAGATTTGTCGAGCATGATTTCCCTTTAGTGAATCCATGCATACTTGGACTGATCCTGTCCCTGCTTTCCAAATACTCCAGTTATTTCATCCTTAATAATTGACCAACATTTTCCCCACCACCGATGTCAGGCTAATCAGTTTATAATTCTCTGTTTTCTCTCTCCCTACTTTTTTAAAAAGTGGGGTTACATTAGCTACCCTCCAGTCCATTGGAACTCTTGGTGGTGAAGGGGGTGAATGTTTAAGATGGGGTGCTGGTAGTTGGAACTACATTCATCCAGGCAAGTGGAGAGTATTACATCACACCCCTGACTTGAGCCTTGTGGATAATAGATGGGCTTCGTGGAGCCAGCCATGCAGAGATTAGGCTATACTAGGCCTGGTATTGTGCAATAAAATAGGATTAATTAATGGCCTCATGATGAAGGTGCCCCGAGGTACCAGCAATCATAATATGACTGAATTTTGCATTCAGTTTGAGGAAGAGAAGAGTGGGTCCAAGACTAGTTTTGAAAATTAAACAAGGGCAGTTATGAGAGCATGAAAGCAAAGCGAGCCAGAGTGAACTGGCAAATTAGGTTAAGGGATATTCAATAGTGATGCAGTGGCAGATATTTAAAGGGATATTTCAGAATACACAGAATTGATACATTCCAACAAGAAAGAAGAATTCCAAGGGTAGAACCCACTATCTCTGGTTAACTAAAACAGTTAAAGACAGTGTCAAACTTAAAGAAAAAGCACATAATTGTGCAAAGATGGATGCAGACTGGATGATTGGTCACAATATTTTTAAAAATTAATAAAAGTTAATAAAATTTTAGAAGAAGGGAAAGTTAGAGTACAAGAAAAAGCTAGCGAGACACATAAAAATTGACAGGAGATTCTATAGATATTATAAAGTTGAATAGTTAACAAAAAGAGCATTGGTCCTATAGAAAGTGAGTCTGAGGAATTAATAATGGAAAATGAGGAGATAGCATATGAATTGAACAGGTAATTTGCATTGGTCTTCACTGCAGTGGATACAATTAACATCCCAGAATTAGCTGTAATCAGGAAATTGAAGGGGGAAGGAACTTGGCAAAATTACGGTCAGAGGCAAGTGGTACTGAGCAAATTGTTGGAGTTTTGGGCTGGCAAGTCCCCGGGTCCTAATGGGTTTCCTCCCAGGGTTTTAAACAAAGTGGCTAGTGACATAGTTGATGCATTGCTTTTAATTTTCCAAAATTCCCTAGATTCAGGGAAGGTTCTATTAGATTGGAAAATAGTAAAAGTAATTCCTTTATTCTAAAAGGGAGGGAGACAGAAACAGGAAACTACAGGCCAATTAGAGTAATATGTGTCATGGGAAAATGTTAAAAGCTGTTATTAAAGACCGCACAGGAGGACATGTGGAAAATGCACGGTAGTTAGGCAGAGTCAGCGTGGTTTGTGAGAGCGAAATCCTGTTTAACCAATTGAAGTTCTTTGAGGAAGTAACATGCTGTGGTTAAAGGGAAACCGGTGGATGTACTGTACTTAGATTTCCAGAAGACATTTGACAAAGGGATAATTCTGCAATATCAAAAGGATATTCCAGAAAATAAAGCTCATGTTTAGGGGGTAACATTGGCATGGATAGAAGTTGGCTAGTTTACAAGAAACAGAACAGGCATATGTGGTCATTTTCTGGTTGGTAAGATGTAATGAATGGTGTGAGACAGGGATCAGTGCTGAGGCCTCAACTGTTTGCAATTGATGTAAATGACTTTGATGAAGGGACTGAAGCTATGGTTGCTAAATTTGCTGATAACACAGAGGTAGGTAGGAAAGTAAGTCGTGAAGAGGATGCAAGAGATAAGTGAGTGGGCAGAGATCAGAGTATAATGTGGGCAAATGTGAAATTGTCCACCATGGCAGGAAAAATAAAAGAAGCATGTCATCTTATCATAGAATTTACAGTGTAGAAGGAGGCCATTCGGCCCATCGAGTCTGCACCGGCTCTTGGAAAGAGCACCCTACCCAAGGTCAACACCTCCACCCTATCCCCATAACCCAGGAACCCCACCCTAACACTAAGGGCAATTTTGGACACTATGGGCAAATTTATCATGGCCAATCCACCTAACCTGCACATCTTTGGACTGTGGGAGGAAACTGGAGCACCCGGAGGAAACCCACGCACACACGGAGAGGATGTGCAGACTCCGCACAGACAGTGACTCAAGCCGGAATTGAACCTGGGACCCTGGAGCTGTGAAGCATTTGTGCTATCCACAATGCTACCGTGCTGCCCATCTAAATGGTGAGAGACGACAGAGCTTTTGGATAGAGAAGGATCTTCGTGACCTAGTGCCTGAATCACAAAAGATGATTTACGAGACCATAGCTGGAATGTGCAGGTTGTTTTTATGAGAAAATTTAAGAGAGAGATGAGAACAAATTTATTTTTGAGGTTCGCCAGTCTTTGGAACCCTCTTCCTCTAAAGGCAGTAGAAGCAATGTCTTTGAATATTGTTAAGGCGGAAGTAGATAGATTCTTGGTGAGCAAGAGGGTGAAAGGTTATTCAGGGTGGGCAGGAATGTCGAGTTTAGGTTACAGGTCAATTAGCCATGATATTGAGTGCCGAAGCAGCCTACGTCTACTGCTAGTTCGTATGTTCTTAGGGGGTGAGTTATTCACCTCATAATTCCCAGCCTTTGATCTGCTCTTTGTAGCCTTGGTATTTCTATAGTTTCTGGTCAATGCTAACCGCCAGGATGTTGGGAGTGAGGGCTTCAACGATAGTAATGCTATTACATGTCAGGGGACGATCATTAATTCTCTCGTTGTCGCCCCGATAATAGCGGACATGCTCTCTGGTGTGCTCACAAAGGTGTTTGACAAACATTTTGAAAAGCAATGGATGTTGGTGTCAGAGTGTCTATGAAAATCGAGTGAAGAAGCACTGGGCCCCGTCCGGGTGAAACTTGATAAGACTACCGAAGCAGTAAGGAAGCATGGCAAGGTGCTAGAGGGTGTGGAGAAAATGGTGACAAGGCACGGTGAGCAGTTTGCATCTTTGGAAGCCGAAATGGCGGTGGTGACTGATGAGAAAAAGAAATTGAAGGCTACAGTCAATGATCTCAAAAATCGGTCAAGGAGGCAGAACCTTAGAGTCGTCGGGTTGCCAGATAGGGTGGAGGGCCCGAATCCCACGGAATATCTATTGCAGATGTTTGGGAAGGTGATGGTGAGGATGGTCTTGCGTCCTCTCCGAAGCTGGACAGGCCCATCAGACACTTTGACAGAAGCCTCGGTCAAATAAGATACTTTGAGCGATCATTATTCAATTTCACAGCTTTAGGGAGAAGGGGAGGGTCCTGAAGTAGGTGAAAGAACACAGTGACTCGAAGTGGGAAGGAAACCGTGTGAGGATTACCAGGATGTGAAGGCTCAGCTGGCGAGGAAGCGGGCAGCCTTTAATGAGGTTAAGACCATTCTGTATTGGAAAGGAGTTTGGTTCGGGGTGCTGTACCCGGCTTACGGGTGCTCGGGTGGTTGGGAGAGTCCGATTCCATTTGGGGGCAGATGGAGGCGAGTTCGTGTAGGGGCTCCAGTTTACAGGCTTCGGTAACGGGCCTCACTTCTGTTCTCCCCAGAAAGATATTCCTTGAACCTGGTGGTAATCTCTAAGGATGTGGAAGCAGTTTAGGCAGCATTACCAACTGAGCACCATGTCATTGTTGGCTCCAACCTGCGGCAACCATTTGTTGGTGCCGTCATGTTTGGATGCAAGGTTTAAGACATGGCTTTTGAGTATTTTGGGGATCTGTTCAGAGGGGCGGTTTGCCAGTTTGAAGGAGCTTTTGGTGAAATTTCAATTGTCGGGCACACTATTCTGCTATTTGAATTACGCAATTTTGTCCAGAAGGCTTGTCCTACGTTTCCCTTAGTGCCTCACGCCTCAACCCTCCCTGCTGGGGAGGATCCTATTGCTGGCGAAGTCTGACCAGATGAGAGGCAAGTGGGAGTGGGAGCGGGGACCTATTTTGGATGAGGATGTGTGGTGTGAGGCCCTTCGGAGGGTAAACTCCACTTCCTCCTGTGCATGGCTCAGCCTGATTCAACTCAAGGTGTTACATAGGGCTCAACTAACTCAGGCTAGGGTGAATGGGTTCTTCAGTGGAGTGGAGGACAAGTGTGAGTGCTGTTTTCACAGGCCCGCTAACCACACCCACATGTACTGGTCATGTCCAAGGATGGTAAGCTTTTGCGTCTCTTTCTTTAGCACCATGTCAATGATTTTTAACATTGATCCGGAGCCTTCTCAGTTGGTGGCCATTTTTGGGGTGTCGCGTTCACTGGGGCCGCAGACAGGGGTGAAGGCAGCTGTTCTTAGCTTTGCCTCGTTGATAGCTCAGAGGAAGGTTCTGCTGGGATGGAGATCTTCTCCGCCCAGAGCCTCGGCCTGGTTGGGTGACCTCGTGGAATTTTTAAATCTGGAAAAGGTCAAGTACACTGATAGGGGGTCGGTGGAGGGGTTCTCTTGAGGTGGCAGACATCAATTTCCTACTTTAAAGAGTTAGTCCCTATCACCTGTTAATAAAGGGGGAGGTAGTTATTATTATTGAGGTAGGTTATTTTTGTCTGCCTTTGGGTGGCATTTGTATGATCGGTTGTGTGTATTTTTTGTGATATTGTACTGTGTAATTTTTTTCTGGACTTTTTGATGTTGATATAGTGTTGGTTATGAAAAATTTTCAATAAAATATTTTTTTAAAAAATGAATTCTCGTGTTGTATGAATGTTACTTATCACCTATCAGTCCGAGCCTGAAAGTTGGCGGGGCCTTGCTACTTATGGACATGCAATGCTTCAGTATCTCAGGATAATTTCCTTCTCTATAATTTAATTAATTTAGGGTTATCCTCATTTGGTTGAGATTTCTGATTGTAGGTATGTTCTGCTCAATAGTATATCTTTTTCAAGGTAGTCTACATGCTGTGTAACACCCTCTCCTCATCAACCTGATTATATTCCTCCATTTTCTTTACAATTAACTCTTCTAAAATTAAGTCCCCTGCTCCTGGTTCGTGGTATTCGAGGCCCAAGGATAGATATGTTTTCTAATTTCCATTACATTTTCTTGGTCATTTACAAATAAACACTGCCTTTTTTTGTATGTATGATTCACTGGTTCAGAACCTGTTGTTTTTACAACTCTGGCTCTAGACATGCCTGTTCACAGGGATTTTCACAGTAACTTCATTGTGGAGTTAATGTACGCCTACTTGTGACAATAATAAAGATTATTATTATTATACCCTTCCGATCTCTTGGAAGAACATGCGGTCTTCATTTTTCAGATGGCCTAGTGGTTTAGAATGCAACCAGGTAAGAAAATACACTGGGAATTTAAAGATAGGCTCTACTGGTGAGCCGTTTGTTGAATTGTGGTTCTGTTTATTACCCCTTACAGGACAATTTAAACTGTTGGAACAGGACCGAGATATCAAAGAGCCTGTACAATACTTCAGCAGTGTGGAGGAGGTGGCAAAAGCATTCCCTGAACGAGTGTACGTCATGGAGGAAATAACATTCAATGTTAAGGTCAGAATTTGGAACAATTATTTGTGAGCACTTGCATGTTTAAGGCCAGCTATTCTGTAAATGTTAGTGTGAAAGCGACAGTACGAGGGTCTGAAACTGAAATGTTCCTATATCTTTCAAAATGCAGAAATAATCTCCATCTCTGAAAATGTTAGCAACCTGACACACTGAAGATGACCTGACAATTGAGTCAAAAAGGACTTAGTAAAGGTTACGAATTTAAAGTAGCTTCTGTATTTAGTTTAATCTTATTTCAGCAACTGTGATTTAAAATGGAGGTCATTCTCTTCAGATGTGAAATGTAAGACATTCATGACAAGGTGGAATGTTTAAAATGCTTTAATGTTTAAAAGGAACAGATTTGTGAAGGGTAGGTCATGACTGAATAATGTATTTAAATTTTTTTAAATGGTCCTCAACATGGTGGGTCAGCAGAATGTATCTGGATGTTCAAAAGTGGAAGTACACAGAATTGGAGATAATCTTCTAACATAGATGGACATATGGGAGGTAGGAGTTAGAGTTACGATGAAGGAAATATTCTTGATTAAAGGGATGTGTCCAGTCCTTTTCCGTGGAATCTGTACTGTACCCATAGACTTTTCATCTTAAATGTTAATGAAGGGAGCAGCACGGTGGCACAGTGGTTAGCATTGCTGCCTCACGGCACCGAGGTCCTAGGTTCGAGTCCGGCTCTGGGTCACTGTCCGTGTGGAGTTTGCACATTCTCCCCGTGTTTGCGTGGGTTTCACCCCCACAACCCAAAGATGTGCGGGGTAGGTGGATTGGCCACGCTAAATTGTCCCTTGATTGGGAAAAATTAATTGGGTATTCCAAATTTATTTTAAATAAATAAATAAATAAATAAATAAATGTTAATGAAGAAATAGAGTTGTATATCAGCTTTGGAAATTACTCTAACTTACAAAGCAGGGCATGGCATATGTTTAGGAACACGCATATACATAGATGTATGCAAGTCCCTGTTTTTAGTTCCCTCATTTTAGGCCTGTCAGTTAATAGAGTTGATATTTGCAATTAGCATCAGCAGTTTTGTTTCAATGTCATTTAGGGTCCCGTCACCCGATGCCACCATTTTTTTATTTTTTTTTTATTTTTTTAATAAACAATTTTATTGAGGTAGTTTTTGGCTTTGTAAACAGTTACAGACATCAACAGAAAGAAAGCAAAAAAGGCAAAAATGTGCAAACATCCATGTACTTTCAATACTCCAATCGTAACATACTGCACAAGCCCGCTGCTCTCCCACCGGTACTACCCGCCATTTTATCCCTCCTACTCTACTCTACTCTACCCCCCCCCCCCCCCCCCCCCCCCCACCCCCCCCTGCTGATGCTCACTCTCCCGCAAAGAAGTTAATAAATGGTTGCCACCTCCGGGCGAACCCCTGTACAGATCCCCTCAAGGCGAACTTAATTTTTTCCATACCCAGGAAACTCGACATGTCCGCAAGCCACAACTCAGTCTTCGGGGGCTTTGAGTCCCTCCACGCCAATAGTATTCGTCGCCGGGCTATCAGGGAAGCAAAGGCCAAAACATCGGCCTCTTTCTTCCCCTGGACTCCCGGGTCTTCCGAAACCCCAAAAATTGCCACCCCGGACCCATCCCCACCCTTGTTTTTAGCACTCGGGACATGACGTCCGCAAATCCCTCCCAGTACCCCCTCAGTTTAGGGCATGCCCAAAACATGTCAACATGGTTCGCTGGTCCTCCCACGCACCTAGCGCATTTGTCCTCTATCACAAAGAATTTGCTCATCTGAGCCATCGTCATATGGGCCCGGTGAACGACCTTAAATTGAATCAGCCCGAGCCTGGCACATGTCGCGGTCGAATTTACCCTACTCAGGGCCTCTGCCCACTGCCCGTCCTCCATTTCCCTGCCTAGCTCCTCCTCCCATTTAAGTTTCAGTTCCTCCGTCTGGGACCCTTCCTCCCTCATGAGCACCTTATAAATACCAGAGACTCTACCCTCCCCTTCTTCCCCCCAGAGACTATTCTGTCTAGGATCCCCATTGGCGGGAGGCGTGGGAAAGATGGGACCTGTCTACGAACAAAGTCCCGCAACTGTAGGTACCTAAAATCATTTCCCCTTACCAGCCCAAATTTCTCCTCCAAGCTCCTCAAACTCGCAAAGCTCCCTTCCAGGAACATATCGCCCACCCTTCCCACCCCGCCCGCCGCCATACTCGAAATCCCCCATCCATACTCCTGGGGGCAAACCGATGGTTGTCGCAGATTGGCGCCCAAACCGACGCCCCCGTCTCCCCTACATGCCTCCTCCACTGCCCCCATATCCACAGGGTCGCCACCACTACCGGGCTGGTGGAGTACTTGGCCGGCGGCAGCGGTAGAGGAGCCGTGACAGGGCTGCCAAGCTGGAGCCCCTGCACGAAGCCGCCTCCACCCGCTCCCAGATAGACCCCGTACCCACCATCCACTTCCTTATCATAGCGATGTTGGCCGCCCAGTAATAATTAATCAGACTCGGCAAAGCTAGCCCTCCCTCGCTGCGGTTCCTCTCCAACATCGCCTTCTTCACCCGCGGGGATTTTCCCGCCCAGACAAAGCTCATGATCATCCTGTTAACTCTTTTGAAGAAGGACTGTGGAACAAAGATTGGGATGCACTGAAAAACAAACAGAAATCTAGGGAGGATTGTCATCTTTACAGTCTGCACCCTCCCTGCCAGCGACAGCGGGTGTGCATCCCATCTCCGAAACTCTCCCTTCATTTGCTCCACCACCCTGGCCAAATTTAACTTGTGCAGCCTGCCCCAGTCTCGTGCCACCTGGATTCCCAAATACCGGAAATTTTCCTCAACCAGCCTAAACGGTAGCCCTCTCAACCTGTTCTCCTGGCCCCTTGCCTGTACCACAAACATTTCACTCTTGGCCGTATTTAATTTGTATCCTGAAAACTGGCCGAACTTCCTCAACATTCCCAGTATACTTCCCATCCCGGTCACTGGGTCCGACACGTACACGAGCAGGTCGTCTGCGTAAAGAGAGACCCTATGTTCTACCCCGCCCCTCATCATCCCCTTCCATCCCTCTGCGGCTCTCAGCGCAATCGCCAGCGGCTCTATGGCCAGCGCAAACAGCAGCGGGGAGAGCGGGCAGCCCTGTCTGGTCCCTTGGTACAACCTAAAGTACTCCGACACTTCTCTGTTAGTCCTGACGCTGGCCTTCAGGGCCTGATATAATAATTTGATCCAATCCCTCCCCGAACCCAAACCGTCCGAGCACCTCCCATAGATAGTCCCACTCCACCCGGTCAAAGGCCTTCTCGGCGTCTATTGCCACCACTACCTCCACCTCCCTGCCCGTCGGGGGCATCATTATCACATTAAGTAATCTTCTCAGGTTGGCCACCAGCTGCCTACCTTTCACGAACCCAGTTTGGTCCTCCCCAATCACCTCCGGTACGCAGTCCTCCATTCTAACCGCCAGTACCTTTGCCAGGAGCTTGGCGTCAACATTAATCAGGGAGATTGGCCTGTAGGACCCGCACGCCTCCGGGTCTTTACCCCGCTTCAATATCAGTGATATAGCGGCTTGCGACATTGTCGGCGGCAGGGTCCCTCTGTCCGATGCCACCATTTTGAGTGACCCATCCCGCTTCCTGACCCGTTGCGCTCCCCTATTGCCGTGACCTTTCTCCCCATTGTCACCTGTCTCTCAACTTTGAACTTGGCTCTGCGACCCTGCAACTCAAAGATCCTGGGTGCGATTCTCCGAAATGGAGAGAAACAGCTGACGCCGGAGTGAAACCCGGAGTGTTTCAGTGTTTCAGTCCGGCGTCAGAGGCTGCTCCTCGCCCCCTACTGGGAGTGGCGGCGCGTGAATCCCGAGTGGCCGGCCTTAACGCTTGCGTCAAAGCGGCGTGCCGGGAATGACGCGGCCGGCGGCGCCGAAGTGACATCAGCCGCGCATGCACGGTTGCCGTCTTCTCCTCCGCTGCCCCGCAAGACATGGAGGCTTGATCTTGCGGGGCGGCGGAGGGAAAAGAGTGCATCGTTTACAGACGCCGGCCCGACGACCGGTGGGCACCGATCGCGGGTCAGATATCTCATGAGCACGCCCGTGGTGCTCGATCCTCCCTCCACCCCACACTTACCGGTCGCGCGATGTTCACGCCGGCAGCGACCAGGTGTGGTTGACGCCGGCGTGAACCGGTCGGGTTCGTCAGGCCGCTCGGCCCATCCAGGCCGGAGAATCGCCGGTCGCCGTGAGAAACGGCGAGCGGCGATTCTCCGAGCGGCGTGTCGCAAAACGTGACAAGCCATTTTGGGGGGTGGGGTGGGAGAATCGCGGAGGTGCCAGGGTGGCGTGTCGTGATTCGCCCGGCCCTCCCGCGATTCTCCCACCCAGCGTGGGGAGCGGAGAATCACGCCCGCACTTCCTGGTTTTTGCTGCTGATCTCTTTTGCTCTGGCTCATCTTGCAAGGGTTTGGCGAAAGGGAATTTTGGTGAACACAATTGGTGGTGACTGGGAGGGTCGGGAGGAGGAGAGGCAACAGGCTATGTGCCAGCAAGATGGTGTTCGCCGGATTCACCCGGAGCTCGGGATTCACCGACTGTGCCAGCGAGACTTCGCCAAGGTGCCATTTAGTACTGCTCCACGCAAACATGGATCAGTCGTAACAGGACCGAGGATGGTCCTCAGGCCATTGAAGATCCCCGCGTGGTCGGGAACAGGGCAAGATGGCATCCTGGCACTTGTGCTGGCACTTGGGCACCATGGCACTGCCAGCCTGGCACCTGGTGCCAGGGTGAGTGCCTGGGGGTCCTTACTCATAAGAGGTAAGGTAAGGGGTGACCTTGCCCATAAGAATTAGGGTGAGGGGGGCTTGGGAACTTTAAAGAGGTACGTTGAGTGAAATGGGGGGTTGGGCCTGGAGGCTGCAGGGTCAAAAGATTTGGGCTGCCTTTGAAATTGGTGCCCTGATCCGCGTGCAGTATTCTGCACTGCTGGAAATGACTAAAGTGCGGCCTCGATGGGAGTTCCTTGCTGAAGCCCAAAAAATGGCAAAGTGCCCGAAGTCGGACACAGAATTTTAAAAATTGAATTGCGCCCCCAGTTTGGGGGCACTCTTGATATAATTCCAAAAATTTATTGTAAGATGAAGCAATTGCTCACAAGAAAATAAAATAAATACTGACTACCGTGCATTCATCTGCATTTCAAGGTTACAATTGTGACAATGGCATTTTTGCCATTTACACTGCCAATTCATATCTGACAAAATGGTTCATGATTCATACGGTTTAGGCTATAACTTACAGTTTTCAGATAAAGTTTTAACTGTAGAAAATGGGGACATCTGGTTGCCGAACTGGTTAAAAAAAGCTCTGCTATATAAATGTGACTCAAACAATGCTGGATTTACTGCACTTAGAAGATAGCCTGTGCTTATTTTACAAGGTCAGGATTGATCATGAATAACCTGAATAATGAATGACTCAACTCTAAACTTGTAATGGAGCCAGGGAGTCCGGAGAAAGAGTGATAACACCTCAATAGCAATATACATTATTCATATGGGTTGCAGAATCACGTGTTGAAGATAAAATATTTTGTTTGTATTACTATTTGAATCATCTCAAAGTATGCCACATTGCCATAGCATGGTGATTCAGGATGACGCCTAGGTTTGAAGGTTCCTTTGTTTAATTTATCTGTGTGTTTGTTTACTGAAGCAGACAGTTGAGTTGAGTTTTGTGAAGAACGTTTTCTCTAGTTTGTAGCTAATGGAAGAATTCAGCAGTGGTCCTCACAAAGTATTGTATCAGAAAGTAATCAGCTTGAATAGTTAGCTTAGAAAGAGTTTTACAAAAGCTGTGGGAGCAGACTGGCCGAAAAAATTATGAGCAAAGCCAGAACAAGGAGCTGAAATCATTGTGAGGTCTTTAAAGAAAGTTGGAGGATCATTTACTAAAAACTAATGGAAGGATCTTCCTGAAATACCAAGGAGAATTAAATAAATTCCGGAGTGCAGCAGCATACCTTTTGGGTTGGTCCCAAGAAACTCCCAGATTGATGGCAATAAAAAGTTAAACTGAGTTCATAATATACACAGTTGTAAACTATAGTCTTACAACACCAGGTTAAAGTCCAACAGGTTTGTTTGGAGTCAGTAGCTTTCGGAGTGCAGCTCCTTCATCAGGTGAGTGAAGAGGTGGGTACCACCAGCAGGGTAGCATGGTGGTTAGCATAAATGCTTCACAGCTCCAGGGTCCCAGGTTCGATTCCCGGCTGGGTCACTGTCTGTGTGGAGTCTGCACGTCCTCCCCCTGTGTGCGTGGGTTTCCTCCGGGTGCTCCGGTTTCCTCCCACAGTCCAAAGATGTGCGGGTTAGGTGGATTGGCCATGCTAAATTGCCCGTAGTGTCCTAATAAAAGTAAGGTTAAGGGGGGGTTGTTGGGTTACGGGTATAGGGTGGATACGTGAGTTTGAGTAGGGTGATCGTGGCTCGGCACAACATTGAGGGCCGAAGGGCCTGTTCTGTGCTGTACTGTTCTGTGTTCCTAATCATATATAGATCAAGCCAATGATGCAAGATGATAGTTTGAAAGCGAGTCTTTGCAGGTAATTTGCTCACCCCAAACCAATACCGGCACCTCCACATCATGTGAACTGTAGTGTTAAGTTAATAGTGCTTACTTTAATTATTTTTGATGTACGATAAAGTTTGCGGCATAGTTATGTTGGTTGGTTGCTAGGTATTCGGATTCCTGCTTTAAAATGTTAACAGGATTGTAATCATCTCTGATGGTGAATTCAGAACTGTCAGTTTGTCATAAAAGGCCTTCGCGAAGGAAACCTGCCATCCTTTCCTGGTCTGGCCTACATAATTCCAGTTTCACCAATGTGGTTGACTAATGGCCCTCTGAAGTGGCCTAGCAAGCTAATCCATTGTATCAAAGTGCTAAAGAATAATGGGCCACCCAGCATCAATCAGGCATCGAATTTGGACATGACAAAAGCTCTGACAGCTCACTTGACTCTCCTCACTAACAACTGGCGACTCATGCCAGAATTAGTAGATCTGTCCCCGGGGACTGGTAACACAATACCTTGACATTACAATATTCACAGAATTAAACCTTTTATCCATTTTCTTAAATATCATCATTACCATTCCAAGGGCATGTCCTGTTCTCAGCATTTATGCATTAGGATTGTGAGGAAGAACATTTTTACACAACAGTGGTAATGATTTGGAACACACTGCCTATGAGGTTGGTGGAAGCAGAAACCATCGACGGTTTCAAAGGGAAATTGGAATGGCACTTGAGACAAACCTACAGGGTTACAGGCATAGAACAGGGGAATGGGACTTACTGAAATGCTCTACAAGTAGCCAAATTACTGCCTCATGTGCCATCCCTACTCTGACTCTATGATTCTAGAAACGATAAAGTCTCATATCTCAGGCCAAATATGGGCATGGAAGCCACCTGCTCTTACCACTGTTGTGTAAATATTCAGACACCGTACCAGTTTGTTATTAAATCCCAGGAGCATTAATTTGCAAGATGAACAAAGGACAAACATAAGTTCACAATTCAACCCAAATTTATTCTCAAACACAATAAAACAGTTATCCTCCCAAATATAGTTTTCTCAAGATTTGAATACCCACCAGGGGTCCATCCTCTTTTGCATTGTCTGCATGTAACTGGATCCTATATAATGTAAGGCTGCAAGAAAGTCTGGCTTCATCTGAGCAATCCACGGCAATCGATACATTTGAATGGGGCCGATTTATCTCCCATGTACTATTTACAGGACAGGCCAGACTTGCCCTGGCTGCCTGTCTCTGCCCAGTGTATTTGAGTTTGGCTGTTTGACTTATCACCAGGCCTGTTTGCTGTTCTGACTATGGCTTTAATTTAATGTGTCCAGTTCTTAATTTAAAATGTCCAATTCTGTATCGGGCCTAAGATTCAGGCCATTGGCCATTTTACCATGCCATTTTCCACCTTCCCTCAGCTGATGAGTCAGCACACTTTCATGCTAAACACCAATTGGAAGAAACTTTGGAGGCAGTAACGTGGGTGGGGAACTTCAATGTCCATCAGAAAGAGTGACTTGGTAGCACCACCATTGACCCAGCTGGCTGAATTCTGCTGGACCAGACTCAGTGATGGAGGTGCAGATGGGTGATGTTATAGATACTACCAACGAAGACAGTTAACAAGGGTACAAGGTGACATTAATATACTTGTTGTCTAATTGTCAAATTAATTTCTGTACAGCTGTAAACGCAAATGCATTGTGTCATAAATTGAGAGACATTCAGAAAAATAAATGAAAACTTGGAACAATTATTTTCAATGAAAGATGAATATAGATAGGCCAATGTTGAGATTTATAAACTATTTAATCTCTTAACTGGTCAGTGCTCTTTACAAAAACTATCTGATTCTTTACAAACAACTTTAAAAAAAAAAAAAATTCCAACCTGTTATCTGGGTATGATCATGGCTTCACCTAGATGAAAGAGTCCAAAACTACTATTACTCCGAGGCAGTGAGCCAGTAGCAAAGGACATGAGATGCAGAAATCCAGTCTTACAGCTGCTTTGATTTGATTTATTATTGTCACATGTATTAGTATACAATGAAAAGTATTGTTTCTTGCATGCTGTACAAACAATGCATACCGTACATAGGGAAGGAAGGAGAGACTGCAGAATATAATGTTAGTTATCGCAAGGTGTAGAGAAAAGATCAACTTAATACGAGGTAAGTCCATTCAAAAGTCTGATGGCAGTAGAGAAGAAGCTATTCTTGAGTCGGTTGGTACGTGACCTCAAACTTTGGTATCCTTTTCCTGACGGAAGAAGGTGGAAGAGAGTATGTCCGGTGTGCGTGGGGTCCTTAATTTTGCTGGCTGCCTTTCTGAGGCAGCGGGAATTATAGATAGAGTCAATGGATGGGAGGCTGGTTTGCGTGATGGACTGGGCTACATTCACAACCTTTAGTAGTTTCCTGCGGTCTTGGGCAGAGCAGGCTCCATACCAAGCTGTGATACAACCAGAAAGAATGCTTTCTATGGTGCATCTGTAGAAGTTGGTGAGGGTCGTAGCTGACATGCCAAATTTCCTTAGTCTTCTGAGAAAGTAGTCGTTGGTGGGCTTTCTTAAAGTGTCGGCATAGGGGGACCAGGACAGGCTGTTGGTGATCTGTACACCTAAAAACCTGAAGCTCTTGACCCTTTCTACTTCGTTCCCATTGATGTCGACAGGGGCATGTTCTCCACTATGCTTCCTGAAGTCGATGACAATCTCCTTCGTTTTGTTGACATTGAGGGAGAGATTATTGTTGTTGCACCAGTTCACCAGATTCTCTATCTCATTCCTGTACTCTGTCTCGTCATTGTTTGAAATCCGACCCACTACGGTGGTGTCATCAGTAAATTTGAAAATCGAGTTGATGGGGAATTTGGCCACACAGTCATAGGTGTATAAGGAGTATAGTAGGGATCTGAGGACACAGCCTTGTGGGGCACCGGTGTTGAGGATGATCGTGGAGGAGGTATTGTTGCCTATCTTCACTGATTGTGGCCTGTGAGTTAGAAAGTTCAGGATCCAGTCGCCGAGGGAGGAGCCGAGGCCAAGGCCACAGAGTTTGGAGATGAGTTTCGTAGGAATGATGGTGTTGAAGGCTGAGCTGTAGTCGATAAATAGGAGTCTGACATGGGTGTCTTTGTTATCTAGGTGTTTCAGGGTAGAGTGCAGGGCCATGGAGATGGTGTCTGCTGTGGACCTGTTGCAGCGGTAGCTGGACACCAGGCTGGGAAAGGAGAGAGTACTACAGCATATTAATGCATTTATGTGTATTCGTTTTAGTTAGATCAATGTATCTCTTTTGTACTTTAACAAATTGAGTTGTAAATATAAATTTTTAATGCCATTGTGAGCACTTATTAGTTATCAGTATATTTATTGGTGAATTATACATGTATATATCTGTTCATAGGTGAGGTGAGAGTGACTGTCCTTGACATCAAGGCAGCATTTGACCACGTGGCACTAAAGGGCCCTAGCAAAATTTAGGTCTTCGGAAATCGGGGAAAGCTTTTGTGTTTGGGGTCATATTTAGCACAAAAGAAGGTGGCTGTGTTGTTGGAGGCCAATCACCTCCGCCCCAAGGCATTGCTACAGGAATCATTTAGGATAATTTACTAGGCCCGATCATATCCTGCTGATTCATCAATTACCTTCTCTCCATCCAAAGGTCGTAGTGAAATTGTTTGCTGATGTTCTGTTCGCAATTCATCAGGTAGTGAAGTGGTCGATACACGTGTGTGCAAGACCTGGACAAAATTTAGGCTTGGGCTGATTAGTGGCCAGTAACATTTGCATCACACAAGTGACAGGCAATGATCATCTCCAACAAGAGAGAAGTAACCATCTCTACTTGACTTTCCATGGCTCTACCATTGTTAAATCTCCCACTGGAAACATCCTGTAGATTGCCATTAACAGAAACGGAACTGCACCAGCAGGTAAGAGGCTGGAAATTCTGTGGTGGTAACCCCCTGACTCCCCAAAGCCTGTTCACCATCTACAAGGCACAAGTCAGGAGTGTGAAAGAATACTCCTCACTTTCCTGGATGACTGCAGTTCCAAGAAAGCTCAAGAAGCTTGACACCATCCAGGACAAAATGGCCCAGCTGATTGGCATCCCATCTACCGCCTTGAATATATACTTCCTTCACCACCAAAGCACAATGGCTGCATTACCACCTTCAGGAGCTCGCAACAACTTGCCAAGGCTGCTTCAACAGCACTTGCCAATCCTGTGGCTGCTACCATTCAGAATTACAAGGATAACAGGCACATGGGAGCACTAGTGCCTGGAAGTTCCCCTCCAAACCACACGTCACTCTGGCTTGGAAGCATATTGCAGCTCTTCAACTGTTGATGGGTCAGAATCCTGGAACTCCTTCCAGACAGTGCTGTGAATATCTGCACCAAATGGACTGTAGCGGTTCAAGAAGGCAACTAACCACCATTTCCTCAAGGGCGGTTAGGGAAGAACATCTCATGAACAATTTTTTTTTAAAAAAGCTCCTCCTTGTACTTCCTAACAAAATGTACCATCTCGCACTTTCCTGTATTGTTCCATGTGCTTTGTGTTCACACCTTGCAGCAGCATATTATTTTTGTTTTGATGCCTATTGTTTTGCCAGTGTTTGCTACATTTCCAAGTTTTATGGTATCTGCAAACTTTGAAATTATGTCTGTATTCTTAAGTCCAAGACATTAATGTATATCAAAAGCAGCAGTGTTTCTTTTTTTTTTGGTAGGCAAAACTCTCCTTTTAATTTTCAAACTGTCCCACGAGCGAGTCACATTCACGCCGCGTGCAGAGCACGCCAAATGTTAAGTGGGCCCCGCGCAGATATGTACTTCACCCCACAGCCATCGGGGACCAGCCGCTTCTCCGTCACCGTGTCATCGAAATCCTCCGTGTTGAACTTGATGAACCCCCACTTCTTGGAGATGTGGATCTTCTGGCGCCCGGGGAACTTGAACTTAGCCCAGCGGAGTGCATCGATCACGTGCTCCTTGTTCTGTACCTTGGTGCGCACGGACATGATTACCTGGCCAATGTTCACACGGGCCACGGTGTCCTGGGGCTTGCCAAAGGCTCCACGCATTCCAGTCTGCAGCCGATCAGCGCCGGCACACGACAACATCTTATTGATACGGATGACGTGGAAAGGATGGAGGCTCATCCGAATGTGGAAGCCATCCTTGCCACAGGTCTTCACCATGTACTTGTTGGCACAGATACGGGCAGCCTCCAGAGCTTCGGACGAGAGCTGCTCGTATTCATCTGATACCATGTGGCCACATAGCGGGAACTCATCCACCTTTGCTTTCTTGCGCCCAAGGTCGAAAATCCTGATCTTGGGATCAGGGACACCCCGACAAAAGCGGGATTTGGGGTACGGCTTGTTCTTGCAGTATCTGTAACAGCGGGCCGGCCGGCGCCCCATCTTGCTGCCTGGTGTCTGGCTGGAAATCCCAGTCGGGGCCTGCGGCCTAGTCGCTTGCTGCCGCCCAGTCCACAAAGAGGCCGTGCGCCGCGTGCCGCCGCCTCAAAAGCCCGGACCCGCTTCCGGTCAAAAGCAGCAGTGTTTCTTGTGCTGAACCTTGGAATCGACTATATGTCTCCCACCTGTTGGACATAGTCATTCACCACAATTTTGTTTCCTATCCACCATATTACATACCTGCCCTTTTCTATTTTTGAACCCTCCGCCTTTCACTTAGTTAGGACCTGTTACTTTTCGAACCTTCTCAGTTTCTATGAAGGTTCATCAACCTGAAACATTCGCTTAGTTTCACTCTCTACAGATGGTGCCTGACCTGATTACTATTTCCAACATTTACTCTTTTTATTTCTGGTTTCTGTAACTGCTGTATTTTACTTCTGTTTTCTATATCTTAACCGATTTTGTATCTGTCCTCCTAATGTCTCCTTTATCATGAGAGCTTCAGTTATGCTAAGAAGCCTGATATTTATTAACACCTCCTGAAAGCCTAACTACACAGCAAAGCTGCATTGTCCTGATCTGCCCTCTGTTACCTCATCAAAAAAACTAGACCAAGTTAGTTGCGCACAATTTGCTCTTAAATCAGTGCTGACTCTCATTTATTTGTCCATGCCTGTCTTGAGTTACAGTTAACTTTCTCCCAGATTATTGTTGCTTAATGCTTTCCCATTGCTGACATTCAACACACTAGCCTAGAAATGAGGTTTATCCTGCTGGCCATTGTTAGGACATCTTTGCTTCTATTTACAAACCTGCTAAGATGTTCAAGTTAACTTGAATGGGTATGTTTCAAAGTAAAGAAACCATTTTCTTTGGTTATCGTTCAGCATAACTTTGCAAAAGGTTCAACTTTGTAGGTTGCTGCACATGTAGGAGTAAATGAAACTGGTTTTGAGTGTTGTTTTTTATGTAGGCTAACTAGGCAGCAGTGGCAGTGTTGAATTTTAAAGGTAACTTCCTTCTCATCACTCATCTGCTTTGTGTTCAGTTTAAAATGAATTGAGCCTGTGTTTACACGCAAAATAACTTGAGTGGGTTTATGATATTAGTGCTATTTCATTATTTGATACAAGAGGCTGAGCACACATCCTCCTAGCAAGCCCCACCCGACCCTGGATACTCATTGTCCCTTTGATTGGGACTCTCATATGAAAAGGTTAGACACCCCAACTCTAGTATGTAATTATTTTCTAGTGCTACATCTTTGCTTAATACTGCCACCTTTCCCATTTTTTTTTTCCTTCTTGACCTTTCCAGAATATATTACTGCCAGGAATATTAAACATCCATTCCAAATTTCTGTTTTTCAAATTTTTACACATGGACCTTTCAGAAAACTGCATGTCAGTCAATTTCCAATTATAAGTTGCAACTAGTAGGGCAGCACAGTGGTGCAGTGGGTTAGCCCTGTTGCCGCACGGCGCCGAGGTCCCAGGTTCGATCCCAGGTCTGGATCACTGCCCGTGTGGAGTTTGCACATTCTCCCCGTATTTGTGTGGGTTTCGCCCCCACAACCCAAAGATGTGCAGGATAGGTGGATTGGCCACGCTAAATTGCCCCTTAATTGGAAAAAATGGATTGGATACTCTAAATTAAAAAAAAAAATAAGTTGCAACTAGTATGGGACCCTCTTGTTAATTGTCACTGATTTGCAGATTTTTAATGTTATAAACCAAGTTGAATTTCAGTTTGCTAACACACTTTTTGCACTAATTATCATTCTCACCAAGTTCCTGTTTTCCAAAGCTCTTGCTCTGTTTCCAGTTCGCTCTGGTGAGCTGATTCATCCAATTCTGGTCAAGCAGAGTTCGGTGAGGGCAATGAAATACTAGCCTGCCATTCTTGTGTAAAGCTTTGCTGTCTAAATGGCACAGCTTTCAAGGTAAACTTACGGTGGCATGCAGAAATTGTCAACAAATCAAAATATATTAAAAGGTGGTTGGTTTTCATTCCGAAATGTTACGTTGCATGGGAATGATGATTGAGATCCCATCATATAATAAATGGAGTGTTCATTAGATTTTTTTTACCTTTAGATCTGTGTCTCTGGAAATATGCTGTAGACTAGAAACATTGAAGCCACAGGAAAAGTGCTACTTTTTAATATGATGTAATATTTGCTCTTCCTCCTTAGGTAGCCTCCGGGGAATGCAATGAAGATACAGAAGTGTACAACATCACCTTGAGCACTGGTGATGAACTTACTCTAATGGGACAAGCAGAAATCCTTTATGCCAAAACATCGAAGGAAAAGTCCAGACTTAACACTATCTTTAAGAAAATTGGAAAACTAAACTCTGTTGGCAAGTTTGGACGAGGGAAGATGCCTTGCCTCATCTGTATGAATCACCGGACCAATGAAAGCATTAGCCTTCCTTTCCAGTGTAAAGGTCGATTCAGCACACGTAGTCCCCTTGAGATACAAATGCAAGAAGGTGAACATACTATTCGCAACATTGTTGAAAAGACCAGGTTACCAGTAAACGTTACTGTACCATCTGCTCCTCCACGAAACCCTTATGATTTGCACCTCATTCGGGAGGGCCACCGCTATAAGTTTGTTAATATTCAAACTAAGACTGTTGTAGTGTGCTGTGTACTCCGTAACAACAAAATGATTCCCATGCACTTTCCACTCCATTTAGTTGTGCCAAAGTTTACCCTAGCTGAAGGTCTCCTTAAGGGTGACATGTGGTACGAGAGCACAGTTCAACACTCGTTCAACATTTGTCAGGAGCAGTTCGACATTGAAGAATATTCACGAGCAGTTCGGGATGTTAAGACTGACTGGAATGAAGACTGTAAAAGTCCAAAGAAGACCAGATGCACTGGGCACAGTCATATGCCTAACTCTCTTAGCTATGCTCGTGAAGAACTGACCCAATCTTTCCATCGACTTTCAGTATGTGTTTATGGAAACAATTTGCATGGAAATAGTGAGGTTAATCTGCATGGTTGCAGAGATCCAAACAATGAGTGGACTCTCTTTTCTCATGAAACTCTGCTATCTCAAGATTCAGGAGACAACGGGAGTGATTATCTCCTGCCTGAAGTGACCGAAGAACCTGCTGGGATCCAGTCACGGCCCGAACTTCCCTATGAAGAGCTCTGGTTAGATCAGGGAACAGGGAAATGTGGTGGACAAGATCTTTTCTCTTTGGGGGAGAGATTGAAACCTGGTCAGTGCGGCTCCATCCACTCCAAATGCCTGGTTTCTTCAGCCCTTTCGTCTCCAGGACCTTTGTCTACAGTTAAACCTGCATCTGATATTTCTCTACCTCCACCTCCAGTGCCTCCAAAGTCTGAAGCTGTAAGTCCTGGTCTTAGGATTAATTTGCTAAATGTTGTACAACAATATTGCGTAACCATTTTTAGAAGTTGCAAGGGAGTGTATGCTCTCAAGAATTTAAAACTAAGTAGTTCCATTTGCTGCCATGAGTTGAAAAATAGGAAATTTCCTGCAGTGCTTCCTTGGGCTGATTTTCCATTTTTGTAATTGATTTCATGCAAAAACACTTATGTAATTTGGCTAGTGAATGGACAGTTCTTTGTATTTTAAAAGCTAGCAAAATACCAGTACTTAGATTTTAACAAATGACACAATTGCAACATCTTTTTGCTGATTTTCAAATCTTGGAATTTGGATTTTTTTTAAAAAACATCATTTTACTTAAGGAAATTGACGTGTGATTCACAGTTAGCTGACAGCATTACTCGAGAATCAAATCCAGAGTGGGATAATCTTTGACCTGTATCGAGTCTGTTTTAGCATGGGAAGGAATGGGATGCTATAAATAGTGTTGGCATTCCTGACTGGGAGGAAATGTTTGCAAAGTGCTTGTACCTATTAGATATCCATTGACCACGAAGCCTGCGTATGTTTAAGTTTTATTTATGGCTATTCCTCTTTCTCCCTGTCACCAAAATGGTTGAGCATCTTGCCAATGCTCACTGTCCAGGATCACATGATGAGGTTATCTGTCAGCCACTTGAGGGCAGCAGCACTTCAGCTGAATTCTACTTAAGTCAGCACTTCATGGGAAAAGAGGAGATATTGTGCTTTGAACACTTATAGTTACAGTCTTCTGTTATACTTTTGCAGAAATCAATAATCATGTTGAAAAGTCACCCTGTTTTCTCTGCAAGCTACCTAATATCCCAACTTCACTGGATTGGGAGAGGGTTGAATAATTTTATTCAAATGTTGGAGCTGTTTTTATCAGCACCATCTCCTTCCTGTGCTTTTGAGTAGATGTCAATGCTATAATTTTCCTTAGTCATATCACACCCTTTTGCACGAAATATGTCGCTATGGTTACATGGTTTTGCTGCAACAGTTATAGAACATAGAATAGAACATAGAACACTACAGCGCAGTACGGGCCCTTCGGCCCTCGATGTTGCGCCGACCTGTGAAACCATCTGAAGCCTATCTGACCTACACTATTCCATTTTCATCCATATGTCTATCCAGTGACCACTTAAATGCCCTTAAAGTTGGCGAGTCTACTACTGTTGCAGGCAGGGCGTTCCACACCCCTACTACTCTCTGAGTAAAGAAACTGCCTCTGATATCTGTCCTATATCTATCACCCCTCAATTTAAAGCTATGTCCCCTCGTGTTGGTCATCACCATCCGAGGAAAAAGACTCTCACTGTCCACCCTATCTAACCCTCTGACTATCTTATATGTCTCTATTAAGTCACCTCTCAGCCTTCTCCTCTCTAACGAAAACAACCTCAATTCCCTGAGCCTTTCCTCGTAAGACCTTCCCTCCATACCAGGCAACATCCTAGTAAATCTCCTCTGAACCCTTTCCAAAGCTTCCACATCCTTCCTATGATGTGGTGACCAGAACTGCACGCAGTACTCCAGGTGCGGCCGCACCAGAGTTATGTACAGCTGCAGCATGACCTTGTGGTTCCGAAACTCAATCTCCCGCTCCCGCTGCCGGGGGAAAGCAGGCAGCATAATCAAGGATCCCTCCCACCCGGCTTACTCACTTTTCCAACTTCTTCCATCGGGCAGGAGATTCAGAAGTCTGAGAACACGGACGAACAGACTCAAAAACAGCTTCTTCCCCACTGTCACCAGACTCCTAAATGACCCTTTTATGGACTGTCCTCATTAACACTACACCCTGTCTGCTTCATCCGATGACAATGCTTATGTAGTTACATTGTATATCTTGTGTTGCCCTATTATGTATTCTCATGTATTTTCTTGAATTCTGTTCAATTCCCTTTTCTTCCCATATACTGAATGATCTGTTGAGCTGCTTGCAGAAAAATACTTTTCACTGTACCTCGGTACACGTGACAATAAACAAATCCAATCCAATCCAATCCAATCCAATCCCCCTGCTTATAAAGGCTAGCACACCATATGCCTTCTTAACAGCCCTATTAACCTGGGTGGCAACTTTCAGGGATTTATGTACCTGGATGCCGAGATCTCTCTGTTCATCTACACTACCAAGAATCTTGCCATTAGCCCAGTACTCTGCATTCCTGTTACTCCTTCCAAAGTGAACCACCTCACACTTTTCCGCATTAAACTCCATCTGCCACCTCTCAGCCCAGCTCTGCAGCTTATCTATGTCCCTCTGTATCCTATAACATCCTTCAGCACTATCCACAACTCCACCGATCTTCGTGTCATCTGCAAATTTACTAACCCATCCTTCTACACCCTCGTCCAGGTCATTTATAAAAATGACAAACAGCAGTGGCCCCAAAACAGATCCTTGCGGTACACCACTAGTAACTGAACTCCAGGATGAACATTTGCCATCAACCACCACCCTCTATCTTCTTTCAGCTAGCCAATTACTGATCCAAACCGCTAAATCACCTTCAATTCCATACTTCCTTATTTTCTGCAATAGCCTACCGTGGGGAACCTTATCAAACGCCTTACTGAAATCCATATACACCACATCAACAGCTTTACCCTGATCCACCTGTTTGGTCACCTTCTCAAAAAACTCAATAAGGTTTGTGAGGCATAACCTACCCTTCACAAAACCGTGTTGACTATCGCTAATCAACTTGTTCTTTTCAAGATGATTATAAACCCTATCTCTTATAACCTTTTCCAACATTTTACCCACAACCGAAGTAAGGCTCACAGGTCTATAATTACCAGGGTTGTCTCTACTCCCCTTCTTGAACAAGGGGACAACATTTGCTATCCTCCAGTCTTCCGGCACTATTCCTGTCGACAAAGACGACATAAAGATCAAGGACAAAGGCTCTGCAATCTCCTCCCTGGCTTCCCAGTGAATCCTAGGATAAATCCCATCTGGCCCAGGGGACTTATCTATTTTGACATTTTCCAAAATTGCTAACACCACCTCCTTTTGAACCTCAATTCCATCTAGCCTGGTCGACTGAACCTGAGTGTTCTCCTCGACAACATTGTCTTTCTCCAGTGTAAACACTGACGAAAAATATCCATTTAACGCTTCCCCTATCTCCTCTGATTCCACACACAACTTTCCACTACTATCCTTGATTGGCCCTAATCTTACTCGAGTCATTCTTTTGTTCCTGATATACCTATAGAAAGCCTTAGGGTTTTCCTTGATCCTATCCGCCAACGACTTTCCTTCCTGGCTAACTTGTAACTCTCAAGTGCCCTAACTGAGCCTTCATGTCTCATCCTAACATAAGCCTTCTTCTTCCTCTTGACAAGTGCTTCAACTTCCTTAGTAAACCACGGTTCCCTTGCTCGACAACTTCCTCCCTGCCTGACAGGTACATACTTATCAAGGACACGCAGTAGCTGTTCCTTGAAAAAGCTCCACATTTCGATTGTACCCATCCCCTGCAGTTTCCTTCCCCATCCTATACACCCTAAATCTTGCCGAATAGCATCATAATTGCCTTTCCCCCAGCTATAATTCTTGCCTTGCGGTATATACCTATCTCTGCCCATTGCTAAAGTAAACATAACCAAGTTGTGATCACTATCACCAAAGTGCTCACCTACATCTAAATCTAACACCTGGCCGGGTTCATTACCTAGTACCAAATCCAATGTGGCCTCGCCCCTTGTTGGCCTGTCTACATACTGTGTCAGAAAACCCTCCTGCACACACTGCACAAAAACTGACCCATCTATAGTACTCGAACTATAGTATTTCCAGTCAATATTTGGAAAGTTAAAGTCCCACATAACAACTACCCTGTTACTCTCGCTCCTGTCGAGAATCATCTTTGCAATCCTTTCCTCTACATCTCTGGAACTATTCGGAGGTCTATAGACAACTCCCAACAGGGTGACCTCTCCTCTACTGTTCCTAACCTCGGCCCATACTACCTCAGTAGACGAGTCCTCAAGCGTCCTTTCTACCGCCGTAATACTTTCCTTGATTAACAATGCCACATCCCCCCCTCTTTTACCATCTTCTCTGTTCTTACAGAAACATCTAAATCCTGGAACCTGCAACAACCATTCCTGTCCCTGCTCTACCCATGTCTCCGAAATCGCCACAACATCGAGATCCCAGGTACCAAACCATGCTGCAAGCTCACCCACCTTATTCCGGATGCTCCTGGCGTTGAAGTAGACACACTTCAAACCAGCGTCCTGCTTGCCGGTGCCCTCTTTCGAACTTTTAACCCTATCCCTGACCTCACTACTCTCAACATCCTGTACACTGGGACTACAATTTAGGTTCCCATCCCCCTGCTGAATTAGTTTAAACCCCCCCGAAGAGCACTAGCAAATCTCCCCCCCCCCCCCCCCCCCAGGATATTGGTACCCCTCTGGTTCAGGTGAAGACCATCCTGTTTGTAGAGGTCCCACCTACCTCAGAATGAGCCCCAATTATCCAGGAAACCAAAACCCTCCCTCCTGCACCATCCCTGTAGCCACGTGTTCAACTCCTCTCTCTCCTTATTTCTCACTTCACTAGCACGTGGCACGGGTAACAACCCAGAGATAACAACTCGTTTGTTCTAGCTCTCAGCTTCCACCCTAGCTCCCTGAATTTCTGTCTCAAATCCCCATCTCTCTTCCTACCTATGTCGTTGGTACCTATGTGGACCACGACTTGGGGCTGCTCCCCCTCCCCCTTAAGGATCCCAAAAACACGATCAGAGACATCACGAACCCTGGCACCTGGGAGGCAACACACCAACCGTGAGTCTCTTTCGTTCCCACGGAACCTCCTGTCTGTTCCTCTAACTATGGAGTCCCCAATGACAAGTGCTCTGTTCCTCGTCTCCCTTCCCTTCTGAGCAACAGGAACAGACTCTGTGCCAGAGACCTGTGCCCTATTGCTTACCCCTGGTAAGTCGTCCCCCGCAACAGTATCCAAAACGGTATACTTGTTAAAGAGGGGAACGACCACAGGGGATCCCTGCACTTCCTGCCGGTTCCCTCTCCCTCCCCTGACGGTAACCCATCTACCTTCTTCTTTTACCTGAGGTGTGACTACCTCCCTATAACTCCTCTCAATAACCTCCTCCGCCTCCCGAATGATCCGAAGTTCATCCAGCTCCCTAACACGGCTCTCGAGGAGCTGGAGTTGGGTGCACTTCCCGCAGATGTAGTCAGAAGGGACACTAGAGGTGACCCTTTCCTCCCACATTCTGCAGGAGGAACATTCAACTGCCCTAGCCTCGATTCCCACTGAACTAACTTCCCAACTACTGAAAAATAAAAATAAAAAACTTGCTAGTTTAGCAATCCAACAGACAGCTTTTTTTTTTGGTTAGAGGAGGAGGATGGGTGGGAGACACTACGTAAGTAGTGTTTCGGGTAAAGCTGTCACTCGAGAACAGCCCCTTCACAAACCACCTTCAACTTGTGCTGACCGCACTGCACGTATGCAAATCTCCCCGGAACAGCCAATCAGAAGCTCTGCTCTGCTGCCCCCTGCTGGATGCTTGACTTCCGTCGAACTCCTCGGGTCACTGATGCAGGTGCACCTTCAACTTACGCTGACCGCACTGCACGTATGCAAATCTCCCCGGAACAGCCAATCAGAAGCTCTGCTCTGCTGCCCCCTGCTGGATGTTAATTGCAATGACAAATTAAATGCTGTAAATGTACTCAAAAATATGTCTTCAAACCTTGATCAAATTCTCACTCCGGATTTATGGAATTGCTATAATTTCCAGTGGAAATGCCCTTGGAATGTTTTCCCCCGACAGAGATGAGGAGATAAAGATCAAAAGGGGGAGGACTACTTACAGTGGAGCGTTGTGATTCTCTTCCCCCGCACTCTCTACCATAACATTGGAACTAAATTCATCCTGTGGATGGAAGCATTCAGCACCTGTGAGAAATGTGGCAAATGACATTAGTCTTTTAAAACCTGGGTCACGATCTACCCGGATGGGAACAGAGTCCCATAACGTGCTTAGCCAGGTGTTTCTTGGTGTTCTGAGCATTGAGAAACCTCAAGCTATTGAACGGGGCTCTGTTTTCATTCGTGTACATTCGGGCCCTCAGCGGGGAACTCCCCAACGAGGCTGCACTTAGTCCCGTTTCCTACACTGAGGAGCTCCTCGGTGCTGGAGGAGATTGGGACACCATTTGTAAATGGCGTCCCGATCTTTCAACCCCCCCAACACGACCCCCAACTCCCTTATAAGGAGGTACTTGGGTCCGATTCCCCGCTATGGCTGGCAGTGCCAAGGTGCCTGGGTGGCACCAGCAGAGCCAGGGTGCCACTCTGCCTAGAGGGCATGCACCTAGGGGCCTTTGTTCCCTGGAAGACCACACGAGTGCCGTTCCGTATGGTCTCATTTGTGGGGAGCAGCATTGCATGGGGCTCACCCAAGTCTCCAAGGCGAAGGGGTTAGATCCCAGTGCTTTGGTTAGATCGTGGGGATGCATATTAGAACATAGAACAGTACAGCACAGAACAGGCCCTTCGGCCCTCGATGTTGTGCCGAGCAATGATCACCCTACCCAAATCCACGTATCCACCCTATACCCGTAACCCAACAACCCCCCCCTTAACATTACTTTTTAGGACACTACGGGCAATTTAGCATGGCCAATCCACCTAACCTGCACATCTTTGGACTGTGGGAGGAAACCGGAGCACCCGGAGGAAACCCACGCACACATGGGGAGGACGTGCAGACTCCGCACAGACAGTGACCCAGCCGGGAATCGAACCTGGGACCCTGGAGCTGTAAAGCATTTATGCTAACCACCATGCTACCGTGCTGCCATATTGGAGTGTGACTAGCTGTGTCGCTCTCATAGGCAAATTTGCTATTAAAAAAATCACCCGCTCACAATGTGATTCACATCGCGACGACTCGTGAGATATCGCGCTAGATCTCAGGAGGTGTGGCGAGCGGGGTAGATCATGGAAGAGTGATCTCTCTGCATCTACCGGCTGTGCCGCACTGTCTTTTGTGCATATCGTGTCCGGTAGATCACACCCATGGTCTTTTGATCGATGTATAAGTGATAGCTGGCCCATGTAGCATTGCCCTGGCAGATCAACGTAGCCCAAGTTTAATCCTTACATTTACTGGTCTCTTGAGGCTGGCAGTCTCTGGTACTTGAAAATCAGCCACGATTCATGCTGCTGACTGCTGCTCATTGACTCTTTCTTGTAGATATGTATGTAAGTTTTAGGGGATTGAAAATTGGGTTCAAAGACAATGAGATGGGAAGTCAGTGGTCTGCCACTGCTTGCTGTCCAGCATCGTACATTAATAAGAGCCCAAAAACAGAGATACTTGAATGGCTGTAGCCATAAAACAGTATCCCAGGAGGAAACAAAATCTGTTGAAATAAAGCTGTAAGTCTGAATCAATACATTGGGAACTGGGGATTAAGTTTGAGTGGCATTCATCCATTCCAGTGGCATTCATCCATTCCATAGTATAGCTTCCTATAATTTTTCCCCAGCCAATTTTTCTCCGAATGGCTATAAATTTAAAAATAAATAAATTTACAGTACCCAATTCATTTTTTCCAATTAAGGGGCAATTTAGCGTGACCAATCCACCTACCCTGCACATCTTTGGGTTGTGGGGCTGAAACCCATGCAGACACAGGGAGAATGTGCAAACTCCACACGGACAGTGACCCAGAGCCGGGATCGAATTTGGGACTCGGCGCCGTTAGGCAGCAGGACTAACCCACTGCGCCACCGTGCTGCCTCGAATGGCTATAAATTAAGGAGGCAGTGGAGACTGGTTCAGAGATAGTTTACTGCTATTTTTACTTCCTCCCCATCTATATTCTTGAGGTATTGATGGATATAATTTCATAGATGCAATTCACCTTCCACCACTTTTTTCAAAAATGAATTCTTCTCAATTCCCCAGCTTTCTGTTTATGCCCCCAGGTATTGACCTCACTGCTCAGGTAAATACCTCCATCCAATCCCCTCTTAGGCAGGCTCTTTGCAAATTTATGCTTCACAATTAAATCTCTCGGCAACCTCTGTTCAAAGGAAAATAGGCTGACCCTTTAGGAAGCTTATTAAAGACTAGGTTGAAATCTCTTTGCATTGTATTTACAGTGCAGTGAAAAAAACATTCTACTCCGTGGTAGTTATTCTGTCTCTGGTGCACAGAAATCTTTATCTTCACTTCTCTATTGCAATTAAACTGCCTTCTGACTACCTGATCCTCCGTACCCACCTGTTGGGACTTTCTTTAGGTTCTAAATATTTTTAGAGCATTATCTCAATTTGATGTTGCAATTTTTTCTAACTTTATACTGATGCAAATTATGTAGATATATACTGACCTATTGGTTACTTTGTACCATCAGACTGTTTTATCTATTGAATTAAGTACTTTGATTGTGACACACAAGTTTCTGAGATTGTTTTTGGAGCTGGCTGATTCAATAAGTTAATAGACACTGACTTCTGACCCTCTGACCAAATTCAGTACAAACTGAACTGAATCAGTAATTTACAGCACAGCCGAATATCATTCGGCCCATCGTGACGCTGCAGGTCAAAGAAAGAGCCATCAGCTTAATTCCACTTTTTAGAACTTGGTCCATAGCCATGTAGGTTTCAGAACTTCCAAGTACATTTTTGTCTCTGCCACCCTTTCAGGCAGTGAGTTCCAGACCCTCAACACCTTGGTAAAAAGAAATCATCTTCAACTCCCCACTAAGCTTTCCATGAAAGCCCCAAGTTATTGACCTGACTGCTAAGGGAAATAGATCCTTCCGATCCCCTCTTATCTCAGCTCTTTGTAATTTTATACATTACAATTAAATCTGCTCTCGACGACCTCTATTCCAAGGAAAATTATGCAAATCTTTTTATAATATTTTAGTAATTTTTCCGATTAAGGGGCAATTTAGCTTGGCCAGTCCACCTTCCCTGTATGTCTTTAGGTTGTGGGGGTGAGCCCCATGCTCACCCCCACAACACTGGGAGAATGTATAAACTCCACACGGACAGTGACCCGTGGCTCGCGTCCTTGGCACCGTGAGGCAGCAGTGCTAAACACTACGCCACCGTACCGCCCACAAAAATAATGCTGAATTCTCCAATCTCTTCTTGCCTCTGTATTGCCAACATCATCTTAAATTCACTCTGCATCCTTTCGAGTGCGGTCACATTGTTCTTGTAATGTAACCAGAACTGTACGCAGTACACGTGCTGTGGCCTAACTACTGTTTAATATAGCTCTAGTATCACCTCTCTGTTCTTGTGTCCTTTGCCTTGGCTAATAAAGGAAGGAATCCTGTATACCTTTTCAACAATCTTATCTACCTGTCCAACCACTTTCAGGAATCTGTGAACATGCACTCCCAAGTTCCCTCTGTTTTTCTACACTTGTCAGTATTCTACTATTCATTTTGTATTTCTTTGCCTTGTTTACGCTCTCGAAAATACATTACCTCAACACGTCTCTGGATTGAATTCCACTGACCACTTTTCTGACCAACTGACTAGTCCATGGATATCTTCCTGCAGCTTTCTTCCACATAATCAATCACACAATCAATTTTTGTGTAATCTGCAAACTTCTTCACTCTGTGTTATTATACACTATGGAAAATACAATTGTCCTAGTACAGACCTTTGCCAAACCCTACTGAAACAGCCTTCCAATCACACAAACACCTGTGGACCATTAGTGTCAATTATTGCCTTTCAGTCATAACATTCTGCGTTCAAGTCCCACTGCAGGACGTACAAGCTGACGATACAGTGCAAGACTGAAGAAGAGCAGGGGCGTTTCCCCCGATCTGGCAAAGTTTATCCATCGACTCCGGGTGGAAGCCATAAAGTGAGTGGTCGCACATTTGGTGGCTCCTGCTTGAGGCAGAATTGTTTGGCCTTGTTGCCCAACGTTTGCTGGTACAAAGTACAGGAACAGATAGAGCTAAAAATTCTCCTTCGGGTGGTCATGGCTCAGCCCTGTCAAACAAGGAGTGCAGCTGTAAAGGGGCAACCATCGAGCTTTCGAAAAATGCAGTAGAAGAAAAGATGGTGCGTGCTGTGTGGCATCGTTGCCTGTTCAGTGGTCCACGGAACAGTTGGTGGAGTTTTTGACGGTCATGTTTCAGCAGCAAAGGCAGGACGCTCCCGAAGACCTTGCTCAGGTGACTGATCCAATTCGGGCAGCCATTGAGCAAGTGGAGCAGAGGTTGGGGGCACACAGTGCGTTGCTCCAAAGAGTGGAAGAGTCAGTTGCGGACCATGGGGACTGGTTGGCCTTGTTGGATGCAGAGATACACTGGTGGCAGAGGGCCAAAGGAAGCTGAGGGGAAAAAGTGGATGATTGGGAGAATTGGCCGAGGAAGTATGTAGCTAACATGCTTGGGAGCTGGTGGGGTGGCGGTCTTTGATCAGTTCCCCCCCACGAGGTGGATCGAGCACACATATCTCTGAGGAGGAGGCCGAAGTTGAGTGAGCAACTGAGCGAGATGGCGGTACGACGGCACAGATATTTAGACAAGGAGAAGATTCTGCGGTGGGCTAAGGAGTCGCAGAAGTGCACCTGGGAAGGTAATGTGATTCCGATCTACCGGGAATAGGGTGTGGAGTTGGCAAAGTGTCGGGCTAGGTTTAAAAGGGTCAAAGTGGTCCTGTTCAGGGAAGGAATGAAGTTTGGGGTGCTGTACCCAGCCCGGTTGTGAGTCATGTACCAGGGTCAGGTGTTCTACATGGACACGCCAGAGGAGGCGGGCAGGTTTTTGCAAAACCTGGGGACTTGTAAGAACTTGGGACTATGGAGCTACCAGTAATGGAAAGTTTGTGTGTTTAAGGGGGAAGGTAGATGAGTGGGCCCGAGGGAGTAGGGAGATTTGGAGGAAGGCAGTTGCCTCGGTTGGGGGCCACCATGCTAGCGGATAGGCTAGTAAATGGGAGTGACGTGGGGGTTAGATCTGTTGTGGGGGAGGGAGGGGGGGGTTTGTTTTCTTTTTTTTTGATGGTGGTGGGGGGGTTACGGGTGAGATGCTGACGTGGACAAAGTTGGTGTGGCGCAGTTGCTTGAGGGGTGATGGCGGCAGTTAAATTGGGGCGGTCCTAGGGGTACACGTGGAGGGGACCTGGGAGAGCTGATTAAAACGGATTTATGGCTGACCCGGCAACTGGTCTGACCCGGCTGGTTACATGGAATGTTTGGGGATTAAATGCGCCGGTTAAGAGGTCATGAGTGTTCACGAATTTGCAGAGCCTCTAGGCGGGTGTCGTGTTTTTGCAAGAGACTCATTTGAAGATGACGGATCAGATGAGAATGGGATGGGTGGCACAGTTTCATTTGGAGCTGGATATGAAGATGAGATGGGGTGGCAGAGTTGGTTAATAAGAGGGTGTCCTTTGCGGTGGGGAGCATAGTGGCAGATCTGGGGGTAGATTTGTGATGCTGTGTGGGAGATTGGAGCTGGTGAACATTTATGCTTCAAATTGGGATGACGTGAAGTTTGAGGCGTATCCTGGCAAAAAGTTGTTCAAAAGGTTGGGTGGGATTGCGGTGATAGGGTGGATGTGTAGAGTAGGGTGCTCTTTCCAAGGTCGATGCAGACTCCCTCTGCGCTGTGAATCCTATGATTCTCTGAAAGACCCTGGACTTGGACACACACCAGCTGACCATGGGGGGGGGGGGGGGGGGGGGGGGCGTGGATTTTACTACGGTGTTGAATCACAGGAGGGATGGGCCGTGTCCCAGGTCAATGAGGGTGTCTGTAATGGTGAAGGGGTTTCTGGGATTTATACAGCGAATGGGGGCAGCGGGTGGATTTGCGGGTAGAGGTGAAGAGCTCCCAGAGGCATCATTGGTGGTTGGATGTGGGTTTATTGGCCAATTAAGGAGGTCTGTGAGAAGATAAGGGTGACTATGCGGAACTATGTGAAGTATATTAAGATAATGGAGGTCTCGGCGGCTACGTTGTGGGAACTGTGGAAGTGATGAGAAGGGAGTTTATTTTGATTAGGGTGCATAGGGTGAGGGCAGAGCGAGCGGAGAGGCTGAGGCTGGTGGAGAGCGTCTGGCGGTGGATCAGAGGTTTTCGGTAGTGCCTGAGAAGGTGCTTCTGAAGGAGGAGAAACTCCAAATGGAGTTTGGGCTCGTGTTGATATGGCAGGCAGTGGGACAGCTGCGCATGGGCAGTGTACGAGTGTGGGGTGAAGACGCGCAGGATGCTTGTACATCAGTTAAGGCAAATGGGGGCAAGGGAGATGGGGGGACGGGAGGGAAGCGGGCGTTAAGCTGGTAACTGGGCCGGAGGAGGTAAATGGTGTTTGAGGCATTTTATCAGAAGGTGTACAGTCCGAAGCCCCTGGCGGAGGATGAGGGAATGGGGTGTTTTTGGATGGGCGGGAGTTCCCAAGGGAGATGAGACGAGGTTACACGGACTGGGAGCCCGGATTGGTCTGAGGAGGTGATGGAGTGGGGGTGATGTGGTTGAGGAAGGCCCCGGGCCTGGACGGGTTCCTTGCAGAGTTTTATACGAGGTTTGGGTTGGAGCTGGGTCACCTGTTAGTGGAGATGTACAATTAGTTAGAGGTGAACATTCACCACCTCCACCCATGCTGTGTCAAGCATCTATCGTGCTTATTTTAAGGAGGCGGAGCTGTGTGGGTCGTACCGCCGATATAGTTGTTCAATGTGGCTGCGAAGCTATTGGCAAAGGTGCTGGCGGCAGATAAAGAATTGTGTGCCGGGTGTGTCACGGGAGGACCAGACTGGGTTTGTGAAGGTGCAGCAGCCATTCACCAATATTCAGAGGTTAGTTAATGTGATAATAATGCTCTCGACAGGCCGGGAGATGGTTGTGCCTATGGACGTGGAGAAGGAGTTTGACCGTGTGTACTTACTTGAGGTGTTGGGGCAGTTCGGGTTTGGGCAGGGGTTTGTTGACAGGATGTGATTGTTATATAGGGCTCTGAAGGTGAGTGTGTGGACCAGTCGTGTCAGTTCGGAGAATTTTGTGTTGCATTCGTTTTTTCGGGATACAAACTCAATACAGGTATGGGAAAAAGTGAGGCAATCCCAACCAACGCATTGGTATGGTGGCGGAGGGGGAGAAAGGAGGTTGCTATTTTGGTAGGTAGGGGCGGGCTTTCAGTATCTTGGGATACATGTGGCACAGAGCTGAGCAAATTGAATCTGGCAAAATTGGTGGAAGGAATGAAGGAGGACTTTAGGAGATGGTGTTGCTCTATTTATCCCGGTGAAACACAAGCCTTTCCCTTCTATCGATCAAATGACCACACAACCAGTTAGTTAGTTAAAAAGATGGTTTATTTACATACACAATAGTTATCTCAACATGGAAACACAATATCTACTACGGGTTAAACTATACCTATCAGCTACAATAACCTATACTTAACTTCAGGGCGACCGGCACTGTGCAAATGGATAAGGCCTTTATCTGGATTTCACTTGGCTGGTTCGAAGAAAGTGGCTCTGTCTCTGCTGGGCCCATCTGACAGGTAGCGATCGTTGGTCTTTAACTTAGCTGGCTGTTCCTGCTGCAATTGGGTAGGCACAGGCCAGATCCCAGAGAGACAGAACACATGGCTGCGCTCTCTTTTATTCCTCTGGGATTTTGCGCTCTTTGGGGTGGTCCTTAACCTTGGACCCAATAGTTCGACAGGGCTCTGATCACTCTCTTCGATTTCGGCCAAGAAAGGGAAGGGTGCCTTGGTAGCTGGGCGGGTCCTTAGCGGTCATTGACCTTGGAAGTTGTGCTTTCTGAGTAAGGGAAGTGGCGCCGATCAGTCTGTGGCTGTACCGGTTGCTTGATTGGAGTTCTATTGTCCTGGGAAAATGGGCCATTAAAATGTAAATGAGTGGGGGTTTCGGTAAGATCTCGTTATCTGTGTTTTAGATACGCATCGGCTGTGTATCTCTCTGACTCCTGGGTTGGCCATAATTCCCATGGTCCTTTGCATGTGGCCACCTTAGATGGCTACAGTGGGATGTGTTGCCTTTGTCGTTGGTTAGAACGGTCCAGACGGTAAAGATGATGGTGCTCCTGAAGTTTTTGTTTGTGTTTCAAAAACTCTTGAATTTTGTGCATAAATCTTTTTTTAATAGAGTGAATAAAATGATACTGGTGTTTGTGTGGGCAAGTAAGGTTCTCCAAGTCAAGAGAGTGTATCTGGAAAGGGATAGGTGGGTGGGGGGGGGGGGGGGGGGGGGGGCTGCACTGCCAAATATTCAGAATTATTATTGGACAGTGTGGAGGTGGGCAGTGGAGGAGTGGTCAGTGAGGGGATGGATGGAGGAGGCGGGCAGTGGAGGAGTGGTCAGTGAGGGGATGGATGGAGGCGGCGGGCAGTGGAGGAGTGGTCAGTGAGGGGATGGATGGAGGAGGCGGGCAGTGGAGGAGTGGTCAGTGAGGGGATGGATGGAGGAGGCGGGCAGTGGAGGAGTGGTCAGTGAGGGGATGGATGGAGGAGGCGGGCAGTGGAGGAGTGGTCAGTGAGGGGATGGATGGAGGCGGCGGGCAGTGGAGGAGTGGTCAGTGAGGGGATGGATGGAGGAGGCGGGCAGTGGAGGAGTGGTCAGTGAGGGGATGGATGGAGGAGGCGGGCAGTGGAGGAGTGGTCAGTGAGGGGATGGATGGAGGAGGCGGGCAGTGGAAGAGTGATCAGTGAGGGGATGGATGGAGGCGGCGGGCAGTGGAGGAGTGGTCAGAGGGGATGGATGGAGGAGGCGGGCAGTGGAGGAGTGGTCAGTGAGGGGATGGATGGAGGAGGCGGGCAGTGGAGGAGTGGTCAGTGACGGGATGGATGGAGGCGGCGGACAGTGGAGGAGTGGTCAGTGAGGGGATGGATGGAGGAGGCTTCATGTTGAGGGACCAGTTGAAGGTACTATTGTTGATATCTCTTGCCTTCTCGCCAGCCAGGTACTCCACGAGCCTGGTAGTGGTATCAGCGTCGAGGGTGTGGAACCAATGTCGGCAGCATTGTAGGATGTAAGGCATCCCCCTGTGGACGCCCATTTGTGGCAACCATGGCTTTGTTCCGGCGGGGCTGGGTGCGAGATTTTGGGGATGGGGGCAGATTGGGATAGAGTATTTTCGGGACCTGTTTGTGCAGGGTAAGTTTGCAGAATTGGAGGAGGTGTACTTGCTGCCGAAGGGGAATAGGCTCAGTTACATGCAGGTGAGGGACTTCTTGAGGAAGGAGTTGGATTCGTTCCCACAGTTGCTCCCTCCAGCACTACAGGAGGACAAGCTCTGTCCGAGGATGAGATAGGCGAGGGCAAGGTGTCAGATATATATATAGTGTTATGGGAGCGGCGTTTTCAGAACCCCAAAATGTATCCTGGAGTTCAACCAACCTCTCCCTTTAATGTATTGTTGCTTTTGAAGCACACGGCTTGGTCTCCAGGTGTGGTATTACAATTATGGACACGTGGGTTTTTAAACACAAAACAATGTTTATTCCATGAATTCAACTTAACCTTTTTAAATAAACATTGGATCCCTTAACACCTCTTACTTCAAAGATAACCCCGAAAATAATACAACACTAAATAATCCCTCAAAATGTTCCTTCAAACCTCCAAAAGACTTAACACCTTTAAACAGAAATACATCAGGTTAAATACATTACTATTATGAGTTTAAATCACCCAAATGATTCAGAGATAGAATATAGAACAGTACAGCACAGAACAGGCCCTTTGGCCCTCGATGTTGTGCCGAGCAATGATCACCCTACTCAAACCCACGTATCCACCCTATACCCGTAACCCAACAACCCCACCCTTAACCTTACTTCTTAGGACACTACGGGCAATTTAGCATGGCCAATCCACCTAACCCGCACATCTTTGGACTGTGGGAGGAAACCGGAGCACCCGGAGGAAACCCACGCACACACGGGGAGGACGTGCAGACTCTGCACAGACAGTGACCCAGCCGGGAATCGAACCTGGGACCCTGGAGCTGTGAAGCATTTATGCTAACCACCATGCTACCGTGCTGTCTTTCATGGCAGAGATCACAGCAAATCCAGCTCACTGCAAAACACAGACACACCCAAGCTCTCTTCCCCAAAACTGAAACTAAAAGCAGAAGTGAGCTCAGCCCATGGGTGTGATATTTGAGGTGTGGGAGGATCCGGGAGTGCAGGTGGGGGGAGAAGAGTCTGACGTGGAAGCCTCCCCCCCCCCCCCCGATAGCCCGGAGGCGGATCTTGTTGTGCTGACAGGACTCGGAGCCGTCAAAAGCGGGGGCATGGGTGAGCGACTTGGCAGAGTTCCTCCAGCTAGAAAAAAATCAAGTTCGCCATGAGTGGGGCGGAGGAGGGGGTCCCCACAATGTGGAAACTGTTCTTTGACTTCTTTAAGGGAGAGTTGCACGTCAGTGGTGGGGGGTGGGTGTTGTGTTCTGTTTGGATGTGGAGCGGGGGGGGGGGGGGGGGGGTGGTGGTGCTGGGTGTAAAAGGGAGGGGTTGGCATGGGGAAATAGGGACAAGTGTGCATGGTTAACTGGTGCTGGATCAGTCAGAACAGGTGCTGGAACTTTATTCCAGGGAAGAGAAATTGGGAGTTGGTTATTCAATATTCTACTTGATTGCCATCTAGTGTCAACCCAAGAGTATTATTAACAACTCTTAAAGCACATCTTGTTGAACAGTTGGCAGCAGCAAAATAGGGAATAATAATTGTTAAATCGTAAGGGATGATGTAAATTGGAGTCTGTATGCACTACTCAAGAGTAATGGGAGTCACCTTCACCTTTGTAATTTCCCAAATGTTGGAGAGTACATCATCTTGTTCTTTCATGGTATTTTCAATTGAATGTCAACCATGACCCCATGGCTGGGGATGATGGGGAGTATGGAAAGCAAACGCATGACTTTGTAACTTTTAAAAAAGGAGCAAAAATTGACAGCTGACCTTGTAGTGAAAAGCAATTAAAAGTTGAAGCCTGCTTTCGCTAATTTTGACTTGCAAGTGACTTGTTTTCCCTTGGTGTTCCCTATCTTTGGGTCTTCAAGTCCAAAGCATGCAGCCTTGAGTGTAACTGGTGCACAATTGGTTCAGGCATCTGTCACCAGCCACATCAAGATCTATCAGGCAAAACTAAAATTTTGGCTTTTGGCTCAGCCAAAACTAGACACTACCTCAAAAATCATCTGGAACACAAAGATTATGCATGGTTGCCTTTCTCCACTGCCATGCAAGCACCTTAAACACCTCTTTTGTATCCCTTCCTTTTCGCTGCCCCTTCCACCTTTGCCTTCAATAAGTGCAAGGAGATCATGGATTGGCCATCAATTTAAGTCCCTCCCCTGTTCCCTACCCTATGCTCATATAGCCAAGCCTTCTTTCAAACTCTCCATGCTTCGACAGTGAACTTGAATCTCTCTTTAGTTAGTCTCCCATCTATCTTTGTGCCTGCTATGTTCGTCTCTGGGACTTTCATTTTTACTAAACTGCTGATCTTCATTCCTGATCTCCTCACATTGTAAATGTTTCTCTTTTCAGCTACTACCCCAGTCCCTCTCAATTCACCATTCACACTTCTTACAAAATCTACCTTTAACCCATCAGTCCTTGCACTCTATACCCCTTTTTCTCTTTAATGTCACTGGCAAGTGATGTTGCCTACCAATTCCATGACCATCTTTACAACAACTTTTCTTTCTGAATCCCTCCTCCGTCACCATTGAACCAGTCCTAGCTAAACTCAAGACACCTCTGACTGAGCTGCATTGCCCCTCCTTTTCTGCAAAATGCCTCTCTTCTGTTGTTCCCTCCTCCAACTTTCCAACCCCTAAAATCACTGCGCACTGTCAGCTGTAAGTCAGGTGACCGTATTCTTGCCTTTCAGTCAGAAAGTTGTGGGTTCAAGTCCAGGAATCTAGGCTGGCAATTGGGTGCAATACTGAACGAATGTTGCATTGCTGTTGATTCAATATTTTGGATGTGATGTTAAGCCAAGACCCCAGATGCCCACAGGTGGATCCCATGGACTATTTTGAAGAAGAACTGCAGAGACCTCTGCTGTGTTCTGGCCAACATTTATCCCTCAATCAACATTATCTGGTCATTTCCCGTACCAGCCTCCCCAAACAGGCACCGGAATGTGGCGACTAGGGGTTTTTCACAGTAACTTCATTGAAGCCTACTTGTGACAATAAGCGATTTTCATTTCATTTAATTTTTTAATCAGATTTCTGATTGTGGGAGTTTGCTGTGTGCAAATTGGCTGCCACGTTTCTCACCTTGCAACAGTGACTCTGTAAAGCGCTTTGAGTCATCCTGCTCAATTGGTGAATGAGTGCTCAGTTGAACAGGTCAGGATCCAAATTTAGATTATATCTCTCTGAGGCACTTCAGATGCAATATAAGCAATCTTTGGACATTGGTTTGTGTTCATTAGGTCCTGGTATTGCATTATTATTTTGGAAGGTGTTAAGTAAATTGTGCGTGATCTTGCTGCACAACGTTTCTAATGTCAGATCAGTGATTTGGAAATACTTCCATTCCACAATGTATAATTTCTCTCAAAAGATAATTAAAAGCCTTGAATGCAAATATTAATTATGAGAAGGGAGAGATTCTCACTGAAATAATGTACCATAATTATGGACTCAATTTGAGCACATCACAGTTCAGGCTACTGCAACAATGTTTTTTGAGTTGAAGGGGCTGGTTGAGCACAGTGGGCTAAACAGCTGGCTTGTAATGCAGAACAAGGCCAGCAGCGCGGGTTCAATTCCCATACTGGCCTCCTTGAACAGGTGCCGGAATGTAGCGACTAGGGCTTTTCACAGTAACTTCATTGAAGACTACTCGTGACAATAAGCAATTTTTTAAAAAACATTATTATTTGGAGAACAAAAACTTGCCAAAAATATGCAGTTGATCAGGCAACATTTATGAAGTGAATAGACCATAAGACATAGGAGCAGAATTAGGCCACGAGGCCCATCGAGTCTGCTCCGCCATTCAATCATGGCTGATATTTTTCTCATCCCCCATTCTCCTGCCTTCTCCCCATAACCCCTGATTCCCTTATTGATCAAGAACCTATATATCTCTGTCTTAAAGACACGCAAGTGATTTGGCCTCCAGAGTCTTCTGCAGCAAAGAGTTCCACAGATTCACCACCCTCTGGCTGAAGAAATTCCTCCTCATCTCTGTTTTAAAGGATCATCCCTTTAGTCTGAGATTATGTCCTCTGCTTCTACTTTTTCCTACAAGTGGAAACATCCTCTCCACGTCCACTCTATACAGGGCTCGCAGTATCCTGTAAGTTTCAATAAGATCCCCCTTCATCCTTCTAAACTCCCAACGAGTACAGACCCAGAATCCTCAACCGTTCCTCATATGACAAGCTCTTCATTCCAGGGATCATCATTATGAACCTCCTCTGGACCCTTTCCAAGGCCAGCACATCCTTCCTTAGATATGGGGCCAAAAACTGCTCTCAATGCTCCAAATGGGGTCTGACCAGAGCCTTATATAGATTCAGAAGTACATCCCTGGTCCCTGTATCTAGCCCTCTTGACATGAATGCTAACATTGCATTTGCCTTCCTAACTGCAAACTGAACCTGCACGTTACCCTTAAGGGAATCGTGAACAAGGACTCCCAAGTCCCTTTATGCTTCTGATTTCCCACGCATCTTCCCATTTAGAAAATAGTTTATGCCTCCATTTCTCCTTCCAAAGTGCATAACCTCTCACTTTTCCACATTGTATTCCATCTGCCACTTCTTTGTCCACTCTCTTAGCCTGTCCAAGTCCTTCTGCAGCCCGCCTGCTTCCTCAATACTACCCGCCCCTCTACAGATCTTTGTATCATCTGCAAACTTAGCAACAGTGCCTTCAGTTCCTTCTTCCAGATCATTAATGTATATTGTGAAAAGTTGTGGTCCCAGCACCGACCCCTGAGGTATACCACTCGTCACCGGCTGCTATCCCCACTCTCTGCCTTCTGCCAGTCAACCAATCCTCTATCCATGCCAGGATCTTACCCTCAACACCATGGGCTCTTAACTTATTTCACAATCTCCTATGCAGCACCTTGTCAAAGGCCTTCTGGAAATCTAAATAAATAATGTCCACTGGTTCTCCTTTGTCTAACTTCCTTGTTACTTCCTCAAAGAACAGATTTGTCAGACACAACCTCCCCTTGACGAAGCCGTGCTGACCCGGTCTTATTTTGTCTTCCCTTCCAAATACTCTGCGATCTCATCTTTAATAATGGACTCTAAAATCTTACCAATTACCGGTCAGACTAACTGGCCTATAATTTCCCGTCTTCTGCCTCCCTCTGTTCTTAAACAGTGGTGTTACATTAGCCACTTTCCAGTCCTCTGGGACCCTTCCTGCCTCCAGTGATTCCTGAAAGATCATCACCAATGCCTCTACAAACTCCTGAGCTATTTCTTTTAGACCCTGGGGTGTAGTCCACCCAGTCCAGGTGATTAATCCACCTTCAGACCTTTCCATTTCCCCAGAACCTTCTCCTTTGTAATGGTCACTGCACTCATGTCTGGCCCCTAGTTCTCCTGGAGCTGTGGCATCCCACTGGTGTCTTCCACCATGAAGACTTCCAAAGTAACTGTTCAGTTCATCTGCCATTTCTTTGTTTCCTATTATTACTTCTCCAGCCACATTTTCCAGTGGCTCAATGTCTATTTTTGGCTCCCTCTTACCTTTATATATTGAAAAATCTCTTCCTATCTTCCTTTATATTACTAGCTAGCTTGCACTCATACATCATCTTCACATCCCTTATTGCTTTTTTAGTTGTCCTCTGCTCGCTTTCCAATCCTCTGGCTTCCCACCAAACCTTGTCATTTTGTATGCTTTTTCTTTAGCTTTTATGTTTTTATGCTGTCCTTGACTTCCCAGGTCAGCCATGGATGCCTTGTCCTCACCTTAGCATATTTCCTCCTCCTTGGGATGAATTTCTGTTGTGCCTCCCGAATAACCCCCAAAAACTCCTGCCATTGGTGTTCCACTATCTTCCCTGCTGGATCCCTTTTTCAATCAACTCTAGCCTTTTTTACTGCCCCACATCCTGGCTACTGCTAGTGGGCCTGTACATAACTCACATCAGGGTCTTTTTACCTTTGCGATTCCTCAACTCTACCCACAGAGAGTCTATGCCTTCTGATCCTATATTGCTCCTTGCTATCGATTTTAACTTCATTCTTTACTAACAATGCAACCCCGCCCCCTTTGCCCATCTGTCTGTCCATTCGATAGGACACATATCCGTAGATACAGTATTTAGATCCCAGCCCTGATCCCCTTGCAGCCACGTGATGCCCACAAAATCGTACCGGCCAATTTCAATGTGCGCAACAAGCTCATTTACCTTGTTCCATATATTACGCTCATTTAGGTACAACACCCTCAATCCTGCATTGACCACCTCCCTTTTCACACTTGTCATCTTTTTTGCTCTGCCTCAGGGTGATGTTGTTCTTTTATTTTAGTTCTCTATTTCCCCTTCCGTTATTACACATTATAAGCTCACATTTTACTTCCCACCCCTTGCCATACTAGTTTAAATCCTCCTGAGTGAATCTAGCAAACTTCCCAGCCAGGATATTAGTGCCCCTCCAGTTAGTTGCAACCCGTCCTTCTTGGACAGGTCCTACCTGCCCCGGCAGAGATCCCAATGGTCCAAAATTCTGAAACCCTCCCTCCTACACCACCAGTTTAGCCACATGTTTAGCTGCTCTGTCCTCCTATTTCTAGCCTCACTGGCACGTGGCACAGGAAGTAATCCTAAGATTACAACTGTGGGGCTCCTGCTTGTTAGCTTACTACCTAACTCCCTGAACACCTTCTGCAGGACCTCATCACTCATCCTGCCTATGTCGTTAGTACCTATGTGTACTATGACCTCTGACTGTTCACCCTCCCCCTTTAGGACAGTGGGCTAAACAGCTGGCTTGTAATGTAGAACAAGGCTAGCAGCGCGGGGGCAATTCCTGTACCGGTCTCCCTGAACAGGCGCCGGAATGTGGCGACTCAGGACTCCTACATGTGACAATAAGCGATCTCGACAGGGTAGGTAGGGAGAAACTGTTTACACTCATGAAAGGATCACTATCATTGTATGTATTTAAGACTGAGGTAAACAGATTTGTTGTTGTCTCGGAATCTAGCAATATGGAGAGAGTGAGAAAGTGGAGTTGAAGCCCACAATCAGCCGGAGCAGGATTAATGGACCATCTGGTCTTTTCCTGCTCTTTTATTCTTATATTTGGTCATGCTTTTCCCATTTCCAAAACTCTTCCAATCCTTGGACCACTGTTCTTGACAGCATTATAAGCTTTTCTCTTCATCTAGAACATAGAACGATACAGCGCAGTACAGGCCCTTCGGCCCTCGATGTTGCACCGACATGGAAAAAAAACTAAAGGCCATCTAACCTACACTGTGCCCTTATCATCCATATGCTTATCCAATAAATTTTTAAATGCCCTCAATGTTGGCGAGTTCACTACTGTTGCAGGTAGGGCATTCCACGGCCTCACCACTCTTTGCGTAAAAAACCCACCTCTGACCTCTGTCCTATATCTATTACCCCTCAATTTAAGGCTATGTCCCCTCGTGCTAGCCACCTCCATCCGCGGGAGAAGGCTCTCGCTGTCCACCCTATCTAACCCTCTGATCATTTTGTATGCCTCTATTAAGTCCCCTCTTAACCTTCTTCTCTCTAACGAAAACAACCTCAAGTCCATCAACCTTTCCTCATAAGATTTTCCCTCCATACCAGGCAACATCCTGGTAAATCTCCTCTGCACCCGTTCCAAAGTTGCCACGTCCTTCCTATAATGAGGCGACCAGAACTGTACGCAATACTCCAAATGCGGCCGTACTAGAGTTTTGTACAACTGCAACATGACCTCATGGCTCCGGAACTCAATCCCTCTACCAATAAAGGCCAACACACCATAGGCCTTCTTCACAACCCTATCAACCTGGGTGGCAACTTTCAGGGATCTATGTACATGGACACCGAGATCCCTCTGCTCATCCATACTACCAAGAATTTTACCATTAGCCAAATATTCCGCATTCCTGTTATTCTTTCCAAAGTGAATCACCTCACACTTCTCCACATTAAACTCCATTTGCCACCTCTCAGCCCAGCTCTGCAGCTTATCTATGTCCCTCTGTAACCTGCAACATCCTTCCGCACTGTCTACAACTCCACCGACTTTAGTGTCGTCTGCAAATTTACTCACCCATCCTTCTGCGCCCTCCTCTAGGTCATTTATAAAATGACAAACAGCAACGGCCCCAGAACAGATCCTTGTGGTACGCCACTCGTAACTGAACTCCATTCTGAACATTTCCCATCAACTACCACTCTCTGTCTTCTTTCAACTAGCCAATTTCTGATCCACATCTCTAATCACCCTCAATCCCCAGCCTCCGTATTTTCTGCAATAGCCGACCGTGGGGAACCTTATCAAACGCTTTACTGAAATCCATATACACCACATCAACTGCTCTACCCTCATCTACCTGTTCAGTCACCTTCTCAAAGAACTCGATAAGGTTTGTGAGGCATGACCTACCCTTCACAAAACCATGCTGACTATCCCTAATCATATTATTCCTATCTAGATGATTATAAATCGTATCTTTTATAATCCTCTCCAAGACCTTACCCACCACAGACGTTAGGCTCACCGGCCTATAATTACCGGGGTTATCTCTACTCCCCTTCTTGAACAAAGGGACCACATTTGCTATCCTCCAGTCCTCTGGCACTATTCCTGTAGCCAATGATGACCTAAAAATCAAAGCCAAAGGCTCAGCAATCTCTTCCCTGGCTTCCCAGAGAATCCTAGGATAAATCCCATCCGGCCCCGGGGACTTATCTATTTTCACCTTGTCCAGAATTGCCAATACTTCTTCCCTACGCACCTCAATGCCATCTATTCTAATAGCCTGGGTCTCAGCATTCTCCTCCACAATATTATCTTTTTCTTGAGTGAATACTGACGAAAAGTATTCATTTAGTATCTCGCTTATCTCCTCAGCCTCCACACACAACTTCCCACCACTGTCCTTGACTGGCCCTACTCTTACCCTAGTCATTCTTTTATTCCTGACATACCTATAGAAAGCTTTTGGGTTTTCCTTGATCCTACCTGCAAAGACTTCTCATGTCCCCTCCTTGCTCGTCTCAGCTCTCTCTTTAGATCTTTCCTCGCTTCCTTGTAACTATCAAGCGCCCCAACTGAAACTTCATGCCTCATCTTCACATAGGCCTCCTTCTTCCTCTTAACAAGAGATTCCACTTCTTTGGTAAACCACGGTTCCCTCGCTCGACCCCTTCCTCCCTGCCTGACTGGTACGTACTTATCAAGAACATGCAATAGCTGTTCCTTGAACAAGCTCCACATATCCAGTGTGCCCAACCCTTGCAGCCTACTTCTCCAACCAACACATCCTAAGTCATGTCTAATGGCATCATAATTGCCCTTCCCCCAGCTATAACTCTTGCCCTGCGGGGTATACTTATCCCTTTCCATCACTAACGTAAAGGTCACCGAATTGTGGTCACTGTTTCCAAAGTGCTCACCTACCTCCAGATCTAACACCTGGCCTGGTTCATTACCCAAAACCAAATCCAATGTGGCCTCGCCTCTTGTTGGCCTGTCAACATATTGTGTCAGGAAACCCTCCTGCACACATTGTACAAAGAATGACCCCTCTAATGTACTCGAACTATATCTTTTCCAGTCAATATTTGGAAGTTAAAGTCTCCCATAACAACTACCCTGTTACTTTCGCTCTTTTCCAGAATCATCTTCGCCATCCTTTCCTCTACATCCCTAGAACTATTAGGTGGCCTATAGAAAACTCCCAACAGGGTGACCTCTCCTTTCCTGTTTCTAACCTCAGCCCATACTACCTCAGAAGAAGAGTCCCCATCTAGCATCCTTTCCGCCACCGTAATACTGTCCTTGACTAGCAGCGCCACACCTCCCCCTCTTTTGCCCCCTTCTCTGAGCTTACTAAAACACCTAAACCCCGGAACCTGCAACAACCATTCCTGTCCCTGCTCTATCCATGTCTCTGAAATGGCCACAACATCGAAGTCCCAGGTACCAACCCATGCTGCCAGTTCCCCTACCTTATTTCGTATACTCCTGGCATTGAAGTAGACACACTTCAAACCACCTACCTGAACACTGGCACCCTCCTGCGAAGTCAAATCTGTGCTCCTGACCTCTATACTCTCAATCTCCCGTACCCCAAAACTACAATCCAGGTTCCCATGCCCCTGCTGAATTAGTTTAAACCCCCCCAAAGAGCACTAACAAATCTCCCCCCCAGGATATTGGTGCCCCTCAGGTTCAGATGTAGACCATCCTGTCTATAGAGGTCCCACCTTCCCCAGAAAGAGCCCCAGTTATCCAGAAATCTGAATCCCTCCCGCCTGCACCATCCCTGTAGCCACGTGTTTAATTGCTCTCTCTCCCTATTCCTCATCTCACTATCACGTGGCACGGGCAACAACCCAGAGATAACAACTCTGTTTGTTCTCGCTCTGAGCTTCCATCCTAGCTCCCTAAAGGCCTGCCTGACATCCTTGTCCCCTTTCCTACCTATGTCGTTAGTGCCAATGTGGACTACGACTTGGGGCTGCTCCCCCTCCCCCTTAAGGACCCGGGAAAACACGATCCGAGACATCACTTACCCTTGCACCTGGGAGGCAACATACCAAACGTGAGTCTCTCTCGCTCCCACAAAATCTCCTATCTGTGCCCCTGACTATTGAGTCCCCAATTACTAATGTTCTACTCCTTTCCCCCCTTCCCTTCTGAGCAACAGGGACAGACTCCGTGCCAGAGGCCCGTACCCCATGGCTTACCCCTGGTAAGTCGTCCCCCCCACAAGTATCCAAAACGGTATACTTGTTACTCAGGGGAACGACCGCAGGGGGTCCCTGCACTGACTGCTTCTTCCCAGTCCCTCTTACAGTTACCCATCTATCTCCAGTCTTTGGTGTAACTACTTCCCTGATGCTCCAATCTACGACCCCCTCTGCCTCCCGAATGATCCGAAGTTCATCCAGCTCAAGCTCCAGGTCCCTAACACGGTTTTTGAGGAGCTGGAGTTGGGTGCACTTCCCACAGATGAAATCAGCAGGGACACTGACGGCGTCCCTCACCTCAAACATTCTGCAGGAGGAGCATTGTACTGCCTTCCCTGACATCACCTCTAGATTAAAAAAAAACAAGAAAAAGAAAAAGAAAGGAAGGGCTTACCTGATATTACCTCAAACCCTGCTCCCGCTGAAAGTTAAGCAAATTTAAAGGCACTCACTCACCTTCACGACAGGCCCCTGCTCCCGCTTCCCAACCACCGTGGGGTGGGGGGGTTGGTTAGAGGAGGAGGTAGGGTGGGAAACACTCACAAAGTGTTTCGGGTTTAACTGTCACTTGCCAACAGCCCCTCCACAAACCACCTTCAACTTAGGCTGACCGCACTGCACGTATGCAAATTCCCCCAGAACAGCTGATCAGTAGCTCTGCTCTGCTGCCCTCTAATGCTATCCGTAATCTCTAGTTAGCTATGAATGGCTCATATTTTCTGTGGAGCTTTCTTTCCTCAATGGAACGTATATTCAATAGGAAAAAGGCCAGTGCAGGCATCATGGCCCAAATGGCCATGTTCAGTGTTATATCATTTTATGATTCCATGGCCATCTTTCTCTCTCAGACAAACCCATCTCAAGCCTAGAAGGACAAAGCACCAAAATTAAGCCTGAACATTGACTGGACGTCAGTAGATCAAAGATCTTTATCCTTATATTTTTATTTTTGTTTTATTTCCCTTTTCACCTTCCCTTTGTGTGTGTGTGTGTGTGTGTGTGTGTGTGTGTGTGTGTGAAGAGTGAGGCCACTTAGGAAGGGGGTGTTGGGGGCGGCACGTGGCACAGTGGTTAGCATTGCTGCCTACAGCGCTGAGGACCCGGGTTCGAATCCCAGCCCTGGGTCACTGTCCATGTGGAGTTTGCACATTCTCCCCGTGTCTGGGTTTCACCCCCACAACCCAAAAGATGTGCAGGGTAGGTGGATTGGCCATGCTAAATTGCCCCTTAATTGGAAAAAAGAAATAATTGGGCACTCTAAATTTACTTCAAAAAAAGGAACAGGGTGTTGGGAAAGGGGTAATAGATAGTCACAAACAAGCCACTGAAGTTAGAACGAACCAGTTGATGTCCCTCTTTCTGGGGTGGGAAGGGTTGAGGAAACTACTGCTTTACTTGTGCTTACTTGCAGCTGAGATTGGGAACTTAATGCAGAAAATCATGGATGCAAAGCTATATTTCATCACTTCATGCTGCTGTTACTAAACAACTGCAGTGGTTCTTTAGTTTAGTCTGCTGCATTAGGTTAAAGTACTCAAAAATTCAAGTATTCAACATGTTAACCTGATGGAATCATACAGCTATTTTGGAAAGTATAACACTCGAGCTTCATTTACGATAAAGTGTGTGCTCCATTCAATGCAAATTGCATCCATTGTGCCTTTTTTGGAATGCTGGCAATTAAATCATGATTGTCTGCAACTCCAAACCAGACAGACTGAATCTTGTTCTCAGATGTTAATAGATCCTGAAAGTCCCGTTATGCAAATTTATTCTGTGTAGCATTGTTTCCACTGGCAGGTTAAAGAAGAATGCAGACTTCTGAATGCTCCACCAGTCCCTCCACGGCATGTCAAGCCATCATCACAGAGTCCATCAATTCCTCCTCGGCAAATACACCAACAGACGCGTTCTCCCAGCCCTACACTATCTTACTATTCTTCTGGATTGCATAACATGTAAGACATTATTATGAAGTGCATTATGTAAGGTAGCAGCTTGATGATCTGACTTCAGCTTAGAGCATTAAATTTGGAAAAACTGGAAAAATGCACTGGTACTTTGAATTTATTGTGATTGTGGATCATGTAATGCGATATGGCAATCCCCCTGTTGTGATTTTCCTGTTTGAAAGCTTGCAACTTTAGAAGACAAGTAAAAGAAATTTGGAATCCTGTATATTATGGTTGTGCAAACCTAACCACTTCTGGCGTCGTTTTGTCGGAAAAGTAGATAATGCCCAGCATAATGTATGACTGTAGAAATTGGAAATTTGTTTTGTATGAAGCTAATGCAAATTATCATTTTGTTTCCAATATTGTCCATAATCCTGATATTATTGGCCCTTTTGAAAATGCAGTGAAACATCATGCAATCAAACATAATTTTGAAATAGTAATTGGACGGTTAATTATTACCTACTCAAACTTGCATTCTATTATTGATGTCTTGTTCCTTTTCGCAGGAATTAATGTATACCCACCCCCTTTTAAAATGGAGATTTTAATGCGATTTGTTTTTTGGGGGGAATTTCTGCACTCCGTCAGTGGTTGAGTGGCCTGTTCCCAGGTAAACCGAGTTTCCTTCACTTGTGAACAGCTTCACAGTGAGGTTGAGAATTTAATGTTTCAAAATTGTTGTCTCAATCCTCCATCCAGCAAGGGTCCAGCCCTGCTAAAATACCAGCCAACCAATTGCTAATAATACAAAGCTAAAAGCCTATATGGAAACAATGCAGTTGCAAATTGTAATTAGTATTTCCATTTTTTTCCCAGATTATATCTGAGTATACTAATAAAAGGGCTTGCCTTTATAAATATCAATTGCAGTTCGAGTACAAATTTAAAGCTTTCTGTACAAATATCTACTAACATAATGTGTTACTTTTTAAAAAAAGGATTTTTAAAAACTTTAGATACTTTGAGGGGTTTCCAATTCATCAACCTCTTCTGTAAGTGAGTCCCCACTTCTGAGTCCCAGAGTATGCAGCCTCTTGCCTCAGTATGTAGGTAAATTTGTAGCATACCCAGGCAAAAAAGAGCCTGCTTCACTTTATTTCAGCTGACTAGTTTATCCTGTGCTCTTGCATTATCTTTCTTGACTTGGAAGGCAATAGAATATAATGCTATTCCAGACTGTGACTTACTTATAACTTTATAAATTTGTTTGGCAGTTGAAGTCTCAGTGCACATTATTATCACATATGACATTTTGCAATAGCTTTTATGTTCAACTATCTTTAGTAAGTACGAAATAGCACAGTTGTCACAAAACCACTAGACTGTAAGCATTCTAGTGCTTCTTCTCACACTGATATTTACCCTCGCCAGACTATCTTTGAAGATTCCAATTTGAAATAGACAGGCCTAGAATTACTTTTCAAAAAATGCCTGGATAAAGTAAATGCAAATAACAAGTTTCAAATATCTATCCACCATTCCCTTAAAAGATGCAGTAGGCTCTGCAACAAAACTTTCCAGGTTCTCCCTTCTGTGATTCCTTCAGCCTTTCTCTCGCTTGATCAGTTTAAAATGATGATCCCTTGTCCTAGTTGCCAACCAAAGGGAATGGGTTGGTCACTCCTTCATAATTTCTCCATTTAAACTTTCTCGAGCCAGTGGAAATCATCCCAGTAACCTTTATACTAACTTTCCATCTCCAGTATTCTTATGGGCATTATGTGCACTCTAGCCTCACTTTCCTATTTTTATAATTGGACACCCAAAACTCCACACAGTATTCTAACTGTGACTCGTATAATTGCTTGAGACAGATTTCTTACTGTCTCTTCACTCTTGTGCATATGCCCCTACTTAAATTAAAATGCGATTTAAAACTTTTATGGTTTTATCATCCTTTACATGGTTTCAAGGAATCATGTATGGTCAGCGCAGGCTTGGAGGGCCAAAGGGCCTCCTCCTGTGTTGTACTTTTCTTTGAAACACTAGCCAAATATTCCAGTATATTTTTCCCATTTAGTTCATGCTTCCAATCATTCATTTTCTATGCTAGCTTTATTCTTATGCATTTCTCTGCGTTAAATTGCTCTGCTTCCCGTTTACGTCAGTGAATCTGTCTACCCTTGAGTCTACTCCTGAGTTGTCTTTTTTTGCCAATACCCTAATTTTGTTGGACTGAGTAAATTTGATATTTTACTCATGTCATTTCCAAGTATCTGTATACTTCTGTGTGCTCTACTTTCCTGACTCACTTTCACGGCCCTCAGTCCCCTACTCCAGTGTTCTTCAAACTTTTTTTCCAGGGACTCATTTTACCAACCGGCCAACCTTCGGGACCCAACCCGGCCGACCTTCGCGACCCACGGCGGCCGACCTTTGCGACCAACGCCGGCTGACCTGCGCAACCCACCATTTTCTCTTACCTTGTTTGCTGCTGACAAAATGGAGGAAATGGTTTTGGGTCCCTTTGGCCCTCGTACACGCTCCTCCAATGGAACCTGTTGGATGAAGGTGAAGCCTTCTGGTGTCGGAAAGTATGGAGTCTCCATCTGTCCAGAGTTCTAAATTTTTTGTCTGTAAAATTTTGGCAAATAACGCCCCCCCCCCCCGGACTTGTTAAAAAAAAAAATTAGTAAAATAAACGAAAACTTCTTAAAAAATGAAAAAAATAAAAATTAAATGAATAAAATAAATGAATAAAAACCACTACAGAACTTCTAAAACAAAAAGCTGCAACCATTTAAAAAAATCACACGAAATCCGAGCGAACCGTCCTGAACTCCCGGAGGTGGCGCCGACTTGAGCGTGCCTGTTCAGCAGGGACGGCAATGCGGCCAGATTTTTTTTTTTTAAACATGTTCGTGGCCGCTTGCAGCCGGCGTTATGAAAAGCCGGCTGCTGCGCGGAGACTTGCGCGATCGGGATCGCTGCGGACAACGGCTCCGCGACCCTCCCGATACCCGCCCGCCACCCACCTGCGGGTTACGCCCCCGACTTTGAAGAACACTGCCCTACTCCCTGCTCTGACTCCCTTGCCTGGCCTGACACACTCACTTGTTCTGACCCTTTGCATATATAAAAAAGGTGGGCCCTTGAGTACATAATTTTCATCCTCCTTTATTCAGTGCAAAGTAACTGATCCTCTCTCTTCTGTCAATTTTACAATTTTACAAAAACAAAACTCCAGGATGCTGGAAATCGGAAATAAAACACTTAAGTTCTGGAAGCACAGCATATCATTTAGCATGTGAGAGAGAGAAAAGCACTGGGTAAACAACAATTTTGGTCGATGACGTTTCATCAGAACAGTTAGTTATGTTAATGTAGATAGACTGGCGCAGTTCAAGTTATTCTCATTGGAGCAGAGAAGACTAAAAGTAGATTTATAAAGAAGCTGTTTCTAATGGCTGAAGAATCAATAACCACAGGGCACAACTTAAAGGTGATGAGCAAAAGAACCAGAAGCAGCATGAGAAAAAAGTTTTTTTTATTCAATAAGTTGGGAAATGGAATGCACCCCCGAGTGGTGGGTGCAGATTCAATAGTAGTCTTGAAAAGGGAATTTGGTAAATATTGAAGGAGAAAAACATTGTAAAAATATGTGAAAGAGTGGGGGAGGAAGTAAATGGGTTTAACCAGATTGCTCTTTGATAGATCAGATTTGATGGACCAAATGGCCTCCTCCCCATAATTCAAGGTATATAACTAGTAAAAGAGTGGTAAAAGGAGGAGTCAGGTCAATTATGGATCCAAAAGGGAATTTAGACATAACAGGGGATACAGCTGGGGCATTAACTGAGTTCTTTCCATTTGCTTTTACCAAGGAACAAGATGCTACCCAGGCTATGGTGAAATAGGAGGAAATGCAGTCACTTGAGGGGTTTAAATTTGATAAGGAGGAGGTATTGGATAGGCTGTCTATACTTTTATAAGTGAGCAAGGTACCTTGTCCAGCCACTACAGACCTGTCATAGAATCATAGAATTTGCAGTGCAGAAGGAGGCCATTCAGCCCATCAACTCTGCACCAGCCCTTGGAAAGAGCATCCCTACTTAAGCCCATGCCTCCACCCTATCCCCGTAATCCAGTAACCCCACCAAACCTTTTGGACACTGAGAGGCAATTTGGCATGGCCAATCCACCTAACCTTCACATCTTTGGACTGTCGGAGGAAACCGAAGCATCCGGAGGAAACCCACGCAGACACGGGGAGAAAGTACAAACTCCACGCAGTCACCCGAGGCCAGAATTGAACTCTCGTTCCTGGAGCGGAGAGGCAGTAGTGCTGACCATTGTGCCACCCAGAAATAAAGGAACTGCCAGTTCAACATTGGTGGTGAATAGGCACAGTGAGGGCGACAAGGCCTTGGGTGACTGCTTGAAGTTTGCATGTTCTTTCTGTGTCTGCAGCACGGTAGCACAAGTGGATAGTGCTGTGGCTTCGCAGTGCCAGGGTCCCAGGTTCGATTCCCCACTGGGTCACTGTCAGTGCGGAGTCTGCACGTTCTCCCTGTGTCTGCGTCGGTTTCCTCCGGATGCTCCGGTTTCCTCCCACAGTCTAAAGACGTGCAGGTTAGGTTGATTGGCCATGATAAATTGCCCTTAGTGACCAAAAAGGTTAGGAGGGGTTATTGGTTACGGGGATAGGTTGGAAGTGAGGGCTTAAGTGGGTTGGTGCAGACATGATGGGCCGAATGGCCTCCTTCTGCACTGTATGTTCTATGTTCTGCATGTTTTTCCTCCGGGTGCTCACGTTTCCTCCCACAGTCCTAAAATGGATTGGCCATGCTAAATTGCCCCTTAGTGTCCAGGTTAGGTGGAGTTAAGATGATCAGACAGGGGGGTGGGTCGAGGTAAGGTGCTTTTTCAGAGGGTCAGTGCAGACTCGACGGGCCTAATGGCCTCTTTCTGCACTGTGGGAATTCTATGGGCACTTACAGAAACTATAATTCAAGGCAGAATTAACAGTCACATGGGCAAATGCGAGTTAATATAGGAGAGCCAGCATGGATCTCATAACGGAAAATCGTGTTTAACTAATTTGCTGGAGTTTTTAAGAGGTAACATAGAGGATTAATGAGGGCAATGCTGTTGATGTATATATGGGGCGGGATTCTCCGTTTTGCCGGCACCCGGGAGTTTCCCGACGGCATGGGCTGCCCCACAATGGGAAACCCCATTGAGAATCCCGCCGGCGGGTCAGGGCATAGAATCCAGCCCATGGACTTCCAAAAGTGCCGCACAACAGAATTGTGAGAAAAGTTATAATTCATGGAATAAAATGGACGGTAGCAACACAAATACAAACTGGACCAGAAACACCCTCGTGGTTAGTTTGTTTTTCAGGGTGGAGAAAGGTTTACAGTACAGTTCACAGGAATTAGTATTTGTACAGTTGTTTTTCCTGCTACATGTTAATGATCTGGATCATTACTGGGGACGATTTCAAAATTTACAGACGATAGAAAACCTGGAAATACTGTAAACTGGAAAATGTAGAACCTAAAAAAAAAATGTAGGCAAGTTGGTGAAATGAGTGAACCATCGAAAGGTTACAGCACACAAAGATAGGTGGCAGCTTAAGTTCATTACGGAGAAAGGAGGTAATAAGTTTTGGTCGGAAGAACATGGAGACACAGTATAAAATAAAGGGTTCTACACTAATGGCAGATGCAGGAGCAGAGGGATGTGGGTGTATACACATGAGTCAGTAAAGGTGGCAGGACAGGTTAAGAAAGCAGTTAATAAAGCATACACTATTCCCGGCTTTAATAGAGGCATAGAGTACCAGAACAAGGAGGTTATGTTGGACTTGCACACGACACTATAGTTGGACCACAGCTCGAATATTTCATGCAGTTCTGGGTGCCACATTTGTGGAAGAATGCGAAGGCATTGGAGAGAGTGCAGGAGAGGTCTCTGAGAATGGTTCCAGGAATGAAGAACTTCAGTCATGCAGTTATGAAGTAAGATTGGAGAAGTTGGTACTGTTTTCCTTGGAGAAGGAAGGTTGAGAGAAGATTTGATGAGGTATTCGCATGAGGGGTCTCGCAGAGGGAGAAACTGTTCCCACTCCTGACAGTATCGAGAATGAAAGGGCACAGATTTAAAGTAATTGGCAAAAGAAGCAAAAATGATATGAGAAGGAACTTTTTCACAGATCAAGTGATTAGGGTATGGAATGCACTGCTTGAGAGTGTGGCGTTGCAGGTTGAATCAACATATTCAAGAGGGAAAATTAGGTGATTGTTTAAAAAGAAGCAACCTGCATGGTTGCAGGAGATTGGCATTGGATGACGTGCTCATTCGGAGAGCCAGTGCAGAAATGATGGGCCGAATGGCTACCTTCTGATTTGACACAGTTCTGTGATTTTTATATATAATTCCCCTAACTAAGTCAGTAAAGCCAGGGAATTAATGAACCATTCTGACTGGACCAAACAGTTTTACCTGCCCTTATCAGTAAAACAGCGGAAATTTTTGACATTGGTTTCCCTGCACTTGTTTAATAGAACAGACTATGCCTTAGTCACCAGTTAATTTCTATTAATTTTTCATTTTAAAAGAACATATTTTGCTGTTTTTTCTGGAGTGCTTAATTCTAAGTACGTTACCTGCCGCTAAACTAGTATATTTGCCTAACATTGCATTTGGACACAAATGTTTGCATTTTTGCAGTTTTGTACATTGTTTGAATTTGAAATTGGTTGTCACCTGGATAATTTCAGTTTAGGGGAAGGGATCTATGACAGGAGGATAATATTTTCAAGTGCCTAAAACGATTTACTTTATTTGCAGTGGTGCCACAGAGAATGATGCACCTCCACTCAGTGAGAAACATTCCCCAGCTTCCTGTTATCCTTGTGACTGGATCAACTCTAATGCTTTGGACAGTGGAACAAAACCCGCACTCGGAAGCCCCATATTGGACCGCCCTTCAAATCGATCATCATGGCCAAACCAACATTCTGGGGATGTTGAGCAAGATTGTTATAATTTTGGATCTGAACACAGAAGTTATTACAGTTATCCTCGCCACAAAATGCCAAGTACTCCAAAGAGCATAGTGTCAATACCCTTTCAGTATGGTAACATTGAGTGTGCTGAGGGCTGTGAGGCATTTCCAATTAATATCTTCCGAAAACAGCAGCAATCCAAGGATAGCGAATTCCACTTTGTTCCTTCTGGATGCCCAAGATCAACCAGTTATTCCCCCGAGGGATACAGAGAAAAGTTTTTAGCAGGTAACATGCAGCAAAGTCAGTCATGCCCCACCTTACCACCACGTACACTCAAATTCAATGTCGAGGAACTAGTTGACCTAGAAGCACTGTTTTTGTCTTCAACTATAGATGGGGCTGAGGATCCTCAGATTTGTTCAACAGATCTACCTGAAGACAATTTTGATAACAAAGGTACACAGGATATATTTTCTATCCCTTATTCTTCTTCTCTTCCTCCATTGCATCTGCAATTAGCACCACGTTCATGTGGTGATGGATCACCCTGGCAGCCACCGTCTGACCTTTGTGGACTTTCTATCGAAGAGGTGTCAAAGTGCCTGCAATTTATTGGTCTTCCTGAAGAGATTATGTCACTATTTGTGACTGAAAAAATTGATGGAAATTTACTTGTACAATTGACAGAAGAGATCCTGTCTGACGACTTTAAGTTTAGCAAACTTCAGATTAAGAAGCTCTTGCAGTTCATTGGTGGTTGGCGACCCAAGATGTAGAGCTATAATTCAAATGGTGTCAATGTAGAGTATCTGACCTCAACATCTATTGTTTTGCACTAAATAGTCATAATTCTTTCGGACTGTACCAAATCAGTGCTATGGATGGTTTGCTTGTAAAGATACAAATTAATGTTTTTGTATGTTGACAAATCTAACATCCTGTGGAAAAAAATGTATCTTGCTGGAAGTGTGCCTTGTGCTCTACTCTGTTATCATCAACTGCTTGAATTATCAAAGGAATGATCATGATTTTGTTGTTCCTCAAGTTGCTTAAATTTTAAGTGATTTGCAAGACACAATTCCTGATCAAAAAAGACTGCTAGATTTGTTTCAGATTGTAGACATATAGAATTGCAATTTAACTGCTGTTATGGGTCTAGTGTACTGCTTAGACACTGTACATGTTGCATTCTCTTGGTAATTAATGTATAAATTGATAATGACACTTGTTTTTACTACTGGACTTGGGTTTTTTCTCTGCTGGGGCACATATTGATGTGGTTTAATAAGAATACCTAGGTTTTTTTGAGGTTGATCTTGGAATGAGTAAACTGATCAAATTGAATTTACAACAGATGCAACCATTTAATATAATAAACCCATTTGAGACTCGGAAAAAGTCTGAAGGGAGTTTTGAAGTTTACTGTTTATGACAAATTCCTCTAGTCTCTTTCAAAGCTTTTTTCTATTTCAGCCGTAACTAATTTGAGTTTAGAAATGTCTTGATACAAAGTTGATGAACAGACTTGTTGACAATGTTTCTCTAGCAAAGCAACGTAAAGGGCTGTTTGTACTACACTCATTCCTCACTAGCAGTGCTTTTTAACCAAATCTGTTTTCAGTTTTATACTCTAAAATTGCTAATCCAAAGTGGTTGGCTAATATTTTGTCCAATTATCTCCACGAATGATATCATTCAAGTGGGTCGGGAGTTGCTTTCTTCAGGAAGTACATAAAATCAATGTACACTTCACAACATGCAGAGCAAGACCCATAAGTTGTCAGTTCATGATGTTGATGAAGAAATTTGAATTTCTACTTTAACATACCTTGTGCTCTCACCAACAATTCTTAATGCTACAAATAGCAGGACAGTCAGTAACTGTTCCAAAAGAAAAAAAGGATTACAATTATATGACTGTAATAAATAGCTCAGGATATCTCAAAGCATTCAGCAGCCAGTGAGCTACTTTTGAAGTGTACCACAGCAAGTTCTTACAAACATACCTTATTGAATGGTTGAATAAGCTCAAGGGTGGAGGTTCTTACAACTTAACTAATGGCAATGAGATAATAATGAACAGATAATTTCAAAGCAAGATACTGTGAACACTGAAAAACATAAATAAAAACAGAAAATTTTGGAAATATCTAGATCTAGGAGCATCTATGAATAGAAAAACAGAGTTAACGCTCATTGTTTCCCTCTGCACAGATACTGCTTTACCCATTGCGTTTGCCCGTATTTTCTGTTACTGAAGAACAGATAAACAATTTTTTAATGATATTTGTTGTGGTCTAAATCTAGGACAGAACACAAACTCTCGTATTCTCAAAAATGCAGTGGGGCTTTTGCATCTACCGGAGAGGGCAGATGAGAGCATCGGTTTAACATCTTATTGTTAGATTTAACCTCCAACCAGTGAAGCTCAGTACTGCACTGGAGTGTCAGCCTCCATTTTGTTTTTGTGCTCGAGTCTGAGGCGTGGAGCCTGAACCCACACCTCACGAGAAGTGAGTGTGTCACCAATTGAGCTGATACAACCTTTAATTTACATACTATGCACGAGGGGCCGGATTTCACCGATTTGTATTGATTAATGAAGATTATAGCCTGATGTTGAGGCTCCTAGAATGTTTCTCTGCCAGTCAAGGCTGTCATTTCATCTTAACTTTCTGCCTACATAAAAATGGCTGCCTTTCAAAGTAATTACAAAGTGGTTTCAAATGTTTGGAGAGATCAAATCTCCACAAAATACATGTACTCCTTTCATGCTAAGTTGATTTGTTTCTGAAGGTTCACTGAAGTTTGAAGCTCTTCAGGTAGTCTCTCTCTGTCTGCTTGTCTGTCCAATGAGAACTGTTAGCGGGGGAGGATCTAAAAAAAAAAATCACTCAACGCACAGGGCTGCTGGTCCTCGCATCAAACGGTATATATCACAGGCGGAGAGATGGCGTCTGTTCAAGTCCCAGACCAACTCTCCACCGAACAAAGGAAAACATCCATTCTTATACATTTTTCAAAACCGCTACACAGCCTATTCCGGCTGGACCTTGTCCAATAATATTGGTTATACATTACATACATTAGTTATATATGCAATTAAATTTGACATTACGTAAAGTGGGTTGGTACCTTATGTTATGGGCCAGGATTTAGAGAACCCCAAAGTGTATCATAGAGTTCACCTGACCCACAATTTTTCATAGATTGTGGTATCGGGAGCACACAGCTCACTCTACAAGTGTGGTACAGCAGAAATGGACAAATATTTTTAAAAACAAAACAATGTTTATTCTGTGAACTCAAGTTAACCTTTTTAAAACAAACAGTAAATATCTTGGCAACCATTAATTCAAAGATAACCCCCAAAGACTACAACATTAAGTGATCCTTCAAGCTGTCCTTTTAACATCCAAAAGACTTAACACACCTTTAAACAGGAGCACATTAGGTTCACATTCACCATTGAGAACATTTATAATTTTGAATTCACCAAATGATCAAGAGCTAGTCCTTCATGGCAGAGAGATCAACAGCACAGCTGCTTTGGCTGACTTCAGCTGCAACACACTGAAAAATGAAACCAAAAAACACAGACACACCCGAGCTTTTCTCAAAGTGAAACTAAAAAGCAGAACCAGAGCTCAGCTCCACCCACACTCTGACGTCACTGCAGTAACATGAGCAGCTAACCACTTCTTAAAGCGACATTCTCATGACACTTAAATCCCTGACTTCATGAAGAAATCACTCATACTAACTGTTAAAATTATCTTTCCTGCCTGCACCTGACCGTGGGCTGGCGAGGATACATAATGCTCCTTGTCCTGTGGAGCTGTTATCACTCGCTGGTGAAGTACTCCCGAGAAGCTCTCATGTCTGTTTCCCATTCAATGCCTTAATATCAATCATCCTTGTCTCCCTGACTATCTCTGCTGTCTGTAATTAAATGATGTTATTTATACCAGTTTGCAACATAACCCAGTTTATGGTTGTTCAGGAATGTGGCCAATTCAGCTAAAGGCCATTTTGTGTCTTTAGTTTTGCTAACTCAGCTAACAGTCATTTTGTGTAACTTTTTTGAATTGTATGTCTGTCCTTTCTGATATTAGTAATTCTTAGGTTATACACCATATATTCCTACAAATTGCCTCTTGTGCAGGCATCTAAGCCAGGATACCTTTATCTAAAATCTTCTTTGTAAATCTGACTTCCAAAAAGAACAAACAACTGGACTTGTTGAGTTTAGATATCCTGATAAATAGATGTCAAGAAACCAGGTGAATCCTTAACCCCTTCATTTGTCAAACTCCACATTGCCCAGTTTAGGTTGAACATGAATTTCCATTTCCAACTCTCAATTAGGTTGCACACAAGCTGTTGAGTAAATTGAATTCCTTTTCCTCAAATCATCAAAGTCTGGCACCAGAACTAAAAATAATTTACCAAGTTAAATCAGAACTATCACTATATGAATGTTGAGTGCACAATTAATGCATATTAGTTGTAGACTGGATTACCCAGCATTTTGAATAACAATTAATGAGCAAGAGTTATTTAATGAAATAAATAACAGATTGAAAAAGTTGTTCAGTGGTATCAAGATAACCCAGCATTAACTGAGTTTCTGGCTATCAAATTAAAGTTGAGATTATTTCTGAGACTGAAATAAATTGTTGACATTCATTGAGAATTAAATTTATTAGATAGCTGACAAATTAACAGGCTTGAAGAGATAATCTGCTGAGCAGAGTGTTTATGCTGTTGCCTTGTAATTCCAGAGTTTACAAGAATGTGTCCTCATGAACGATATTGCTGAATTGATTAATTTGGTCCCCTTTGGATAAATAACTTCTGGTGTCCCAAATCTTTGGCAGCAAGGTTAGAGAAGATCAGAGAGGATTAGCGAGGCAAAAGAGATTCTAATGAAATATGAGTGAATTAATCTATTAAGGGGTAAGCTTAGACACTTCACAGCTAATATTCAAAGCAAAAACTATTTGTCAAACTACCTAACACTCATCAATCATTCATTTCAGAAATGCAAGGGTTTTTGATCTCAAATTGGAGGCACAGATACCTAGACATGTCGAACTATACTGCACCCTTCACCTCCCCAAATTTTTTTCCATTAAGCAAGGACAATATAGCAACCAGTGAACTATTCCCGAGCATAATACTTGTTCTTAGTTAACGTAGCACTGGTAAAGAATATCGGGCTGGATTCTCCATTCTTGAGGCTAAGTACTGGCGCGAATGGAGAATCCTTCGGAGTTTCACAGCAGGAAAATCGGCACAAACCCCTCACCAATTCCGGTGAGGGGCTAGCACTGGTGCCGCATGAAACATCCGCTTAACGCTCCGCAGAATTGCCAGGTCCTCAGCTGCCTGCACCAGTCACGCCGGAACCCTAACCCATCAACTGTGACTCCACAGTCCACCCTCCACCAGTCCCTCCAGCCCTAGCAGAAGCACCCCGCCCCCCCCCCCCAATGGCCAGCAGGATGGGTCCCAGGCGAGTGTGATGGCGCTGGACACTGCCTGCAGCCGGCGCTGAGTTCCTGACCGCTATGACCACGCGTAGCCTGCGCCGTCGGGAACTCAGCCCATCGGGGGAGGAGCATTACGGGTGGGCCGGCCTGACGCACCAATGGTGTTGCAGCGGCACGTGTCCCGATGATGCTGGTATGGAGGGGGAGGAGCATGGCAGACCAGCGTCAAACCGGTGCCGACCCAATTCTGGCGTCAGAATCCATTCTCCGTCTGATCACTATTTTGGTGTCGGGCTACGGAGAATCGAGCCCATTCTGTTTACAGAAGCCTTTTCAGTTTTAGTTGGTTTTGATTTCCTGCCATTCAATTTAACTCTTCTGATACGTTTATACTAAAACCCCTTTCAAAGGGGAAAGTAAGGATGCATAATAAATGCTGGTCCTCCACCCCAGAAGCCACGGATGAACATGTATCTGAGATCACCACTGCAGCCGCCTTCTCGAAGGTCAACCCACGGAAAGCCACTGGCCCGGATGGGATACGACCCTCACCAACATCTACAGATGCACCATAGAAAGCATTCTTTCTGGTTCTATCACAGCTTGGCATGGAGCCTGCTCTGCCCAAGACAGCAGGATACTACAAAAGGTTGTGAATGTAGCCCAGTCCATCACGCAAACCAGCCTCCCATCCATTGACTCTGTCTATAATTCCCGCAGCCTCAGAAAGGCAGCCAGCAAAATTAAGGACCCCACGCACCCCAGATATACTCTCTTCCACCTTCTTCCATCAGGAAAAAGATACCAAAGTTTGAGGTCACGTACCAACCGACTCAAAAACAGCTTCTTCCCTACTGCCTTCAGACTTTTGAATGGACCTACCTCGTATTAAGTTGATCTTTTCTCTACACCTTGCTATAACTGTAACATTACATTCTGTAGTATCTCCTTCCTTCCCTATGTACGGTATGCATTGTTTGCACAGCATGCCAGAAACAATACTTTTCACTGTATACTAATGTGACAATAATAAATCAAATTAAATCAAATCTTGCCAGTGATCTTCACATTTAGAACAAATCATTTGAAAGTTTGCCAAATACAATTATATTATGTTAAAATAGATTGTCCAACATCCAATCTGACCTGCAGACTCTGTTCAAGGTACAGATTGGCAGACAGACAGATCTGCAAGGAGCTGTCCCTATCACCACCATTTTACAGCAGCAAATGTGGGAGAGGAACAGTCTGTGATTGGAGAAGCAGTGCGTGTGTGACCATGATGCATTCTTATTCCGTCTTTGGCTCTGCTCTCTCTCTCTCACCCTCCTATACAGGCGTCAACCCCTTAAAGGGGTATAGGAGTCAAGATGGCGGAGTGGGCCATGGAAGCCATGAAGAACAGCAGTTGGAGAGGAACAACATCCGGTCGGGGCAGCGCGGGACTTCGGGTGGTGTGAGGAATAGCTGTTCCAGATTCCTCCTTGGCGACAAAATTCATAAAGCTTGGCTCAAATGGGGAGAGTGTCTACGAGTGAGAACAAGAACCCTGAGATAGATAGTGAACCAGACAAACACACAACCTTCCCCTCCTCCCTCCCTAAAAGCTTATCCGCAGGAGGCCTGAAGAGAAAAGTGAAGGCTGAAAGGCAGCTCACTTCCAACTCCTCTGCTGAGGCCAGCTCGGTGTGTGTGCAGCCAAAGGCAAACCCAACGTAAATTATGGTTAAATCCAACTCTTTCGCTCGGCCCTGTCCCCACCCCTTCCCTGCTGATTAGAATGTGGGTCTCGTCACCCTGGTGAAAAGATCCAGAGTCATCGCCCACCTGAAAAGTATGAAGGCCGACATAGTCTTCCTCCAAGAGACTCACCTGAGGGAAAAGGACTGACTGGGTACGAAAGGGCTGGGTGGGACAGATGCACCATGCATGCTGCAGGTGAGCCAGGGATGTAGCCATACGACTTAACAAGAGGATGATGTTTACAGTGACGAGGATGGTTATGGATCCAGGGAACGGTACATCAAGGTTAGGATTGATAGTCCTGGAAGGGGCACCAGTGGTCCTGGTCAACGTATACGCTCCCAACTGGGATGACATGAAGTCACAAAGTAGACCTTTGCAGAAATCCCTGAGAAGACACGCACCTAATCAGCATGGGGGGGGGGGGGGGGGGGGGGAGACTTTAACTCCGTACAGGACCCACTGACAGACGGTTCAAACCCCACATCAGGGAAAACATCAAACATGGCGAAGGAGCTAGACACGTTTGTTGTGTTTGGTCCTTTGTACTTTAAGATGAACTCACCAAATACTTTGATCTATTCAATCAAGATCCTTTTATTGAGTCTCACGCAGTAGGATGGCAATCTGATACAGAACACATTACCATGGAGTCTTGCTACTCCTCTGAAACTTACAACTTCTGCTGACCTGTTACATGTACGTTTTATTACCCTCTGCCTCGTGTTCTTCCAGGTGATGGCAGGATGAGCCATTCTTCATATACAGGTCTCCAGGTCACGTGACCTTGCTCTGGAGACCACATGGTGTACCATCATCTTCTGGTTGGAGGTCTCACACAATCCAACTGTGATATGGACCATAGGCAGATCACCACAACCTTCATGAAACAGATGGGGACTGTGGACCCGTGGAAGTTCACACACCCAGGGGAGAAGGAGTTCTCCTTCTTCCTGGTACGCAAAGTATATACCTGGATTGGCTATTTTGTAGTTGGGAAATAAATGCCTCCAGGGGTAGTAAGAGCAGAAAACTCCGCAATTGTAATCTCCAACTGTGCTCCACACTACATGAATGTGAGGTTGGCACAGCCCTCGTCAATGAGGCATTTTGCGAAACAATATCACAGACCATAGACGGGTACCATGGTGGAGAGGAAAAAGCTACAAATGGACCTTGAGATGCTCTCCACTAGAAAAGCAGAGCACCAACTCTGCTAGACACAGGGGGCTTTTTATGAACACTGAGACAAAGCCAGCTGCCTGCTGACTCACCAGCTGAGAAAGCAGACAGCCATGAAGGAAATAGCGCAAATCAGGCACAATAATGGCAGACTGGTAGCTGAACTGGAAAAGGTCAATGAAGCATTTGAGGCCTTCTATTGGGGGCTGTACACCCCCGAGCCCCCTGAGGATGGAACAATTGCTCGATGGACTGGACATACCAGTTGTGGGAGAGGATAGGAAAAAGGGGTTGGAAGCATCTGTAGTCACGGAGAACATCAGCAGGCGGGGAAGGCGCCGGGACCAGATCAATTCCTGGCAGACCTCTCCAAAAACATTGTGACAGCACTGCCCTGGCACTTGCGGGAGATGATCGCAGACTTGCTAGGAAGGGGCACTCTGCCACTAACATCAGCACAAGCCTCAATCTCGCTGAAACCCAAGAAAGACAAAGACCCGACTGAATGTGGATCTTACAGACCATCACGCTGCTCAATGTAGACGTGAAAATCCTGGATTGTTTCCTTGGAGCAGAGGAGACTGAGGGGGGACATGATTGAGATGTATAAAATTATGAGCGGCAGAGATAGAAGGAGACCAAAATAAACTTTTCCCCTTGGTGGAAGGATTAATGACCAGTGGGCATAGATTTTGAGGGGATGTGAGGAAAAACATTTGTACCCAGAGGGTGAGAGTTCGGAATGCGTTGCCAGAAAGTGTGGTAAAGGCAGAGACCCTCATAACATTTAAGAAGTATTTAGATGTGCACTTGCGACCCAAGGCACACAAGGCTTTTGGCCAAGTGCTGGGAAATGGGGGGCGCGATTCTCCGGCCCCCATGCCGGGAGGGAGAATCGCGGGAGTGCCGGGCGATTCATGCCACGCCGCCCTGGCACCCGCACGCCAATCTCCCACCCCCCCCCCCCCCCCCCAAACGGCGTGTCGCGTTTTGCGACATGCCGCTCGGAGAATCGCCACTCCGGTCGAGCGGCGATTCTCCGGCCCGGGTGGGCCGAGCGGCCTGCCTAATACGACCGGTTCACGCCGGCGCCAATCACACCTGGTCACTGCCGGCGTGAACAGCGTGCGACCGCTGCGTGTGGGGCCTGTGGGGGGCGGAGGGAGGATCAAGCACCAGGGGGGGGGTGCTCAGGAGGGGTCTGGCCCGCGATCGGTGCCCACCGATTGTTGGGCCAGCGTCTCTGAAAGATGCACTCTTCCCTCTGCCACCCCGCAAGATCAATCCTCCATGTCTTGCGGGGCAGCAGAGGAGAGGACGGCAACCGCGCATGCGTGGGTGACGTCATTTAGGCGTTGGCACTTTGTCTCCCTTTGGGAGAATCGCGCCCGGGATTAGAATAATTAGATCGTTGTTTTTGACTAGCACAGACTCGATAGGCCAAAGGGCCTATTCTGTGGTGAATGACTCTATGATCTGATGCACATTTTTAAGCCTTTTTCTCACACTTGTGATGCAAAGATTCAACAACACTTTATTTTGTAAAGGACTGTTCCCACCCCATCTGTATTTTTAGAAGCATGCTCTCTATGATCTTTTAAGATGCCCTCTTCAGTATTGTTTTATTTCCCAAATTCCTTTTTCTGACTATCACTTTTATTTTCTCTCAATTCTTTTCCCGTTGTCTCGTCTAACGCTTGTTTGCCGACATGTTCACTTTCCTGCTACCAAACCAAATTCTTAGTTTCCCGCATCTGACTTCTCATGACTCAGATTTTCTGAAAGCCCAACTTACTTCATTATTTACAACTTAATTATTGTTATTCTTTGCCCTTTACTACTACACCCTATGCACCAACTAATTCTTGAATACTTTTCTTCCCCACATTCACTGTCGCCACTTACACAACTTTTCAAACCACTCCCATGCTCCTCCCAATACTTATCTCTCTCTCCATGTGGCATCCTCATTGCCCAAGAGTGCTTATCAAAGCTCATGCAATCATGTCACAATGCTTCAAGACAATGGGACAGGCTCCAAGAACCACCTTAGTCACTACAGCCATTGAATCCGTTCTGCTGGCATTCTGCACCACACTCAAATCATCTAGCCAAGGGAGCTAACCAGCCCCTCCTAAAATATTAAGACTCAATAACCTAATTAAACAAACCACACTATTTCACATCATTACCAATGCTTTGATATGTCATCATATAAATGCTTATCCTATAACTCCAGTTCAGTAGTATCACAGGAGAACAATTATTATAATAAAAGCCTTGACTGCCTTGATTGCAGCGTTCACTCCCTGGAAGTATATAACATTTTTTTGAATACATTTCTGTTGCCCTACGCTGAACTTTGTCAGATCGGCTGTGGTCCCAATGGGGGGCCAGGAAGGCAGGAGCAACCCTGTCTCAGCCCATATCCTGGAGGCCCCTTCCGATTCTGTGGAAGGCAGGAGCAACCCTTTCTCAGCCCATATCCTGGAGGCCCCTTCCGATTCTGTGGAAGGCAGGAGCAACCCTTTCTCAGCCCATATCCTGGAGGCCCCTTCCGATTCTGTGGAAGGCAGGAACAACCCTGTCTCAGCTCGTATCCTGGAGCCCCCTTCCGATTCTGCTGCCGTTGGACAATTAACTGCCTTGTTTTGGGGCTCCCATTCCTCCTACCTCCTGGAGCTGCAGGCCGATCTGAGGGCAGGCAGTTGTTCAATCAGAGCAGCACCACTGGAGCAATAACCACTAATGTGATTGCACCTGGCCAAGATCCAGATCATGGACAATGTCCTGGAATCAAAGTAAGAGGGCTTGGGGTCATTTGAATGATCAAACCCATTTTGCAATTTGGCTACCCATTGGAATTTAATTCTCCGGGTATCCAAGCTACAACCCATGGCCCATTTCAGCTACATCAATCTGGAATATGCAAATTTGTGGTTATGTTTCATCTTTGCTAGGTTTCATTTTTTTTATTTCACGGAACTTGAAATTTGAAAAGACTTGCTTTGAGCACAGTTGTCCCATTGAAAAACAAATGCCAAATCAGAACACTGAATTCCATTCAAATGTGCAGCTTGAGATATATTTATATTTAGGCCTTGAGGTTCCAGTGGCTGTGCAAAAACTGGCTCACGAAAATAAAAACCTCACACACTCATGATTTAAACATTCACTCAGCATTGTATGTTTGTATAACTGTCAATAAAAGGTTGGGACTCCGCAGGATGTTGGCATCTGAAAAGAATAAAAGCTTGGTTAATGTGTTGGGCGGAAATCATCCAGATATCCAACCATAGAATGACACTGCATAGAAAGGTCATTCAGCTCATAATGCCTGTGTCAGGCTTTTGACAGAATTATCCAATTAATTCCACTCCCCTGCTCTTTGCCCATAACCCTGCAAATGTTTTCCCTGTGAGAATGTATCTAATTACCTTTTGAATCCTTTTTAAGGAGAATGACATCGCATCTTCTCCCCAGTCTATCCATATTGAAGTGCTTCGGGTGGAATTCTCCGTCAGCCGATGCCGGAATTGGAGAATGCGATTGGGAATCGGGCATCAGCCGAAAATTGAGGCCGGTGCCAGATGTCCAACGGAATGCCATGCTCTGGTGCCTCGACAGCGGCATGAATGCATTCTACGCAACACATGCAGTAAATGTTGTTGGCATATCATTAACAGGCCTGTCCTGATATTTTCCGGGGCTACCGTGATGCTCCGCCTCCGGCAGGAGGAATTCTGACGGCGGATTCACTTGTGGTTTTAAAAACTGGGAAACAGGCACAGTGGCTGCTGAGGGAGAGAGCGGAGGTAGGACATGTTCTCAGAGATGTGACCGGGGGCTGTCGGTCCTGCCGCTGGCATGATTGGCTGGAGGGCATCTGCCAGGGCCAGAGGCAATAGCGGGGGGTGACCAGGGGATGGACTGTGGTGTCATGGTAACCCCCGGCACCCCCGGAACCGGGGTGTCAAGGCATGGACAGCCATTTCTGCGGCCTGCAAGGTAGCCACCGTGCTGTGCACCCCACAGACTATCCAATGTGGCCCATGGTTCCATAGAGTAACACTGGCTGTGTGGGTGCATCTAACCAACCCGCCCCACCCCGAACCCCTTCCTCCACACCACCACCATCGCACAAACCCCACCCACAACTGGGCACTACCCAAGAGCAACGCCCACGGTAGCCCCTATAGGGGAACGCCAGATGGGGAGGACAGAGGGTACCTTTGGCATGGGTAACCCCAGCCACTGGTACCCCTGCAGCAGGGACGGGTGCTAGGGCCGGAGGCCCCCGCGGTGCCGGCCACCGATGGAGCCAGGGGTGTGGTGCAGAGGGCAGAGTGCCAGGGGGAATGGCTGGGTTTTGGAATCCAACCAGGAATGGTTCCCTTCAGCCTAGCCGCCGCAGGCCGGGTGGTGCACTGAGGCTGTACAAGTAGGAGCTCTCGGGGAGGACCCGGCAGCAGGGCAGCCTGTCCCAAAAGGACATGAGCCAGACAGTGAAGTTGGAGAGCTGGCTGCAAAACAGGCCAAGGAGTAGGTGGGAAGGAGGGTTTTTCGAGGACCTGTCGGACCGGGCGTGTCGTTGAAGACTCTGGCTGAGCAGGAGAACCATAGAGCATATCTGCCAGATCATAGAGCACTTGAACAACGGAGGTATGGGGGAGGCCCCAGAGTCCCAGTAACTTTCAAGGTGACAGTTGCTCTGAACCTCTTTACCGCCGGGTCCTTCCAGGCGCCGAGAAGGGACCCGTCAGGGATCTCGCAAACCTCGTGCACAACTGCATCCGCGCCGTAACGGAGGCCCTGTATGTCCAGTCAGCACAATATATCAGCTTCAATGTGGACTGAGCCCACCAGGATGCCCGGGCAGCAGGGTTCATTCCCATCGCTGCGATGCCCCAGGTCCAGGAGGTGATCGACAGGATGCATGACCCCCTACGAGCATTGGCGCATGAGGGGGTGGTCTTCACAAACTGAAACCATTAACATGCAGCTGGTGCGTCACCACGAGATACACGTCTGCGCCCGATACCCAGGCAGCATGCACACCGCCTTCATCCTTGTACACTCGACAGTTCCCAGCACCTTCGAGGCGCACCCCCGGGTGAGGTGTTGGCTCCTGACTCAGTGCATTGTTGGGGGGATGGTCTCAGATGGTCTCTACCAGTGTGGCATGTGTGGTGGACATCGGGGTAGGCCAAGGCCCCCTTGGTTCACTGTGAGGTCCACCACATCAGGGCGATGCTGGTAAAAACTACAAGTGATCCGCGCCCTCGTGATTCTCAGCCGCGGGGACTGGAGAATCATAGGAGGCCCGAGCGTAGGATGCCGGGCCCGCTAAATAGAGCCCATTAATACCATTTGTATTTATTTACATCCCCTCGCCAGCATGCATTAGTGACCTCACTCACGCCGATCCTGATTTTCCCCCAACGCCCAATTTTCCGTCCATTCGGGGAATGCGATCCATGCGTCCTGGAATGGAGAATCCTGCCCACTAGCTCTGACAAGGTGGAATCTGTATGGGTCGAGTTGAGAAACTCCAAGGACAAAAACATTAGTTGTATATCGACCCCCAAACTGAAGTGCTGTTGTTGGGCATTAAACAGGAAATTAGGGACACATGCGTAAAGTAACATCTGTAATTATGGGTGACTTTAACCTGCATATAGATTGGGCAAATCAGATTAGTAGAGGAGGAATTCCTTGAGTGTATACAGGATGTTTTCTGGATCTATACTTTTTTTTTCAATAAATTTAGTGTACCCAATTAATCTTTTCCAATTAAAGGGCAATTTAGTCTGTCAAATCTACCTAGCCTGCACATCTTTGGATTGTGGGGGCGAAACCCACACAAACATGGGGAGAATGTGCAAACTCCACACGGACGGTGACCCAGAGCCCGGATCGAACCTGGGACCTCGACGCCGTGAGGCAGCAGTGCTAACTACTGCACCACCGTGCTGCCTCTGGATTAATAAATTGAGGAATCAACTGGCGAACAGGCCATCCTAGCTTGGGGATGAATGACCATAATATGATAGAATTTTTCATCAAGGTGGAGACAATGCAGTTGATTCTGAGACTAGGGTCCTGAATCTAAATAAAGGAAACTACGATGATATGAGGCGCGAGTTGGCTATGATGGATTTGGAAATGTTACTTAAAGGGATGACAGTGGATAGGCAATGACAAATATTCAAGGAGCGCATGGAGGAACTGCAACAACTGTTTATCCCTGTCTTGCGTAAAAGTAAAATGGGAAAGGTGGCCAAACCATAGCTAACAAGGGAAAATAGAGATAGTATTACATCCAAGGAAGGAGCACACAAATTGGCCAAGAGAAACAACCAACCATGGGAATGGGAGCAGGTAGAGAGCAAACAGGGAATTATAGACCAGTAAGCCTGACATCAGGGACTGAAGTCTCCGACCCCCCGCCGGGTCGGAGAATTGGCGGGGGGGGTGGGGTGAATCCCGCCCCCGCTGGGTGCCAAATTCTCCGGCGCTGGAGATTTGGCGGGGGTGGGAATTGTGCCGTGCCGGTCAGCGACCGCTCGCCACGGCCCCCCCCTCAGCGATTCTCCGGCCTGTGATTGGCTGAAGTGCCGCTCGTTCTATGCAGGTCCTGCCGGCGTAGGTTGGAGTGGGTCCCTTACCGGTGGGACCTGGCGGCGCGGGCGGGCTCCGGGGTCCTGGGGTGCGGTGCGGGACGATCTGTCCCCGGGGGGGTGCCCCCATGGTGGCCTGGCCCACGATCGGGGCCCACCGATCCGCGGGCAGTCCTGTGCCGTAGGGGAACTCTATTCCTCCGTGCCGGCCGTGTCAGCCTCCGCGATGGCCTCCGCGAAGGTGAACCCCCCGTGCATGCACGGGGATGACGTCAGCAGCTGCTGACGTCCCACGCATGCCGCGCCAGCTGGCGGAGTCCCTTCGGCACCGGCTGGCACGGTGCCAAAGGCCTTCCACGCCGGCTGGCGGGGCGCAAACCACTCCGCGCCGGCCTAGCCCCTGAAGGTGCGGAGGATTCCGCACCTTTGGGGCGGCTGACATCAGAGAGGTTTTCGCCACTCCACTGCGCCATTTCTGCCCGCCCCGCCGATTCCCAGAGAATCCTGCCCAATAGTTGGGAAAATTCTAGAGTCCATTATCAAGGATTTTACAGCAGGGCACTTGGAAAACAGTGGCAGAATCAGACAGAGTCGGCATGGATTTATGAAGGGGAAATCATGCTTGACAAATCTACTAGAATTCTTTGAAGGTGTAACTAGTAGAGTTGATGAAGGGGAGCTAGTGGATGTGGTTCATTTGGACTTCCAGAAGGCTTTTGACAAAGAGATTAACCTGTAAAATTAAGATGCATGGGATTAAGGGGTGTGACGATGTTGTGATGGATAGAAAACCTGTTAGCAGACAGTAAACAAAAAGTAGGAATAAACGATTCTTTTTCCAAATGGCAGGCAGTGACTACTGGGGTACTGCAGGGAGCGGTGCTGGGACCCCACCTTTTCACAATTTTATAAATGATTTAGATGAGGGAACTAAATGTAATATCTCCAAGTTTGCAGATGACACAAAGCTGGGTGGGAGGTTGAGCTGTGAGGAGATGTAGAGATCACTTCAGTGTGATTTGGATAGGTTGAGTGAATGGGCAAATGAATGGCAGATGCAATATAATTTAGATAAATGTGAGGTTATCCATTTTGGTAGCAAAATCTTGAAGGCAGATTATTATCTGAATGGCCATAAATTAAGAGAGGGAAATGTGCAATGAGACCTGGGTGTCCTTGTACTCCAGACGCTGATGTAGCAGGCGGTAAAGAAGGCAAATGGTATGGTGGCCTTCACAGTGAGAGGATTTAAGTACAGGAGCAGGGATATCTTACTGCAATTATACAAGTCTTTGGTGAGGCCACACCTCAATATTGTGTGTAGTTTTGGTCTCCTTATCTGAGGAAGGATGTTTATGCTATAAAGGGAGTGCAGCGAAGGTTTATCAGACTGATTCCTGGGATGGCGGGACTGACATATGAGGAGAGATTAATTCGGTTAAATTTGTATTTGAGTTGAGAAGAACGAGTGGGAATCTCATTGAATCCTATAAAATTCTAACAGGACTAGACGGGTAAATGCAAGAACGATGTTCCCAACCGTTGGGTTGTCTAGAACCAGGTGTGACATATGGATATGGGTTAAACCATTTAGGACTGTGAGGTGGAGAAATTTAGTGACCCAGAAGGTGGTTGACCTGTGGAATTCGCTACCACAGGAAGCAGTTGAGGCCAAAATACTATGTTTTCAAGAAGCAGTTGGGGAGAAGGGGATCAAAGGACAAGGATAAGGTTGCATCAGGCTATTGAGTTGAATGATCAGCCATGATCATAATGATGCTGCTCAGTGACTACTTTCTGCTTCGTGGCTATTGGTAATCTTCTCGGAGCACAGACTGTTGGTGGTACTGAATCATCTGGTCTCATATGGTATATAACTGGTAGCTTACCAATTATGTCACAGTTGAAGAGATCCTTATATGCTTTCATCTCTGGGGCTTGAACTCGAGTTGTAAGGCATAGACCTCTGGACCAAGTTGAACAGGCACTAATGGAACGCTGTCCCGAAGACTTTGTAGAGGCTTTTCATTCTCGTCAACTATATGGAACTTGAAATTTCCCTGTGTGCAGTGGAGGGTTGCTACACCTTCGCTGTGGATTGTCTGTCTGCCATAAGTCACGAGGTTCGTCTGGGTGCTGGGAAGTGGTGCTGCATACGGGTCTATTTGTCGTAACCTTTGGCTGGATAGTACATTATCCTTTGTTCCAGTGTCAACCTTGACTTTAAGTCTGTTGTTACTGTTAATTATTCTGAGAGTGGTGACGATCTCACCCTTTCCTATGATGTTGTCAACACTATTCCAATAGAGTGTTGTTGGAGGCTCTGTAGCTTTACTGCTTTGGTCGAACTCCAATTCAATCATCTTACTAACGCTCATACCCCTAGAGGATCTGCTGATGGCAGAGGAGGGCTGCAGTGGTTTGAATCTGCAGCACTTGGCAATGTGGATCCATTCCCCGCATGTTTTGCATTTTTTATTATATGCAAAACAAGCTGTTCAGTTTGGTGGGTGCTGCAGTTGCAGCAAAGTGCTTTTTGTACTGCGAATACCTTGGTTTCCCGACTAAATGCTTCTTTTCTCTGATTGATCATTTAACAGACAGATATTGATGGCTACGTCTAACATTCAGTCCTTTTCTCACAGCAGCAGATTGTGGACCAATTTGCGGTATCTTCCACAAACTACTCGATCCCTGATTAGGTCATCAGTGAGAGTTCCAAATATAAATTTTGTTGCCAATATTTTTTAGGGTAGCCGTGAAAGATTGTGTTGATTCACCTGCTCTTTGGTTTATTGAATTGAATGCATGTCTATCAAGTATTATGTTTTTACCGGGAGACATATGTTTCAAATTTTTTCAGGATTATCTTGGGTCTTTTTCCTCCTCTGTCTCGAAAATAACGATTCGAATTTTTAGACAGTCTCAGAGCCTGCGAAGTTTAATAGCATATACGCGGCACCTATTTTGAGTTGTCGAAAGTGCAGCACAGCAGTAAATATTCCATTCCTTCGAGGGCTTTTCCCAACTATCCGCAATATTTTCATCAAAGTCGAGTGGGTCAATGTGGCAAAGTCCTTGTGCCGTACTGCCAACTCCAGGCACCATGTAGAATGTTGTACGTTCCCTGAATCGCCGACGCCAAGGACTCCCAAAAAAGATGATTTATTCGAGTTCAACATCTACAACACTTCTGCTTTGCCCTTGCTCCCTGGGATAACTCCCACACTCCCGCCATGTGACCTCTTTTGTAACCGCAAAATCACATTCTCACGTGGCCAATTGGTCCACATTTATACTGATTGAGCGGGGCTGGGGTTTTCCATCATTACAAGGCAGGGTGGGCTGGCAATCTCTAAGGTTACGGGAGGAGGGGCAGGCTGGCAGTTTCTGGTGCTACAGGGAGCAGGCAGACGAATGGGAAGTTTCCAGGGTTACAGGGGGCAGGGCGGGCTGGCAGTTACTAGGGTTACAGGGGCAGGCTGGGCTGGCAGTTTCAAGAGTTACAGGGGGCAGGGCGGGCTAGCAGTTGCTAGGGTTACAGGGGGCAGGGCGGGCTGGCAGTTTCAACAGTTACAGGGGGCAGGGCAGGCTGGCAGTTTCTAGGGTTACAGGGGCGGGCTGGCATTTCTAGGTTACAGGGGGCAAGGCTGTCAGGTAGTTTCTAGGGTTACGGGGCCAGGGTGGATGAGCGGGCAATTTCTAGGGTTACAGGGATGGGCTGATAGTTTCCATTGTTTCAGGGATGGGCTGGAAGCTTCCAACGTTACTGGCTGACCATTCCAGGGTTACGGGGCTAGCTGACAGCTTCCAGGGTTACAGGAGACTAGCTGACAGTTTCCAGGGTTCCAGGGGCTAGCTGACAGCTTCCAGGGTTACAGGAGACTAGCTGACAGTTTCCAGGGTTACAGGGGCTAGCTGACAGCTTCCAGGGTTACAGGAGACTAGCTGACAGTTTCCAGGGTTACAGGGGCTAGCTGACAGTTTCCAGGGTTACAGGGGCCAGCTGACAGTTTCCAGGGTTACAGGGGCCAGCTGACCGTTTCCAGAGTTCCAGGGGCTAGCTGACAGCTTCCAGGGTTACAGGAGACTAGCTGACAGTTTCCAGGGTTACAGGGGCTAGCTGACAGCTTCCATGGTTACAGGGGCTAGCTAACAGCTTCCAGGGTTACAGGGGTTAGCTAACAGCTTCCAGGGTTACAGGGGCTAGCTAACAGTTTACAGGGTTACAGTAGACTAGCTGAGGTTACATGAGCGGGCTGACAGTTTCCAGGGTTACAGGGGCTAGCTAACAGCTTCCAGGGTTACAGTGGACTAGCTGAGGTTACATGAGCGGGCCGACAATTTCTAGGGTTATAGGAGACTAGCTGACAGTTTCCAGGGTTACAGGGGCTAGCTGGCAGCTTCCAGGGTTGCAGGGGCTAGCTGACAGCTTCCAGGGTTACAGGGGCTAGCTAACAGCTTCCAGGGTTACAGTGGACTAGCTGAGGTTACATGAGCGGGCTGACAATTTCTAGGGTTACAGGAGACTAGCTGACAGTTTCCAGGGTTACAGGGGCTAGCTGACAGCTTCCATGGTTACAGGGGCTAGCTGACAGCTTCCAGGGTTACAGGGGCTAGCTGACAGCTTCCAGGGTTACAGGGGCTAGCTGACAGCTTCCAGGGTTACAGGGGCTAGCTGGCAGCTTCCAGGGTTACAGGGGCTAGCTGGCAGCTTCCAGGGTTACAGGGACTAGCTGACTGGTTCCGGGGGCTAGCTGACAGCTTCCAGGGTTATAGGGGCTAGCTGACAGTTTCCAGGGTTACAGAGGCTAGGTGACAGTTTCCAGGGTTACAGGGCCTAGCTGACAGTTTCCAGGGTTACAGGGGCTAGCTGACAGGTTCCAGGGGCTAGCTGACAGCTTCCAGGGTTACAGGGGCTAGCTGGCAGCTTCAAGGGTTACAGGGCCTAGCTGACAGTTTCCAGGGTTACAGGAGACTAGCTGACAGTTTCTAGGGTTACAGGGGCTAGCTGACAGTTTCCAGGGTTACAGGGGCTAGCTAACAGCTTCCAGAGTTCCAGGGGCTAGCTGACAGCTTCCATGGTTACAGGGGCCAGCTGACAGTTTCCAGGGTTACAGGGGCTAGCTAACAGCTTCCAGAGTTCCAGGGGCTAGCTAACAGCTTCCAGGGGCTAGCTAACAGCTTCCAGGGTTACAGGGGCTAGCTAACAGCTTCCAGGGTTACAGGGGCTAGCTAACAGCTTCCAGGGTTACAGGGGCTAGCTAACAGCTTCCAGGGTTACAGGGGCTAGCTAACAGTTTACAGGGTTACAGTAGACTAGCTGAGGTTACATGAGCGGGCTGACAGTTTCCAGGGTTACAGGGGCTAGCTAACAGCTTCCAGGGTTACAGTGGACTAGCTGAGGTTACATGAGCGGGCTGACAATTTCTAGGGTTACAGGAGACTAGCTGACAGTTTCCAGGGTTACAGGGGCTAGCTGACAGCTTCCAGGGTTACAGGGGCTAGCTGGCAGCTTCCAGGGTTACAGGGGCTAGCTGGCAGCTTCCAGGGTTACAGGGGCTAGCTAACAGCTTCCAGGGTTACAGGGGCTAGCTGACAGCTTCCAGGGTTACAGGGGCTAGCTGGCAGCTTCCAGGGTTACAGGGGCTAGCTGACTGGTTCCGGGGGCTAGCTGACAGCTTCCAGGGTTATAGGGGCTAGCTGACAGTTTCCGGGGTTACAGAGGCTAGGTGACAGTTTCCAGGGTTACATGGCCTAGCTGACAGTTTCCAGGGTTACAGGGGCTAGCTGACAGATTCCAGGGGCTAGCTGACAGCTGCCAGGGTTACAGGGGCTAGCTGACAGTTTCCGGGGTTACAGGGGCGAGCTGACAGCTTTGAGGGTTACAGGGGCCAGCTGACAGTTTCCAGGGTTACAGGGGCTAGCTGACAGGTTCCAGGGTTACAGTGGACTAGCTGAGGTTACATGAGCGGGCCGACAATTTCTAGGGTTATAGGAGACTAGCTGACAGTTTCCAGGGTTACAGGGGCTAGCTGGCAGCTTCCAGGGTTACAGGGGCTAGCTGACAGCTTCCAGGGTTACAGGGGCTAGCTAACAGGTTCCAGGGTTACAGTGGACTAGCTGAGGTTACATGAGCGGGCCGACAATTTCTAGGGTTATAGGAGACTAGCTGACAGTTTCCAGGGTTACAGGGGCTAGCTGGCAGCTTCCAGGGTTACAGGGGCTAGCTGACAGCTTCCAGGGTTACAGGGGCTAGCTGACAGCTTCCAGGGTTACAGGGGCTAGCTGGCAGCTTCCAGGGTTACAGGGGCTAGCTGGCAGCTTCCAGGGTTACAGGGGCTAGCTGACTGGTTCCGGGGGCTAGCTGACAGCTTCCAGGGTTATAGGGGCTAGCTGACAGTTTCCAGGGTTACAGAGGCTAGGTGACAGTTTCCAGGGTTACAGGGCCTAGCTGACAGTTTCCAGGGTTACAGGGGCTAGCTGACAGGTTCCAGGGGCTAGCTGACAGCTTCCAGGGTTACAGGGGCTAGCTGGCAGCTTCAAGGGTTACAGGGCCTAGCTGACAGTTTCCAGGGTTACAGGAGACTAGCTGACAGTTTCCAGGGTTACAGGGGCTAGCTGACAGGTTCCAGGGGCTAGCTGACAGCTGCCAGGGTTACAGGGGCTAGCTGACAGTTTCCGGGGTTACAGGGGCGAGCTGACAGCTTTGAGGGTTACAGGGGCCAGCTGACAGTTTCCAGGGTTACAGGGCCTAGCTGACAGGTTCCAGGGGCTAGCTGACAGCTTCGACGGTTACAGGGGCCAGCTGACTGTTTCCAGGGTTACAGGGGCTAGCTGACAGCTTCCAGGGTTACAGGGGATTAGCCGACAGGTTACAGCGGTGGGCTGGCAGTTTCCAGGGTTACAGCGGTGGGCTGGCAGTTCTCAGGGTTACAGCGGTGGGCTGGCAGTTCCCAGCGTTACAGGGGCGGCCTGGCAGTTTCCAGGGTTACAGGGGTGGGCTGGCAGTTCCCAGCGTTACAGGGGCGGCCTGGCAGTTTCCAGGGTTACAGGGGTGGGTTGGCAGTTTCCAGGGTTACAGGGGTGGGTTGGCAGTTTCCAGGGTTACAGGGGTGGGCTGGCAATTTTCAGGGTTACAGGGGTGGGCTGACAGTTTCCAGGTTACAGGGACGGGCTGACAGTTTCCAGGTTACAGGGACGGGCTGACAGTTTCCAGGTTACAGGGGATGGTGTGGGGCTGGCAGTTTCCAGGGTTACAGGGGGAGGAGTGGGCTGGCAGTTTCCAGGGTTACAGGGGATGGTGTGGAGCTGGCAGTTTCCAGGTTACAGGGTGTGGGGCTGGCAGTTTCCAGGGTTACAGGGGATGGTATGAGGCTGGCAGTTTCCAGGTTACAGGGTGTGGGGCTGGCAGTTTCCAGGGTTACAGGGGATGGTGTGGAGCTGGCAGTTTCCAGGTTACAGGGTGTGGGGCTGGCAGTTTCCAGGGTTACTGCGGGTGGTGTGGGGCTGGCAGTTTCCAGGTTACAGGGTGTGGGGCTGGCAGTTTACAGGGTTACTGGGGGTGGTGTGGGGCTGGCAGTTTCCAGGGTTACAAGGGATGGTGTGGGGCTGGCAGTTTCCATGGTTACAGGGGGCGGGCTGGCAGTTTTCAGGTTTAAGGGGGGGGGGGATGACAGTTTCCAGAGTTGCACGGGGAGGAGCGGGCTGGCAGTTTCCAGAGTTACTGGGGGTGATATGGGGTGGGCTGGCAGTTTCCAGGGTTACAGGGGGCAGGGCTGCTGGTACTTTCCAAGGTTTAGGGATGGGGCTTAGAGGCTTGGAGTCATAGACTTTTTACAGCACGGAAAAAGGCCTTTCTGCCCATTGTGTATGCAACGGCCATCAAGCACCTATTCATTCTGGAGCAAACTGGAGGAACAGCACTTCATCTTCTGATTAAGTCCGTTACAGCCTTCTGGACTTAACATTGAAAATTACATTGAGTGAAAAACTTTAGATTGTGAACCCCATCCAATTTGGGCCATCTCTTCCCTGTCCCTAGTTATCGTTTGACATACTGCTTACCTTGGTTCTGCCATTAATACATGTTAATCTCTTAATGTGCCACGGTAGTCTCTTATCACCCCCATTTACATTCCCTTTGTCTTTCTGTCCACGATATCTTTGTCAATCTCCATCTATTGTTGACCCTCTATTCAGCCCCACTACTCCACGTACTCGCCCTCCCACAATCTGACTTTATTTCCAGTTCTCTCGAGCTTTGATAAAGGGTGCGATTTAATTGCCACACTGCTCCCGAAATGCATGGCCAGTAGAAGCCGGGAGACATTTAAGAAGTATGTAAATGAGCACCTAAAATGCCATAGCATACAAGGCTATGGACCAAACACTTGAAAATGGGATTAGGATTAATATAAGCAAATTACTGCGATGCTGGAATCGGAAATAAAAACAGTAAATACTGGACAATCGCAGAAGGTCTGTGTAGCCATTTAAGATGGCCGCCTGCAAAGGACCATGGGAATTATGGCCAACCCAGGACTCGACAGATACAGAGCCTATGTGTATCTGAAACACAGGTAACCAGACCTGATCAAAACTCTTGCTTGTTTGCGTTTTAATGGCCCATTTCCAAGGACAATAGAACTCCAATCAAGCAACTGGTAGAGCCACAGACAGATCGGTGCCACTTCCCTTACTCATAAAGCCCAACTGCCAAGGTCAATGACCTCTAAGGACCCGCCCAGCTACCAAGGCCCCCTTATTGGCCGAAATCAAAGACAGTGATCGACTGTTCCTGTAAAACTATTGGGTCCAAGATTAAGGGCCACCCCAAAGAGCGCAAAATCCCAGAGGGGTAAAAGAGAGCACAGCCCTTCGTGCAGGGGCTCCAGTTTGGAAGCCCTGGTCACGGCTCCTCTACCGCTGCCGCCGGCCAAGTACACCACCAGCCCGGTAGTGGTGGCGACCCTGCGGATATGGGGCCAGTGGAGGAGGCATGTGGGGGAGATGGGGGCGTCTGTCTGGGCGCCAATCTGCGACAACCATCGGTTTGCCCCCGGCAGTATGGATGGGGGGTTCCGAGTATGGCGGCGAGCAGGGGCGGGAAGGGTGGGTGATATGTTCCTGGAAGGGAGCTTCGCGAGTTTGAGGAGCTTGGAGGAGAAATTTGGGGTGGTAAGGGGAAATGATTTTAGATACCTACAGTTGCGGGACTTTGTTCGTAGACAGGTCCCATCTTTCCCGCGCCTCCCGCCAATGGGGATCCTAGACAGAATAGTCTCTGGGAGGGATGAAGGGGAGGGTAGAGTCTCGGGTATTTATAAGGTGCTCATGAGGGAGGAAGGGTCCCAGACAGAGGAACTGAAACTTAAATGGGAGGAGGAGCTAGGCGGGGAAATGGAGGATGGGCTGTGGGCAGAGGCCCTGAGTAGGGTAAACTCGACCGCGACATGTGCTAGGCTCGGGCTGATCCAATTTAAGGTCGTTCACCGGGCCCATATGACGGTGGCTCGGATGAGCAAATTTTTCGGGATAGAGGACAAATGCGCTAGGTGCGCGGGAGGACCAGCGAACCATGTTCACATGTTTTGGGCATGCCCTGAGCTGAGGGGGTACTGGGAGGGATTTGCGGGGGTCATGTCCCAGGTGCTAAAAACAAGGGTGGTGATGAGCCCAGGGGTGGCAATTTTTGGGGTTTCAGAAGACCCGGGCGTCCAGGGGGAGAAAGAGGCCGATGTGCTGGCCTTTGCTTCCCTGATAGCCCGGCGACGAATATTATTGGCGTGGAGGGACTCAAAGCCCCCGAAGACGGAGTGGTGGCTTGCGGACATGTCGAGTTTCCTGGGGATGGAAAAAATCAAGTTCGCCTTGAGGGGTTCTGTGCAGGGGTTCACCCGGAGGTGGCAACCATTTATTGACTTCTTTGCGGGAGAGTGAGCGTCAGCAGGGGGGGGGGGGGGGGGGGGGTTAGAGTAGAGTAGGAGGGAAAATATGGCGGGTAGTACCGGTGGGAGGGGAGCGGGCTTGTGCAATATGTTACGGTGGAAGTATTGAAAGTACGTGGATGTTTGCACATTTTTGCCTTTTTTGCTTCCTTTCTGATGATGTCTGTAACTGTTTATAAAGCCAAAAACTACCTCAATAAAATTGTTTATTAAAAAAATAAATAAAAAAAAAAAAGAGAGCACAGCCATGTGTTCTGTCTCTTTCGGATTCGGCCTGTGCCAACCCAATTATAGCAGGAACAGCCAGCCAAGTTCAAAAGCAACGATCGCTACCTGACGGATGAGCCCAGCAGAGACAGAGCCACTTCTTTCAAACCAGCCAAGTGAAATCCAGATAAAGGCCTTATCCATTTTCACAGTGCCGGTCGCCCTGAAGTTGAGTATAGGTTATTGTAGCTGATAGGTGTAGTTTAACTCATAGTATATATTGTGTTTGCATGTAGAGATAACTCTTGTGTATGTAAATAAACCAGCTTTTGAACTAACTAACTGGTTGTGTGGTCATTTGATTGATAGAAGGGAAGGCTTGTGGTTCACCAACATTATTGTAGAGCAACATTATTGGCGACTCTGGTGGGACCGAAAAACACCAACATTATTGGCGACCTCTGATGGGACCCGATTAGAAGTGATTTTGTCACTCCGAGAGAATCCACAAACTTTTAATCCAATTGCGAGAAAGAGAAAAAACCACAAGTGCAAGTCCCATATCGACCAAATAGCCAAATTTCGGAAGTGTGTACTAACCCGCATACTTAACAGGAAGAGTAAGATAAACTCTTTAGAATTGTGTACAACTATCGAGGGATTGTGAGCCGGAAAATAGCTTAAGCCATAACCGCTGTTCAAATCGCCGCCTTATTCCCCTGTCCCAAATTAAAAGTAGAGAAAGAGATAAGAGAAGTAAAGGCCACTAAAGCAATGGAAAGATTGATGAATCCACAGGAATCTGAGGTCGCAGCAACCAACAGAGCAGAGCAATGCCCCATATGGGAGGAAGAGTTAAGCAAATATTTAATGGGGAAAGGATGGCCCCTTTGGTCGCATTTTTGCACTAATGATGAATCAGGTCCAGGAAAGATAGGCCAAACTTGGTGGGAGAACCTTAGCGAGGTCCACAAGAAAAATGCAGGGTAAGTCAGAAAGCCGATGGCAATAGTGTCCTGTTTGGCACAGTTGCGAGGCACAGAGGAGATTGTGAAGACGCTCCGTAGGCAGTTAATTGAGAAGGAAGAAAAGAACGAGTAAAACAGTAACGAAAGAGAGAAGATAATTGAGCAACTCCGGGAACAGTTAGCAGCTAAGGATAAGGAAATGGCCGATGTAAAACGCGCACATCAACCTTGTCTAGTTCACCTTAGTAGCTTCCAGACCCAGTACGATAAAACTGACCAAGATACACAGCCGGCAGTCCTGGTAAGAGAAGAAACAGAATAGGTCTCCCAGCTAACTAGCAAATGCGCAGATTTAAAAACAGCTTTGAGAGCGCTCCACAACTCCACTGACGAACAAAGGCAGAGTACCGCTGACCATTCTAAATGCCGACAGAAGGTAGAAAAGTCACAGTTGCTACTCTCAGTAGAGAATGGCTTCAGGTACAGTTTCGGGCAGGTTTTAGATGAGGAAGATGCTCCCGATTGGCAAGAGTTAAACGAAAGCGCCCAAAGATACGTAGAGGACATGGGAAATCAAAATCGAACCCCCCTTGCCCGAAAAAGAAAAGCACCCGCACCACCGACTGCACAGGCGGCACACACCCCCACTCACAATTCGACCCCCATGAATCCGGTCACCACACAACGCAAGTCATCGGATCAGGATGAGCCTGATATTGTTTACACCACCCCACTATCCATAACCCAATTAAGAATAGCTTGCATGAAAATGAGTCAATTCCAGCCCACCGCAGACCCGCACAACTTCTTTGAGGGGGTGCGCCAACAAAAGTATGTACGGCCTAGATGAGAGAGAGGAAGTAAAGCTAATAGTTATGAGCCTTAGCCAGTCCGTAAGGTCAGCTTTGCAAGAACCCCAAAATGTAGCAGGAGGAACCCTACAGGCAATGAAAACAGCCATGTTAGATGCCATCGGGTATAACAAAGGAGATCTAGTCGAGGGTTTAAATCACTGCAGGCAAAAGGGCGAACATCCAACCGTATTTGCTGGTCATCTATGGATTCATTTCATGGCAGTCTATGGACAATTGAACCGCGCACACCTAAATGAGGAGAACACCACTAAATGGTCCCGCACCTTAGTCTTGCATGCCACAGATGCAGGTCAAAAGGCTTGTGTAAACTACGACCCCGTAGATCACACATGCAATGAAGTTTGGATATTGAAACAACTTTCTAGAGCATGGGAACAAACCCTACACCGACAGACAGATCAGGACGAGATAGAAGCAAACATGCACCCAGATAGGATTAGCCAGGACCAGCATGGATAAATGAGGGTAGACACGAGTGACAGCACCCCAGAGCACAGGCACCACAAGGTTGTTAAAATTGTGGACACATGGGACATTACGCCCGTGATTGCCGACAAAACCCCCCGAACCAGCACTGATACCAACAACCAAACCCCCACCTAGGAACAATGTTAGGCCCATGCATAATGTTAGCGCCCGTTCAGACGACTTAGCGTTTAACTCCAGATTGATGGTGTTCGGACTCCCCAACTTGGGTCTGTGACACACGCTGGGACAAATCAGGCAGACCAGTAGTTACAGGCACAGTCCGGGGACATACATTCGATTTCCTTTGGGACACAGGAGGATCCCACACCACATTAAACTCCTCCACCATGTTGCAACAGGACAAATGGCCCACCACAGACACCATCACCCTGGGTGAATTCACAGGCCACATGAAACAAAGATATATCATAGCTCCCATACCCATTCAGATAGGGAACATTAGCACCAACTCCCCGTCATTTTAGTTGACTTACCCCAAACCGCAGAGAAACATTTTAGGCATTGATTTTATGATCCCCCATAACCTTCCATTTGACCAAGTAAACAAATGCAGATGGCGAATGGCCAAAACAACTAGGGCTCCCGCTACGCTCACAGTAGGGGATTATGAAAACAGGATTTGCTCAGTAGGGAACTATTGGTTTAATCTGCAAACAATTAGTGCAGACTAGATGATTAGAGAGGGCCTCATAAAACACAAAGCTTTGTTTGCTCAACACAAACACGATTGTGAGAAGATCCCAGATACAGTAAAAATTTAATGTCCCTATCCAAAGCAGCAAAAGCAATACGGCTTCCCACAGCAAGCCAAGGGTGAGATTTTGAAGGTTATTAACAGTTTGTTAGACCAAGGAGTTATTCGACCGGTAGCATCCACAAATAATGCCCCAATTAAGCCCGTAAAAAAGCCCGATGGTTCATGGTGACTAAAGATCGACTGCTAAGAACTTAATAAGGTAACCGCTTTAGCAGCCCCCACTGTTGCCACGAGTCCTGAGACCATGCTCGAGCAGGGAGTACAAGCAAAATATTTCACAGTGCTGGACATCAGCAATGGCTTTTGGTCCATTCTGTTAGACAAAACCTGCCAGTATAAATTTACGTTTCAAGGGCAGCAGTACACGTGGACAGAATTATCAGAATTACTAGGCCCACTGCGATCAATCGGATGTCAGGAAAACCCCAAAAAGGACCAGATTTTAAAGGAAAAAGTTCTTTATTTATCATCACCAACGGGAAGAGAGAAATTGAGCAAAAATTGATCGAGTCCAACGTTAAATTGCCCCTGCCCCAAAATATCACTGCACTCCGGTCATTCCTCGGTTTAGAAGGACATTGCCGAAATCATATAGATGGATTTGCCTCCAAAGCAGCCCCACTCTCAGAGCTCCTTAAAAAGAATGCCCCATGGGAACAGCTTCCGCAGCACACAGACGGCATTGATAATTTAAAACGCCTCCTAGGCACAGCCCCCGCTTTGCAAGTTCCAGACCCAGACATGCCCTATGCCATTGAAGTAGCAAGAATCGACGAACCCTATCAGCAGTACTCCTGCAAGAATGACACAATCACTTAGAACCAACAGCCGATGCCTCAAGAGTATTAGACCCCGTAGAGCAAGGATTCTCAGCCTGCTAACGGCACTTGCTTGCAATCTTTTGGGCAGTACAGTACTTTACGTACATCAGAGGCCTCAACCCAGTCACGATCTTGACCGAGCACACTCCTACGCAACTATTACTAGATGGTAGATTAAAGCACGGTTCAGTCAGCCAAATCAGAGCAGCTCGCTGGACACTACTGTTATGAGGCAGGGACATTACGGTAAAACGCACCAAGACCCACACATTTCTGACTGATAATCTCCAATATACAGGGACCACACATGAGCGCCAGATCATAGCAGCCCAACACCACACAGGACCCTTTATCCCAAAGTCACTACACCCACGAGCAGGTAGTAAGACACAGGATTCCCAAACCACAGGGGATACTTTAAAAATTTATGCAGACGGTTCGTCCACAATCGAAAATGGAGTTAGAATTACTGGTTGTGGGATTTACGTGGAAGACGCGCAGGGACGCCCACTAGAAAAGATCTCTTTAAAATTGCCCGGCCCATTTGTTTATGTTAACATGCAGGCTGATGTCTGGGCATGGTGGGAGGATGGGATCGTCGTTACTGTTATGGGATTTTAGATATTTGTTGTTATTTGTTGTTGGTTTTTGATTGTTGTTGGGTGTAAATTCGGGAGAAAAATTGTGAAAAAGGAGGAGATAAAATTAAAAAAAAAAAAAATTGCCCAGCCATCTCGGTTCACAAGCAGCAGAACCCGCAGCCATAGCCTATGTATTTCAGCACCCTGACTCTTTTCCAACTCCCGCAGACATACACTCATACAGCCTGTTAGTGTGCAATAGTTTAACAGAATTCCTGCCCCTGTGGGATTCTCGCGATTTTATTTCAGCCGATGGAAAACCTCTACCCTCTGCCCCGTTGTTAAAGCACATTCTCAAGACAGCCTCAGATCACACATATGGTATAATTAAAGTAAGAAGACATCATCGCTCCTCCCCACCCGGTAATCTAAAGGCAGGCGCCTTAGCCAAAGCAGGATCAAGCCATGGTCACTTCTGGCAGCCACCCGAAAGTGAACTGATACACTCAGTCCAGGTATCCCAGTCCAATAAGGGCAGCAGGGTAGCATGGTGGTTAGCATAAATGCTTCACAGCTCCAGGGTCCCAGGTTCGATTCCCGGCTGGGTCACTGTCTGTGTGGAGTCTGCACGTCCTCCCCCTGTGTGCGTGGGTTTCCTCCGGGTGCTCCGGTTTCCTCCCACAGTCCAAAGATGTGCGGGTTAGGTGGATTGGCCATGCTAAATTGCCCGTAGAGTCCTAATAAAAGTAAGGTTAAGGGGGGGGTTACGGGTATAGGGTGGATACGTGGGTTTGAGTAGGGTGATCATGCCTCGGCACAACATTGAGGGCCGAAGGGCCTGTTCTGTGCTGTACTGTTCTATGTTCTATGTAATATTGAGGATCTATCTCAAGCCTAAAAAGCAGACAACACCCTCAAACAGTTTTAGACGGTAACTTCCCAGCCCCCTATGATAAATGGAAGGGCGCACTGACTGTACAGGGCGGCATAGTTTTAAAAAACGGAATTTGTGGTCCCCACCCAGGACAGAAACCAGCTCATTGACCAATTTCATGACGTACACGGACATCAGGAGATAGACAATACCATTGCCCATTTAAGACCTTGGTGTTGGTGGCCCGATTTAAAAAGCGATGTAACCCATTATGTTGAGAATTGCCTTATCCGTGCACAGAACAATCCTGAACGTTACTCAAAGAAAGGCCAATTATGTCACACCCGACCTGTGAATGGCCCTTGGACAAATTTGCAAATCGATTACATTGGCCCCCTTCCCTCTTGCAGAAATGGTTTCAAGTACATGCTGGTTGTAATCGACACCTTTACAAAAGCCACTCCTAAGATTTTGACCCAACAGATATTTACACGTTGGGGTCTCCCCCGCAGCATTGAGTCAGACCAACATTCCCACTTCACCGGCAGAGTCATGCAAAATGTTTTAACAATATTTCGGATCAGGCATAAATTCCATATAGCATATCACCCCCAATCCAGTGGCATTGTCGAGAGAATGAATCGAACTTTAAAAGCGACCATTAGGAAGATGGTGCAACAGAACAAAACCGCGTGGGACACAGTCCTCCCATTTGCTCTCATGTTTATTCGGAACACAGTATCCAGTTCCACAGGTTTCCCCCCACCCTCATGACCGGACGGCCCATGAAGGGTATTGAATATTTATTAAGCCTCACCCACGAAAAAGCAGTCCAACAGGTTACAGATTACATTAAAGCGGCACAACTCGCTTCCGCTGTCCGATTAGGTTCTAGAAGGAAGCATAGTAAAGCCTGCTTTGACAAAAGCGTCCACCCCGCAGAGTACACAGTCGGTCAGCAAGTAATGGTTTCACCTTACAACTCCAGTCCTTTCCTCTTCCCCAAATTTGCAGGACCCTACTCCATTTCCGACAAAGTGAGCCCCTCCATGTACAAGATAACGTACCCCAATGGTAAAACTGGTTGGTTCCACTTCAACCAACTCAAAGTCTACGGATCACAATCTAGCCACTCCCACCTCATCTTTCTGGCAGTAGGAGATGATTACGCCCCGCCCATCGACAACCTAGTCCGACCCCTACGCCAACCCTACCCCAGCCATGCCGGCATTTATCCCTTGTCTACGCCCACACAGCCGAACTTGTCTCCATCCACAGGTACAGACTTCCACCTTGCACTTGACTCCAATGACAGCGAGAGCCACCCGAATTTGATTACTATCCCTGAACACTGGCGCGATCTCTCTGCCCCAGTCAGCCCAGCCTCCGGAACCACGATTTAGATATCTTTGACCCTCTATATGCACTCCCCCAGCCACTTCCACATCCACCGCCTGACCACAGTAACTTGCCCTCCACTCCCACCGCTCTTGCGCCTCACGACAAACAAGCCCCTCTTCGGCATCGCGACAAATCTTGCAGACTAGTAAGGCACGACGATTCGGATTATCTGACAGCCCACGCGGCCAAGGCACAGAAACGGCAGACACGAGTCTGGCAACCGGGAGATGGTGATGATTTAGATACTGACTCTCGTTTTGGTAATGCTTTCACAGCACTGTTTGGCACAGAATCCTGACGTGTCCAGATGATGAGAAAGAGACACCATCTAAGTATTAAGGTGTCCATGTTCTGATGGAGCCTGCACACCTTTTTCCTTCTTTTTTTCTACTACATGGTTTTAATTCATGTCGCCCAACACACAATTACTCTTCTGATTCGAGTATACGATACCCAATGTCAGTTAAAGGCACAAATTTGTCGAGAAACAGATCACTGTTCTCCCAGTCTTTATGCCCAGTTACCACATGACTACAAACTCTTACCGTCCACCCAGGACATCCAGGTAGGGAGTAACGGCACTGATCTCTGCCCTACCTGAGGACTCCAAATTCATCTGGTCAGTTAAGCTCGGGTAGTGGAGTAACGGCACTAATCCCCACCCTAACCGGGGATTCCACCCATTCGTATCCCGCAGCAGCCCACATGCACCTCATGTTCCCGACACTTCATACGCTCTGGAATGGTTCTCTATACTCTGTGTTGCCCTTGGCAGGCCTTAGTTTCACCTTCTCTGCTCACCCTTTCATTGTGGTATAAAGAATGCATTTTGCCACGTTCCGTACACTCACCCCTTCTTTTCTTTACCTTTTGCGACCCCCTGGTCACTCCCCACCTGCTATTTACACATATGACACAATTGGTTGCTAATCACTGCTGCTATACACACTGCTACACACAAACTACCTCTGAACCCAGGGACGAAACTCTATAAATTTGGCCGCCCTGAAATTCGGCTGGTTAAGATAAGCCTCAACCACCACTGGATTCTCTGGGAAGCTAGGGAGGAGATTGCTGAGCCTTTGGCTTTGATCTTTAAGTCATCTTTGTCTACAGGAATAGTGCCAGAGGACTGGAGGATAGCAAATGTTGCCCCCTTGTACAAGAAGGGGAGTAGAGATAACCCCGGTAACTATAGGCCAGTGAGCCTTACTTCTGTTGTGGGAAAAGTCTTGGAAAGGTTTATAAGAGATAGGATGTATAATCATCTGGAAAGGAATAATTTGATTAGAGATAGTCAACGTGGTTTTGTGAAGGGTAGGTCGTGCCTCACAAACCTTATTGAGTTCTTCGAGAAGGTGACCAAACAGGTGGATGAGGGTAAAGCAGTTGATGTGGTGTATATGGATTTCAGCAAAGCGCTTGATAAGGTTCCCCACGGTAGGCTATTGCAGAAAATACAGAGGCATGGGATTCAGGGTGATTTAGCAGTTTGGATCAGAAATTGGCTAGCTGATAGAAGACAAAGAGTGGTGGTAGATGGGAAATGCTCTGACTGGTGTCCAGTTACTAGTGGTGTGCCACAAGGATCTGTTTTGGGGCCGTTGCTGTTTGTCATTTTTATAAATGACCTGGAGGAGGGCATAGAAGGATGGGTGAGTAAATTTGCAGATGACACTAAAGTCGGTGGAGTTGTGGACAGTGCAGAAGGATGTTACAAGTTACAGAGGGACATAGATAAGCTGCAGAGCTGGGCTGACAGGTGGCAAATGGAGTTTAATGCAGAAAAGTGTGAGGTGATTCATTTTGGAAGGAATAACAGAAAGGCAGAGTACTGGGCTAATGGTAAGATTCTTGGTAGTGTGGATGAGCAGAGAGATCTCGGTGTCCATGTCCATAGATCCCTGAAAGTTGCCACCCAGGTTGAGAGGGTTGTTAAGAAGGCGTACGGTGTGTTAGCTTTTATTGGTAGAGGAATTGAGTTTCGGAGCCATGAGGTCATGTTGCAGTTGTACAAAACTCTGGTGCAGCCGCATTTGGAGTATTGTGTGCAGTTCTGGTCGCCACATTATAGGAAGGATGTGGAAGCATTGGAAAGGGTACAGAGGAGATTTACAAGAATGTTGCCTGGTATGGAGGGAAGATCATATGAGGAAAGGCTGAAGGACATGACGCTATTTTCGTTAGAGAGAAGAAGGTTAAGAGGTGACTTAATTGAGGCATACAAGATGATCAGAGGATTAGATAGGGTGGACAGTGAGAGCCTTTTTCCTCGGATGGTGATGTCCAGCACGAGGGAACATAGCTTTAAATTGAGGGGAGATAGATATAGGACAGATGTCAGAGGTAGGTTCTTTACCCAGAGAGTAGTAAGGGCGTGGAATGCCCTGCCTGCAACAGTAGTGGACTTGCCAACATTAAGGGCATTTAAATGGTCATTGGATAGGCATATGGATGATAAGGGAATAGTGTAGAGGGACTTTAGAAGGGTTTCACAGGACGGCGCAACATCGTGGGCCGAAGGGCCTGTACTGCGCTGTAATGTTCTATGTTCTATGTTCTATGGTTGGAAGTAAAGAAACGACTGGTTGGAGAAATGGTCCGACCACTCCCCGCATCGACCACGAGCTGCGAAAGTCTCTACTTTAAAAATTTGAATTTCTTGTCTCTCCAAAATGGTATTTTTAAAAAAAATGAGGGAGTCACACATGGTGACAATCATAATGGGTAATTGGAGTAAGGAGAGAAAAACAAATAAAACAAGGTATTACCCGAAAATAATAATAGGTACTATGCTTGCACTCCTAGGATTACACGGAAAACAAAAAACACAGGATGAAGCAAGGAGTGTTGACATGCGTTTGCCCAACGGACTGTTTTAACAAACACCTCACCAGCCCCGAACACTACCACACAACAGGCCACCACCAGCCAGGACACTACACCACACATAAAGACAGGCAACGAAACCCCCACCTGGTGCGAAAACATTGCCAAATGGAATCCCCTTTCATACATAGTAGAGGCCTTTCTAGTAATTGCAATAATCTGCAGTGTCATTCAGACACTCCGACTCCGTAAATGGCGAGCAGAAGCCTCCCACTCCCTGATATATACAGTCCCATCCCCCTTCTTTGGAATTCAACAAAATTAAACTCATGTAACAATCGCACACTGAGGTTCCACTCGCTAGAACTCCTCATTGTAGCCAGAGATCGGGACGCCATTTTGAAATGGCGCCATGATCTCTGAGTCCCCCAAAGCGACCCCCCCATCCCCCCGAGCCTAATGCTTGGCCCCGATGCTATGGCATTTCCAGTGCTCATCTACATACTTCTTAAATGTTATGAGTGTTTTCGCCTCTACCACCCTTTCAGGCAGCGAGTTCTAGGTTCCAAACACCCTCTGGGTGAAAAGGGATTTCCTCACAACCCCTCTAATCCTCACCCTAACATCTTAAATCTACACCCCTTTGTTATTGACCCAACTAAGGGGAAAGGTTCCTTTCTATTCGCCCTATCTATGCCCCAAATAATTTTATACAGTTTAATCAGGCCCCCCCCTCAGATCTCTCTGCCCCAGGGAAAACAACACCAGCCTATCCAGTCTCTCCAGCCCAGGCAATATCCTGGTGAATTTCCTCTGCACCCCCTTTCAGTGCAATCACGTCCTTCTTATAGTGTAGCGACCAGAAATACCCACTGTACTCCAGCTATGACTTAACCAGCATTTTACACAGCTCCATCATAACCTCCCTGCTTTTATATCCTTTGTCTCAGTTAATAAAGGCAAGTATCCCATATACCTTCTTAACCATCTTATCTACCTCTCCTGCTGCCTTCAAGGATCTGTGGACATGCACACCAATGTCCCTCTGATTCTCTGTACTTCCTTGGACCTTACCATTCATTGTATTTTCTTCCCTTGTTAGTCCTTCCAAAATGCATTACCTCACACTTTTCAGGGTTAAATTCCATTTGCCACTGTTCTCTCCATCTAACCAGCTTGTCTATATCTTCCTGTCAGCTAAGACTTACCTCCTCACTATTTACCACACAACCAATTTTTGCATCATCTGTGCACTTAATGATACTACGTTCCTACGCTCCTACGTTCACGTCTAGATCATTAATGTACACTACAAACAGGAACTGATTCCTGAGGAACCACCACTGGACAGAGGCTTCCAGTCACAAAAACAACCTTCAACCATCACCCTCTGCCTCCTGCCAGTAAGCCACTTTGGACCAAATGTTCCAAATTGCCCTAGATCCCATGCAGGACCTTGTCAAAAGTCCTTACTAAAATCTATGTAGGCTACATCAACCGCACTACCCTCATCTACACATCTGGTCACCTCCTTGAAAGATTCAATCAAATATGTAAGATTTGGGGTGGGATTCTCTGACCCACCGGCAGCGGGATTCTCCGTCCCGCCAGCCGGCCAATGGGATTTCCCATTATGGGTAGCCCCACACTGTCGGGAAATCCCAGAGCATGGGTGCGCTGCCGGCATAACGGAGAATCCCAAAAATGTGGAATTCAATGCATGATCTCCCTTTGACAAAGCCATGCTAACTATCCTTGATTGATCCTTGCCTCAAGTAGAGATTAATTCTGTTCCACAGAATTGTTTCTAATAGTTTCAAAATCACCTAAAGTTAAACTCACTCACCTGTAATTTCCTGGTTTGTCCCTACTTCCATTCTTGAATAGTCGCATCACATTTGCAATCTGTGGTGATATGCCTATGGGCTATATCAATGTTGGATGCTGTACAACCTCCAACCAGCAGGTGGTGATACAGATACACCATGCAGTCTTTTGACCAAGGTCATGTGACCTGTGACTCAGATATAAAGGGAACCACATTGTGGTGAATGTATAAGCACTAATAATTCACCCGTATACTGTGTTGCATTATGCCATGCCATTAACCCTGTGGGCTCCATCTATGGGCCACTGTGTGGCTTCACCCACAGGGGGAGATGTGGAGCATGTACGGGCTCCGCCCATGGCCTCGCCCCTTATAGGAAGTATAACAGCAGCTGACCTGCGGGACCACCTTCAGTAATGTACCAGTCGCAGGCAGGCAAAGTTGTAAGCTGATTAAAACCACTGTTTACTTCGACTCGAGTCTCCGAGTGAATTGATGGTCGCATCACACATCTGACCATGGACTGGAGAACATTGAGAGGGTAATAAGACATACATGTGAATAGTCAGTGCTCACTGCAAGTTCCAGAGAAGTAGTTAGCAGACCCCATGATAACATGCTCTGTATCAGATTGCCAACTTATCACACACTCAATAAAATATTCTGGTTTGGACAAATCGAAGTGTTTGGTGGATTTCTTTGTAAAGTACAAAGGACCAAACATAACAATGACCTCCACTCCTCCAGCAGCTCTCCTGTGACCAGAGAAGATTTGAATATTATTGTTAGTGCCTCTTCAATCTCCTCCCTTGCCTTCCAGCAGCTTGGGGATTTATCCATTTTCATGCCAGCTAAAATCGTTAATATCTCCTCCCCTCAATGTTAATTTGCGCAACTGGTGTCAGTTTCCAGAGGGTTATGGGGGGCGGGACTGTCTGTCAGTTACCGGGGCGGCCTATCAGTTCCCACGGTTACAGAGGGCGTGGCTGTCAGTTTCCATGGTTACAGGAGGCGGGACTGTCATTTTCCAAGATTACAGGGGGCGCGGTAGTCAGTTTCCATGGTTGCAGAAGCGGGACTGTCAGTTTCCATGGTTACAGGGGCGGAGCTGGCGGTTTCCATGTTTACAGGGGGTGTCAGTTTCCATGGTTACAGGGGCGGAGCTGTCAGTTTCCAGGATTACAGGGGGCGGGACTGTCAGTTTTCATGGTTACAGGCGCGGAGTTAGCGGTTTCCATGGTTACAGGGGGTGTCAGTTTCAGAGTTACAGGGGCGGGGCTGTCAGTTTCCAGGGTTACAGGGGCGGGGCTGTCAGTTTCCAGGGTTACAGGGGCGGGGCTGTCAGTTTCCAGGGTTACATGGGCGGGGCTGTCAGTTTCCAGGGTTACAGGGGCGGGGCTGTCAGTTTCCAGGGTTACAGGGGACGGGGCTGTCGGTTTCCAGGGTTACAGCGGCGCTGCCATCTCCGAGCTGCCAGAGTTCAGTGAGAAGCTGAGATGGTGCGAAGTGAGTGCCTCCGAATTCAAAGAGCCGGCCCGAGGCCTCGGAGCTGATGTCCAGCAGCTCCGGTGTTTATCTTCCCGCTCCCCCCGCTGAGTCCAGCTTTCCGAGTAGGGTGGCAGCGACCGGGCCGCAGCCGGGGTAAAGCGGTTGGGGACACTCGGTGATGAACTCATCTACCAGGCACCCAGTGGTCGGGCAGCGGCCGCTCAGGCGCTTGAACCAGGCGATGGTCAGGGGTTGGGGTTGATCTTTGTCAGCCTCTTCTCAGCTAATTTCCCTGAGACTTGGACGGGTTAGCAGGCGGCTGAGAGTTGGAGCAGAGAGAATGGAATCAGCGTGATAACTGGTCAATGCTCCGTCTGAAAACAGTAAAGTCATTGCTAAATGTACAATCCCAATGTTCAGTGATACCAAACACACTCAGCATCAGAATACCTTATGATACCTTTTGATAAAAAGTCCTCTGAACTGAAGAAGATAACTCCATGAAGTTCCTATTGTTAAGTGATATCAAACCTGAAACCTCATCATCCTCAGAGTGCAATCTATGTCAGATTTAGTTTCTTTACTGAAATGCTTCAGCTGATAGTTATTGGAAAACAAGAAGGTGTTTGAGCTTCCATGTTGCCCACTTACCTCATTGATTTTGTTGTCCTACAGTTACTGAAAGTTTGATAAGGCAACGAGCAGAACATAATAACTGCGAGATATTTTCACTCGAAGAAATTTCATTACATCAGCAAGAAATAGAGAGAATTGAATACATTGACAAATGGTGCAGAGATCTGAAAATTCTCTACTTTCAAAATAACTTGATTCCTAAGATTGGTAAGTGCAATCAAATTTGCGGAAAATATATAATAGTGAGTAACAACTTTTTATTTGTCAGTGTTAAATAAACTTACTAGTTGCAGGACAGTTTAACCATCATTTTAAATTAACAGGATAAATTCACACCAGTCTTCCTCTGCAAAGAGTAGCCATTTAAATAGAAGAAACGGGTTCTGATAATATGCTGTTGGCTGAATTGACCACGTTTAAGTATCTCCAGAAATAAATAAAAAAGGGCTGCAACATCTGTTTTATTGATAAACCTGTTTTCAGCCAGATTTTGTCAATGCATTTTGACAATACCCACCTACAGGAAAGATCTCGTTACACTCAAATATGCAGGCATGGAAAAGCATGCCTTTCACATGTGCATACAAAAATGCCTTGTACATCATCTACTGTTCTTTGACAGGCTAGTTTCAGTATCAATATGTCATTGCTGTGGTAGAGGGTTTTTTTTTGCATTCTTGAGTGAAAACTTGGCATATATCCTATTGGCAATAACATTCTGGCATATGTTAAAGATGAATGAAATGAAAAGGAAATGAATAATAAAGTTAAAAATAAGTATTTATACAAATCATTCAGAAAAGGAAAAGTTTGCAGGACTATGGGAAAAGATAAGGAAGCGGCACCAGGTGAATTGCTTCTTCAGAGGGCCAGCACAAACATGATGGGACAAATGGCTGCCTTTTTCTGTGCTGTAACTATTCTATGTTTCAAAGAGCGGCTGTTTAATCACTCTTTATCAGATCTGATGGTTACAGCTCCTTTGGTGATTAGATCAGAAGACATAGGAGCAGGAGTAGACCTTTTGAGTCTGCTCCACTATTCAATACGATTATGGCTGATCTTCTCCCTCAAGCCTGTGTTCTTGCACAGTCATCCCTTGATCATCACAATCTTGGATATACTCAACAAAATGTCACTCGCCAGTATTGCAAGGTAACAGAATGCCTATTTTGCATTCTCTTGTTTGTAATGCACCAGAACCTAATCAACTCTTTCAACTGGAATCTGTGGCTGTGAGTATCAACCAAGTCGATAATTTAGAAAGAAACAATCTGACTTTACAGAGTGCTTGTCACAACCTCAGGGTATCCCAAACCACCCACCACACAAAGTGTTGTTACTTTTATCATGTGTGAAACATGACAGCCAATTGGTACACAGCAAATTCCCATAAATGTAAACAAAATAAATGACCAGCTCATCTATTTCTTAGTGGTGGTTGAAGAAAAAACATTGGTCTGGAGCCTGGAAGAGCTCTCCTTTGCTTTGTACATTGTACAACTGACAGGACCTCTGTTTAACCTGGCACCTGAAAGATGTCACCTCTGACAATGTAGCATTCTGTCGGTATGGCATTGAAGTGTGAACTTAGATCATGTGTTCAATTCCTAGGGTGGGATTGAACCCATAGCCTTCTGCCTCAGCTGAGAATACTATCAGCCAAGGTTGAATTGACTCAGACAGCCTTGGAAATATTCAACGGATCTGTTGTATCATGTCCCTACATTGCAATAATACCTACCTTTCAAAAGTAATTCATTATCCTGTGAAGAAAATTGGAATGTCTTGAATTCATGAAAGGCATGATATAAAGCAATTTTTTTCTTTTTTTTTAGATATTTTATGAGCCATTGAAGTATGTCATCTCGATTTCATTTCTTATGCTGATCAACTGTAGGCATTGGGGGTCTTGATGCTCAGTAGATAGAACTCCTGCCTCTGAGCCAGAAGTTCCAGGTTTACATCCCATTCCAGAACTTGTTGGCCACTCAAGTAGCATTCATGATGCAATTCAAACAGGTTAATCATCAGCCTGCCCACTATACGCCAAAGGGAAAAAGTGTGTGTGTAAAGATGCGATACAAAACAAACAATTGTTGGCATAACGTTACAATTTCACTAAGATGTCCTTTCTCTTCACCCACTTTTATGGCTACTGCCATATGTATTCGGCGAGGGTCCTTGTAAACTGTGAGAGGTGGCTAGCTCACCGACATTTCCCCAACAATACGGGGGTTGAGTAGGCACCGGAATTAGAAGCCCATCCACCAAATGTAAATAAATAATAAGGGTCAATTGAGTTTGTTTACAAGCAAATTGACCCAATATTAGGCTGCCTGTTACAGAGTGTCATTTTGAGTACAGAATGTTCTTATAGGTCTTTCTTCTATGTAATTGTTTTACTGACATCGGTTGAGGGTTCCGATAATGTGCGGGCTTTGGCAGGTTTTCCAGTCTACAAAAAGGTGAGCTGTATGCAAGTCCTGTTTTACTAGTGCTCCTTTTCCCATAGTTATTGCTGTTACTACTGGTCTGCTGAGTTACTGTTATTGTTAAACTTAGTTATTTATTTGTATTAAAAAGTTCCTTCTTTTCAACATTGAACTTGACGACCTCCTTTGTGGTCCCCAAGTTAACATACTGCCCATACCATAATGCTGTTGGCATGGACTGGCAGGTGGGAGTGGGCAACCCATTCTTTCAGAGAAGTTTTTTCAAGCAGTGGGGAAGGAAGGGGGGTATAGCTTTGGGGGTGGCTGCCCTTTCTGCATTGGTGCACTTTCCCGGAGATAGTACCCACCCCTTCCTTCCTCCCTGTCCACACTGCTAAATCCACACAACCACCTCACCCCTCTCTAAGGTGACTGATAATTCCTTCCTAAAGCCTCTGACTTTGAGTCCAGGATCCAGTAAAGCCTTTGTCCTGCGTCTATTTGCTGTCCTGGCAGTACCCACAACTGTCTGCTGGGACTGCAAGAGCTGCTCACCACCTGTGCATGAACTTCCAAAAGGCATTTGATAAAGTGCCACATATTAAGCTTTCCAGCAAATTTGAAGTCTATGGAATAAAAGGAACAGTTAAAACATGAATTTGACGTTGCGTGAGTGACAGCAAAGAGTTTTTTTGAACTGGAGGAACCGCGCGTTTCTTGGCAGTGTGCCATTCGCTGGTGTGGGATTCTCTGCTCCCGCCGCTTGTCAATGGGATTTTCAATTGCAGCCATCACTGCTGCTGGGACACCCGTGGGCACTGCCGGTGTGAAAGGAGAATCCAACACTGGAGTATTCCACGTCAACAAAATATTCAAATTGAATTCTGAACCTTTGGACTTCTATCACTAGTTGTACTTAAAAATTCTATTAATTTCTGTTCTACTTTTTGCCACCAGAGGGTGATCAAACTCAACCCTTCCAGTTTCTGTTGTACACTTTCATCAAGCTGCTTGCATCTGTGACAGGTTATAAATGGCAGTCTTGAATACAAATTATTGACATTTCAGTTGTGAACTAGCATTGCTAAAATTATGATAATACAACCAATAATCTGGCAGTCGTTACCATACATATCATACGCTTATTTCCCTTTGAGAATGCTGTGGAGTGTTTGAAGGATTGCAGGCTGAATAACGACCCGTTGAATGGTGTTTGAGGGTAATGTATTGTGAGGGTTAGAAAACTTGTTGGCAGACAGGAAACAAAGAGTAGGAATAAACTGGTCTTTTTTCGAATGGCAGGCTAGTTGGTACTGCAGGGATCAGTGCTGGACCCATATCTTGAATGTTATGATGTACCAAGTGCGCATTAAGGTACTACCCGACTCTACCACCCTCCCAGGCTGTGCATTCCAGTCCGTCACCACCCTCTGGGTACAAAGGTTTTTCCTCAAATCTCCCCAAAACCTCCTGCCCCTGACCTTGAACAGCTGCTCCCTGTCCACCCTGTCCAGGCCCCTCATAATTTTGTATACCTCGATCAGGTTGCCCCTCAATTTTCTCTGCTCCAACAAAAACAACCCAAGCCTGTCCAACCTCACTTCATAACTTAAATGGTCCACCCCAGACAGAATCCAGAATATAGGAGCAGAGATATCTTGCTACAATTTTACAGGGCCTGGTGAGGCCACACCTGGAATATTGTGTGCAGTTTTGGTCTTGTCATCTGAGGAAGGATGTTCTTGCTCTCGAGGGAGTGCAGAAAATGTTCACCAGACTAATTCCTGGAATGGTGGGACCCATGTATAAGGGGAGATTTTGTCTGTTAGGATTATATCACTGGAGTTCAGAAGAATGAGGAGGGAATCGCATAGAAACCTATAAAATTCTAATAGGACAAGGTAGATGCAGCATGTTTCCAATGGTCTAAAGATATGGGGTAAACCTTTTAAAACTGAGATGAAGAGAAATGTCTTCACCCAGAGAGTGGTGTTCCAGTGGAATTAGCTATCACAGAAAGCAGTTAAGGCCAAAATATTGTGGACTGTGTTGTCCATTTGGGAGATTTATGGGGTTGGATTCTCCATTGCCCGACGCTGATAGCATAATCGACGATCGGGTGGAGAATCGACTCCGCCGCCAGTTTAACGGCGGTCAGCCATGCTCTGCCCCCTCGGAAATAGCGTTATCGTGTCGCGCGCAGTTGAAATGGCATTGGCGCATCATTGGCTGGCCCTCCCATGATGCTCCGCCCCCGATGGGCCGAGTTCCTGACGGCGCAGGACGTGTATGGTCTCAGCCGTGCAGGAACCTAGCGTGGCGGCTGCAGACTGTGTCCAGCACCACATTCGGCTGGGATCCGTGCCGCTGGCCAGGGGGGCTTCCGTGAGGGCTGGGGGGACTGGTGGGCGGTGGCCAGGTAGTGGGCTGTGGGGTTGCGGATGGTGAGTCGGGCCAGCCTATGGCCGGTACCATGTTGTATGACCCCGATCGCTGCAGGTCGTCAGCCATGCAAATGTGCGGCCAGGGACCTGGCCATTCTCTGGCCGTTTACGGCATGGGAGCTGAGAGTATCTCCCGGAATCGGTGAGGGTTTCACACAGAAACTTTGGTGGTAAAAGACCACACATGCTCCGTTGGCATCAACACTTCGTCGCTAAAACGGAGAATCTTGCTTATGTTCTTCCGCCGGATCTGAACTGTACTTGTTTTACTATCTCCTTACGGTCGTAAAGCGGGATGCAATTCATGCATGGCATGGAATACGAGGGATTCCTGGGGGAATACCAATATCTGTCTGCCATCTTGAGCAGGCCGCCCAATAGTGAGGTAGTGAGGTCCCTAGACTGAGGGTGCCTGAGAGGCACTGCCAGGCTGGCGGGGCACTGCCATGGTTCCAGGCTGGTAATGCCAGGGTGCCCAGGTGCTAGGTTGGTTTGCCAGGGATCGGGCCCAGGGGACCTGACCAAATAGAGGCGGGGTAAGAGATGGGGGTGCGGTTCCCGGGGCCTCGCCAAGGTTGGGGGGATGAGGTGGGGGACCAGAAATAGGAGTGGGGAGGAGAAAAAACTTAGCAGCCAGACAATATGGTGCCTCCAAGGAGATCCCTCTGAGTACGGCCTCAGAAAAGTGCCATTGAATAGAGAGATATTTTTCTCGCCGCCTACTACACCACTCCTCACCTCTCTTTCGCCCCCCCCCACCCAACCACCCACCAGAAAGAAAATCATCAATACATTTTAATATGAGATTAAATATTTAAAATAGCTGTTCATGTAGTGAATACAAAATGCCTGGGAGTAACCTATCAGTGCTCTTTACTGTGGAATGTCATCATTGGTAGAAATCAATAAAATAAATATTGAAAAATAAATTTTAAAAATCATGCAATGAATGATTTGGTGATTGTGAGTCCCATTGTCTACCAACTGAGCTAGGTAAGCTGTGTAGGAACTCTCTGTGCCAAGTCTTTACAATTTGTTCACTTTTTCAAATAGCCTGTATTTATTTATTTGTAAAAATATCTTCCAGTGGCTGGAGTTGTTATTTATAAAATTCTGGTGGTATGCAGACACTCTGCTCTCGAGCCCATACCATCATTCAGTTAGATCATGCCTGATCTGTGTCTTAACTTCATTAACCCAGCTTAGCTCCATGTCCTTTGATATCGTTTGTTGGCCAAAATCTATCGTCTCAGATTTTTAAATGATTAATTCAGCTAGAATCCAGTTCTTTTTGTAGTTTCACATTTCTACTATCCTTTGTGTGAAGAAATGTTTCCTAACTTTTCTGCTGAATGGCCTGGTTCTGATATGCCTCCATGTTCGAGACATCCTTCACCGCTGGAAAAAAGTTTCTCTCTCTCAACCCAATCTTGAGTGGAATTTCCTTGAAAAATTGTATTTTCGGCACCAAAACCACAGCGTTGCGATCTGGATTGCAATCTTCAGGTACTTTGTATAAAAAAATGTCCTCACCTGAAAAACACCATGTCTGAGCCGCAACACTGTCTGATTCACCTGAACTGGGGATCATCTGAGCACTGCCATCAAGGGTCCATTTAAACGGCTCCACAGCAGTTGCTCACAGTCAATCCAGGAGGATGGCAGCGAGAAGATCAACTCCCAGATTTTCAGAGGGGCCCCTGACTTGATTGCCTGATGCTTTAGAGTTGGGGCAGGCCACAATTTACCCACATGTTGGCAGGATGCCCCTCAGCAAGGTCACCAATCCCACCTAATAGATGGTGACCACACTGGTCAGTACCAGGAGCCTAAGAGGACAGGAGTCAATGTAGAAAAAAATGAATGACCTCCCAATGTCAGCAAGGTTAATTGTCCCCTATCTCTCCTTGACACCCGACCCTTCCGTCAATCCCTCCACCCTTCCGTCAATCCCCGGAATATCATCTTGAACCCACATGCTTCCTCCTTGCAGGTTCCCAGCACCTCCCACCAGCAACCTCAAATCACACCCCCAGCCCTCCTCATTGGGCTGCTGAAGATGCAACTGCAGATCTGGGAATACCTGGTTTACCGAATGGAGGAGTCCCATAGGCCAAATGGAGGAGTCCCATAGCCTTCACATCAGGACTCTACTGCAGGGCTCACCGGACCTGTCAGGGCAGCACAATCGCATCTTCAGAAGCCCAGTGCACCACTCACAGACTGGGTAGCATTGTGAGCTTTGTACCGGTCCTCTACATCGGTCTCAGGCCTCCACACTGGCGTTATCAGCCATGACCTCAGCGGATATCCCTTGTCCCCAACAAGCCATCCCTGCAGCCTGGGATAACACTAGCTAATCCCAGGGATTTGAGACTGCCCAAGGATGATGTTATCATGCATGCTCCCCAGAAAATGTGCCCACACGTGCATGTACTCATCTGGACATTAAGGGAGTGGAACGTTTTCCTGTTAATAAAGGACTCCCTGATGCTACGGGGCACGAAGAGCCACGTGAGCACCATTGATGGCCCCTTGCACCTGAGACAGTCCAACTATGGTCCAGAATCTCGCAACCCTTCCTGTCCTGATAGGCCGAGTCCATGATGAAATTTATGTAGTCCAATGCCCTGGCATAGAGCACATCCGTGACCTTATGGATGCATTTGTGTCTGGATGACTGCAAGATGCCACGTGGGTCACCCGTTGTGCCCTGGAGCAATCTTGTAGCGTAGAAGTTTAGGGCTGCCTTCCCCTTAATGCCCACATCAGATGGGTGCTTTCCCCGTCCACGTGGTGCCAAGTTGGCTAGAATGTCACACAGGTGCCGCACCGTGTCCCTGTTGAGGCGGTGTTTCCTGCGGGACATGTTATCTGACAACTCCATGAAGGACACCCGGGTCCCATCTCCTTCTTTGCCTGTGAATCCCCTGGTCATCTCTCGTAGTGCATCCTGCCTTTGAACTTGCCTGTGGCCCCCTGGCCTCCTGATGATGGGTTCTCCCTGGGTGTGGCCGGTCGTTGCTGCTGGAGTCTGTGCTTCTCCAGTGCTCTGATGAGAAGAATAGTCAGCTCCACTCAATCCATTTTGATATCTCTCAAAGCTGCGAGGAATGAGAGGGACAGTCCGGTTGGTGTCTCAGGCAGTTATCTTCAGACTCTTCCCTCACCCTTTATCCTCCCAGTCCTGGAAGCAGTCATTCCTGCACCTTATCCGGTGGCTAGCGCTCACTCATGTCTGGTGCCCTTCCCACTTCGTTACTTAACTGGCCCTGGTCAGTGCCTTCGACCCTTTAGAGTCACTTGTGGCCTCCCAATTTGTATTCCTCTCCCTTAAAATATACATCACCAGGGATTCTGACAGACTGTTTTAATGGTTGCCCATCCCTCATGGGCAGAGTTGCTGGATACTTATGTAAAACTTTAGGACTAATGCACCCTCCATGGCAGGTGCCTTGGGGTCTGTCAATTATACTTACACATTCCCTCTCGATTTCCTGCATCTAACCTTTTATCTTTGAAACATTCACCCATATCCTTGACTTTGAGAATGTGAACTGCTGACTTTATGATGGCCATGAGTTTCAGGAATTTTAAAGGGCACAATTACCCTCCGAATCAGAGGTAGGCAAGACTAAGAGGCACCGTTCCTACTCCGGCTGCATCATCCCGAGATCTCATTGCTGCCAGGCCTTTATACTTCAGACTCCTGGACAATCATTCATGAATTTTAAATTCTATTATTCTGCACCCGTCCATTTAAAAAAAAATCATTTACGGGATGTGGGTGTCACTGGTTAGGCCAGCATTTATGCCCATCCTTAGTTGCCCTTCAGAAGGTGGTGGTGAGTTGCCTTCTTGAACCGCTGCAGTTCTTGACTCACTGTGCTGTTAGGAAGAGAGTTCCAGGATGTTGCCGCAGTGGCAGCGAAGGAACGGCAATATATTTCCAAGTCGGGGAGATGAGTGATTTGGAGGGGAATCTCCAAGTGGTGGGGTTCCCAGGTATCTGCTGCTCTTGTCCTTCTAGATGGTAGTGGTCACGGGTTTGGAAGGTATTATCTGATGAACCTTAGTGCAGTGTATCTTGTAGATGGTACACATGGCTACCACTGTTCGTCAATGGTGGAGTGTTTGAACGTTTGTGGAAGGGGGAGCAATCAAGTGGGCTGCTTTGTCCTGGGTGGTGTTGAGCTTCTTGAGTTTTGTTGGAGTTGCACACGTCCAGGCAAGTGGTGAGTATTCCATTACACTCCTGACTTGTGCTTTGTAGATGTCGGACAGGCTTGGGGGAGGGGTCAGGAAGTGAGTTACTCGCCGTACGATTCCTAGCCTTTGACCTGTCTTGGTAGCCACAGTATTAATATGGCTTGTCCAGTTCAGTTTCTGATCAGTGGTAACCCCCAGGATATTGATTGTGGGGGATTCAGCAATGGTAATGCCATTGAATGTCAAGGGGCGGTGGTTAGATCCTTTCTTGTAGGAGATAGTCATTTCCTGGCACTTGTACGGTACGAATGTAACTTGCCAGCTCAAGCCTGGATATTGTCCAGGTCTTGTTGCATTTGGACATGGACGGCTTCATTATCTGAGGAGTCAACTTTGATCCACTGCCAACTTTGGTGTTGCAAACGTTTGAGTCTCTTCATCCGTTTTGCATGGCTGCAGCATAGATGGACGATTTTTCTTACAGTTCTTCTTTGGGTGCTTGCAGTGTGGATTCTGAACTCCTCGTCACCATTTTTCTTTGTGGTATTTTTAAAGGATTGGCTGTAGACCACAGAGGTGCCAACAAACAGAGCTTTATTGGAAGTGTTTACTCACAGGCTGCGAGAATAGAGTGACTGTTCGTCAACCCAAACTGTCGATGACGTCATTGGTATGTCATGTGATCAAACTCTTAAAATGACCTTGTTCCAAAGACGAACAAACATGACTACACAATGATTTTAGAGGAGGCTGCCAAATAAGTGGCCACCTTAAGGACCCTCTCCAATTAAGGGCAGATGCAGGCTTCTGAGCCGAAAGGATCAATAGGAGGCATTGAAATGATGGTCAATCCCTGCATTAGTTATATAAGGAAATACAAGCACTTTGACATTTTTGTATTCAGACTCTCCACACTTTTAGTAAACAAATTTTTAACGTCAGAGATGTTGTTTGGCATGAGTTAAAACTTATTAGATCATTAAAAATATACTTACACTTTAATTGATAAGCCCTAACTTTTTCTGATGTCTTTAGTGGTTATTTGGTGGGTAAGTGTGCAAATTCACAGCCTTTATGTATTTGAATGCCGAGTCTCTTGAGATGTTATTAGTCTGAAATTTGCAGAGGAGCAGGGCAACATTTACATCACCTTTCTGATATCTCTGTTCAACTGTGTGTGCAGATGCATAAATTTGACGTCTGATTTATTCAATAATAGTGAGTGTTCTTAGCTTTACCTTCTATTGCAAAATCTGAGCCGTACTGACTATCTTTAACCTGTTGATGTATGTTTCAGTTTGAAGTTTGATTGTTGGCTCAATTGACTGTTTATTTTTTGAGGTTTCATTTGTTTTACAGAAAATGTTGGGAGACTGAAAAAACTGGAATACCTCAATCTGGCATTGAACAACATTGAACGAATAGAAAATTTAGACGGTAAGTTGATCCGAACATATATTTAAATGTACTTATCATTTAATGAATTGTCTACCTGAAAATCTTTTTTAAAAATATATTGACGATCATATCATATCTGTGCCCTCTGTTTACTGACCCTTCTGGCACTGCAAACAGTTTTGCCTTTAATCTTATCAAAACCTTTCAAGGTTTTGAACATCACTATCAAATTTCTCTTCAATTTTTTCTGTTTTAAAGAGAACAATGTGAATTTCTTTAATCTCTTCACATAACTAAATCCTAATTCTCGTAAATCTACTTTAATTTGTAAAAATGTTCCTTCCTAATCTATGTCAAATTGACGATGTGACCCATCCAGACCTGAAAGTGGTGGTTCTGAATTCTATTTTGTCAGATGGGTTCTTCCACTTTTCGGACATTTACATCCCTTCTCATCCCTGTAGCCTTCCAAGTCTAACCAAGACATAACTTAGGGAAAATAAATGTAAATACAAATAGCAGGGAGACAGAAGAAAAAGAGTAAGTAAAAATCAAATTGAAAACGTAAGAGAATGAAATGAGTCTCGGGAAGGACTAGTAGAGAATTAGGGTGCGATTTAATGGCTGTGTGCGCTTAAGCGAGAGTGCGACAAAGCCGTTAGATCGCAGGAGAGGCCAAAAATGAGAACCGCACCACGCCGATTGGTTTGCGATCCAACCAGCCCACTCCTGTTGTCGAAACCAGGAACCCGTCATGGTGTGGAGAGAAACCAGTTATCACCACTTAAGGCCAATCTCCAAACAATTACAGGAACATCCCCCTATCTAATGCCCCCCCGTGATCTAGTCCGCCTCCCCAGCAAATGGTTACACAAGAGCCAATTAGTACTCCTTTTTAAAAACATGAAACAAGGAGGCGGCCAGCCATCTTTGCTCCTGAACAATGAGCCCAGGGCCACTGGGGTTGCTGCCCCGGTCTTTGGCAGGGGGAAGGGGAGAGCTCCCAGGTTGTTGGTTTCAGTCTGGGTGGGCCACCATCGGTGGTGGGGGTGGGGGCGGGGGTGGAGGGGGAAATGGATGTCACAGTGCCCGCGGGTCCATCATGCCATCTGCTGCATTGTGTGTTCCAGGGCAACCCCAGTCCCTGCATGTGTGCCCCACCGGCCACCCAGAATTCTCACTGACTGTAGAGGCTTCTGTTCAATTGGGAATTAGCAATCATAGTTAAGTGAGCACTTCACAGCTCCCTCCCAAGTGGATCCCCGAGGGTAAGCATATCATGTAGCATGTGGGGGTTATTGCCTAGCATTCTAATCAGACCGCGATGACTGCACACTGCCTGAGCACTGTGGGAGGCAACACCTTGGATGCAGCGGCCAACATCTGAACACACAAGGGCTGGGCCCCAGCACTGGGGGCCATTCCGGCATCCAGAAGGTGGGTGTGTGAAACAGGGAGGGGACCAGCACCCAGCCCAGATAATGTTACGTGCAGGTGTCTGGGGTACAGGATGTGAGGCCCGGTTAGTGGGGGCCCACATTACGGTCGGGTATGCATGGGCATGGCATGTAGAGCGACAAGGGGTGTGTAGGGATGTTGTGGGGGCGGGGGTGGGCTGATGCGGGAGGGAGGGAACAAGTGGGAATGGAGGGTCCCGGCGTGGAAGGCCTCGGTGGTTGTCAGTCTCACACCCTCTGCAATTCCTTACACATGGTACACGGGGTGGATTATAGTCTGGACCCTGCGGTTGGCTCTTTCGAGATGAGGGGTACACGCTGAGGACCCGGTTGCCCATCAGGCCCTGGAGGGGCTCAGAGGAAACCCAATGCGACTTAAGGTTTACAGGCTTCACTGGTCTTTTGGAAAGATGATGTACAGCGTGTGCAGCAGGTGGCTCGCCTCAACAAGGGGACGGTGCAACAGCACCATGGCACCTCATGGAGGAGGAGGACACCCGCTCCCGGTGGTCCTGAACCTCTACACCTCCGGATCATCCCAAGAGAGTGCGGAACCTCACAAGCTACAACCCACCAGGACATCCGCGAGGACATGGATGCCCTGTTTGCCTGGGAAGAGAAGTATATAAATATATAAACTTTGACATGGAGCAGGCCCAATAGAATGCCTGGGCAGCAGGATTTCTCTGCCATTGATGGGATGGCCCAGGTCCAAGGGGTAGTGGATAGCACACATGTTGCCTTGCACTCACCAGACGGTCTGGAAGTGCCCTACGTCAACAGAAAGGGGTTCCACTCCCTAAATATTCAGCCTGTGTGTGACCACCACGTGAAGATCATACACATGTGCATGACACCTATATCCTGGGACAGTCGGTCATCCCCGGCCTTTTCGAGGACCACCCCAGGATGGCTGGTTGACTCTTGGGAGATAACGGGTACCCGCTGAGGACCCGGCTAATGATGCCAGTATGGAGGCTGGTGATCGATGCGGAGATGTCCCGGACTCCCATGCCCGGGGAGATGGGGCATGGGATTGCTGTTCGGCCCGCATTGCGGAAGAAAGTGCCAGAGGCATCACATTTCTCAAGTGCAACGTTTTTTAATGCTGTACACATGTCTCCCAATCCCCCAATAGTTCTGCCTCACCTTCTCCCCCCTCTCCCCCCCTCCCCTCCATTATCATACTCTGCCCCACTACCCCAATCCCCATCTCCCAGTGCCCTTTCAGTGATCCTCTACCTGCTTAGCCTTCTGTGCTCGGTCCCTACGCCTAGGCGTGTCCCCGGGATGCAAATCCGAGGCGGAGGCAGCCTGCTGCCGACTGCTTCCTGTGGTCTTTGATGCCCCTGGTGAGCGTCCTCTGGGAACCCTGCTGGAGGGCATCGGCCCTCTTGCAGGCAGCACATGCCCTGTTGTGCCACCCTGTTCCGGTGCTGACTCTGAGATGCGCCGTTGTCGGGGTTGGGAGGGGGGTGCTGGGTCTCAGCAATGGGTTGGTGGTCACTGTCGCCATTCCATAGGGTGGATCTAAATTGGCATCCATTGTCCTCTCCTCCCGGTCGATGCCCATAGGGCCCTGGGGTTCACCTCAAGATGGAGATTCTCTGTTTTAGAAGTTGTTTTCAAAATTGATTTAAGGGATGTGGGCTTTGATGGTTAGACCATCCCAAATTGCCCATGGTGATTCTTGGAATCAGACAAGCAGAGAAGGAAACCTTTGGCCCATCGTGTTGGTGCTAGCTCTTTAAAAGAGTTCTTCTCCTCCCCTAAAACATAGAAACATAATACTCCAGATACTGGAAATGTACGAAAGATAATACTGGGAATAATCAAAAGGTCGGGCAGCATATGTAGAGAGAGCAAGGGGTTGACGCTTCAGGTCTGTGACCTTTCATCAAAACTGGAATAAGTCAGAAATGTAATAGGCTTTGAGGAAGTGCACATGGGGAGGGTGGGAAAAACATAAGGGAAGGTTGTACGATAGTGTAACGGGTGTTATGGATCAGGGTTTAGAGAACACCAAAGTATATTATGGATTTCACCTGACCTAGAACTGTTTATTGATTTTGGTTACGATGAGCACAAGAGCCTGCCTTTCAGGTCTTATTAAACAGAGTTCTTAGGCGTTTTCATCAAATAAACAAGCTTTATTCTAAGAATTTAGTTAACATTTGTATAAACACACACAGTAAGCATTTTTAGCAACTACAAACATAAAGACCCCACATAGCTACAGTAATCTATGGATAACCCTTAATGAATTCCCCCTTTAACTGTTCCAATTCAGTAACAAAATCCGAGTAAAACCAGAAACCCCTTTTCAAGGCTATGGCCCGGCACTCTTACTGGTATAAGACATGTTAGCGATACTTTGTACCCCTTAGCAAACAGCAGGTTTGAATTCCTTCCAGAAAGCAGTTATCTCTTTTAAGTTATCAAGTAGTCTGGAAACAGCTTTTAAAATGAAGATAGAGAGACACTTCTTTCAACCTGTGCAGTTCAAAACCATTCCAAACTCAAAGCGAAAGTAAAACCCACAGAGCCACAAACCAGCTCCAAACCCAAAGCAAAAGTAAAAACTCACAGAGCCACAGTCCAGCTCCACTCACATAATAACATCACTGAAGCCATGTGGGACCAGAAAAACATTTCTTAAAGGGACACTCCCATGACACAGGTTATAGAGATTGAAAAGCAAAAGATGTCATGGCCAAGAGGAGTGTCAATGGGCAAGAAACCAAAGATATCTCTTGAGGAGGTGTGAGTGGCAGGATCATACGTAGCTGTTGCTGGAAAGCAAAGATAAGAACATAAGAGAGAAACAAGTGAAGACAAAACCTCTGCAATGAACATGAAACAAAACTAGGTTATTGTCTAAAATTTTGAACTTGATGTTTGAACCTAGAAGGCTATAATTGCCCATTCAAAAGTTAAGGTACTGCTCCTTGAGCTTACACTGAGTTTCATTTGAACATTGCATTAGGCGGAGGATAGAAGGGTCAGAGTGGAAACAACTGGAGAATTAAAATGGCAGGCCATCGACAACTTGAGAACAAACCGGCTAACTGAACACAGGTGTTCTGCAAAGCAGTCACCCAATTTGCATTTGATCTCCCCAACATAAAGTGAATCAAATCATGAGCAGTGATTACAGCATGCTAAATACAAGTAAGTTACTGTTTCACATGGAAATAGTTTTTGGGAGACAGTGAGAAGGAAGGGTGGAAAAGACAGTTTATTGCATCTGCTGTACTTGTAAGGAAAAGTGCTGTAGAATGGTGAGGGATTGTTGGGGGTGACTGAAGAATGGATGTGGAAAGAGTAGGGTAAGAGAAAATGTGTTTGGTGGCAGCATCACATTACAGGAGGTGAAAATAACGGAGGCTGATTATTTGAATACGGAAGCTGGTAAAGGCGAGGTCAAGGAGAACTCTATTGTAATTCTGGAAGGGATGGGAAGAGATTTCTGACACCGTATTTCCGCAAGCTTCGTTGTGATAGCAGCACCCAGCTCATCTTTTGGTTTCCTTTCAGAATTCACCGATCTTCACTTGTGTTCTTTTTCTCACCCTTTACCCCCTGCTTTCACTTGCTCAACACCTATTACGTTTCTAACGAAAGGTCACAGATATGAAAGATAACTCTGGCTGGGATTGTCCGACCCTTCCATGTTGTGATCTGCACTGGGGGGATGTGGCAGGCCAGCCAAAAATCCATTGACTTTGAGTGGGACTGGAAGATCACAGGCAGCCGGGGCTGGAATCTGCTGAACATTTCTAGTTCATTTTCTTGTTTTAAATTTATCCTGCTCTGCTTTTTCTCCATCGTATTGATCTGATTATCTCTTGAAAATAATTGTTTAATCTGCTGCAGTGCGATCCAGATAACAGCCACACCCTGCATAAAAAGGTTCACCTTATATCGTTCACCAAACAAGTCTGTGTCCCCTGGTTACTGACCCTTCTGCATTGTAAACAGTTTGTCCTCATTTACTTTTGTTAAAACCTTTTGAACACCAGTATCAAATCTCCTCTTAATGTTCTCAGTTCTAAGAAGAAAAATCCAATTTCTCCAAGTCTTTCTCCTATGACCATTCTAGTAAATCTCCTCTGCTCTCTCCACGGCTTGACATCCTTCCTCAAGTGTGGTGCCGATACTGGCCACAATATTCCAGCTGGATCTAACCAGCGCATTTTGTATTCTATAGCTCTATATATTAAGCCGAAGATCCTGTATGCCTTTTTAATAGCCTTCCCAACTTGTCCTGTACCCTTCAAAGACTTGTGTAAGTACACCCACACGTTTCTATATTCCTGCAGCTCCTTTAAGGTTGTACAATATAGTTTTAAATGTTCCAACCCCTTCTACCAAACGTAATCACTTCTGTGTGTTACATTCTACCTTTCATGTGTCTGGACACCGTCTGTCTTTGTCCTCACAAAGTCTATTACTCTCCTTCTCATTGTTTATTATATTTACACGTTTCAGATCATTTACAAACTGTGAATCTTGGCCCTGCCTCTTTGAGTTCAGGTCATTAACATAGATCAAAAAGAACAAGCGTATCCATTCAGTCATGTGATTTGGACATTACTGGCAAGACTTTGGGCAGCATGGTAGCATGGTGGTTAGCATCAATGCTTCACAGCTCCAGGGTCCCCGGTTCGATTCCCGGCTGGGTCACTGTCTGTGCGGAGTCTGCACGTCCTCCCCGTGTGTGCGTGGGTTTCCTCCGGGTGCTCCGGTTTCCTCCCACAGTCCAAAGATGTGCGGGTTAGGTGGATTGGCCAGGCTAAATTGCCCTTAGTGTCCTAAAAAAAATAATGTTAATGGGGGTTGTTGGGTTACTGGTATAGGCTTGAGTAGGGTGATCATTGCTCGGCACAACATTGAGGGCTGAAGGGCCTGTTCTGTGCTGTACTGTTCTAATTCTAACCTGCATTTATTGTCCATCCCTAATTTCCCTTTGAGAGGTGCTTTCTTGAACTGCTGCAATCCCTGTGATGTTGGTACATCCACAGTACTAAGTTCCAGGATTTTGATCCAGTGACAATGAAGCAATGGTGATAAATTTCCTAGTCAGGGTGAATGTGACTTGGAGGAGAAACTGCATGTGATATTGTTCCCCTGTACCTGCTACTCTTGTCCTTCCAGCACAAGCTTGATTATTGTCTGGGTCTTCCTGCATGCAGGCCTGGATTGCTTCAGTATCTGAGGAGTTGCAAATGATATTGGACACGACAATTATCAGCGAACAACCCCACTTCTGACCTTCGAATAGAAGGAAGGTGATTGGTGAAACAGCTGAAGATGGTTGAGCTTCGTACACTGCCCAAAGGAATTTCCGTAGTGATGTCCTGGGACAAAGGTGATTGGCTCCTGACACCACTGCCCTTTCCATTTGTATTAGATGATTCCATCCTTTCTCCAGCCAGTGAAGAAATTCCCCTCTTGATCCCAATTCTTCAATTTTACCAGTGCTCCCGAATGGCATACAAGGTAATTTGCTGTATTAAAACAGAAAATGCTCATAAACTCAGCAGGTCTGGCAGAATCTGTGGAGAGAGAAACACAGTTAACGGGCAGGATTTTCCAGTACCCCCCTCTCCAACAGCATATTTTCCGGCATCGGAAATGGCCTAACATTGGCCGATGGCAAGATTTTGCGTGGCTCCACCTTATGCCGCCAAGGAACGCAAAACCGGACCAGAAAATCCAACCATTAAGAGGTTGTTTTTTCTGAGTAATTGGTGATACATTCCATTACTATTTCCATTCGCTAATGATTGGATTTGTGCAATCGAATGTTGAGGGTGGTGAATCTTTGGAATTGTCTTCCCCAGTGTGCAATAGGAGCTCAACCATTCAGCATGTTCAAGACCGAAATCAATAGATTTCTGGAGACTAATGATATCAAGGGATTTGGGGATAGCGTGGGAAAGTGGCACTGAGGTAGATGATCAACCCTGATCTAATTGAACAGCAGAGCATGTGTGACAGGCAGAATGGCCTACTTTTGTCCCTATGTCCTGCAATGTAGGCAAATTCTCCTCCAAGTCATATTTTACCCTGACTTGCACATATATTGTAGTTCCTTCACTGCTGCAAAATCCTAGAACTGTCTATCTGGCAGCACTGTGGGTGTACTGACAATACATGGACTGCAGAGATTCATGAATGTAGCTCACCATCACCACCTTGAGGTTAATTAGGGGTGGGCAAGAACTAGGCCCACATCCCATGAAAGAATAAAAAAAATGCTGTTATGGCTTATTTATGACAGGAGTGCATTTTATTTTGAGTATATTTATTCTGTTTTATATTTTTACGAGAAACTTGCATTTAAAAAAAAATGAAAACCTCTGGAACAAATATCTCATTCTCCAAATGCGATATTATTTTCTCTTTCTTCCTTTAACAGGTTGTGAATCTTTGAAGAAACTTGACCTTACAGTTAACTTTGTGGGCGAACTGACCAGTGTGAAGTCACTCAAGCATAATGTTCACCTACAAGAGCTTTTTCTGGTTGGAAACCCCTGTTGTGACTTTGGTGGTTACAGGAAGTTTGTGATAGCCACAATACCACAGCTCAAGGTTAGCAAGTGAATGTCTAACAGCAAATGCTGGTATTCTAAATTTCCATTTTCATTACCATTTATGGCCTATGTGAAGGGTTAGGATTCTTTAATGTGGATATGGACTGAATGTGGTTGGAAATGAGAAATTTTAAAAGTGCATATATATGATTATAGATGGTTTATGATTTGTGAAATTGCATTTCCTTCAAGCAGTTAAACTGTCTGTGAAACTGGAGGCGGTTGTAGAACTATGGGATTGAATTATTTTGTTTAAACAGTTTAACAGAACTTATATGGTATATTGGTTTTGTTGTCAACATTATGTAAGTATAGCATCACACAGTTTGGAAGAATGCCATTCAGTATCCTGTCTGTACCATCTCTTTTTGAAGAATGAGCTAATTCCACAAATGTCACATACCGTAAAGAGTTGGCCATTATAGAGAAGTATCTTCTGGAATTTTCCTTGGGGTGGTTGGCACATGGTAGTGGGGCATGATGGGGAGTGGAGTCAAGTGTCTTCTCCCCCCCCTCCCCCCGCTTGCTGTATAAAAGGGCCAACATCAGATTATGGGCCCAGTTCTTTGCCCATTTCCTCATATAGTAGGTCTCCCCCTGCAGAAATGTTCTTTTAAATTACTTTTGTTATAAATTTAAGGTACCTGTTATAACCTGCCTGGACCTTATTTGCTGGGGACAATTGGTTACCCCATGTTTCTTGGGGAATATGAGTTTCCCCCAATGAGGGGGTAGGGTAATCACTAGTAGTTGCAGGTGTATAAATAGAGCTGGCCAATGTGGTACTGGCTAGAGTGAACTACATATTGTGTACATATTGTTGTAAATACAATTACTTTCTGTTTGACTACAAACTCATGCTGGATTCTTCATGGTCCTCACAATACCTTCTGGGCTCAAATAGATAGATAATATGGTTGAAATTTGACATGGATGATATGTTCAAGTTGCAATCTAAACACCGCTGCCTCACAGTGCCAGGGACCCGGGTTCAATTCTGATCTCGAGTGACTGTGTGGTATTTCCACTTTCTACCCGTGTCTGACGGAGTTTCCTCCGTGTGCTCCGGTTTCTTCCCATGGTCCAAAGATGTGCTGGCTAGGTGGATTGCCAAGCTAAGTTGCCCCTTAATGTCCAAAAGGTTAGGTAGGGTTATGGGGTTAGAGGAATAGGGTGGTGGATTGGGTCTAGGTGAGCTGCTCTTTCAGAGGGTCGGTGAAGACTCAATGGGCCGAATGGCCGCCTCCTGCACTGTAAGAATTCTATGAACGACCTTTGAGCTGTTTCCACTGATGTAATCTTGTCTAGGGATTTGGAGGCTATCTGGATCATATTGATCCAAATTGTCATCTGCTCCCATCCTTCTCCCCCACCCAAATACCTGGCAAGTTAACCAGGTCTTCCCTGTTTAGCAGGAAGTTTGGGGTTGATGCCAACCTATATTAGCTGTTGTAAGAGGTTGAGTGACCAGGCGATCAATTTCAGACAAGAAGACACTTGATGCAGTGCTATTCAGAAATTTATCAAGCAACAAAAGTTATACTTAACAAGGGAAGGCAGTTGCTATCCTACGTTAGATGGTATTTGCTTTGCACTGACTTCAAATAGCATACACGTCTCATGTGTTGCACCTCATGTGTTGTACAAAGATTTTTAATGTCTTTACTTTTAGAATTGTCCTGCTTCATTTGTATTTCTGTGATGCGACAATCCTTTTGATAATAGATTTAAGATTTAGAGAGATGAGGGACATGGGAGACTGAATTGTATAACTGTTTTTAAAGTCTCTTCCTGCATATGAAGGTGACCCCTAACTCATGTGGATCCCCACATGAAGTAACGTTTCAGATCCTACATGTGTTATTTGGGTATGGATAAAGTAGAGGTGTATTTGACCAAACACACATTGGGGTCATATATATTAGCTATAGTTGTCAGGCAATAGGTCCAATTTGAAGGTAGGGTAATAGGGTTAAATTTTCACCCCACCCCATGAAGAACTAAATGTGCATCTTAGAGTCGGGCTTAGCATACAGCAGAGATCACACAACTGTTCAAATATAGCTATGTTAAAGCATCAGGACCAAATTTGCACTTCCTAAATGGGTATGCAGTGTCTGGAAAATCCTTGACTTCACCAATCCAACTCAGAAAAATATTACCCTGCACACTTTGATTTGCGCTCTAGGGGGACATTTGATTGACATTGGAAGCCTTTGTCTTCTAGGTGGTAGATGCCAAGGTGTTGCAGATGTCAAACATCTGAAATTGGGCACTGGTGTTGGGTGGATAAGGCCATTGAAAGAGTTGTTCTAATAATGCTACGGCTTCACCCTGCAGAATATCCAGTAACTGTCGCACTGTTGGCATGTACAATTAGATCTGAAGGTCAAGGGAATAAAGTGTGCATTCCTACTAGCTCTCTTGATATAGTGGGCTCTTGCAAAGCATCAGCCATGTCTACAAGAACCTGCCACTCAGCTGGTCTGCCATTTCCATTCTCTTCCTCTTCCTCTGTCAGATCCCTGAATATGGACTTGAGCCTCCTCCTTCTACTCCTTATCTTCATCATCCTCTTCCCATGATGTTATAGTTGTTGGCCCCACTTTCTACCCTCTGGTTGTAGGCTCCTTCACTGCACCATATTGTGTAGCAAACAGCACACTACTACTATTCCTGATACCCTTGTAGGAGACTATTGTAGAGCATAACCGGAATGGCCAATGCACATTTTCGAGATGTCAGTAGTCTGCTCTATTGTATTGCGGATCATCATGTGGCAGTTTTATAATGCTATTCTGGCTCCATAAAGGAAGTCATCAGGCAGCTCCCAACCCTCGACCCCCAGAAGCCAACCATGGATCTGTGTTGGTGTTTGAAAAAGCTGAGGCACTTGCAAATTCCTCAGGATAAATTAGTTGTGGCAGCTTCCAGGAAACTGCTCGTAAGTGCAGGAACGCTTGGTGTGGTCACACATTCAGGGAGTGGAAGGATTTCCTGTTTGAGGTTTCATGTTGATGACTTGGAGCCTTTATGGTGATGTGGGTGCGGTCCATAGGGAAGTCTATTAATTTGACAACCCCTTGGCCCTCTGTGACTCCACCACCACATCCGATGGGAAGTTAATGTGTTCCTCCACTTGATGCAGCTGGTGTGAGATGCTGCAGATATCTGTGGCTGACCCCTGCTGCAATAAATCTAAAAAATTCAGATCCACTGAGTTTTAGTACCACTGGCTGGCCATGCAGCTTGGCATACCATGGTGCAAGATCTTATGAGGACTTGAGTACAAGATCAAGGATGTTTTACAGCAGCTGTACAGGGCCTTGATGAGGCCACATCTGGAGTGTTGTGTGCAGTTTTGGTTTCTTTGTCCAAGAAAGGATATTCTTGCCATAGAGGGAGTGCAGTGAAAGTTCACCAGACTGGTTCCTGGGTTGGCAGGATTGTCATAAGAGGAGAGATTGGGTCAATCGGGCCTCTATTCTCTGGAATTTAGAAGAATGAGAGGGGATCTAATTAAACGTTATACAATTCCGACAGAACTAGACAGACTAGATACAGGAATGTTGTTTCCTCTGGTTGGGGGTCTGGAACAAGGGGTCACAGTCTCAGGATATGGGTTAGGCCATTTAGGCCTGAGATGAGAAGAAATTTCTTCACTCAGAATAGCGAATCTCTACCACAGAAGGATGTGGAGGTCAAACCACTGAATCTATTTAAGAAGAAAATAGATAGATTACTAGACTCTAAAGGTGCCAAGATGTATGGAGAGAGTGCTGGAGTATAAAGTTGAAATCGAAGATCAGCTATGAACATATTTAGTTGTGGAACAGGCTTGACGAGATGAATGGCCTACTCCTGTTCCTAGTTTCTATGTTAGGCCATGGCACACATGTCACTGTCCAATTCCTTGGTTAACCATCGGTTTTCAGTCATGTCCAGATATGACTTCTGCAGTCGCTAGATCATTACCTCAGAGTAAAACCTGGTTTCCTTCTCCTCCTGCCTAGTGCGTGCTGCTCTGCCTCTAACTCGTGACCTGTTCCTTCTCTCTGGTTGCTCAGGCTCGCATGCCTCTATGGGGGTTCTGTGTGAAGGCACCATTTCGATTTTGCAGCTTCTTTGCTACAATGTGCACTGTTCCCTTTTCTGGCACTTTTTCCTTCCTCTCACCTGTGTGCCCAAGTCAGGAGGGCCAAAAATAGCTGTCCTTCTAAGGCCACAGGCCCCAATCTCCAAATCCCTTGGTGTCAACCACAATTGACACCAATTGTCATACAATTTGTGGAAGTTCTGAGACACTTGGTTAAATCTTTTAAAGCAATCCAAAAGGGTACTTGGCCTCTCCAATTACCTTTTGCTCCAATGTGTAAATCCCATGAGTCACGTTTCAGAAACCTGGGTGACAAAAATTGCTTCTAACTGAAAGCAAATGCGCCACTGTATCCATAAACTGTGCAAAATAAGTTCCACTCCCCCGTTTTCCACACCATAACCCTCCTCCCCACTGCCCAGCGCTACACGGTGGAAACGCATCTGACTCAGACATCATTTGCAAATAGAGAAACTTTACCAAATGCAAATAATGTCGCATTTTCCTCTGACACAATTTGAATGCTGTTGCTAGATCTTACACATTTACAAAAAATAATAAATATGACTCTGATTGTGGTTGACCACCGTACCCTTGTTACTTCTTGGTCTTCAGTCATTAGATGGAAAAGAAATCACTCGTTCTGAACAGCTCCAGGCACTGCAGGATTATCCAATAGTACAACAACAAGTTGTCGAGCAACAGCAAGCTTACATCCTGAAACGGACTAAGGAAAAAGAAGCATTGCAGAAGAATTCAGAAGAGAAAGAGAATAATAAGTAAGTTTGAAAAAAAGAACAAAATTCTCACTTTGTTTCTAGTCCTGTACTGAAACCAATAAATCCATGTGTGTGAAACGGTATTTATTAGTATTTTTAGGAAGAGAGTTTGTGTTTTTTGTTTGAATCAGTGGGATATTTAGTACTATATCATAAAATCATATAGCACAAAAGGAAATAATCTCTATCTTTGCTGGCTCTTGGAAGCAGCTGTAAGTTTAGCCACACTCAGTTGCTTTTATTCCAAAGGTCTAAAAAATTCCCTGCTTAAAGAATGTATCCAGTTCCCTTTTAAAAATTATTATTGCATCTGCTTCCACCACGCTTTAAACAGGGCAGACTATAACTTGCTGTGTAAGAATTTTTCCCTCCTGTCATCTCTGGTTCTTTTGACATTTATCTTAAATCTATGTTGTCTGGTTACCAAGCATTCTGCATCGGAAACAGGTCCTTCTTGTTTACACTTTCAAAACCTTTCATGACTTTGAACACCTCAATCAAATCTCCCTAACCCTATCTGATGGAAGGAGAACAACCCTAGTTTCTCTCGTCTCTCCAAGTAAATGGTTATTCTTACCCTGGCACCATTCTAGTAATTTACTTATGCACTTTTTCTGAAACTTAAATAAAATAATTAAGTAAATGTTTTCAATATAACACTGTAAAAACCATATTACACATCTAGTACAAATATAATTCTAGACTCAACCATCTTTCCCCCTCTCACACTCACAAGGAAAACAACCAAGACAAAACCCAAAGCAAATCCTGAACCCCCCTCCTAACATCTGACGGTGACCATCTCCCTGAATTTGGAAATGAACAATGAACAGCTGCCATCTTGAATTGAACCCTTCTGTCAAACCCTTCATAATATACTTGACCTTTGCTAAGTGCAAGAACTCCATAAAGTCACTTAACCATGACAAAGTACTGGGCAGAACCAAGTCCTCCACCCAAGCAGAATTCCCCTTCAGGCCTTCAACGAGGCAAAGTCCAGAGCATCTGCCTTCGCCCCTGTCTGCACCTTCAAAACATCCCATCCATCCATGAGGGCGAGGGTGCCAAGGGGAATGTTATAACCTGCCTGCTTACCATTGGCTGGGGACTAATGACAATCCCACTATCCTGTGGGAGTATGAGCTTCCCCAATGATGGGGGGGCGGAGAAATCATTAGCAGACTCCCTGCATAAATAGAGCTGGCAAGTTTGGAACCACTCAAAAAGTTAGATACCTGATAATACTGAAACAGATTTGTTCTTGGAAGCTGGAACTTGCCCAACCACTCCTCAAAACCCGCAAACCTCCCTTCTACAAACATGTGCCTGAACTGTTCCAGCCCCCCCCCCCCCCCCCTTCTCAGTGGAAAATGGAAGAGGAGCTGTAACCAAGGCCCTCAAACAAGTGGCCCTACAGGCACTCTCCATTCACGCCCACATGGACACCGTACCCATAAACCATCCCCGCACCATCTCAATATTTGCCACCCAATAAAATAACAGATTGGGCCACACTAGGTTCCCCCAATGACCTTTCCCTCTGCAAAAACATCTCACGAATCCATGGGGTCTTACCGCCTAATAAAAGAAGATATTCGTTTATTGATTTTCACAAAGAATGATATGGGAAGGAAAACTGGGAGACACTGAAACAAAAATGGAAACCTTAGGAGAATACTCATCTCTACCAGCTGGACCCTGTCTGCCAGGGACAGAGGGAGGTGATCCCACTTCCTCACGTCTGACTTGATCCCATTTACCAACCCGCAAAATGTAGTTTATGGAGCAAGACCCAATCATGAGCCACCCAGATTCCAAGATAACGGAAGCTGGAGCTGGTCTGGTGAAAAGGAAACCTCCCCAGACCGGCATTTCTCCCTGGGAGATTCACCCAAAAGCATTCACTTTTACCCAGGTTCAATTTTATATCTCAAGAAGCACCACAACTCCTTATCAGCTTCATTATCTGCTCTACACTGGAGAGAGAATTTGTCACATATAACAACAAATCATCCATGTGTAGCAACACCCCTATGTTTTCTCTCTCTCCTCCCCCCCCCACCTCCCGCCCGGCATCTCCCTCCACCTAATAGATGACCTCAATGCAACGGCCAGAGGCTCAATTGCCAAGGCAAACAATAGCGGGACCAATGGACACTCATGCCTTGTGCCTCTCTTCAACTGAAAATATTTCAAGCTCAAGACATTCATATGAATCTTGCGGTGCTGGCCTCATATCGGAGCTGGATCCAAGATCTAAATCTGGGTCCAAAACCAAACCTTGCCAGGATCTCAAACAGACACCCTCACTCAACCCATGTCAAACGCCTTTTCAGCATCCAATGAAATAATTCCTTAGCTCAGAGGCTGAAGAGGGGGGTGCAGAATAATATTAAGCAACTGCTGAATAGGCCGACAGCTGCCTGCCCTGAACAAACACAGTCTGTTCTTCTGATATAACCCATTGGACGGCAGGGCCAGAAGATTCGTCCAGCGGTGGGCTACCTTCCACTGTCGAGAAACATGCAGTGGGTGGCGTGAAAAATCCACCCCCCCCCCCCCCCCCCCCCCCCCCCCCCCCACCTCCCGCAACCGAAATGTTAGCCCTACCTATTCCTCTCCATATTCTGGTGTTCTTTGTGTTGCAAAATTCAGGATTGTTGGCGCAGTGTTCACAAAGACCACAAAACAGCTTTAACTTGAACAAAGCTATGAATTTATTAGTACTAATTTGGATTCGACACGAACACCTAATTAATACACAGTTGATAATTAACATATAATCTACACTCATGTACAATTAATCTCTACACTATAATAAACTATGTTTTTTTCTTACTCACTATATTTACTTCAGTCTGTCTCTAGCTAACACCTTTACTTCTCTCCCCCACAAGGCTCAGCATCAATGTCTTATATACTTGTAACTGTAGCTCCATTTAGTGGCTGGTCTAGGCATTTCATTAACCCTTGCCATTCTTTCATTTATGATAATACCACATCCTCCTTTCTTTGGAAAAGAAAAATTATGAGAAACTTTGTGATATTTTTCTTTGAACATTACAGGAACTAATATTAATCATAAACTTGTTATGACTTTTAACATTCATCTTCATTTGCTCCACCACCCTGGCCAAATTTAACTTGTGCAGCCTGCCCCAGTCTCGTGCCACCTGGATTCCCAAATATCGGAAATATTCCTCAACCAGCCTAAACGGTAGCCCTCTCAATCTCTTCTCCTGGCCCCTTGCCTGTACCACAAACATTTCACTCTTGGCCGTATTTAATTTGTATCCTGAGAACTGGCCGAACTTCCTCAACATTCCCAGTATACTTCCCATCCCGGCCACTGGGTCCGACACGTACAGGAGCAGGTCGTCTGCGTAAAGAGAGACTCTATGTTCTACCCCGCCCCTCACCATCCCCTTCCATCCCTCTGCGGCTCTAGGCGCCATCGCCAGCGGCTCTATGGCCAGCGCAAACAGCAGCGGGGAGAGCGGGCAGCCCTGTCTGGTCCCTCGGTACAACCTAAAGTACTCGGACACTTCTCTGTTAGTCCTGACGCTGGCCCTCGGGGCCTGATATAATAATTTGATCATATCCACCAATCCCTCCCCGAACCCAAACCGTCCGAGCACCTCCCATAGATAGTCCCACTCCACCCGGTCAAAGGCCTTCTCGGCGTCCATCGCCACCACTACCTCCACCTCACTACCCGCCGGGGGCATCATTATCACATTAAGTAATCTTCTCAGGTTGGCCGCCAGCTGCCTACCTTTCACGAACCCAGTTTGGTCCTCCCCAATCACCTCCGGTACGCAGTCCTCCATTCTAACCGCCAGTACCTTTGCCAGGAGCTTGGCGTCAACATTAATCAGGGAGATTGGCCTGTAGGACCTGCACGCCTCCGCTTCAATATCAGTGATATAGTGGCTTGCGACATTGTCGGCGGCAGGGTCCCTCTGTCCCTTGCCTCATTGAAAACCCTCGCCAAGACCGGGCCCACCAGCTCAGAAAACTTTCTATAGAACTCTACTATAGGAGTAGGTATCCATATAGGTATCTAGATATAGGTATCCATCCGGCCCCGGGGACTTCCCCGACTGCATGGCCTTTAGGCCCCCCAATACCTCCTCCACTCTAATCAGCTCCACTCCTCCAGCTCATCCACTCGCCCCCCACCTACTGTTGGGAATGTTAACCTGTCCAGAAACCTTTTCATCTCCTCCGTTTCTTCCGGCGGCTCCGAAGTATACAGCTTGCGATAGAAGTCCCGGAATACCTTATTCAATCCTGCCGGGTCCTCCACTTTGCGCCCCTCCCCATCCCTCACTCTACCTATTTCCCTGGCCGCCTCCCTCCTCCTGAGTTGCTGCGCTAACAGTCTGCTAGCCTTTTCCCCATGCTCGTACACCACTCCCCTCGCCTTCCTAAGCTGTTCCACGGCCCTACTCGTGGATAGTGCCCCCAGTTCCGCCTGTAGTCTCTGCCTCTCCCTGAGTAAAACCTCCCCCGGGGACTCCGCGTGCTCTTCATCTATCCGACCCATTTCCCTGACCAATCTATCCATCTCTGCCCTGTCTGCCTTGGCTCTGTGGGCCCCAATTGAAATCAGCTCCCCCCGCACTACTGCCTTTAGCGCCTCCCACAGGGTCGCCGCTGAGACCTCCCCCGTGTCATTCACCTGCAAGTAATTTTGCATACACCTCCGATGCCTCTCACAGATCCCCTCCTCCGACAGCAGTCCCACGTCTAGCCTCCATTGCGGGCGTTGGTAGCTCGCCCCCCCGATCTGCAGGTCTACCCAGTGCGGAGCATGGTCTGAGATAGTAATTGCTGAATATTCCGTGTTCTTTACCTCCCCTATACAATCCCTGCTTAGTACGAAGAAATCTATCCTAGAATATACTTTATGGACATGCGAGTAAAACGTGTAGCCCCTTCCTGTCGGCTGTCTATCTCTCCAGGGGTCCACTGCCCCCATTTGCTCCATAAACCCTTTCAGCTCCCTTGCCATTGCTGGGAGTCTACCCGTTCTGGGACACGACCGATCCAAAGCCGGGTCAAGGACCATGTTAAAGTCCCCCCCCCCCATTATTAGCCTGCGAGAGTCCAGGTCCGGGATCTTCCCCCGCACTCTCTTAATGAAGTCCACGTCATCCCAGTTCGGGGCATATATATTCATCAGCACCACTCTTCTCCCCTCCAGTCTGCCCCGTACCATCAGGTATCTGCCCCCCCTGTCTGCGGCTATGCCCTCCGCCTCAAATTGCACCCGCTTGTTGATCATGATTGCCACCCCCCTGGACTTTGAGTCCAAGTCCGAGTGGAAGACCTGGCTAAACCAGCCCTTCCGTAGCCTGGTCTGGTCAGACACTTTCAGATGTGTCTCCTGCAACATAATTACGTCCGCCCTCAGGGCCCGCAAGTGCGTGAACACCCGCGCCCTCTTAACCGGCCCATTCAGTCCCTTGACGTTCCAGGTGATCAGCCTGGCCGGGGGGCACAACCCCCCCCCCCCCCCCCCCCCCCCCACCCCGCCGGTCAGTCATAGCCTTTCTCAGGCCGGCCCCCGGCCCCGTGCGTCGCGCCATTCCTGGCCTCCCGTTGGCTGCCTCCACCCTCGACCTCCTTTCCAGTGCCTATTTCAAGTCCCTCCCACATCAGCAGAACAACCCCCCCCCCCCCCCCCCCCCCCCAACACCCTCCCCCGATACCCCCCCCCCTGCCATCCACTGGCTGTGATCTCCCCCCCCCCCCCCACCTGACTCCCTTGACTAGCCAATCTGCTAGCCCGGTAACTCAACACTCCGGCGCCTTCCTGTCTCTTCCCATTGTTTCCCCGTCCTCCTCCCCACTCCCCGGCGCCCCATCCCCCTCTCCAACCCACTGGAGCAAGCCGGCTCCAGTGTCCTCCGCGAGCTGCACAAAAAGTACAAATCCGCCCAAAAAGGAAAAAACAGAAAAAAGAGGAAAAAACAAAAACATGAGAAAAAAGAGAAAAAAAAACCAAAAAACCCTCAAACCAATGTCCATGAACAAAGGAAAGAGTCCCAAATGTTCCGCTTGGCACTTTTGACCCAGCAAACCGTTGAACAGCAGTCCAGGCCCATTCGGCGTACCTTCCCACGGTAATCCCCGGGCCCTAATTCGCGTCCGTGGGGCCTCTTTTCGGGACCAGCCCCTGATCCCTCGCAAAATCCATCGCTTCTTCAGGCTCGGAGAAGTAGTGGGCCTGCTGGATTGCTGAGTCCAGGGTCCGTGTGTCCGCTTTCTTAGGTCCAAGGTAAGTTTCTTCAGGTCCTTGCCTCTGTCCCCTTTTCTCTTTTTTCTTCTGCCTTCTGGACTCCCGCTGTTCCATGTGCCGCAGCTCGCTCCTCAGCACTTCCGCTGCCGCCTTCCTTCTCCCAGCTCCTTAACTTTTACCTCTTGAGCATCCAGCCTCTGATTCAGCTGATCCACTGCCTTCTGAAGTGGGTCCAAGTTGTCCTGCTTCAGCGACTCAAAACTGTTTTTCATCTCCTGGAGCATGAAAGGTCCGTGTGTCCGCCATCTTAAGTTCCAGGTCAGCTTCCTCTGCTCCTTGCCTCTGTCCCTTTCTCTCTCTATTCCTCTGCTTCCTGGACTCCCACGGTTCCATCGATTTCAGCCCGCTCTCCAGCACTTTCGCGGCCGCCTTTTTGCCGCTCCGTGATCCCGCTATCGCGGGGAATCAGCCCTAAAGCCCCGCCGAATGTGCGGCTCACTCAAACATCGCCGCCACCGGAAGTCCTGTCATTGCAGTTTTAAACAATAAAGTGGGCAAGCATTGCATTACAAGCATTTCAGCAAAAATTATTATAATTCTTAAAGAATCATTATTATAAAATAACAATTAATTTATTAATCAAATTTGATTCTACTGATTCAGTATTAATACATTGTCAATATGTTAACCATACAGTCAAATAATTGATTGATCAGTAACATTTCAGCAATAATACTTCATGTCTACTTCATCTAATGGTGGTTCAGTTGGGTTAGTGTGTATCATTCTGACAGTTGGGCCCTTTTGTTTAGTGGATAGTTCTTTGATGCACTTGATACATTGGCATGTTATGTAAATGATGAATCCATCTGCACAGGAGAATAAGATTATTTGTACTGTGGACATTCCAGTGTGTCCCAATCACCCGCAAAGTTTATCTCAGAGAGATAACTGAGGGTGGATCAAGTTTCGTGATTTCCTTTTGGATATGTGATGCCAGATCTTTAACTTCATTTGAGTTATTTGGAATGAAAGTGCAACACTCCGCACTAATCAGGGCACAGGTACCACCTTTTTCGGCTAGCACATAGTCAACTTCCATTTGATTTTGTAATGCCACAGTTTCGAATTGCTCGCATTTTGTCAGAAATTGTACCTAGGGCAGTGGCAGTGTAGTCGGCTACGTTTTGTGTAGTTATTATTTTATTCAATTCATTGCCCATCTTTATTTTCCAATAGAAAGGAATAACTCTAGCATGAATTCCATCTCGTAAGGTTATGGAATGTTTATTTCTTCGTGTGGTTGGTTCTGAAACATAAGGAAGATGAGGAGAATGACGGATGGCAGGTACTAGGTATCCTAAATAGCAAGATCCTGACCAGTATTTTGGGAGCCAGGAATATGCTCTATCATCACAAACAAAACAAGTTTTGTTATTTGTGATGTTGCGCATGCCTGTTATTTTTGAGGACCGGTTAGGTCTTTATACATTTTGTGTACGTTTATAAACTGTGTCAACATCTAAGTAATTAGTACAAACACTATTGCCCATTTTTATCCCTTTAGAGTGATTATTAATGAGGTATAATTGATCCTTTTTGTTTAATATTAGTTGGGAGGCTAACATATTGAGGATTTTTGTTAGGGTTATATTTAAGTTGGTGTCTGAAAAGGTATTTAGTGGATAGCCTGCAGATTTCCATAAGTTAATACATTTCTGTAAATAAATCTTGTACCTTCCTTTTTCACATGAATATGCTCCAGAATGGACCACTACATAGCGAGGGACATTCTGATAGATGTCCATTCTGCTGTTTCTGAGTTAGAAGGGGTAGCAATGCATACCCAACAATCGGAAATGTTTATTTTTCTTTGAGCATATATCTTTGATGTGTAAAGGAATGTGTTCTTATTATGTTCTGCTGCAACATTTACAAAGCTAATCAAATAACTGAGAATGAATATTACAGTAAACATTTTACAGATCTTAATATTAAGATCTGTAAAATGTTTACCGTAATATTCATTCTCAGTTATTTGATTAGCTTTGTATTGCTTAAAACATTGGCATACTGATTTTTAAAAAAATGATATCATGATTATATAATTCAGTGATAAACAATTAATAATAATAATTTCATGTATACAAATAAAATAATTATGTAGTAAAATAACTGAAGTTTAGTATATGATTTAGTAATATATTATTAATAATAATTCACTAATAAATGAATAATAATGCAGTAAATAATAGTTCAACAGAAACTTTCCATTTTGATGTTATTGGCTAGTGGTGCATATGAATAAATATGAACCATTTGAATTGGTGGGGTACTATGAGTAGGCATGCATTAGCCAAAGTATCTGATCAGCAACATTAGTACATAAATGATAAGTCCAAATTTGCAAAATAGGAAAATTCCCTTAATGATGTTAATTCCTGTGCCACCCAACCAATTAGAAAATCAACCCCAAAGAGTGTAATCAAAGGGTTGGTCAAGTTTTTTTTTAAACTTTGCATTGGATGTGAATATCAAGTCTTTGACATCTTCTGGATTATACACAAAAGCCTGTTAAAAGGGTTAATTTTTTGAAGAAACAAAAAGGGGTGTAGAGCTTGGAATAATGCCATTCGCATCTTTCTCAAACTTTTTTTTAATATATGTCACTCAGATGGATTGGGAGTAAAAGTTGGATTGCTGCCAAATTCCCGTTATCAATTGTCTTAGTAAAATGTATTCTCTTGGAACATAGATTTGCTTTCAATAAAAATTGTGCATTTCTTTAATTTAATTTTCAAGCTAATTTTAAACATTTATTTTAAAATATCAAACACAATAACTTATTGAATATATGACTGAACCAATCTTGCGCTGAATGTACTTGGTTTTCTGTAGATAAATTTGACGACTCTGTTAAAGGAAGCACAGCTGACAAGATATTTTAATTTCTTAAAATTAATAAAGCAACTTTCAAAATAATGACAGTTTTCTCAAGTTAACAGTTCTTGGCAACTTTTATAGCGATACGTGACTTGGGGCGTATCGCTGTAGTCAGGAGGCGGGCCTTCATCGTTGGAGACCAGTTTGGTATCATGAAATTTGAAACTCGCAAAATGGCCGTCTTCAACACGAGAAAGGAGTTTCATATCTCTTCTGGACAGATTTGTTGTTAACAGAGGAGGATAGGTAACAATTGACATGCTTTTTCTAGCGGTTTCGGACTGAGGTCTGGGTGGGATCAAGTTTAAAGCTGCAAACTGTTCTGGTTTTAAACCAGTGACAAAATGGGTTTTTGATAGATCTTTTAAATGGTTTAAAATCCAGGCTGTTGTCTTTATCACTTCAACTCCAAGCTGTTTGGTGCTTAATGGGTTAAGTTGTATTACATTTTGTTTGCCACGAGGCTCGTTGCTCAACTGAATAGGCTTTTTTTGTTTAAAAATCTCACAGACATTTAAAGCTGCCATGACAGGCTTTTGGATCGGCACCGGCAGCATTTCGTGGTCGGTTTCATAGTAAGATAACGGTTTGTTCTGGGGTAAAAGTGTCCTTGAAAGATAATTAATTTGGCCAGTCACTCCCTGTGGAAATTTGATCAGTGTATTCATTGTTTTCATGTCAGCAGCAGCTTGCAAAAATGTAGGATTTGGTTTAGATATCACTGGCACATCTTGGGCTTTAGTTAAAATGATTTCAACTCTTACCGCTGGTGGCGCTGTTTGCTTTGGGGAGTTCAGCTGATTTTTTAAAGACAGATTTGAAGGCTTTTGAGCTGTTAATTTGTCTGTCAGTAATTTGTTATGATATTTCATGGTGTCCATGTCACTTTCCAAAATACATTTTTCCTCAAGTAACTGGCAATTTTGACTTTTTAAGACCATAATTTTCTGATATTAACTGTTGAAGTTTGGATTCTGAGTCAGTATTTTTACGTTGTAATTCACCAATTTGAAATGAACATAGAACACAGAACATTACAGCGCAGTACAGGCCCTTCGGCCCTCGATGTTGCGCCGTCCTGTGAAACCCCTCTAAAGTCCCTCTACACTATTCCCTTATCGTCCATATGCCTATCCAATGACCATTTGAATGTGTTTAGTGTTGGCGAGTCCACTACTGTTGCAGGCAGGGAATTCCACGCCCTTACTACTCTCTGAGTAAAGAACCTACCTCTGACATCTGTCCTATATCTATCTCCCCTCAATTTAAAGCTATGTCCCCTCGTGCTGGACATCACCATCCGAGGAAAAAGGCTTTCAATGTCCACCCTATCTAATCCTCTGATCATCTTGTATGCCTCAATTAAGTCACCTCTTAACCATCTTCTCTCTAACGAAAACAGCCTCAAGTCCTTCAGCCTTTCCTCATAAGATCTTCCCTCCATACCAGGCAACATCCTTGTAAATCTCCTCTGTACCCTTTCCAATGCTTCCACATCCTTCCTATAATGTGGCGACCAGAACTGCACGCAATACTCCAAATGCGGCCGCACCAGAGTTTTGTATAACTGCAACATGACCTCATGGCTCCGAAACTCAATTCCTCTACCAATAAAAGCTAACACACCGTACGCCTTCTTAACAACCCTCTCAACCTGGGTGACAACTTTCAGGGATCTATGGACATAGACACCGAGATCTCTCTGCTCGTCCACACTTACCAAGAATCTTACCATTAGCCCAGTACTCTGTCTTCTTGTTATTTCTTCCAAAATGATTGTTGTTGAACTTTAAAGGTTTCATTTTCCAATAATGTTTTAATCTGATCACATTGTTCAAGTTTAGATTTTGCATCTCGTAATTCTTCAACAACTGCTACTAGTTGGTCTGTAGTGGACTTAAGGTCATGATCAAATTTAGTTTTTGCTATTGTCGCTTGATGTTTTTAGAGCTCTGCCATTACCGCAAAAGACCATTTCATACATTTTCCTCTATTTAAGTGTGTGGTTTTTCCCCATGCCTTCTTGATATTATCAAGGGACCAGTGTCCTTTGGGGATATCATATTTTGATTCAATTTTTCTTGCAACTTCAAACAGTCCAAATTGCCTACAAATCAAAGTTCTAAGATCACCCAATATATCGTCAATAGAGACATCCAGTACAGCGTGACCTCCGTTGGACGTTGTGGGAAGTAGTTCTCTACCATTTGAAGGTTCTGAATCTATTTTAGGATTGATTTCTGCCATGAACTCAACCTCACACCTAATTTTGTGGTTGTCAACTATGTGTAATCTGTGTACACTACCGCGACTATTTTTTCAGTCCCGTTTTAATTTAGTTTCAACGACCGGCACCCGATTGAATTAGCACAATTGATGCGGCTTTAAGACTTTTAATGGGTGAAAAAGATGTTTTTTACCCCAGTCTAGCCATTTTTCTTTGGGTGTTCCATCCTTCTGCTCTTTCTTTGGTCTTCTGATTTCTTCCTGGCTGGCTTCTCCCCTTCTGCCGACTACGCCAGTTGAAAGAGATCTACCATGCGGATCTAGTGGCACTTGTGAACACTAAAACTCAGTAGAAATTTGAGTTAAAACTTCTCGGGTGCAAATAAGAATCGTTTATTTCCTCTGTTTGATTACAATTGAGAAGCACTTAAATCTTATTCTCAAATAAGTCTGCTAGCAAAAAGGACTTAAAGAGAAGCAACTTGTACATAATTTAATTTTTAAAATAATACAGAAATGATTTCTTGCTTAAGGCAAACAGCTTGCATTTACTTCAAGAGTTAGAGTGGAAAAGTGAAAGTATAGAGATAGAGAATAGTTCAGATCAAATTTAGACTGATCCGGATAAAAATGGCCGTACGGACCCTCACTATTATACAAAATCATATCAGTCTTTAACTGTCTTGCAAATGTGCTGTTTTAATCTATAATGGAATTATGCTGTTTCATGCTGTTTTGTGTCTCTGTATGTTCTGAGATGACCTGAGGTTATGAGTGAATTTAAAATGGGTATTTAGAAAGACTGGGGCTTAATATTCACACTAAATAGCTATCTTTTACCTATCAGGTGTATTAGAAAATAGTTGGCTTCTACAATCACTCTATCTGATGTGTCAGTATCAATGGTAGCTCTGGATAAGGTAAGCACAATGACTAGATCTTTCCCTGTTGTATAGACTAGTGCGAAAACATAGCGCCTTAGCTTCATCATCACCCGCTGTAAACGCAGTAACATCTCATTGAGGTATTTTTTGATAATATTTACTAGCGGTCTGTGATCAGTTTCGTCGATGAAATGTGGCAGCCCATATACAGAGTTGCGAAATTTAGTGATGCCTGTTACGAGGCTAAGGAACTCTTTTTCAATTTGCGCATGGCTCTGCTCCGTAGGAGTTATCGATCGAGACGCATACATAGTAGTTTTCCACATATCCTGTTTATCCTTCTGTAGGAGAGCTGCGCCAATGCCCTGTTTGCTGGTATCAGTGGAGATTTTAATTTCCTTCATTGAGTCGTAGAACATTAGCAGTGGAGCAGTGGTCAGGGCTGCTTTCATATCCTGCCACTCAGCTGCATGTTCAGTTATCCATTTAAAATCAGTATTCTTTTTTATGAGGTTCCGTAGAGCCAGCGTGCAATTTGATAAGTTGAGAATGAACTTCCCCATGAAGTTCGACACACCAATCATTCAGAGAATCGCTTTCTTGTCCATAGGAACTGGCATTTCCGAATGGCCTTGATCTTGTCTGGATCCGGTCAAATTCCTTTTTGCGACATGATATCGCCTAAGAATTTTAACTTGCGGATTCCAAACTGACAGTTGTCGCAATTCAATTTCAGACCATAGTGCTGAACTCTGTCAAACACTTTTTTGAGCCTATCAAGGTGCTGTTCTGGGGCCAGATGATGATGACATCAAGGTAGACTCGTACTCCTGGAATCCCTTCGATTACCAGTCTCCATTGCCCTATAAAAGATTTCAGATGCCGACATTATTCCAAACGGTAGCCAATTAAAACAGTACCTTCCAAAACGCGTATTGAATGTGCAGAGCTTTCGGCTTTGAACGTCCAGTTTGTGCTGCCAAAAGCCTTTAGAGGTGTCCAACTTGGTGAATAGCTTGGCATTAGCCATTTTGGAAGTGATTTCTTCCCTCTTGGAAATTTGATAGTGTTCCCTCATGATGTTGGCATTCAGGTCTTTTGGATCAATGCGGATCCTTAAGTCTCCGTTAGGTTTGTATACGCATATCAGCAAACTGACGCAGTTCGTCAATTGCGTGATCTTGGAGATGACATCTTGCTGTTGCATGCGGTCAAGTTCGGTCTTGAGCCACTTTCTTAACGAGCTGGCACTCGTCTTGGCGCATGTATCACCGGTTTGGCATCCTTTTTTAACTGTATTGAGTATGTAAAGGGTAAGCTGTCCATTCTCGAAAAAACATATGTATACTTGTCCAAACGTTGCCCAATTACATGCTGTAGCGTGTCTTTAACCTTATTGGTTGTATGTATACACTTTACTCGGAAATAATAACCTTTATTTTCACAAGTAGGCTTACATTTATTACTGCAATGAAGTTACTGTGAAAAGCTCCTAGTCGCCAAATTCTGCCACCTGTTCAGGTATGTTATGGGCCAGAGTTTAGAAAACTCCCAAGTATATTGTGGAGTTCACCTGACCCACAACTGTTTATAGATTTTGGTTATGAGGAGCATAAGGGCCTATCTTTCAGGTGTTATTCAACAGAGGCCTTAATCACTTTTAATCAAAAACAATGTTTATTCTACAAATTCAGTTAACATTTCTATAAACGCACACAAAAGCATTTTTATCAACTGCAAACATAAATACCCCACACAGCTAGTTTTCTATATATATAAAACCCTTAATAATTTCCCTTTCAACTGTTTCAATTTGATAACAACATTCAATAAACCAGGAAAACCCCTTTTACCAAAACAGTAGGTTTTAATTCTTTCCAGAAAGCAGTTATCACTTTTAAATTATCAAGTGATCTGGACACCTTTTAACATGCAGAGACAGAGAGAGAGAAGAGAAGAGAAACCTTCTTTGTCTGAATCCAGCTTCCAACTGTGTAAACTGAAAGCAAAAACCAGGGCCACAGCCCAGCACCACCCACACAATGGCATCACTGAAGCCATTTGATAAGTCAAACATTTCTTAAAGGGACAGTGGGAGAATTCAGAATATCCAATTCACCTGACAGCACAACTTTTGGGACTTGTGGGAGGAAACCGGAGCACCCAGAGGAAACCCACACAGACATAGGGAGAACATGCAGATTCCAAACAGACAGTGACCCAAGCCGGGAATCGTACCTGGGACCCTGGAGCTGTGCAGCAACAGTGCTACCCACTTTGCTACCGTGCTGCCGTTTAATGTCTCGCTAGCATCCACCCCTATTAGTGATGACTTATCATCTTCCACCACCTCAAAGTCGATTGGTATTTTGATGTTGCTATTTCTAACAATGAGATGGCAGCATCCTCTTTTGACTACAGTGTTACCATTGTAATCGGTCAGCCGACAAGTAGATTTCTTTATTAGCAGTGTACTATAAGCTTGTCCTAAATTATTTTCTGTGATAATATTTGCGTGTTCTCCTGTATCAATTTTAAATGGTATATCTGTGCCATTAATTTCTAATAATACAGTCCACTCCTTAATTATCTTTGAGAGCTGTTGTACTGGTTTGTCATTACAATCCAGCAAATTAATCCTAGTGACTGCTTCAATCATGAAAGTATCCTTTAGCGTGTTCGGTGAGAAATCTTCTTTATCAGTTCAGATATTAGGGGTGAAATTCTCCCAATGGGAGACAAAGTGCCGACGGCAGAGTGAAAACCGGAGTGTTTCACTCCGGTGTCGGAGGCCGTTCCTCGCCCCCTATTCTCCCACCCCCAGGGGGCTAGGAGCGGCGCCGCGTCAATTTCGCGCGCCGGGCCTTGGCACAGCTTCAAAGCGGCGCCGCGTAAATGACGCGGCCGGCGGCACTTAAATGAAGTCACCCGCGCATGCGTGGTTGCCGTCCTCCCCACGGGTGCCCCGCAAAATATGTCGGAGTGATCTTGCGGGGCGAAGGAGGAAAAAGAGTGCGTCTTTTAGAGCCCACCGATCCTCCCCCCCCCCCCCCCCCACAGGGCGCACACACAGTGTTCGCGCGCTGTTCACGCCGGCAGAAACCAGTTGTGGTTGGCTCCGGCGTGAACGGGTCGGATTGGGCATGCCGCTCGGCCCATCCGTGCCGGAGAATCGCGCTCGACCGTTAGAAACGGCAAGCGGCGATTCTCCGAGCGGCCTGTCGGAAAACGCAGCACGCCGTTTTGGGGTGTGGGTGGGAGAATTGCGTGCGGGTGCCAGGGCAGCGTGGCGGGAATCGCCTGGCACTCCCACCCGGCGATTCTCCCACCCAGCGTGGGGGTCGGAGAATCGCGCTCTAGATTTTTTATCTTCACTCTGAACACTTTGGATCATTCTGCAGTGATTGTAAGACTTCTAAAATTTTGTTGCTGGAGAAGTTGTTGAGAAATGACTCTGCTGCAAAATGGTTGAGCTTGCAACAATTGGAACATTGTTTGCCTTTTACCGGACAATTTTTTTTTACTGTGGTCGTAGCCACAGCGTGTGTACGTCATCGCGCTTGTGACGTCATTCTCAAAATGGGCATCAGCCGTTGAACGCAGCATTTGCTGCAACACAGCATTAGTGGCGTCAGCCACATTGCCCGATTTTGCGCTCTTTCCGTTTGCCACGAACTCTGCATATTCAGTCGATGCGTGTTCACTGGCTTTGCACATATTAATCACATCTTCTAGTGGTAAAATCGTTCGTCTCAGCATTTTTTCACGCAAACATTCATCATTTATCCCAAATACAACTTGATAATGCATTGAATCAGAAGCTGAGGAAAAGTTACAGGACTGCGCTCTTAAGTTTAAAGCTGTTATGAAAGAATCGACCGATTTGCCTCTTAACTGCAGCCTTTTTCTGAATATGTAGCGCTCATAGATCTCATTAACCTGTGTATCGAACTTCTGTAGCATTATGTTGTATTTTGTTTTATCTTCAGCAGGAAATTCAAAGGAATTATACAGTTCTAATGCATGCGTTCCAGCCAAATTTAATAGGAGTGCTATTTTTCTCTGATCGGAATCATTTTCTAATGCGGAGGCAGATTGGAAACCTTCAAACTGCTGTTTAAAGAATGTCCAATTTTGACATGTTTGACCATTGTCCTGAAGTAGTCAGGCTTCTTGCGACTCTCCATCTTACGATTTGTCTTCTGTGTAGATTTTCTGATCATTGTAGCGGCTTGATTGTTTCTTCAATCTTCTTATGCTAATCTTTTCTAATCTAACTGCTTCTTACTTGGAGAAATAAACTCTTGGTACCATGTGGTGTTCTTTTTGTTACTAAATTCAGGATGATTGGCGTAGTGTTCACAAAGACCACAAAATAGCTTTAACTTGTACAAAGCTATAAGTTTATTAACGCTACTAATTTGGATTCGACACGAACTCCTAGATGAATGAAATGAAATGAAAATGAAAATCGCTTTTTGTCACAAGTAGGCTTCAAATGAAGTTACTGTGAAAAGCCCCTAATAATACACAGTAAATAATACACAGATGATAATATAATCTACACTCACCTGCAACTAATCTCTACACTATAATAAACTATGACCTTCTCTTACTCGCACTATATTTACCACAGTCAGTCTCTAACTAACTCCCCCCACAACGCTTAGTATAAATGCTTGTAACTGTAGCTTCATCTAGTGGCTGATCTCGGCATTTCATTAATCCTTGCAGTTCTTACGTGTATGATAATAGCGCACATACTGCTTGAACTGCTGTGCTTTTCCCTCTTATGTTTTTGTTTTATCTCAGAGATGGACAGGACTAACCTCAGCTGTAAGTCTTACGTTGCTTCCCCTTTCTCTCCCTTGAGAAACTTGCCACTTGTACAAGGCCCTGGAGGGGTAGCTTGCTCCTGTGTAATTAAGCCTGAGCAGGAATTAATATTTTCAGAAGGGGAGAAAATTGGGGAAAAAATGAATGTATATTTTTTTCTTTATATAGCACCTTTCACAATCTAGGACATCCCAAAATGTTTCACAGCCAAAAATGCTTCATATTTTGAAATGTAGTCACTTGCTGTACAGGAAACAATTTGTATTGAATGAATGGCAACAACAGCAGTAAGGGGGTGGACCCTCCGCCGGTCGCCACCGGTAGCGGAATTCCTCATGCCACGACGAATCTCACATCAGGCTCCACCCACTCCACCCCCAATACCAGAGACCCCCACCTTGATATCAAAGATCCCTCCTGATGAGATCTATCATGTGGAATTAATGAGGACTTGTGACACTAAAACTCAGTAGAAATTGGAGTTAAACTTCTCGGATGCAAACAAGAATCTTTATTGCCTCTATTTAATTAAAATTGAGAGAAAATTAAATCTATTCTCAATAAAGTCCGGCTAGCAAAAGGACTAAAAGAGAAGTAACTTATAAACAATTTAACTTTCAAAATAATACAGAAATGGTTTCTTGCTTACGGCAAAACAACTTGCATTTACTTTAAGAGTTAGAGTGGAAAAGTGAAAATATGAAAATAGAGATAGCGAATAGTTAGGCCAAAGTATAGGATGATCCCATAATAAAGATGGCCGTACGGACCATCATGTTTATAGGAAATCTTATCAGTCTTGAGCCATCTATCTACAGTTCTATGTCTTCCTAATTGGTTGGGTTAGAATCAAATGTGTTTGATTCAACGGTTGGCTGTCAATCCTTAATGTGCAACAGACGTTCTGAACGTTTCATGTTTGAATATTTGGGTATGTTATGGAATGCGATTCTGTGCTATTATCAAGACTAGTTGCGAATGGTTTTCTGCAACCTTCGCTTTATCCACATTATGAACAATAGTGCCTTCATGTTGCTATGGTGCCTGCTTCGTCCTTGATCAGATTACTGGTACAGCTTATGTCTTAATGTCAAACTGTCTTTGAAAATATGTTTGTTAGAACAATAGCTTTTTCATCTTTGCTCAGTAAAAATGTTGTTTTAATCTCCAATGAGTTTATGCATGTGTCAGGCTTATTGTGTCCCTGTTGAAGCTCTGTGTTTTATCATGACCTGAGGTTGCTGAAATCCTCAATTTAAAATGGGTATTAAAACTGGGGCTTAATATTTACACTAAATAGCCTTCTTTTACCTATCAGATCTATCAGGAAATAGTCGATTCCTATCACCTCCACAATATTAGAGACCCCCCTGCCCAATATCAGAGATGCCTGACAGATGAAAGAATCTGTTGGGGTTTAAAGCTTGGTGATGTGTTTTGGCTTTCTATGAAGTAACAACTGCTGGTTTTCACAGTTCTGTTGGAGGCAGCAGGTTTAAGGGACAGGTAAGTACAAAAGCCTTGAATATTCACTTTCTGCCTTGACTGCTCTTTAGCTTCCAGGCAGGAGTGAGTGTTGGGGGGTCTGATGGAGGGTCAGCTGTGGGGGGGGGGGGGTTGTGTTTGGTCTCTGGGTGGGGGAGATCACCCCATACGTGCATATTGTGGTGATCCATCAAATTCTGAGGGAAGGGGGTACTTGGAGCACGGATGCCCCTACTTGTCTCTGCAGTGGGTGTGGCAGGATTTGCGTTGTGGGATGGAGAGAGGCCAGCCCTCGGCTAAATAGCAGAATTTGGAGCTCTCCACAATGCATAAAATAGCATGGCAAGGGAGAGTGAATCACTCCTGGGTGCAGTTCCAAGTGCTAATATAGACCAGGAGCAATTCTAATCCGGCTTGAGAACATAGGGCTGGATTCTCCATTTGGGGGATAAATGTTCTCCCGCCAGAGCTGATTTGCACCTGTCTTACAATCCCCTTGCGGTCGTAAAGCAGGATGCAATTCAGTGTTCTGCGCCATGAAAATTTATGCATGGTGGCACGATAGCAAGGTCTCGCTGCCAGCACCCCACCCCCGCACAGCACATTGGGCCCGCCCCCACCACCACCATCGCAGGGCGGTCCCCCACCGCTGGATTGCCTGGGTGCCCACCCCAGCCCAAGTGTGGGGATGACCTAACCCGCTGCCCCCCTCCCCCGCAGGGACCCCTGTAATAGGGGCACCCCCCACAGGGATCCCTGTAATAGGGGTCCCCCCACTGGGACCCCCTTCCTAAAGGTACCCTCTCCACAGACCCCTGTCTGGAAGCTATAGAGCAGCTAAGACAGGAGGAGTGGGAAGCATCATAGTTGTAATACTTACCTTACAGCTCCACATGTCCATTCCTCACAGGAGAGCAGCTGTGATTTGTCTGGTTCCCACAGAACCACTATCTGCAACCCATTCATAGCTTTCTTGTAATGATCTGTGATTGACAGCTTGTAAAAACCATCAGCAGCTTTCATCCATTCAAATCCTTGCACGTTTCAGTGACCTAAGTGATGAAACCCCAATGTTTGCAAACATTGACCACATCAAAGAGATGCAAATGCACTAAGTGTATTCCATCTGATTCCCCGCCACAAGGACCAGAGGATCCTGCGAGGGTAGAGCATATGGCACTGGATCTGCTTTTGCATTTATCTACATGCTCCCGCGGTGCAGCGTGGAACCCGTTCACACCGCCAGCAGATCGTCGGAGCATTGCGTTTGGGTTGGCGCCTGGCACCGATCCCAATTTTACCCTGATGCCCGATTCTCTGTCCCATCGGAGAATGCATTCCGGGAATTCTGGGATGAAGAATCCCGTCCATAGCCTCCAAAAAGAAGAATCCTGCCCAAGGTAAATGACCAGGTTAACTTTTTTTTAATAGTGACGTTGGTTGAGGGTTAAGTATTGGCTGGGGCACCAGGAGAACTCTCCTCTCTGCTCTTCTTTCAATGCTGCCAAAAGACAGCACCTCTGCCAGTGCAACATTCCTTCAGTATTGCACTGAAATGTCAGTCTAGTTAAATAAGCTGAGCGCTACTTGCCCTTTGCGAATTCATACTATTAACTTAATTCCATACTGTAAATTTAACATTTCCCTACAACAGAGGTGACTAATTAGCCTATAGTTTCCTTTCCTTTCCTGAACAGGGGTAAATATTTTTCACTCTCCGGTTCTTTGTGACACTTTCTTTTGAATGGTGTTGTGAAAACTATAGTTCATGTCAGCACTCTCCCTTCTGCAATGTCCTGTTTTCTAGGATGAACACTATCTGACTTTTCAACTTGTAGGCTCATTATTTTTGAACACTTCATTCCAGAACCAGGGGCGAGATTCTCCGGACTCACGACGGGTCGGAGAATAGCGGGCGTCGGAAATTTTTACGGCGACGCTGTTCCGACGCCCTCCCGCTATTCTCCGAACCCCGCAAATTGTCGGAGTCGCGTTTCCCGACAAACGCCTCCTTCCCGCCCCTGACACGACCAGAATCGCCACTGTGAGCCCCCCCGCTATTCACCGGCCCGGATGGGCCGAAGTCCCGACGTCATGGCGCCCTGTTTGGACGTCGTGAAACACACCTGCTTTTTAAATTCGTCAACCAGTCGGCCTGGCTGACGACTGCTTGGAGGAGGTCAGGGCACCACTCTGCGCACCGCTCAGCGCACCGCTCAGCGCACCGCTCGAGTCTGGCCACAACGGGGAAGGCATCCCTGGGAACGGGAGGGGGTCCAGAACGGGGGCGGTGGGGGGGACGGAGGGGGCAGTGGGGGAGACGGAGGGGGCAGTGGGGGAGACGGAGGGGGCAGTGGGGGAGACGGAGGGGGCAGTGGGGGAGACGGAGGGGGCAGTGGGGGAGACGGAGGGGGCAGTGGGGGAGACGGAGGGGGCAGTGGGGGAGACGGAGGGGGCAGTGGGGGAGACGGAGGATGCAGTGGGGGAGATGGAGGGGGCAGTGGGGGAGACGGAGGAGGCAGTGGGGGAGACGGAGGGGGCAGTGGGGGAGACGGGGGAGGCAGTGGGGGGCGACGGAGGGGGGGGGGGGGTTTAGGTAGAGAGTGAGCCGTCCAACCCCGTAACAAAATGTCTGCCACCATGCCATGGTGTGCAGGTGACGAGGACACGGCCGCTGGTTCCCCTGTGGCTTCCGGCCACAGGCCACTGACGCACCCGTGAGGAGGACATAGTTTACTGGCCGTTGGATGCAGGAAGTGACCAGGGGTTAGGCTGACCGCGTGTCAGCAGCGCGACCAGGCCACCGGGACACACAGGTATCCCGTGGCAGGAGGCTGCCGAGGTGTCGACTAACGTCCGTCTAACATGTCCCGTTTCTCCGACCCCCACCACCCTTCTGTAGGTTAGCACGATGCATGGGAACAGAACGGCTATGTTCTGCGCAGTGGTTGGGGCCGCTCTACTGGATTTGGAGATGCAGCAGCATCCACACCCACAACCCGCAGTGGCTGCAGGGCCAGCTGCAGCAGCAGAGGGAAGGGCCGAGGAGTTGCCAGTCGTCGAGCAGCATGGGGGGGGGGGAGGAGGAGGAGGAGGAGGAAGAGGAAGAGGAGAGAGTGAGGGTGCAGCCACGGCGTCAGAGGCGACGACCAAAGCCGAGGGTGTACCGTGTCCGGGTCTCTTTCCTAACAATGCCGGACATCACCTGCAGGAGAAGACTCCGGCTGAGTAGGCAGACGGTGATACATATCTGCGAACTCCTGTCGCACCTCGCCCCACGTGGAACGGGGGGAGGACACGCGATCCCGGTAGCCATCAAGGTGACGGTCGCTCTGAACTTCTATGCTACCGGCTCCTTCCAGTCTCCGAGCGGGGACGTCTCTGGGATCTCCCAGTCATCGGTGCACAGGTGCATCCGGGATGTGACCGACGCCCTCTATGCCATCGCCGATCGCTACATCACCTTTCCCGAGGACCGAGCAAGTCAAGACTCACGAGCCCGTGGATTTGCCAGTGTGGCCGGGATACCGAGGGTTCAGGGGTCAATCGACTGTGTTCACGTCCCCATGCGCCCGCCTGCTGTGGACAGGGACGTGTTCACAAACAGGAGGGGGACATACTCCATTAATGTCCAGGTGGTATGCGACCCCCACATGAGGTTCATGAACGTCTGTGCAAGGTTCCCAGGGAGTGTGCATGACTCCTACATACTAGCGCAGTCGTTCATCCCTGCGATGTTTGAGGGACGTCCCCCCCGGCTGAGGGGCTGGTTGCTAGGTGACAGGGGTTATCCGCTGAGGTCTTGGCTGATGACGCCGATACGGAGGCCTCAGACCAATGCGGAAACACGATACAACGAGGCCCATGCAGCAACCAGGGGTGTGGTGGAGCGCTGCCTTGGCCTCCTGAAGATGAGATTCAGGTGCCTGGACCGCTCCGGAGGGGCCCTGCAGTACCAGGCCGACAGGGTCGCTCGCATTGTAGTGGTCTGCTGTGCGCTGCACAACATCGCGATGCAGAGGGGAGATGACCTGTTGCAGGAGGCGGAGGGAGAAGCTAGTGGCAGTGGTGCCAGCACAGAGGAGGAGGAGGAGGAGGAGGAGGAGGACGCTGGCGGAGTGGCGGGCGCAGCACGCAGACACGACCCAGGTGCTGGTGATGTCCAGGAGGCGGCACGACGGACCCGGCAAGGACGGCGGGCACGCGATGCCATGGTGGCAGCACGGTTCACGCATCGCATGTGACGTCCCCGATGAACACCAAACCACCACCTGCATCGCTAGTCATGCAGAGGGTCACCACACAACTGCCACCACCAAACCCCCCCACCCCCTCAGTGTACACTGCTCCACTTCGACATGACGCTTATCACTGGGTCCAGACGGAATGGCACAACATTGATGGCTGTGTCAGCGGGTGTGATCAGTGCCATGTGGAATGATGACAGCCCGCTCTGCGAAGAGCTGTGAGCTCAGAATCGTTAGAGAGAGTCTGACCCATGGCAATAGCTGAACCATCCACCTTGGTGGCCGCTGAGTTCGTCACTGACACTCCATCACGTGCCCGCGTGGGCTAGCTGTGGGAGGGGGGTAGGGGCAGGGACTGCACACCCGGCACCGAGGTTTCACCACCCGCCACCCCCAGCGACACTCGGTCACCATCACGATTCCTGTGGCTGTGGAACAATCACACGGTATTACAAGTAAGGTGGAACAGTGTGTTTAATATTAACAATTATTTACAGGTGCCCTACCCCTACAACTAAACTGGGCCCTTCACCCGTGCCAACTTACTCAGTGTCTATCTTAGTTGCCTTACGGGCCCTACCACTACGTCTAAGTGAATCCCCAGATGATACAGCAGGAGTGGAGGAGGATTGCTGCGAATCGCCCCCCTCGACTCGTTTCTCCTTGGCCAAGCGTTTCCTGGGGCGACCCGGCCTTGATGGGCCAGGCTGCTCTGCGGGCGTCTCGGGTGATATTGTGCCACCCTGCTCTGCCTGCTGCCCACCCGATGCACCAGGGATGGGACGGGGGGAGGCCGAGAATTCCGGGACGTCCCGTGATGGAGTTAATGGGACGGGCCCCGAAACCTCCTCCTCCCTCGGGGAGCCCGGTGGCCCCCGGGCCTCACTTTGGGACAGAGGTGCGAGCGGGGAGGTTCCCCGTCGCACCACCGACACCTGGCGCTGCCAGTCCTGGAGGCCTGCAACGGTATCCACCAGGATCCGAAGGTTTGCAGAGACGGAGTCCAGGGAGTTAGACATTCCCGCCAGGGACTGTGCGATCTCAACCTGATTGTGCACGACGCCATCCAGCACATGTGTCAGGCGGTTGATGCTCTCGGCGACTGACTGCTGCGACTGGCCAATGACCTGCTGAGACTCGGCCATGGCCCGCAGGGCGCCGGCAATGTCGGTTTGGCTCTGGCACATTGCTGCCTGTGAGAGGGCAACCCTGTCCAGGGCCGAGGATGACGCGTGCACATTAATCCCAACGTCTTGCATAACCTGACCCATTGCCTCCACCGCGGATGCCACCCGTGCGGTGTCGGACTGGGTCTCTGCCATGAGCGGCACCACTCCCTGCTCTTGGACGCGGATCGACTCCTCTAACAGCGTCTGCAGAGTCTGGAAGGAAGCCCTCATCCCGTCATTGTTTCCCTGGGTTTCCTGAGGCATCGGCTGTGCGGGTGGGTTGAGAAACTCCAGGAACTCTGAAAACGTCTGGGAGCCAGCTGCATCCTGGGCCTGGTCTGGCCTCCGCGAGTCCGGGCCCTCTGTTGCTCCGACCTCCACCTGCTGTACCTGCTCATCTGTGATGTGCCAACCAGACTGTGCCCCAGGAGACTCATCACTAAATAGGCCCGCCGGGGTGTGTATCTCTGGGATGATGGAAGTGGTGGGAGAAAGCAGTGCCGCAAGCCCGACGCTCTCAATGGTTAGGTCCTCGTCCAGGGTGTGGGGCCGCTCAGCGACAGGAGGGTTGTCCCTGGCCATTTCTTGTGGTGGTGGTGGACCTCGAACCCTCTGTGCGTCCTGGTCCGCAGATTGGGTTGGGGCAGATAGGGCTGCCCGCTGATCGGGCACCCTCTGTTGTGAGGCCCCGGGTGAGGTGGCGGCAGATTCGTGTCTCCGTCTGCAGCCAGACGGCCCTGGTCGTTCGGCATCACGTCCTAGGGAAGAGAATGAGACGGGTTATTTCGATTTGCTCGGCAGGCCGCTGGACGGTCCCAGTGGGCAGGGTGTGTGAAGGGACAGAGGATGGGGAGGTGTCCCAGTGGGCAGGGTGTGTGAAGGGACAGAGGATGGGGGGGGGGGGGGAGGGTGTTTGTCAGGGAGGGTTGTCTCACTTGCTGCAGTTCCGCCAACCTCGCATTGCGCGATATCGCGGGTGGCAGACCCCCCAACAAGGTCCAGTGCCCTCTGTTCAAAGGTGCTGAGGGGGTGCATGTTGGGCGAACCCCCTCCAGTCTTGTGCCGCTCACGGTGGTTATGACCGGCCTTGGCCTGTTGGGGGAGGAAACATAGGTAGATCATTACAAAACGGTAGGTCTCAGAAGTCCGTTCTGATACTGGCACAGTTTGGGGGGGGGGCAAGTTGTCATCAGATGATTGCATCTCTCCTCGGGGCCAGAGCGCTGGGTCTGTGACAACTTTGTGAACCACCCTCAAATAACTCTGCCCCAATCCCTCTCCCCCCCCCCCCCCCCCCCCCCCCCCCCCCCCCCCCCCCCCCCCCCGGGCAGTTAAGGGGGAGGGATGGTTGTGACTAGGGGGCACCCTCATGGCACTTACCCTGGCAGACCTGGTGAGGTCATGTAGCTTCTTTCGGCACTGCTCTGCTGAGCGAGGGGTCTGCCCCACAGCACTGACGGCAGCAGCCACGTCACGCCAGGCCTGGCGTACCGTGCTGGCAGGTTGGCGATGCCCTCTCCGCGGGCGGATGATGCCCCTCCTCTGCTCCACGGCATCGAGCAGCGCCTCGACGTCTGCATCAATAAAGCGAGGTGCAGCTCGCCTAGGCTCCGACATCCTGCCCGACAGATTCTGTGGTCGCCCGCGCCTTTTTACGGCGTCGGGCGGCGTCACATGGGCGGGTTCGTGTCGTCGTCGCGTTCCATCGTCATCACGCACGTAATTGACGCGGCCGCGCTGCTAGCCCATTTCCAGGAAGTGAATCGGTCGGGAAATGAAGCCTTCGCGACCGTCGTAAAACGGTCCCGATTTTTACGACCGTTTGCCGACTTTCCGCGGGTGCGGAGAATTTCGCCCCAGCTCTTCCGCATCCTGCTGCAGTCCCCATTTTCACATTCATAATTTATTTCTTTGCTTCCTTCTGTATGTTTTCTTCTGTACAGATATATATGTATCAGATACTTATTTTTAATAGAATAATAATTACCTTTATTATTGTCACAAGTAGGCTTACATTAATACTGCAATGAAGTTACTGGGAAAATCCCCCAGTCGCCACACAAGGGCGCCTGTTCGGGTACAAAGAAAACAAAGAACAACACAGCACAGGAATAGGTCTTCCTGCCCTCCAAGCCTGCACCGGTCATGATACCAACCTTGGCCAAAACCCTCAGCACTTCCTTGAGCCGTATCCCTCTATACCCATCCTATCCATGTATTTGTCAAGGTGCCTTTTGAACGCCGTTGTTGCTCTTCTATAATCACAGGTTGTGTAGACAAATAATCACACAAGTATTTTAGTTCAATCAGAGTTCATTTATTAAAAACAAGGGGCGGAATTCTCCGCTCCCCACGCCGGGTGGGAGAATCGTGGGAGGGCCAGGCGACTCACGACACGCCGCCCTGGCACCCCCAGCGATTCTCACAACCCCGCTCGGATGAATCGCCGCTCGCCGTTTTTCACGGCGACCGGCGATTCTCCGGCCCGGATGGGCCAAGCGGCCTGATGTTCCCGACCAGTTCACGACGACGGCAACCACACCTGGTCGCCTGGTGAACATGGCGCCAAAGTTTTGTTTGTGGCTTGTGGGGGGCGGAGAGGGGAGTGAGCACCACGGTCGTGCTCGGGAGGGGACTGGCCCCCGATCGGTGCCCACCGATCGTCGGGCCGGCGTCTCAAAGCGACGCACTCTTTCCCCTCCGCCGCCCCGCAAGATCAAGCCGCCACGTCTTGCGGGGCAGCGGAGGGGAAGATGGCAACCGCGCATGCGCAGGTTGGAGCCGTCAGCCGTCGTGATGTCAGCCGCGCATGCGTGGGTTGGAGCTAGCCGGGCAGCACGGTGGCGCAGTGGTTAGCATTGCTGCCTATGGCGCTGAGGACCTGGGTTCGAATCCCGGCCCTGGGTCACTGTCTGTGAGGAGTTTGCACATTCTTCCCGTGTTTGCTTTGGTTTCGCCCCCACAACCCAAAGATGTGCAGGTTAGGTGGATTGGCCACGCTAAATTGCCCCTTAATTGGAAAAAATAATTTATTTAAAAAAAGGTTGGAGCTAGCCAACCTGCGCATGCTTCAAACTAGTATTTGGCGCCCATGTTCACGACGGCAGAGCCTCTGCTTCGCACATCTCTAAACTTTGCCGCATGGACCTTAAACCTAGGTCCTCTAGTGTCCCTCCACCCTGGGAAAGAGTGCCTGCTCATCTACTCTATCCATGCCTCTCATAATCTTGTAGACCTCTATCAGGTCATCCTTCAACTTCCATCTTTCTAATGAAAACAATTCGAGTCTATTCAGCCTCTCCGCGTCGCTAACACCATCCAGACCAGGCAACATCCTGGTAAACCTCCTCTGCACCATTTCCAAAGCCTCCACATCCTTCTGGTAATGTGGTGACCAGAATTGTGCGCAATATTCCAAGTGCGGCCTTACTAAGGTTCTATCCAACTGTAGCATGACGTGCCAGTGTTTATACTCGATGTCCGTCCAATGAAGGCAAGCATTCTGTATAGTTTTGTGACTTCCTTGTCCACTTGTGTTGCCACTTTCAAACATCTGTGGACCTGCATGTCCAGATATCTCTCACTTTCTATATTCCTAAGAGTTTTGCCATTCACAGTATATTTCCCCTTCATGCGAGACCTACCAAAATTACCTCACATTTGCCTGGATTAAAGTCCATTTGCCATCTCGCTGCCGAAGTCTCCAACCTATCGATGTCCTGCTGCATCCTGACATTCCTCAATACTATCTGCCACTCCAACAACCTTGGTGTCATCTGCGAACTTACTAATCAGACCAGCTACATTTTCCTCAAACATCAGAGGCCCAGCTCAAATCCCTGTATAACACCACTAGTCACAACCTTCCATTCAGAAAAACACCCTTCTACTGCTACCCTTTGCCTTTTGTGACCGATCCAGTTCTGTATCCATTGAACCACCTCACCATGTGACTTCACCTTTTGTACCAGTCTGCCATTGGGCACCTTGTCAAAAGCTTTACTGAAGTCCATGTAAACAACATCCACCACCCTCCCCATATCAATCATCTTTGTCATCTCCTCAAAAAACAATCAGGTTAGTGAGGCATGACCTCTCCATCACAAAACCATGCTGTCTATCGCTAATGAGTCCATTTGTTTCCAAGTGGGTATAAATCCTGTCCCTCAGAATTCTCTCCAATAATTTGCCTACTACCTTTCTTAAACAGTGGTACCACATTAGCTATTCTCCCTGTAGCCATTGAGGATACAAAGATGTCAGTCAGACCCCCAGCAATTTCCTCCCTTGCTTCCCTCAGTATTCTGGGTAAATCTCATCTGGCCCAGGAGACCTATCTACCTTACTATCTTTTAAAAGACCCAATACCTCCTCCTTTTCAATGTCAACATGACCCAGACTGTGCACACTCCCTACATAAGAATAATCTTCCACAAAGTCCTTTATTTAGTAGGGTGAGGGAGAATTCAGAATATCCAATTCACCTAACAGCACGTCTTTCGGGACTTGTGTGAGAAATCCGGAGCACCCAGAAGAAACCCACAGACACGGGGAGAATGTGCAGACTCCACAAAGACAGTGGCCCAAGCCAGGAATCGAACCTGGGACCCTGGCGCTGTGAAGCAATAGTGCTAACCATTGTGCAACCGTGCATATGTAAATGTGTATTTATTTAACCTGTACCATATCTAGTTTGTATTAATCTCCTACTGCTAGTCCACTGTTCAATCTTCTATTTATTCCAACTAATTAACCTAGCCTCGGTCACCTTTCTACTATTGAAATGGATGAATTCTATACCAGTAACTTTATCCTGAACTTCTCTGTTTATTTATTTCAGTTTGATTCATTTCAGGTCACTAACTTGTCCTGTTTCATTACTTGGAGCATACATCTAAACATGTCCTTATGACACGGACAGTAATTTAAAAATGAATGCAATATTTTAACCCTACAATATTTGCAGTGATTCTTATTTCAAGAACAACGCAAATTTATTGGGCGGGATTCTCCACCCCGCCACAACTGAAAAAATATTGCCAATATTTTTTCCATTACAGTGCCAGGCTATTAGATTATAGATTTGTCAGTCATCCATATTTTATTAACAACAGGATTAGAACTTTTTACTTTAACTTTTTTGTTTTTGAAAACTCCTTTGTGTTGATTTATTTCTCACATTTTTCTCTTCTGGCTAGACTTGACCACAGACAGAATATTGAAAGTAAACAAAGCAACAGCGATGAGGAAGAGAATAAAGACGAAACGAACTTGGATGAAGATGAAATGAACAGAAAATTCTGGGAGGAACCTACAAATTACACTCCAGAATCCAGACTAGAAGTCCACAGACACATTGAGAAGATTCGGAAATTTAAAGATAAAGACAAGTAACATAATAATTATTAAAAAGATTGCTATTTCAATTAACTGTATAAATTCATTAACTTAAAGTGCTTTGTTCAAGATTCCCGAAATAATTTGTACCATAATTATTTATGAAACCCAATGGGTAGGATTTAGCAGACCCTTTTGCTGCAGGTACAAATCCCGTTGTGCCCACTAAATCTTGCAAGAGGGCCATAAAGGTATTTGCGCTGGCAAAATCTCAGTTTGAGATCTTTCCTGTCCCACTGCCAGTGATGTGATTTCCACATGCGGAGGTGAGAATAGCCCGGGGTTGTGTGAGACATGGCCGGACTTGTCCTGGAACTGCACCCTGGCACTGCCAAGGGGTAGTGCCAAGTTGACACTGAAGCAGGCACTTCCGGGGGCACTGAAGTGGGCACTGCCAAGTGGGCTCTGGTGGCGGGGTTACCCTTGTTCCGGGTGGGGAAGGTTGCTATTATGTGTGGCGCAGTGGTTAGCACTGGGACTACGGCGCTATGGACCCGGGTTCGAATCCCGGCCCTTGGTCACTGTCCGTGTGGAGTTTGCACATTCTCCCTGTGTTTGCATGGGTTTCACCCCCACAACCCAAAGATGTGCTGGGTAGGTGGATTGGCCACGCTAAATTTCCCCTTAATTGGGAAAAAGAAATTGGATACTCTAAATTTATATTTTTTAAAAATGCATGATGGGTGGGGAAGGGGAGGAAGGAGCCCTGTTCACAGAAATGAAGAGAGGGAATAGTGCCCCATGATACTTCTGTGGGGGGGCAGAATGAGTAGAGTGGCTCAAATACTTCCGTGATTTGGGGGGAGGGGGGTGTCACCCCAACGTTTGTGGGCATGGTCCTTCATGTCCATGGGGGGTTGGGGAATCTTCTTTCAAACTCAGACTAGGGTGCCCTTTAAAGATAGCGTCATGGTCTCTGTGGAACCGACCTTTTCCCCGTCAGAGTAACACTAAGTGTGATCTGAAAACTCAGCTGTGTTTCTGGTGAGAAATGAAATGAAATGAAATGAAATGAAAATCGCTTATTGTCACAGGTAGGCTTCAAATGAAGTTACTGTGAAAAGCCCCTAGTTGCCACATTCCAGCGCCTGTTCGGGGAGGCCGGTACGGGAATTGAACCGTGCTGCTGGCCTGCCTTGGTCTGCTTTAAAAGCCAGCGATTTAGCCCTGTGCTATTTGTTGGTTTTCAGTCAGACCCTGACACTTTCTAATTTTTTTGGGAAGATGTCACCCAATGTTACCGAAAAATATCATCAGATATGTTTAGAATTTCCAAATGTCTATCTGAACTGAAGATTTTGAATAAAATGGATTTTGATTCAATGGAATAAAATCAATTCACAGGGGCACAGGGAGATGTAGAGATTGAAAAGTTTATTTGTGTATCCTGTTTTTGATTTTCTCTGATAAAACGCAAGTACCTATAATTACCTGTGTGTGGGCAGGGAGTCGCGAGGGGGATGGGCAGGGAGTCGCGAGGTGGGGTGGGCAGGGAGTCGCGAGGGGAGGGCAGAGAGTCGCGAGGGGGGTGGGCAGAGAGTCGCGAGGGGGTGGGCAGGGAGTCGCGAGGGGGGGTGGGCAGGGAGTCGCGAGGGGGGATGGGCAGGGAGTCGCGAGGGGGGTTGGGCAGGGAGTCGCGAGGGGGGTGGGCAGGGAGTCGCGAGGTGGATGGGCAGAGAGTCGCGAGGGGGGTGGGCAGGGAGTCGCGGGGGGTGGGCAAGGAGCCGCGAGGGGGCAGGGAGTCGCGAGGGGAGGGTGGGCAGGGAGTCGTGAGGGGTGGGGCAGGGAGCCGCGAGGGGGGATGGGCAGGGAGTCACGAGGGGGTGGGCAAGGAGCCGCGAGGTGGATGGGCAGAGAGTCGCGAGGGGGGTGGGCAGGGAGTCGCGGGGGGTGGGCAAGGAGCCGCGAGGGGGCAGGGAGTCGCGAGGGGAGGGTGGGCAGGGAGTCGTGAGGGGTGGGGCAGGGAGCCGCGAGGGGGGATGGGCAGGGAGTCACGAGGGGGTGGGCAAGGAGCCGCGAGGGGGGGTGGGCAGGGAGTCACGAGGGGGTGGGCAGGGAGTCGCGAGGGGGGAGGCAGGGAGCCGTGAGGGGAGATGGGCAGGGAGTCGCGAGGGGAGTATATGTCTGGGGGATGGGATTGGTGGTCTGCCCGCATCACGGAACAAAGAGCCAGAGATGTATTACTGGTTGTGGTGACGATATCGTTGAAGTGTACACCACTGCCCCACTATAGATGGTGCCCCCCCCCCCCCCCCCCCCCCCCGCCCTCTCCCAGTGCACTCAGTGCTTCTTGATGTGCTTAGCTTTCCTTGCTATAACGCTACATCTAGGTTTATCTCCAGGATGCATGTCAGAGGTGGAGACAGCCAGCTGTTTACCACATCCCGTGGACTTCAATGCCCCTGGCGGGCATCCTCTGGGGCCAGAGGGCCCAGCGCACCTGTCAGTGGCACATGCACAGTTATGCTGCCCTGTTCCGGGTGCTGGTTCTGCGACATGGCCTCATCAGAGGGGTGGAACTGAGGGTTTGTTGTTGGCCACCTTTGCTATTCCATAGGATGGATCCGTGTTGCCCTCTTATCCCAGTTGATGCCCATAGGGCCTGGGATTCACCTTGGGATGGAGGGGTAGCTGGATTTTGTCCCTGCTGCCCCTGCGACATCTGGCTCTGCCACCCCTGGAGGCTTTCCAATGTCTGCACCATGGTGTCAATGCGCTGACAATACTCCTCAGTGACTGGGCCATGCTCTGCAGTGACTCGGCAATGCCCACCTGCAACTGGGACAAGCTCCGCAGCGCTTCAGCCACTTCCATCTGATAACGGGACATGTCCCGCAGCACCTCATCAAGGTCAGCCTGGTACTGGGACAGGATACTGAGGCCCTCAGCCATGGCCGTCACCGACTGCGCAATGCCTTGGACACCTTCACTCATGCTGCCAAAGTCGTGCATCAGGCTCTCCACTGCGGTCGCTACCCTAGCAATGTTGGCCTCAGTAACACGCATTTCTGATGACATCTCCTGTAGCCTTTGGGACTCTTCCAATTGGCTATGGACCTGCTGGAGTATCACTGACACCTCCCTCTGGATGTCCTGGCCGCTCCCTATTGTCTCCATCTGCTCCAGGTAAATCTGTTCCAGAGGCTCAGCATCAGGCTGGAACCCAGCTGGGTCTTGGGATGCAGCAGCCCTCCAACTGCTGTCTCGCCTGGGCGATACTGCCTCCACCTAATATGCATCTGCAACTGTGCGGCACTCACTAGATTGTGCCCCAGAAGCCTGTCCACTAACGTTTCCCACCGAGGTGCATTTCTCTGCACTGGTGGAAGATGGGGATGACAGTGTGACACATCATGTGTGGCATCCTCGGAGCTCTCTTCCAAGGTCGTCTAATAGGAGGCAGGGGTGGGGGCCACCCCGGATGGGCGGCGCCGTTGGCTTGAGGACCTGTGGGGGAATGAACACGTGGTCAGTGGGAGGGATGGGTCAGTCTGTGTGGCAATAACAACCCACGTGTGACAGTCCATTCTTGTGGTGCTGCATGGATCCTCACCTCTGCGGCGTGAACTGACCTAGGCATTGGTGATAGCTCTTTCCTCGGCCACCCCCGTAACCTCTAGGGCCCATTTCTCGAAGGTTCTGAGGTTTCTTATATCGGCATCCCTCCGCCGTTCTGGACCCTCTCCCAACGATTGTGGGAGAGCCTCTCTGTGGAGACACAGAGAGGGCATCATTAGCCACACGTGTGGTTCACATTGATGGGAGGGTTGGGGTGATGGGAGGGGGGAAGCAAAGGGTGGGTTGGCAGCAGCAGATGGGGACATGGGGGAGGCTGGTCATATTGGGGGAGGTGGAGGTTACGGGGCGGTGGTGGAGTTAACCCACCCGTGCTGTCTGGGTAGGTCATTGACCTTCTTGGAAGCCAGCCCTCCTGGTCACACTGCCCGAGCTGATGGCCATTGCCACTTCCTCCCAGGCGACACTGGCTGCCCTGTGGCTCACTCTCTGGGATCCCTCCTGGCCTTCACCGCATCTTGGAACCTCCCAAGGTCTGCGTCTCCAAACCTTGGGGACGGTCGTCTTGGCGTCATGGATGCGAGCTGAGTGGGGCTGGTTGCGCAAGTGCTGTTTAAATGCTGCTCGATCTTGTTAGAGGGGGTGGCATGCGTGGTCCCGCAAATCAGCTTATGAGCCTTCATTTTCTGCATGAAACCCATGGGACCAATTAATGTTGTATTACATTGCTGGCCTCGTCAGGCCGAGCACCAGGAAGCTCGCAGCAGTTCCCGCTCGCTACCATTTACAAATCTTTCCGGAGAATTGCAGCCAGTCTTTTCCAAAGATTGATCAAGTTGCAGAAAATCTTTTTAGGAATAGGCAGCCTGTTATTAAACAAAATTGTATTGTGGTAGTTTTTTTTGAATGCTATTGTATGGATGGTTACATGAATGCAGAGCGAGGCTGAGAAGTGGCAGATGGAGTTCAACCTAGATAAATGTGAAGTGATTCATTTTGGAAGGTAGAATTTGAATGCTGAATAGAGGGTTAAAGGCAGGGGTGGGATTCTCCCTTTGGGGACTAAGTCCCCACAGCCACTGGAAAACGGGCGAGAACCATTCTGGACTTTTTCCTCGAAAGTCCGGGGTGATTCCCCGTTTTCCAGGGGGCTAGCAGGACCCCGGCATGTGTCCCGCAGCTCTGGCTGCTGGCGGGGCCCTGCTGTACAGACCGCGTGGCCGCGCATGGTCGTGGCGACCCACCTCGCTGCGGGTGCTGCCGACACGGGCCCGCGCTACACAGCGGGAAGATAGGTCGCTCCCAGATCACGATGGCCCTCCGATCGGTCGCCCCCGATTGCGGGCCTGCCCGTCATCAAGGCCCCTCCCGGTGTCCGATCCCAATTCCCCCCCCCCCCCCCCCCCCCCACCATAACGCCCACATCAGCCGCGACTCCGAGTTCCCTTCGGGTGGAATCACATTGGGGGCATTGGGGAGGCTGGTCATATTGGGGTGGGGAGGCTGGTCATATTGGGGTGGGGAGGCTGGTCATATTGGGGTGGGGAGGCTGGTCATATTGGGGGTGGCAGAGATTTCGGGGGGGTGTGGAGTTAACTCACCCGTGCTGTTTGGCGGCTACGTGGTCCGTCGAGCGCAGAGAATCACCCGAGGGGCCTTTCCCAACGGCCCCCGACCAGCACAGCGTCAATCACGCGCACGCGAACGGCGGCGATTCTCTGGTCGCCGGAGAATCGTGTGCCGGCCTGGGATCCTATTTTGGGTAATTCTCCGCCCCCGCACCGAACACGATTTCGGCGCTGAGGGTCAGAGAATCCCGCCCAGGATTCTTGGAAGTGTGGAGGAACAGAGGGATCTTGAGATCCACATGCATAGATCTCTCAAAGTTGCCAACCAGGTTGATAGGGTTGTTAAGAATGGTGTGTTCGCTTTCATTAACAGGGGGATTGACTTTAAGAGCCATGAGGTTTTGCTGTAGCTTTATAAAACCCCTTGTTAGACCACACTTGGAATATTGTGTCCAGTTCTGATCACCTTATTATAGGAAGGATGTGGATGCTTTGGAGAGGGTGCAGAGGAGATTTACCAGGATGCTGCCTGGACTGGAGGGCATGTCTTATAAAGAAATGTTGAGGGAACGATGGCTTTTCTCACTGGAGCGAAGAAGGAAGAGAGGTGACTTGATAGAAGTGTATAGGGTGATGAGAGGCATGGATAGAGTGGATGGCCAGAGAATTTTCCCCAGGGCGGAAATGGCTGTCACGAGGGGACATAATTTTAAGGTGATCGTAGGAAGGTATAGAGGAGATGTCAGAGGTAGGTTCTTTACACATATAGTGGTGGAGTCAGAGTCATTAGGGGCATTTAATCAACTCTTGGACAGGCATGGACAGCAGTAAATTGAAGGGGTGTAAGTTAGGTTGATCTTAGATTAGGATAAATGGTTGGCACAACATTGTGGGCTGAAGGGCATGTACTGTGCATATGTTCTATGCTCGAATAGTTTAATACTGAAAGAAGTGAAGTGTATTATAATAAAACTTACAAACTCTCTATGATAAACACAGTAACTTCAGATAGTGAACGCTGAAAAAGGAGACTATTAATTCATTTGTATATTTATCTGTATTTAATGCATTTTAAATCATGACAATTTTCTGACTTTGAGAATACACAATTGGATGCTGTGAGTAACTGTACCACATGATAGATTAGTGAACCTCTTCGGCCTGTGATTTCCCATGTTGCGAGTTCTGATCAGGGTTACATCAGCAACTGACAATGGAGACACTATTATTGGTGTCATAGGAACATAGGAACAGAAGTAGGCCATTCAGCTCCTTGGGTCTGTCCCATTATTTAATTAGATTATGGTTGATCTGTGGCCTAACTCCAGTTACCTGCCTTTGGCCCATATCCCTGAATATTTTTGCCTAACAAAAATCTCCATCTCAGATTTCTAATTAACAACTGTTCTAGATTCGACTGCTGTTTGTGGGAGAGAGTTCCAAACCTCTACCACCCTTTGCAGGAAGAAGTTCTTCCTAACATCGCTCCTGAATGGTCTTGCCGTAATTTTTAGACTATGCTCTCTAGTCTTAGAATCTCCAACCAGTGGGAATAGTTTATTTTTACTTACCCTGTCTTTCCCTGTTAATATCTTGAATACTTCAATCAAATCACCCATTAACATTGTAAATTCTATCGAAAACGGGCCTAATTTGTGCAATATCTACTTGTAACTTAACCCCTATAATCCAGGTATAATTTTTGTAAGCCTACGTTACACTCTCTCCAAGCCAAAATATTCTTCCTAAGGTGCAGTGCCCAGAACTGCTCTCAGTACTCCACGTAGGGTCTAACCAGGGTTTTGTGTAGCTGCAGAATAACTTCTGTGTCTTTACACTCCAATCCCCCAGATATAAAGACAAGCATTCCATTAGATTCTTGATTATTTTTTGCACTTGTTCTTGGCATTTTAAGGATCTATGTACCTGAACCCCCAAATCTCTTTGGACATCCACTGTACCTAACCTCTTTCCATTTAGTACTCTGCTCTGTCCTTTTTCAGTCCAAAATGGATAACCTCACACTTTATAACATTGAATTCCATCTGCCACAATTGTGCCCATTCATCTAGTCTGTCAATATCTTCTTGCAATTTTATGCTGTCATTTAGGTAATCTACAATGCTACCCAACTTTGTATCGTCAGCAAATGTGGATATATGACTTTCTATCCCATCATCCAGGTATTAATGAATAATGTGAATAATTGAGGCCCCAACACCTGGTGGTACACCACTAGTCACCTTCTGCCAATTAGAGTAATTACCCAATATCCCCACTCTGTCACTTGCCAATTTCCGAACCATCTCAATAATTAGGGGCTGGTTTAGCACAGGGCTAAAGAGCTGGCTTTTTAAGCAGACCAAGGCAGGCCAGCTGCACAGTTCAATTCTCGTACCGGCCTCCCCGAACAGGCGCCGGAATGTGGCGACTCGGGGCTTTTCACAGTAACTTTATTTGAAGCCTACTTGTGACAATAAGCAATTTTCATTTTCATTTCATTCATAATGCTCTGTGGGCTTTTAACAAGTTTAGTGCAGATTTTGTTTAAAAAAAAAATCAGCCAGGGTCCATGTTGCAAATTCCTAACCAGTCACCTCAGAGTAAGAGCATTTGTGTAAATGTTAGATACTGATAGAATTGGTTAAATAGCTTACCCCACATGCTGGGTACATGCTAGAAAGGAATGGGCATTTTGGTGAGGTATACAATTTCATAGAATCTCTCCAATGCAGAATGAGGCAATTCAGCCCGTTGAGTCTGCACCAACCCTTCAAATGAGCACTCTCCCCATTTACACTCCCCCGTCCTATCCCCATAACCTAACCTGTACATCCCTGGACATTATGGGGCAATTTAATATGGCCAATCCACCTAACCCGCATATCTTTGGACTGTGGGAGGGAACTGGAGCACCTGGAGCAAACCCATGCAGACATGGGGGGGGATCTACAAACTCCACACAGTCGCCCAAGGCTGGAATTGAACCCGGGTTCCTGGCGCTGTGAGGCAGCAGTGCTAACCACTGTGCCACCGTCTGTTAATATCTGAAATAGTCCACATGTGTCACCACTTGCCAATGAGATAAGTAATCAATGGATAAAATCAGTGTCTGTGGATTTTTAACATATATCTTGAACAGCTGCTTGTTTAATCGGATACAAACTATTTTAGTGAATTTATCAATTTCCTTTCAGAAATCAGGATAAACAGAACCCACGGCGAACACTTATCACCTCTGAGGGACGAGTCCTGAATGTTAATGAGCCTAAGTATGTGACATAATTACTCCACTGTCAAAATAGAGTATTTATGTTTGACATAATTGAAGTAATTTTAACACTATTTGCATGTTAAAAATTCATCCTTTTGCTGTAGTTAACTGTTGCTATCAACCCAGTGCTAAAATAGCTTGTACCCTTAGGGGAGCAATTATTTATTTGTCATACTATACAAACTTGCATTGATTCCCTGGAGTAGACAGTGCCACAGACAGAAATAAATGTCTCACCTTTAGTTTATGCAAGGGAAGTTTTGAATTACATTTCAGATTTAATAAAACTTAGGGTTTTTTTCACACACCTTTATAACTGATAGGATTTTTGGATCAAACAGGCTATGCTAGTTTTTCACAATATAATGATGTGTGTGCAAAATACACAGTTTGTTATCAAAATTGAAGCTAATGGGATAAAAGGGATGTCAGCATAGATACAAAATTGCCTGGGAGACAGAAAAAAGTAGTGTTATGTCTGTTTTTCAGACTGGAGGGTGGTATGCAGTCACGTTCTTCAAGGTTCAGTATTAGGCTTGTTGTTTTGATATATGTCAATCATTGGACTGGAAAATAGCCAATGTTGTTCCTTTGTTTAAGAAGGGTGGCAAGGATAATCCAGGGAACTACAGGCCGGTGAGCCTTACGTCAGTCGTAGGGAAATTACTGGAGAGAATTCTTTGCGGCAGGATCTACTCCCATTTGGAAGCAAGTGGACGTATTAGCGAGAGGCAGCATGGTTTTGTGAAGGGGAGGTCGTGTCTCACTAACATGATAAGAGTTTTTTGAGGAGGTCACAAACTTGATTGATGCAGGTAGGGCAGTGGATGTTGTCTATATGGACTTCAGTAAGGTCTTTGACAAGGTCCCTCATGGCAGACTGGTACAAAAGGTGAAGTCACATGGGATCAGAGGTGAGCTGGCAAGATGGATACAGAACTGGCTCGGTCATAGAAGGCAGAGAGTAGCAATGGAAGGGTGCTGTTCTGATTGGAGGGCTGTGACTAGTGGTGTACCGCAGGGTTCCGTGCTGGGACCTTTGCTGTTCGTAGTGTATATAAATGATTTGGAGGAAAATGTAACTGGTCTGATTAGTAAGTTTGCGGACAAAGGTTGGTGGAATTGCAGATAGCGATGAGGACTGTAAGTGGACAACAGCAGGATTTAGATCGTTTGGAGACTTGGGCGGAGAGATAGCAGATGGAGTTTAATCCGGACAAATGTGAGGTAATGCATTTTGGAAGGTCGAATGCAGTTAGGGAATATACCGTGAATGGTAGAACCCTCAAGAGTATTGATAGGCAGAAAGATCTAGGTGTACAGGTCCACAGGTCACTGAAAGGGGCAGCACAGGGGGAGAAGGCAATCACGAAGGCATACGGCATGCTTGCCTTCATTGGCCGGGCATTGAGTATAAAAATTGGCAAGCCATGTTGCAGCTGTATAGAACGTTAGTTAGGCCACTTGGAGTCTCGTGTTCAATTCTGGTCGCCACACTACCAGAAGGATGTGGAGACTTTAGAGAGGGTGCAGAAGAGATTTACCATGACGTTGCCTGGTATGGAGGGCATTAGCTCTGATGAGAGGTTGAAAGAACTCGGTTTGTTCTCACTGGAACGACGGAGGTTGAAGGGGGACCTGATAGAGGTCTACAAAATTACGAGGGGCATAGACAGAGTGGATTGTCAGAGTATTTTTCCCAGGGTAGAGGGATCAATTACTAGGGGGGCATAGGTTTAAGGTGCGAGGTGCAAGGTTTAGAGGAGATGTAAGAGGCAAGTTTTTTATACAGAGGGTAGTGGGTGCCTGGAACTCGCTGCTGGAGGAGGTGGTGGAAGCAGGGTCGATAGTGACGTTTAAGGGGCATCTTGACAAATACATGAAAAAGAATAGAGGGATAGGGACACTGGAAGTGAAGGAGATTTTAGTTTAGACAGGCAGCATGGTGGGCGCAGGCTTGGAGGGCCGAAGGGCCTGTTCCTGTGCTGTACTTTTCTTTGTTCTTTTGGTACAATTTTAAAGGGAATGCGATAAGAAAGAGACCTGGTGATGTCTGTGCTCAAAGTTTTGAAGGTGTCAGGACAGGTTAACAAAGAAGTTACTTAGCAGGATTACTGAAAAAGAGACATGCTGTTGAAGCTTCTCTTCTTGCACGGATCAGAATTAATGCATGAATGCTAAATTTCAAAGGGAGCACCAATTTATACTATATGAGAAAAGGGGTGCTGAGAAGTTAATTAAGCATATGGGATTTAGGGCTTTATAAATCGAGGCATGGAGTATAACATCAAGGAAGCTAAGGTAAATTTATTAAAAACTAGTTTGGCCTCAAATGGAGTCTAATGTCAGTTTTGGGCAACACGCTTTAGGAAAGATGTGAAGACTTTGGAAAAGGTGAAAAGAGATTTACTAGAATGGTTCCAGGGATGAGGGGTTGCAATTATGTGGATGGACTGGAAAACCTGAGGCTTCGAACAGAGAAGGCGAAAGCATTTGGTGAAGGTGTATAAAATCATGCAGAGTTCAGATAGAGTAAATAGGCAATGGTTTCCAATGGTTGAAAGGTCAGTAAGAAGAGGGCACTGATTTAAGGTGATTGACCAGATCCAGAGGTGACATAGAACATAGAACGATACAGCGCAGTACAGGCCCTTCGGCCCTCGATGTTGCACCGACATGGAAAAAATCTAAAGGCCATCTAACCTACACTATGCCCTTATCATCCATATGCTTATCCAATAAATTTTTAAATGCCCTCAATGTTGGTGTGTTCACTACTGTTGCAGGTAGGGCATTCCACGGCCTCACCACTCTTTGCGTAAAAAACCCACCTCTGACCTCTGTCCTATATCTATTACCCCTCAATTTAAGGCTATGTCCCCTCATGCTAGCCACCTCCATCCGCGGGAGAAGGCTTTCGCTGTCCACCCTATCTAACCCTCTGATCATTTTGTATGCCTCTATTAAGTCACCTCTTAACCTTCTTCTCTCTAACGAAAACAACCTCAAGTCCATCAGCCTTTCCTCATAAGATTTTCCCTCCATACCAGGCAACATCCTGGTAAATCTCCTCTGCACCCGTTCCAAAGCTTCCACGTCCTTCCTATAATGAGGCGACCAGAACTGTACGCAATACTCCAAATGCGGTCGTACTAGAGTTTTGTACAACTGCAACATGACCTCATGGCTCCGGAACTCAATCCCTCTACCAATAATGGCCAACACACCATAGGCCTTCTTCACAACCCTATCAACCTGGGTGGCAACTTTCAGGGATCTATGTACATGGACACCGAGATCCCTCTGCTCATCCACACTACCAAGAATTTTACAATTAGCCAAATATTCCACATTTCTGTTATTCTTTCCAAAGTGAATCACCTCACACTTCTCCACATTAAACTCCATTTGCCACCTCTCAGCCCAGCTCTGCAGCTTATCTATGTCCCTCTGTAACCTGCAACATCCTTCCGCACTGTCTACAACTCCACCGACTTTAGTGTCGTCTGCAAATTTACTCACCCATCCTTCTGCGCCCTCCTCTAGGTCATTTATAAAAATGACAAACAGCAACGGCCCCAGAACAGATCCTTGTGGTACGCCACTCGTAACTGAACTCCATTCTGAACATTTCCCATCAACTACCACTCTCTGTCTTCTTTCAACTAGCCAATTTCTGATCCACATCTCTAAATCACCCTCAATCCCCGGCCTCCGTATTTTCTGCAATAGCCGACCATGGGGAACCTTATCAAACGCTTTACTGAAATCCATATACACCACATCAACTGCTCTACCCTCGTCTACCTGTTCAGTCACCTTCTCAAAGAACTCGATAAGGTTTGTGAGGCATGACCTACCCTTCACAAAACCATGCTGACTGTCCCTAATCATATTATTCCTATCTAGATGATTATAAATCGTATCTTTTATAATCCTCTCCAAGACTTTACCCACCACAGACGTTAGGCTCACCGGCCTATAGTTACCGGGGTTATCTCTACTCCCCTTCTTGAACAAAGGGACCACATTTGCTATCCTCCAGTCCTCTGGCACTATTCCTGTAGCCAATGATGACCTAAAAATCAAAGCCAACGGCTCAGCAATCTCTTCTCTGGCTTCCCAGAGAATCCTAGGATAAATCCCATCCGGCCCCGGGGACTTATCTATTTTCACCTTGTCCAGAATTGCCAACACTTCTTCCCTACGCACCTCAATGCCATCTATTCTAATAGCCTGGGTCTCAGCATTCTCCTCCACAATATTATCTTTTTCATGAGTGAATACTGACGAAAAGTATTCATTTAGTATCTCGCTTATCTCCTCAGCCTCCACACACAACTTCCCACCACTGTCCTTGACTGGCCCTACTCTTACCCTAGTCATTCTTTTATTCCTGACATACCTATAGAAAGCTTTTGGGTTTTCCTTGATCCTACCTGCCAAAGACTTCTCATGTCCCCTCCTTGCTCGTCTCAGCTCTCTCTTTAGATCCTTCCTCGCTTCCTTGTAACTATCAAGCGCCCCAACTGAAACTTCACGCCTCATCTTCACATAGGCCTCCTTCTTCCTCTTAACAAGAGATTCCACTTCTTTGGTAAACCACGGTTCCCTCGTTCCCTCCTATTTCCCAGAAATATTTTGTTACATGTTGAGTTGTTAGGATTTGGAAATGCCTAATAGGTTGCTAGATGTCTAATTAATTGTAGCATTCTAGAGGGAATTGTAAAAGTACTTGAGGGAAAAATAATTTTAGGGATATGGGGAAAGAATAGGGATAACTAGATGGCACTTCAAAAGAACAAACACCAACTTAATGGAGCGAATGGCCCCTTCTGTGTTAATCGTTCATTGATTCAATGTGAAAGACACGGGTCCTATTGAATGTTCAGTCACCCATCAAACCTTTGGGCAAACTATGTCTTGATTTATATTCTGAAACATCCTTCTACATGATAGCTGGACCTTAGATGCGAGTCTCTCAAAAGATTTCTAAGTTCATTTTTTTTGGGGCAGGTTTTCCAGGGAGTTTCCCTCCAGCTCTGCCGGTGAGTTCCCCACCGCTATTCAATGACACTCGGTCACTTTTTTGGGCCCTGGGGAGTTTCTCACCGGTTTAGCCCATATTCAAGTCACGATTCTCTGGCCTTGTTACACTCTCGCTCGAGCGAAATGAGGCTGATGTATAACGGGAAAGGCAGAAAACAGGAACCGGGCCAGGCGCCAAACAGTTTGCGATGCAACCGGCCCACTCCTGTTGGTGAAATTGGGATCTCGCTGTAGTGTGGCGAGAATCCAGTTATCATCTCCATGCATTTCCATGCAATTAGAGAGCTGCCAATTATCCAACAGCCTCCCATCATTCAGCAGCCTCCCCAGCAAGTGATCACACTAGCGCCGATTAGTACTCCTTTTGAAAAACGTAAATATGGCGGAAGGGCTTCTGTGGTGAGTTGAGGAGGGGAGTAACCGACTTGCTCACAGATAAAGAGCCCGGGGCGCTGGACTTGCTACCCCAATGCTTGATGGGGGCCCTCGGCTGGAGGTGGAGGACCCTCCGCAGGAGTAGGCCACCATGAGAGGCTGGGGTGTTGAGCTGGAGGGGTCAACCGGGGGGGGCAACCGTTTGCAGCACCACCATGCCAACCCCTGGATCGTGTGTATCTGTTCCAGGGACAACCCTTGGCCTGCATTGTGGAAGAAAGTGACAGAGGCATCATGCTGGTTGTGCACAAAGGTGTTTATTGTGTTTGACAATTCCCCAACCTCCAAATGGTGCTGCCCCCTCCCCAATGCCCTCAGTGATCCTCAATGTGCTTTGCCCACCAAACTTTACCACACCGTTGAGGTGTGTCCCCAGGATGCACATCAGAGGTGAAGGCAGCCTGCTACTTACTATGTCCCGTTGCCTTCTATGCCCCTCTCAGACGTCCTCTAGGGGCTCTGAGGCCGGAGGGCCCAGGCACACTTGTCAGCGGCACATCCCCATCCTGTCCCATGTGCTGGCAGCGAGACGTGGCCCAATCAGAAGGGTGGAACTCGGGGGATCTGATGGCCACCATCTCCACTCCATGGGATGGGTCTGGGTTGGCACTCAGCACCCCCTACTCCTGGTCGGTGTCCATAAGGCCCTGGGATTCCCCTTGGAATGGAGGGGTAGCTAGTTCAAGCCCCGGCTACCCCTACATCATCTGGTCTGCTATCCCTGGTGGTTCCCCATGGTCTGCACTATCGTGTCGATGTCCTCGGCGATACTCCTCAGTGACTGGGACATGCTCTGCAGTGCCTCAGCAATGCCCACCTGCGACTGGGACAAGCTCCGCGGAGTCTTAGCTATGCCCATCTGAGAGCGGAACAAGGCCAGCATGGGCAACGCCTTGGACACCTTCACTAATGGTGCCAACGTCATGCAACAGGCTCTTCACCGCAGTCCCCACTCCAGCAGAGTTGGCGTCGGTGCCACGCATTGCCGGCGACATCTCATGCGCCCGTAGACTCTGGGACTCCTCCAATCGGCTATGGACCTGCTGGAGTGTCGCTGACATATCCCTCTTTGTACTTGTGGAACATAGAACATAGACATAGAACAGTACAGCACAGAACAGGCCCTTCGGCCCTCAATGTTGTGCCGAGCCATGATCACCCTACTCAAACCTACGTATCCACCCTATACCCGTAACCCAACAACCCCCCCTTAACCTTACTTTTTATTAGGACACTACGGGCAATTTAGCATGGCCAATCCACCTAACCCGCACATCTTTGGACTGTGGGAGGAAACCGGAGCACCCGGAGGAAACCCACGCACACAGGGGGAGGACGTGCAGACTCCACACAGACAGTGACCCAGCCGGGAATCGAACCTGGGACCCTGGAGCTGTGAAGCATTTATGCTAACCACCATGCTACCCTGCTGCCCCTATCTTTCTGCTGGGTATGGATGGAGTTGATTTGTGCTTGGTGTTGGGGGGGGGGGGGGGGGGGGGGGGGGGGAGGTGGGACGACAAACTTCTCAAAGCAAATGATTTTACTTTTGGGCACAAGGAGAAACATTTGCATCCAAGGTGCAAAGAATCCCTCTGGATATGAACCTATAAATCAGACAGGACATTTTCAGCTTCAAATCTAACATTAAAAAAATTAATTTCCTACAATAGCCTTTTTATCTGTCTTAACATCGTTTAATCAAATTTATATGCTTAAAATAGGTTGCATGTTGATGAATGCATTCATTGGCTGGGATTTGCACTTAGCAATGAACATGTGCAGCCGGATTCTCCCTTCTGGGGGACTAAGACCCGATGCTGGCGGGAGAACCAGCGGCAACCACTCCGGCGTCAGCAGCCCCCGAAAGTGCGGAATGCTCCGCGCTTTCAGGGGCTAGGTGGATGGCGGAGGGGTTGGCACCGCTCCAGCCGGCCCCGAAGGGTCTGTGCGAGTTTGCACATGCGGCGAATGGCCGGCGTGATCTTGTGCATGCGCGGAACCGCCGGCGTGGTTCCGCGCATGCGCGGGGGGTACTCTTCACCGCGCCGGCCATGGTGGAGCCCTAAAGGGGCCAGCGCGGAAGGAATAAATGCCCCCATGGCATAGGCCCGCCCACAGATCGGTGGGCCCCGATTGCGGGCCAAGCTACAGTGGGGGCACCCCCCCAGGGTCGGATCCCCCGGCGCCCTCTCCCGCCCCCAGAGGACCGTCCCCGCCGACTTACCTGCCGGGTGCCGCCATGTGGGACCATGCGTATCCCACGGCAGTGGGACTGGCCAAAAACGGACGGCCGCTCAGCCCATCGGGGCCCGGAGAATTGCCGGGGGGGCCGCTGCCAACGGCCCCCGACCGGTGTGGCGTGAATCCCGCCTCTGCCCAAAAAAAGGCGCCGGAGAATATGGCAGCGGGTCGGGATTCACGCTACCCCCCGGTGATTCTCCGACCCGGCAGGGAGGTCGGAGAATCCCGCGGTGGTGCCTGCTGTTTTTTACGTTTATTCTTGCCTGCAAATTTTCTATGGATTTTTTCCCTGGGACGTCTGGGGATCAGGGATCTGTGTGAATAGGTCAAGTAATTGTGTATCTCCTTGACCAGTCATCTTGCAGAATCCTCACTGAGCCTCAACAGGGTTGCGTCAGTTAGAATTATTATTTTATTGCCAAATCACGTAGAGAAAGAGGAATAAAGAGATGTGATTAAGAGAGACAGATAAAGAACAGGGCGGGATTCTCCGTTCAGCGACGGCAGAATCGCGAAACATGACTGGGTGGAGAATCGTGCGTGAACCGTAAATCGCCGGGCGCCCAACGGAATGCCATGCTCCGGTGCCTTAACAACGGTGTGAAAGTTTCTACACTGCACACTGGCATGGGCATGCAAATTGTACAGTAAACGCCATTGGCATATCATTAACTGGCCCGCCACGGTATTCTCCGGGCCTCCCGCAATGCTCCACCTCCACCCGGAGGATTTACCAATGGCAAGGTTCACTTTTGGACATGTTCCCAAAGGCATGACTGTGGGCTGCCGGTCCTGCTGCTGGCTAGCTTGCTGGAGGAGCGTCTTTGAGGATGGGGGAGTAGCGTGGCATGACCAGGGGATTGGTCGTGGGGGTTGGGGTGTTCCTCCAGTACCAGGGTATCTAGGCACGGATGTCCATTACCGTTGTCTTTAAAGCAGCCATCATGCAGCGTACCCCACTGACCGGCTGCCGTGATCTGTGGTTGCGCAGAGCAGAGGGTGCTCCCACCACTCCCCCACTCACAACCAGGCGGCACCCTGCCGGCGGGGCATCACTCAGTCCATCCAAGGGGGATACCCACAGTAGATCATACAGGAGGGCACCGGACAGGGGCCACAGAACATACCGCTGGCATGGGTAGTGCCAGCCACTGGTATTCCTGCCTGTTGAGAGGGGTGCTGGGTCAGAGGTCCCTGGGGTGCCGGGCACTAATGCGGCCAGAGGTGCAGTGCAGAGGGAAGAGTGCAAAGGGGAACGGCTGGAGGTAGGTGTGGGGTTGGAAGAGCAGGGGCAGGAGGGGGATATGTGGGGGCAGGGGCTGCAGTGCAGGCCAGGGCCACTGTGTAGGCTGTTGGACCTGGTTGGGCACGGTGTTACGCACCATGCTAACATGTCTGCCTTTCATCGCCTGAAAGGGGGAGGAGGGAGGAGGGCGGGGCCAGGTACAAGGGCGATGCGCAGTGGCTGACCTGGGGACCTGGCCCATGCCCACATCCAATAGCCGGCCGTGACCTGGGTCACCTTTGGCGGCCATCCCTGGGGAGATTGGACCTGGATGGGCCTGGCAGTCTCTCGGGTGTCGCAGGTGGCGTGATGCTGTCTGTCCTGCCCACTGCTCATCTGATGTGCGAGGGTCTGAGGCACTGGAGTTATCCTGCACCACCCCTGCGGGGATCACTGGCACCGGCCACAACATCCTGTTCTCCTTCCGGGTGCTCGACGGCTCCCGGGCTACTCCTTGGGTCGGGGCTGCAGCCGGAGCGAGCTCCGGCAGCTCCACTGCCACCTGCCATTGCCAGTCCTGGAGACTTGCTTTTGTCTCAATGCCCGCAGCCATGTAGCACAGGGACTGGACCACCTTTCTCTGGGACTGTGCCACGTCTCTCTGTGAATAGCTCAGATCAGTCAGTGCCCGGGCAATGCCATCAACGCCCGCAGCCAAGACAGCCATGACCCTTTGTGACTGGGCCAAGCTGTGGAGCACCGCTGCAATGTCCAGATGGCCCTGGTACATGGATGCTTGTGACAGTGCTGCCCTGCCCTGTGCCTCGGCAACTGCCCGCGCAGAATGTCCCAGGCCTTGGATATCTTGACCCATGACTGATACCGTTTCACGCAAGGTCTCCACTGCGGATGCCATCCGTTCAGTGGTGGCCTGGGTGGCACGCATGGTCGGCACTACTTTCTTCCCCTGCAGACGGTTGTACTCCTCCAACTGCACCTGCAGGTGGCAGATGTTTGCTGACACCCCCTCATTAGTCCCTAGCTCTGTGTCTGCATCTCCAGCATCGATGAGGCCGCCCTATCCAGAAGCATATGGATGGCAGCTAGTCCCTCGGGTCAAAGAATCATAGAATTTACAGTGCCATTCAGCCCATCGAATCTGCACCGGCCCTTGGAAAGAGTAATTCCGCATAGACAATGACAAGGCGGGAATTGAACATGGGAACCTGGAGCTGTGAAGCAACTGTGCTACCGTGCTACCCACTGAGGTCGGTCTGCCCTCTGACCATCTGTTCCCTCGGGGGTTCCTACCTCTATCTGATGTACCGCTGCACGTGTGTGTGGTGTGCACAGGATAGTGCCCCCGGAGTCTCTTCACTCACATGCCCAACCGAGATAAATGTCTCTGGGATGGTGAAGGGTGTTAGAGACACCAGAAGGGCCCGCCTCGGCACCAGGTGATACTGCAAAACACAAGGCATGAGGCATGGTTCGACCGCGGGTGAGGGTGGTGGAGGATTGGTATGAAGGTGCTGGGGTCGTGGGGGGAGGTTGCTAGTGTGGGGGTGATGGGGTGCGGAGGTGAAGGAGTATTGTTCTGGGTTGGGGGGTGCATTGGGTGGTGTGGGGGTGGTGCAGTGGTGTTGACATGGTGCCACGTGTGCCATAGGGACACCGCAACTCAGTGGGGGCTCACTTGGACCCGATGCCGACCTCCAACTCGGCAACTGCCCGCTCTCCAGGCCCACCAACCAGTTCCAATGCCTGCCACTGTACGGCGGTTTGGGGCCACAGGTCTGACGAGCCCCCTCCAGTCTACTCTGTCTCTGCGATTGTGTGCAGTGTGATGCAGTTGGTCGCTGGCAGCACAGGATATGGGTAGCTTGTGACCTGTGTGTACAGGGCACCCAGCTATGGTGGGCGATATGAATGTTCTCATGTGGTTCAGGGTGGGGTGCGAGCAGACTGCCAGTGGGTGGGGTTCGGTCGCCCACTGAGTGGGAGGGTGGCGTATGGGTGTGTGGCACAAGGGTTGGTGCCAGGGGCACAGTGCCAGTTACTCACCCTGGCTGCCCTGAGGAGGTTGTGCAGCTTTTAACTGCACTCATGGCTGGTCCTGGCGGTTGGGCCCACGGAGCGCATGGCCTCTGCCCCGTGCGCCCAGGCCCGGTGTATGGCAGCGGCTGGCAGCCTCCTTCCCACCCCAGAGAACAGGGTGTCCTGCCTCTCCTCCACGGCATCCAGTAGGGTCTCAAGCTCCGCATCGGTGAAATGGGGGTGCCGCTCTTCAGGATGCCATCTTCTTGTCTGGAATGAGAGTGTGTGGGGAGTGGAGTATTTACATGCAGCTGCAGCATGTCAGCCTCTCGAGTGCCAATCCTGACCCTGAATCGGATGCATTAGAATTGCACTAGTTCCACCTGACACATTGGAATTGTACTAGTTCCACCTGACACATTGGAATTTTACTAGTTCCACCTGACACATTGGAATTGTACTAGTTCCATATGGCGCCGGTGCTAGCCCATTAACGGATCCTGAGTTGCTCCGTGACCGGGGGTCGTAGAAAAGGAGAATCCCGGCCCAGATTTTTGTTAAATTATTTAAGTGAAATCTGAAGGAATGCAACTCCACGGTTATAAAATATAATTTTCAGTGCCAGAGAGACCTAGATTTTCCATGTTGTTAATAATGTATTTACACTGTAATAAATAATCACTAACATTTTCTGGCAAGTTTAGCGTACATCACATAAATAGTGCAACAGCACAATGCTCAGTGTGTTTCGATATTAAATGTCTTGTTGCGATACTGAAATGTCTGGAAAATATGGGCCATACTGATAATTAGAGTTATAAATCGGTGGAGTAAACTGCAATCTGTCTTGTAACATAGTTGAGAAAGAGGTATGCTTATAAATTGAAGGGTGAATTTTTCTTTTTCTTTGCAGGATTGATTTTGCATTGACCGATGATGAAGAAAATAATCAATTCATCTTAGATCTTGCTGTTTACAGGTTAGCTCTGCAACATAATACAGCAATTGAATAAATAATGTTAGAATCTAACCGCCTGAAAATGAAATTTGAGATATTTTAGTAAGTTATTATAATATGAGGTATAAGTTGATATTTTCTGATATCAGTTGCCTGAAGTTGAATTGTTAATTAGGTGATGAAAGTAGAGAATGGGATAGGTAGCCATCATTTTGAATTTCTACCTATTTAGTGCCTATTCCATTTACAATGCAAAAAGGTGCATCTGTAACATTTGTTGAATAGCCATGAACAGATTCCTTAAGCAAGTCACAGATTATTTTGGGGTCACTTTCAATTTCACATTTCCACCATATTACTTAGTTACATGTGTAAGAAAAATATCATAACTAAAGCGCATCATTGCAAATTCAGGGTTTACATATGTTGATGGTATTTTAGTGCAAATGCTGATCTATTTTTAAAAATTAATTCCACAGACATATGGACACATCCCTACTTGATATCGATGTTCAGCCAACCCATGTTTGTGTATTGGTTAAAGGAAAGGTCAGTATCTGAGAAAAGTACAGACAAAATATTATTAATACTGCAATTATACTACATATGCCCAAAGTATATCTCGAGACTCAAAGTATATCTGATTTCACCTTCCTGTTTTACAATTATATCTGATAAATTGTTTCTTTTCAGGGTATTTGTCTAGTTTTGTCTTAAAGATTTATTGATTTAAAAAAATGAATTCCTGGGATGTGGGCGCTGCTGGTTAGGCCAGCATTTATTACCCATCCAGAATTGCCCTTGAGAAGATGGTGGCGAGCATCCTTCATGAACCGCTGCAGATCATGAGGTGGAGGTACATCCACAGTGCTGTTAGAAAGGGAGTTCCAGGATTTTGGCCCAACGACAGTGAAGGAATGACAATATATTTCCAAGTCAGTGTGGTGAGTGACTTGGAGGGGAACTTCCAGGTGGCGGTGTTCCCATGTGTTTTCTGTTCTTGATCTTCTAGATGGTAGTGTTATAAAATCAGAAAATGCTGGAAAGTCTCAGCAGATCTGTCAGCACCTATTGAGAGAGAAACAGATTTGATGCTTCAAGTCTGTATGACTTCAACTCTGTTTCTCTCTCCACAAATACTGTCAGACCTGCTGAGTTTTTCCAGCATTTCTGTTTTTGTTTCCGATTTCCAGAATCTGCAATATTTTGCTTTTATATTAGATAGTAGTGGTCATGGGTTTGGAAGGTGCTGTCTAAGGAGCCTTAGTAAGCTCCTGAAGTGCATCTTGTAGATGGTACAGACTACTGTTACTGTGCTTTGGTGGCGGAGGGAGTGAATTATTGTGGAAGAGATGCCAATCAATCGGCTGCTTTGTCCTGGATGGTGTCAAGCTTCTTAAGTGTTGTTTGGAGCTGCACCCATCCAGGCAAGTGGAGAGTATTTCACTACACCTGTGACTTGTGCTTTGAGATGGTGGATAGGCTTTGGAGTATCAGGAGGTTACTCGCCACAGGATTCCTAGGGCGGGATTCTCCGGCTATGTTCTCCCGGCGACCGGAGAATCCCGCCCGAGGTCAATGGATTTTTCTATTCTGCACAGCTCGCCCGTGGCATTCTTTTGGCGGGCGTGGTGGGAAAACCATGCCCCTAGCCTCTGAACTGCTCTTGTAGCCACCGGATTTATTATGGCTAGTTCAGTTTCTGGTTAATGGTAACCCCCAGGATGTTGATAGTGGGGGATTCAATGATGGTAATGCCATTGAATGTCCTGGGACAATGGTTAGATTCTCTCTCATTGGAGATAGTCATTGCCTGGTACTTGTGTGAAGTGAAGGTTATTTGTGACTTGTCAACCCAAGCCTGGATATTGTCCAGGTCTTGCTGCATTTGGACATGGACTGCTGTGGTGGTGCTGAACATTGTGCAATTATCAGCAAACATTGCCACTTCTTACCATGTGATGGAAGGAAGGTCATTGATGAAGCAACTGAAGATGGTTGGGCCTAGGACACTGCCCTGAGGAACTCCTGCAACGGTGTATTGGAATTGAGATGACTGACCATCAACAACCACAACCATCATCCAACTAGCGGAGAGTTTTCCTCCAAATCCGTTTTGCTAGGGCTTCTTGAAGCCATACTTGGTCACATGCTGCTTTGATTTTGAGGGCCGTCATTGTCACCTCGCCTCTGGAAGTCAGCTCCTTTGTTACGTTTGAACCAAGGCTGTAATGTGGTTAAGAGTTGAGTGACCCTGGGGCACCCCAAACTTAGCATCAGTGAACATGTTATTGCTAAGCCTAAGCAAGTGCAGCTTCATTACACTGTGGATGACCCCTTCTATCCCTTTAATGATGATCAAAAGTAGACTAATGGGGCAGTAATTGGCCCAGTTGGATTTGTCCTGTTTTTGTGTTATGGACATACCTGGGCAATTTTCCACATTGCTGGGTAAATGCCAGTGTTGTAGCTGTATTGAGAATAGCTTGGCTAGGGGTGTGGCAGGTTCTGGAGCACAAGTCTGTTGTATTATTGCTGGAATATTGTCAGGGCCCATAGCCTTTGCAGTATCCAGTGCCTTCAGCTGTTTCTTCATGTCACATTGAGTGAATCAAATTAGTTTAATACTGGCACCTGTGATGCTGAGGACAACGGAGGAGGCTGCGATGAATCATCCACTCGGCACTTCTGGCTGAAGATGGTTGCAAATGCTTCAATTTATCTTTTGCATTGATGTGCTGGGCTCCCCATCATTAAGGATGAAGATAGTTGTGGAGCCTTCCCATCTAGTCAGTTGTTTAATTGCCCATCACCATTGATGAGTGAATGTGGCAGGTCTGCAGAGCTTAGATCTGATGTATGTGGAATTTGCTTTGATCTGTCTATCACTTGCTGCTTATGCTGTTCCGCACATCATAATGGAGGCTATCCTCAATGTGAAGATAGTACTTCATTTTAGAAGGACTATGCGGTGGTCAATCCCATCGATAACTGTCATGGACAACTGCGGCAGGCAGGTTGGTGAGGATGAGGTCAAATATATGTTTCCCTCTTGTTCGTTCCCTCACCACTTGCCCCAGATCCAGACTAGCAGTTATGTCCTTTATGACTCGGCCAGCTTGGTCAGTAGTGGCGATGCCATATCATTCTTGGTGATGCACTTTGAAATCCCCCACCCACATTGCATTCTGTGTCCTTTCCCTGATGGCTTCCTCTTAGTGGTGTTCAACATGCAGGATTACTGCTTCATCAGCTGTGTGTTGAGGGGTGCATTACATGGCAATCAGCAGGTTTCCTTGCCCAGGTTTGACCTGATACCATGAGACCTCATTAGGTCGGGAGACGATGTTGAGGACTTCCAGGGCAACTCCCTCTCAACTGTATACCACTGTGCTGCCAATACGTCACCTCTGCTGGGTTTGTCCTGCCAATAGGGCACGATATACCCAGAGATGGTGATGGTGGTATTTGTGTGCATAACTGTGTCATGCTGTTCCTTGACTGGTCTGTGAGACAGCCCTCACAAATTTGGCACTAGCCCCAAGACATTAGTAAGGAGGACTTTGCATGGTCGACAGGGCTGGGTTTGCCATTGTCATTTCTGATGCCTAGGTTGATGTTTGGTGGTCCATCTGGTATCATTCCTTTTAGACTTTTTTGCAGTTTGATACAACTCAGTAACTTTCCAGGCCATTTCAGAGAGCATTTGTTTGCATAGTGTTAGTATCTGACCTGCTGGCTGGGTGTGAGAGAGAGCAGGTGATGGTGTTTCTTGAATTCATCTTCCTGCTTTTCCTCCTCTACCACTGCCTGGCTTGCATGCAGTTTCTGGGTCACTGAAGGGAAAAAGCAACATGTGTAGGGTTTCGGAAAAAAAGCCCTTAATTTATGTAATGGCTTGAACAAACTGAATGTCTTAAAGTGATTTATAGCCAATTAATTGACTTTTGAAATGTAGTCACTGTTGAAATGTAGGAAATCAGCAATCTCCCACGAACAGCAATTTGATTTTTTTTTTTTAAATAATTTTTATTGAAATTTTTTGATACAAACATTTACCCCTACTACATTTTAAATTATAACACAACAAATCCCGCCTGGAAAATCCTCCCCACGCCCTCCCCCGCGCGCACCCCCCCACCCTCCCCCCCCCCCCCCCCCCCCCCCCCCCGCGCTACCAGTCTAGCAACCAAACCGTTTTTCCCTTTCTGCCGATGGCCTCGGGCAGTCATTGCCCGCGACCCCCCGCTGACGTGCTCCCTTCGTTGCTATCCCCCCCCCCCCTCCCTTCCCCCCCCCCCTTTCTCCCCGGGTTGCTGCTGTTTCGGCCTCCAGTTCCTATCTCTGATCCAGAAAGTCAAGGAAGGGCTGCCACCGCCGGAAGAACCCCTGTACCGACCCTCTCAGGGCGAATTTGATTCTTTCCAATTGGATGAAGCTTGCCATGTCGTTTAACCAGGTGTTAACACTTGGTGGCCTTGTGTCCCTCCACTGAATCAAGATCCTTCTCCGAGCTACCAAGGACGCAAAGGCCAATATTCCGGCCTCCCCTGCCTCCTGTACTCCTGGCTCCACCCCAACCCCAAAAATCGCTAGCCCCCACCCTGGTTTGACCCTGGTTCCCACCACTCTCGATACCGTCCCCGCCACCCCCTCCCAGAACTCTTCCAGTGCCGGGCACATCCAGAACATATGTACATGGTTCGCAGGGCTTCCCGAACACCTAACACACCTGTCCTCACCCCCGAAGAACCGACTCATCCTAGTCCCCGTCATATGGGCTCTGTGCAGCACCTTAAATTGGATGAGGCCCAACCTTGCGCACGACGACGACGAATTGACCCTCTCTAAGGCATCCGCCCATGTCCCATCTTCTATCTGCTCTCCCAGCTCCGCTTCCCACTTGTCTTTCAGCTCCTCTATCGATACCTCCTCCACCTCCTGCATTATTTTGTAGATGTCCGAGACCTTCCCTTCTCCGACCCAGACCCCTGACAGCACCCTATCACTCACCCCTCTATCGGGAAGCAAGGGAAATCCTTCCACCTGTCGTCTGGCAAATGCCTTCACCTGCAGGTATCTAAACGTGTTCCCCGGGGGGAGCTCAAATTTCTCCTCCAGCTCTCTCAGGCTCGCAAACCTCCCCTCTATGAACATGTCCCTCAGTTGCCTGATGCCCGCCCTGTGCCAGCTCTGGAATCCCCCGCCAGTGTTCCCCGGGACAAATTTGTGGTTCCCTCTCAGTGGCGCCGCCATCAGACCCCCCACTTCCCCCCTGTGTCGCCTCCACTGCCCCCAGATTTTCAGGGTGGCCGCCACTACCGGACTCGTGGTATACCTTGTGGGGGGGAGCGGCCATGGTGCCGTTACTAGCGCCCCCAGGCTTGTATTGCCGCAGGACACCCTCTCCATACGTTTCCAAGCTGCCCCCTCCCCCTCCATCACCCACTTGCGCACCATCGATGCGTTCGCCGCCCAGTAGTATCCGGAAAGATTGGGTAGCGCTAATCCTCCCCTGTCCCTACTCCGTTCCAAGAACGAACAGCAATTTGATAATGACCAGAACATTTGCTTTTACATAAGAACATAAGAACTAGGAGCAGGAGTAGGCCATCTGGCCCCTCGAGCCTGCTCCGCCATTCAATTAGATCATGGCTGATCTTTTGTGGACTCAGCTCCACTTTCCTGCCCGGACACCATAACCCTTAACCTCTTTATTCTTCAAAAAACTATCTATCTTTACCTTAAAAACATGTAATGAAGGAGCCTCAACTGCTTCACTGGGCAAGGAATTCCATAGATTCACAACCCTTTGGGTGAAGAAGTTCCTCCTAAACTCAGTCCTAAATCTACTTCCCCTTATTTTGAGGCTATGTCCCCTAGTTCTGCTGCCACCTGCCAGTGGAAACAACCTGCCCGCATCTATCCTTTCTATTCCCTTCATAATTTTAAATGTTTCTATAAGATCCCCCCTCATCCTTCTAAATTCCAACGAGTACAGTCCCAGTCTACTCAACCTCTCCTCATAATCCAACCCCTTCAGCTCTGGGATTAACCTAGTGAATCTCCTCTGCACACCCTCCAGCGCCAGGACGTCCTTTCTCAAGTAAGGAGACCAAAACTGAACACAATACTCCAGGTGTGGCCGCACTAACACCTTATACAATTGCAACATAACCTCCCTAGTCTTAAACTCCATCCCTCTAGCAATGAAGGACAAAATTCCATTTGCCTTCTTAATCACCTGTTGCACTTGTAAACCAACCTTCTGTGATTCATGCACTAGCACACCCAAGTCTCTCTGAACAGCGGCATGCTTTAATATTTTATCGTTTAAATAATAATCCCGTTTGCTGTTATTCCTACCAAAATGGATAACCTCACATTTGTCAACATTGTATTCCATCTGCCAGACCCGAGCCCATTTGTGACGTTGTTTTAAGGATAAATATTGGCCAGGGCAATAAGGATAACCTCGCTGCTGCACTTCAAAATTGTGCCATGGGATCTTTTGCCCCACCTGAGAGGCGGATGGGGTCTTGGTTTCTCATTCAAAAGATGCCACTTGGAATGTCAGCTTATGTTTCTGCGCTCAAATGTTGGAACAGAACTTGAACCCACAACCTATTGAGTCAGAGGTCAAGGTGCTACTAGCACCTGACACATAAGGGCTGGAACGTTACTGGGCTACCAAAGATGAAATTGGAGGTTAGGAGGGGTGTCAGGGCGCGTTCAACCTGAAGTCCGATGTTGTGGCATCACTTCCAGATTTTACCAGTCACGGGAACCACAGACTGTGGACTTTTGACACTGATATGGTGGGATATCATTAAGTTATTTAAAAAGGCAATTGACTGAAATTTTACAGTGCATTGCTACTTTTTTCAGTGGTACACGGGAACCACTTCAGATTCCAGTCTGGCTAAAGGAGGCAGCAAGGAGCTGAGAGTTCAGTGCTGACTTTGCCAACCAGCCACCAGACGAGCCAATGTGCAGTGAAAGTGCAGGTGGGAAACTGAGGGCATCAGTAAATGACAGTGGAAGGGAGGTAGTGTCCAGGAAAAGCATGGGCGGAGGTTCGATGTACAGAAAGCGCGGGACTAGGAGAAAGCCCACCTAGCATGGCCTGAATCCACCATGGCACCTCTGCACCCCTTTGCTGTGGAGGCGGAACAGCTCAGAGGGAGGGAGGCCCAGGCATGGTTGGGGGGATGTCAGGCACAACAGGAGCAGCAAGAGAGCTAGCTTCAGGGTGGGCCCGGGAGAAGGGTATGGAGGAGTGTGCCATCTGCCTCCTGACAATCCTATCCCCAAAAGAGAGTCCACCATATGAGACTGAACTATCTTCAGTGGTCTGAACAACAGTGTCAGTGCGGACTGAGACTCTTCAGGGAGGTCATCATTGATCTCTGCACCATGCTGCAGGATGAGGTGAGATACATGTGAGTTCATGGACACCCAATACCACCCAATGGCCCTGAAGATCACTGTGGCTTTCAACATCTTTGCCTCAAGATTTTTCCAGGGATCCATTAGGGACCTGGGTGGATCTGCCAATTTGCAGCCCATTGTTGCATCAAGGAGGCTTGGAGACTACGTATACTACCGAACTGACCCAGACATTCAGACAGAGTTCCATCAGCTTCAGGGCCATTGCTGGATTTCCCCCAGCTGCAGGGTATCGATTTATCAAAGGAGGGAGGATATTGGTGGTAATCAGCAGGAGGTTTTTGTTCCCATGTCTGACCTGATGCCTTGAGATTCTATGGGGTCTAGAGTCGATATTGAGGACTTCCAGGACACTCCCTCCTGCCTGAATAACCACTATGCCACTATCTCTGACGGGTCTGTACTGCCAGGGGCACATGATGTACCAAGGATAGTGAAGGAAGAGTCTGGTACATTGGCTATCAAGTATAATTTTGTATGGAAGACTATATAAGGCTATTGCTTGACTCGTCTGTGGGGGAGCCCTCCCGATTTTGGCCCAGCTCCCTGATATTTGTGAGACGTTTACAGGTCAATTGGGTAACATAGATGTCAGGAGCAGGAGGAGGCCCCTCAGCACCTTGAGCCTGTGCCACTATTCAAATAGAATGCGGCATTAGTCTGCCTGGTGATTCAGTCAATGCTGTTTTTTCTGTCTGGTGTTATTTGACTTTGCTGTGGTGATTGATACAACTGAGTGACATGCTGAACCACTTTTCTATTCATTTGTGGGATGTGGGTATTTGTTCGTGGGGTGTGGGTGTCGTTGGCTAAAGCAAAATTTATTGCCCATTCCTAATTACCTTTGAGAAAGTTGTGGTGCACTGACTTCTTGAACCGCTGCAGTCCATTAGGAACATCCACTTCAAAGGGCAGTTAAAACTTAACCACATTTCTGTGGGTCCGGATGACGTGTGTTGGCGGACCATGTGAGGGCATAAGTGAACGTGGGACCACGTGGGTTTTTCTCCCAATCTTGTAGTTTCATGGCCATCAACATTGAGAAGCATTTTTTAAATTCCAGATTTATTTTAATTAATCACATTTTCTGCAATGGTGGGATTTGAATGCTTGTCTCCAGAACATTATTTCAGGCCTTTGTCGTCCAGTTATATTTCCATGGCTATCATTGCACTTTGTTGTGCAAGATCGGGCTGTAGGGCAGCACACTGGTTAGCACTATGGATTCACAGCACCAGGGTCCCAGGTTAGATTCACGGCTTGGGTCACTGTCTGTGCGGAGTCTGCACGTTCTCCTCGTGTCTGCGTGGGTTTCCTCTGGGTGCTCCAGTTTCTCCCACAATTCCCGAAAGGTGTGCTGTTGGGTAATTTGGACATTCTGAATTCTCCCTCTGTGTACCCGAACAGGCGCCGTAGTGTGGCGACTAGAGGCTTTTCACATTAACTTCATTGCAGTTTAATGTAAGCCTACTTGTGACACTAATAAAGATTATTATTAGTATTATTATTAGATTCTTGTATCAAATTCGTAATTTTGTCCTTTGTCTCTGTAACAAAAATGAACTCAGCTTTTCGCTCAAAGCAAAATTATTCAGACCTTTTTTAATTGAGTATTGGCCTCTTTAAACCTGTGCCATATCTGCTTTGCTCATGGCCAAGTGATACATTGTAAAATGAAGCAATTAATTTGTAATTTATTTGAAAATAAATACTGACTGTAAATGAACAGTGATAATTCTGCTGGTGTGGTATTGTTTTTTTATTGGTTTTAGATATTTCAGCTGGTGCTTCCAGGAGAAGTAAAACCGGACAGCAGTTCTGCAAAGAGATCCCAAACCACAGGGCATTTGCTTGTCACGATGCCGAAGGTACAGAGTTAAAGCAAGTCCGATGGCTTTTATCTCTAATTGCTTCACTTTTATCTTAACTTTAAATGACCAAATTGTGATGGTTTAAAATGTGTTGGAAAATTTGTTTCATTTTAGTATTCTTCTTTGGGAAGTTGCCTGCAGCAACATGACAGACAGTCAGCCCACATGTCTGTTCTTGGTCTGCTGCAATGTTCCAGTGAAGCTCAACGCAAACTGGAGGAACAACATTTCATCTTCCGGTTAGGCACGTTACAGCCTTCTGGTCTCAACATTGAATTCAACAACTTCAGATGATTAGCTCTACCCCACCTCGACCCATTTGTTTTCATCCCATTTCATTTTAACTGTAGTTTACTATTTCTTTCTTTCTTGTCTTTCTTAATATATATTAACCCCCCCCCCCCCATCTTATCAACCTTCCCTTACCCGTTCTCTCCTCTTCGCTTCCCCCTTCCCCTCCCCACACATCTACATCTATCACAGTTCACCCTCTGATGTTAGTTTCTCTGCTGTTTGGCCTTTCACATCTTTTGTTCTCTCTGGGGACTGCCATTAACACTCTTTCCCCTTGGTTTCTGTGACCATTAGCACCCGGTTCCCCTGGGTTTCTGTGGCTATGACTCACCTTTCATTCTCACTCTACAGTACAAATATGTCCCACTTTCTCTGTCTGTTAGCTTTGACAAAGAGTCATTGGACTCGAAACGTTAGCTATTTTCTCTCCTTATTGATGCTGCCAGACCTGCTGAGATTTTCCAGCATTTTCTCTTTTGTTTCAGATTCCAGCATCCACAATAATTTGCTTTTATTACAGTCAGTATTGGATGGACAGCAATGAACTCTAATCAAATATTGGGGAAAGCCCAAGCCAATTGTTTTCAGTGCCTGCTACGAACTCTATTCCTTAGCTACTGACTCCATCCCTCTCCCTGTCTAAAGCTGCATGAGACTGTTCAAAACCTTGGTCTCACATTTGTCCGAGATGAATGTTCCAGTGTATATCTAAACTGCCTATTTTCACTTCTGCAGCATTGATTGACTCTGCCTTTGCCCCAGCTCATCTGCTACTAAATATTCATTTTTGCCTTTGTTATCTCTAAACTTGACTATCCCAATGCTTTTCTGGCCCCTTCCACATTCGTCATCTAAACCTCTGCTGCCTATGGCTTTACTTGAATCAAGCCCTGTTCACCCTTAGCCCTGGGCTCGCTGACCTGCATTGGCTCGTGGTCAAGCAATGCCTCGATTTTAAAATTCTCATCCTTGTCTTCAAATTCCTTCATGGTTCCGTTTCTCTGTAATCCCCTCCAGTCCCACAATTGGAGTTCTGTGCTCCTCTAATTCTTAAGAACATCCCATTGGTTGCTGTTAACATCCCTGCTAATCTGTAAATTTGACTATGAATCTTCTAGCCTTTCTCACCACCCAAATATCAATAGTCAAAAATAATTAGTTCAATCATTGCTACAACAGGCTCACAAGTAGAATCATTTTTAAACGGGCATATCAAGCACTGATGAAGATGTTAAGATATATTATAAGTTTTCCGAGCAGCAGGTCAGCCTCAGCTTGGTGGCATCAATAAATGCACGCAGTCTGTGTAATATAGGGTTGGCACCAATGTAGTGTTTTCTCAGTAGCTGGTGGTTAAGCAGCAGTTAATGAACCAGAGAATCCTTTCATGCTCTCACCCCTTTCCTTTTCTCTAATCTCCTCCAGTCGCACAAGCCTTGCAGTCCTGTGCTCCTCTAAGTCTGACCTCCTGATTGGTTAACAAAGAACAAAGAAAATTACGATGTGGAGATGCCGGCGTTGGACTGGGGTGAGCACAGTAAGAAGTCTTACAACACCAGGTTAAAGTCCAACAGGTTTGTTTCAAACACGAGCTTTCGGAGCACTGCTTCTTCCTCGGGTGAATCACCTGAGGAAGGAGCAGCGCTCTGAAAGCTCGTGTTTGAAACAAACCTGTTGGACTTTAACCTGATGCTGTAAGACTTCTTACAAAGGGGCAGCACGGTGGCACAGTGGGTTAGCCCTGCAGTCTCACGGCGCTGAGGTCCTAGGTTCGATCCCAGCTCTGGGTCACTGTCCGTGTGGAGTTTGCACATTCTCCCCGTGTTTGTGTCGGTTTTGCCCCCACAACCAAAAGATGTGCAGGCTAGGTGGATTGGCCACGCTAAATTGCCCCTTAATTGGAAAAATTTAATTGGATACTCTAAATTTATTTAAAAAAGAAGACTTCTTACAAAGAAAATTACAGCACAGGAACAGGCCCTTTGGCCCTCCCAGCCTGCGCCGATCCAGATCCTTTATCTAAACCTGTCGCCTATTTTCCAAAGATCTACTTCCCTCTGTTCCCCGCACATTCATATATCTGTCTAGATGCATCTTAAATGATGCTATCGTGCCCGCCTCTATCACCTCCTCTGGCAAAGCGTTCCAGGCACCCACCATCCTCTGCGTAAAAAACGTCCCACGCACATCTCCCTTAAACTATTCAAATTCTGAATAGAAAACTGTGAGATAGTTAAATAAAAACTTTGGGCGGTATTCTCCGCTCCCGATAAAAATCGGGATGGCCGTCGTGAAATCGGCCGAGGTTCACGACGGCCTCGGGGCCCGCTTCCCGCACCTAATTCACCCCACCCGGGGGGCTAGGAGCGGGCCTCCGTCTTTCCCGGCCCGCGACCTTGTCGCGCCGGAAATGACGCAAAAAAACGGAGCATTTGTGAGGTCATCCGCGCATGCGCGGGTTGCCGGTTCCAACCTGCGCATGCGCGGATTACTTCATCGCGCAAACCGCGCATGCGCGGTGGCCGTCTTTCTCCTCAGCCGCCCGGCAAGACGTGGCGGCTTGATCTTGCTGGGCGGCGGAGGGGAAAGAGTGCGTCTGTTTTGGACGCTGGCCCGACGATCGGTGGGCACCGATCGCGGGCCTGTCCTCTCCCGAGTACAGTCGTGGTGCTCCCGTGCCAATCGGGCCCCTAGATGCCCCAAACGGGCATCTGGCGCCCGTTTCACGAATGCAGCCACCAGGTGTGGTTGCTGCCGTGGTGAAACGGGCGTGAAGCGCCGGCTGCTTGACCCATCGGGCTCGGAGAATCGCCGTTCACCGTGAAAAACGGCGAGCGGCGATTTTTCCGAGTCGGGGGGGGGGGGGGGGGGGGGGAGGGGGGGGGGGGGGGGGGGGTAGAATCGCTGGGGGTGCCAGGGGGGCGTAAAAGTGTTGCGAGGCTCTCCCACGATTCTCCCACGCCACGTGGAGAGCGGAGAATTCCGCCCTTTATTCTGTTTGTTACATTTGCCATGTGTTGGCCTTAAAAATGCCGTGGTTTAGCACAGGAAAAACTAATTGTTTTCCACTTAGTGGGCTGTTTTCGGACATGCACAATACAATTCACTTTGTTGTCAATGCAGTCAAACATGTTTATGCTGCTGTGTGAAACTCCAGAGCATCTCTTCAGCCTTTGTGGTATGTTGTGTCTTGTCTTGAACTGGTCCAACCATCTATCACTGCAGGTTAACTCCAGCTTCTTTGCCATGGTGACTCCCCTTTCCTGTGGGATTGGACCAGAAATGGCTGCCCTGAACCACGTTAGCAGAGCTTCTTCAACGTTCAGCTGGGCAGGCGCTCTCATCCTCTTGCTGTTTGTTGAACTGTTCCAAGATGAGGTTACGGGTAGGTGTCGGGAGAGCCGCAGAGTGATTGTTCGTAGCGTTCCTGCGGTGGTCCCAATCGCAGGAGAAGAGCCCAACAGCCACTACCAGCATTTTAATTGACAATGGTGGCCATTGCCGATTTTTAAATAAGAAGGAAATGAGGCTGTGAGCAGTTTTCTGGCCAGAAGCAGACAGGGCCGGCTCAAGGTACCGGCAACTCGGGCAGTCGCCCGGGGCGCCATGTGCTAGGGGGGCGCCATCAAGGAGTGCGTGACCGGCGTCAGAGACCCGGCGCCGCGTAAAAGACTCGGGTCCCGCGCATGCGCAGTTGGGCCGGTGCCAACCAGCGCATGCGCGGTGGCCGCCCTCCCCCAGGCCGCCCCGCACAAACATGGCGGATGGATCCAGGCTCGCCGGTGGATGAAAGGAGGCCTGCCGACAGAGAGACCGGCCCGCCGATCGGTGGGTCCCGATCATGTACCAGGTCACTCCGCCCCCCCTCCCCCCGGTGAATGGAGCCCCCCCCCCGGTGAACGGAGCCCCCCCCCCCCGGGGAACGGAGCCCCCCCCCCCCCGGTGAACGGAGCCCCCCCCCCGGTGAACGGAGCCCCCCCCCCCCCGGTGAACGGAGCCCCCCCCCCGGTGAACGGAGCTCCCCCGGTGAACGGAGCCCCCCCCCCTCGAAGGGCACCGAAGTTCAGCTTGCCCGGGGCGCCAGCAACCCTAGGGCCGTTTCTGGAAGCAGAGCAGTGTCACACACCCCGCATGTAGACTTCCAGCGCCCCATCTGTATGTACTTTTGCTGCTAAATCACTTCTTCCATTTTCTAGCTGCTAGCAAGAAAGGCAAGAGGACTGTGAAGCTGAATTGTTTTCTTACAAGTAAGAAATGGCCAGAGACACAAATAGGCAGTGTACCTACTGGCCAGGATCTCGCAACTGAATCTGTTGGAGAGAGCTCAGGAGTGTCCAGGACAGGCAGAACAGTGCTGGTGTTATCTCTGTACAGAGCTCTAGGGCCTCTGCCTGATTGGCCACTAAAAAGAAATTTAGTTCAGGAACAAAACAGTATAAACATGATTTCGTGAGGTATTGTTTTGTCAATTGTGCCAATACAAATAAGAAATCAAAGCACATGCGTGTTATATGCAGGGAAGTACTGGAAAATGATAGAAGTTTCAGATTTTGAAAGATAAGTGGTGGGTGAAAAATTCCTTTTGAGGTTGAGACCCTCGTGTCAGTTATTAACTTAGAGCTGACTCCAAATGAAAATTCTATGCTGCTGTACCTGAATGGGGATGGTACATTAAAAACACACCAAAAGCTTATGAGGCTGTCAGCATCTGGAGTAGCATCTCCGAAGAGTATCGATTGCTGAGTAAAACAAGCATTTTGTTGCTATGCCGTTCATGATGGCCTGCATGTGCGAGGCTGGATTTTCCATTCTCACAAAGGTGAAGATGGCACAAAGGAAGTGGCTGAAGTCTGCACCTGATATTCTCATTGTCCTCTCCTCCTGTGGACCTTATTGAAGTGAGATTGGGAGGATCAAGCAGCCTTTTCGCATGAAAGATAAGCAAACATGGCATGGGTCCCAAAGATCAGCTAGCGTGGGCCCCACTGATCGGTGGACACGGATACTGGCCAGTTGGCAAAAGTGTGTCCAGGGGAAAAAAGATTGAAAAACACTGTCCTACATCTGTTCAGTTTCACCCACAATGTAACTTCAGTCAGCCAAAATAATTATGATTATTTTCGCAGCATTGTCATTGTTACTTTTCCCAAATGTTAATTATCAGGTTGTCTTTGCTTTTAGTAGTATATTACTTTGATTTTTGTGTATGCATGGCAAATATATTTTATCACTTCCAATTTGAAATATCTCCTTCAGACACAAGAGATGGTGAAGGCAAAGCCTAAAAGCACAACTAGAACTCGATCTGCAACAAGCACAAAGCCACACAATCACGCAACAAGGTATTTACTGGGTACTAACAAGCAAAACATTTCCAGTTTTTCAGTAACAACAACTTGCATTTATATAGCGCCTTAGGCAAATTATGACATGAAAGGATAGGGGTGTGCAAGAGACCAGAAGCAGAGGACTGGCAAGTTCAGGAGTTATAAGGCTGGAGGCCATTGCAGAAAGAGAGAGATTCAATGAGAATTTGAAATTTGAAATGTACATGGAGCCAATAGGGAAGATTGGGGATGAATACGGGATAGATTAGTGGCACCATAGTTTCAGATGGGTTAAACGTTAAATGTTACGTAGGGTGGATTATGCCATGCCAGTCAAGAGACAATTAAAATAATGATGAATAGAGGGAACATAAGACCAAAGGAAATAGGAAGAGGAATAGGCCATTCGACTCCTCAACCTGCTCCACCATTCAATACAATCATGCATAGATATCAGCAGCAGACCTGGCATCAGGTTTTGAACACAGACAGTTGGGACCCCAGTACTGGATGGCATAAATCACCAGTGAAGCACCTTAGGATATGTTATTACATTAAAATCGCTAGATAAATATAAGTTATTGTGTTCAAAATAATGAAGAAGCTAGACAGAGTAGATTGCGGAAAAATCTTTTCCCATTGGCAGAGGAGTTGAGAACCAGAAGACGTTGATTTAATGTGAAAGGCAGCTAAACCAAAAACTGTATGAAGTAAACCCTTTGAAACACTGTCTGGTTCGGGTCTGAACTAAATTGTTTGATACTGCGGTAGAGAAAATTGGACAACCACCTGATGAAAAGATTTGCAGGGCTTTAGGGAAAGGTCAGAGGAGTGGGGCAAGCTAAATTGCTGCTGTAGAGAACTGACATGGGCATGATGTGCTGAAACCTTTCTATAATTCTGTGGATTGAACAACGAATCCCCTCAATGTTGGTAACCAAGTGTATCCCTTGCAGAATGATCCCTCTGACAATGAAAAGAATGGCAACTCAGGCTGCAAACAACAAAGCACATGCCTCCAGTACAGTCTGATAGGAAAGAAAATTCTTCAATTTTTCTATCTTCATGGATCGGGGACAGTCCTGTAATATGTTAGCAAGCATATATCTTTGTTTGTTATTGACCGCAGAGAAGGAGGCCATTCGGCCCATCATGCCTGCACCGGCTCCCAAAAGAGCAACCTAGCTAGTCCCATTCCCCAGCCCTATCTCCGTAGCCCTCTAAATTCATCACTTTCAAATATACATTCAGCCCTCTTTTATTCTCCAATGTTCCATTACCCTTCCAGGCCTTATTTCCCTTACCCACACCATCACGCTATCCCTCTTGATGAACTCCCTGCCAGTTTATTTCTCCTATCATTCCCGCACACCCCTCACCATTTCCACTTTCTCTCATTAATCCCTCCCATGACTACCTCCCATCCCCTTAACCTTTCCCTTTTGTTGTAGCTTTCTGGGCCAACTCCATAAATCTCTGGGCATAGATATCCCATGGAAGGTGACTACTTTGGAGGCAGAGAAGCATGGAATAACTTAGCATAACATCTGCCACTCCGAAACCTCCTTGCCTGCAAAGGGCTTTCGAAATCAACTTTTCTGTGAAGCACTCTCCTCATTCATAGTCTTTCTTCATCACAACTGCTGTTACTCCATTTCTCCAACTTTTGAGACGTGAAAATTTCTTCAAATACTATAAATATTGTTGCACCTCATAACATATTAGATCTCAGGTTCAATGTTATGTGTCCCCGCATGTTTTCAGTGAGGGGGCATGTAAAATAGGGCAGGTACCAACCCCACCACCTTCCCGCCCCTCCTGAGGTTGCCATCATAATACAGAGCATGAGCAGGCTCCAAATTCATCAGCCAACACGCCATATTTAAATAAATAAAAGGCGGCATGGTAGCACCGTGGTTAGCACTGTTGCTTCACAGCTCCAGGGTCCCAGGTTTGATTCCCAGCTTGGGTCACTGTCTGTTTGGAGTCTGCATGTTCTCCCAGTGTGTGCGTGGGTTTCCTCCGGGTGATCCGGTTTCCTCCCCTAGTCGAAAGATGTACAGGTTAGGTGGATTGGCCATGCTAAATTACCCTTAGTGTCCAAAAAGGTTAGGTGGGGTTACTGGGTTACGGGGATAGGGTGGAGGTGTGGACTTATGTCGGGTGTTCTTTCCAAGGGCCAGGGCAGACTTGATGGCCGAATGGCCTCTTTCTGCACTGCATATTCTATGATTCTATGAAATAAACAAGGGTCGATTAAGCTTGTTAAAAAGCAAATTGGCCCCAATAGTACACTGCCCACGCCAAACACAAGAGTGGACAGGCCATTTTTTGAAATTTCTTTGAACAGGGCGGGAAGAAAGGGTGGGCTACTTTTTTAGCGGGTTGCCCTTTGTGCATCGAGGGCAGCCCCGCCTAAGATAATACCCTTTCTTTCTTCCTACACACCTGCTCTGTAAAATATACCTCACCAAACCTAAACTGCCTAAACTCTCCCAGCCCAAGACCCTGGAGTTGCCTTGCTCCAGGTCCCATTGTTGGAATCATGGTAGTACAGTGGCTAGCACTGTTATTTCACAGCACTAGGGACCCGGGTTCGGTTTCTGGCTTGGGTCACTGTCTGTGCAGTCTCCACGTTCTCCCCGTGTCTGCGTGGGTTTCCTCCAGTTTCCTACCACAAGTCCCGAAAGTGACTTGTCTTAACAGCCTCAGTCACTGCAGTCTCCTCACAAGTGGCTGGGGAAATTCCAGAAAGACTGACAGAATATTAAGAATTTTGCCCCTCAATAGTCCAGACATGTGGGTTGTGGACTCCTCCAAACTTTAGAATCCTGTAGCTGTAATGCATCTGGACTTCCAGAAGGCATTTTATAAGGTGCCACACAAAAGATTAATGCACGAGGTAAGATCCACAAGGTTATCTATTTTGGTTGGAGGAATAAAAAGGCAACTTGTATGGAATAGAGAATTGGCTAACCAACAGAAACAGAGAGTGGAGATAAATTAACCTTTTTCTGGTTGGTAAGATTTAACTAGGGGGGTGCCATCGAGGTTCGGTCCTTGAGCCCCATCTATTTATAATCTATATTAATGACTTGGATGCAGGGATAAAATGTAATAGAGCCAAATTTGCAGATGACACTAAAATAAGTGGGAAAGCAAGTTGCAATGAGGAAATAAGAAAATTGCAAATGGATATGGATAGGTTAGGTGAGAGGGCAAAATCTGGGAGAAGGAATTTAAGTTGGATAAGTGTGAGCTTATCCATTTTGGTCGGAGGAATAAAAAGGCAACTTATTATCTAAATGGAGAAAAACATCAAAATACTTTGGTGCAGAGGAATCACGGTGTCCTTGTGCATGAATCACAGAAAGTTAGTACTAAGGTGCAGCAGATAATAAGGAAGGCAAATTTAATTTTGGCATCCATTGCTAATGGAATAGAGTATAAAAATAGGAAAGTGTTGTTGCAACTATATAGGGCATTGGAGAGACTGCATCTGGAGTATTGTCCACAGTTTTGATCCCTTTACTGAGGATGGACATAAATGCATTTGAGGCAGTTCAGAGAAAGTTCACAAGATCGATTCCAGGGAGGAAGGACTTGTCTTATAAAGAGAGATTGAACAATTTAGGCCTATATTGGCTGGATACTGGAAGAATGAGAGGAGATTTAATTGAGGTATGTAAGATGGTAAAGGGGATTGACAGGGTAGACATAGAGCAGACGTTTCCCTTTGTTGGACATTCTAGAATGAGAGGCCATGGGCTGGATTCTCTGCCGGCGGGATGCTCCGTTTTGCCGGTAGTCGGGGGCTGCCCCACAATGGGGAACCCCATTGACCAGCCGGTGTAATGGAGCATCCCGCCGGCGGGTGAAACAGAAATGTTGCGCGGCGGGTTCGAGAATCCAGCCCCATAGCTTTAGGCTGAGGGGTGGCAGATTTAAAACAGTAATGAGGGGGAATTACTTCACTCAAAGGATCATGAATCTGTGGAATCTCTACTCCTGAGCTGGTGGACACCGGAACACTAAACTAAATTTAGGGAGGAGATCGGTAGGTTTTTAATTCATGGCGGGATGAAGGGTTATGGGAAGCAGGCTGGAATGTTGAGATGAGGCTGAGAGGAGATCAAGCCAGGATTGTTTTGAATGGCAGAGCGGGCTCGAGGGGCTGAATTGCCTACTCCTGCTCCTAGTTCTGATGTTCTTTTGATGTTTATCAGAGGCTTCAGGAGTGATTTCCCCATAAACCCTAATACCTTTGGTGCTCACAAAGCATCCTTCTTTTAACGGGGTCTGGATCGCTACCCTTTCTCTCCAGTAAATGTTTTTTTTTCATCCACATGTGGCCTTGCCCACCAATGTTCGGTGCATATCGTGTGTCTTGCTGACTCAGCTCCACAGAGCTAATGTCTCGTTGCTGGCGACTGGCTATTTGCGTTGCAATGATGGAATGCTACAAAAAAGTTCTTGGGAGTTCCCAGCTTTAGGATCTTGAGAGGTGCCGGTAAAGATGATAAAATATCAGTTATTTTAAGGAAGTGAGAAGCTGACTGCCTTGGTTGCTCTAGGCCAGGAGTTCTCAACCTTTTTTAACCCATGGACCCCTTTTCCTCTTAAATTTTTTTTGTGGACCCCCATAGCCATTCCACAGAAAAAAAAGCTTCTTATATGCGTGGTAAACTAATCCTAAAGTCCATCTACCTTACCGTGAGGGTTGGAAACGGATTAGCGGTATTTTCGTACGTTGCCAAACTTATTCTAATATGAAAAGTAATGAAAAAAACTTTTTACTGACTAAATTGAATTAAATAACTCTAAAAATAACCAATTCATATCAAATATACACAGTTTCTAGTGATTACTGTGTTAAAGAGAATGAGAGAGAGAGAGAGAGAGAGGTGAATATTCATCATGAAAACAAACCTTTTTTTCTTCTACTTGATTCTCAGTAATAACAATTGTTCTGAAGTAGAATTGCTCTATGCACCACTAAAATATCACCGTGGACCCCCAATTTGGTATTTTCTTTGTGTGGACCCCCAGTAATGTTACATGGACCTCCAGGGTCCATGTGGACCCCGGTTGAGAACCACTGCTCTAGGCAAACACGTGTCATAGATAGTGTGGCACTTTGTGTCAGCCTTTGTGACGATCATTTTGAGAGGATACTGTAATGCAGTTTGTGGGGAACCCTCACAATGGAATTCCTGTTAGTCCTCTAGATTCCTCATTCTGATCAGCTTTTGAATGTTATAGTCATGAATATCCAGTACCAACTCATCAAATGCATTGGGGTCTCCAGTAGAGGCTTCTGTATCTCTAGTTAGCACTTTTCTGTGATGTTAAATCTTCTCCAGTAAGATAAGAGGTGTTAACCTTGTGCCAAGGATGACTGTGAAGAGAGAAATGTGGTGCATAATGGAGCTGTGCGTTGAAACCTTTGCAGCATGTACATGAGGGTGGCAGTGAGGAAAGAAATGCTGTGTAAAGTAGGTACTGAATGGTGATCCTTGGAGAATATGGGAACAAAGAAATTGAGAGAAGACATACGTAGAACTGCTGAACTCCAGGAAGGTGTCAATTTCCCATCAGTGATACATAAGCACATACAGGTCTCAGGCAGCCATTATGCCCATTACAGAATTCCCAGCAATGAAGACCTCCATTCACCAAGAGATTAATTACAAGTATAGTTTAAGTATCAAACATTCTGGCAATTTAATGTAGTCTCATGTCTGGACTCAATATCCTTGGCTGTCAGATTGATATCCCTCTGTAAAGTACCTACACAAAGACAATATAAAATGGATGTTAGTATTGTTGAAAAGATAGAGCCATGCAGACTTGATGGACCAAATGGCCTCCTTCTACACTGTAGGGATTCTATGTGGTGTCAATGATAGGGAAATTAATAGAACCAGCCATTACTGCACGGGCATTCACTAGAACTATTCCACTTTCATTCTACAGTTCATTTATGTTTCTCAGATGTTTCTCAGTGTTTCAACTGAAGTAACTTCTTTTAAATAAAGGAGGAATGTGCTTTCACTTTTACTTTGCTTGCCCCAGCATAATTGTACAATGTCTACAATTACTGACATCAATCATCAATCTATTAATGGTTACTGACTCTGCCATCTATAAGATATTTTAGAAAACTGCAGTGTGTGCAGTTTTCATATTCCCATCTTGTAATATTCCTATTTGGCTGGAATGTTAATATTCAGTATGTAAAGATTTATTTCTTTAGCTATTCCTGTTTAAAATTATCTTTCCATTATATCCCCAATGTTATTGTTTCTGACAAAGGATTCAGTTTTATTCCTTGATTTACCGCATTGCAGTTTAATGAGGATATGATGAGGGACGTCAGTGCAACATAGAAACTATGTCACCCCCCAAATAATAAATAACCGTTGCGACGTTTAGACGTTTTTCACATTTAAAGCAATTTTAGTAGAAGTGAAATTTACCTTAATTCCTAAAGAAGCTATTCTACTTTCATTAATAAACATTAGACTGCATTCTTCATCTGTGGAGAGAGAAATAGTGTTTCAGGTCAAGTATGACTCTTTTTCAGAATATAACTCTTCCAAAACTCTATTTGTCTCACCAAAGGTGCTGCCAGATCACCTGAATGTTTCCAGCACTTTCTTTTTTTATTATAAACTATTTCCCTTACTGGATTTTCCAGAACAATGGTGATTAGTGTTTTGGAATGTATCTGGGTTGAGCGCCTGCAAAACACTGTGGAAGCTGAATCATTCGAAATTTTCATCATAAGATCAATAGATTTTTAATTGATAAGGGCATCAGGGACATGGAACTAATTTGGGTGAAGACAGTTGGGGTTTAGTTACGGTTAAGATGCAGAATATTTGTTTCTATTTTATTGCCGCTTCTTTTTCTACTTGGTCTTTTCTGTGGCTCTGTTCCAATTCGGGCAATCAGTGAATTTGCCTTTCCTTCTATGCTATCTATGTCCGAATGCTTAGAGTCGCCAGGTATCGAATGATACCACCACAAGTTTCAACCGGCTATCGATCAAAGCCAAACACCAGTTAGTTAGTTCAAGGGCAAGGTACTTTATTTCCACACAATTAGTCATGCAACATAAACACTACTAGTTAACTACACCTATCGACTAAGACAACCTGTACTGAACTTCAGGCTTAGGTCAGAAAACAATGGCCGCTTTTCAATTCTGGATCTATCAGGTTCGAAGGAGTAACTGCTGCTCAGCTGGGCTCGTCCTTCTGGTAGCTGACATTGAACTTGGGCTCGCTTCTGGTGTTGCTACGATTGCCAATGATCGTGACCGTTGTACCAAGGCCAAAAGAAAGCGAACATATGGCAAACTCTTCTTATACTCAGGGGGTTTTCCCGCTCTTTTGGGCGGTCCTTCGATTTGGGCCTTATTAATTGGGTGATCCCTGATCACTCCATTCGATTCCTTAACCAAGAAGTGGGCGGGAATCTGGATGGCTGGGCGTGTCCCAAGCTGTCACTGACCCCGTTGTTTGCGTTTCCCTTGGGCAGGGAGTGGTGCCGAAATGTCTAGGACTGTCCCGATTGCTTGAGTACCAGTCCTTTGTTTTGGGGAAGATGGGCCATCAAATGCTAATCGGCCTGATTAACATGCTAATGAGACGTAGTTTCGATACCGTCTGGACTTTTGCTGACAAATATGCATTTCAGGCTCTGATCCTGCCTGATTCTTGGCTTGTCCATTTTACCCGTCAGTCTTTGCGAGTTGCTCTGTACCTAGTTAGAAATGGCCCTTCCAGATGGCTACACTCCGTCCTCTTGATCCTCAACGCGAAATGTGAAGGATCACAATACTGGGTCTTCTTTGTTCTCTTGGGATGCCGGGTTCCCTGAACCAAGGACAGGTTCTACTCTACTCTATCCTATGGGTCCAAAAACATTTACCTAATTTCCCTAAACAACACATGTCTAAGAATCTTTAGGGGGCCATTTAACATTCAGTAAAAGGGGGACCTCTAACTGCTTCTAACTAGACTACATGCACGCTGCTATTTACAATCAAAGAACTTATCTTACAATACAAAAAAATCGATAGCAGCAGCACATCTCTTCCTATCGCTAACATTCACATACATAGAAAAGTAAACTTTATTAACAAAACAACAACCACGGAATTTATTGAAGAGGAAGGTTCAGAAAGCGTGTGGGGTTTGCTGGAGTCCGACGAAAAGGAGCTCTAAATGTATATACTGGGGGGCAGGAGGCTCTCCTCCTCCATTTCCGCAATCTAATTGTCTGAATGACACTGTACAATATGGTTATTACTAGCAAGGCTTCCACTGTGTAGGACAGTGAATACCACTTGATGAGGTTTGCACACCATGTGGGGGTATCGGTGGCTGGGTGTGTGCGCGGTGTCGTGTCCGGGCTGGGAATGTTGTGATCGGTGTGTGGTGATATGCATCACTGTAGATACACAAGGGGTTAATGTAAGTACACGTAGACTAGCTAGACACTAGAGGGAGCACCAGAGACATGACACAAAGACACTCAACCAATAGGTCAGTAAGATAGGACACGGCCAATGGGCATTCATGATGCACACAGGGGTGACACTACCACTGGAGGGCATTACACCAACCCATATAAAAAGGACACAGCACACATGATCTTCCTCTTTCCAGTGGAGACACTCAGTAAGTACAGACACAGGGTTGATTCAACATCACACCCACCACGTGGATTGTAGCAGCCTGGTTCACCAGTCTGAGTAGCTATAGAAGGATTAACAGTAGAGGCGAATCCGAGTAGGCAAATTGTAAATAGTTTAATAAATGTGTTGAAGTTATCTCTAAATCTGAACCTTCCTTTGTCAGAGTGAACATCAAGGAAGCAGCTTATGCTACGCCAAGAGCATAACAACACATGGTACCAGCAAATGTTTCAATCTATATAGTTACAACTCAGCAAACAGTGACAACCAGCAACAACACCCAGGCAAGATGATCGAGATTCCGGTTCCACAGCAGCTCAAGTGCCACGGCAATCTCCGCGAAAACAAGCGTGCATTCAGGCAAAGGTTTGGGATCTTTCTGGTAGCAGCCGACCTACAAGACGTGGCCGATGCTGAAAAGACAGAGCTTCTCACCATCGCCGGTGCCAGAGCAGAAGAAATCTTCAAAACATTCAAGTTCTCTAAAGGGCAAAACAGGAGCGACTTCCAGGCAGTCCTGGACAAATTTGGTAAATACTGCGAGGAAAACACAAACAAACCAACAGAAAACGGTAAGCGAGGCACCAGTACTTACCACGAGGTCGAGTTCCCGGAGCAGAGAACTCCAATTTTGATCGGCGGCCATCTTGAAAAAGGTGCTGCACATGCGCAGTTGTGCGAGAAGCGCACAGAATCTGTAGGTCCGTTTGCGCATGCGCGAGCAGCCGCACATGCGCAATTGCGAAAAAGGCCCCCAGTAAAGGAACAGCGATATGCGCATGCGCAATCGCTTCCTACGACCTACGTCACACGCTTCGTGATGCCTGAGGCCCCGGGCCACGCCCACTTAAAGGGGAAATGTCCCAAAACACACAAAAAATTTTTTTAACGCTGTAAAACCTGATTCTTTCACCTGGAGCGACAGCACAATGCCTGAAATCCAACTAGTAGCTGAAAGTAACCTCCGCAGAACCCTGCAACAAGCAGTTAGCACCGCCCAAAGAGATGATACAGTCCTTAAATACTACGACCTCGACCTTGATTTCTTCTTTGGACATTGCGAGCCCAATGCCAGCTCCAACACAAACAGTGATGATATGGTCCTAGAAGACTACAACTCAGACAAAGGTTTTTTCATTAGAGATGGCGACCCCAGTACCAAATCCGAACCGCAACGAGATGTGTTCTACAGTGAAGAATCCAACACAGATGCGGATGTGTTCTTCGGATTTGAGGATCTTAAGCCCAGCATATATGATATCCCGACTGGTGAGTGCAGGATTATGCTGCGGCCTGACACCAAGAGACAGAGAGCGGTACAAGCCAAAAGAGAGCGGCCTGCTGCCACACAGAGAGTGGTCCACGCACCGCGAAGAGTCCCCAACTCCACACAGAGAGTGGTCCACGCACCGCGAAGAGTCCCCAACTCCACACAGAGAGTGGTCCACGCACAGCTAAGGGTTCCCGACTCCACACAGAGAGTGGTCCATGCATCACAAAGGGTCCCAGCCTCTACACAGGAAGTGATGAAAGACTCCACAGCGAGACAACTGCACGTCTCCACACAAGAAGTGACTCCAGTGACACAAGACTCCACAGCGAGCTGGTGGACAGACTCCATGATAGAAGAAACGCAAGACTCCACACCGCAGTCCTTGCATGAACAAGAAGTGACTCCAGTGACACAAGCCTCCACAGCAAGCTCGTGGACAGCCTCCACGATAGAAGCAACGCAAGACTCCAAAGCGCAGTCCTTGCATGAACAAGACCATGAGCATCTAGCAACCTCTTCTGAGCAACCAGCAGCAGACGATGCAAGTCTGCCACGCTCAAGTGAACAACAGAAATACTATGACTGTCTGCCATGCTCAAGTGGACAGCAAGAAGACTATGACAGTCTACCATGCTCCAGTGAACAACAAAGCGACTATGACAGTCCACCCACAATGTTTGAGCAACCAAAAGAAGACTCTGACAGTCTACCCAACCCAAGTGAACAACAAGAAGCTACTGAGGCTCTACCCACTGTATGTGAGACAAGTGACGACGGCATCCCACTTCCCATACAAGATGTGCAACATGACAGACCTCAGCTAGTGTGTACAGAGGCACTCGACAATCACAGTGAGACTACTGGTGACTCCGGTGACACCACATTACTTCACACCTCATTAGCTCGTGCCTCTCCGCAAGCCAATGAATTCCTGAATCATTTGACTCCAGACGTGGAACATCAAGAAATCTCAGCTGACTCCTGTGAACCTGCTATGACTCCAGATGGGGAGCATCGACAAACCAAAACTGACTCGGGTGAAACAGACCAGATTCCAGATGGGGAGCATCGACAAACCAACACCGACTCAGGTGAAACAGAGCAGACTCCAGATGGGGAGCAACCAAACGCCAATACTGATTCAAGTAAGCCGACATGACCCCAGATGGGGAGCGCCGCGTACTCAGTGACAGCACGCTCAAGGAAACAGCAGATGCCACAAAGCACGCTGACACGAGTAGCTGTGCGAAGGACTCGTATTGTTCATAGAGTGTGGTCCTTGAGCGCAGCGAACACAACAACAGAACCATCCAACACAACATCACAATATCACAACCTACGAAAACCATATCAAAGACAACAACACGACACGTACCAAAGGCAACATCATCGACAGCAAGCACGACAAAAACTACACCAATGGAACTACGACCGGTACGACATGGTACAACTCTGCCCATGAGGGACACTGTTACTGCTCAGCTCAGTACAATGACATACCATATGCACTACCAGTTAACTACACCTATCACCTAAGACAACCTGTACTTAACTTCGGGAACCTGGCTTAGGTCAGAAAACAATGGCCGCTGTTCAATTCTGGATCTTTCGGGTTCGAAGGAGTAACTGCTGCTCAGCTGGGCTCATCAGTCTGGTAGCGAGCATTGAACTTGGGCTTGCTTCTGGTATTGCTACGATTGGCGATGACCGTGACCGTTGTACCAAGGCCAAAAGAAAGTGAACATATGGCAAACTCTTCACCTTATACTCGGGGGGTTTTCGCGCTCTTTTGGGCGGTCCTTCGATTTGGGCCTTACTAATTAGGTGATCCCTGATCACTCCGTTCGATTCCTTAACCAATAAGTGGGCGGGGATCTGGATGGCTGGGGGTGTCCCAAGCAGTCACTGACCCCGTTGTTTACGCTTCCCTTGAACAGGGAGTGGCGTCGAAATGTCTAGGACTGTACCGGTTGCTTGAGTACCAGTCCTTTGTTTTGGGGAAGATGGGCCATCAAATGCTAATCGGCCTGATTAACATGCTAATGGGATGGAGTTTCAATACCGTCTTTTACTGACAAATATGCTTTTCAGGCTCTGAGCCTGCCTGATGCTTGGCTCTATTTTACTTGTCAGTCTTTGCGAGTTGCTCTGTACCTAGTTGGAAGTGGCCATGCCAGATGGCTAAAATGTTCCTCTAATTCAGAAGAAAAATACCCAGAAGTATTTTATATTTAGGATTTCATAGGATATACGCTGCTGAACAATCTATTCAGCCCAACCAATCTGTGCTCCACTTGAGCCTTCTCCTGTCTTTCCTCATTGAAGTCTATCATCGTAAGGCTCTATTCCCTTCCTGCTCCTGTGCTTGTCCAGCTTCCGCTTAAATGCATCAATACTATTCACTTCAACAAGTCCCCATGGTGGCAAGTTCCACATTCTCACCACTCTCTGGGTAAAGAAGTTACTTCTGAATTGCCTATTGGGTTACTTAGTAACTACCTTTTATATTGGTAGCCTCTAGTCATGCTGTTCCCCACAAGACAAAAATTATGGAAGGTTTTAATTCAATGGATACAGAAAGGGTGTTTAAAGGCCTTTATTAGATCATGACAAGCCTTCTATTTTTCTTTATATCTAAGCATACGCACACCCGGTAAATCTTCCCTGCACCCCCTCCATTGCCCCTATATCCTTTCTATAATATAGAGATCAGAACGGCACAGAGTGTGATTAGCTAAGGTTCAATACAGGTTTAGCAGAAGAGCCCTACTTTTTAATTATATCCATCTAGAAATATAATTTAATGCTTATGTTCCCCTTTTTAAATATAGGAATTACATGAGCTATCTGCCAGTCTTCTGACATTACACGTTCTTCGAAAGAATAGTGCCGCTGCTATCTTTTCTGAACCAATGTCTTTTATCCTCTTTGAGATTGATTACTTTATTCAGTGCATATCTTTTCTAAATTTTAAATGCGCTTGCCTCATTGTTTATCTCATTGTTCAATGTTATGTTTACCTGTTCTATCTCCCTGGTAAATATCAAAGCAAAATAATTATTTAGTATTGCTACAGTGTGAGGTTGTACAAGATGGTTATAATGTGGATTGTCTCTAATTTAAAGTAAAATAGAGTAATGAAAACAGTTATGCAATCTGCTACGAGTTTTGCCTTGACAACAGATCTGTGCGATTGGTTACCATGGGGACTGAGGGCCTAGGTCAGATGTTGTTGAAACACACATGTCAGGTTTAACACCTGAAAACAAAGGCAGAGGCAGATGTTCTTGTTATTGCAGAGATTTTGAACAGTAAGATAGAGAGAAAGCAAGAGAGAGAATGATAAGCTATTGCTACAGTCTGCAGAGAAAAGGCTGTTTTTTCTGTCAGCTAAAGGATAAAGTACTGCAGAGAGCTAGTCCAGTGGTCGAAGAGAAAGAACCCACAATGATTCAAAGACACTGGAAGATTTGCAAAACTCAGTGAAGGAATCACCAGAGTGACTTTACTGGTGAAAGTTGGTTTGAGAACTTTCAGAGAAGTGAGAGAACCTCACTCGGCTAAAACGCTGGCCTTTAAAGCACACCAAGCAGGCCAGCAGCACGGTTCGATTCTCGTATTAGCCTCCCCGGACAGGCGCCGGAATGTGGCGACTAGGGGCTTTTCACAGTAACTTCATTGAAGCCTACTCGTGACAATAAGCGATTTTCATTTCATTTCATTTCATGATCACTGGACATTATGATTTAGTGAAATGGGGATTTCCGGTGTGGACCATGGAGTAAGTGGTCACACACAAGGCAGCTCCTGCCCAAGGTTACAGAAAATAGTTCTTTTTTAATCAATATGGGGTGGAATTTTGATGAAAAGATGTCAGTGAATGTTGGAGGAGTACTTTCCCCCAGGATTGGTGTGTCTCTTGGTTACCAGACCCGGCAGAAACAGTGAGGGATTTGGCTGAAGCTACAACAAAGACAAAAGTCTCTTCAAGCATGCAGGCAGGGCAAGGGCGAGCTTAAAGACTTCAAGCTGACTTGAGGGCCTTTATTAAAGCTGAATTCTTGCAGCAGAGGGAACAACTGTGAAAAGATCTCGCCAAGGCCATTGAAGAAGCGGTGACAAGACTTCCGGTGGCGGCCATGGAGGAGTAGGTCGCGCATTCAGCAGCTCCTGTCTGGAACGGACTCTCAGACCTTTTCCAGGAGTTTTCACGGACTTTTTGGGGCAGATTGGTGAAGCAAACACTGCCAAAAGGATTCCCTCTCTGTTGTATGGATAGTGGATAGCTGGACCAGGAGTGGCTGGGTGAAGCATTTAAGTCCCAACAGACAGAAGCGTGCGGAGCGTGCGCCGAGGCACGGCATGGCGGCTGGTATAGACCAGGGTCCATGGGCGCAGTGGGCACAGGAGCAACAGGAGTTCCTTAGGAGCTGCTTTGCTGATCTTAAAAAGGACATGCTGGCCCGATGAAGGCATCAATAGACCAAATGATCACAACTCAGGCGACACAAGGGAAAGCGATTAAGGAGATGGAGAAAAAGCTATCCGACCATGAGGATGAGTTGGTTGTATTGGCCCTTAAGGTGGAGGTGCAGGATGACCTCCACAAGAAGCAGCAGGAGAGGCTGGAGGATCGAGAAAACAGGTCCAGGAGACAGAACTTGAGAATTGTGAGCCTCCCCGAAGGTGTGGATGGGTCGGATGCGGAAGCATTTGTATCCAAGGTGCTCGAGACGCTGATAGGGACGGGGGTATTCCCTCGACCCCTGGAGCTGAACGGGGCGCCCAGAGCCCTCGCAAGGAAGCCCAAGGCGAATGAACCGCCGAGGGCCATGGTGGTGACATTTTATCACATCTCGGACAAGGAACTTGTCTTGTGGTGGGCAAAAAAAGAACGGAGCAGCAGTTAAGAGAACAGTGTGATACGCATCTACCAGGACCTGGGTGCGGAGCTGGCCAAGAGGCGCGCTGGATTCAACCAGTTGAAAGTAACCTTCTTTAGCAAGGGCGTGAAATTTGGGATGCTACACCCAGCGAGGCTATGGGTCACGTACAAGGAACGGCATCACTATTTTGAGACGCTGGACGAGGCGTGGTCATTCGTCACACAAGAAAAGCTGGGCTCGAATTACAGGACAGCTAAGCTTTGGTGGAATGCAGTGGTGGGGCTGGGTAACACGGTACCGTTTCTAATATAAGATTGTATACCATGTTGGGTGCGTGTAAGGGCTGTGGTGGTGGCTGGAGGGTGCAGTGTTTACGGCAAAGTTGAGATACGGAGGGGGTGGGGGGCCCTGTACTTAGTGCGATTTTTCGGGAAGTTGGCGCCTTGGTTCAACAAGTGTCTCCTCATGGGGCAATGTTAGTGTCTTCTGTTTATTTTTCGTTTCGTATTATTATTTACTCACTGGGGCTGGAGAGGTAGTTTAATTAGTTTATTCATGTGGGGAGAGGGGTCCGGACAATGAGGCGACAGCCTGATCGGCGCCAGGTGCGGGAGGTGCCAGGGTCAGCATGGTTCAGCTGACTCTCGGGAGCGTTGTGGGGGGTGAGCAAGTGCCCAGCTGGTGCTTGGCAGGGGGTTTCGGGTTGTGGGGCTGTTGGGGGGAGGGGGGGATGCTGCTTTGCTGACAGAGGATGTATCAATTTCAGGGTACCAATTGAGGGTCGGGGCGGCGGCTCCCTGTGGGAGCGCTCGAGGAAGCGAAGGGCGTGGGCTCGAGGTTGGCCAAGAAAGGGCGATGGCTAGTTGGCGGGGGGGGGGGTTAGCCCCCTGTTCAGGCTGATCACATGGAATGTTTGGGGTTTGAATGGGCCGGTCAAAAGAGCGTGCGTGTTCGAGCATCTAAAGGGGTTAAAGGCAGGCGTAGCAATGCTTCAGGAGACACATTTAAAGCTCGCAGATCACACGAGATTGAGAAAGGGATGGGTAGGCCAGGTGTTCCATTCAGGGCTGGATTCAAAGACCAGGGAGGTAGCAATTGTGATCAGTAAGGGTGTGGCATTCGAGGCTGGGAGAATTGTGGCAGATAAGGGGGGCAGGTATATAATGATGAGTGGAAAGTGGGAGGGGGTCCAGGTGGTGTTTGTGAAGGTCTATGCTCCGAATTGGGATGATGTGGAATTTATGAGACGCATGCTAGGCAAAATCCCAGACTTAGAGTCACACAACCTAATCATGGAAGGAGACTTTAACACAGTCATTGACTCCGAGCTGGACCGATCGAAGTCCAGGACAGGGAGGCGACCGGCAGTGGCTAAGGAACTGAAGGGTTTTATGGAGCAGACGGAGGGGGTGGATCCCTGGAGGTTCGCACGGCCGAGAGCGAAGGAGTTCTCTTTTTTCTCCTACGTTCATCACGTTTATTCCCGCATAGACTTCTTTGTCTTGAGCAGAGCGTTAATCCCAAAGGTGGTGGGGACAGAATACTCAGCAATCACAGTCTCGGACCATGCCCCACACTGGATGGACCTGCGGCTTAGTGAGGAGAGAGGGCAGCGGCCACTATGGAGACTGGATGTGGGGCTGTTGGCGGACAAAGAGGTTTGCGGGCGGATAAGCAAGAACATCCAGGATTATCTGGAAACAAACGATACGAGTGAGATAGCAACGGCAACGGTCTGGGAGGCTCTGAAGGCAGTTGTCAGAAGGGAATTCATCTCAATTCGATCCCATAGGGAAAAGAGAGAAAGAGCAGAGAAGGAGAGACTTGTGGAGGAGTGGACAGGGGATACGCGGAGGCCCCCGAGGTGGGGCTACGGAGGGAGCGGCGGAGTCTCAGGCGGAGTTTGAACTGCTGACCACAGGGAAAGAGATAGCACAGCTGTGGGCAAGGGGGGCAGTCTATGAGTACGGGGAGAAAGCGAGTAGAATTCTGGCACACCAACTGCGAAAGAGGGAGGCGGCCAGAGAAATTGGGAGAGTAAAGAATAAGGAGGGTAATACGGTCTTGGATCCAGGGGGTGAACAAAGTCTTTAAGGAATTCTATAGTAAACTACACGAGTCGGAGCCCCCGACGGGAGAGGAAGGGATGAGGCAATTTTTGGACCAGTTGAGGTTTCCAAAGGTGGAAGAGGACCTGGTCGAGGGGCTGGGGCCCCCGATTGAATTGGAGGAGATTGTCAAGGGTATAGAGGGCACGCAATCGGGTAAAGCCCCGGGGCCGGACGGTTACCAGGTAGAATTCTATAAGAAATTTTCGGAAATATTGAGCCCACTCCTGATGAGGATCTTCAATGAGGCCAGAGAGAAAGGAACCCTCCCCCCAACAATGTCACAGGCTTTGATGTCACTCATTCTTAAACGAGGGAAGGATCCGGAACATTGCGGGTCATACAGGCCGATTTCGCTTTTAAACGTGGATGTCAAATTGCTAGCTAATATTCTGGCCACATGAATTGAGGATTGTGTCCCAGGGATGATAGAGGAAGACCAGACTGGGTTTGTTAAAGGCAGACAACTCAATACCAATATCCGCAGACTTTTGAATATTATTATGATGCCCTCAGAGGGAGGGGAGGCGGAGGTGGTAACAGCGATGGACACAGAGAAAGCCTTTGACCGGGTGGAGTGGGAGGTTCGGGTTTGGTGAGGGCTTTATTGGCTGGTGAAATTGCTGTATCAGGCGCCTGTAGCAAGTGTATGTACAAATTGATGTGTTGGGTAAGCTGGGTCTGCGAGGACTGCGTTTACTGCAGCAGTGAGAGAGACAGGCTTCCAACACTTGAAGAAATGCAACTCGATTTTATTGAACTCTTAACTATCATACATACTTTAACTGTGGGTTGACACTATGCTGAGTTGACTGGAGACCTGAAGCTAACCTGATCAGACTATCTTACTACCACATGGTGTATGTTCTAGTTGTTGCTCACGGGCTCTGACTGTCTCAGAGGCTGGATCCCAAGAGAGAGGGAAAACTAGTGCCCTCTGGCTTTATAGTGGTTGTGTCCTGTCTGGTGATTGGCTGCTGTGTTCTGTGTGTTCATTGGTCATCCTGTGTGTCAATCACTGTCTGTCTGTGCACCATCATATACTTGTGTGTATATTATGACACAAACCGGCTGAGGTTTGTGTCATAATATACACACAAGTATATGATGGTGCACCGGGGAACGAGGCAGGGGTGTCCCCTCTCCCCGTTGCTATTTGCCCTAGCTATAGAATAACTAGTTATGGCGCTGAAAGCCTCGAGGAACTGGCGGGGACTGGTTCGGGGGGTGGGGTGGAACATCGGGTCTCGCTATACGCGGATGATTTGCTCCTGTACATTTCGGAACCTGTGGAGGGGATGGGGGAGGTTCTGCAAATCCTGAGGGATTTTGGTAGTTTTTCAGGGTACAAACTGAACATGGGAAAGAGCGAGTTGTTTGTGATCCAGGCCAAGGGGCAGGAGGAGGGACTAAAAGAGCTGCCGCTCAGGATGGTAGAGAAAAGTTTTCATTACCTGGGTATACAGGTGGCCAGGAAATGCGATGCCCTGCACAGGCTCAACCTGACCCGGTTGGTGGAGCAAATGGAAGGGGACTTTAAAAGGTGGGACATGCTCCCGCTGTCACTGGCAGGGAGTGTGCAGACCGTGAAAATGACTGTCCTCCCCAGATTTTTGTTTGTCTGTCAGTGCCTCCCCATCTTCATCCCTAAGGCCTTTTTTAAGCGGGTGAGTAGGATCATTACGGGCTTTATGTGGGCGAATAAGACCCCGCGAGTAAGGAGGTCACTGTTGGGATGCAGCCGGGGTGTGGGGGGGGGGGGGGGGGGGGGGGGGGGGGTTGGCGCTGCCGAACGTTTGCAACTACTACTGGGCGGCCAATATAGCTATGATTAGGAAGTGGGCGATTGCGGGGGGGGGGGGGGGGGGGGGGGGGGGGGGGCGGTGTGGGAGCAGCTGGAGGCGGTGTCATGTAAAGGTATTAGTCTGGGAGCTTTGATAATGACTCCTTTGCTGTTCTCGCCGACCTGTTACTCCACAGTGGTGGTGGTGGTGGTGACACTGCGGATCTGGGGACAGTGAAGGAGGTACAAGAAGGTGGAGGGAACGTCGGTCTGGACCCCGATATGTAACAACCACAGGTTTGTCCCGGGTAGGCTGGATGGTGGGTTCCAGAGCTGGCAGAGGGCAGGCATAGGAAGGATGGGAGATCTGTTCATAGACGGAAGCTTTCCCAGTTTGAAGGCCCTAGAGGACAAATTTAATCTGCCGCCAGGAAACGCGTTAAATAACTGCAAGTACGAGCCTTCCTGAAAAAACAGGTAGTGGCCTTTCCGACGCTGCCGGCACTGAGGATACAGGACAGGGTGGTCTCCGGCACCTGGGTGGGGGAGGGGAGGGTGTCGGATATCTATCAGGAACTACAGGAGGCGGAGGAAACCCCGGTGGAGGAGCTCAAGGGCAAGTGTGAGGAGGAGCTCGGTGAGGAGTTGGATGCGGGTCTGTAGGCAGAGGTCCTGGGCAGGGTTAATTCCTCCTCATCATGTGCCAGGCTCAGTCTAATTCAATTTAAGGTGGTCCACCGGGCATACATGACAGCAGCGAGACTGAGCAAGTGTTTTGGGGTAGAAGACAGTTGTATGAGGTGCAAGGGCAGCCCTGCAAATCATGTCCACATGTTTTGGGCATGCCCGGAGTTTAGAGTGCTCTGGCAAGGGTTCACGGGGGCAATGTCCAAGGTGCTTAACGTGGGTGGTGCCGAGTCCAGAGATAGCGATCTTTGGAGTGTCAGAAGACCCGTGAGTTCGGGGGTGAAAGAGGCCGACATCTTGGCCTTTGCCTCCCTAGTAGCCCGGAAACGGATTTTATTAATGTGGAGGGACTCGAAGCCCCTGAGGGTAGAGACTTGGGTTAAAGACATGGCTGGGTTTCTCAGCCTCGAGAAAATAAAGTTTACCTAAAGAGGGTTGACGCCAGGGTTCTCTCGGAGGTGGCAGCCATTCGTCGACTTTTTCGGGGAAAATTAAAATGTCAGCAGCAGCAGCAGCAATCCGTGCAGTGGGGGGGTTGTGGGGGGGGGGTGGGGGGGGGGGGTGGGGGGGTGAGTGCTGCATTGGGATGGTGTGGGAAGACTGGGTCGGGTGGGGTAATGTCTATTTAATTGTTCTTGTATATTCTCTTTTGCACTATGGTAATGTTCACTCTAGTTTATTTTGTTATTATGGTTACTACTGTTTTATTATGAAAAATTCTGCAAAACCTTAATAAAAATACTTTTTTTTAAAAAAATGATTTGGTGAAATGGGGAGATGATGATCTGTTGGAAGATGGGAGTGACTCTCAACTGTTTCCTGAAAACATTGCAGTTCTGAGAAAACGTGCTGTAAAGTACATATGTGGCCTGGGGTTAAACATGAATATGGGGTTTCTTTTCTGTGGTTTAAAGTATTAGTTGCCTAGTTTTATTGCAAAGCGTGTTTATGGGGAAAGTATTAGAAGTGTACTCCATCCGATAATAATCCAGTGATATTACAGTGAAGAATGGTTTTTCAATCCAGATGAGTTGGTGCCTGAAGCTTACAGGCAAAAGTTTAGAAATCTAAAGAATAAACCGAATCAGACTTGTGGAATTTGTTTGAGAAAATGTATGAGTCACGGTAGCATGGTGGTTAGCATCAATGCTTCACAGCTCCAGGTTCCCAGGTTCGATTCCCGGCTGGGTCACTGTCTGTGCGGAGTCTGCACGTCCTCCCCGTGTGCGCGTGGGTTTCCTCCGGGTGCTCCGGTTTCCTCCCACAGTCCAAAGATGTGCGGGTTAGGTGGATTGGCCATGCTAAATTGCCCGTAGTGTAAGGTTAATGGGGGGATTGATGGGTTACGGGTATACGGGTTACGTGGGTTTAATGTGGGGTGATCATTGTTCGGCACAACATCGAGGGCCGAAGGGCCTGTTCTGTGCTGTACTGTTCTATGTTCTAATTGCCTGCGAAGTAATGTTTAGTTGGTTGATGTCATCCTTTGTTACCATAAATGTCTTCAAATTTTAATCGTTGCCCCCTTGGCCCAAATGTGAGGTCCACTACGCCAGGGCCATGATTGTAGAGACTATCCTAGGCCACCCCCTCCCCCACACCGCAAATCAGCCCTGACCAACCCCCCCCCCACACACACACACACCTCGCAGCAACCTCCAACCCAGAGTTCAGAAGATTGAGAGGTGATCTTACTGAAATATCTAAGATTCTGAAGGGACTTAACAGGCTGGATGCTGAAAGCATGTTTCCCCTTGTGGGAGATTGAGGGTGTGATTCTTCACAAACGTTTCTAAGTGTGGTAGTGAGCAGGAACAGCCGCGAGTTTCCTGGTGCTCAGCCCAATGAGACCTTCACCACAATACGTTAATTGGTCTACTTAAGGAGGCCCCATGAGCTTCACGCTGCAAATGAAGGCTCGACAATCGATTTGCTGGGACCGCGCTCACCAGCCCCTCGCTAACAAGGTCGAGCAGAACTTAAACTGCTCTTGCACAGCCAACCACATTTGCAGCCATGGCACCCAGGTGACCAACCCCATAATTCGAGGATGCAGACCTGGGAGACTCTTCGAGGCAGTCAAGGCCAGGAGGCATTTCCTGTTCTCCTGCAGATCCCAGAGAGTGAGCCACAGGGTAGCCAGTGCTGCCTGGGATGAAGAGGCAATGGCCAGTGGTGCAGCGTGACCAGAAGGACAGGCCCTGTATGTTTGCCCCTGTATATATCTGACATTTAAAAAAATTAAGGAACTAAATTTGTGAAGCTGAGTTCTGCATTGTATTAAAACATTGCAGTTATCATGGGGGATTTTAATCTACATGTCGATTGGTTTAACCAGGTCGGTCAAGGCAACCGTGAGGAGGAGTTTATAGAATGTATCCGCGATAGTTTCCTAGAACAGTATGTAATGGAACCTACGAGGGAACAAGCGGTCCTAGATCTTGTCCTGTGTAATGAGACAGGATTGATTCATGATCTCATAGTTAGGGATCCTCTCGGAAGGAGCGATCACAATATGGTGGAATTTAAAATACAGATGGAGGGTGAGAAAGTAAAATCAAATACTAGTGTTTTGTGTTTAAACAAAGGAGATTACAAGGGGATGAGAGAAGAACTAGCTAAGGTAGACTGGGAGCTAAGACTTTATGGTGGAACAGTTGAGGAACAGTGGAGAACCTTCCAAGCGATTTTTCACAGTGCTCAGCAAAGGTTTATACCAACAAAAAGGAAGGACGGAAGAAAGAGGGAAAATCGACCGTGGATATCTAAGGAAATAAGGGAGAGTATCAAATTGAAGGAAAAAGCATATAAAGTGGCAAAGAGTGCTAGGAGATTAGAGGACTGGGAAATCTTTAGGGGGCAACAGAAAGCTACTAAAAACGCAATAAAGAAGAGTAAGATAGAGTATGAGAGTAAACTTGCTCAGAATATAAAAACAGACAGTAAAAGCTTTTACAAATATATAAGACAAAAAAGAGTGGCTAAGGTAAATATTGGTCCTTTAGAGGATGAGAAGGGAGTTTTAATAATGGGAAATGAGGAAATGGCTGAGGAACTGAACAGGTTTTTTGGGTCGGTCTTCACAGTGGAAGACACAAATAACATGCCAGCGACTGATAGAAATGAGGCTATGACAGGTGAGGACCTTGAGAGGATTGTTATCACTAAGGAGGGAGTGATGGGCAAGCTAATGGGGCTAAAGGTAGACAAGTCTCCTGGCCCTGATGGAATGCATCCCAGAGTGCTAAAAGAGATGGCTAGGGAAATTGCAGATGCACTAGTGATAATTTACCGAAATTCACTAGACTCTGGGGTGGTCCGGTGGATTGGAAATTAGCAAACGTGACACCACTGTTTAAAAAAGGAGGTAGGCAGAAAGCAGGAAATTATAGGCCAGTGAGTTTAACTTCGGTAATAGGGAAGATGCTGGAATCTATCATCAAGGAAGAAATTGCGAGGCATCTGGATAGAAATTGTCCCATTGGGCAGACGCAGCATGGGTTCGTTAAAGGCAGGTCATGCCTAACTAATTTAGTGGAATTTTTTGAGGACATTACCAGTGCAGTAGATAACGGGGAGCCGATGGATGTGGTATATCTGGATTTCCAGAAAGCCTTTGACAAGGTGCCACACAAAAGGTTGCTGCATAAGATAAAGATGCATGGCATTAAGGGTAAAGTAGTAGCATGGATAGAGGATTGGTTAATTAATAGAAAGCAAAGAGTTGGGATAAATGGGTGTTTCTCTGGTTGGCAATCAGTAGCTAGTGGTGTCCCTCAGGGATCCGTGTTGGGCCCACAATTGTTCACAATTTACATTGATGATTTGGAGTTGGGGACCAAGGGCAATGTGTCCAAGTTTGCAGATGACACTAAGATGAGTGGTAAAGCGAAAAGTGCAGAGGATACTGGAAGTCTGCAGAGGGATTTGGATAGGTTAAGTGAATGGGCTCGGGTCTGGCAGATGGAATACAATGTTGACAAATGTGAGGTTATCCATTTTGGTAGGAATAACAGCAAACGGGATTATTATTTAAACGATAAAATATTAAAGCATGTCGCTGTTCAGAGAGACTTGGGTGTGCTAGTGCATGAGTCACAGAAGGTTGGTTTACAAGTGCAACAGGTGATTAAGAAGGCAAATGGAATGTTGTCCTTCATTGCTAGAGGGATGGAGTTTAAGACTAGGGAGGTTATGTTGCAATTGTATAAGGTGTTAGAGCGGCCACACCTGGAGTATTGTGTTCAGTTTTGGTCTCCTTACTTGAGAAAGGACGTACTGGCACTGGAGGGTGTGCAGAGGAGATTCACTAGGTTAATCCCAGAGCTGAAGGGGTTGGATTATGAGGAGAGGTTGAGTAGACTGGGACTGTACTCGTTGGAATTTAGAAGGATGAGGGGGGATCTTATAGAAACATTTAAAATTATGAAGGGAATAGATAGGATAGATGCGGGCAGGTTGTTTCCACTGGCGGGTGACAGCAGAACTAGGGGGCATAGCCTCAAAATAAGGGGAAGTAGATTTAGGACTGAGTTTAGGAGGAACTTCTTCACCCAAAGGGTTGTGAATCTATGGAATTCCTTGCCCAGTGAAGCAGTTGAGGCTCCTTCATTACATGTTTTTAAGGTAAAGATAGATAGTTTTTTGAAGAATAAAGGGATTAAGGGTTATGGTGTTCGGGCTGGAAAGTGGAGCTGAGTCCACAAAAGATCAGCCATGATCTAATTGAATGGCGGAGCAGGCTCGAGGGGCCAGGTGGCCTACTCCTGCTCCTAGTTCTTATGTTCTTATGTTCTTATAAGAATAACTGTACTCAACAGCATCAGAAATAATCGTGTTTTTGGTATGAATGCTCTAGAGATGATTTTGTTGGCTGCCTTAAACAGGCGTTAATGAAACCAGTGGACAAAAAATAGACAACCAGGCAAGTAAACATTAGACAGGTTAGGATGTGTGACGCGAATAAGCATTCTTTTTCAATTTCACATGTACAGTATCAGGAATAAATTGAATGATTGCAGGTGCAAATTCAACTTCCTGTAAACGGTGGTGGAATTTTGGGGAGTCTTGTTCTGTTAATAACAATGACTAATAGATCAATTGTTAATTTTAAAACTGAGATTGATAGATTTTTGATAACCAAAGATATTAAGGGGTATGGGGTAAAGGCGAGTTTATTGAGTTATCACTGCTTAGCCATAATCTCATTGAATAGTGGAAGAAGTTCTCAGGCTAAGTGGCCTACCCGCTCCTATGTTAGGCTTCTTTAATATGCTGACAAGTAGCATATGGGTTGTTTTAGGACCCTAAGCCCAAACTTATTTATTATGTGTTCAGGATCACTCAATGTACATGCAATCTAAAATATGTAAGGGTTTACTGGAAGCAACCATCAAATAAAATCAAAATCACTTTTTAGTACTCAACTTGAAATTAGAGCTAGGACAGGCAGTAAATCTGTGATCTGTTGTTGCTGCATGGTTCTTCCTGAAGACTTTGCACCCCATACTTAGCTGAGATGATTTTGCTTTCTCCCACCCCATCCACACCCGCTTCCATGGCCAACACCCATGGCTTGTGAATACTATCCTGATGAGCCTGGCAGAACCATTTCCGCTGGTGATTCCTTTACAGGCTTTAATACACATGTTATTCCTGTTCATTTTGATGAGTGCGTGGGCTTTTGCCAAGACCATTTCCATTAATGGCATTTAGACTAAGATCCTGCCAGATGAATCTTACATCTTTTATAACCATGCAATAAAGGCAAGCTAATTGACATCGCAATTTTAAAAGGACGGAAGGAAGCAATTTGAAAGGTGTTTTTGTTTCAAAAATTATTTGTCTATTTGTGTCCAAAAAGAAAATCATATTAGAATGTAAGCTGACTCTGTTGATCAAGATCAGGCAGAGACGGTTGGCATTTCTTGAGCACGTATTAAGAAATCATGAGTTAGAAAGTCTGATGCTGATGTGAAAGATCAATGGTAAAAGAGATTGAGGTAGTCGAAGAAGAATCTTTTAAAATTATACGAATGTACCACCAACAAAGATGCTTCACACCTCGAGAGCAAGACTGACCTGGAAGCTTGTGATTGCCAATGCCCTCTTAGGGCGTGGTACCTGAAAAGAGACTTGGCACTTGTCGGACAATACTTGTAGTTTTAATGTTCATTTTCTTATTTTTCATCAAATGTTTGTGAACTCATGTTTGCAATCTAAAGCAAAGAAATGGTTAAACTAATGGTCTAATGTACAGTATACTTTTCCTGTGTTTTGTGGATTAGACCATGGAAGCAATATTTGCAATTATGGAAAAGCAGTAGAAACATTATTATCAATATCACAGAAAAGGTGATTCTACTGAAAATTATTCCAGGACTTTAAAAAGATGGGAGATGTGAACTGTCACCCATAACACCAACATTCATTTCACCACAGCACCGACCTAAAAGCACACCTAGTGAAGTACCCATTGAGAAGTCACTCTTAACCTTCAGATTGGTTTCTTTAACAGCACCCAATTGCAGATGTTCATACTACCAAGTGACACTAGATGAAAGAGGACATGTCAGAGAGTTACTAGAGACAGATTTGCTCCATCATACATGATTTTAGTAACTATCTGAAGGCTCCGGGAATCTAGAGGATGATAACCATGAGCAAATGTCTCTGCAGTCCAAACCATCATGGAGCCAATTTCAGATCTATTTAATTAGTTGTAAGAACATATGAAACTAATTTGGTTAGCACAGCTGCCTCACAGCACCAGGAACCTGGCTTTGATTCCAGCCTTGGGTCATTATCTGCCTGGGTTACCTCTGAGCGCTCCGAGTTTCCTCCCACAGACTAAAGTGTCCAGGGATTTGAAGGTTAAGTTATGGGGTTACGGAGATGGGGAGGAACAGGCATAGGTAGAATGCTCCTTCAAAGGGTCAACGTAGACTCGATGGGCTGAATTGCCTCCTTCTACACTGTAGAGATTCTATGGTTCTATTGTATAAAAACAGGTATTGTCGGTAGTAGGCAAAGATATTCAACGATGGGTAGCACAGTGGTTAGCAATGTTGCTTCACGGTGCCAGTGTCCCAGGTTCGATTCCCAGCTTGGATCACTGTCTATGCGAGTCTGCACGTTCCCCCTGTGTCTGCATGGGTTTCCTCCGAGTGTTCTGGTTTCCTCTCACAGTCCCAAAAGACATGGGGCTGGATTCTCTGAGACATTACGCCAAAATTGCGAAACCCGATCAGCTGGAGAATCGGCTCAGACGCTGAAATCGGGTTTGACGCCGGTTTCGTTCCGACTTTGGATTTTCCAGACCCCCCCAACCTGACAAATTGCAGTCCCCGCGCGTGGCCCTGAGCATCTCCTTCTCTGCCCCGACGACCGATTCTCCGGGGCGTCTGCGATTTAACGGGCCGGATTGGTCGATTTCCCGACGGCGTGGTTCGAACCACATATAGAAAATCGTGATACCGGCCTGTTGGCTGAGGCGGCTGCGAGAGGAGGTAGGAGATGGTATGTGGGGGACTGCGGGCTCCCGTAACGGACACTGGCCGTGCTTTGTGTGGGGGGGGGACAGGCCGAGAGATTGGGGAGCCTGTGACGTGACACAGCGGTGCCCACGCAACGAGCACCATTACGGCAGCCACTAACCCAGGTGCTGGGTGAACGCAGGGTTAACGGCCGTATGGGTGGGTGCTACCCCCCTCCCTGGCCACCCCATTCAACAGGCGACAACCACTGGAGGACCACCCAGGGCCACACTGGCAGTCCCCAGTGAGGGCAGTGCCATGAAACAGTGGCCCTGGCAGCAAGGACGGGCGGCAGGAACATGGGCATTGACGGGGCGGGGGTGGGGGGCATGCGTGGCTGGGGTGCGCAGTGCCAACCGGGGCCACTGTGCAGCCCATGGTACCTGGTTGTGCACGGGTCTATGTGCCATGATGACATGTTTTCCCCTCGCCCCCTGCAGATTATCATGTTTGGTCATCAACCAGCGATGTTGGCTGCCGCGATGTTGGTTGCCTGCATGAGCCCTGTGGCAGCGGCGCAGAGAGGAGGTGGAGGCTGCAGTAGAGGAGCGGGCCGCAGAGGGATAGGTGGCATCCGCTCAGGCTGGAAAGCCACCCGCCCAACAGGCCTCGGAGGAGGTGGAGGAACGGGACGAGGAGGAACAAGACGAGGAGGCGGAGATGGTGGTGGTGCCAAGGAGGCACCAAAAGAGGCCCCGAGTCTATTGGCGCCACATATCCTTTGAGAAACTCCCAGACGGAGCACGCAGGATGAGACTGCGGATGAGCCAGGAGACTGTCAGACATATTTGCCACAAGATGGCACCCTGCCCCACGTGGGAGTGGGGAGGACACCCACTACCGGTGGCCTCAAGGTGAGGGTCGCCCTCAACTTTAATGCCACGGGGTCGTTCTAGTCGCCGAATGTGGACCTGTCCGGCATCACACAGGCATCGGCGCACAGGTGCATCCGAGCCGCCACTGACACCCTGTATGCCCTGGCGGACCACTACATCCAGTTCCCTGTGGACAGTGGCCACCATAATGCCCGGGAACCGGACTTCGCTGCCGTTGCTAGGATGCCCCAGGGTAATCGCTGGGGTGTGTGTTGCCCTATGGCCACTGGCGGATAACAGGCCACTGTTCACCAACCGTAAGGGGTAACACTCCACACCCAGGCAGTGTCCATGACTCCTTTATACTAGCATGTTCGAGGGATGCTTTCAGGTTATCTTTGAAGTAAGGGGTTTTAAGAGATCCAATGTTTATTTAAAAGGTTAATTTGAGTTCATGGAATAAACATTGTTTTGTTTTAAAAACCATGGGCGCGATTCTCCCAAAGGGAGACTATGTGCCGACGCCAGAGTGAAACCCGGAGTGTTTCACTCCGGTGTCGGAGGCCGCTCCTCGCCCCCTATTCTCCCCCTCCCCCCCCGTCAAAGCGGCGCGCCGAGAATGACGTGGCTGGTGGCGCCTAAGTGACGTCAGCCGCGCATGCGCAGGTTGGCCGGGTCTAACCCGCGCATGCACGGTTGCCGTATTTCCCTCCGCTGCCCCGCAAGACATGGCGGCTTGATCGTGCGGGGCGGTGGAGGGGAAAGAGTGCATCTCTTAGAGACGCCGGCCCGACGATCGATGTGCACCGATCGCGGGCCAGACATCTGACAAGCACGTCCGTGGTGCTCGATCCTCTCTCCGCCCCCCACAGGCCCCACACTTACCTGTCGCACGATGTTCACGCCGGCAGAGACCAGGTGTGGTTCCCGCCGGCGTGAACCGGTCGGGGTCGTCAGGCCGCTCGGCCCATCCGGGCCGGAGAATCGGCGGTCGCCGGGAAAAACGGCGATTCTCCGAGCGGGGTGTCGCAAAACTAGGGGGGGTGGTGGGAGAATCGCCAGGGCGGCGTGGTGTGATTCGTCCGGCCCTCCCGCGATTCTCCCCCCCGGCGTGGGGAGCGGAGAATCGCGGCCCATGTGTCCAGAATTGTAATACTACACCTGGGGAACAAGCCGTGTGCTTCAAAAGCAACAATCCATTAAAGGTGGGGGTTGGTTGAACTCCATGATACATTTTGGGGTTCTGAAAACCCCTCTCCCATAACAATTGGGGGCTCGAGGGGGATAAAAGTCTATCTATTGGATTGGCTTTTGTGAACTTAAATACAGTGAAGGATTGTTGCTTTTCCAGTGTGATATTTTAGTTTAAGTGGGGAGAGTGTTGTGAACAATGGCTCTTTCGGAGGTTCAGAAGTTTTTGGGGGTGGACACGGTAACACGTGATACCTTACTGACAGAGACTAAAAACAGACTGTTAGGTTTGGCAAAAGCATTGCAGTTAACACTGCCTAGCAAAATACGAAAAGATGAGGTACTTAACGGGGTATCTGTGCATCTACGTTTGCCTGTGATACATTCTGACTTATCAGATACGGCAAAGCTCCAGTTGCAGGTTAAGCAATTTGAACATGAAAAAGAATTAAAGCGGTTTGAATATGCAATGAAAGAAAATGAAAGAGATAGAGATAGAGGAGAGAGAAGAAAGAAACAAATAAAGAGATAGAGAGGAAAGGGAAAAAGCGAGAGAGTTTGAACTTTGGAAAATGGCTCTGAAACATGAAAATCAGTTAAAATTGGCAGACACAAAGGGACATGTACAGTTGGAGGAGGTGGATGAGGATAATGAGACAGAGCGTCATAGTTGAAGACGTGGTGGGGATCTATTTAAATATGTCCAAGCATTGCCAAGGTTTGACGAGAAGGAGGTAGAAGCCTTTTTCATTTTATTTGAGAAGATAGCTAAACAAATGCAATGGCCACAGGACATGTGAATATTACTGATTCATAAACAAAGCTGGTATGTAGGGCTAGTGAAGTGTTTGCATCACTACCGGAGGAGGTATCTGGAACGTATGAGGAGGTGAAGAAATCCATCTTAAGTGCATATGAGCTAGTGCCTGAAGCTTACAGCCAAAGGTTTAGAAATTCAAGGAAAGAATTTGGTCAAACATACATGGAGTTTGAAAGGCTCAAACAGAGTAATTTTGATAGGTGGATAAAGGCTTTGAAAATAGACCAAACGTATGAAGCTCTCAGAGAAATTATACTTTTGGAGGAGTTGTAAAATTCAATTCCTGATGTAGTGAGAACTCATGTGGAAGAAGAGGGTTAAAACTGCGAGATTAGCATCAAAAATGGCAGATGATTATGAATTAGTTCATAAATCAAAGATTGGTTTCCGACATCAGTTTCAGCCGGTGAGGGATAGAAACTGGGGACATGAGAAATACTCAAGTGGTAAAGGTAAAGGTGATCTGATGGGAGACAGTAAAGAGAGTGTACCTCAGATTAAAAAAGAAATCCAGGAGAGTGGAAAAGAAATGAAAAGTTTCAAATGTTTTCACTGTAATAAACTAGGCCATGTAAAGTCACAGAGTTGGTGGTTGAAGAAAAGCACTGGGAAGGCTGATGTGTTAAAATAAGACAGTGGGATTTGTTAGAGTGGTAAAGGAAAGCCCAAGGAAAGCGAAGGAGGTGTAAACGATTGTACAGCCTGGTCAAGAAGTAATTGTTAAGACGGTGCCAGATGTCTTTAAAGAATTTACTTGTGTGGGTAAAGTTTACTCGTATGTATCAGGAAGAGCAGGTAAAGAAGTCACAATTTTAAGAGATACAGGGGCTAGTCAATCTTTAGTGGTAAGAGGTGAGGAATTATGTAGTTTGGGAAGAATGTTGCCAGAAAAGGTGGTGATATGTGGAATTCAGGGAGAGAGGAGTAGTGTTCCATTATATAAGGTAAGGTTGGAAAGTCCAATGAAGAGTGGTGAAGTGGTATTAGGAGTAATAGATAAACTATCTTGTCCAGGAATACAGTTTATCTTGGGTAATGATACAGCTGGATCGCAGGTGTGAGTGATGCCTACTGTGGTGGATAAGCCAGTTGAAAATCAGACAACTGAAGGGTTGAAGTATGAATATCCTGGGATTTTTCCGGATTGTGTAGTAACATGGTCGCAAAGTCACAGGTTAAGACAAGAGGAGAAATCAAAGAGTGAAGATGAAGTTGAAGTGCAATTATCAGAAACAATTTTTGATCAGCTGGTTGAAAAAGAACAAGAACAGGTGGAGAATGAGGTGGATATTTTTAGCTCAGGAAAATTGGCGGAGTTACAACAGAAAGATGTAGAAATAAAACGGATATATCAGAAAGCATATGCAGAAGATGAATCTGAGAGTATACCAGAGTGTTGTTACCGTAAAAGTGATGTCTTGATGAGAAAATGGAGACCTTTACATATGCAGGCAGATGAAAAGTGGGCAGAGGTTCATCAAGTAGTATTGCCAGTCGGGTATAGAAAGGAGGTGTTGCGAGTTGCAAATGAGGTACCAGTGGGTGGTCATTTGGGAATAAGGAAAACTCAAGCTAAAATCCAGAAACATATTTATTGGCTTGGACTGTCTGTCCCCTGTATGTCTGTCCCCTGTATGCCTGTCCCGTGTGTCTGTCTCCTGTGTGTCTGTCCCTTGTATGTTTGTCTCCTCTGTGTCTGTCCTCTGTGCGTCTTCCCCTGTGTGTCTGTCCCCTGTGTGTTTTTCCCCTGTGTGTCTGTCCCCGTGTGTCTTTCCCCTGTGTGTCTGTCCCCTGTGTGTTTGTCCTCTATGTGTCTGCCCCCTGTGTGTCTGTCCCCTGTGTGTTTGTCTCCTTTGTGTCTGTCCCCTGTGTGTCTGTCCCCTGTGTGTCTGTCCCCTGTGTGTCTGTCCCCTGTGTGTCTGTCCCTGTGTGTTTGTCTCCTTTGTGTCTGTCCCCTGTGTGGCTGTCCCCTGTGTGTCTTTCCCCTGTGTGTCTGTCCCCTGTGTGTCTGTCCCCTTTGTGTCTGTCCCCTGTGTGTCTGTCCCCTGTGTGTCTGTCCCCTGTGTGTCTGTCTCCTGTGTGTCTGTCTCCTGTGTGACTATCTCCTGTGTCTGTCCCCTGTATGTCTATCCCCTGTGTGTCTGTCCCGTGTGTCTGTCCCCTGTATGTCTATCCCCTGTGTGTCTGTCCCGTGTGTCTGTCCCCTGTATGTCTATCCCCTGTGTGTCTTTCCCCTGTGTGTCTGTCCCCTGTATGTCTATCCCCTGTATGTCTATCCCCTGTGTGTCTGTCCCCTGTGTGTCTGTCCCCTGTGTGTCTGTCCCGTGTGTCTGTCTCCTGTGTGACTGTCCCTTGTGTGTTTGTCTCCTCTGTGTCTGTCCTCTGTGCGTCTTCCCCTGTGTGTCTGTCCCCTGTGTGACTGTCTCCTGTGTCTGTCCCCTGTATGTCTGTCCCCTGTGTGTCTGTCCCCTGTGTGTCTGTCTCCTGTGTGTCTGTCCATTGTGTGTTTGTCTCCTCTGTGTCTGTCCTCTGTGCGTCTTCCCCTGTGTGTCTGTCCCCTGTGTGTCTGTCCCCTGTGTGTCTTTCCCCTGTGTGTCTGTCCCCTGTGTGTCTTTCCCCTGTGTGTCTGTCCCCTGTCTGTCTGTCCCTGTGTGTTTGTCTCCTTTGTGTCTGTCCCCTGCGTGTCTGTCCCCTTTATGTCTATCCCCTGTGTGTCTGTCCTCTATGTGTCTGTCCCCTGTGTGTCTGTCCCTGTGTGTTTGTCTCCTTTGTGTCTGTCCCCTGTGTGTCTTTCGCCTGTGTGTCTGTCCCCTGTGTGTTTGTCCTCTGTGTGTCTGTCCCCTGTGTGTCTGTCCCCTGTGTGTCTGTCCCCTGTGTGTCTGTCCCCTGTGTGACTGTCTCCTGTGTCTGTCCCCTGTATGTCTGTCCCCTGTGTGTCTGTCTCCTGTGTGTCTGTCTCCTGTGTGTCTGTCTCCTGTGTGTCTGTCTCCTGTGTGACTATCTCCTGTGTCTGTCCCCTGTATGTCTATCCCCTGTGTGTGTGTCCCGTGTGTCTGTCCCCTGTATGTCTATCCCCTGTGTGTCTGTCCCCTGTGTGTCTGTCCCCTGTATGTCTATCCCCTGTGTGTCTGTCCCCTGTGTGTCTGTCCCCTGTGTGTCTGTCCCCTGTATGTCTATCCCCTGTGTGTCTGTCCCTGTGTGTCTGTCCCTGAGTGTTTGTCTCCTTTGTGTCTCTCCCCTGTGTGTCTTTCCCCTGTATGCCTGTCCCGTGTGCCTGTCTCCTGTGTGTCTGTCCCCTGTGTGTTTATCTCCTGTGTCTGTCCCCTGTATGTCTATCCCCTGTGTGTCTGTCCCCTGTGTGTCTGTCTCGGTGTGTTTGTCTCCTTTGTGTCTATCCCCTGTGTGTCTGTCCCCTGTGTGTCTGTCCCCTGTATGTCTATCCCCTGTGTGTCTGTCCCCTGTGTGTTTGTCTCCTTTGTGTCTATCCCCTGTGTGTCTGTCCCCTGTATGTCTATCCCCTGTGTATCTGTCCCCTGTGTGTCTGTCCCCTGTGTGTTTGTCTCCTGTGTCTGTCCCCTGTGTGTCTGTCCTCTATGTGTCTGTCTCGGTGTGTTTGTCTCCTTTGTGTCTATCCCCTGTGTGTCTGTCCCCTGTGTGTTTGTCTCCTGTGTCTGTCCCCTGTATGTCTATCCCCTGTGTGTCTGTCCCCTGTGTGTTTGTCTCCTGTGTCTGTCCCCTGTATGTCTATCCCCTGTGTGTCTGTCCCCTGTGTGTTTGTCTCCTGTGTCTGTCCCCTGTATGTGTATCCCTTGTGTGTCTGTCCCCTGTGTGTCTGTCCCTGAGTGTTTGTCTCCTTTATGTCTATCCCCTGTATGCCTGTCCCGTGTGTCTGTCTCCTGTGTGTATGTCCCCTGTGTGTATATCCCTGTGTGTTTGTCTCCTTTATGTCTATCCCCTGTGTGTCTGTCCCCTGTGTGTCTGTCCCTTGTGTGTTTGTCTCCTCTGTGTCTGTCCCCTGTGTGTATGTCCCTGTGTGTTTGTCTCCTTTATGTCTGTGGCGCTAACAATTATACTCAAAGCCGAGAGACTAGTACAATAGAGGCTTTATTGCTGTACGATGTTGTCCCTCCATCCGCAACTGTAGACTGAGGGTCTGAGCAGCTCTCATACATTTATACATAAGCTCCCTGTGGGCGGAGCTAGCCGGCAGGGGCTGACCGGAGGAACCTGTATTACAGGTACAGGCATACATCCCCCTACTGCAGTACACATAACTACAGTGGTTATCTCACCACATTCACCCCCTGTAAAAATGAGTCCGGCGGGGGTGACATGTAACTCTAATACAAAGGATGCTATTTACAAGAGGGTCCAACAAGGAAAATCAAGAGTCCATCCGGTTAGCAGGTTACAGGTTGAGCCGAATCGGTGGTCGGACGTTCCGCTGTGAGCGGCGTAGCTGTGGTGGTGACGTCGGCACAGGCGGTGATGGCCCCGATGGTGCAGGTGCTGGCGGTGTTGGTGCTGGCTGCTGGCGGGATGACTCCGAGAGCAAGCCGAAATCTTCCATGTCCTCCAGGGTGGGCAGGGGGATGAGGGATGGACCTGATGGGGACGAATAGGGGGGCGCTGGGGTTGGCGCAGGAAGGGGTGTGGGCATGGGATCGGCACCTGAGGGAGCCAGGTCCCGGAGCGAGACTGTGTCCTGGCGGCCGTCGGGGAACTCCACGTAGGCATACTGAGGGTTGGCGTGGAGAAGGTGTACTTTGTCCACCAGGGGTTCCGCCTTGTGGTGCCGTACATGCCTACGGAGAAGGACTGGGCCCGGAGTCGTGAGCCAAGTCGGGAGCGACACTCCGGATGTGGACTTCCTAGGGAAGGCAAAAACACGTTCATGGGGTGTACTGTTAGTTGCGGTGCACAGTAGCGACCGAATGGAATGGAGCGCGTCAGGGAGGACCTGCTGCCAGCGAGCGGCTGGGAGGTTCCTGGACCGTAGGGCCAGCTGGACGGCCCTCCATACCGTCCCGTTCTCCCTCTCTACCTGCCCGTTTCCCCGGGGGTTGTAGCTGGTCGTCCTGCTGGAGGCGATACCCCTGCTGAGCAGGAACTGACGCAGCTCATCGCTCATGAATGAGGATCCCCTGTCACTGTGGATATAGTCGGGGAAACCGAACAGGGCGAAAATGGAATCCAGGGCCTTGATGACGGTGGCAGACGTCATATCTGGGCATGGGATGGCAAAGGGGAACCTAGAAAATTCATCGACCACACTAAGGATGTAGGTGTTGCGGTCGGTAGAGGGAAGGGGCCCTTTGAAGTCCACGTTGAGGCGTTCAAAGGGGCGGGATGCTTTCACCAGGCGCGCGCGATCTGGCCGGTAGAAGTGCGGCTTGCACTCCGCACAGATCTGGCAGTCTCTGGTGACTGTCCGTACTTCCTCGACGGAGTAGGGCAGATTGCGGGCTTTGATCAGATGGTACAAGCGGGTGACCCCCGGATGGCAAAGGCTGTCGTGCAAGGCACGGAGCTGGTTCACTTGTGCACTGGCACATGTACCTCGGGAGAGGGCGTCTGGGGGCTCGTTGAGCTTGCCGGGGCGATACAAGATCTCGTAGTTAAAGGTGGAGAGCTCGATTCTCCACCGCAAGATTTTGTCATTCTTGATCTTGCCCCGCTCCGTGTTGTTGAACATGAAGGCTACCGACCGTTGGTCAGTGAGGAGAGTGAATCTCCTGCCGGCCAGGTAATGCCTCCAGTGCCGCACCGCTTCAACGATTGCCTGGGCTTCCTTTTCGACAGAGGAATGCCGAATTTCGGAGGCGTGGAGGGTGCGTGAAAAGAATGCCACGGGTCTGCCGGCCTGATTCAGCGTGGCGGCAAGGGCGACATCTGAAGCGTCGCTCTCTACTTGGAAAGGCAGAGTCTCGTCTACGGCGTGCATCCCCGCCCTGGCTATGTCAGATCGAATGCAGGCGAAGGCCTGTTGTGCCTCGGCCGAGAGGGGAAAATGTGTGGACTGGATAAGTGGCCGGGCCTTGTCTGCGTATTGCGGGACCCACTGGGCGTAATAAGAGAAAAACCCAAGGCAGCGTTTGAGGGCCTTGGGGCAGTGGGGAATTGGGAGCTCCATGAGGGGGCGCATGCGGTCGGGATCGGGCCCCAGTAGTCCGTTTTGGACTACGTAGCCAAGGATGGCTAAGCGGTCTGTGCGGAACACGCATTTCTCCTTGTTGTACATGAGATTAAGGAGAGATGCGGTGTGGAGGAATTTATAAAGGTTGGCATCATGGTCCTGCTGGTCATGGCCGCAGATGGTGACATTGTCGAGGTACGGGAAGGTGGCCTGCAATTCGTACCGGTCAACCATTCGGTCCATTTCTCGCTGAAAAACCGAGACCCCATTCGTGACGCCGAAGGGAACCCTCAGAAATTGGTACAGACGACCGTCCGCCTCAAAGGCAGTGTAGGGACGGTCCGATTTACGGATGGGGAGCTGGTGGTAGGCGGATTTCAGGTCAATAGTAGAGAAGACCCGGTACTGTGCAATCTGATTGACCATATCAGAAATGCGGGGGAGGGGGTACGCGTCGAGCTGCGTGTACCGGTTGATGGTCTGGCTGTAGTCCACGACCATCCTGTGCTTCTCCCCGGTCTTAACCACTACCACCTGGGCTCTCCAAGGGCTGTTGCTGGCCTCGATGATACCCTCCCGAAGCAGCCGCTGGACTTCGGACCTGATGAAGGCCTTGTCCTGGGTGCTGTACCGTCTGCTCCTGGTGGCGACGGGCTTGCAATCCACAGTCAGATTGGCAAAGAGGGAGGGGGGCTCGACCTTGAGGGTCGCGAGGCCGCAAACGGTGAGGGGAGGTAGGGGTCCACCGAATTTGAAGGTGAGGCTCTGGAGATTGCACTGGAAATCCAGGCCTAGTAGGAGTGAAGTGCAGAGGTCGGGGAGAATGTACAGACGGAAACGGTCGAATTCCACACCCTGTACAGTGAGTTTAACCAGGCAGAAACCCCGGATCGGGACAGAGTGGGAACCGGAGGCAAGGGAGATCTGCCGGTCGGCGGGATGGATCGCAAGGGAATAGCGCCTTACCGTGTCCGGGTGGACGAAGCTCTCGGTGCTCCCGGAGTCGATGAGGCAGGAGGTCACATGGCCGTTGACCAGCACCGATGTGGAAGAGGGTGCCAGGTTGCGAGGACGGGACTGGTCGAGCGTAACGGAGGCGAGCAGTGGTTGGTCGGCGGTTGAGTCAGATGAGTCCGATGAGGAGCGGTAGCGACCCGTGTCCCGTGATGGCGGCCCCTGGAGACGAGATGGCGGCATCCGCAGTACCTGTGGGTAAAATGGCGGCGTCCATGGAGCGCACGTTATGGGGTCGGAACAAAATGGCGGCGCCCATGGAACGCACATGGCTGTGGTGGATGAAGATGGCGGCGCCCATGGGGCGCACGTGGCGGGGGCGGCAAAAGATGGCGGCACCCACTGATTGCACGTGGGGTCGGGGGAAGCGGACGGCGGGGCCCATTGAGGGAGCGGCTGAGGCGTGGGGACCGGCGGCGCGATAGCGCCGACCGTCCGGGACTGACACACCGCTGCAAAGTGGCCGTTCTTTCCACAAGCTTTGCAGGTCGCTGTGCGGGCCGGGCAGCGTTGGCGAGGGTGCTTCTGTTGGCCGCAGAAGTAACAGTGGGGACCCCCAGGGGGTGCGGTGCGGCGGGCAGTGCAGGCATAGTGCGCGGGGGCGGCTGCTGGGGGGGCCGTTTGCGGGGTCCACGAGGGGTGGGACGGATGGGCCTGGGGAGCCGTTTGCGGGGTCCACGAGGGGTAGGACGGGTGGGCCGAGTGGCTAGCGGAGTAAGTGTGCGCACTACGGGAGGCGGCCGTCATGGAGAGCGCCAGGGCCTTTGCGGCCGCGAGGTCGGGGGCGACCCCTTCCAGCAGTCGTTGCCGGATGGGGTCCGATGCAATGCCTGTAACGAAGGCATCGCGCATGAGTAAATCCGAATGTTCCGCGGCTGTGAGGGCCCGGCAGTCGCAGTCTCGTACCAGAGGTATAAGGGCCCTCCAGAAGTCCTCAATCGACTCACCCGGCTGCTGGACGCGAGTAGAAAGTTGATGCCTCGCAAACAGGGTGTTCGTCGATGGTGCATAATTCTCCTTGAGCAGTTCCATAGCTGCGGTGTAGTCGGTCGCATCTCGAATGAGCGGAAAGACGCTGGAGCTAAGTCTGGAGTACAGGAGTTGCTTTTTCTGAGCCTCCGTCGAGGGAGGGTGTGCTGAAGAGATGTAGGCCTCGAAGACTGCGAGCCAGTGATCAAAGTCTTTTCTGGCGTGAGGCGAATGTGGATCCAGCTGCAGACGGTCAGGCTTGACTCTGATGTCCATGGTGACTGGGAAATCGTACAGCAATAAATTGTGGCGCTAACAATTATACTCAAAGCCGAGAGACTAGTACAATAGAGGCTTTATTGCTGTACGATGTTGTCCCTCCATCCGCAACTGTAGACTGAGGGTCTGAGCAGCTCTCATACATTTATACATAAGCTCCCTGTGGGCGGAGCTAGCCGGCAGGGGCTGACCGGAGGAACCTGTATTACAGGTACAGGCATACATCCCCCAACTGCAGTACACATAACTACAGTGGTTATCTCACCACAATGTCTATCCCCTGTGTGTCTGTCCCCTGTGTGTCTGTCCCTGTGTGTCTGTCCCCTGTGTGTCTGTCCTTGAGTGTTTGTCCCCTGTGTGTCTTTCCCCTGTGTGTCTGTCTCCTGTGTGCTTGTCATCAAATTTGTATTTGGCAGGTAGTTTTATAGGCTGGTGCCCTTCAAGTCACTAGTCCTCCTGATTTATCTGGGCTAGGGAAGAGCACAGATTATGATGTCTTGCCTGAACCAGAGGCTGGATTCTTCTGTTCGTAGCATGTCCTGGAGCGGGACTCAAACCTGGGACCATCAGTCTCTGAGGCAGAAGTGTTGCCAACTCCACTCAGGCCCCCCTGTAGCAGAAATGTTACAGTTCTTTTATGGGTGACATTCTTAATACGTGAGTGTGCTAAAGCTTTAAATTAATTTGCAGCTGTAATATGTCCAAAGGATAACATAATCACCAAACAAAGAGCTTGGCAGAGTCCAGCAGTGAATGTTTAAATGTATTGCATGGTGGAGAGATTAAAACAATGCAAAAATCTTATTGAATGTCTTGTCATATTACTCCATAGGATAACTCAACACAGTGAGAAGTTAGAAGTGGATCCAAGCAAGTGTTTATCTGTTGACTTGTCCAATATAGTGACAGAGAGGAAATCAGTTGCTCAAGGTCCCCTCAAATTTCATCAACAGAAGGAACCAGGAAAGATCAGTGATGACTTCCAAGATAATCCTGAGGTGCCACCATTGATGGATTAACATAGATATGAATCAGCATCATTTATCTGGACATCTGATATAGTGTAATTCTTCAACTCATTTAATTAATTTATAAACTTCAACTTAAATAAGAAAAACTGTATTGTGATTAAGCAGTATTGAACATAAAGGTATCCATCACTAGAACTATCTGGCTTTGTTGTTGTTTCTTATTAACTCAGGTGATCCTGTATACATTACAAAGGCGCAAATTGAGTTGAGACAAGAGATATAAATATATAAATATTGTTTTGTTAGTTGACTGTATTTCATAAGAATCATACGAAATCGGAGCAGTAGACTATTCGGCTGATTGAGCCTGCTTCACTATTCAAAAAGATCATGGCTGTTCTGACTGTGTCCTTAACTCCACTTTCCTGCCTGCTCTCCATAATTGTTGACTACCTTGCAGATCAAAAATCTGTGCAAGTCATCCTTAAATAGATTCAATGACCCAGCTTCCACTGCTTTTTGAGGAAGAGAATTCTAAATACTAATGACCTGCTGAGAGAAGGATTTGATTACAGAAGTAAAGATGTCTTTATCAATAGAACTTTGGTTAGCCTGCATCTAGAGTATCTGTACAATTTTGATTACCTTACCTGAGGAAGGATTTCCTTGCCATAGAGGGAGCACATCAGAGGTTCATCTGGAATGGAGGATCTGTCCTACGAGGAGAAATTGGGGAGGCCAAGCCTTTACTCTCTGGCGTTTAGAAGAATGAGAGGTGATCTCATTGAAACTTATAAAATTCTGAAGGAGCTAGAAAGTGTAGATGCAGAAAGGATGTTTCTCTGGCTGGGGTTGGAGAGGGGGGTAATTGTTGAGTGTTGAGAACAAGGGGACACAGTCTTAGAATAAGGGGCAAACTATTAAGGACTGCAAAGAGGAAGAATATCTTCACTCAGGAACTTTGGAATACCCTACCGCAGGGGGCTGTAGAAGCTCAGTTATTGTGATAAAAGTCTTCTTCATCTCTGTCTTAAATGGGAGATCTCCTATTTTTAAACTGCCTCCAGTTCTGGATTGCCCCACAAGTCAAAACATTTGATGGAATTCTCCATTTTGTTGCCAGATGATTTCAGCAGCGCCGTTCCTGCTGGCTGGAAGGGTGGGAACTTGTGCCCAATTCCGCACTTGGTGCCCAATTAATTATGCACGAGCGAGAATCTCTCAGAATCATGCAGCAGGATTCATCAGCATGCCATCAGCTGGTGCGTTTGAAGGACCTGGTACAGTGCAACTCATTCATACATATACTTTCCAACCCACTGATCATCAAGAGACTGTTCAAGACAGCATTCTCATTGATTGCAACAACTTCCCCACCACAGAGGTCAAGTTAACCGGTTTATATTTTCCTACTTTTTGCCTCTCTTCCTTTTTGAATAGGGACATCACATTAACATGTTTCCAATCCACCGGGACTCTTCCAGAATCCAGGAAATTCTGAAATATCATAACCAATGCATCCACTATCTCCGCTGCCATCTCCTTAATAACCTAGGTTGCAGGCCATCAGATCTCAGAGACATATCTGCCTTTAATCCCATCAGTTTATTCAATACCGTCTCCCTAGTAATGGTTATTGCATCAAGTTCCCCTGCATTAACTGCAGTTTTTGGAATTTTTTAATTATCCTCTGCCATGAAGACAGAGGCAAAATATTGGTTCAGTGCCTCCGCCTCTGGTGTTCCCCATTATTACCTCACCATTATTGCCCTTTAAAGGGCCAGTATTTACTTTAGCTGTTCTCTTCCTCTCTATACACTTATAGTTGCTTTTGGTATCAGTATTTACGTTTTCTGCCAGCTTCCTTTCATAGTTATTCTTAGCTCTTTTGATTTTATTTTTAGTTGTCTTTTGCTGAATCTATAAATTCTCCCAATCCTACAGCTTACGACTAGATTTTACAGCATGGTATGCCCTAGTTTTTGCCTTTATGACTTCCTTGATTAGCCACGGAACGTTTTTCTCTCTTTTACAATTCCACTTCCTCTCAGGAATAAACATTAATTGAGAGGTGTTTAATAGCTCCCTGAACATCTGCCATTGTTCCTCAACTGTCCTACCCTCAATTATCTGCGTCCAGTCCACGAAGGCCAACTCTTTCCTCAGGCCTGTATAATTACCTCTGCCAATACTAAAACTCTAGTATGACACTGTCTTCTTTTGCTGAATCTGAATTTGAAATTCTAACATGCTGTGATCACTTCTTCTAAAAGGATCTTTAACAACAAGACTATTTATCAACCCTTTGTTACATAATAGTAAATCTAAAATAGCCTGCTTCCTGGCTGGCTCCATAACATATTGCTCTAAGAAACAATCCCTCATACACTATGAAATCACCCTTGAGGCTACACTTACCAATTTGATTAGTCCAGTCAATATGCATATTAAAATCACCCATGATCACCACTGTGCCCTTCTCACAAGCCCTCTATGCCCTACGTTTGAAGTATTGCTCGTGGGCCTGTAAATTACTCCTACCAAGGAGTTTTTTTTCCCCTTGTTTTTATTTCCACCCAGATCAATTCAACATTTTGACCCTTAGTGCCAATATCATTTCTTAATAGTCTTGATGTCATCTCTAATCAGTCAAGCAACTCCACCACCTGTTCCATCCTTTCTATCCTTTCGGAATACTGAGTACCCTTGGACATGCAACTCCCAGTCCTGGTCAACCTGCAGCCATATTTCAGTAATCCCCATCAAATCATACCCATTTGTGCCGTCAGCTCATTGACCTCATTGACCTTATTCCGAATACAGCATGCATTTAGGTACAAGTTTTTAAAATATGACCTCAGTGAGTGGACTCCAAATTAACTTTGAAACTTCCCAGCATGAAAAAGATTTTCGTGGGATATGGGTTTGAGTGAGTGGTGACCATAGGGCAGGAACACAACCTTCCTTCGTCAATTTCCACAGAGGACAGATCTCGACAGGCCAGATGGTGTCCTCAGCTGCTCCCTCTGTGAAGCTATATATGTAGTTCTGTCTGAAAGTGCTCTCTGCCAGGTCAGTCCCCGCTTTGTGAGCATGTGTCAGGGTCACATGAGTGATTCCCTGTTGAGGTGAGATTTGATATTGTTTCAAAGTTGCCCTGCACACAGACTTTGTGAGGACATGGGTAAAATCACAATTCTACTAGGAGAACGGAGCACCGTGCACGTTCTCCTGCATGCATTTAGCACCAGGGCTCTGCATATTACCATAGTTTTGGACCTGGTTGGGCACCGGGGTACGCACCATGCTAACATGTTGGCCTTTCACTGTCTGCAGACAATGGATATTGGAATTCAACCAGCAATGGTGCTAGTAACCGCAGGATGCGCTGCGGCTGTATGAGGTGGAAGCTGCAGCAGCGGAGTGTACAGCAGCAGAGCCTGCTCCAGAGGAACAGGAGGCAGCTGCCCAGGATGGAAAGCCAGCTCCCAACAGGCCAAGGAGGAGGTACCAAGGAGGAGCCGCATGAGGCCTCATGTATTGGCAGCGCCTGTCATTCGATAACCTGCCGGGCCGGGCATGCCATCGAAGGATCCGGCTGAGCAGGGAGACAATGCGACAGATCTGCCAGATCATGGTGAGCCTGGCATCATAGGGGAAAGGGGAGGACACCTGCTCCCAGTGGTCGTCAAGGTGATGGTTTCCCTGAACATTTATGCTACGGGATCCTTCCAGGCACCGAGTAAGGACCTGTCTGGGATCTCACAGACCTCGGGTACAGGTGCATCCCTGCAGTCACTGAGGCCCTATATGCCCAGGCGGCTGAAAAGATCCATTTCAATTTGGATAGAGCCCACCAGGATGCCCGGGCAGCGGGATTTGCCCTCAGACCGACAGGATGCTTGTCCCTCTTGGGAGGTTGGTGTGGTGGTGAGGGTGGGGGTGAGGGTGAGAGTGGTGTGAGGGGGTGGTGAGGGTGAGATGGCGAGGTTGGCAGTGGTGTGAGAGCATGTGATGGGCGGATTGACACACGTGTCACGGGGAACCGCAACTCAGCAGGGTCTCATTTCTTTGCCCATGGCCGACCACCACTCTGGTGACTTGCCTTTACTCTGGGCCGCTGACCACGTCCAGGGCTCTGTGCTCTGCCATGGTGAGGGGCCGCAGGTCTAACGGCCTCCCTCCAGCTCTCTCCCACTCCCTCCAGTTATAAGTGGCATTCGCCCGGGGTGGGGTACTGAAGACGACAGTGTTAGACAGTCCAACGCATGCAGCGCAGTGGGTGGGTAGGTGGTGGCTTCAATGGCCAGGGCACCCGGCCATGGCGGCCGATATGGATGCAGGGAGGGCGTTCGCCAAGCTCCAGGTTGTGGGGGGAGAGGGGGGGTGCTTATGGGGCACTCACCACAACTTTCTGAAGGGTAACTAGGGATGGGCAACGAATGCTGGCCTAACCAGCAATGCCCACATCCCGTAAAAATTAATTTAAAAAAGTGCTCCCAACTCATTGCTGGAAAAAAATATTGATGTTAAATATAATTATCCAGTCTTCAGCTAAATTTGCAAATGACTTCCAACCTCACAGGGCTTTTTACATATACATTAAGGCACATTAAAATTTGATCTGATTATTTTAAAATATTGGTTTTATTAACTGACATTTCAAGTTCGTTAATTAACATTGGTGACCTGAGAGCATCAGTTTTGAATAGTGAGCCTGTTTATTTAGTTTTAATGGGTTTAATTTTTTTAATTGCCAATATTGCCAATATAACCTTGATTAGGTTAATAATAAATAAACTGTTGCCTTGGTGTTGTATGAGGGGATGATTTGTGACTTTATTGTATCCTACCAAAGAACTGGGCAAAATCTATTTTGTCATATATTGCAATAACAAAGTTGTTCTTTCTTTCCTGGAGCTTTTAAACATAACGGCAGGTTTTGCAACAGGAAAGGCACGCCTTATAATGTGACAGATAAAAAGTATGTTGGTGCTAATTAAATAAAACTTAATTATTGTAGCAAACACAAAACTCGTTATAATCTTAATGCGGAGACGGTTGGCTGGATTCTCCGTTGTTGAGACTAAAGGCGGGATTCTCCGACCCCCCACCGGGTCGGAGAATCCCTGGGGGGGGGGGGGGGGGGGGTGGCCTGGCATGCGATCGGGGCCCACCAATTTGCGGGTTGGCTTGTTCCGTGGGGGAATTCCTTTCTGTAGGGCTCCGCCATGGCCGGCGCGGAGAAGAGAGCCCTGCGCATGCGCCAAAATACGCTGGCCTGTCTGTGCATGCGCGAGATCACACCGGCCCTTCGGTGCATGCACAAACTCACACCGTCCCTTCGGCGCCGACTCGAGCGGCGGCAACCCCTCCGATGCCGGAGTGGTTGGCGCCGGTTCTCACGACAGCATGGGGACTTAGTGCCAGAAGGGACTAAGTGTTGATGCCGGGACAGGATTCATGGAGTTCTACGACAGCAAAACTGGTGCCGCCCCTGGACCGATTCAACAACTGTTAAGGGGCTAGCACCAGTGTCACGTAGAACGCAATCGATTCCTGTGAGAAACGATTCTTCGGGGCAGGACTTTTCGGATTCGCGATCTTCATTCAGGAGGCTGAAAAACTGCAGCCGCATATACACGCTTCCCTCCACACACACACCATCCCAGTCAATAAGACAGCAGCGAGGAGGCAAGACAGCACCCTCCTGGACACGATTTAGGAGAGGCGGGTTACCATGTGATGTGTTGGCGAGTGTAGACTTGAGAGATGAACAGACACTTCCAACACTGATGAAGGTTCAACTCAATTTTATTAACTGTTTCTAACTAACTAACACGTGATGGCTGTGGGTCTAAATGATGCTAACTTAAACTAGAGATCTAAGCCTTGTCCGAACCAGTTGATTCTCTCAGCACGTGTTGTAAGTCTGTGCTGGGCTGGATGAGTTCCTGTTACACTCAGAGGCAGCACCCAGAATGAACGGGAACCGTGGTGCCCTCTGCCTTTATAGTGTGTGTATTCTAACTGGTGATTGGCTGCGGTGTTTGTACATGTTGATTGGTCCCTGTGTGTGTCCATCAGCACGTGTCTGCACCATGATATACTGGTGTATATTATGACATCCCTCCTTTTATAAAAAAATGTTGATATAGGCATGTGATAATAAATAGTGTGGGTGTGTGGAGAATGTACCTAGCTACGTGTGAGGTGCAAATACATATGTACAAAACTACATACAGGGAACAAGACTATTTACAGAGGAAGATGCCTGGTGCAGATGACTACCATGAACTGGAATATCCAACAAATCTATTTACAAATCACTGGATAACGAATGCAACAATAAAGGATATAGGAAAAAAACACTTCAGAGAGTCCACATGTGTGCAGAGTTAATAAGTTCAGTCTCTGAGGTGGGCGCCGAACTCTGGTTGACCGCCTCAAAGGTGGGGCAATGGCTGCCGCCTCAGGAGCTGGGAGGGCTGCAGCACTGTCAGGGGCAGGCAGAGTGACCGGAAGCGCCACACAGTCCACGGCGGGATCAGTAGAAGAGCTGGTCGGAGGATCCCATAACAACCCTGGAACCAGGCGAAGAGCACACCTGTTGCGGCGCCAAATGGATCCATCCGGTAAGCGGACCAGGAAGGAACGGGGGGGCAACCTGCCTTAGAACAACAGCAGGCGCAGACCAGCCACCATCCGGGAGGTGGATGGGAACCTTGTCGCGTGGATGGATGTCGGGATGGTCAGCAGCCCGTGAGTCGTAGGAAGGTTTCTGCTGCAGTTGAGACATGTGCACGCGGTGGAGCACGGGGACATAATCGAGGTTGGGAGCGAGAATTGATGGCACCGTCGTTCTGAGGGTGCGGTTCATTAGCAGCTGAGCAGGCGACAGGCCAGTGGAGAGCGGGGCGGAGCGATAGGCCAGCAGAGCAAGATGGAAATCTGAGCCGGCATCGGCGGCCTTACTGAGCAGCCGCTTAACGATGTGGACCCCCTTTTCCGCCTTCCCATTGGATTGGGGGTATAGGGGACTGGACGTAACATGCTCGAAGTTGCAGTGTCGGGCGAAGCTGGCCCATTCCTGGCTCGCGAAACAGGGGCCATTGTCTGACATGACCGTCAGCGGAATACCATGTCGGGCAAATGTCTCCTTACAAGCCCTGATCACAGCCGAGGATGTGAGATCATGCAGCCTGATGACCTCCGGGTAACTGGAGAAGTAGTCGATGATGATGACGTAGTCCCTGCCCAATGCATGGAACAAGTCGATGCCCACTTTGGTCCAAGGCGATGTGACGAGCTCATGGGGCATCAGGGTCTCCCGTGGTTGGGTTGGGCTGAAAACGCTGGCAGGTAGAGCAGTTGATCACCACATTGGCGATGTCATCATTGATGCCCGGCCAGTAGACGGCTTCTCTGGCCTTGCGGCAGCACTTCTCGATTCCTAAATGGCCTTCATGGAGTTGCTCCAACACTAGCTGGCACATGCTTTGTGGGACGACGATGCGATCCAATTTCAGGACCACCCCGTCGACAACCGCCAGGTCATCGTGGACATTGTAAAATTGCGGGCATTGGCCCTTGAGCCACCCATCTGACATCAGGCACATCACCCGCTGCAGAAGTGGATCAGCCGCTGTCTCGCGGCGAATTTGCATCAGTCGTGCATCCGTAGCTGGCAAATGGGAGGCTGCAAACTGAACGTGAGCAGCTATTTGGCAAATGAAGCCGTCATGATCACACGGAGTTGTGATCGACCATGAGAGGGCATCGGCAACGGCAAGGTCCTTGCCAGGGGTATAGATCAATTGAAAGTCGTACCTGCGCAGCTTGAGTAGGAAACGCTGGAGGCAAGGCGTCATGTCATTCAAGTCCTTTTTGATAATATTTATATTCAACCGTGAACTGCAGAAGTCCATAGATGTAGCCATAGAACTTCACGACTCCAGTGAGAAGGCCGAGACACTCTTTCTCAATTTGCACATAGCGCTGCTCTGTGGGAGTCATCGCCCGCGACGCATACGCAATGGGGGCCCATGATGAGGCCTCGTCTCGTTGCAGGAGCATGGCACCAATCCCCGACTGACTGGCATCAGTAGAGATTTTGGTCTCTTTGGTCGGGTCGAAAAAGGCCAACACTGGGGCCGTGGAAAGCTTGGCCTTCAGCTCCTGCCATTCACGCTCGTGAGCGGGGAGCCATCGGAAATCTGTGGTTTTGCGAATCAGGTCTCTGAGGGCCGTGGTGTGTGAGGCAAGATTCGGGATGAACTTCCCGAGGAAATTCACCATACCCAGGAACCGGAGGACCGCTTTCTTGTCCTCGGGCGTCTTCATGGACGTAATTGCTGCAATCTTGTCCTCGTCCGGATGCACCCGCTGATGGGAGATGTCATCCCCCAGAAACTTGATACTTGACTGGCTGAAGGAGCATTTGGCCCTATTGAGGCAGAGGTCGTGTTCGTGGATGCGCCTGAAAACACGCTGAAGGCGGGCAATGTGTTCCTGCGGGGTGGTTGACCAGATAATAATGTCATCGACATATACCCGGACAGCGTCGATCGTCTCCATCATCTGCTCCATGATCCAGTGGAAACTTCGGATGCAGAGATGATGCCGAATGGCATCCGGTTGGAGCAGAACCTGCCAAAGGGTGTGTTGAATGTACACAGCTTCCTGCTTGACTCATCTAGTTGGATCTGCCAGAAACCCTTCGAGGCATCCAGTTTTGAGAATAGTTTGGCGTGGGCCATCTCGGACGTGAGCTCCTCACGTTTTGGAATCGGGTAGTGCTCCCGCATGATATTCTGATTCAGATCTTTAGGATCAATACAGATCCGCAGCTCGCCGGACAGCTTCTTGACTCAGACCATGGAGCTTACCCAGTCTGTGGGTTCCGTGACCCTAGAAATGACTCCTTGGTCCTGGAGGCCCTGGAGCTGTTGCTTGAGGCGGTCCCTGAGGGGCGCTGGAACTCTACGAGGTGCGTGAACGACAGGCGTTGGGCTTGAGTAAGATTTTATACATGTACGGGAGCGTGCCCATGCCTTCGAAAACATCATAGTATTGCCGGATGATGGAGTCGAGTTGCGCCCTGAAGTCTGTCAGAGGATGCAGACACATCGCTTGAAGAGAGACAGTGTACTCTCTGCACTAAGTGGAGCAGCTTGTATGCCTGCGCACCAAGCAAGGAGGCTTTTGATGCAGGAACAATCTCGAATGGGAGAATGACTGTGTGAGCACGATGTGTCACCTCAAGACGGCTGGAGCCACTGGCGGCGATGGCATTGCCATTGTAGTCTAGCAATTTACACGCAGATGGCAAAACAGCAGGCTGTACGCAGAGCTTGCGAAAATCAGATGACGCAATGAGATTGGCAGAAACGCCAGTGTCCAGGCGGAACCTGACAGGGGACTGGTTGACCGTAAGGGTGGCACACCACTCATCATCCTGGCTGCTGCTGTGGACGTGGACGGGTTCAGTGCCACGGTTGGGGGACATCCTGTTCGTAGTAACGATGCCGATTTGGAACGGGACTTGTGGGTCATTGCAGGCACAGTCGGAATCAAGGTCGAGAGTAGGTTCATTGATGGCAGGCTGGATAGCCCTGACGTCTCTGTGGGGCTGGGTGGACCTTCGAAAAACAGCAGGCAGGGAAGATCTGCACATTGCAGTGTAGTGGCCTCGTTTGCCACACTGCAGGCAGCGTCGGGACTTCGCGGGACATTGCCGCTTTAAGTGGGCGGAGCCACAGTTGCCGCACGTCGGAGCGTCGGGACGTTCGTCGCGCCACCGGGCATGCGCGGTCCCTGGCTTCGAGGTACAGCTGGAAGTGCTGTTTGAAAAGTTTCCAGTTCGAGCCCAGATCCCCTGCAATGCGGAGAGGCGGCGCCGGACGAACGGAGTCCATTCTGTAGGATGGCGCGAGACTGGTGGAAGGCAGATCACTGAAAGGTAGGTCTCAGAAGTGCTAGCATCCCTCAACTCCTGGTACTATGAAGTGTTGGCTAGTGTAGACTTGAGAGATGAACAGACACTTCCAACACTGATGATGGTTCAACTCAATTTTATTAACTACTTCTAACTAACTAACACACGATGACTGTGGGTCTAAATGATGCTAACTTAAACTAGAGACCTAAGCCTTGTCCGAACCAGTTGATTCTCTCAGCACGTGTTGTAAGTCTGTGCTGGGCTGGATGAGTTCCTGTTACACTCAGAGGCAGCACCCAGAATGAGCAGGAACCGTGGTGCCCTCTGCCTTTATAGTGTGTGTATTCTAACTGGTGATTGGCTGCGGTGTTTGTACATGTTGATTGGTCCCTGTGTGTGTCCATCAGTGTGTGTCTGCACCATGATATACTGGTGTGTATTATGACACCCTGCACCCGGCCCGGGAAGCAGGCTGCCAGCCGTCGCCATTTGCCATGCATGGGCGCAGGTGGCAGAGGTGGTGGGTGCGAACAGCAACACCGTCCAGACCAGCCAGCACTGCTGGAAAAAACTGCACAACTTCCTCAGGGAAGCCAGGGTGAGTAGACAGCAAAAGCACCTGGGCACTAACCCCGTCCCACACACCGGTAACCCTATCCCCTCACCCCCAACCCAGAGGGCGGCCAAACCCCTATCCTGCACCCAGAAAGAGATGGCGCAGTCGCTGGCTGATGTGGCACAGACCCAGAAGCTGGTGGCACAGTCGCAAAGTGATGTGGCGCAGTCCCTGACGGAGGTGATCCACTCCCTGTGCTGCATGGCTGCGAACATGCAGACGCTGGCCAATGGGGCATTAGGCCTCCAGGACTGGCAGTGCCAGATGCCGGGGAAGCCTCATGATATAGCTCTGCTCGTATCCCTGTCCCATGGAGTAGCCCGGGCATCATAGGGCACCCAGAGGGAGGGGGAGGAGATGGCGCCCCTGCCAGTGACTCCCGCAGCGGAGGTGCCGAGACACCACAGCACCTTTGATTCCCTGCCTCCTGTCCCTGGTGCACCTGGTGGGCAGTGGGCGGAACAAAGTGGCACCATGGCACCTGAGCAGCAGCCGGGCCCATCCTGGGCCAGTCACCCCAGAAGACACCTGCCAAGGGGGGCCCAGGTCGCAGGGTCGCAGGCCACCTCCACTGCTGATGTACCATCTGGGTACATTAGCATTAGGGCCTGTGAGGTCTCAAAGTTAGACACTAGTTAAGTTGGCACGAGTGCAGCGCACAGTTTAGTGAAAGGGGCTATGGCACAAATCTGCAAATATGTTGACACATTGAACACCTATGCACAATCTTATAACCTGCCTCGGTGTTCTATCGGAAGGGTGTGGGCTGGTCTGGGTTGGCAGAGGGAGGGTGGAGGGAATGGGTGGATATTGGGCTGGGATTGGCTCAGGAACTGCAGTACAGCCAGCGCTCACCTCTCCGGTGCTCCACTCCACCCCCCCCCCCCCCCCTCACTATCAAACCTCCGCCTCCCCAGGGATCCAATGGGACCATGTGACGGATGATCAGCTTGCATACAGGGATCACCCAGGTGGACAGTGGAAAGCGCTACAGTGGATTGGATTGGATTGGATTTGTTTATTGTCGCGTGTACCGAGGTACAATGAAAAGTATTTTTCTGCGAGCAGCTCAACAGATCATTAAGTACATGTGAAGAAAAGGGAATAAAAGAAAATACATAATAGGGCAACACAAGGTACACAATGTAACTACATAAACACCGGCATCGGATGAAGCATACAGGGGTGTAGTGATAATGAGGTCAGTCCATAAGAGAGTCATTTAGGAGTCTGGTGACGGCGGGAAGAAGCTGTTTTTGAGTCTGTTCGTGCGTGTTCTCAGACTTCTGTATCTCTTGCCTGAAGTTGGAAGAGTGAGTAAGCTGGGTGAGAGGGATCTTTGATTATGCTGCCTGCTTTCCCCAGGCAGCGGGAGTTGTAAAGTCAATGAATGGGAGGCAGGTTCGTGTGATGGACTGGGCGGTATTCACAACTCTCTGAAGTTCCTAGCGGTTCTGGGCCGAGTAGTTGCCATACCAGGCTGTGATGCAGCCCGATAGGATGCTTTCTATGGTGCATCTGTAAAAGTTGGTAAGGGTTAATGTGGACATGCTGAATTTCCTTAGTTTCCTGAGGAAGTGTAGGCGCTGTTGTGCTTTCTTGGTGGTAGCGTCGATGTGGATGGACCAGGACAGATTTTTGGAGAAGTGCATCCCTCGGCCCTGTTGATGCTGACAGGGGTGTGCGCAGTACTTTGCTTCTTTAGTTTTTCTGGCATTGAGGGAGAGATTGTTGTCGCTGCACCACTCCACTCAGTTCTCTATCTCCCTTGGGGAGCCAAGTCCTAGGTTTTGGAGCTTTGATATGAGCTTGGCTTGGATTATGGTGTTGAAGGCGGAGTTGTAGTCAATAAATAGGAGTCTGATGTAGAGTCCTTGTTGTCGAGATGCTCTAAGGATGAGTGTCGGGCCAGGGAAATGGCGTCTGCTGTGGACCGGTTGTGACGGTATGCGAATTGCAGTAGATCAAGGCGTTCTGGGAGCATGGAGGTGATGCGCTTCATGATCAACCTCTCGAAGCACTTCATTCCGACTGAAGTCAGGGCCACCGGACGGTAGTTATCGAGGCACATTGCCTGGTTGATCTTTGGCACCGGTATGACGGTGGTCTTCTTGAAGCAGGTGGGGACCTCGGAGTGGAGTAGGGACAGGTTAAAGATGTCCGCAAACACCTCTGCCAGCTGGTCCGCGCAGGCTCTGAGTGCAAGACCAGGGATCCCGCCCGGGCCCGTCGCCTTCCGAGGGTTCACTTTTAGCAAAGGCCGATCTGACTTCGGAAGCTGTGATGGTGGGTATGGGTGAGTTATGGGCTGTTGGGGCACTCGACAGCGAATTGTTGGTTTCCTGCTCGAACCGAGCATAGAATGCATTGAGTTAATCGGGGAAGGGTGCCCTGCTGCCGGAGATACTGCTCGGCTTCACTTTGTAGCCCGTTATGTTGTTTAGGCCTTGCCACAACCGCCGAGAGTCTGTCTGTGACTCTAGCTTGGTTTGATATTCGCTCTTGGCATCTCGGATGGCTTTGCGGAAGTCGTACCTGGATTTCTTGTATAGGACAGGGTCGTCTGCCTTGAATGCCTCAGATCTGTCCTTCAGTTGGGAGTCAATCTCGCGGTTGAGCCATGGTTTCCAGTTGGGGAACGTATGTACTGCTTTCTTTGGCACGCAGTCATCCACACATTTGCTGATGAAGTCTGTGACGGTGGTGGCATACTCATTTAAGTTGGTTGCTGAGTTCTTAAATAAGGACCAGTCCACTGTCTCTAAGCAGTCACGTAAGAGCTCTTCTGTTTCCTCGGACCAGCACTGCATGACCTTCGCTGGATTCTGCCGCTTGAGTTTCTGCTTGTATGCTGGGAGAAGGAGCGCCGTCATATGGTTTGATTTCCCAAAGTGCGGTCGGGGGATGGAACGGTAGGCACCCTTGATTTTTGAGTAGCAGTGGTCAAGAGTGTTGTCGCCCCTGGTGGGACAGGAGATGTGCTGGTGGGATTTTGGCAGTACACTCTTGAGGTTGGCCTTGTTGAAGTCTCCGGCCACGATGAACAAGGCCTCCGGGTGTTCTGTTTCGTAGTTGTTTATAACTGTGTACAGTTCGTCCAGCGCCTTCCTCACTTCTGCCTGGGGTGTGATGTAGACCGCTGCGATAATGGCTGAAGTGAACTCACGTGGAAGATAGTATGGGTGGCACTTCACGGTCTAGGTCCGGGGAGCAGTAGGTCGCCAGGGTCGCCAGATCCAAGCACCAGGAGGAGTTGATGAGGAGGCAAACCCCTCCACCCTTTGCTTTGCCTGATAACACAGTGCGGTCCGCCCGGTGAATTGAGAAGCCTTCAGGTTGTATGGCACAGTCCGGTGAGGTGGGGGTGAGCCATGCCTCTGTGAAACAGAGCACACAGCAGTCTCTTACTTCCCAAGTCTTGCATTAGGTTCATCCAGCTTGTTTTCAATCGCTTGGTGGTTTGCCAGGAGTATGCTGGGGAGAGGGGTCTTGAAACCGTGTTGCTTCAGTCTAACCTGCAGACGGCCGCGTAGGCGGCAGTCAGACATTGTCAAATGCTGCGGAGCACCAGACCTTATTGCAGAGTGGGTTGACATCATCCTTCAACCATGGACCAGACCCACTGTTGCTGCCAACCCAGGGCCCACACCCAGTAATGATGCAGGTTTTTATCACGGAGGGGTTTGCAGGCGAGGGGTTGGGGGAGGGAAAGTGAGGGGAAGTGGGATGCTGTGTCCATGTCACTGGCCAGTCCACCCCTCTTAGTTGTAGAATCTGGAGGCAACCAGATCGTCACGTGCACTTTGGCCCTGGCGCACACACTGTACAGCCTCCATTCCTTTCTGGCCTCATGTTCTGCCCATCCTCTCCCTGCCCTGTATCCTCCTCGGAGGATGAGGACTGGCATTAATCTACCTCCTCCAGCACATCGCCCCTCTGCTACGTGATATTATGAAAATTTAAAAAATGAAAATCGCTTATTGTCACAAGTAGGTTTCAAATGAAGTTACTGTGAAAAGCCCCTAGTGCCACATTCCGGCACCTGTTCGGGGAGGCTGGTACGGGGAGGCTGGTATGGAGGATGCTGCAGGCCATCACGATACAGACGGCCCTCCCAGCGCTATACTGGAAGGCCCATCCAGAGTGGTCCTTGCACCTGAAACACATCTTCAGGAGGCCGAAGCAACACTTGATCACACCCCTGGTCGTGGCATAGGTGTCGTAGCAGGTCTCTGTGGGCTCCATATAGGCATCATTAGCCATGTCCGCAGCGGATAACCTCTGTCGCCCAAGAGCCAACCCCCCATCCGGGGACGGGGAAGGATGCTTGAAGAGGCCAGGAACCGATGAATATGCCAGGATGAAGGCGTTGTGCACACTGCTCGGGTATCGGGCGGGGATGTGCATGATTCGCAGCTGATGGTCACATATTAGTTGCTCTTTTTCGAATGGAACCCCTTTTAGTTTGTGTAGAGCGGCCTGCCATCTGCAGGTGCTCGTAGAAGGACATGCATCCCGTCGATCACCCCTTGATCTGGGGCATCTCGACGATGGTGGCGAAATCTGCTGCCCGGGCATCCTGGTGGACTCGGTCTACATTGAAATGGGTGTATTGTGGCGACTGGGCATACAAGGCCTCTGTGACGGTGGGGACAGGCATAATACGGCCAGGCACTCTGCAGAACCAGGGGCCAAGTGGGTGGTCAGTGGGGTGCGCAGGCCGTGCAAATGTCCATGCCTGGACTCCGGCCCAGTCCCACAGGGGGTCACCTCAGTCCCAGGCTCATCCCACATCACTATCCCTCCCCCCCTCTCGGCATTTTGCAATTTCAGCGTCTGCCGATGGAGAATCCTGCCCAGGGTTTGTTGGGGGAAATGGAAGAATGTGGAAAAGTATTAAGCATTGGGAAATGCCAAAAGATCAACTTTGTCTCCAGTAATTTGCTGCATGTTCTTTAGGAGTTAGGTCGTGGATCAGCCGTAATCTCATCGAATGGCAGAATAGGATTGATGGGCTAAAAACCTTTGTTCCTATGAGGGGCGATGGGATTAATTTAGGTACAAACTGTAAACTGGAACTGGGATCGCAGGGGAGGATTAACTGGTGCCGATTCATTGCATTGCAGGCAGAACAGTGAATTCCTGCTGCTGGTTGACATTATCACTGAAGTCAACCAGCACTGCACATATCCGCACAGAGCCCAGTACTCTGATTGTCCAGTGTCACTTAAAGTAGATTTTAAAGGGGAGCATAATTATGGCTGGAATAGGAGTTGAGAGCCCTCATGCACCAAAGATTTTAGATACTGCACTGAAGGATTGGTTGAATATTTGGAAAGGATATGAGATGTCTGTAATTTACATTGGGTCAGGAGGCCCTCTAGACATGTGCTCGTGAGGCAGTGAGAACAAGTAGCAATGGAGGTCAATACAGGACTGTTGCTCCTGCAACCTGGATGCTGTGTTCAATGATCTGACATAAATCGTCAAGGTAAGTTCATGGAGCAGCGCGGTAGCATTGTGGATAGCGCAATCGCTTCACAGCTCCAGGGTCCCAGGTTCGATTCCCGACTTGGGTCACTGTCTGTGTGGAGTCTGCACATCCTCCCCGTGTGTGCGTGGGTTTCCTCCGGGTACTCCGGTTTCCTCCCACAGTCCAAAGATGTGCAGGTTAGATGGATTGGCCATGCGAAATTGCCCTTAGTGTCCAAAATTGCCCTTAGTGTTGGGTGGGGTTACTGGGTTATGGGGATAGGGTGGAGGTGTTGACCGCGGTTAGGGTGCTCTTTCCAAGAGCCGGTGCAGACTCGATGGGCCGAGTGGCCTCCTTCTGCACTGTAAATTCTATGAAATTTCAAATGTCCCATCCAAACAACTGCACCACCAGTGAATCCACCAGAAATCTCGATCAAGTCTCTACAATTCTTTGTCCTCATGCGGTCGCACCAATGCAAGCCTAACACTCACAGTTCGCACACATAGCTGATCAACCATAACGATCTAAATGTATTGCATAACAGTTACTGACAACTTACCTCTTTCTTGCAGGTGAAGGTGTTGCACAACAGGAAGTAGCAACAATGACCTAGGGGAAGGCAAGTGCATCTGTCCATGGAGGATACAGAGTTGGCCATCATGGGCAGGGGCATCAAAGGCCATGCTGCCAAGTGTATAAGTGGACACTGCTTACTTGATCCTTTCCATCAAAACAACCCAATCCTTTTTTCATTTCAAATACCCAAGAACTATAACTTGCCCAGTGTTATGGACAGGAGGGGGTTTAGTTTAAAGAGTCCTGATATTTCCTGGCATCCCCCATCCATAAACCAAAAGACTCTTTGATTTGAGTCCCCACTCGTTCTAAGCAGTGGTGGGTTTCCCAACCCTTCGGTTTTGTCGTGATCCAGTTTTCCATTAATAGCGCCACAGCATGAAGTCAGAGAGTTAATGCCACAGTGGGAGTACTGTGTGTGAATTTGGTCACCACATTAGAGGAAGTATGTGATTGCACTGGAGGGGGTGCAGAGGTAATTCACCAGGATGTTGTCAGGGATGGAATAGGAGTTTAAGTCATGAAGAAAGGTTGGATAGGCTTGGGTTGTTTTCGCTGGAGCAGAGAAGACTGAGAGGTGACCTGATCGAGGTGTACAGGTTTATGAGGGGAATGGACAAGGTGGATACGAGCAGTTGTTCCCCTTAGTTGAAGGGTCAGTTACAAGGAAACACAATTTCAAGGTGAGGGGTGGGAAGTTTAGGGGGGATTTGAGGAAAAACATTTTTACCCAGAGAGTGGTTGATATACTTTCAATTCACCAAGAGGCAGAGAGAGCGAGTGAACATTAGGTTTTATTAATCATGAACTTGCCTAGCCAGAGTCGGTTGTACAGATGAATGCCGCCCACAGGCGGCTGGTCTACATATGGCCCTGGTGACGGCGGAGCCAGAGGTGGAGCCCACTGGGGTTACAGTACAGTACCTGGAAGCAGCTCGTATCATCACTTCCAGGTTATAAGTTACAGTATCATACATGCATTAGGTGAATACATTCACCACAGTGGTGATGGTCTGGAATGCACTGCCTGGGAGGATGGTAGAAGCGGGATGCCTCACATCCTTTAAAAAGTACCTGGATGAGCATTTGCCATGTCATAACATTCAAGGCTGTGGGCGAAGTGCTGGCACGTGGGCGAAGCTAGGCAGGTCAGGTGTCTTTTGTGCGTCAGTGTAGACTCGATGGGCCGAAGGGCCTCTTCTGCACTGTATTATTCTGTAATTCTGTGGTTAGTTTATTTGCATACAGTCAAACATGAGAGGAGGGTAACAATGTTGCCCCATTTTCACTATTATAGTTAAGAGGAATAGAGAATTGAAAGATTTACAGCACAGAGAACACAGAGGAAAGAAATACTGTTTCAAACATGTCCAAAGTCCAGAATCAAAGTGCAATGGTGTATTCCTTCATAGAAGTTGGTAGCTGAACTGATGCTGGATAATTCATTGTCTTCCACAATGATATAGGCACGAGGTGTGAATCAGCCTTGTAGGCAATGGTACAACAGCTCTAGTAGAAGGGGCCAAGCATTCAAACCTATACAGAGCCTCTGTCCTGCGTTGCTGCTTGGCAGATGGGAAAACAACACTCTGAGGTTTGAAGTATGGCAAGACAATATAATTGGTTCTCCCAGCTAGACACACATAACTTCCATCTCTTCACACCACCTTTGACAAAGGACGCGTATTCTTCGTCTGTGTCTCCGAAGTTGGTGAATGTTCCAGCCATTGAGAATTGATGGAAGGGTTGCAGGGCTCTTTGTCTTAGCAAACTAGTGGACTCCAGTAAGGAATCTGGGTTCTGAAATACAGATGGCCTTTGTACATGGTCTCTGAAGCCCACCGGAAGGTTGTTAGGGTCTCTTCAGAGGTAACAAGGTGTCAATTTCTGATACTGCAAAATAGCTCGTTATGTTCAGAGTTGCAGACAGACATAGTTTTAGTCATTTCAAAAGGACATTGTCCAGTTTTTAAAATATTAGAAATTGGCGATGTGGATATATATTTTATAAAAATAGAGGACGAGGTCTTAGCTCCATTACACCAGTCAGTGGAAGAAGATAAAGAAATATGTGAAGATGAGTATCGACACATTCATTCAACCTTAGAGTCTTAAAGTCTTAGAGATGAGATGCTGAAGCTTCCACAGTACCTAACATAACACAAGTACGTTTACTGTATAAAATTAGTTTTGCAATTAGTTTATTTTGTTTTCCTTATTGTGTAATAGTTGCTAATGATGAGCAACACTTGCATCAAGATGTAGAGGTACATGGGAATATCATGCTCAATATTAATCCTAGCTCAGGTATGATTAAGTTAGTTGATTGTTGTTGAGGTTTATGAGCTGCCAAAGTGAGGATGGAAGACTGTTAAACTGAGATCAGTAGGCTGTCACTGAAATGGTATTGATGATTGTACCAGCTCTCGCTTCTCCTCTTGACCATTATCAACTAGCTAAGCAGAACGTATCTGCTGAGACTGGATGCTATCTCTTTGACAATGCAGAGCTGGACCCGTGATCATGAGCCAAAATATAAACAGATAAAGCTGGACATAGTCTACAAGTCAGGCAGCATCTGTGGAGAGATAACGAGAGTTAGCATCTCAGGTCTGTTACCGTGGTGGCTCATGAAGCACTCCGGAGGCTTCCTGTAGGAACAAAGGGTTTATTAAAGAAAGGCAAAGGCTAGTATATGTACAGGTATAGAACACAAGAGGATGCATCTTATCTCTTCAGCTCCGGGGTCTGCATTCGACAGGACCCCTGCTCCCAGGCCCCACGCTAGCCCGCTATAATCCGGGTTCGCGCATTCCCACGCAATTGGCCCTGAGCCAGTCACGTTGGCTGCCAGGCCCGCCCCCCCCTCCCCCTCCCCCTTAAAGGGGCTGCGCTACCACAGTGGTCCTTTGATCTGAACTCCCTGATTAGACATGAGGAAGGAAATATAAAGCAATTAAGGTGAATGAGGTAGAAGAGAAAAAAGGAAATCCTTCAAGAGAAAGCAGAACTTTAACTAGGTTGGCATTTCTGGATGAGAAGTGGCCGAAAATTATACATTCATTCGAATGGGAAATATTGCAGCTTCTGGAATACTGAAACAAAAATAAAAATTGCTGGAAATACCCAACCGATCAGGCTGTATCTATGGAGAAAAACACAGAATTAAGGTTTCAGATCTGTGACCTTTTATCAGAGCTGGTAATCATGAGCTTCGACAACCGAGCAGTGGTTTCCAGTTCCTCACATCCTGCTGTGCAAGGTTGGGGTCAGACACATAATGCAACTGTACGAGTGTAAATTATAAATTTGTGTAAATGGACTTGGAGATGAAAAGTAAATCACCCTGCCCTGGATATTGTAACTTCTGGGATTCAGTATTAAATTTACATGAAATTGTCTGTGTGGTGACAGACCCATTAAAATCTCTATTCAGACACCAAGCGGGTCGCAGATCTCTGGGTGAGAATCCCTGTTTAAAAGAATAGGATACAGGAAAAGCATGCTTTGACCTCATTTTTGCCAACCTGCCTGCTACAGATGCATCTGTCCATGAAGTATCAGTGGAGATGAAGTCCGTCTTCACATCGAGGACACTCTCCGCCATTGTGTGAGGCACGACCACCAGGCTAAATGGGATGGATCTAGAAACTCAACACTGGCAACCATGCGACCTTGTGGGCCATCAACAACAGCAGAATCATAATCAACCACAGTCTGTAACCTCATGGCCGAACATACCCATTATCATAAAGAAAGGGAATTATCCCTGGTTCAATGAAGAGTGCAGATAGATATAAGAACATAAGAACTAGAAGCAGGAGTAGGCCATCTGGCCCCTCGAGCCTGCTCCGCTATTCAATTAGATCATGGCTGATCTTTTGTGGACTCAGCTCCACTTTCCGGCCCGAACACCATAACCCTTAATCCCTTTATTCTTCAAAAAACTATCTATCTTTACCTTAAAAACATGTAATGAAGGAGCCTCAACTGCTTCACTGGGCAAGGAATTCCATAGATTCACAACCCTTTGGGTGAAGAAGTTCCTCCTAAACTCAGTCCTAAATCTACTTCCCCTTATTTTGAGGCTATGTCCCCTAGTTCTGCTGTCACCCGCCAGTGGAAACAACCTGCCCGCATCTATCCTTTCTATTCCCTTCATAATTTTAAATGTTTCTATAAGATCCCCCCTCATCCTTCTAAATTCCAATGAGTACAGTCCCAGTCTACTCAACCTCTCATAATCCAACCCCTTCAGCTCTGGGATTAACCTAGTGAATCTCCTCATGCACACCCTCCAGCGCCAGTACGTCCTTTCTCAAGTAAGGAGACCAAAACTGAACACAATACTCCAGGTGTGGCCGCACTAACACCTTATACAATTGCAACATAACCTCCCTAGTCTTAAACTCCATCCCTCTAGCAATGAAGGACAAAATTCCATTTGCCTTCTTAATCACCTGTTGCACTTGTAAACCAACCTTCTGTGACTCATGCACTAGCACACCCAAGTCTCTCTGAACAGCGGCATGCTTTAATATTTTATCGTTTAAATAATAATCCCGTTTGCTGTTATTCCTACCAAAATGGATAACCTCACATTTGTCAACATTGTATTCCATCTGCCATGAGCAATCTGCCATATGTCAGGAGCAATACCAGATATATGTCAAAATGTGATGTTAACCTGGTGAAGCTACAATACAGGACTACCTGGACCCGTAAATGAGTATAAGCAACAACTGATAGAGCTAAATGATTACACAACCAATTCATCAGATCTAACCTCTGCAGTCCTGCCATATCCAGTCATAAACAGTGGTGGACACTTAATTCACTGGAGGAGGACGCTCCACAAATATCCCCGTCCTCAATGACGGAGGAGGCTAACACATCAGTGCAAAGGCTGAAGAATTTGCAAGAATCTTAAGCTAGAAATGCCAAGTGGATGATCCATCTTGGCCTCCCGTGGAGGTCCCCTACATCACAGATGCCTGTCTTCAGCTAATTCGATTCAGTCCAGGGAGGAAGCTTCAGATGCTAGGTAAGTCTGTGCCTCCGGAAACCACACTCAGCAAACAAAAATAGGGACAATTTCTGGCTTGGAATCTTGAATATGTTCCCCGGCATGAACAATAATCCACACTCCACGGCAGTGTACTAAAGATGGCCCTAATATACTGGGAACTACTCAAGTGTGTTGTGAGGGAACCCAAATTTTTAAACTTAAGTTGTATGTTTTTGGGCAGACCCGACCTCAAAACAGGAACTGAACTGGAAACAAAACTGAAAAAGTAGAAAGGTCAACATCGAAATGAAATTGGAATTCCCAGTTTTTAAGGAAATCAAAAACAAGCTGAGGTTGGGAAATTAAAACTAAACCTTTTGAAACATATGAAAGGACACAACTCCATCCAAGCTAGGCAGTAACAGTAGAATACGCTGGAGCAGAACAGAGAAATTGAAGAACAGAAGAAGGTTAGATCCCGAGGCTGAGAATAAGCAAAGTGAATAGGTTGCTCCATCTGTTACTGCAACTTGAAGATAATAGTGGTGGATCTTCCAGACTGAGTTGGGCAGGTTCTGCGTACATGTGCCATTAATGGTGAAGACTATGTCCGTGAAACTTGGGTTGGTTTCGAGTTACTGTTGCTGGGGATCAGACTAGTTTCCAGTAGGATTGGTGTAGAAATTCATGAGGAAAACAGTGTTGGAAGGATTTTGTGACTGAGTGGGATCATTCCAATCTGAGTGTGTTACTGAACCAATTTGTAAAACTTATCTTCGTTGAATCTGCGATTTATTGACAATTGATAGTTCATATCTAGCCACAATTTGTCTTTTAATTAATGTTTAGCTACTGCTAATTCTGGATGCTAGAATTTAGGATAGATTATACTTCGTGTTAGCTTTGTTGACGTTTATACAGTAAACATTCTTCTGTTTTAAATCGTGAAATCTTGTGGCTTCATTCCTTTAGTGAATAACTAGGATTTTGTATTTCTTCTATGCAAAAAAAAAACTACGGCCCTGTACTGAGATAGTAACAAAACCAACAATGCTCTCTCCAGGATACCAGATACATTCGACTGAAACACCAGTAGCAACTTCTGAATGGCTCATCTCTCTGTACCCATCATCTGATAGAGGTGCTGTCAACATCACCTGCAGTTATGCAACAACTTTGCGTGCCAGTATCTCAAGAGATCAAATCTAACTTTCTCCACATGACATTCTGGGGCACATTTCGAATAGCGAGAAGTTATTCATCCGAAGTGATGGGCTATTTTTAATCGCCGGGCCTTATCAATGGATTGTGCTGATTGGTCAGGTTTTTCTCTGGAATGTTCCTTCCTCTGTGAGACTGTTTTCAGTTTTAGTTTTGTTTTGAACTCAGAGCTGAAGGAAATTCTTTAGAGTTTCTCTCTCCCTGAAAGGGCAAACCTCCCTGAAACAACCGGTTGGAGACTCTGCTTTCTCCTCAGTAAAGGCTGCAGGACATTCCAGTGAGCCTGGAAACCAAATATCAGTAAAAGCCAGGCTGAGAACTGGGTTTGAGGGGAGACAAGGACATTCAGACAAGCCACCAGCTGGAAGCAGGGTCAGTAGTGGGTTTTTAAAAACCCTTTTAAAATTTTGCGTGTGTTTTCATCTCAGAAAGGCTGTTGGCCATTCTGGTGGAGTTGGAAACAAATACGAAATAAGAATTACACAAGCCTGAGGCTGTTCATTTGGAGTGAATGCCCAGGTTAATAAAAGTTAAAGCAACATCCCAGAGGGAATCCTACAGTGGATTTTGACTGAATACTACTGCCAGAAGATCCTCATTCACGATCCAATGGGTGCTTCCAATCATTCCGCATGCTGGGAAGACTTCAACATCCGAAGCCAGACACTCATCTCCCATTTCATATTAATTCACTTATTATTTTTATACCTTCCCCCCCCCCCCCCCCCCCCCCCCCCCCACCATGTGTGTGTGCCTTGTGTATGTTTAGGTGAAGGATGGGACAGTAAAAGGGGGGAGTAACAAATTAGGGAGTAACCACATGCTGTGGTGAGGACTGTCAACAGGCAGTGCAGTTGAAGGTGAGTAATGTACCTTCCAAGAAGTTGCAATGACCCGACAAGCAGTGGAAGCACTCTCTGAGAAAAGAAGTGCTTGAACTGCAGCCTTTCATCAGGCCATAGTTGGAGCTCTTAGTGTAACTGATTAATGTATGTCATATCTCTATTGTTGTTATAAATAAACAGTTGTGTTAAACTTACAAATCTGGTGCCTGTAAGTCATTGGAGTAGTCAAGGGCCAATGATCTCAGAAACATGATATGAATTATTGGCTGATTCACTTTTGTGGGACTCTGGGGTCTGTGGGGCTGGGATCGACCACGCACGAGCCCAGGGTGTCATAACAGCTGGTAGGAAGGGGGTGGCTGGGGGTCTAGAGAAATGAATTAATCTGCTGGGGCTACCTCTGGGCTCCCCCTAACCTTGAGGTGGTCCACATGTTTGGGTACGGCCCATTCTCTGGTCTTGACTGTATAGGAGATTGGCCCCGATTTCTCGACTATGATCACTGGTATCCACTGGGCGCCGACCCCAAAATTCCGGACGTAGACTACATGCCCAGCAATAGCTACCCTTCTCATAATGCTCCACTGAGAAGGATGACTTGTTCCAGGAGGCTGCATAAGTCGGCAGCGACCTGATGTGAAAACCGGAGTTTCCTGAGACACTGATGCTCAGATCTAAAGAGAGAGGTGACCATTCCTCTGCCTGTTTACTGTGTGAGGCCTTCCCTACTTCCAGCTGGATCTTGTTGTCTATATCCTCCTTCCTGTCTAAGGGTGAAGAGAAAGTAATTGTTTCTCCTCTTGTCCTTCATCAGAGATTCAAGGTGCAGTTACATAAGCTGCTCCCATGCTGTGGTGAGGACTGTCAACAGGCAGTGCAGTTGAAGGTGAGTGATGTACCTTCCAAGAAGTTGCAATGACCCGACAAGCAGTGGAAGCACTCTCTGAGAAAAGAAGTGCTTGAACTGCAGCCTTTCATCAGGCCATAGTTGGAGCTCTTAGTGTAACTGATTAATGCTTTCCCAGCTTGTCAGTTTCACTGAAGAAACATTTGCAGCAATGCACTTATTGCAGTGACTTTGGAAATTGTTGATAACTTGGAAAATAGGTGCCTTGGCTGTGGAATTAAGAGTTTAAAATGTTCTTAAATGACTTTTTAAGTATCTTAATTGGTTTCCTGGTTAATCCTTGCTCTCCTTCAATCCTGAGAACCCTGGAAGACAATGCGATGATATTGGGATTAATTCTCCCACTAGACTAGGCACCTGCACAGGAACTGAAAATTTCTTGGGCAGGTTGTGCGCAAATTAGCCCCTTTTAAGATAAGTGGCCATGCAAAAAAGAGCCATGCATTTAAACAAATGCTTACACACTCAATAAACAATTAAAGGGTAAGTTGGATAGGATCTTGACATGATGCCTTTTTAAGGGATTTAATTCTCTACACACATGCAAACGTGCTTTCCCTTGCCTGAGAAAAATTGCCCCAAAATGTTAAAGTCACAATCAAAGTACTATACAGATGTAACAGCCAGTGTCTGGGCTAATATTATAATATATTTGCACTTGGTTGCTGTGTGTTAGCCTTGATGGTATTCCAATAATTATGGCAATTATCATAATTCAACAATGTCCCCGTAGCCATAATTAATATTAATCATTGGTTTAATAGAATAAATTAAATCCACTAATACATCAACTAAAATATTTTCTTGTGGGTGAATCCTGACCTGCTGAACATTAGAAGACCAAAGACATAAGCTCTCCTTCAAACTCAGTACCCTTAACACCAATTTAAGACTCCTTCTGGCCACTGTCTGAAGTTGAACCAATTTACAGTCTTGGTGTCGCATGATATCTTGAATTGTGACTAAAATTGTATCCAATTCAAACTAAAAGTATTGCAAGGTGAGGCCTGTTTTATGAAACCTGATCTTGGCCTATACTCTGAGTATTACAGGAAATAGATAACATTCCAGCTTTAAAGTAGCGCTGGCAAAATAATATTAGGTTTATTGTGGCACTTTGGCAGAGGACAACTGCCAAGTAGCAGTTATACTGATTGCTAAATAGTAAAATATAATAAAGGAACAGCTGAGTAGCATTTGGATATATGTGTAATGAACAAATGCTTTAATTTCCTTCTGCAGTATTTATCACCTTCTGAACATATTGGTCAGATTTCAAAATCGAAGAACATTTGCAAATAACTCCAAAGCTAATTAAATATACTTGCATTGTTGATGCATTTAGTTTCCTGTATCAATTTTAACCTTGTCCATAAATGGGTAACACTTTGAGTGAATTTCAAGCCGCAATCGTGCCTGGCATGGGGGGGTCAGAGAATGGGGCGTTGGGCCAGCCGCCCGCGCGCAGTCGACGTGGCGCTGGTCGAGGCCCATTGAAATCGCCCATTGCGGCGATTCTCTGCGGTCTACCAGTTGAGTTCCTGCTGGCGTGGTTCTCGTATAGTTCCACCCGGCAGGAGCTCGGCGTCACAGCTGCAGTGACCGTCCTGGTAGAGGGCGGAGCGATCAGTCTCCGGGAGGGGGCCTCCATGACGGCCAGCCCCGCGATCGGGAGCACATGATCTGGGGGGGGCCTACCTTCTTCTGCGCGGCCCGCTGTGTGGGTCCACCATGTCACGCAGAGCTGGCACTGCAGGCCGCATGCACGGAGCCGAGGCCGGAACTGCAGGGCCCAGTATTGGCAGCAGGAGCTGTGTGGCGCATGCTAGGGCCCTGAAAGCCCCCTTAAAAGCGGAGAATCACCCTGGACATTTTAGGCGGGCATGAGGACATAGCCCCATTAATAGCCCCATTATTGGAGAATCCAGGCCCATATCTCCAAATTTTCAGACATCAAGTTGGGTGGGAGGGTGAGCCATGAGGAGGATGCAGAGATCCTTCCATGGAATTTGAACAAGTTGAGTGAGTGGGCAAGTGAATGGCAGATGCAATAAAATTTGGATTAATGCAAGGTCATCTTTGCTACTTTGGGAGCAAAAGCCGGAATCATGGAATTTACAGTGCAGAAAGAGGCCATTTAGCCCTTCGGGTCTGCACCGGCCCTTGGAAAGAGCGCCCTCCCTCCACACCTCCACCCTGTGCCCGTAACCCAGTAACCCCACCTAACCTTTTTTGAACACTAAGGACAATTTAGCATGACCAATCTACCTAACCTGCACATCTTTGGACTGTGAGAAGAAACCGGAGCACCTGGAGGAAACCCACGCAGGCACGGGGAAAACGTGCAGAATCCGAACAGACAGTGACCCAAGCCGGGAATCGAACCTGGGTCTCTGGAGCTGTGAAGCAACTGTGCTAACCACTGTGCTACCATGTAGAAGGCAGACTATTATCTGAATGGCCATAAATTAGGAGAGGGGAATGTGCAACGAGACCTCGGTGTCCGCGTACACCAGTCACTGAAGGTAAGCATGCAGGTGCAGCAGGTGCGATAGAAGGCTAATGGTATGGTGGCCATCATAGCGAGAGGATTCATGTAAAGGGTAGGGATGCCTTTCTGGAATTATACAGGGCCTTGGTGAGGTCACATCTGGAAAATTGTGTGCAGTTTTGGTCTACTTATCTGAGGAAGGATGCTCTAGCTGTCGAGGGAGTGCAGCGAAGGTTTACCAGACTGATTCCTGGGATGGCGGGACTGACGTACATGGAGTTATTGAATCAGTTAGGATTATATTTGCTGGAGTTTGGAAGAATGTGGGGGATCTCATAGAAACCTATAAAATTCTAACGGGACTGGACAGGATAGATGCAGGAAGGATGTTCCCATTGTGGATGTGTCCAGAACCAGGGGCATAGTCTGAGGATACAGGGCAGACCATTTAGGACAGAGATGAGGAATATTTCTTCACCAGAGAGTGATGAGCCTGTGGAATTCATTACCACAGGAACTGGGTGAGTCCAAAACATTGTATGGTTTCAAGAAGCAGTTAGATATAGCACTTAGGGTGAAGGGGATCAAAGGATATGAGTGAAAGCAGGATTAGGCTATTGAGCTGGATGATCAGCCATGATCATGATGAATGCCGGAGCAGGCTTGGAGGGCCGGTTGGCCTCCTCCTGCTCCTATTTTTGCCATGTTTCTAATTAAATTTCACTTGTTAATATTTCACATTACATTGTTCCACAAATTACCTTAAATCTTTGACTCCTCTACTGAGGTAAATAAATTACTCCAATTTAATCTACCTAGGCCACTCATAATTTTATACACCTCAACTATGTCACCCCATAGCCTTCTCTGTTACAAGGAAACCAAACAACACCTATCCAATCTTTCCCCACAGCTAAAACTTTCCAGTTCTGGCAACAGCTTCATAAATTTCCTCTGCATCATCTCCTGCAAAATCACATCACCAGAACTTCACACTGTTCTTAAGCTGTAGTCTAACTAATTGTATACAGTTCCAGCATAATCTCCCTGCTCTTATATTTTACGGGTGTGATTCAGTGACTCCGACACGCCCAACGAGTCGCCCAACGGGCGCAACAAACGGATTGCACGAGAGCCCCAAAAACGAGTGCCAAGTGCCGGGCCAATCGCAAGTCACCCAACTCACCCCGCCTGCCTCAAACCGGATGTCACCCTCACTGGGCGAGATCCTGATCAGCATATTTAAATTAGCCTAATGACTCATTTAAATACCTGGACACCAGATTCACCCAGTGACTGTGACTCAACGGCCACACCTGTGAGATGTTGCCAGGGCACCGTTTAGTACTGACACACACAAACATGGACCGGGCGTAATGGCACCTTGGGGTGAAGACCCCCATGTGGTTGGTGACAGGGCAGTGTGGTACCCTGGCACTCCCCAAGACACTTGGGCACTTTGGCACTGCCAGTAGTCAGGCCCAAGGGGGCCTTGCTGATAGGAGGTGGGCGAGGGGCTTTCCCTCTTTATTAGGAAAACATTTACCCAGGTCTCCTTATTTGCAAGAGTTTACTCCTTTGATGAATTTCAGCACCTTCAGTAGGGTCTGTTGAAAGGAACAGAGCTCTAAGATCTGGTAGGTGTCATCTGCAGAATTATACAGAATCTTGGCTTCTATTCATCTCTACCTGTGTATTAGCCAGCAAACAATATCATGAAACTCTCATGTCATTCCTTCTGGCTGAAAATTGCATGAAAATTCTATCGGCTACAGATAAAAATCTACCAAATAGTTTTGCCCCTTGTGCATTTCAAAATGCCTAGATGGCTCTCCTCCTGATCCTGCAAATTTACTAGTTGAGTTTCACAGCAAATACAATTCCAACAGCTGCCAGGGTCAAGTTCCTCTGGATTTTCAGGGCTCCATTTTAACATTGGTCTCAACAGATGTGATTTACCGACTAACCAGCGAGATTTTCTGGTACCGCTGTTGTCAGCGGGATTTCCCGTTGCCATTTTCCTCTTGGCAATGGCATCTTCCGATTAGGCAGGTCACAGCCTTCTGGACTTAACATTGAGTTCAACAACTTCAGACTGTGCACTCTGTCCTCCACCTTCACCCCATTTTTATTTCTATCAATTTATTTTCATTTCTTTCATTGATTCCCATTGGGCTAACTGTTCCCTGTTCCCAGCTGCTCTTTGACGCACTGCTCATCTTTGTTCTGCCATTCACACATTCTAATCTCTTTATGTGCCACTATCAGCACCCTGCTCAACCTTCATCACCTCCAATGGCATTCCTTGTGTCTCTCTGTCCACAGCATCTATGTCAATCACTTGCCCCCTATCCTAGCCCACCGCTCCACGCCCCCCGCCACAATATAACTCTGACCCTATTTCCAGTTCTCTCCAGCTTTAACAAAGAGTCATCCAGACTTGAAATGTTAGTTCCATTTCCTCTCCCAAGATGCTGTCAGACCTGCTGCAATTGTCCAGCATTTTCTGTTTTTGTTTCAGATTCCAGCATCTGCAGCAACTTGCTTTTATCTTCCCATTGACTGCACCCCTCATCGCTGGGAAACCCATGGACCTTCGGCGGGACCCTAATATCCCGCCGGTGTGAACAGCCGGTAAATTCTGTCCAACATATTTCCAGTTTAATCAGTTCACATTTTATAAAAGTCAATGGATAGGCAGGTTCTGCAGCGCATTTCCCATTGGCCAGAGTGGCACCTTGAACGTTCATCAATTATGCAGAGCTCTCCAAATCGCATGGCAGGTCTAGAACAGATTCATCTGACCTGACATTACCTTATGGGGTCAAAGGTCCAGGCACCATATTTAAATGTCACTCAAGCACATGAATTTCACTCTCTCCACCCCAGCTGTCTTTTAGGAGAGCTGTACAGATATCTGCACAGCAAGAAAAACACGTTGTCCTGAGGTTTAGCCTCAAACCTCTCAAGGCATACCTACGGGAGGTGTTCTACCTGAAGCCTGATTCCAGGAAGCACATCAGCCTTACCTCTGTAGCCTAGCGGATATTAGCAAGCTAGGTCAGCGCGGCTGACAGCCGACCACACAATGTCATCCAGTGCAGGAGGAGGATGAATAATCTCATTCCCTCCACCAGGGTAAGTCAACCTTCAGCTCACTCAAATCTCACGCTCTCACCCTGGCATCATCCAGTCTAAGGGTTACACTCTTCGGAATCGCTCACTATATTGGTGGGGGACGCACATCGGCATTGTCTGCCTCATGGGGCTGGTTTAGCACAGGGCTAAATCGCTGGCTTTTAAAGCAGACCAAGGCAGGCCAGCAGCACGGTACAATTCCTGTACCAGCCTCCCCGAACAGGCGCCGGAATGTGTCGACTAGGGGCTTTTCACAGTAACTTCATTTGAAGCCTACTTGTGACAATAAGCGATTTTCATTTCATTTCATGGATACTTTCACCACCACTGTCTTATCTATCGTGCTGCACACACTCCATCCTCGGCCCTTTTTAGGGAGGGCTCAGCACACACGGAAGGAATACATATTTCCCAATTTTTGCTCCATCCCTTCTCATCACATTTAATCATTTGCCTTCATGCCGTCCAAGCTTGCCCACAACAGAAGGGGAGATCCCAGACTGAGGAGGGATGGTCAAATCACAGAGCTCTCCAAATTTGAGGAGAAAGCCGCTGGACTTGCCAATGAGATCAGCAATTGCTCCTGTGGGTAAAAAGATTGACTTCTCCCAGCTTCCTAGAATGATGATACCTGCCTGAGTTCAAGTGTGAATCTCACATAAAGATGAGCCTTCCAGCAGAGGCTATCTGTCATATCCTGGTCACATTTGTGTATAGGGTCCCCAGTGGATCCTTGAGTTTATCACCTCATGACATTCACAGCGAGTGACATGCAATCTTGTATTCTGTCTGCTTATAAACTAAACCTCTCTTCTCTCTCTTGCAGGCACCATCAGGTCCAAATGGGGTCAACGTAAGCCTAGCCCCCAGCCCACCTCAGAAGAGGATGTTGAGGAGCCAATAAAAGAAAACTGTCACTGTATTCAGCCTCCACCAGCACAGAGACACCCACCTTGGTGGCTCATAGCTTTAGATTAGGTTCAGGGTAACTTTCTGGAGAAAATCTTGCTGACATGTCTCCACAGGAATCGCAGCAGTAACAACCCAGATCGCTGACACTCGGAGGGCTGCGGGAGATTAGGCACTCACGGAGTCTGAGTCCAATAATGAGTCTCTATGAGTGGCCACTTACACAATGCTGCAGTTGCAAAGACAGGCAATGGAACATCATGCAGTGATGTGAGAGTCACTCAACAGACTAGAATGAAGAATGAAGGAGTCTGCCCGCATTCTATCTGATTATATGATTCCGACATGATGGAAAAGGTGGTGACGGTTATATATTACTCTTTGAACCAGCCGTGTTGATGAAATAACCAATAACCTTCTTTGAAAGATTAACTAATTTAATGAGTAATATAAATAATATTATGTGAGTCCTTTGTACTTAATACTCAACTATTAAAAGAAATAAAATACAATCAAGATAACTAACTATACAATGTAATAATGAAATTACTTATAACTTCTCTCTCTCCAGCTAATATAAGTCTTGTCTGTTCACTCTCCTGAAGTACACTCTCTCAGAAAGAGCGGGAAAGTCGTACTTATACCATCTGATAGTGAGACATCTAGTGTTGAAATTACTATACTTCATTTACGTACATTGATTATGTATATTCATATACAGAGATCACTACAGTGATGGCCTTGGAGACCTTGGTCCAGGAGATGTTTTCCAGATTTGCACAGGGAACTGTACTCCATAACTGTCGGCATTGATGGGATCCTCCATCTTAGTGCTCTTTCTCCTCAAGCAGTCCGGGCGGGGCCTGCAGATTGCATGCACCTTACTCCACCTGCAACTTTTGTGACTCAGTGTGTTTCCCATGGTGGGCTTCTTCGATGCCATCATCGCACGGAAGCTGATCCTTATCTCCCTCTTCATGGTCTGGCTTTCTTGCTATGCATCATTCGAGAAGCTCTCAGCCTTCTCTATTTCTCCCTCTGGCAGGGGAGTTCTTACTTGGATGTGAAGGCACAACAGACCACAACAATGTGGGAGACCCTCTATGGGGAGTACTGTGGAGCTTCACCAAACATGAGAAGCGCAACTTTAGGATGCCAATGGTCTGCTTGATGCTGGATTGGGTAGAGCTATGCGCTTTATTGTACCTGTTCACCGTGTAGGCACTCTGAGGACGACACACAGGTGTCATAATCCATTGTATGAGCAGGTATACCCTTTGTCTCCAAACAGCTACCCCTATACTTGCTGAGGCCCTATGAATATGTGACGCACCTGGGAGTGACTCCGGATGTATGAGTCATTGGAATTCCCAGGGTGCCTTGCACAAGCGTGCACAAAGTTAAAAGTGCTTCTAATGTTTACATAGCAGTTGAACATTGATGGAATGGAAACCTTTCCAGTTGATAAACATTGGAGCTAATGCCATGGAGCTCACAATGCCATTTGTGTGTAGTTGATTGCATTCTGTACTCTAGGGAAGCCTGAAATTGCCGCATAATCATTAAATCTAGCAACCTAACTATCTTCACCAAGTGTGAACCTCACATATAGGTGAACTTTACAGTCGAGGGCATCTGTCACATCCCAGACGCATTTATGTATGGGGTGCCCGGTGGATCCCTGAAATGATCTACAGGCAAAGAAAATGAGCTTTAGAGCCACAGGCAAGGAATGTCATCCACTCCACAGGGCATTAGATCCACCTGCAGCTTGTGGCAGATGTGACCCACCAGATCTCTGAACAGATGCAGATGAGCGTGGAATTTTCTCTCATTGATCTGCCGATAGGAGAGCTTGTGTCAATAGACCCTTGGTCGAGACAGTTGCCTCCATGATATGGGTCTGATCACCTCAATGTCTGACTCTTGCTGAGGCTCCTTCTGAAGCTACAATTACATTGGAGAAATCAATCAAGATAGCTCAGGTGACAGGGTGTGGCAAAAAAGGCATCAGTGGGCTCCATCGCTGAAGGGGAAGTCAATCAAATAGAGGGAAGATTGGCTGCAAGGTGTGTGGCAGGGTCAACAGGCACAGCAGAGAGCCAGACACGGTCCTCGGGACTTGACTGGAATTCAAGGTGCGGAAAAGAACAGGACATCAACCTAAGACAGAGGGGACTGTTATTGTTGTGTGTGTGGGGGGGGGGGGGGGGGGGGAGAGAGAGAGAGAGAGAGAGTTTGTGTTTCCGCTGTAATCATAGAGGCTTTATTCAAGCATCTTGCCGCAAAAGACAAAGTGCGGCATTAATAAAAATAACAGCAGCAGTCCACAGTGCCACTGAACAAAGTAGAAAGGAGCTCTGAGGAGGAGCACGCAATGTATCATCTGAACTCAGTCCAAGTGAACAAGACAGCCCCCACTGAAATCATCCTAAGTGTGGTAAACCCTTGAAAATGGAAGTTGACACCCAACCCTCAGTGATAGCTTTTTGAGCAGACCCTCAAGTATATCCGTGACAGAGCTCAAACATTTAAATTTGTGCAGCACCACTGCCAAGCTTTCCACTTACATTGGGGAAACCTTGAACATCCTTCGGACCACCAACATACCAGGGTCTTATAACAGTAAGAGGCCCATCTACCCCTGGTTGCCATGGACATAGACGTGGGCCCTTTCTTTGGCAGGTTATTCTTAGTTTTAGTGGATGCCCACTCCAAGTGATCACTACCTTGGTGGCTGAGTGTTCGCCAAAATGGACTGCCAAAATCCATTTTATCTGACAACATCACCCCTTTTACAGGGGATGACTTCCAGAATTTTGTTCAAGCAAATGGCATCCGCCACACCGGGACAGCCACTGTGTCCAATGAGTTGGCGGAGAGGACTATACCGACTTTTTAAAATGCCTTGAGGAAACAATCCAAAAAGTCTCGGTGCCAGAGGTTCACTATATCCAACCAACTCCCCACACCACCACGGGGGTCACACCTGCTGAATTGCTGATGGGCCACCATCTCTGAACCTGGTTGGATTTGGCATTTCTTAACTTGGTGGGGAGGGTGTAGGCACATCAGGCCTCTCAGGGAAGTCAATGGGCTACACAGCAGGGCGACAGACTATTCCGGGTAAAGGACCCGGTCTTAGTTCGGACGTTCATCTTGGGTCTACTTTGGTTAGCCGGGTGGATAGCGTCCCAGTCTGATCCCATGTCGTACATGGTAAATGTGAATGGAAGGACCGGCAAAAAGCACATTGGTCATTTGCGTTTCCAAGGAGCGCCAATCCCGATTTCAGAGCAATTAAGTCCCACTAGAGTTGTCGAGACTCCTTTGATGTTCCTGAACAGAGGGAGCTGAGAACTCCTGTGTTAACCCAACCAACTGTACTGTTGGAAGTCAGTGAGACCAGTTCCCCAAACAAGTAAATGGTACTGAACTGTTATTGGCCACTGACAATTTGACTTTCTCGGAGGCTGTTGAGAAGCCTCCGGGGGTCCGGGAGGACTCAACTCTTTGATGAACTCTGTCTCCCTTGATATTTTTGCCATATGAACCTGTACATAATTATTGTATAAAATATAATGAGGGACTTAAAGGGGAAGGATGTGCAGGCACAGCCCTTTAAGAGGGGAGGCCTGGCAGGGCAATCGCGCAAGAGCGAGCGAAGCCCAGCCAATAGGGGGTTTGCACGGGGTCCTGGGAGCAGGTCACCGGACAGGGTGGACCCCAGAGCCGAAGAAACGAGATCCAACCTATTGTATCCTGGGCCTGTATAATTATCAGCCTTTGTCGTTCGTTAATAAACCCCTTCCAGAGTGTTCCTCAAACTACCACATTTTCCTACTTCCTTTTTCTAGTTCTTACGGTCTGTTTGACACCTTTTGCTGTTCCTTGTACCTTTCCCATTCACCAGGATCTCTGTTATTTTTGCAATCTTATGCTTTTTCTTTTAGTTTTATGTTTGTCCCTTAATTCATGTCATCCATGGCAGATTTCTTTGGCAAATAAAGCTTTTTCCCCTGAGGAGTATAAACTGGTTCCATATCATGTTGAAAACAGATATTTCCAGGTTACTGTGGACAGTCTCCATCTCATATCGTGTTAAAGTCAGTCTCACCTAAATCTGGAATCTTAATATCAGTTTTGGGTTCAAAAACAATATTGAGCTCAATCATATTCCAGCTATTACACACATGTTCATGCGCTGTTAGGATTTAACTAGATCGAGCTAATTTCTCATTATTAAATCTGTTATGGTACGCTCCCTTGTTGGTTCCAGGTCAGAACTAATTATCCAGAAAACAGACTCAAGAATTTCATTACCTTTCTGACATGAACTCATCTGCTTATCCCAATCTGTTACAGAAGTTAAAATCGCCTATAAAAGCAACTCTGCCTTTATTATGTTTGCCTATTGTCTGAATTAATGCATTCTATTTCTTCGCAATTGTTACCCTGGGACCTATAGCAATGTCGCAAAACCGTCCTTTTCTATTTCTTAATTCCACCATAAAGTCTCCAGTGACTGCTTACCTCTTGTTATATAATCTCTTATCATTGAAGTAATTTCATCCTTAATGATTAAGGCTTTTCCTCCACCTCTACTAGATTCCTTCTTCCTGTGGACCGTTATAACCGGGTGTATTCTATTCCTATCCTGAACATCCATGTCCCAGCAATGGATATCATGGGGTATCTTTGAATTTGAACACTTGACGATGTTAGGAAATAGATTATTTTAGGTAATTTATATTTGTATTTGTGTATGCTGGGCATAAGCAATAGCTTTACATTTAAGTTTCAGCTTAATTTATATTTCTGCAGTTGTGGATTAAGGAAACTGGAATTTTGGTTTCACTTCTAAAAAGCTGCCTTTTGTTGCATACTTGCATTTTAACGGGTTTTCCAACCCTTATAGTATGTAAAAAAAACAATGCTGTTGCTTAGCCACAAGGGGCATTCAGTTGTACATTCAACTATGTTGAAAGAATGCGACCCAGAAGTCAGCAGCTTTTTACAAAACCTGCTGGAACTGGCATGAATGGGGACTACAGGGACTTAAAAAGACTGGGTTTACCATTTCCTAACAGGGCAGAAAGAAAATATTTTCACCAATTGACAAGAAATTATTGATCTGACTTGAGGTAAGCTTTTTTGAATCTTTTCGCACTGCATCTTCTCCTGACATATCAACTAGTTTATGATGGATTGAGCTCATCCTAGTTTATATAATAGTCAACATTGGCCATTGTTGAATGAAAATGGAATCAACGACACTGTCCTGCAAAATAGATTTTCAAAAAACATTCTTGGAGCGTCTACACTCCTGCTTACCTTCGTAAGCTTTTGCCTTTCTTCTTAGTATAACAAAACACTTCTACTAGCAACACAAAGGTTAGCTGATGACAACATTTAGTAATAATAATCTTCATTGTCACAAGTGGGCTTATTTTAAAACTGCAATGAAGTTACTGTGAAAAGCCCCTAGTCGCCACATTCCGGCGCCTGTTCGGGTACACAAAGGGAGAATTCAGAATTCAGAATGTCCAAATCAAACCTGAGACCCTGCTGCTGTGAAGCAATAGTGCTAACCACTGTGCGACCATGCTGCTCACTGTGCTACTGGCCACCTTAAATGAATAAAAAACTAATAGAGGAAAAAAATCAGTTTATTTTTCAGAAGGATACAATAAAATTAACTCCTGTAAGCTTCAATTATGTTGCATAATAAAATAATAGTTGTATTTATACAGTGCCCTTTGTTTTGAAATATTTCAAGTGCTTCATGCAACAAAGTAAAGTGTTTTGTTAGGTACAGTTGTTCAGTGGTGTGTGCCAGGCAGTTGCCTGTTGAGCACCGCATTGCATTTTGTGGTTCAAGCATTCAGCTGCTGGACTGCAGGCAGAAAGCAAGTGCACTTAGAGCCATAGAATTATTTCTGACACAAAAGGTAGTCATTCAGCCTATTGAATCCATGCTGTCTCTCTGCAGAACAATTCATTTAGTCCTACTCCACTGTTTGGTTGGTCCTTGTACCCCTGCCAGGGGTAGTGTCCAACCAATTCCCTTTTGAAATCATCACCTTTGTGGGCAGTGAGTTATATAGGTCATTACCACTCGCTTCATAACAAGCTCTTCCGCACATTCCCCAGCATCTCTTACCCATCTTCCCCCCCCAATCCACAATTCACAGTAACGTCATTGCAGTGTCAATGTAAGCCTACGTGTGACAATAATAAAGATTATTATTATTATTATTATCCTTCTGCCAATTATCTCAAATCTATGCTCTCTGATTATTGACCTCTTTACTCAGGGACCTAGGCCTTTCCTTTACACTTTATCGAGGCCCTTCATAATGTTAAACATCTCAATTAAATCTCTACTCAGCTGCCACTGTTTCAAAGCAAACAACTTCAGCCTCTCCAATGTTTCCTCACAGCTAAAATTCACAAATCCTCATAATTCTCCTCAATACCTTTTCTAGTGCAATCATATCTTAGCTGCAATGTAGTTTACCAGAACTATATACAATACTCTAGTTAAGATCTAACTAGTGTTTTTATACATTTCTCATATAACCTCATTTCTCTTATCTTCTATGCTTGGCTAATAAAGGAAGGTATCCAGTGTGCCTTCTTTACCATATTAACTACTTGTCCTGCTACTTCCAGGAACATGTAGGCATATACTGTGGGGTCTGGGTGCACCTTATGAACCAGAGCAGTAACAGGAAGGAAAACCTTAATTAATTCTAAATGTTTGGGGAACCTAATTGTTTTAAAAAAATGTTTGGACAGTTATTTTAAGAGTTTCTATCGCTTGTAAAGGGATCAATTATAATTCTTGGGTAATGAGAGATACCGGTCCATGGACCCTGGCTCCCATGACCAGGAAGCAGCACAACAGGAAGGAAGTTGTACTTCAGAGGCAAAGTGGCGGACATAAAGAGGAAGAGAGGGAGGGGATGTACAGCAAGCTGAGTCAGGAGGCTGAATTCCTGAACATTCGGAAAGCATGTTTGTGACTGCTGCTTCTTCTTTCACTTCTGACTGAATGCCATAATCAGCCATACTATGTAAAGGTAAAGGCATTCTACCGCGACGAGTGGGATTTAAGAAATCTCCGGAAAGCAGTGCACCACTGTGGTAGAAGTTTGCACGGGTTTACCAGAAGCTGCTGCACAGAATCCCAGAATTCAAATGCCACAGACGGAGGCTATTTGGCCCATCAGGTCACCACTGGCTCTCTGCATGAACAATGCACTTAGTACCATTCTCCTGCCTTCTCCCCATCACCATGCACATTCTTCATTTCAGATACCAGTCTAATTTCCTTTTCAATGCCTCAATTGAACCAACCTCCACCACAATCTCAGACAGTGCATTCCAAACACTAAGCACTCGCTGTGGAAAAAAATTTTCCTCGTATCACTTTTGCTTTTTTTGCTCGTTACTTTAAATCTGTGTCCTTTCATTCTTGACACCTTCGCAAGTGGGAATAGTTTCTCCCATCTACTCTGTCCAGAACCCTTATGATCTTGAATGCCTCTATCAAATCTCCTTGCAGCCTTCTTTTCTCTAACTTCTTCAGTCTATCTTCATAACTAAAGTTCCTCATTCCTGGAATCATTATCATGACCCTCTTCTGCACATTCTCTAATGTCTTCACATCTTCTGAAATAGTGGCACCCAAAACTGGATGCAATACTCCAACTGAGGCTGAATTGTGCCTGCAATGATTCAGCTAAATAGAACATAGAACATAGAACATAGAACAGTACAGCACAGAACAGGCCCTTCGGCCCTCGATGTTGTGCCGAGCAATGATCACCCCACTTAAACCCACGTAACCCATATACCCGTAACCCAACTAACCCTACACTACGGGCAATTTAGCATGGCCAATCCACCTAACCCGCACATCTTTGGACTGTGGGAGGAAACCGGAGCACCCGGAGGAAACCCACGCACACACGGGGAGGACATGCAGACTCTACACAGACAGTGACCCAGCCGGGAATCGAACCTGGGACCCTGGAGCTGTGAAGCATTGATGCTAACCACCATGCTACCGTGAGGCCCCTAAATCTTTGAAGGAAAAGGACCGGAAGCCAAACTGAGGAAGATTCGAGCTCGGAATAACTTTGTGACTGAAATTGGTGCCATACAGACAGAGTAAACTGTATAGAAAATCAATGATATTAATCCTTGTTTTATTGGCTATTCTATGCATCTGGTCACCCCACATCTTAAGACTATGCAGCGAGAGATGAACTGGGTAACCACTAGACAGTTAGAAGAGGCAGGCAGTGCAGGATTCCACTGAGTGCATTTCATTGTCTAACCATATTCAGTTCTGATGCTCATGATGGTTCATCTAGGGAGTACCGCCAGAATCAAGACCATAACACCAGGGGCACTTCGATTGTACAGGAGAATTAAAGGAAGCTAGGACAGCAATAGTGATTTGATAGTTTGGGGAAACATCAGTACCCAATTCTTTTTTTTCCAATTAAGGGGCAATTTAGAATGGTCGATTCACCTATCCTGCACACAGACACGGGTAGAATGTGCAAACTCCACACGGACAGTGACCCAGGGCTGGGATCAAACCCGGGTCCTCGGTGCCATGAGGCAGCAGGGCTAAGTACTCTGCCATCGTGCTGCCCAACATATCTGCATTTATGCGGTCACAGATATGAATCCAGGATGATGTATTGCCTCTTGTTGTCAGGGCTAAGGATGTCACTGAGTGGCCGCAGAGTTAACCCTGAGGGGAGAGGGTGCATCAGTACCAACGACAGAGGTAGAAAGAGGGATATGGTCCTATAGTCAGAAGTAAGTGGCTAGGTTGGAAATGAATAACTAGGCCATCAGGGGCTGGATTCTCTGACCCGCCGTGCCACATTTCTGCCCTGACCCGCCGGCGGGATTCTCCTTTACGCTGGCCGGTCTGTGGGGCAACCCCACACTGTCTGGCAAAACGGAGAATCACGCCGACGGAGAATCCCGCCCCAGAAATAGTAATCTCCGAATTAATCCCAATATCACATGCAAGTGAGTATAGGAATAGGGATATAAGGCAGATGAATGTGTGGCTGGAAAGATGCTACAGGAGAGAGGGCTTTAGATTCTTCAAACATTGAGAGCAGTTCTGGGGTGAGAGGGACCTGTACGGGCCGGACAGGTTACATCTAAACAAATCCCAGACTGAGGTTTTCTACTGCTCATTCGTGGGATGTGGTCCCGCCGGCATAAATTAGAGCTGGTATTTACCGGCGGGACCTGGCTCTGCGTGCGGCCTCCAGGGTCTTCGTGGGGAGGTGCGGGCGATCTGGCCCCGGGGGGGGGGGGGGGGCATCCACGGTGGCCTGGTCCGCGATCGGGCCCACCGATCCGCGGCCGGCCTGTGCCGTGGGGGCACTCTATTCCTCCGCGCCGGCTGCTGTAACAGTCCATGATGGCCGGCGCAGAGATAAACCCCCCCCTGCGCATGTGCTGGGATGCCGCCAGCACACGCTGGTGCTCCCGCGCATGCGCCAACTCGTGCCGGCCAGGGGAGTTGGCGTGGCGCCAAGCCCCTTCCGCGCCGGCTGGCATGGCATAAACCACTCCGGCGTGGCCTAGCCCCTGAAGGTGCGGAGGATTCTGCACCTTCGGAGTGGCCCGACACTGGAGTGGTTCACACCACTCCTTCGCGCCGGAGTTTCCCGCCCCGCCGGTTTCCGAAGAATCCTGCCCACGGTTCCAGGGAATGAGATGGGCGAAGTGGATCAACTGTCGGTTAGGGAATATTTAGGGGGTCAAAAACAGAAAATGCTGGACAATCTCGGCAGGTCTGACAGCATCTCTGGAGAGAGAAGGGAGCTAACATTTCAAATCTGGATGACTGTTTGTCAAAGCACTGTCGAATCATCCCCGGACACCCCCACGAGAGAGGGAATCTGGTGACCCAGACAGTGTCCCCTCTCCCCCAACCAGTTAATGGTTGGAAGATAATCGTAACTAAGGAATTAACCATGATGAAGGACGAGATTAAGGCGAAGATTCAAAGGGCAGCCAAGGTGGCCATGGTGGAGGCGTTGGCTGCCATACAGATGGTGCTGAGTGGCCCGGGAAAGAGGCTGGAAGACCAAGGGAAAATGATATGGGAGCTGGAAAACCCATTGACGGATCGAATTGTTGCCCTGGAGGCAGAGGTCAAGAGGTTGGTGGTGATCCAGGGAAGCCTGAAAGGGAAGGTTGAGGACAAGGAGAACCAATCCAGGCGACAAAATATCCAAATAGTGGACTTGCCAGTGGGAATTGAGGGTAAAAAAACAGCCGATTATGTAGCCCAGATGCTGGTCAACCTGGTTCCCCAAGCCACCAGAGAACAACAGGACCCACAGGTCGCCCAGGGTCAGGGAGCAGCCGAGTGTGATAATATCCAAGCTGCACAGATACCAGCATTGGGAGAGGATCCTGTACTGGGCTCGGCAGACAAAGACACGGAGCTGAGAGGGACACAAGATAAGGGTAAACCAGGACATTGGGGCGGACCTGGTGAAGCGTAAAGTCAAATTGAGCCAGACGCAGTTAACCCTGCACAAAAGCAATGTTAGATTCAGGATGTTATTCCCAGCCAGGATTCTGGGTAATGTAACAGAACTGAGAGCATTATTTTACTATCCTGGCAGAGGCGGATGCGTTTGTCTGTACGAACGGACTAGACAAATGACTAAGGAGGCAGCGGTGAGGAAGACACAGAGAAAGCGATTGAAATGGACAATTTTGTGCGAGACTGCACTGCCTCGCTATAAGTAAGGGAACCAGCTCATAGGAAGGAAGGGGTGAGGGCAGCAGAGCACAGGGGAGGGTGAGGAGGACACAGCGAGGATACCAACAGAGTGGGCGTAGAAGGGGGGGGGGGGGCACCACACCAGCAGGAAAAGCTAGTGCCAGGAAGCATAGGGGGGGGGGGGGGGGGGCGTGGCGCATCTTCCAAGGGGGAGAGAGCATCTAGCGGGGGAGGAGGACACAGTGATGGGGGGGGGGTGAAGGTAGGTGAGTAGATAGAAAAGGAGGGGGTAGGGGAGGGCAGAGGGGGGACAAAAGGGGGAACCCAGACCAAGGGGAGAACACAATGATAAGGGGGGAGAGGGCTCTGGACAGGCTTCAGCAGGTCAATCAATTTCTTAAATGTGGAACAAGATGGCACCGTAAGCAGCCACTTTAGCAGGTCCCTAAATAAAGGGAAACCCCGGAGTGAAGGGTCTCACCCACATGGCGTACACAGAGTTGGCAGCCATGTTGGGTGTCCCCTGGCAAAAGAAAACACTGGAGCACAGAGGCCGGCCTCATGGTGAGAATAGTGACTGAGGCCATTTTGAACGGCCCCCGAGCAAAGGGGAACCCCGGAATGCAGGGGCCTGTCCACCAGGTAAGTATGGTTGATCTGGCAGGAAAGGGGGGGAGACAGAAATCCCTCACCAGGATAGTCACTGGAACGTTTGGGGATTTAACAACTCAGTGAAAAGATCCAGGGTCTTCACCCACCTGTAAGGGATGAAAGCTAATGTTGCCTTTCTCCAAGAGACACACCTGAAGGAGAAGGCCCGACTGTAGGTAAGGAAGGGCTGGGTGGGACAGACCTCTCATTCCTGCTATGGGACGAGAGCTGGGGGATAGCTATTTTGATAAACAAGAGGACGGTGTTCACGCCGACAAAGACGGTCACAGACCAAAGGGGACGGTATGTCACCGGCAGGCCTGGTGAATGTGTGCGCTTCCAACTGGGATGACACGGAATTTATAAAGAAGACCGTGGTGGATATCCCCGACACAGACATGCACCGACTGATCGTGGGGAATGCCGGTTGTTGGGAGGGGGGGGGGAATTTAACAGTACACTGGACCCGCTGATGGACAGATCAAACCCCAGAACAGAGAAAATGACAGGCATGGCTAGGGAACTGGGAACGTTTATGAAGCAAATGGGGGGCAGTGGACCCATGGCGGCGCATGCACCCAGGTGAGAAGGAATTCTCATTGCACTCCCCAGTACACAGGACACACATCTGTATTGACTTCTTTGCAGTGGGGAAATCGGTCCTTCCATAAATAGTCAGAGTGGAATACTCCTCGTCTATAATCTCCGACCACACTCCACTCGATGTGGATGTGAGGCTGGAGACAGGTCATGCCCAATGCCCCCTATGGAGGTTGGACATGACCCTCTTGGCCGACAAGGTCTTCTGCCAGAAGACATCACAGGCCAAGAGGGTCATGTCCAACCTCCACAGGGGGCATTGGGCACGACCAACCGGAACGGGGAAGTCTCACCCTCCGCGTTCTGGGAGGCGCTGAAGGCTGGGATTAGGGGAGAAATTATTGCCTAGACGGCCTGCAGAGATAGGGTAGAGAGGGCAGCTAGGCAGCAACTGATCAACACCACACTGATTGTTGGCAGGTGGCACTCTGAGACCCCAACCGTAGAGGTTCTGGTGGAGAAGACAAAGCTACAAATTGACTTTAACCTGCTATCCACCAGGAAGGCAGTGCACCAACTCCACCAGGCACGGGGGGCCTTTTACGCGCATGGACACAAGGCTGGCTGCCTGCTGACCCACCAGCTGAGAAAGCAGGCAGCCATGACGGAAATAGCCAAGGTAAAGTATAGCAGAGGTGGACTAATAGTCGAACCAAAAAAGGTCAACGGAGAATTTGAGGCCTTCTACTGGGGACTGTCCACCTCCGAGCCCCCCAACGGTGATTCAGGGATGAAAAGGTTCCTCGATGGACTGGGGACATGTCAGTCATGGGAGACATTAGATGGAGGGAGCTGGAAGCACTGCTAGGATTGGGAGAAGTCATGAACAGCATCAATCCATGCAGGCGGAGAAGGCGCCGGTACCCGATGGGTTCCTGGCAGACTTCTACAAAACATGTGTGCTGGCATGCACCCCGCATCTGCTGCAGATGTTCACAGACTCACTAGCGAGGTGCACCCTGACTCCAACGCTAATTCAGACCACCATATGGCTGATACCCAAAAAAGCCAAAGACCCAGTGAGTGCAGACCATGGAGACCCATTTCGCTGCTCAATGTGGGCAGGAAAATACTCGAAAATGTCCTGGTCAAGTGACTGAAGAACTGCGTACCAAAGTTGGTCTCAGAAGACCAGACAGGTTTTGTTAAGGGTAGATAGCTAACTGCGAACATCAGATACCTGCTAAAGGTGATAATGACCCTATCCGGGGAGAGAACACCAGGGGTAATCATCTCCCTGGATGCAGAAAAGGCCTGCGACAGGGTTGAGTGGAATTACCTCATTGAGGTACTAGGGCGGTTTGGGCTGGGGATAGGGTTCACGTCATGGGTAACGCCCCCAAGGCTAACATATGGACCAACGCCACCAACTCTGCATACTTCCAGCTACACAGAGGCACAAGGCAGGGATGCCCGCTGTCCCCGCTCTTATTTACTCTGGCAATTGAGCCACTGGTGATCACCCTGCAAGAGGCGGGAATTTGGAAGGGACTCAAAGAGGAGGCAAAGAGCACAGAACCTCACTCTCTGCGATCACCTGCTCCTCTACCTCTCAGACCCTAAACGACATGAAAGAAATCATGAAGCTCCTGGGAGAGTTGGGAGCCTCCTCTGGCTGCAATCTCAACCTGGGCAAGAGTGACGTATTCCCGGTGAACCTAAGAAGGAGTTCGGCAGAGCTGGAGGGTCTACTATTTAATATAGCTTGGAGCAAATTCCGCTACCTGGGGGTCCAAATAGCCCATGGGGGGGTGGGGGATTGGGTGGTGAGTGAAGAATCCTAGGATCCCCAAAACAACACTATAAATTAGAAGAAACATGGGAGACCTGGCCTCTCGACCCTGCAATAGTACCACTGGGATTGTTGAGTGTTTTGTTGGCGGGGATGAGAGCGCTGTTGTGGCGAGGGCCCGGAGGGTCAGCCATTGAGAAAGAGTGCAACAGCGTTCCCATCCCCACCAACAAAATACTCAACAAGCCCCTGAGAACCTGGAACCAGATGAGGCAGCACTTCCATCTGACTGAGGTATCCATCATGGCCCCCATCTGCAGCAACCATAGGTTTCCACCAACCTTGCTCGACGCCACCTTTAAGAGGTGGAGACAGGACGGGGGACACTGACGGTTAGGGATTTTTACACTGAGGACAGACTAGTGACCCTAGAGGAGCTGATGGGGAGATTGGAATTACAGAATGGGAACCAACACCGACATCTGCAGGTCAAAGACAAAGTACCCAAGGACGCCAAGAAACACAATGCTAGAGGAACTACTGGATGTAGACAGTCCGGGGAAGGGAAACTGTACGGACAACGCTTAGAAAGGAAACGCTCCCCACTGGAAGAAACAAGAGAAAAATGGAAGGAAGAGCTGGAAATGGAAATAGTGTGGGGACTCTGGAGCGAAGTCCTGAACAGGGCCAAAGGAGGGCCAACTCCAACTCCTCCTGTGCGAGGCTAAGCCTCATGCAGCTAAAAGTGGTGCAAGAGCACACTTAACAAGAATCCAAATGAACAGGTTCTTCCCAGAGGTGGAAGACAAATGTGAATGGTGCCAAGGAGGCCTGGCCAACCACGCCTACATGTTCTGGGCATGCCCGAGACTTGTCGGGTTCCGGACAGTCTTCTTCGAGACAATGTCCAAGGTCATGCAGGTGAGGGTGGAGCCGTGCCCAAGAGTGGCAGTCTTTGGGGTATTGGACCAGCCAGAACTACTTATGGGAAAGAGGGCAAACGCCCTTGGCTTTGCTTCCCTAATTGCCCAACAGAGAATCCTGCTCGGCTGGCGATCAGCAGCACCACCCAAAGCTGCAGATTGGCTGCCAGACCTATCCGAATTTCTCAAACTGGAGAAGATTAAGTTCACCATCCAAGGGTCAGAGGAGGGCTTCCACAAAACGTGGAGGCCATTCACTAATTTGTTCCAAGACCTCTTCAAAGCCAGCAACCAATAGAGCGGGAGAGGATGCATGGGAGCCAACGGGATCACAGGGAGAAGACAGAAACAGGAGGGGGGAATAATGGGGTGGAGGGGATGCTAGAGGAAACAATAAGGGGGAGGCCAGAAAGCAGCTGACATAGAGGCCAGAGGGCCTAGCACAAGACCACAAGAAAGAGAATCCTCAAAGACAGACTGACACCAGGATAGGGAGAGGGGAGAAGAAGAGGGGGAGACCAAGTGACAAAGGGAGTGGCTGGGGAGGGAGAAGGAGGGAACCATCACAAATAAACACCAGACAATTACCCAAACTACCCATTGTAAAGTAGAGGGCCAAGGAAAGGACCTCGAAGTAGAAAAAAAAGGGGGGGAACGCAGAAAAAGAACTTGTAAATTGTAACCATCGCATCGACCTTTAATGAGTGTACAGTGTATAAAATGTTAAACTTTCACAAAAATATATTTTACAAAAATATATATTTTTTAAACTTCAGTGGTGGGGGAACTTTTAGAGACAATAATTTGGGACAAAATTAATAGTCTATAGACAAATGTGGCTTAATTAAGGAAAGCCAGCATGGATTAGTTAAGAGAAAACTGTGACTAACTGTTGGAACTTTTTGAAGAGGTAATGGCGAGTTTATGGACAATGCGGCACAACACTATGAGAAAAGTTATAGCTCATGGAGTAAAAGAGACAGTCGCAAAATGGGTATGAATTGGCTCAAGAACAGGAAACAGAGAGTAGTGGTCAATAGATGATTTTTGATTGGAGGATGATTTGAGGCAGCGTTCCCTGGGACTCAGTTTTGCGATACTTGCTCTTCCTGATATAAATTAATGACCGAAACCTTGGTGTACAGCGCACAGTTTCAAAATTTGCAGATGGTATGAAACTTGGAGGCATTGTAAACCATGAGAGGGACAGTGTCGAACTTCAAAGGGAGATAGACAAGTTGGTGGAATGGGCAGACAGGTGGCAAATAAAGTTTAATGCAGAGAAATGTAAGCTGTTTCATTTTGGCAGGAAGAACATGGGGAGACCATATAAAATAAAGGTTACAATTGTAAAAGGAGCAGAATGACCTGCGTGTCTTTGCACATAAGTCAGTGAAAATGGTAGGACATGTTGAGACAATGGTTAACAAAGCATACAGTATCCTAGCTTTATCAATAGGAACATAAAATATAAGAGTAAGGAGGTTGTGTTGAACTTGGATAAGACACTAGTCTGGCCTCAGCTGGAGTATTGTGCCTAGTTTTGAATGCTGCACTTTAGGATGTGAAGGCACTGGAAAGAGCGCAGAGAGTGTAGAAAATATTCATGAGAATGGTACCAGGGACAAGGACAAGTTCTGAAGCTAGATTGGAGAAGATGGTTTCCTTGGACAAGAGAAGGCTGAGATGAGATTTGATTGAGGGATTGAAAATCATGATGGTCTCGACAGAGTAGATAGTTTCCAACTCATGAAAGGATTGAGAAAAGGAGGACAAAGATTTAAAGTAATTGGCAAAAGAAGCAAAAGCGATATGAGGAAGAACTTTTTCACACTGGGTGGTTAGTGTCTGGAATGCATTGGCTGATAGTGTGGTGGAGGCAGGTTCAATCGAAGCATTCAAAAGGAAATCAGATGTCATCTGAAAAGGAAAATTGTGCAGGGTTACAGGGAGAAGGTGGGAGAATGGCACGAGGTGAGTCAGTCATTCACAGGACTGGTCCAGACATAATGGGCCAAATTACCTCCTCTGGCCTGTAACAGTTCTGTAACTCTGTGGTTCACTCTACACTTCTCAGTATTCTGCCATTTGTTGCTCGTTCCCTCGTCTTGTTAATCTTCCAAAAAATGCAGTACCTCACACTTCTCTGGTTTGAGTTCCATTTGCCACGTTTCTGTCCATCTGACTAGTCCATTGATATCTTCCTGTAATTCACAGCTTTCTTCCTCACTATCAACCACATGGCCATTTTTTGCACCATCTGCAAGCTTCTTTATCAAACCTCTCCATTTAAGTTTATATACATTCTGTGAAAAGCAAGGGACCAGGCACTGAACCCTGCAGAACCCCATTAGTGTCAGCCTTCTACTTACAAAGGTTTATGGATTTTTACGAATAAAGGCTATTAACAGAATGGAATTTAATAAGGTATAATTCGTTGACCTGCCATTTCAACTATTGTCCACATGTACTAGTAACAATAATTGACATGGTGACACAGTGGTTCGCACTGCTGCCTCACAGCACCAAGGACCCGGGTTGAATTCCAACTTTGGGTGACTGTCTGTGTGGAGTTTGCACGTGCTCTCTGTGTCTGCGTGGGTTTCCGCCAGGTGCTCCGGTTTCCTCTCACAGTCCAATGATTTGCATGATGTGGAGATGCAGGGCTTGGACTGGGGTGGGCATAGTAAGAAGTCTTACTGCACCAGGTTAAAATCCAACAGGTTTGTTTCAAATTACTAGCTTTCGGAGCACTGCTCCTTCCTCAGGTGAGCCAATGATTTGCAGGTTAGGCGGAATGGCCATTCTAATAAAAGTGAGGTTACAGGGGCAGGGGCATGGGCCCAGGCAGGGTGCTGCAGACTCAATGGGCCGAATGGCCCCCTTCTATGCTTCAATGATCTCACGAATAAAGTTGGAATATTTAACAGAAAAATTACAAAAATAAATACAGTTTACTGATGTAATTCTGAGAGGTGACTGGGATTTTAAAAAAATCCTATAAGCACTCTTATAAATAAATCAATGTGAACCCTCTGAATATTGAAATTGTATTCTGGGTCTTTCTATAGTTTGTATTGGTGTGCTAAGCAATAATCACAGCAAGCCTTCAGTTGAATTAATTGCTCTGTGCTGAGTTAGCCAATCTCTGGAAGAATAGCATTGAGGCATTATGTTGGGTTCAGCAATTTGGTGCACCACTGGACGAGGCCAGCAAAACAAAACTGAAGACACTGCTCAGTGCTTTCTGCAAAAAGTACAACCTCATGGACATCAAATGTGAGCGGAGTTAGTGCTGATCGTGTTTGGATAGACAGCTCACCGCTACTGTCCAAGGTTATAACAATAACAAGGGTGGTGTACTCAGGACCACCCTGGCCCATGAACTTGTGAAACAATGTAAGTTGCCAACTTCAGCAATGAAGTATTAGAGGAGAACATTGGAGGAGGAAAATCAACAGTGTTAGTGATATGTGCCACAATTTAATTCAGGCAATTGTGGTCTTGCCTGCTGACTGCAGAGTTGTCTACTTTGGGGAGGACCCCTCATAGTAAATGTCTGGCCAGTGGCGGCAGGTCTTCCAAGGAATCAAGGACTTTGAGGGGGCAGAGATCTCATCCCCTGAGAGTGGCCACCCAATGATGATGCCAATAATTCTTCATCACTGTCAGTGCCACCAGGGAGGTTGTGGTAGCTGCTAGCAATGCACCAACCAGAGGATCAGGATCAGCGAGGGAACCAGGACACAGGTGAGTAAGGGCGCGAATGGACTTACGGCGAGAGGATCACTGGTTTGAGGAGGGGTGAGGTGGTGGGAAGTGGGACAGAAGAAAGGGCAGGGGGTGGCTCTCAGTTGGCCTGCCCTTCCTGATGCTGGGTCCTTTGATCATGTGCTGAGTGCCCTGTGATGAGGGGCCCACCCGGGAACTCGCAAGCAAACCCAACAAACTTTTACTTTTCAGGCACACTGCGGCACCTGCCCAGCCTGGCATTGGTTGAATGCCAGCACATAAAGCTTCGACTGGTGACAGGGCAGGAAGGCTGCACTCAGGCCTCAATCAGGGCAGAGGTGGAAAGGTGGCTGGGTCCCAACCTTGCATCTCCAGCCCAATTAAATACCCCTGCCTCCAAAGTCCAAACGGGTGCTGGTTTAGCACAGGGCTAAATAGCTGTCTTTAAAACAGACCAAGGCAGGTCAGCAGCACGGTTCAATTCCCGTACCAGCCTCCCCGAACAGGCGCCGGAATGTGGCGACTAGGGGCTTTACACAGTAACTTCATTGAAGCCTACTTGTGACAATAAGCGATTTTCATTTCAAGTCGTCTCGGGTGAGGGCATTAAATTCAACTACAGTGTTAACATTGTAAATTATATTGGATGTGCGTAGATTGATATTAATGTATTGATTTGTTTTGGAAACCTTCACAACTCACTATGTTTCTTCACTTGTCATCTGCAAATGTAGATAGAAAACTCACTTTTCCTTCATACAAATTATTGATATGTTCAGGGGGCAGCACGGTAGCATTGTGGATAGCACAATCGCTTCACAGCTCCAGGGTCCCAGGTTTGATTCCGGCTTGGGTCACTGTCTGTGCGGAGTCTGCACATCCTCCGCGTGTGTGCGTGGGTTTCCTCCGGGTGCTCCGGTTTCCTCCCACAGTCCAAAGATGTGTGGGTTAGGTGGATTGGCCATGATAAATTGCCCTTAGTGTACAAAATTGCCCTTAGTGTTGGGTGGGGTTACTGGGTTATGGGGATAGGGTGGAGGTGTTGACCTTGGGTAGGGGGTAGGGTGCTCTTTGCAAGAGCCGGTGCAGACTCGATGGGCCGAATGGCCTCCTTCTGCACTGGAAATTCTATATCTAGTGAACAGCTGAAACCTCTGTCCATACGATGTGCGGGTTAGGTGGACTGGCCATGCTAAATTGCCCGTAGTGTCCTAAAAAGTAAGGTTAAGGGGGGGGGGTTGTTGGGTTACGGGTATAGGGTGGATACGTGGGTTTGAGTAGGGTGATCATTGCTCGGCACAACATCGAGGGCCGAAGGGCCTGTTCTGTGCTGTACTGTTCTATGTTTTATGTTCTATATCTGAGGCAACATCACCAGCCACATCCTGGCAATCAGAAAAAAATCCTTTTATCATTACTCTTTGTGTCCTATATTCCCAACCAATTAAAAACCCATGTCACAAGTCATTCCGAGTGATATTATTCTGGAGGTTGTATTAGTTTTGCCCTCCCTTTTCCAAATTATCACCACAACATGCTGCCTCTCTTGGTTTTCCCTGGAATGGCTACACCACTGACAAATGCGTATCATTTTAGGGGTAAACATTTCATGTTTACAGACAGACAACATACAAATTTGGACAAAGGGAATTTATTATGAAAATACAGAGGGAAGGAGCGGCACTCTCCATTTCTGAGACTAACTGTTGATGTCAACGCAGAATTCGTGGACTTCCACAACAGCAAAACTGCCGTTGCACCTGGACTGATTCTGCTACTGATAAGGGGCACCAACACCACATGGAACACAATTGATTCCAAGGAAAAATGGTGCCGGATTTGCCGGATTCGCGACTGACACTCAGGAGGCTGACAAGCTGCTTCCGCATATACACACTGCACTCCCCACACACATCATCCCAGCCAACAATGGGGCAACCAGGAGAGCAGCCCCGAGGTTTACTAATGCTGAACTGGAGACCCTCTTGGCCATGGTGGAAGAGAGGTGGAAGATCCTGTACCCCGGTCCAGGAAGGATTCCCCCATCCCCTCACCCCCGGCCCCGTTCGTGGCCGGCACAGTGGGGGCTTCCGGCCCTGGTGCCTATTCCTGATGCCAGTACTGTCGGCTGGCATTGCCCTTGCCAGCGGTACTCCACTGCCCCTGTGGGGACATCTGCGGGCATTGCCCTGGGTGGGCCACTGGCGGGTGGTGGCATGGTGGGTGGGGGGGATGTGATGGAGAGTGTGGTGCGGGGATGGGAGAGTCAAAACGGTTGGTGTCACTCTGCAGAACCAGTGGCGAGAGTGGGTGGTCGGTGGGTGCACAGCAAGATGGCCACGGTAATGGTTGTCTATGCCTGGACATCGCCCCAGTCCCGTGGGGCTTACTTTGGGCGCTGCTGTTGGGGTGACGGAGAATCGCGATTTGGCACCAAATCTGGCGCCCGCCCCAATTTTGGCGGCAGAACCGATTCTCCACCCAATCGCATTTCGCGTATTCGGGGTCAGCCAACGGAGAATCCCACACAAGAACTTTAAACTAGGAATTGAATTACATCTGTGTGAACTGGGTCAGTTGTTCACCCATCAGAAATGCAAAGGCAAAGCAGCTCATGCTAAATTAGGACTTGGAAAGGAATGAAAAAACAAATAGGAAAATATTGTAGTGGAAATCTGCTTATTCCAACGGTGTTAAGTTGGGTTTTTCCACAGGTGAATTCAGTTAACTTAAGTTGCGAACTGTAATTTTGTAACTTGCTGCTTGGAGGGTAGGGTGTAAGGGGAGGGGGGTGATGGAAGTGGAGATTGTCAATGATTTCAAAAGGAAATTGAATGGAGTTTGAGTGGGAATGGGACTGACTGGAATGCTCTACAAATAGCTGGCATGGACCTGACCACTCTCGGGATGGGAATTTCCGGCAACTCATGGTGGATTCCCCTGCTTAGGATGTTGTGGGACAGCCAACGGCCCATTGACTTTAGCGGAACTGGAACATCCTGCCGGTGGGTGGGGATGGAAAATTCCAGCTTATGACGATAAGACCATAGAATATCAAAGTAATGCCTGCTCAGAACATGTTCCACTTCTACATTTTCTTTAAGGCTGCACGAGTCAGGAAAAAAGGGGCATTTGATCTTTGGGGGCTGCCCTTTGCAGGTTCCATTTAAAAAACAGTGCCGCCAGATCCCGACCGGTTGATAGCAAGCCTAATCACCCCTTGACTACCTATTGTGGCAGTGAGCTCAGGGGTGAGTGAGCAGGTGGTGGGGTTGACATCCACCCTATTTTATGGGCGCCCCTATTTGAAACACGCCGGCAACGCAACATAAAATGTAGCACATAATCAAATATAGAAGGACGTTTGAAGGTTCATCCTCCCTGTTCTGGCTCTCTGAAAGGATTTTCCACCGAGTACATTCTGCTGCTTTTTCCACATTTAAATGTGTTTTTTTTTCAAATATTTGTCCACTTGCCTTTTAAAAGCTGTTATGAAATCCATTACGTCTTCCGATATGCATTCTACGCTCTTCTTTACAGAGAACAGTGCATATTCAATAAGCCTATGCTTCTAACTGATATTCCCAGAACCTGTACCTGAGGCTAGTGGACCTATGCCAGACGTGTAAGAATGTTCCAATGATGTTATCACACCTCGGTTGAGTTGACCAGTCTAACATCATTACAACAGCCACACTCTGAAGTACTGTTTTGCCAGAGGGGAGATGTAGCAGCTGTTCCCAAAACCGGCATAGCTGATTAGCTCGCAACAATGAGACACTGGAATATCCCATCACCAATTTATTTGCAAATCAGTTTTCTTTGCTTGCATATTAACTTGATAGAATATTAGACTCAAATAGCTGACACCACAGGAAGCAGACTGCACCCAGAGATGAAGGGCTGGATTCTCCATTCTGGAGACAAAGGGCCAGATTCTCTGATTCTGTAGCTAAGTACAGAGGATCTGTGGCGTTTTATGTGGTAAGGATCAGCGGCGGCCCTTTACCAATGCTGCGACCGGTGAAGGGCTAGCAGCCGCGTCACATAAAACTCCCAGCCTCCATGAAATAAATGGCCGGAGAATGGCCGGGTCCGTGGCCACTGAAATGATATGCAGGCATGTAACCAACTGGTCATCAGAACAAGACCCAGCCAATGAGTAATCAGAACACCCAGCGGTGGCATCACCACAAGAGGACACCACATGACCACTATAAAAGGACAAGGCACACAGGCCCTGCCCCTTCCACCGGCAGAAACCTAGAGAGCAAGACGTGTGTAGTTAGCAGCACCGCCACACCATTGCATGTGGTCGAGAGCAAGTTCATATAGTTAGTAGAGTGTACTGTGTTACTAGAGTCAGATTAGTAGAGTGTAGAACTCATTTAGGAGCTTTGTTAATCGCTCAATAAATACATTCAACTTACCTCAAGGTCTGGAGTATCCTTCAGCAACGCCTACACCAAGTAACAGCTTATGTTACTCAAAGTAACATAACAACACATGGTAAAGGAGCGGCTACTGAATCTACCTAGTTCAACTCAGTAAGGTCAGAGACAAGCTCAGACAGTTCTTTGGCAACAGAGCCAACACAAACAGCTACCGAATCCAGGCACGATGGACAAGACACAGTCTCCTCATCACCTCAGAACCACCAGTAATCTTGTCCTCACTGGCGTTCGTTTAAACAAAAATTCCAACTATATGTAGAAGCATCCGACTTGAATGGCGTGACCGATGCTCGGAAGATAGCTCTCCTACTGACCACTGTGGGTGACCATGCGATAGAGATCTTCAACTCGTTTCAATACACAGAAGGACTGGACAAAACAAAATACCAAACTATCCTGGAAAAATTCGATAGCCACTGCGAGGTTGACACGAACAAAATATTTGAGCGCTACATCTTTCAACAAAGGATGCAAGGTAAAGATGAATCCTTCAATAGTTATCTCACTAACCTTAGACTGCTAGCGCAATCCTGCAACTTCGGTGACATAATTGACTCCATGATCAGAGACCAAATCATTTTTGGAATCCACTCTGATCCTCTGAGAGAGCAACTGCTCAAAATTAAACATATGACCTTAAAGATCGCTATTGAAACGTGCACTGTGAATGAGCATTCAAAAAAATCGCTATTCACAATACAAAAATGCCGAGAGTGAAAAACAAATCTCCTACGAGGTGGAGAGCGTTCAGGCCATCTCCTGGATGCAGCGCCTCCACATCTCTGACGGCAGCCATCTCGCGCGCTCTTCCTGGGGTCCGGCGCATGCGCAGTACGACTGGGAATACGAAACAGCCGAGAACTGCACCGCGCATGCGCGATGACGCACGGAATGTCATGACGCCGTGTACAAACTGTGGAATTGCCCACTTTAGAAAAAATTGCCTGAAAAAGGCAAACAATGTCTCCAACGTGGGAAACTCAACCACTATGCAGCCCTATGCAGATCTGCACCTCAATTCAGGAGTCAGCAACCAAAGTTCAAACAGAACCGCATAATAAGTGTGCAACACCAAACACATGACTCTAATCAAGGTAGTGCAACAGATACAGACCACGACTACCTGGATAAAACATTCCGAGTAGGCATCATCACGAAGTGTGAAAACACCACACCGGACATCTCGCAAGTGCAATCAATCCTTGCCGTTGATTCCGAGGATGAATGGAATGCAGTGATGGATGTCAACCGATGCCCCATCCAGTTCAAACTGGACATAGGTGCCTCCGCTAACCTGATCTCGAAGTTTGACTTCATGAAAATCAAAAAGACTCCCAAAATCCTTCCAGCTGCTTGCAAACTCCTGGGCTACAATGGCAACGCAATCACGGCACTGGGGTCATGCCATCTGATAGTGTCCAACCGACACATAGAGACAAGCCTGAGATTCAAGATTGTCCAACCAGACAGGGCGTCCCTGCTAGGTGCCCAAGCCTGAAAGCAACTGAACCTAATCAAAAAGGTCTACAACATGAAGCCGTCTCATCAGGATCTTCAGGCCCGCATCGACGACATACTTACCCAATACCCAGATGTCTTCAGCAGAATGGGCACACTTCCATACGAGTACAAGATTCTACTGTGGCCTGATGCAAAACCAGTGGTCCACCCACCAAGAAGTGTTCCTGCTCCACTGAGGGATCGATTGGAAGCAGAACTCACAAGCCTACAGAAGAAAGGCATCATCTCTAAGGTCACTGAACCAACTGACTGGGTCAGCTCGATGGTGTGCATCAAGAAGCCTTCGGGGGACCTACGAATCTGCATCGACCCTAAGGATCTGAGCAAAAACATTATGCGGGAACATTATCCAATCCTTAAAAGTGAAGAAATCACGAGCGAAATGGCTCTTCACAAAACTGGACGCATCCCAAGGATTTTGGCAAATCCAACTTGAAGAATCCAGCAGAAGGCTCTGCACCTTCAACACGCCTTTTGGCAGATTCTGCTACAACCGAATGCCATTTGGCAACATCTCAGCATCAGAAATATTCCACCGCATCATGGAACAGATGATGGAAGGAATAGACGGTGTTCGTGTCTACGTTGACAATGTCATAATCTGGTCTTCAACTCTGGAGGAACATGTGTCGCGACTGAAGAGAGTATTCCGACACATACATGAGCATGGCCTCAAGCTAAACAAATCCAAGTGCTGCTTTGGGACGTCCACGCTAAAGTTCCTGGGTGATCAGATATCGAACCACAGTGTACGCCCGGACATGGACAGAATAAAAGCTATTGAGGCAATGAAAGTCCCCGAGGACAAGAAAGTGCTTCCTTGAAGTGGTAAACTTCCCAGGCAAATTCATCCCGAATTTGGCCACACACACAACGTCCCTAAGAAAACTGATCAAGAAATCAACCGCCTTCGAGTGGAAGGCGGAACACCAGACAGAGTGGTTGGAGCTGAAGGCCAAACTCACCACTGCACCCGTCCTCGCATTCGTTGACCCAGATCGCGAAACTAAGATCTCGACTGATGCGAGTCAGGATGGCATTGGAGCGATACTGCTACAGAAAGACGACACATCATCATGGGTCCCAGTTGCATACACATCACGGGCAATGACACCGACGGAGAGCAGGTACGCGCAGATTGAAAAGGAGTGTTTAGGTCTTCTCACCAGCATCCTCAAATTCCATGACTACATCTATGGACTGCCAACATTCACTGTTGAAACAGATCACAGACTTCTGCTCCACATCATCCAAAAGATCATGACGCCCCGATTGCAGAGAATTCTGCTCAAACTCCAGAGGTACGATTTCCATCTTGTGCGCACGCCTGGCAAAGAGCTCATCATTGCAGTTGCATTGTCCCGCTCCGTCACCTCACCGAGTGAGCCACTGGAGATCATCCAGCACAATGAATCTCAGGTACAAATGTGCGCAAGCAACCTTCCGGCAACAGACGAAAAACCCGTTCTCATCAGAGAAGAGACGGACAAAGACCCCCTGTGGCAGCGAGTCATCTACAACCTCAACAATGGGTGTCCGACAGGGCAATGCCCTCAATTCTACAACGTCAAAGACGACCTAACGCTGATCAATGGAATCCTGCTAAAGATGGACAGAATAGTCATCCCGCTGTGTCTCCAGCGCATGGCACTGCGGCAGATACATGAGGGACACCTGGGCATAGAGAAATGTCGGCACAGGGCCTGACAAGCCGTCTACTGGCCCGGCATCAACCAGGACATCACGGACATGGTCCTGGACTGCGAGACCTGTCAGACTTTCCAACCAGCACAGGGCAAGGAGATGCTCCAACAACATGACCTGAAAACCTCTTCATGGTCCAAGGTCGGCATTGACCTATTCCACGCGAATGGTCGCGACTACATCCTACTCATTGGTTAATTCTCAAACTATCCCTAGGTGCTGAAGCTGTCCGACCTCACCTCAAAGACTGTCATCAAAGCGTGCAAAGAGACATTCTCGTGGCATGGAGTCCCGAATACTGTCATGAGCGACAATGGCCCGTGTTTCCACAGTCGAGAATGGATCACGTTTGCTAAAGGCTACAACTTCAAGCTCGTTACCTCCAGTCCGCACTACCTGCAGTCCAACGGCAAAGTCAGAAAGGGGGTGCACATTGTCAAGCAACTTATCCACAAAGCCTCGGACTCCGACTCCGACATACACCTTGCACTACTAGCATACCGGGCAACTCCCTTATCAACTGGCATGTCACCAGCTTAACTGCTGATGAACAGGGACCTGAGGACAACACTTCCAGCTCTACACCAGCCCTACCCAGATCACCTACCAGTACTACAAAAGATGCAATAGCTTTGTGACAGTCAGAAACTGCACTATGACACACTTGCCACCGATCTGGACGCACTATCCCCAGCAGACACCGTCAGGATCAAAACACCTGATGGCGGGTGGTCTGCCCCAGCTGTTATCATTCGGCAGATCCTATGTGATAAAAACGGCTGATGACACCATCATTCAACAAAATCGAAGGTCACTTCAGAAAATCATACGCCCACAACCAATTCCCCCTCCACTTCCGTCTGTTGAAGCACCACCTCAAGACACCACGAACCACGATTCCACCAGTCGTGACTCCCACACACCTATCAAGTCACCGGCATCCCCTCCGCAACCAGGTGGTCATCAAGAATAAGACGGAGACCCCAGAGACTAGACTTATGAACATTTGCCTTCTTATGTCTACTGTCTATCTAAGTCATGCATATCATGTTATTTTCTTTAATACTGTCAACCATAGCTACCATCGCCACATTAGACAGGCACACAACAAAAAAACAAAATAAAAGAGGGAGATGTAATGATATGCAGACATGTAACCAATGGGTCATCAGAACAAGACACAACCAATGGGTAATCAGAACACCCACCACAAGAGGGCACCACAAGAGGGCACCTCACGACCAGTATAAAAGGACAAGGCACACAGGCCCTGCCCCTTCCACTGAAACCTAGAGAGCAAGACGTGTGTGGTTAGCAGCACCGCCACACCATTGCATGTGCTCTAGAGCAAGTTCATATAGTTAGTAGAGTGTACTGTGTTACTAGAATCAGATTAGTAGAGTGTAGAACTCATTTAGGAGCTTTGCTAATTGCTCAATAAATACGTTCAACATACCTCAAGGTTTGGAGTATCCTTCAGCAACGCCTACACCAAGTCGCGGCTGCACAGCCACCACCCCCCACCGGTCCCCCCCCCCCCCCCCCCCCCCCGCCCTCACGGGGACTCCACCGGCCAGCAGCACGGCTCCCGTCCCACTGTGGCGGCGGCGCTGGGCACAGTCCGTAGCTGCCTTGCCGAGTTCCAGAGTGGCTGAGACCAGAGGTGATCCACGCCATCGTGAACTCGGCTGCTGGGGTAGAGCTTAGGGGCAGGACCTTCAGGTGACGTGCTGAGGCTGTCCCAACGGTGTGTGCCATGATGACGCCGTTTGAAAGGAGGTGGAGCATACGAAACCGGCATAAAACAGGCACCCCCAGTGATGTTGGAGTCAAAATGGATTCTCGCCCGATCGTCGATTACGAAATCGGGGTCGGGGAACGGAGAATCTCGCCCTCAGTGCTCCAGCCAGAGTAGAATTGCACCTGCTCTCTACTGGTGCTAGGAGTGGTGCCCAGAAGTGAGTCCCTCCTTTTTTCCATGCATATTTATGCATGGAAGAGAGCTCACGGAATTCTGTGTTAATTCTGGTATCGAGCCACCATTTTGAGTGGGTAACCTGATACCAAGGTCTGATCGTTGGCCCCCCTCCCCCCTCATGACACAAATCTTGCCCCCATCCCTCCCCTGACAAGTAGGGCATCCACCCACCACCACCAAGGGACAAATGAGTCATCCCCCACCGCACGCATATATGAGGGTGACCTGAATGCCTCACTAACCCACCATAAGACCCCACCACCAGAGATCCCCTCATCAGAGGTCCCTGGCTGAAAGATGAAGAGCTGTTCAGGCAGTAGGTTGAAATATAAGTGCATTTCACTTACCTTTTCCTAACATCTTCTGCCTCAGACACAAGTGTTTAAAGCAGCAGCGTATATAAGCGTCAGAGGCGTCCTCATAAAGCCCAATACACTTCAAAGGGCTTGAAATCCCTTGAAAGCCTTTAAAATGCAAATCATCCATTCAATTGCACACAGCAATACATTGCATTAGCCAATGATTGACTTCTAATGGCAGCTGCTGGGTTGATTATTTTTTGATCTTTCCCTTCATGCTTGAATTCATCTCCATTGCCCTTCTTTGATGCTGACCACAATGTTTTAAAACACTCTGTTGGGGTCCAATGAGGAGGTCTGATGGGTCTCTGTTGAGTGAGGGTCTGGGGGGCCTGATGGGGAGCTGGGGTTGTCTGTTGGAGGTATCTGATGGGGGTCTCTGTTGGGGGTCTGACATGGGGGTCTGATGGGGGGCTCTGATGCGGGTCTAGGGTCTAATTGGGGGGCTTCTGATGGAGGCATAGGGGACTGGGGGCGGTCAGGCAGGGGGCAGGATTTGAGTTGTGGAAGAGGTGGACCTTCCACTGAATTTTTGGGGGGGTACCTCCGTTCTGCACTGACACCCTTGACCCATCGCGAGGTCCACCATGTCAGGGCCACACTTGAAAAGGCCTGCACAATTCAAGCCCACGTAAATCCCTGCTGAGAGCCATGGAATATCACAGGGGCCTGGAGAATTGGGCTTCTAGCCCATTAATTGTATGCAAATCGGTTCAAATGACCCATTTTCATCTTGCCGCCAGCGTGGGGTACGTAGCTCGTTGACGCCGCCGGTGGAGAATGGGAGCATTGAAACAGGATCGGCATTCAGCGCCAATCCACTTTTTCGGCCAATGCTTGATTCTCTACCGGATCGGGAACTTGCTATCGGCAGCAGGCAGTGAAGAATCCATCCAAGTGGCTGGATTGATCGATTCTGGGGCTATGTCCCCACGCCGGCATGAAACACTGGCACAAAATGGCCACCGATTCCCTGTTTTTCTGGGGGATAACAGGAAGGCAGCATAGAGCACCCGGCTCTAGCTGCCGATATGCCCCGGAGAATTGCCAGGTCCGGGTCCGTGGACTGCAGTGGCCATGCCATGCTACATGGTGGATGAAGCCCTGGGACCCGGCACGCAAAATAGTGCCCCCTTTGGCTGGCGTACGGACCCTGGACCACCGGCCCCACAGTGCCCCCAGCCCCGAATAATGTCCCCACTGCGTGTAGATCTATCCTCCCCCGACTGTGGCGGCGCTGGACTGAGTCCGCAGCCGCCATGTTGAGTTCCCGACAGATGAGACCAAGAGAGACCCATGCCGTTGGGAACTCGACCGGTCGAGGGTGGAGCATCAGGGGTGGGCCTCAGGCAATGTCCTGAAGCCACCGATACGTGACGCGGCACACGCGGAGAGTACACCGCTTTGGAGGGGGCAGAGCATCGCGAAAGTGGCACCGCCCCCGATTCTGTCGTAAACTTGGCTTGTCCGGCAGTTTGCTGAATACGATTTCGGCATCGGTGACAGGAGAAGTTTTTTGTGTCTTGAGTTTTCAGTCATCTATTTTTGGCTGGACTGGCTGTTCTGCCAGTAATTTGCCTATTTTTCCATAGGCTCATGAGAAGGTGGCCCAATAGAGGCATTTGAACAGGAAATTACTTCTTGCACTTGACAAAACCCTGACATGATTGCAACATCAACAGCCTCCTCAAGTTTCTTTGTGTGCCTAAATTGGAGAAGGGGCTGGCTCTTCTGAAAAAGTTGTATATGAACTGTTTAATGCAAGAGGTTTATGGCTGACTGGCTATATGTAAATAACTCATGGGTGAACTGGATTTCCACAGTGAAAGTGTGGTTCTTTAATCTCTGAGGATCCTATTGCACGAAAACAGGTGTCTTTTCTGACTCTTCCTTGACAGCTTTCTGGGCAGCTTTCCCCTCATTCTCCTGTTGCTTCTTCTTCATCCTGTTCCTGTTCCTCCTGCACCTCCCGCAAGAGTTGCCAGAATTGCTCCTATGCTCAAGGGCAGGCATTGTCAAACTCAGGGGTGTGACCAGCGGGTGGGTCGTGGGCGGGTGTTGGGAGGGTCGCGGAGCCGTCCGTCGCGGCGCTCCCGATTGCGCAAATCCATGCGCAACAGCCACAGCAGCCGGCTTTTAATAATGCCGGCTGTGAGCTGAATTCAGAATGGCCAGGAACAGATAAAAAAAGTCAGCCGCAATACTCATGCGTGCCCGATCATCAGTGCGCATGCACAAAACTATGCTCATGCGCACCGATGATCGGACACACATGCGCAGCGCGGCCGCATTTTTTTAACATCGTCGCAGCCTTTTTTTTCCAAGTTCAAGGGGGCCAAAGGGACCAAAGAGACAAAGGGACCATTGGGGCCAAAGGAATCCAAAACCATTTCCTCCATTTGTGTCAGCAACAAACAAGGTGAGAGAAAATGGTGGGTCACGCAGGTCGGCCGGCGTGGGCCGCAAAGGTCGGCTGGCGTGGGCCGCAAAGGTCGCAAAATTACATGTCTGAGCCTTTAACTGCAAGTATGTTAAAAAAGCTGTCAATCCATTCACCTGCCTGCTGTGTACGCGTGCGAAAAACATAGTCCTCAAACGTTTTGTTTTGTTTCGCTGTGCAATGCTCATTGAACTGTTTCATGACTTCATCAAAGTTTTTTTTATCAGCTTCATTATTGAAAACGAAGCTATTAAAGATTTATACCGCCTGTGGACTTGCTACAGTGAGCAGCAACGCTATTCTCCTTTCATCAGGTTGTGCCTGAACATCCAGAGCTGCTACGTAGAGTGTGAATTGCTGTTTAAAAATGCACCAACTCACATCTACGTTACCAGTGACTTACATCTGGTGTGGTGTCTTCAGACCTTCCATCCTGGACTCAATGGCGAGTAGTGCTTTGAGTGAGATTTTCCAGTACTCAACATGGTTAGAAGAAATTATTTTTCTTCTTTCTTCTCAGTTACCTTTGTCTTTTTGGATCTTCAAAACCTATCCTGGTATCTTGTTAGATATTCAAAGCCAGACCTGGTACCATGCTATGTTCTGGTGCTTGGCAGGTAGGAATCATGCATGAGAAAAAGTCTAGTTCTTGACTAGTTGAAAGCTTATTGCTAAATAATTACGTGGGTTAGATAAACATGAGAGGAATATCAAAAACTACTAACTATTATAAATTATCCAAGAGTCACAACAAAAATGGCCATCCACTATGACGACTATGTGCAGAGTCCCTGACGTAACAGTGTCACTTGGGTGTTCTCTATTGCCATCTGCTGGGTGGTGGTAGTATACATTATTATTTATATGATTGCTTATGCATATCATCACACACCTCGTCAGGGCCATACCTGTGAAAACCTGCACCAAAGTCCGGTGGATTTGATGCTGTTGGAGCTCAGATCATAACAAGGGATGGCGACTTATGCTTCAGGCCTGTTGATAACATTGACATTTATTTTAATGCTTTATTTGCATCCTCCCGCCTTTGTGGGGTAGGTAGTGCGCCCAGGTCTCTGGCAGGAGTGGGAGCATTGTAATGGTGCCAAACCTGTTTTCCCCTTGATGCTCCATTCTCTTCCAGACCGGGAATCCAACTGGACTGGCATTGAATGGATAATCTATTCCTATATTTCTGATTAAGTCAATGGTATTGTGAGATTAACTGATTATCATCCAGTGAAAAATCAAGTAGAGTGTTATGGAATGAACATTATGTTAATAAGAAAATCCCTTTATATTTCTGTTCCCTCTGTTCTCAAGGTCTCTTTCCAAACTTTGTGAAATGATGGTCTGTACTGGGTTCATTTGAGTTAAGTAACAAACAACTTCTAACATGTTTATTGATAGTAGGCAACCTTTTTTCATTATTTTAACTCCTGTATTTTATTTCTGGCAATAATTCTTATTTCTACCTCTCAAAAAACAACTTCAGATACTATGGTCTGGATTCTCCACTGCCTGCAGCAGGGAGCGGAGTCCCGATGTGGCGGAGAATCCAGCATCGGGGAAAGATCAGGATCGGAACTGGGTGCTCATTTGTTTCCAGTGCTCTGGTCCCCCGCTGATGTCAGGATCAAGATTCCCGTCCTGCGCCATCGGGAGGTTGAAAATGGGTCATTAAGACCCATTTACATCTTATAATTCTCCGGGCCGCATGATTGTCTGCCCCTCTGGGCCGGGAATCACGTGTCCTCCCGCACTGGAACACGCAATGGGCCATTTGGGTTACTCTTTAAGGCAAATTCATTTTCCCTATGATGTACTATCAATTATGACGAGACGAGAGTAGAATGTAATCGAGGCTTTATTACACAGAGATGTGTGGCCTCCTACAGCAGCTGGCGAAATGGCTGCTGTTCGGAGAGCCCACACATTTATACTCCGCCTACTGGGCGGAGCCAGCAGGCAGGGATCTACCCCCATACCTGTAGTACAGGGGCCTGACCGTAATACCAATATATACAATATAATACAACAATGGTGACTACCATACCCTAATACTAAACAAATGGCAGCTTTTGCTGCCTGGTGTGGGTTCAGGTGATATGAAGACACATTGCCAGCGATACTGTAACGCTTGTAAAATGCCCAAACAAACTTACATCAAGTTTGAAAGGGTGAAAAGCCACAAGGGTAGAGGTGGTCCAAGGGACATGGAGCAAGTTAGGAAAGTGCCCCCTCCAAAGCCAAAAGCCCCAGCGAAGAAGTCAATGATTGATTTAGCTGATAGCTTTTAGTCAAATTTCAATGGGAAGCAGGAATGTTCCCAAACTAGTCCAAAAAGAGTGAGGGTGATTCCTCACTTAGTTGAAATGACTAGAAGGTAGAGCGAGAGTTGACCATCCAACAGAGGGCAATAGTGTCCCAAAAGACACAGCGTTTACCACCCAACCGACCAGCAGAGAGTTCCCAAACAGAATGGATCCCTCCACTCACCCACCTTAATGCAGAACCATTAGGTGACCTGAGAGGGTTACCCCCAGCAATTAAAATAATCCATAACAACTCACCAGGCTACGGCATTGTAGTCCTACCTGGTATGAATGAAGAAGAGGCTTCTGCCAGAAGGCCAGCTTCCTATCATCGAGGCCCAGAAAGGCTAGTCCAAGTTCTGGAATGGGTTGCCCATCTGTTGCCGTGTCAACTTAAAGCACCTGGCAACAGAAGCTGGAAGTCTCCAGTTTTGTTCGGGCCAAGGGGAATATTAAAGCAGAATCTCCGAAGCAGGCCAAAGTCCCTTTAAAAATCTCCTGATAATCAATCTAACCACATTCGCTGGGTCTGAATAGCTGAATCCATAGGATATCAAGGTGGCAAGCAGGAACTAAGCTGGACAAGAGCCCCTCAACCCGATGATCAAAGGATCTGGCAATCACAAAGTAAGATGCCCATCATTACCTGGCAGATAGTCCTGAGCAGCTTGACTGTCACTCACCACTGTGTGCCAACCATCCTGAAAAACCTCCAGATTCTTTAGAGGACCTTAATCAGGCTTGAACAGGCAGAGTTCTGAAACCAATAGCTTTGCTTATGCCTGATTCACAACAGAGGAAAATTCAGGGGCTGGATTCTCCGCACCCCGATGACGGGCGGAGAATCCATTTCCCCGCATGGAATCAGGACTGGTGCCGGTTCCCTGATTCTCCCGGCCCGGAACTGCATATCACCTACCAGCGGCCATTGCCTGAGGCCCGCCTTGCAATGTTCTGTCCCCGACTGGCCGGGTTCCGACGGCATGGGTTACGTGTACTCACATTGTCCGGGAATCTCGCGTGGCGGCTGTGGACTCAGTCCTGGGCCGCCACAGTCGGGGAAGGGCAAATTCATGGGCAGGGGGGGGTTTCATTCTGGACTGGAGGCACGAGTGGCCGGAGTAGAGCTCTGCTTTGAGGTTTGGGTCTGAGTCCGCCATGGAGCACGGCTAGGCCGCTACAGGCCGCCGCCGTGCACATGACCGGTCACAGAAACATATTGGCAGCTAGAGCTGCGTGTTCTACACTGCCTCCCTGCTGGTCCCCAGCAAAATGGGGAATCAGTGACCGTTTTGCCCCAGTTTTCCCGGCGTAAAAGACCACTGTTTTCACGCTGGCATGGGGACTTCGTCCCAAAACCGGAGAATCCCACCCTTAGTCTCAGGAACAGTGAATTCCGCCGTATATTATTTTTAAAATATTTTTATTCAAGGCATTTTCTTATATAAAAATAGAATCAGAAGAACAACCAAACAATTCAGTAAACAACCAGCAACCACTCGCCACCCCGCCCCCCCCCCCCCCCCCCCCCCCCGACGCCAACCCATCCTCATATCCCGCCTTTCCCATTTAACCCCCTCACCCCAACCCCCCCCTTGGTGACCTTCCACCTCTGGTTGAACCGCTCTGCCGACCCCCTGAAGGCGAACCTGACCTTCTCCAGCCTCAGGTCTTCTGCCAGGTCACTCACCCACATTCCCGTTTTTGGTGGCTCTGAGTCCCGCCACACGAGCAAAATCCGTCTCCGGGCCATCAGGGAAGCAAAGGCCAGTACATCGGCCTCTCTCACCTCCAGGATTCCTGGGTCTTCCGACACCCTAAATATCATCATCTCTGGACTCGGAACCACTTCCATACCCAGCACCTCGGACATTACGGCCGTGAATCCCTGCCAGAACTCAGGTTTCCTCCGGGTGCTCTGGTTTCCTCCCACAAGTCCCGAAAGATGTGCTGTTAGGTAATTTGGACATTCTGAATTCTCCCTCCGTGTACCCGAACAGGCGCCGGAATGTGGCGACTGGGGCTTTTCAGAGTAACTTCATTGCAGTGTTAATGTAAGCCCACTTGTGACAATAATAAAGATTATTATTATTATTGTTAGTCTTGGACATGCCCAGAACATGTGGACGTGATTCATGGACCTCTCCACGCATTGCCAGCCCCTATCCTCTACCCCCGCAAAGAACCTATTCATCCTTGCTACTGTGATATGAGCTCTATGTACCACTTTGAACAGGATGAGGCTTAATCTCACATATACCGAGGTCATGCTCACCCTCCGCAAGACCTCTACCTACGTCTCAGCCCCCACCTTCCCTCCCAGCTCCTCCTCCCATTTTCTCTCAATATCCCCCACCCAGGGCTCCCTCCCACTCCATCAAATCCTTCTCAACATCCAACACATTCCCCTCCCGTATTTTGTCTTCCAACAGCATCTTATCCTGAAACCCCAGGGGAGGCAGTACAGGGAAGGACGGCACCTCTCTCCTTACAAAGTCCCTATCCTGCAGGTACCTAAAACCATACACCTGGGGCAACTCGTACACTTCCTCCAAGCCCTCCAATTCTGCAATTGGGAATGAGACAACTCACTCCATTCACTCCAGAGCGCTGTTAATAAGTCTGTTGGTTTAAATAGATTCCATTCACTCCAGAGCGCTGTTAAGAAGTCTGTTGACAGTACTGTTTTATTGGGCTGGCGATGAGTTGGGCTGGCGATGAGTTGGCTGGCGATGAGTTGGCTGGCGATGAGTTCGGCTGGCGATGAGTCGGCGGCGATGAGTCGGCGGTGATGAGTCGGTGGCGATGAGTCGGCTGCGATGAGTCGGCGGCGATGAGTTGGCGGCGATGAGTCGGCGGCGATGAGTCGGCGGCGATGAGTCGGTGGCGATGAGTTGTCCTAGATCCTCTGCAATTTGCCCCCGATAAACAAATCGCCAAAATGCTCAATCCTGCCTGCTGCCACTCCCGAAACCTCACGTCCAGCCCTCAGACATATTCTCCTACATGATGCCGCCTCCATCCATTCCCATGCCGACCCTTCCCCCATGGCCCATTTCCTACCCATAGCAATATTCACCGCCAGTAATAATTCATCATTTCGACAATGTCGTCGTCCCCGTCCCCCACTCACCCCCGCTCCAAACATGCCTGCGGGGTCTTCCCCGCCCACACAAACCCCGAGATCAGCCCCCATTGATCTTCCTAAAAAACAACTTGGGGGCAAAGGTCGGGAGGTTCTGGAATACAAACAGAAACATTGGCAGCACTGTTATTTTTACTGTCTGCACCCGCCCTGCCAGTGACAGCGCAACACCTCTTAAAGTCCCCTTTATCTGCTCCACCAACCGAGTCAGGCTCAGTTTATGCAACTGCGCCCAATTCCGCGCCACCTGGATACCAAATTACCTAAAACTCGCCCCCACCACCCTAAATGGCAGCTCCTTATGCGCCCAAATTGATATTAACTCCCCCCTGACTACCGTCAGTGTGGCGGCCATGACCTCCTTCCCACGTTTAGCTCCATGTAGCCACAAATGGCTTCCCTCACCTGCTCACACACTTCCTCATCTGCCAGCAACCCCACCCCCCTTACCAGGCGACTCGCAAATCCACTCAGACGGCGTGTGGTTGGAAACCACAATATTTCGAGCCGGCCACCCCCGCCAGCATCGCCTTGTCCGACATGAAAAAATCAGTCCGGGAGTACACCCGGTGCACATGGAGGAAGTATGAAAACTCCTTCGCCCTCCCAAACCTCCACGGGTCCACCCACCCCAATGCCCTCCATAAACCCCCCCCAGCTCCTTTGCCACCACCGACACCCTTGACGACTTAGGACTTGAGAGGTCCAAGCTTGGATCCATGACCGTAGTAAAATCCACCCCCCCCCGGCATAAGCACCCGATGCGAGTCTAAAGCTGGAATCTTCCCAACACCCGTCTCACGCAGTCCACATCATCACAATTTAGGACATAGACGTTTACCAGAACCACCATCATTCCCTCCAACTTCCCACTAACCATCACACACCTCCCCCCACCCCCCCCACCCCATCCCTCTCCATCCTCCACCCCCAACCCCCACCCCGCGGGTCGGCCACCATACTCTCCACCTCAAATGCAACTCACATATTAACCAACACCGTCACCCCCTCGTCTCCATATCCAGCCCTGAATGAAACACCTGCCCCACCCATCCCTCCCTCAACCTCATCTGATCCCCAGCTTCAGGTGCGTCTCCTGCAAAAAAGCCATGTCAGCCTTCAAACTCCTCAGGTGCATGACACACGTGACCGTGTAACCGGCCCATTCAACCCCCTCACATTAAACGTGACCAGCCTGGTTGGGGGGGGGGGGCTCCACACCGCCTTCCCCTGCCAATCAGCCATACCCCTTTTTGAGCCACCCCCCAGCCCGCATCATGCAACCCTCCAGGCCCGCCCTTGGATGTCCAGCATCACTGCTCTTTTCCCAACTGTGCCACACCAACCACACCCATGTCAGCAACCCTCCCCCCTCCCCCCCCACCCTCAAACAAAAAAACAACTTCATCCCCCCACGCCTTCCTCTTGGCAACCCACACTTCACTCTCATTAACTAGCCCGCCCAGCTAGCTTGATGGCTCCCACCCAAAGCCTCCAACTATCCTTCCTCCCTGCAGTTACCCTCGCCCCCCCCGACCAACCCAACCATCAATCCCGAAAGAGTAACAAAAGGCACACTCACCATCGTTGTTCCCCTATGGGAACCTGCCCCAGAAAACCCACAACCAACAATTTAAAAAGCACACAAAACTCCACCAAAGTTCAATGTCCTCACACTCCTCCTAGTCCATTGTCTCTCATAAATTCCATCGCTTTCTCTGGCGTGTCGCAATAAAGCTCTCGCTTCTGGAAAGTCACCCACAGGTGGGCCAGGCACAATACCCCAAACTTCACCCGCCTATCAAAGAGGGACGCCTTAATCAGGTTAAACACAGCCCCCCCTCTTCACGGGTTCTGCAACCAAGTCCTGATACACCCGAAGCTCGTTCTGTTCCAAGGTACATTTCCTGGTCTGCCTCGCCCATCGAAGGATCTTATCCTTGTCCAGAAAGTATTAGAACTGCACCAGCATTTCCCTCGGTGGCTCGCCTGCCTGCGGCCTCCTTATCAGTGCCCTGTGCGCTCGGTCCACCTCCAGGGGTCTATCAAAGGTCCCCCCCCCAGCATTTTCTCCAGCATCCTTGCCACGGCTTCTGGACCTTCCATGCCTTCAGGTATCCCGACAATCCTTAAGTTTTGCTTTCTGGAGCGGTTCTCCAAATCCTTCACATTCTCCCTCAGCCTCTTCTGGCTCTCCCGCATCACTTCCATCTCCACCACCAACGGGTCAACTGCACCTTGTGCTGTCCCACCACCTCCTCCACTTTATAAATCACCTGATCATGGGACTCCAACCTCAATCCCATATCTCAGCAGTTCCACCACCTTGGCGAGGTCTTCCAGGGCCTCTTTCCTCTGTTGTCGAAACTTAATATTTTGGAACTGCACCAAATGCTCCGTTGACCATTGGGCAGGCAGCAAAGCCCCCTTGACTTCCGTCATCTTTTCCTGTGGTGCATCACGAGGATTCTCCCGCTCCCGCAGCTATTTTCTTCTTGCATCACTTCTTGTACATGGATCCATCCACCAGCCACACAAGAGGAGTATGATCTTCCCCAGGCACTCCTGTACATTTGTCCCTCAAATCCAAAGATGTGCGGGTTAGGTGGATTGGCCATGCTAAATTGCCCGTAGTGTCCTAGGGTTAAGGGGGGGGGGGGGTTTGTTGGGTTACGGGTATAGGGTGGATACGTGGGTTTGAGCAGGGTGATCATTGCTCGGCACAACATCGAGGGCCGAAGGGCCTGTTCTGTGCTGTACTGTTCTATGTTCTATGTTCTAAATACTTTGCCCTTCGGGAGGGGTGCTGGGGGGAGACCGAACAAATCCGCCTTGAGCGGGAGCCACCAAACATGTGACCATTCACCTCATGGCCGACACCGGAAACAGTATATTTTTATTAAAAAATATATATATCCTTAAGGCTAGTTTCTACAATTTAAAAAACTCGGCTTTAAATGGACCAAGTGCTGGAAAATGGGATTAGAATAGATATGTGTGTAATGGTTGGTACAGACATGATAGGTCAAAGAGATTCTTTCTTCTGCTGTAAAACTCTATGACTCTACGAGAGTCTACTAGTCTGCTAGAACAAAGAGTCCCACAATCTTCCTTTCAAATATTTAATGGTTGGAACATTTACAATCTCAGGAACCCAGGTAAAAGGACCCATTGTCAAAGCCAAAGTGGAGCCGTGGGAGTAATGTGTCATGACCCCACCCCCAGCTGCCTTGTGGAGCTGAGAATCCCAGTCTAGCTGGCTGACAGGGTGGTGGAAACAGATTCCATCACAACTTTCAAACGGCAATTTGAAGAAAATCTTGCAAAGTTATTGGGAGAAAGTTGGCGTGTGGGACTAAATTGGACGGATCTTTCAAAGGTTGCAGTACCAAATAAACCAAACTGTGCTGTACCAATCAATGATTTTATGCCAGATTAAAGTGCGACTACTAGAGAACGGCGGGGATCTGTGGAAAATAATGGTACTTTGCTACCGTAAATAAAAAGCAAACTAATATTAGAGGAAACATTTGGGGGCTGAACATATACAGGGGTGGCGGATAGAGGTGATATGGGTTGGAGCCAAAACAAAAGCATTGCCCTTTTAAGTATGCTCATATTATTTGAAAAAAATAAACCAATTGAAATTGCGGATATGAAAGTCTTCCTTCAAACTGGTTGTAGTAAGATCCGTGGAGAATGTCTTTTTGGGATGTGGATTGTAATGCTGGTCACGTGCTGATCGAGCTGAATGTGCTTCTGTGCTTCCTGGATGTCGATGACTGAAGCTTTGGCTTCAACCATCAATATTCCTTCCGCCCCGGAACATCCTCCCAGCAATTCCACATCCCACCTCTCGGTAACAACACTGTGCAAACACTCAGTATTGAGAGCTGCCTCCAGGAGAACAACAGGTAAAGCAGAAAGTGAGGGATGTGATGCTCAGCATCCAACCTGATTCACAGAGGGAGGGGTAGAGACAGAGACAGAGGGATTGCCACTGCCCAAACATCCTGATGGGACCTCTCCGCCTCAGCTCTGCTCTCTACTTCCGAGCCATGGCATTTGCCTTCCACACGCTTTCCGCCACCCTGCCTACAGTGAGCATCGGCGCGCCTGCTGACCATGGGGCTCAAGTCCAGGAATGGTGATGGGTCTGGCGACGGCAGGAGGCTGCGGGTGGGCTTCGCCGCTGATTCCGAGCCCGGGATAGTGGGACTGGGGCTGAGCTCCGGGGCGGACCGTGACGGCGCCTTGCTGCTGGATGGACGGAGCCGAGAAGACGGCAAACCTGGAGCCAAGGAAGGTCTCAGCCTCCTGACCAAACCCCTACGCTACAGTCAACCAAGCAAGAGGAAAGCAACCTACAGAAAACTGCAGAACTTTATCTACGATGCGCTGGAGAGACCTGGAGGATGGGCACTGGTTTACCATGCCTTCGTGTAAGTCCTTCTCTCGCTTTCAGCCGGGCGATTTCAGTGCGATTTCTTCCTGTTTTGTTGCATGTCATTACAATGACCCATCTCGCTTTGTCTAATCCTAAAAATCCCGGCGATGAGGCATCCTTACTCCCGAAGTCAGTCAAACACAAACCATGACAGCCATTCGTTACCGTTAATGTATCATTTATTGACAACATTCGGTGTATATTTTATTTGGCCGATTTTTAATCACATTCACTGCCAGCAATCCGCGGTGTTGTTCTCTACGCTGTTTCTGTTGCCGGATCCTGTACAATTCCAGTTTAAATGACAAAGGCGAATGTGTTTTGTTGCTGGACTCATTCTGCGTTGGTGCCAGAGAACCACACCTAAATCTGATTTAGAGAAATGTGCCCTGGGTATGCAGTATTGTGGAAGTTTAACTGGCACGATGACGGATCAGGGCATTGTTATTGGTCAACCTAAGGACTGAATTTTGTGCGTCTTGCTGAGTACGAGATTAAACCCGTGTGAAGCGGAGTCTCCGATGTCGGGTATCTCCCTGATAGTGATATGCAATAACTGACTTTACCAGTTTCACCTGTACTTCTAAGTTCATACATAACTTAAGTGTAGGAGACATTTTATGGGCAAGTTACATTTTAAAATTCTGTTAATATAATTTATGATGTCATAAGATTAAAAAAAATACATATTCAGTTTTCGGTAGAAAATGATTTCCCCCTCTGCTTTCCATTGAAAATTGCGCATGGATGGTGACTCTTTTTGTCCAAAGTAAAGTTTATCCTCCCCTTTCCTCATTTATTCCTGGTCGGAGGAATGTTCCCTCTCATCATTCAGACCCCATTAACCATTGCAATGGAAAGAGTTAACCTGTACTTGTACACTTGGCAAACACATTGATGTGCACAGGTGTAGACTCTAATACAAGTACAGTCATAACATCAGGGTTTTCAATATTTCATGAGGAAGTAATGCATGTCAATGAAGCTGTGTCCCACCCTTGCTTCATGACACACAAAGTGAACCTTAACAGTTGTGTGTAGTCTGCAAAACAATATTCGGGTATATCATCTGTTAACACACTTGTGCATAATTCAAAATAAAATCAGAATATGCCAACTAACGTATTTTATATTTATTGCATTCATGAAAATTGTTACCATTCCTTCATATTTGTACAGTTGAGGGCAGCATGGTGGCTCAGTGGGTTAGTCCTGTAGCCTCACGGCGCCGAGGTCCCAGGTTCGATCCTGGCTCTGGGTCACTGTCCATGTGGAGTTTGCACATTCTCCCCGTGTTTGCGTGGGTTTCGCCCCCACAACCCAAAGATGTGCAGGCTAGGTGGATTGGCCACGCTAAATTGCCCCTTAATTGGAAAAAATGAATTGGGTACACTAAATTTTTTTTTAAAATAAATAAATAAATATTTGTACTGTTGAAATTTGTACCATTACTCCACACTTTAGAGGTTATGTAAGTTCAGAAAATGTAGCGTAAATATGAAAATATATTGAACTGACGACGATGCAGTATGTTTTCTGTTCATGGATAGAAAGTAAATCAAAGTCATAATCTGTGCTGTTTCCGTCAAATAATTCTCTTGTGCACAGCACAAAAGATCGCTCCCATTAGCCTACACCCCCTATAAAGTGGAAAGTGACTTTTTACACGCACGGTATCTGTTCGTGGAGTTTTGCACAATGTTGAAGAGAAACTCTACAATATGTAGTTGCTTGAGATTGACAAGCTCTTTTGTGTTCTCTTGGTCTTTGGATAGTAGAGGAATAAATAACTCCCAAGCCGTGTGATTCAGACTATAAAGTATGTATCCAGTTTCTTCAGAGTCAAAGATAGATTGTAGTGGAAAGTCAATTCACTTGATTACAACACCTTATACTTTAAATAACTGTTTTGGTCAAATTCTCACAGCATTTTGTTCACCTCTTAATTGGCTCCCCATGTTGATTTGAGAGTGACACTCTCATGTTTGGAATTGCTACTTTCTGAGTCTCTTGTGTTTTGTATTATTGCATATTATTTCAGTGAATGTGACTCACCATGCAGTTTAGAATGAGATTTCATCTACCATATGTCTGCATAAATAATCCCGATCTTTAGCTGCATCATACTGTTTCACTGCTGTAACCACTTTATTCACAAATTTGACAATCTCACAGCTGATCCTAGATCACTTACGTAAATTAAACACAACAGTGATCCGAACAATTAAACCTGCAGCGCTCCCCTAGCCTGACAAAAGATCTCATTGTTTCCTGTCCTTCAGCTAATTTCCTATCCAATCTCCTATTTTACCCTAGAAGCATATGGGATTCTTACCTTTGTGCAATAGAGGCATGAAAAAGAAAGAAGTTATGAGAAATCCATAAAACACCGTCAGATGGATTATTGTGCTCAATTTTGGGCACCACATTTGAGAAATCGTTTTTGCTGGTGGAAAAGACAGTGACCAGAAGGCATAGGTTCAAGATGATTGCTTAAAAATAGTGGCAACAAGAGAAGTTTTGTTTCTGCACAGCAAGTTGTGATTTGGAATGCACTGGTGAAAGAAGTTTTAATAATACATTTCAAAAGGAATTTGGATCAATAATTGAAGAAGAAAAACATTGGCAGGGTAATGGGGGAGGGAGTGAGACTAGTTGGATAGTTGTGCTAAAGAGCCAGCAGAGACAATTAAGTGAATGTATCATTCTATGATTCCAAGTTTTGACTTAAGTAGAAACCTTTTATATGGAATCTTATCAAAACCCTTTGGGATAAACTATATCAAGAAAACCCAATGTCTACTTTTAACATCCTTAAATAGTTGAATTATATACGTGTGACTTTTCTTTACTGAAACCATGTTTTTAAAAGTTTCTTGGATTATTCCTGTACAAGTGTTCCTCCAGTGAATGGTTTTCATTACTTTAACTCATATACAAGTTAAGCTCATAAACATCTAATTATCTGCATCAGATTAGTTTCTCTTTTTAAATATATGCTAAGATTGACCAATGTTGAAGCTAATCTGCTTAAAACCCACTAAGTTTAATTGCTGTTTGTAAATGTAGCCTGAGGTTTTTTTTATAAATGTTTTTTTATTGGTTTTTTGAGCAAAGTATATTTACCGTTATGTATACAGAATAAGATATATATATATATTTATAGAAGAGAAGGGCACACACAAACATACCAAAAAAAAGTTATAATAAAAAATAAAATAAAAAATAAAATAAAATAACTGGTAGGGTATTATGCACCAGCTCAACTGCAGCAACTCTGTACAACTGGCAAAATTATTTACAACACATAAGTAGGCGACTGTTTGTGGGGGTGGAGGGGGGGGGGGGGGGGGGGTGGGGGTGGAGACCAGGGAGGGAAATATACATTTGGGTGCCGGAGAAACAATTACAGAGGGCAATACTCAAATGGGCCTGGTGTTGGTGTTGTCACTTGCTTCTCCCGGACGCATCTCGCTGCCGTTGTCGTCTCGCGCTCACCTCCGCTTTGGCCGTTCCTCCCGTCTTTCGCCTGGATTATCCTGGTTCTCTGTTCCTGTAGATGCCAAGTTTGTTATCGTTTCCCATGCCATCCTTCCGGCTATCATTTCCCTGTCTCTCCCCCACCTCCCTGGTTCGCCTCTCTTGTTCACTGTCTCTTCCCTCTTTCCCCCCCCCCCCCCCACTTCTGCCCCCTGCCCCCCCCCCCTCCCCCCCTGTGGTTCATCTTTCTTTCCTCTTAGGTTTAGCTGTCCTCCCCCTCCAAGCCTGAGGTTATTTGAGGGTTTCATTGTTGAGATAACTTTAGAAAATGCTCGGCTGGAGATTAAGATGCTGGTTGCTATCAAACTGCATTTCACAGATTGTTATGCATCTCTAATAACTGTGCCATCTGGAGTGTGATGTCTGACTGGTGCTGACATAAGAACATAAGAAATAGGAGCAGGAGTAGACCATAAGGCCCCGAAAGCCTTCTGCACCATTTACGGTAGATCACAACATATAAGTAAACCTGGCAAACAAGACCACCTTTGTCCAGCTCCAAAAATTGTAATTTAGCATATACTTGTGTATAAACTGACCCACTGCCCTTCTCAGACATGGGCATGCTATACACACATGAGTAAGCAGTCTCGCTTTTTCATTCTGCAAGTTCATATTTACGTATCTTATTGCTGGGCGCAAGGGATAGAGCAGGTGATAAGGATTGTGCTGGGAAGATGCATGGGAGTTCAAGAAATGCCCACACAGAGGGCAAAGAGAAATTAATCTTCCAGCAAAACAAATAGAGCATAAAGCTAGCTTCTAGCTGAAGTTGTAACATTTTCTAACTGTCAAATAACTGTGCTGCCGCAAGGTAATTTGATTTTTGTGAAAAAACTGATGCAAAAATAGAAGAAGAAAGAATCCATCCCGCACCAAATGTGTCTTGAGAACAGAGGTGAGTTGCTAGCCTGACCTTGGGAAACAAGTATCGGAATGGGTGCTCACTTAAAATGATTAAGTGATTACATTGTCAGTAGAAATGCAAAGCAAATATATGCACTTGAGTGTGCCAAGCAGTGTGCAGCACGATGGTTAGCACAGTTGCTTCACAGTTCCCGGGTCCCGAGTTTGATTCCTGGCTTGGGTTACCGTCTGTGCGGAGTCTGCACATTCTCCCCATGTCTGCGTGGGTTTCCTCCAGGTGCTCCGATTTCCTCCCACATTCCAACGATGTGCAGGTTAGGTGGATTGGCCATGATAAATTGCCCTTAGTGCCCAAAAAGATTAGGTGGGGTTACTGGGTTACGGGGATAGGGTGCAGGCATGGGCTTGCGTTTGGTGCTCTTTCCAAGGACCGGTACAGACTCGATGGGCCAAATGGCCTCCTTCTGCACTGTTAATTCTATGATTCTGTGAAATCCTGGATCCAGCAATGATTTCAGAGAAACAACTGGTTGGCATAGCTGTTTTGTGGAAGGAAAATGTCTGGTGTTGCAGCAGAAGACCAAGATCACTCGGAGATTACCAATTGGCCCAGCTGCAAAAAATAGCAGTTTCTAGCAATTCGTCAACAGACAATGACCAAAGCACATGTACCTTTCATGCCACATCGGCAGCATGGGAAACAGCCATGAATTTCAATATGCCAAGCAACTGAGCTGTGAAATGAAAGATTCAAAAACAGTTCCAGTGAAAACCACAAGACATGGGAAGACAGAATTTATTAACTTACATTAATAAAGTTAAGCATTAACTTGCATGGCTCTTGGAATTAACTGAAGGCCTATGGTAGTTTTCAAATGTAAAACAATGCTGAACATCAAGTTCTGTGCAAGGGTGTTTGTGCATGCCCATGACAATGGTTAGATAGATGAGGATGGAGTAAAGTTATGGGTTGATAATTTGAGGAATAGGCCTCCTGGTGGCTTCCATAAAGAATATATTTGTGGGACATATTCAGATTCCATATAACCGATGAGGTGCCTGTGAAGAAATTTGATCTGCACTGCAGTTAAAGCAGGATGTCTAACGTCCGTAGGACAACCTTTGGACGCGTGCTTCATAGAACATAGAACATTACAGCGCAGTACAGGCCCTTCGGCCCACGATGTTGCACCGTCCTGTGATACCCTTCTAAAGTCCCCCTACACTATTCCCTTATCGTCCATATGCCTATCCAATGACCATTTGAATGCGTTTAATGTTGGCGAGTCCACTACTGTTGCAGGCAGGGCATTCCATGCCCTTACTACTCTCTGAGTAAAGAACCTACCTCTGACATCTGTCCTATATCTATCTCCCCTCAATTTAAAGCTATGTCCCCTTGTGCTGGACATCACCATCCGAGGAAAAAGGCTCTCGATGTCCACCCTATTTAATCCTCTGATCATCTTGTATGCCTCAATTAAGTCCCCTCTTAACCTTCTCTCTAACGAAAACAGCCTCAAGTCCTTCAGCCTTTCCTCATATGATCTTCCCTCCATACCAGGCAACATTCTTGTAAATCTCCTCTGTACCCTTTTCAATGCTTCCACATCCTTCCTATAATGTGGCGACCAGAACTGCACACAATACTCCAAATGCGGCCGCACCAGAGTTTTGTACAACTGCAACATGACCTCATGGCTCCGAAGCTCAATTCCTCTACCAATAAAAGCTAACACACCGTATGCCTTCTTAACAACCCTCTCAACCTGGGTGACAACTTTCAGGGATCTACGGACATGGACACCGAGATCTCTCTGTTCGTCTACACTACCAAGAATCTTACCATTAGCCCAGTACTCTGCCTTCCTGTTATTCCTTCCAAAATGAATCACCTCGCACTTTTCTGCATTAAACTCCATTTGCCACCTGTCAGCCCAGCTCTGCAGCTTATCTATGTCCCTCTGTAACTTGTAACATCCTTCTGCACTGTCCACAACTCCACCAACTTTAGTGACATCTGCAAATTTACTCACCCATCCTTCTATGCCCTCGTCCAGGTCATTTATAAAAATAACAAACAGCAACAGCCCCAAAACAGATCCTTGTGGCACACCACTAGTAACTGGACACCAGTCAGAGCATTTCCCATCTACCACCACTCTTTGTCTTCTATCAGCTAGCCAATTTCTGATCCAAACTGCTAAATCACCCTGAATCCCATGCCTCTGTTTTTTCTGCAATAGCCTACCGTGGGGAACCTTATCAAACGCTTTACTGAAATCCATATACACCACATCAACTGCTTTACCCTCATCCACCTGCTTGGTCACCTTCTCGAAGAACTCAATGAGGTTTGTGAGGCACGACCTACCCTTCACAGAACCATGTTGACTATCTCTAATCAAATTATTCCTTTCCAGATGATTATACATCCTATCTCTTATAAACCTTTCCAAGACTTTTCCCACAACAGAAGTAAGGCTCACTGGTCTATAGTTACCGGGGTTATCTCTACTCCCCTTCTTTTACAAGGGGACAACATTTGCTATCCTCCAGTCCTCTGGCACTATTCCTGTTGACAAAGATGACTTAAAGATCAAAGCCAAAGGCTCAGCAATCTCCTCCCTACCTTCCCAGAGAATCCTAGGATAAATCCCATCTGGCCCAAGGGACTTATCTATTTTCACACTTTCCAGAATCGCTAACACCTCCTCCTTATGAACCTCAAGCCCTTCTAGTCCAGTAGCCTGTATCTCAGTATTCTCCTCGACAACTTTGTCTTTTTCCTGTGTGAATACTGACGAAAAATATTCATTTAGCACCTCTCCTATCTCCTCGGACGCTACGCACAACTTCCCACTACTGTCCTTGACTGGCCCTACTCTTACCTTAGTCATTCTTTTATTCCTGACATACCTATAGAAAGCTTTAGGGTTATCCTTGATCCTACCTACCAAAGACTTCTCATGTCCTCACTTGGCTCTTCTTAGCTTTCTCTTTAGAGCCTTCCTAGCTAACTTGTAACTCTCAAGCGACCCAACTGAACCATCACATCTCATCTTCACATAAGCCTCCTTCTTCCTCTTGACAAGTGTTTCAACTGCTTTAGTAACCCATGGTTCCCTCGCGCGACCACTTCCTCCCTGCCTAACAGGTACATACTTATCAAGGACACGCAGTAGCTGTTCCTTGAACATGCTCTACATTTCCATTGTGTCCATCCCCTGCAGTTTTCCTATCCAGGCGATGCATCCTAAGTCTTGCCTCATCGCATCATAATTGCCTTTCCCCCAGCAATAACTCTTGCCCTGCGGTTTATACCTATCCCTTTCCATCGCTAAAGTAAACGTAATCGAATTGTGGTCACTATCACCAAAATGCTCACCTACCTCCAAATCTAACATCTGTCCTGGTTCATTACCCAGTACCAAATCCAATACGGCCTCGCCTCTCGCTGGCCTGTCTACATACTGCATCAGGAAACCCTCCTGCACACATTGGACAAAAACGGACCCATCTAAAGTACTCGAACTATAGTGTTTCCAGTCAATATTTGGAAAGTTAAAGTCCCCCATAACAACTACCCTGTCAGTTTCACTCCTATCCAGAATCATCTTTGCAATCCTTTCCTCTACATCTCTGGAACTTTTCGGAGGCCTATAGAAAAGCCCTAACAGGGTGACCTCTCCTTTCCTGTTTCTTAACTCAGCCCATACTACCTCAGTATTCGAGTCCTCATCAAATGTCCTCTCAGCCACCGTAATACTGTCCTTGACTAACAATGCCACCACTTCAAGTAGCTAATCATGTTAGCGCCAAATAGAATAGGTGGATGGGTGATGGAGAAAAAAATCTTCACAAAAGAGTGGCAGTATGATCATTTGTTTTGTGTGGTTTTGTCCTAAAATTGTGGATATTATTAGTGCTCAAAATATCATCAGATCATTGGAAAGGAAGATGATGATTTATTGTGGAGGGATGATTCTGAAAACATAAACATCACATCTGATCCACAGTCGGATCCCTACAATGATGCCATGGTCAAAGTGACTCTGAATTAATTCGATGAACTCTTTGCATCAGGGATGCCAGAGGTAATGCATTTGACAGGTTTTAAAATGCTTTTAAAATGATATCGTTGCACAATTATTGTTTTCAATAAATTGTGCCATATTAATTTCATACGGATTATCAATGTTTTGTTTTACATTTCAAGATGGCGACCACCCAAATTGGTGGCTCAAACTTTATACTTAGTGTATAAGTCAATCTCCAGTTTTGGAATGATTTTTGGAGGCTTCAACGGTCGATTTATACACTGGCATCCATGGTAATAAGATCATGGCTGGCCCTTGACCTCAACTTTACTTGATTCACTGAGAGTCAAAAAATGTATCGATCTCAGCCTAGAGTATATTCATGAAGGCATATGCCATGGCTTTCTGACATATGAAGTTAATATTGTAAACATAAGCTTGAAACCAGGCAGATTTAATACCTGTAATGAAAATGAAATGAAAATCACTTATTGTCACGAGTAGGCTTCAATGAAGTTACTGTGAAAAGCCCCTAGTCGCCACATTCCGACGCCTGTCTGGGGAGGCTGGTACGGGAATAAAACCGTGCTGCTGGCCTGCTTGGTCTGCTTTAAAAGCCAGCGATTTAGCCCAGTGAGCTAAACCAACCACTGTGCCATAATATGCCATAAACATCCACTAATTATCTCATGATGGGATCCAAGTACTTCAGAGTTTGTGGGTCCCGTGACATTCACACTGCTAGATTCCCCAGTGAGTGGGTGGGCAGGGGCAGTAAATAAAAGAACAAATATGTAGGGAAATTTCTGAGAAGTACAAACTCAATAAATTAGTAATAGTAGGGTATTAAAATGAATCTAATTAAATTGGATAGAATCATTGTAAAACATATAGGTTGGTTGACATACCATTTACGAAAGGTGAATGCAGCTTCGGAACTTTTGAGGCGAGACCAATTGTTGAACTTCTTTTGATGGCTTAACAAGCTGATTCTGGAGAGGCAAAGTCTGTCAAAGTACCACACATGAGGTTGTCCCCTGCCAGTGATGCAGGATCTTTACTAACACGTTGTTTGCAGAAAGAGGGCCTGTTTTGGAGCTTCTGAAACCCCATGTTGTTGTTGTGGTGGTGAGTCTCTGCCCATAACTGGTTTCCCCATTTGCATTGATTGTCAGCTGGAGATTCCCACCTGTCATGTTTGTTGACGGCCTTCATGTCCCTTCTGATGGCATCCATGAATCGGAGATATGGGCTGCCTGATAATCTGTGGTGACGGGCCACCTCCCTGTGTAGGATATCTCATCCTGTGCACGTACCCAAGTCAGCAAAGCCTCCTGCTTGGTCAGCACTAGCATGCTTGGCATGCTTGCTCTAGAAAGGATTGCTTCACTGGCGACTGTGTCTTTCCATTCCATGTGATGCCAAGGTTGTGCCATAATCATCGGTGAAAAAAGTTATTAAACATTGTTTTGGTTGGAGTAAGTTGTTCATGTTCGCTGCCAACATCAATGTTTTGATACAGAGTCTTGTAGATGAGGATATTGGTCTTGTGAGCCTGCTTTATTTTTCATACTTCTATTAGTTGACAAAGTTGGTCGCTGATTTCCCAATGCGTGTGCTAAGATCTTTGCCAAGAGTCAGATTGTCTATCATCATAAATCCAAGGCATTAGAATTTGCTGATTGCTTCCAGTGGTGAGTTATTAAGTATCATCAGAGGCGGAGACAAAACACAATGTTATATAACTGCGGTTTTCTCGACACTGTCGCAGGTATGGGACAGATGATCCATGAGCCTTTGGAGTGGAACTTCTGTCTGGGCAACTAATGAAGCATCATCAGCATGCAGATGTTCCCTGATCAGGACATGCCACATTTTCACCTTGCCTTTTTTTCCTGATAGGTTGAGGACAGGAGGGTCTAGGATATGGGGTTGCATTCAGTGCTACTCACAGTGACCCATGCCTTCGGTGGGGTGTTGGGGGGGGGGGGGGGCGGGGGGGTGGGGGGCGGAGGTCAGGCACTACCGCCCGCTCTTTCAAGTGGCCTCAATGTGCTTTCAGACCAACACCAAAGTTCTGTGGTATACGTGGTTATTGGTTTGAGATCCCAGGTCTGCATGGCCATATCTTTTAATAATAGGAGTCAAGATGATGGAGCAGGCTGGGGAGGGCAGGAGGAACAGCAGTTGGGGCAACAGTGAGCCACAGGTCACTTGGAGTGATACACAGAGATGAGAGGAAGCATGTCTTGCCACCTTCACAGTGTCTTACTCCTCCTCAGCGAGAAAAATCTCCAGGCACCTCAGGCCCTGGGGTTAATGTGTGAAAACTGGATGTGGAAAATGCAGTAGGCCGTATACTGTGCAACATTGAGCACCCTCAGAGAATATCTACGTAATAGAAATGGGGCATTGCAGGTTCACAGCACGTTATGAAGGGTGAGGAGGCAGAGTTAGGAAGAGAAGCTTGAGAGGCGGGATTCTCCGCCTCATCGTCACCGTTTTCCGGCGCAGCGCGCCCACGCCAGCGGCGGGATTCTCCGTTCCCGTAGCCAGCAAATGGGATTCCCCATTGTGGGCTACCCCATGCCATCGGGAAATGCACGGCGTGGGTGTTCTGCTGGCGGGGTGGAGAATCCCGCCGACGGAGAATCCCGCTGGAGATGTTTGGGCTTTTTCATGAAAGCTACAAAGAGAGAATGGGTGTGTGTGGGAGTGAGTCAATGTGAGCAGGGCCAGAGAGAGAAATCATGGGCTCTGATGCTTCTCCCATTTCCAAGCCCCTTAGAGCCACCTCCTCCTTTATCCCTCCCCTCAATCATGCATAATATTTCTCCTCTTTCAAGATTCACCAATCAATTAATCAAACAATCACAGGACCTCATAAAATGATCACGCCCATTGTTGGTACCTGGTTATAAACACAATCGATATACATGTATAATGGGTCATTAATATTAAGAACAGCAACAATGTAATGGTGTAACTTTCTGTGCGCTCTATAGTCGATCCCACCATGATTATTAAACAAACCAGAAAGTACAATTTTTACTTTAGTAGCATTGTGCTAAAATTGTATTAAGTTGACAGGAAAATATCCCATTAGTTATTTATAACACAGTGCAGATAGTATGAGCCTTCATGAGAATGTTCTGCACATTGTATCAGATGGACATGGTGACAGTAAATTCATATTTGGGTGAAATATTCAATTTTGCAACCCAGATGAACTGCACAAGACCTTTTCCATTCTGTAGAAGAAGCAGAAGACTTTCTCCTGCCTTATATTATTCAATATATTCAATATAATTATTTTATACAAGGGATTTAATTAGATTCTGTTGCAGCAGTAATCTCGTAGGATGGAATGATCAAATGACTCCTGAGCAACATAGTTAAATGATTGAACAGCATTTGTCTGAACTGACAATGAGAAGTGTTGAAGTCCTTGGGTGTCTCTTATTTTTTTTATTCGTTCTTGTGATGTGGGTATCTGAGGCTGGGCTGGGCCAGCATTTGTTGCCTTCGAACTGAGTGCTTGATAGGCTATTTCAGTCGGGGCAGTTAAAGCCAACCGCATTGCGTGCGGGTCTGGAGTCACATGTAGGCCAGACCAGGTAAGGATGGCAGAGTTCCTTCCCTGAACGACATTAGTGAACCAGATGGGTTTTAAAGACAATCGGCAATGGTTTCATGGTCATCATTAAGCTTTTAATTCCAGATTTTTAATGAATTCAAATTTCACCACCTGCAGTGGTAGGATTCAACCCCAGAGCATTACCCTGGGTTTCTGAATTACTAGTCCAGTGACAATACCACTATGCCACTGCCCACCCATGCGGGACACAGCATTTAAGGGGCCAGAGGAAAAAGACTGAATGGTTCACAGCTGAACCTATGTTTCCTGATTAACAAGTGTTAAGACTGCTGATTGCTGCTTTTAACTACAATATATTTTCAATATCAACTATGCAGCACAACAATATTTCAATATCTCAAAAAACCCATAAAAAGCGCCAAGATAGAGTGGGATGATAGGTATTGTGCCCAGTTTTGGTCTCCTTATTTGAGGAAGGATGTGATGGCATTGGAGGCAGTCCAGAGGAGATTCACCCAGATTGATTCCAGGGATGAAAGGATTAACGTATGAGGAGAGGTTAAACAGTTTAGGTTTATACTCGCTGGAGTGTATAAGGATGAGACGGGATCTGATTGAGGTATATAAAATACTGAAAGAGATTGATAAAGTAAACAAAAACCAAATGTTCCCCTTATAGGGCAATCTAGAATGAGAGGTCACAGATATAAGTTGAGAGGTGGTAGATTTAGAACTGAGAAGAGCAGGAACTACTTCTCGCAGAGGGTGGTGAATTTGTGAAACTCGCTGTGTTCCTATGTAAGTCGGCAAAAGGACAAGATTGAAGTGAATGGAAAAAACACTTGAGAATCATATGCAGTATAAAAACGGTTACTGATTCACTATGAACCTATTACACATTCTGGTCTTGGCAATTTCATCCACAAAGCCTTCTTGATAAATCTCCATTAGCAACAAAATAAACAGAACTCCCGTCATGATTCCATCCTCTGTTCATAAAATAATAATGAATGACAAAATCCAGCTAGCCAAGTTCATCTTATCCATCCCAGAATGACGTATGAGCATGTATTGGGAGCAAGAGAAGGCCTTTCGGCTCCTTGACCCTGCTCTGCCATTTGATAACATTGCTTACATTATAACATTGACTGCAACTTAAAAGCACTAACTGGCTATAAAGCAACCCACTTCTGATCCACTTTCATATGAATTCCACTAAGGCCAGCTTGGACTGAGCACAACCAGGGGCAAATGCAAGATTGGTGTTCGTTAAACCCACCTCCTTAGCTTGGCCGCGGTTCCCACCCCATTCACTGGTGACCAGGACCTGCGGCTTTGTCTATCTCTAGTTCTGGCTTATTAAACAAAAAGGCAGAAACTGATTTATCAGTTAGCTCTGTTGCTTGGCATTTCTTCGTGGTGTGTTTTATTAATTACTTATTTTTCAAATGATCAATTTATTGCTTTGATGGTGTTTATATTTTCTTCATCCCAGGCAGCTGCTGCTGAGTTTCTAGCTGAAGGAGAATGAGAGGCTCATAAGGTAATGATTGCCTTTTGGAGGGCTGGCAATAGGGATTATTTTTTGCTCCAATAGAAACAGGAAGTGTTGGAAATGATCAGCATGCATGGCAGTGCTGTGCAGAGAGAAACAGAGGTCAGTGAGCCTTCATCAGAACCATTGTAATTTGTGCACCTGAAGCATTAACTCTTTTTCTCTCCACAGATGCTGCTTCACTTGCTGTGTATTGCCAGCATTTTCTGTTTATTTGTCAGACTGCCAGTACTTTGCTCTCTTATTATTTATTCCATGCTGGGCATGTGTAAGTGTGGTTAGTTTCAATTTAAAATTAGAAAATATATATCACTCAATGCAAAGTATAATTTTTCTAATAACAAAGCCCACTTGTGTGGATCATAACAGCACATTATTGCAAGAGATTTGGTTGGTGCAAATTTACTGGAATGTTTTGTCACTTTTAAACTTGGAATTGAAACTAGTTGTCATGAGCGAATAAAATATGCCGCAGTTAGTCTAATATTCTCACATGGACATGGAATTGTTGTTTGCAGTGTTTAAGGTTCAAGTCTATTGGATGTTGCTGCCTCAATATTGCATAGGACCAGCTTTAAGAAGCAGAGATAGTTGCATAATCTGAATGATGGAGTTGTGTGACAATGCCGTGGTTGTGAAGCACATCATCTTGAAATCTGAGCTTTCAATGGGCTTTATAAATAGTGGCATAGTGTACAAAAACCGTGGGGTTTTGTTCAACCTAGATGAAGCAGTACAGCCCCACTGTAAGTATGATTCCCAATTCTGGGGACCCAACGGATGGAGGGTTAAAGAGCCCCATGGCATGAATTTGTATAGTAACTGCAGCAACAGAAATGTAACAATATATAATGGAATGCAACATGCCCAGCAACAGGTAGAAATCTGCCTAGTGACAGCAGTAGCAAGTATTCAAAAGGCTGGATGAGAAGCATCTCTCTCAATAATGAGAATAAAAACATTTACATAGAAGTGAATATCTTATGAATAGAAATAGCTTACCTGGATGATTGAGATAGACACATGCTGATGTCTAGAGTCAAGGAATTCGACAGGAGAAGACTGTCAAATACACAAAAGACAGGATCAACGTGGAACAAGTGTATAACTGTCAGGACCCTCAGAAGCAAGGGAGGCCAGTTGACATCTAGCGGCCTCAGAATCAGACAAGCCAGTTTCCAGCTAGCAGCCTGGAGGCCACATTTTACACCTAAAGTATCTAAATGCTGGAGCTAAGGAAGTGCAGAAACCTTTGCAAGGGGAGGTTTAATATATTCGCTGGATCAGGAAAAGCTGTTTCCCAGACTTGACCATCAACCTTGTATTGTGTAGTAATTATAAGCTGGATTGAATTCATAGATCTATTTAATTTGGATTTTGTTTGGGGAACGGGGAAGTCTTAAGAAGTTCAGGGATCACAGATATATATTAGATAAGGGGTACGTTCTATATAAACTGTGTGCGTTTAGAGGTTTATATACCTAATTGGCTTCGAGTATTGCAGTCCTGTTTGTGTTCATTTATCTTTCCTTAAATTCCTTTAGTAATTGTTACACAATGGCAGGCCTGCTTATTCTCACTGGTCTTTCCCTTGATTCCTCATACCATTCCAAAAACAAAACTATACACTCCCACTCACCGGGATGCCCTCACAGAGGGCAGCACGGTAGCATGGTGGTTAGCATAAATGCTTCACAGCTCCAGGGTCCCAGGTTCAATTCCCGGTTGGGTCACTGTCTGTGCGGAGTCTGCACGTCCTCCCCGTGTGTACGTGGGTTTCCTCCGGGTGCTCCGGTTTCCTCCCACAGTCCAAAGATGTGCGGGTTAGGTGGATTGGCCATGCTAAATTGCCCGTAGTGTCCTAAAAAGTAAGGTTAAGGGGGGGGGGGGGGGGTTGTTGGGTTACGGGTATAGGGTGGATACGTGGGTTTGAGTAGGGTAATCATTGCTCGGCACAACATCGAGGGCCGAAGGACCTGTTCTGTGCTGTACTGTTCTATGTTCTATGTTCTAGATAACATCAGCATGATTCGTAACACCCGTAAATCAGAGAAGCACCAGAGCCCATGACTTTTCTCCCTGGTCCTGTGTGGAGATACACTCCTTCCATGTCAGCAGGGAAAGCATTGGCCTTTAAGGGAAACAAGACACCAAACAGTGTAGGGCCTAGCCGGAGTCCTTGATCTCCAAAATGTTGGAGATGGAGCCGTCACACTGAATGGTGCGGTGTATGTTACCTTGGAGATGACAAAGCTTGGGAAGTTAGATGATTTTATCGAGTATCCAGTAAATATTGAAGACCGGAACGCTTGCATGCATTCAGGAAACCTTGTTTTCAGCCAGCACACAGTAAAGAAAAAAGGCGCAAGCAAATTATGGGGGATGGTGAAAATCTGATATAAAAACAGAAGATGCAGGAAATAGTCAGCAGATCAGGCAATATCTGAGGAGAGAAAAGCAGAGTTAACTTTGAGGCCAATGACCCTTCATCAGAAGAGAAAAGGGCAATCCTCGACAAGATTTAGGGAATGAAGCTGTAGGTGGAAAAGCATTTTGGTGTTGGTGATCATAATTCATTTGTACTGAGTGAAGTAATGGAAAAGGATAAAGGTAGACCTAGAGTCAAGGGTTTCAACTGGGAAAAGGACAATTTTTCGAAGCCGGCCTGTGATTTCGAAAAATGCACGAGAAGCAGCTACTTAAGGCAATAACAGAGCAGACATTCCAGAAGGAGATGGTGAAAATTCAAAACAAATATGTCCTCAGAAAGTGACTGAATGGGACTGCCAAATCCAGAGCCTCCTGCATGTATGGAGCATACAGGAAATAAGCCAAGAAGGGAAACTGGTCAGATTCTGTTACAGAAGCTTACAGTACAGAAAATGCTCCCCTGTCTTGATATTCTATATAATGATGTGTGGGAGTAGTGCTGAGATTGCTACCCTCAAGGCCCTGATCTTTAATTGATCACTTAATTGCTGAAACTTCATTTGCAGAATCCCAATTTTATTTTTCCTATGTTGTTGGTTCCATTTCTGGCTGGTCCCTGCCTTCTGCAAAATGCTTGGCATCCACTGTGTGGTTTGCCCATCCTTGCAGCTGGGTGATAACGCACTATTTCAGTTCCTTGGTTGCTGTCACAAAAGTACTAGCCTAATCGTCTGGTTTTGGAATTCATTGGGCGCGATTCTCCCAAAACGGGAGAAATCGTAAGGCTGGCGTCAAACCCGGGCGGGTTTGATGCCAGCGCGCCCCTTCCCAACCGGGAACCGATTCTGGTCCCCGGTCGGGGCTAGCAGCCCGACGCCGCAAGCTCCGGCATCACGGGCTTAACGAAATTCGTTAAGCCCGCTTGCCGAAGTTAGCGCCGGCTGACGCGTCATATGACGTCAGCCGCGCTTGCGCGGATTGGAAGACTCCAACCCGCGAATGCGCGGATGATGTCATCGCGTATTTGCGCGAAACCCGCGCATGCGCGGGCCGGGATGCCCCTCAGCCGCCCCACGAATGGATACTGCGGGGCGGCGGAAGGACAAATCGTGCGCGGGCAGCGGGCCCGCTGCCCATGATCGGTGCCCACCGATCGCGGGCCCATGGCACGCTTGGCACGGCCGTGGTACTGCCGTGCCAATTGGTGCCATGGTTATAAAAAGCGAGTTGTTCCCGCCGTTTTTACGAACGGCCAGACCAGGTCTGTTTGCCGTTCGTAAAAACAGCGTAAAGGGCTGGGACTTCGGCCCATCGAACAGCTGTGAATCGCTGCCGGCCGTAAAAAAACGGCGGCACCGATTCGTGTCGGTAGTTGGGCGGGGGTGGGGGGGGGGAGAATAGCGGGAGGGCGGGAAAAATGTCGGGAAGGCCCTCCCGCTATTCTCCGACCTGTCGTGGGGGTCGGAGAATTTCGCCCATTATTACTACTATGTTTCGGCACTTTACTTCCAAATGGCAAATGCCAGCGTAACATAAAAACTTAAGAACTAGGAGCAGGAATAGAGCATCTAGCCACTTGAGCCTGCTCCGCCATTCAATAATATCATAGCTGATCTTTTTGTGGACTCAGCTCCACTTACCCACCCACTCACCATAACCCTTAACTCCTTTACTGTTCAAAAATCTATCTATCTTTGCCTTAAAAACATTCAACGAGGTAGCCTCAACTGCTTTACTGGACAGTGAATTCCACAGAATCACAACCTTTTGGGTGAAGACGTTCCTCCTCAACTCAGTCCTAAATCTGCTCCCTCTTATTTTGAGGCTATGTCCCCTAGTTCTAGTTTCACCCGCCAGGGGAAACAACCTCCCTGCTTCTATCCTATCACTTCCCTTCATAATTTTATAAGTTTCCATAAGATCCCCCCTCATTCTTCTAAATTCCAATGAGTATAGTCCTAGTCTGCTTAGTCTCTCCTCATAGACTAATCCTCTCAACTCCAGAGTCAACCTAGTGAATCTCCTCTGCATCCCCTCCAGTGGCAGTACATACGTTCTCAAGTAAGGAAACCAAAACTGTACACAGTACTCCTGATGTGGCCTCACCAGCGCCCGATACAGTAGCAACATAACCTCCCTGCTTTTACACTCCATCCCTCTAGCAATGTAGAACAAATTTCCACTTGCCTTCTTAATAACTTGCTGTACCTGCAATCAATGTTTTGCAATTCATGCACAAGGACACCCAGGTCTCTCTGCACAGCAGCATGCTGCAATTTTTTACAATTTAAATAATAGTCCATTTTGCTGTTATTTCTACCAAAATGGATGACTTCACAATTACCAAAATGAAACTCCATCTGCTAGACCCTTCCCCACTCACTTAAACTCTATATCCTTCTGCAAACTATCAGTGTCCTCTGCACACTTGGCTCTACCACTCACCTTGGTGTCATTTGTGAACTTTGACATATTACGCTTCGTCCCCAACTCCAGATCATCCATGTAAATTGTGAACAATTGTGGGCCCAGCACTGATCCCTAAGGCACACCACTAGCCACTCAATGATCACCAACCAGAAAAACACCCATTTAGCCCCACTCTTTGCTTTCTGTCAATTAATCAATCCTTTATCCACGCTAATGCATTAATGTAACGCCATGCACCTTTATCTCATGCAGCAGCATTTTGTACGGCATTTTGTTGAATGCCTTCTTGAAATCCAGATACACCACATGCACCAGTTCCCTGTTGTCCACCATGCTCGTAATGTCCTCAAAGAATTCCACTAAATTAGTCAAACATGACCTGCCTTTCATGAACCATGCTACACCTGCATAGTGGGACAATTTCTGTCCAGATGACTCGCTATTTCTTCCTTCATGATAGATTCAAGCATTTTCCCCACTACAGGAGTTAAGCTAACCAGCCTATAGTTGCCTGCCTTTTGTCTACCTCCTTTTTTGAACAGTGGCGTCACATTTGCTCTTTTCCAATCTGCTGGAACGACCAAAGCACCCAGCGAATTTTGGTAAATTACCACGAGTGCATTTGCTATTTCCCCCGCCATCTCTTTTAGTGCCCTGGGATGGATTCCATCAGATTCAGGGGACTTGTCTACCTTTAGCCTCATTAGCTTGCCCAACACTACCTCCATAGTGATAATGATTGTTTATAGGTCCTCATCTGCCATGGCCTCCTTGCCAACAATTATTGGCACGTCATTTGTGTCTTCCACTGTGAAGACTGACACAAAATACCTTTTCAATGCTTCAGACATTGCTCATTTCCCATTATTAAATCCCCCTTCTCATCCTCTAAAAGATCAATGTTTATCTTAGCTACTCTTTTTCATTTTATATATTTGTAGAAACTTTAGCTATTTGTTTTTATATTCTGAGCGGGACACATTTGTAAATATTAGTTGCTCTTTTTGTTGATATTGCTGTGCCCTTCAGCTTTTCAATTTTTGTAACTGTCCACCATTGTGTGTCCATGCCATTTCTAAGCTCATTTCTGTTGTTCCAGAAAATAAAATCAGTTTAATTTCAGTCTTTCTTTTACATTAAGGCAATTGCATTGCTAAGTCGTTGCATTTCAGCACATTTCTGCGTAAATAAGTGCAAATGCCTTGCCACAAAAAGCAAGAAAATTATCAAAGTAACACCATGAAAATCTAGTGCTGTGTTCAGAGGCTGGAGAAAAACATATTATTAAAATTTAAATAAAATAGAATCCCTTAGGAGACCACATAGAATGCGGTGCAATATCATGAATATTTTACAGTCACTGTGGTGTAAATGAATCTTTTTCTCATTGTTTATACATCCCAGTGTCCAACAGACAATGTTGTATGTTTTGAATGTCCTATGTTACAGATCAATTAACATTAATTTCGACTTGTGACCCAGTAAAGGGGGAACTTTGCCATCAAATTCCAAACTCAGGAAAACAGGTGTGCAAAAAAAGGATTGCATCTTCATTACTCAGTATTTTACAAAACTGATATACATTCCCAAGTCAATTCTTCTGTAGTTTCTGAAATTCTTTAGAATCTAATTGCAATTGGGATGCAGCATGCTTAGATGGATTGCATGTCACAATTATGAGGGTTATAAAGTTGTATTTTGGGACTGTGGCTTTAATTTAGGGCAAAATGAAGGTGGTCATGTGACTTGTCCTGGAGTCTGCCTGGCAACAAGCCTGGGTGGTTTCTTTGTTAGACATTAAAGGAAGCCCAGATTGTTTTGACGGGAAGAATGTGCAAGGTTCTTGCAAGACAATGGTAGCAGTCTGCGTGTTAAGAAAGGATAGTCGTTGAGTTTCTAAAGTTCTAGAAAAGTGTTGAAAATGTTAGTAGTTTTGTAAGTAGTTTTAGTTCAAACTGTCCATTTAATTCCACTATAGAAAGGATTTGGGGTTTAAAGAATAGTTCACCAGCATCTCCACCTGGATACAAGGCCTGATTCACATTGCCATGGGGAGGAGCTTTGAGATGTGAAATCCATTTTAATATTTTGTAAAATATCACTGAATGCTACAGGCATGTTAGTCTGTCAGGGCTCAGGAGAAAATGCCAGCTGGAGGCTGAAAGTCTCTATGGTTCACTGTGCTGGAAGATAGGTGAAAGCTTGCACTTAGATTGAAAAGACCAAATTAGTGAGGAGTCAAAATGAAGCTGGAAGATTCACCTAGTTTGTGTTGAAGGGAGGTTCTACAATAATACACTCACCATTCAAAAAGGTTTAAGAAAGCATCTCACCATCGCCTTCTCAAGGACAACTAGGGAAGGACAATGAATACTGGCCTAGCCAGCAAAGCCCACATGCCTTGAATGAATAAAAAAACCATGAAAGACAGTTCTGTTGTTAGAAATTACCGGGCCAAGAAGGAAAAGAACAGAAGCACATCCTCAGTGGCTGAGAATTGTTTTGGATTGATTCTGAGATCATTGAATGTCTACTTAAATGGCATTGTAGCACATAACTGACTTTTTTTCTCTTCGGTTGTGTTAGAAGTTTTGTTCTATAGTTTAAAGTGTAAGTTGCCGTCAAAAAATTGTTTTGCCAATCGTGCTTTTAGCCTGTTGTTACAATAAATGCCTTCAGAACTTGAAATCTTGTCCTGTTATCCTTTCAGCTATTAACCAGAAGTTTGAATTTTTTTTACAATTTATCAGTCTCTACAAGGATCACAACAAATGTAACTGTGGACTATCATGTGACTGTCAGGAAAGTAGAAACTAAGCCAGATCGGCCTTGCTTATTTTGAGTCGAATAATTTCTGTGTATAACTCTTGCCGTCAAAAGGTAATTCGATCATAATCTGTCAATCCAGAATGATCCCGAATCCCTCCACTATTATAATATCCATTGTTGTCTCTTCCATGATTTTAGTTTTTTTTTCCTCCAATGCTCTATTTGCAAATTGATTTCATATGTTGATCACTCTTTGTGTAAAAACAAAATCTGGTATCAAACCTTAAATTATCTTTATTCATGAACTCTGAACTTTACAAGATGATTATGTTTTAAAATGTACCTTTAATTTGAAGTTAACAGAGAATTCCAGATTTTTAAAACACTCAACTCAGAAACATGTCCATGTGATCTGGTTGCCATAGGGAAAGAAACTGATGTAGAAACTCATTGCCATGGGTCTTTGACACAGAAGCAATAACAGTAAGGAAAATGTGCAATTATTTTAAAACGTTGGGAATCTGTAATTTAAAAAAATATTTGAAATGGACCTTGAAAAGTTTGTATTATTTGTTAAGCAGAAATTATAGTTTTTGAGTAATAAGAAATGCTGATTCATGTAACCTGGCAACCATTAACCAGGAATCAGTATTAGTTGGGAAGGAGGCCTTGTGCACACAGACTTACAGAGGAAAGGAGAGAGCTGGGTAGAGGTGTTCCAGTAGATCCATACTACCATGACTGGCAGAAGATATGAGTTGAGAAGGTTCTGGAACAAAGTGTGCAACAGAAGGAACATTACATGGGCAAAACCCTGTTCCATGCAAGTTGGTGGCTGTGGTATATAGAAACATAGAATTTACAGTGCACAAGGAGGCCATTCGGCCCATCGAGTCTGCCCCAGCCCTTGGAAAGAGCACCCTACCTAAGCCCACACCTCTACCCTATCCCCATAACCCCACCCAATTTTTTTGGACACTAAGGACAATTTAGCATGGCCAATCACTGGCTGAGATCTTGCACCCTCTCCACATCCAATTTGCGTGCTTGTTCCTCAGAACCCACTGACACCACCAGCACAACCCCTTCATGTCCACGTGCGGTGCCCACACATGCCACCTGCTATAAACCCCCCTAACCCATTAATTGTGCAGCTCACAAAGCCCTCCATTTGTCCCCGCAGGAAAAGATAGCTCATAATAATGGGAAAAGGTCAAGATGAGGGCCGGATTCCCAAAGATTTGAGTCCTCACCCACTACGGGACCTGGAAATTGCAGGGTTGTCTGAGGAGGGAGCAATCACCAATAAAGAGGTTGGCCTGTGCTACAGATGTGAGGATCCATTGCCCCTTCACCCAAAAGATCTGTCTCAAGTGAGTCGTTCATGCCAGACTAAATGATCCTGCCCTCTCACTGTCCAAATGTCCATTGTCTTGCAGGATCTCCATCTGTTAAGGCTGAGCCATCGGAGTTGCTCCCCCGCAACCCAAGGGAATACCTCGGAGGAGAGCTCCGAGGAGAACACTATCAAGGCGTAACAGCTGTCACCCACATCTTCCACCGGCGCAGGGACACACACCTTGGTGGGGGAATTAGCAGACTATGAAAGAACAAGAAGAGTGTCAAGTACTGAGTGGGAAATGGGGGTGGCAGGGGGGAGGGTGGCGGCGGTGTGGGTCTGGGGGTCACGGTCTGTAGCTTGGCAGAATGGAATTGTCAAATGCTCACTATTAAGACATGTTACATCTGACATATGTGAAGCCTCTGTCACGTGAATCTTCACGGCAAATCTACCTGCACCCCCACCCTCTGCTACCCTCCACTCCCACCAACCCCTGCCCACCGGGCACAGTGGTCCAAGGTCAAACGTCCCTGATGCAGACGCTGTACAGAGGATGGGTGTGAGAGTACTGTCAGCAGAAAGGCAGGAGTCAGACTTTGGCATAAACTGAGTAGCACCAGAGCTAACCTCACATTAAGTTGTCATCGCTCTCCTGCCTTGTATATTGACCCGCTGACATTGCCAACACAGGCCCATTTCCCTGGAATGATATTACACAGGTCCTTGGCGGGAAGAACAGGTGGTTGGGGAGGGAGAGGGTGGTGGGTATTTTGAAGAAACGGTTGGGGGAGGATTGAGGGAGGGGGAACGAGTGAAAAGGAGGAATAAGTGTTCGGGAAGGAGGAAATTGTTGGGGGATGGGAAAACTGTGCTGGGGGAGGGAGTGTGCTGATGAACACATGAGGATCTGATGAGGATGAGGGCCTCACTGGTCTTCCGGGCATGCTGGAACCTTGCCTCCGCCTGTCCTCCATTCTCCTGAGGCTCCTCCCCGGGCTCATCCTCCAGCCCCTTCTGGTCTGCCTGCTCCTCCTCCTTAATTCAGACAACATATCTCTCCTCCTCCAGCATGTTGCCCCACTGCGGTGCCAGGTTGTGGAGGGCACAGCAGATCACCACAAAGCGGGAGACCCTCGAGGGAGATGTACTGCAGGGCTCCATCAGACCGGTCCATGCATTGGAACCGCATTTTGAACAGTCCGATGCACCGCTCAGTGACAGTACGAGTGACATAATGGGCCTCTATATCGGGTCTCTGCCTTGATCTTTGTATCAGCCAGGACCTCAGCAGGTACCCCTTAATACCGAAGAACCAACCCGTTATCCTGGGGTGGATTTGAAAATGCCACAGATTTCTGAGTGCCCTAGGATGTAGCTAGCATGTACGCTTCCTGGGTAGCGGGCACACACATGCATGATCTACAGGTGGTGCTCCCACAAACAATCCGAACATTCAGGGAGTGGAACCCCGTCCTGCAAATAAAGGCCTCTCCCAGATGGCCCAGTGCATGCAAGGTGACATGCGTGCCATTGATTGCCCCCTGTACCCAGGACATCCCGGTGATGGCAGAGAATCCTTCAGCCCAGGCAACTTGGTGGGCCTGGTCCAGCTTGAAGGTGATGTAGTTGGATGCCTGGGCATACAGGGCACCCGTGACCTCACAAATGCGCTTGTGGGCTGTCTGTTGTGAAATGCCACACAGGTTCCTGCTCGAACCATAGAATGAGCTGGTTGCATAAACATTCAGGGCAGCGGTGACCTTCATGGCCACTGGGAGCAGGTGACCTCCTTCTCCACAGGGTGCCAAGTCCACCAGGATGTGGCACACGTTCAGCACTTTCTCTTTGTTGAGAAGGAGTCTCCTTGGCACATGCTGTCCATCATCTCATCGAAAGACCAATGACGTCTGTACACTTTGGGCCGTCGCAGGCCTCCCCCTCTGTGCTCCTCCTTGGACTGATGGGTGGTCAGGTCTTCACGGTGTGCGGTGGCCCCTTGCACATGGGGTGCCGTCTCCAGCCTGAATCATCGCTGCTGCCTTCTCCAGTGTCTGGCTGCCTCGACTTTCACCAGCAATGTGATGGCAGCCACTGAGGGAACAGCACCACATCCATTTTGCTTTCTGGAAGTAATTGGAGAAGGAGATAAACCGACAATCAGTTAGAGCTTCCATCCGGGACCCTCAAATCCCCCATGTCACCCCTACCCTTTCATGTTCCGCCTTTTCTCAGAGTGCCAATGAGCAATCCAATTGTGCTGGCAAACGTTACTCTGCACACTCACCCCCGGCCACATCAGGAGTTCCTGGACCTCAGACCTCTGCCGCGGACATTAGGGAGATCATGCTCAGGTGCCCTCCCCTGATCCCCACACCTACCTTTTGGTCACATGAAGATTCCCATTGCTGAAGCCATGCTGTTTAGTGTTTGATTGTTGGCAGCTGCCTCTATGGTGCTGATGCTCCAAGAGTTCAGGCACACTGTTCAGACTTTAAAGTTTGATTGAAATGCACTAATCCACATGTGCCGTTGAGAAGCCACTTGAGAGTTGAGAAGTGTGAAGTACTCTCAAACCTAACAAGGCCAATTCCTCACTTGCAATAACCTTCAGATGTGAAGCTAGAGGCTGCTCATAGTCAAAGGGAGTTAAAGTTACTTTCAGTATAGAACCAAGCGCAGAACAAGAATTGTTTGGTCGGACAGAGAGGCTGCTGCTGTGGGTGCTGTGGTTGTCCCTGTTGTCGGTCTCCACAATATTTAAAGATGGCATGAAGACCTCACAGATGAAAAACCCCTCCTCCGATTAGCCTAGAGGTGACCCACAATTTACATCGCTTCAGCACAACGACCAAACCCAACCCCCCTGAGGCTTCTGCATCAACTTCAGTCTTGCTAATGAGATTAAAATGAATGCAAATAAGGGTTAATGAAATGCTCGCCATTTTTGGAGGAGACCCGGAAATCACCATCGCCAATGGACTGGGCAAATTGCAAACTGGTTCAGGCCCAGCGTGAATCTCAATTTTGGCCTTTGCCGCTGTTTACCTGGTACTCCCAGGTCTGTGCCGGACACAACACGATGGTTAAATCGCGCCATTGAATTTACTGGCTCCATTCCTTTCAGCATTTCATATTTCCAACATTATCACTTAATGTTGCTATTCCAGAATACAATCTTTAGCTTTTGCAGTCTTTCCTCATATTGTTTTGTTTTTTTGTTTTTTCCTAGCCCTCGCCTTTGATTTCACTGTCACTTTTGGTTTGGTGACATTAGCAAATTTGACCACTTTGTATGTTCTTTATACAAATTAGAAGCAGTAGTAACCACAGCCCTTTTTTTTCAATATTCCTTCTCAATGTTTACCCTGAATGCTTATAACTTTGACTTCAATTTTAATTTAACTGTAATTGCTGTGCAAATGGGTCTCAAGTTTACACCTTACAATCATTTCTATAATATTCCATGAATGGAAGCTTAATGATGGACCTGCTATTGTCTGTTTCTAGTTTTTTGAATAAAGGTACTACTTTAGCCTATTTCCAGTCTTGCGGAACCTCTCCAGAGTCAGATAGTTCCCATGCAATTATTGAGTGTTTTGCAAATCAACCTGGGCTGCTATGTCAATTATTCCTCACTTTCTCACCCTGTCCATATTCTTCCAGAATCTTTATTACATCTGTCGCTTTCTGTCTCTCATGTAATGCAGCCAGTCTTTTCTGATTGTCCAATGAATATATATCCAAATTTCAAGGATATCCTACAACTAAACTACAAGTAGTATTGTCGATGTTGAGGGAAATATTTGCTTCATTTTTAACCAAAAAGCACTTTTCAACCCCTCCAGTTTTACATTTTTTCTTTTCTTTCACATAGGTACATTCAGCGACAAGTACCATTCTTTGTTTCATGGATTTTACCTCCTCATCAGAGTTTCTGTAATCACAACTCTTATCTCCAATTAGTAATATGGACTGAAATGTTTTGTGCTTTCCAGATTTCAACTGTTCTGCTTTAATTTCAGAATCAGAGGATAGCACGTTATTGGCGATATGCACATTGTGGTGGTTGTTAGCAGATGTGGTGGCTGAACCACTAGATGATTCTCCATCCAGTTTCCTCTTAATTTCTAAAAGGAATTGATAGCTGACTAATTTATCTCCCTTGCTATTTGTTTCCTTTAGGGCAGCACGGTAGCACAAGTGAATAGCACAGTGGCTTCACAGCGCCAGGGTCCCAGGTTCGATTCCCTGCTGGGTCACTGCCTGTGCGGTGTTTGCACGTTCTCCCCGTGTGTGCGTGGGTTTCCTCCAGGTGCTCCGGTTTCCTCCCACAGTCCAAAGACGTGCAGGTTAGGTGGACTGGCCATGATAAATTGCCCTTAGTGTCTAAAAAGGTTCGATGGGATTATTGGGTAATGGGGATATGGTGGAAGTGAGGGCTTAAGTGGGTCGGTGCAGACTCGATGGGCCGAATGGCCTCCTTCTGCACTGTAGGTTCTATGTTCTATGTTTGCCTTGAAGAGGCACTGTGGACTTTTAAAATGATGTGGGTTAACCAACTGTTCACTTGGTATCACTTCATAGTCTTTGCTGCTCTCTTCTTGAATAACTGATGCCATGCTATTGTCTATATTTTCTTTCAAAGTAGGCATTCTCTCGTAAATAATTACAGCTGAAGTGAATGGCAATGGGTTTCCTGCAACAGGCTGTAACGTATTACTTTTAGAAAAGTCCAACTCACTTTCTTATTCCCATTTGCTGTCTTTTTCCTAGCTTTTCTGAATTACTTGCCATTTGTTCAAGATCAGTTAGTGACAGGACTATCCGGTAACAGCTGTTTATCATGACTCCATAATCAGAACCAAAATCGATTTCAGAACTCTCATCTGACTCCTCATCACTGTTATGACTATTAGGTTTGGACTCTTCGTTCTTAAGACGTTTGGTCTTAGAATTCTCAGAATTTGGTTCACTACCATTGACATTTGACATGTAATCAACATCTTTCAACAGCTGGATTCTCCGATTCGCGGGTTATGTCCCCACGCCGCATGGGAACGTTGGCGTTTTACATCAGAAAAACTGGCACAAAACGGCCACCGATTTCCCCGTTTTGCTGGGGGCTAGCAGGATGGCAATGTAGAGCACCCGGCTCTAGCTGGCGATACACCCCGGAGAATTGTTGGCTCCGTGGCTGCGCATGTGAACGGTGGTGGCCTGCAGCGGCCGCACCGTGCAACGTGGCGGAGGCCGCTTGCGGATCCAGCCGCAAAATAATCCCCCCCTTCGTCCAGCTTGCGCGTCCCAGACCAAATCCCACAGTGCCTCCAGCCCCAAATAATGTCTCCCCCCCACCCATAGATGGGCCCTCCCCCTCCCCGGACTGAGTCCGCAGCTGCCACGCCATGTTCCCAACAGGTGCGAACATGAGAGACCCACGCCGTCGGGAACTTGGCTGGATGGGTCTGTGAGTACGCTGCTTTGAAGGGGGCAGAGCATCGCGAAAGCGGCGCCACCCCCGATTCTTGGATTCTCCGGTCGTTCAGCGAAGGCGATTTTGGCGTCGAAGACCGGAGAATCCAGCCCAACATTTCTTACTTTGAGTTATTTCATTCCCCATGAGTTTTCTAACCACCACATGCCCTTCGATTGGCATCTCATGAGATATCTGCAGGGCTTCCCTTGGACTCTCTGTATTCATGGGCGAAACTACAACCTTCACTCCTGCCAAATCATTCCCCTAACATAAATCCACTTTATCCATTGGAATTTCCGTAACCACTCTGACAACTATCGGACCTGACAGTAAATCACACTCTAATTGTACGTTATATAATCAAACTGGGATACAATCTCCACTGATCCCATTCACTGATACCTCAGCTTCCATTGAGCTCGCTAGAGGCAAATTCTTCTCCTGTAGGAGAGCTTGAGCAGCCCCTCTGTGCCTTAAGATAGTTATGGGTTTACATTAGTTGAGGAAAAGTGGGTGACCTTCCCCTCAGACAAAAACCCAGCATATCTCTCATCTACGTCATTCCTCATAGCTGCTCCCACAGCAGTGTCTACCTCAGATCTCCTCAGTCCAGTTAAATCTACAGCCTGCCCTGTAATATTCTCCACTTTTCTTCCCTTTTCAGAATCCTGCTATGAACTCCCACAAGTTCTATGGGCTTTCCTTACAACTTCCAACATGCTGATTGAACATGTCCCACCTTACTACAATGGTAACACCTAGGCTTCCAAATTTCACTTTCACCCTCAGTACCTTCCTTTCTGGTCTGAGGAGGAGATCTTGGAGTATTCCCAGCTATCCATTCTTTACCTTGGCTACCTGCCTTGCTTTCACTCTCCCACTTCCTATCCTTTTCAATGTACGAGGAGATGGAACAAACATTTGAATTTATGCATTAGCTCATAATTGTCTGCCATAATTGCTGCTTGTTTAGCAGTCGCCACCCTTTGGTCTTCAACATGGGTTCTTATTATAGAACAGTAAGAAGTCATACAACACCAGGTTAAAGTCCAACATGTTTGTTTCAAACACTAGCTTTTGGAGCATTGCTCCTGCCTCAGGTGAATGACGAGGTTTGTTCCAGAAACATATATATAGACAAATTCAAAGATGCCAGACAATGCTTAGAATGCGAGCATTTGCAGGTAATTGAATCTTTACCGATCCAGAGATAGGAGTAACCCCAGGTTAAAGAGGTGTGAATTGTCTCAAGCCAGGACAGATGGTAGGATTTTGCAAGCCAAGGCCAGATGGTGGGGGATGAATGTAATGCGACATGAATCCCAGGTCCCGGTTGAGGCCGCACTCATGTGTGCGGAACTTGGCTATAAGTTTCTGCTCAGCGATTCTGCGTTGTCGTGCGTCCTGAAGGCTGCCTTGACGAACGCTTACCCGGAGATCAGAGGCTGAATGCCCTTGACTGCTGAAGTGTTCCCCGACTGGAAGGGAACATTACTGCCTGGTGATTGTTGCGCGATGTCTGTTCATTCGTTGTCGCAGCGTCTGCATGGTCGCGCCAATGTACCACGCTTCGGGACATCCTTTCCTGCAGTGTATGAGGTAGACAACGTTGGCTGAGTCGCACGAGTATGTGCTGCGTACCTGGTGGGTAGTGTTCTCACGTGTAATGGTGGTTCCCATGTCAATGATCTGGCACATCTTGCAGAAAATGCTATGGCAGGGTTGTGTAGTGTCGTGGTCGCTGTTCTGAAGGCTGGGTAGTTTGCTGCTTATTATAGAAGGTAAGGAATTATTACATTTCTCCAAGAGAATGACCTTCCTCACGTTGCAACTCCCAATTCTCGTACCCATCTATCAAAATTGTTCTGCTTAACCTTTTCGAATGCGGCATACATCTGTCCCGGCTGCTCCTTAAATTCTGAAACTTTTGCCAATATGCTTCGGGAACCATGGGTGGAATTCTCCGACCCCGGGCGGGTTCGAAGAATCGGCGGCGGGGGGGGGGGGGGAGCGATTCACGCGACGCCGGTCCACCGATTCTACAGTGGCCGGCGCGGCGCAGGTCGGGGGCCGCTGTATGCAGCCCCCCGTGGGGGAGAGGGGGGATCTGACCCCTGGGGGGGTGGGGGGGGGGGGCGGCTCCACCGTGGCCTGGCCCGCGTTCGGGGCCTACTGAACGGCGGGTCGGCTTCTCCTGGTGTGGGCCTATTTTCCTCCGCACCAGGCCCCTGTAGCTCTCTGCCATGTTGTGTCTGGGCCAGCGTGGAGCAGGCAACTAGCGTGCATGCGTGAGTTTGTGCCGGTCATAATGTGCATACGCGAATTTGCGCCGGTCAGAGCGCACATACGCAGACCCGCGGCACATGTGAGTCGCTCCAGTGCCATGTTGGTCCCTTGTGAGGTGCAGGATTGCTGATCCTGGGGGCCTGTTGACGCCGTCGTAAATCGCGACGACGTTTACGACGGCGTCAACACTTAACCTCAGGATCATATGTCCAGAATAACGTTTTTCTTTACCAAGCTATAATTCTTACACTCCCCCTCTGACAGAGCAGCATAAACTTTCTGTGCCTACTCCGTCAATTTATTCTGCAAGGGTAATGTCAACTTTTCTATTGGGTTTCTAGTTTCTCAAAAGTCCTAAAAAAGCAAATTTTGGGAGGGCCTGCATAAATTTAATCAAATTGTCACTGGGTTCCGTTCTAAGAATAGGCTTTCCTCTAATTACTAACTGCTCCCTGCTAATTTCCAGTGCCTTAAGGTTGAAGACTCTTTCTTTTGCTTTTTTCTTTCTCTATCTTTTGTTTGTTCCTCTCTTTCTTTCTCTCTCTCTCTAAATATATACATATATATGTATGATCCAGCCTCCTCATTTCTATCTCCATTACTTTTTCTTGTTCTTTTTGCCTCAGCTCCATTTCCTTTTGCTGCATCTCCATTTCTATTCTTTTCAATTCCGCTTCATGCTGTAACTGCAACCAAACTCTCTCCAGTTCAACATCCTCACCAGAAAATGTTCTTGATGCTACACTACTTTGTGTATTCACTGCTCCTGTGTTCCTAGCATCTCTTTTAAATTTAAATGATGAGCAATCGCTTCAATTATCTCCACCTTCTTTGCCCGAGTTGGTACTTCTATATTTTATTCACCTACCAATTTGGATTGAGTTTGTTTATTGTCACATGTACCGAGGTACAGTGAAAAGTATTTTTCTGCGGGCAGCTCGAACAGATCATTTGGTACATGAAAAGAAAATATAAAGAAAATACATAATAGGGCAATGTAAATACATAGGGCGAAATTCTCCGCCCCCCACGACGGGTGGGAGAATAGCGGGAGGGCCTTCCCGACATTTTTGCCGCCCTCCCGCTATTCTCCCACCCCCCCGCCGAAGTCCCGACCCGAATCGCTGCCGCCGTTTTTTTACGGCCGGCAGCGATTCTCAGCTGTTAGATGGGCCGAAGTCCCAGCCCTTTCCGCCGTTTTTACGAACGGCAAACACACCTGGTCTTGCCGTTCGTAAAAACGGCGTCACAAACTCGCTATTAATAACCATGGCACCGATTGGCACGGCCGTACCACGGCTGTGCCAAGGGTGCCATGGGCCCGCGATCGGTGGGCACCGATCGCGGGCAGCGGGCCCGATGCCCGCGCACTACTTGTCCTTCCGCCGCCCCGCAGTATCCATTCGCGGGGCGGCTGAGGGGCAACCCGGCCCGCGCATGCGCGGGTTTCGCGCAAAAACGCGATGACGTCACCCGCGCATGCGCGGGTTGGAGTCTTCCAAACTGCGCATGCGCGGCTGACGTCATATGACGCGTCAGCCGGCGCTAACTCGGGCAAGCGGGCTTAACGATTTTCGTTAAGCCCGTCTTGCCGGAGCCTACGGCGTCAGGCTGCTAGCCCCGACCGGGGACCAGAATCGGTCCCCGGTCGGGAAGGGGCGCGTTGCCGTAAAACCCGCCCGGGTTTTACGGCAGCTTTACGATTTCTCCCGTTTTGGGAGAATCTCGTCCATAGTCTCCGGCATCGGGTGAAGCATACAGGAGTGTAATATTAATCAGGTCAGTCCATAGGAGGGTCGTTTAGGAGTCTGGCAACAGAAGGGAAGAAGCTGGTTTTTGAGTCTGTTCGTGCGAGTACAACTTTCGTATGTCCTCCCCGATGGAAGAAGTTGGAAGAGTGAGTAAGTCAGGTGGGAGGCGTCTTTGATTATGCTGCCCGCTTTCCCTAGGCTGTGGGAGGTATAGATCGAGTCAGTGGATGGGAGGCAAGTTTGTGTGATGGACTGGGCTGTGTTTACGACTCTCTGAAGTTTCTTGCGGTCTTGCACCGAGCAGTTGCCATACCAGGCTGTGATGCTACCAGATAGGATGCTTTCTATGGTGCATCTGTAAAAGTTGGTAAGAGTCAATGTGGACATGCCAAATTTCCTTAGTTTCCTGAGGAAGTATAGGCGCAGCTATGCTTTCTTGGTGGTAGCATCGACATGGGTGGACCAGGACAGATTTTTGGTGATGTGCACTGCGAGGAAATTGAAGCTGTTAACTATCTCCACCTCAGCCCGTTCAACTAGCTTGTCTTTTTTCAACCTCTTTTATATAAACAAAAGATAAGTCAGCTACCTAAAGAAAACTCTGAGCAATTTCCAGAGCCATCCTGTTACATCATTGTAAACCTGGTGTCTCTTTTTAATTTATTCTGAAACCCAAGCTCTGATGTCTACCATTCCAAAGATCTCGGATCAGCCCCCAAATTACGTTACGACATCCTGGGCTACTGTGCGGTCAATTCTAGCCCCACGTGCCCAGGTGTCACTACACAAGTGAATGAACCAATAATTCTTCTAAAACTGCCCAACGTATTTGGCCCTTGACTGCCCAATAATTACAATCATCAGATTTGTAAATATAAATACGATTACTGTTTATTTATAACAAGAACCATCATTAAATATTCAGTAAATACAACTGGTTAATGCCAAGCTAATATGTATTACCCACTGAAACTTGGCCTACCCTCAACACGCACACACAAGACAGACAAACACAGAGGGTGGAAAGGGTTAAAAATTAGAAGTGGAGGGAAGAAAGAGTCTGTTCCAGCACACCTTTCTTCACAGCAAGCAGATTAAAGTCTTTGGTTTGCAACCTGTAATGAACTTCTTTGTAGATTCGATCATTCAGGTAGTCTGTAGCTTAAAAATGCATTGCTCACAGCTTTTCCTGGAGAGGCTGTGCTTTTGTTTTGTGCTTTGTCTTCAGGCCTCTGTAGTTCCAGGAAAACAGCACCCAGAGGTTTTCTGGAGAGAGAAAGTCAGCCCACACAGGCCACTCTCCTTCTGGAGAGAGTTAGTTGGATCTTCCTAGAGAGAATTAGCTGGAACCCTTCACCATGTTGCCAGAATCAGAACTGAAACCAAACTGGAACCTCGGGACTCGGAAAAGCATTCCAGTGGAATAATATTCAATCATAAGGCTATAATCACCACCTGTTACCGGGCAGAGCACAGTCCTCTGGGCCCATTTATTGACCACCAGCCAAATTAATTAAACCGAGTCCCAACCCATCTCTCTTTCCACTGATGCCAGCCAGTCTACAGGTTCTGTTTAAACCAGCATAACCTTCCAGATTCTTCCTGCTTGAATTAAAGAAGCAGGCTGTTTGCCTTAAAGTGGCATGTCCATTAATTATCTATGGATCAAAATAATAGCAAAAATGAAAGAAAGGTGAAAGGGAATAAACGGCAAAGTCCCTTACACAGTAGATATTCTCTTTGGTTCTGTTCCACTGGTTTCTTCCAAAACAGACTCTGAAAATCTAACATAATCACATTATGTTAATCGCATAACCACAGCCTCTGCCATGTGGAGTACAAAGGCTAACAAAGCAGTGGAGAGAGCACACAAGCTTTCTTCAGCAGAGCATAGGTGGCATCTTGACCTGTGGAGTTTACACTTAGTTGACGGTATGACACTGATATGCGGATGACTGCCTTCCACCCAATACTCATGTTTGAGAAATACCTGATAGATTTCATAAGGTTGTTGAGCCAATTTATAGAGTTTCCCTTAAAACCACTCATTGAGGGACAATAAATGATGCAAGGAACATTCCTTGAAACTTTGCTTCTTCACAGAAGGTACTAGTGAACAGAGAAGGGAGTTGCCTTCCACTGTCAGACAGTTATAGTCACACCCTTGCTCTTGATAATGTCAATGTGAGATGGACCTCAGCAAGTAGTCAGTGTCACAGTTAAGAAGATCCCACATTATGTTAATATTCTCATTGTGTTCTGTAGTGTACACACACAAACCAAGACACGGTGTATTGACATATATTCACAAAGTGCTTAATTGTGATATTGACGAAGTTAAAAGGGTACCAGGATGAACCCATTAGTGGGTTGTGCTTGCGAATACTCCAATGATGTGCCCCTATGTTGCCTCAGAGGAGGTTGAGCTAGGCTCTTCACATCTCGCTCTATGTACACTGAGCAGCATGGTGGCTGGTCACATCATGCAGGATGCTGATGGGGACCTCCCTCAGACTGCAGCCCCCACATCTCTGCATGATCAGCCCTGGTCACTGGCACCTGTGGATCAGACAATGGTTCTGATGGAGGAGTTGGGGAGTTGGAAGAAGATGAGGATGCTGAGAAGCTCTCAGTACATTCATCTTCCTCCATGACCTCCATAGCCTTAGGTTAGGTTTCAGGTGGGGTTGTTAGGGCTAGCTGCTGGTGCGCAGCAGTTGTCCATTCCATCAAACACTCTGTCAATAGTGTGTCCATCCTGTTATAGGTGCACAGCCAGGGCCCCCTCTGAGTGGACTGCTCCAGGCTGCTTTCCTGGCCGAGACGCTGCCCTTGCATTCACTCAGATGCTGCTGCATATGTCTGTCCATGAAACTGGCCAATCTCTCATGGTCAGAACCCATGTGGTTGAGCTCCCGGGACAAGGTGGAGCTCTTGATGGGGATGGACTTTTTAGTTCACAGTCCTGGAGCTCCCACTGTCTCAGGGACCTCTGCCAGATGTTCACACATCTGATGCTGACTATCTAAATGCTGTACCCCAAAAGGTGACTCCTGACACTCCACCTTCCTGCTCCAGAGCATCATCATGATTTTCCTAACCTGACGGGGACTGGGCACAGATATCTTAGACTCTGACAGATCCTCCTACACTCTGGTGCAGTGTCCCTCACCCTGTGCCACCCACTCTACATGTGCGCCACATCTCTCTGACGTGCTGATACTGTATCTGAGTTGGCAGATTATGGGCTGGTCAGCTGTCTCCTTGGGCATCTCTTTCTCCTCCAGATGACTGAGGGTGGTTTGGGGTGGGGGTGGGGGACAGTGTGACCGAGCAGCTCTGGGACCTGTGTGATAAACTAAAGGAGTTATTTTGGTATAACTCTTCACATTGTAGAAGCACTCTCCGATGCTCGTCATTGTCTTCAACCACACCCGAATGACCCAGCTTTGCTCTCGCGTCAAAGCTGTCTTCTGCTTAGTGAACTGAGATCATGACCTCCCACTTTACCTTCATGTTCTAAAGTATCTTTATCACTGCTTTTATCACTTGCAGGACCGACAGGCACCCTGGGTGACTATTCTGGCTTCTTATATCCAATCGTCCATAGCCTCACTTCCCCAACCCCAATCCAGGCTATCTCTCTAGCATTCTGAGCCCTTTTAAATTCTAAAGACAGCATAATGTTAAGTTAGTCTGATATACAGTGCAGCCAGGTAGAATTCTCTTGAATGTGTCTATGCATTTCAGTGCTCATTCACAGCTGTACTGTGTGCACCTCACGAGATTTGGATATACAAGCCTCCACGCTGAAGCAGAGGTATGTGCGTGGTCTCCCTCCTTAGCTGCAATATTCAGATGTGAATCTTGACTTGGACCTCTGTGCTGGTTAACCCAGCTTGCTGAATGCCAGCCAGCACTGTATCCATGACCGCCTATGTTCACCAGCAGCACTAACCATGCCTTATTTTTGTTTGCAGGAGGTCCAGGTAACACCTAAGGCACCTCTGCGTCTGCGCCCCTCCTCCTCTACAATCTATAGGTCCTGGTCGCCAAACTGGGGCTCTGAACTTTCCATTCCTTCCGCACACTCAGCTTGGTGAGACATTCCGGCAATACAACATTAAACAAAAAGGGTTGTGAAGCTTGCTGTTTCCAACACACATCTGTCGGCTTAAATGTGCAAACCATTTTCTGTATCGCATCAATAAGCACTGTTGTCGGCAGGAAGAAATGGCTCTGCACAAATACGTACTGTCATGGATTTTGTTCTCTCACTCCCATATGGTATTCTGTGCTCCTGACCATTCCCCTCCTGCCTTACTCTCTCTGAGTCACACTATTCTGCCAATGCTGTGTGCCGATGTGAGGGATCTGTTCAAGGGCCAATTCAGGAGGCGCATCCTGACAACTGGGTGGCAAGAGGGCAGGTGGATAAGGAAAATGCTATGGCAATTGTAGCGTGCATCAGACATCCCCTGAGGCATAATAATAATCTCCTTTAAAGCAGAATATTGTTATTTGTGCAAAGATGCTGCCATCTCCATGGCTGTGCTTTGGATGCCTCTCCATGCTTTATGTGGTTCAGTGTTCTTCATCAGTACAATTTGAATAGGCAGCAACAAGCCCATGGTGGTCCTTCAGGATTTGCAACTAGTTGGGCATCATTTACAGAGTTTGTACTCTCCTGACTGTCAATGACATCTCCTCCAAGGCACAGTAACAACAGCACAGACCTCCTGGCTCACAAATGGACCTCCTTACCAGCTCACTTTTAAAATCTGACCAAATCGCCCAACCCACCCTGGACAATTCTCCGCCTCTACACCACTGCTGGGGTTGACAATTACATCCCACACTCCGCACACCCCCATCCCCAGAACCAAAATCGCAGCATCTGGGGCACTTTTCACGGGCTGGATTTGTGGAGCTGGAAATTTTCCCAACTCTGCACTCCTGAACGAGAGTGAAAATTCAGGCCTATCTTCATGTGTGTTGGGCGAAGCTATTCTCTCTTTCCTTTGGAATTTAGCTTTATGGAAGATAAAATGCTTGATTATACAGTAAAAACTACCAAATGCCTGAAAGAGAATGCGGTAAAATATATTTGCAAATACAGTAAATCTCACAACGGTAACTCAAACCCCTGATAAAGCTTTGGTCAGTTTTCCTTAAGTTTACTTCGAACACTGCTGAATTCAGTACTGTTGAAATACTCATTGGCAGAGTCTTAACTGAGGACATGGAATTTGTGGTGCAGCAAAATGCAAATGCATACATTCCATGTTAATAAGTTTCATGCATACCTGTAGGGTTACTACATTTTCACCTCTGAAACTACATTTCAAGCTGGAACTAATGAATTAGGCGCTAAATGTTGTGGCCATATTTTCTGATCAATAGCATTGCCCTTATCAACCTTCTCTGTTACCGGCTCAAAAAACACCAGTAAATTAAGGAATCCATGCTGCCTTTCCTCAATCAATCTGCACTTGTCCAAGTGACTGTTGATTTTATCCCGAGCTATAGCTTCTAGAAGATTCCATATCACGGAAGTCAAAATGAATGGTCTGTATTTATCGGCATTATTCCTGCACTACTGTTTGAATAAGGGTGCAACATTTGAAATCCAAGAAAAATAAGAAACGGTTGCAGGAAGCGCTCAGTGAGGAAAGGTTGGTCACTTTGACCTCTGCTGACCCCAGACCTCAAACAGAGACCACTTTACCCAGTGAAGAACTTAACTTGGAGATTTCAGTTGTGGACCCACTCGATTTGAAAGTGAGACAAATGCACGGCCTGGGTTCTCCAGATTCAGGTAAAGACGATTCTCTTCAGGATACAGAGACTGATTCATCAGGAGCGCCGCTGCTCAAAGTCTACCTCTAAGGTCGGAGACCGGGCCCTCCCATATTAAGAACTGGACTGGGAGTTGGGGGATGTGGGTCTGGAATGGTCACTAAGTGGCTGGACACGCGAGATCTGGCAGAAAGTGTGGAGTTGAATCTTCACTGTGAAGCTATTTCCCCCCCCCCCCCTCCCTGCACCCGGGGATTTGCTCTGGTTCTGAGTCCAGTCTCCAATATCCGAGTATGGTGCTGTTAGCCTGGGGGTGTCCAATCTTCCTCCACTCTGCTCCACACCCCTGCCCCACTGCAGATGAGGAGCCCAAGCTCAGTACTGAAGATCAGCAATGTGGGTGCGGGGTGTTATCACAGCCCATTGGTTGCCAGCGAGACACAAGCTGCTGTAAATAAGGAACTGGTCACAGGTTTGCTCCCCAGGTTGGGTGTCATCACGATGCTGGGGAGGATTGGTGTGTGTTGGGGGTGGGGGGGGGGGGGGGGGGGGGGGGGGGGCTGGAGGTTGTACAGCTACTTTGCATATATTGTACATTGTTTTGCGTCACTGAACCAGACAGTGAATTGTGGTGAGAAACATTGATTTTAATAAGATGTCTTTTATATTAAAGCAAAAATTGGAATCTAAAAAAAAAAGGGGCAGCACGGTAGCATTGTGGATAGCACAATTGCTTCACAGCTCCAGCGTCGCAGGTTCGATTCCGGCTTGGGTCACTGTCTGTGCGGAGTCTGCACATCCTCCCCGTGTGTGCGTGGGTTTCCTCCGGGTGCTCCGGTTTCCTCCCACAGTCCAAAGATGTGCAGGTTAGGTGGATTGGCCATGATAAATTGCCCTTAGTGTCCAAAATTGCCCTTAGTGTTGGGTGGGGTTTCTGGGTTATGGGGATAGGGTAAAGGTGTTAACCTTGGGTAGGGTGCTCTTTCCAGGAGCTGGTGCAGACTCGATGGGCTGAATGGCCTCCTTCTGCACTGTAAATTCTATGATTTGCAATTCTCCAGTCCCAGCACCAAACCCATGTCTAAGGAAGACAATGAGATTACCACCAGTGCCTCTCTAATTCCCACTCTCATTTCCCTCAGTGTCCTTTGATGCATCTGATCCAGTCCTGTTACCTTATCTATTTTAAGGTAAAAACAGCCTTTCTAACACCTCCTCCTTCTTAATTGTAAATTCTTCTAGTGTACCAGTTATCTCCTCTCTCACATTGGTCTGGGTAGCATCTTCTTCCATTGTGAAGACAGATGCAAAGAATTTGTTTAATACCTCTGCTAATTTTCCTGCCTCCTCCTGCAAGATCCCTTTTTTAAAATTCGGCCCCATTCGAATATGACTTTAATGACTGTGGGCTTCACTGTTAGAACTCGAAGCCTCATCAATTGCAGTCTGGCTGTTTCATCATTGGCAATAACTGCAACTGCATTAAGTACTGACCTAGGGCGGCATTCTCCCCTACCTGGCGTGACGGAGGGTCCCGGAGTAGGGGAGTGGCGCCAAGCACTCAGGGGTTGCGCCTCCCCAAAGGTGGGGAATTTTCCCCACCTTTGGGAGCCAGCTCCGCGCCGGAGCGGTTGCGACCAGAAGACCGGTGCAAAAAACCAGCGCCCCCGGCAGCGGGGCTGGCCGAAAGGCTTTCGCCGGTCTGCGCATGCGCCGGCAGTGACGTCAGCGGCAGCTGGCCGCTGATGTCACTGCCGGCGCATGCGCGATGTGGGGTTCTCTTCCACTTCCGCCATGGTGGAGGCCGTGGCGGAAGCGAAAGAAAATAGTGCAGCCAGGGCACTGGCCCGGACTCTGAGCGGGGGCCCCCGATTGCGGGCCAGGCCACTGTGGGGGCACCCCCCGGGGTTCGGTCGCCCCCCGCCCCCCCAGGACCCCGGGGGCCTGCTCGCGCCGCTGAGCCTGCCGTTCCAGAGGTGGTTTAAACCTCGGCGGTGGGAGAGGCCTCCCAACGGCGGGACTTCGGCCCATCTGGGCCGGAGAATCACCGCAGGGCCTCTCCGATCGGAGTGGCGAGATTCCTGCCCCCGCCACTTCCCGGGTGGCGGAGAATCTCTGCCACGGCGGGGGCGGGATTTTAGGCGCCCCCAGGCGATTCTCCGTCCCTGCTGGGGGTCGGAGAATTTCGCCCCTGATCCTTTTAGGTCATTCTTGTGCAAATCAGAAGCAGTTTTATGCCTGGAAAACCTCTTTTTCCAGTTACCCCAGTGCTGAGCTCGTTGAGAGCCTTCAACGCTTCAGAAAGGTTCGGAAAGTAGAAGTGTAAGTACCATGTTTGTTCCAAGTTCTGGGCTTTTAGCTGCTTCACTGGTGTTATCAGAGGATATCGCAGGTAGGCGGAATGTGTAGTTGAGGCTACAGTCAGATCAGCCATGATCTTAATGAATGGCAGAGCAGGCTCGAGGTGCTCAATGGCATACTCCTGCTCCTAATTCCTATGTTCTTGTGTATGTGTTGCCTTTTGATGCTGGTCTGTGCTCCCAACTATCTGGACTCTTGGTTTGTGCCTCAGCTTGCACCCATAATGCTCAGTGTTTTCAGGTAAGTCTTCGATCAGTTTTCTTTTTTATTCTTCTTCCAAGGACATGTCGGTCTGTCAGGTGTGTTATCTACTGTTGGCGTGTTTTTCTGTGTCTTTCACTCACTTGCCGCTGTCACCATGCTTCGACTTGGAAATCTAGATGGCGTTTTATTTTAAAACACTTGATTGTTGTCCTAAGAAAGATAGTTAAGACTGTAGTGAGTAAAAAACATTATTATTCATTTACAGCTTTATGTACGTTTCAATGACTGTACACAAGGCTGGACTTTTCCTACCCTCCAGATCTGAGTTACTTAATCATGCGACATTGTATCATAGTTACATCAGTAATTATATCAGTATCAGGTGCTCCTGCTGTTAGTACTTCACTTTGAATACTGTTCCAAAGATTTATAAAACAATTGAGATTTGTTGAGGCTTCCATTTACTTCTAACAAATTTTTCCCTTCAAATCTCCCCAACCTTTCCATGGTTGTAGACTTCCAGTTCAAAACATGTGCCACGTTAAGCCTCACCACCCTGTGTCTCACTCTCTGTTCTTTAACCCTGGAGTTTTGTATCTTGATATCTCTCTCTACTCAGTTTGGTTCTTGCCGAAATTCAAGTCATTGTTAATAGAGCCCTTTAGCCATCAAGGGTTTTGAATTATTTTATTCAGCACAAGGAATTTCAACTGAATTTTGCTGAACAAGATGTTCCTTGCTACCAGCTTGCTCTAACCTAAACTGCTTGGACTTCTGAACCTTTGTTTTCTATTGTTTATTCCATGCTGGAAAATCTGTAGCTCATTCAAAACTTGTATTGCCCTCATACCTAACCCAAGGCCTCACAAACCCATCTTCTTTAGCTTTAAGAGCATGGCCTGCAACATCCTGATCATTGTTCAATCAATCCCTCATGTTTAATAATATGAACATACAAATACACATTAGGAGCAGGCGTAGGCAACTCGGCTGCTCAAGCCTGTTCTTCCATCCAATAAGGTCATAGCTGATCTGATCGTAACTTCCTGCCTATCCCCGATAACATTTCAGCCCCCCTTGGGCGGAATTCTCCGCTCCCGCGATGAATCGGGAAGGCCGTCGTGAACTCTGCCGAGTTTCACGACTGCCTCGGAGGCCGCTCCTCGCACCTTATTCACCCCCACCCAGGGGGCTAGAAGCGGCGCTCCGTAAATCTCGGCTGCCGGGCCTTGATGCTTGCGTCAAGGCAGCGTGCAAAGAATGACGCGACGGCGGCGCCTAAGTGATGTCAGCTGCGCATGCGCAGGTTGGCCGGCTCCAGCCCGCGCATGCGCGGCCAACGTCACGACGGCTGATGGCTCCAACCCGCGCATGCGCGGTTGCCGTCTTCCACTCCACTGCCCCGCAAGACATGGCGGCTTGATCTTGCGGGGCGGCGGAGGGGAAAGAGTGCGTCCCTTTGAGACGCCGGCCCGACAATCAGTGGGCACCGATCGCTGGCCAGTCCCCTCCCGAGCACGGCCGTGGTGCTCACTCCCCTCTCCGCCCCCCACAAGCCACAAACGAGCATCTGGCGCCCATGTTCACGACGGCAGCGACCAGGTGTGGTTGTCGCCATCGTGAACCGGTCGGCAGGCCACTCGGCCCATCCAGGCCGGAGAATCGCTGGTCGCCGTGAAAAACGGCGAGCGCCGATTCGGCGAGCGCGGGGGTAGAAGAATCGCGGGGGGGCCAGTGCGGCGTGTCGTGAGTCGCCCGGCCCTCCCGCGATTTTCCCATCTGGCGTGGGGAGCGGAGAATCGCGCCCCTTGTTTCCCAAGAATCTATATACCTCTGCTTTAAAAATATTCAGCAACTCTGCTATTACCGCCTTTTGAGCAAAAGAGTTTCAAAGACTCATGACCCTCTGAAAGAAAGAAATGCTCCTCATCTCTGTCTTTAAATGGATGACCCTTCATTTTCTAAACTGTGACCCCCAGTTCTAGAACCTATCTACGCAACCGAGTTCTGTGTCCCAACTTTCTTCCAGATTCTGACTGCTCCACTTTGTGCTGCCCATTGTAATAATAATGATAATAATAATCTTTATTAGTGTCACAAGTTAGCTTATATTAACACTGCAATGAAGTTACTATGAAAGTCCCCATCAATAGCAGAGCCTTCAGCCGTCACACTTATGTACTATGCAATTCTCCTCCTTACTCCTTTACCTTCTGCCAAAGATATTTAACCATGTTAAAAGTGATCTGTAAATGCTAGTTGCAGTAGTTGCTGCAGTTGATTTTCTAAATATAGTTTCAGTGTCCCAGTGTCACTTTCTGTCTGTCCTGTGAATGTTTCGCTCAATCATTATCTGCTGCTGCAGATATATTGTACATCTTGTTGTGAGGTATTGTGTACACCTGTTGATGTGTTGGTTGCTCTGGATCCGTGGAACACATACAGGCCAACAACGCTTAAAATAGAACAACACTATTTTATTAAACTACAAACTGTTGAACATACTCTTACTGTGGGTTAACACGATGTTAGATTAATTAAAGACCTGTGCCTATCCTAACCAGTCTAATCACTCAGCACATGGTGAGGATCTGTGCTGTAAGCTGTAAGCTCTGTACTTCTGAAAGGCTGCATCCCGAATGAGCGGGAAAACTAGTGCCCTCTGTCTTTATAGTGAGCGTGCTCTAACTGGTGATTGGCTGTGGTGTTATGCCCCATTGTATGTCCGTCAGTGTGTGTCTTCACCATGATATACTGGTGTATATTATGACATCCACCCCTTTTTTAAAAAATGTATGTTTCTGGCAATAAATAATGTGTGTTGATAATGTTCCTAACTACGTGTGGGGTGCGAAGACATATTTACAGGACTATGTACATGAAAACTAAGCTATCTACAAGGGAAGTTGCCTGGTGCAGAGAAACAGTATGCAACAAGAGGAACGAGAACAACATTATATACAAACCAGGAAAACGATCAAACAAGGCAGGGAAACAATTGAGAGAGTCCATACATTTTTAAAGTTCATAAGTTTAGCCTCTGAGGTGGGTGACGAATTCTGGTTGACCGCCTCAAGGGTGGGTCGAGAGCCGCCAGTTCAGGAGGGGGCTGGACTGCATCACAGTCAGGGGGAGGCAGAGTGACAGGAAGCTCTGCATAGTCCGTGGCAGAGTCAGCAGCGGAGTGAGGCAACACCGGATAATGTGGCGAGAGTGGAACGAGGTGAAGGGCGCGTCGATTGCGGTGCAGAATAGAGCCATCTGGTAGCCGAACCAGGAACAAGCGGAGGGCTACCTGCCGAAGGACAACAGCGGTTGCAGACCAGCCACCATCCGGGAGATGGACGCGAACATTGTCATCTGGAGCCAGAGCGGGGAGATCAGCAGCACGGGAGTCATGAGCTGGTCTTTTTTAAAGACGTCATGAAAATCTTTCATTAATTTTGAAGATTTCTATCCAATTTAATCTAATTTGGCGAAGCAACCTCAGCCCATCGAACTTGGCCCTTCCCCCCTCCCCCATTACTACTAGAGGCAGTTGAGCTGACTGGTGTTGGTAGTTTACAAGCGTAGTTGTTATTCCAAGAATCCTTAAAGCTTCCCCAAAGTCTATGGCTAGCCTGGCTGCCGTGCTTCTTAACTAACAGCTGGACTCTCCCTTGTAAATAACAATACATTTGTTCTCCTTCAACTGTAGCAGAGGGACCATGTTCGCCTTGGTTCTAAGTGGCTGACTGTCTACCATCAATACAATCATGATTGGGGCTGCCCTGTTCACCTTAATGTCATTTAACTGTATAATCCGGATCCGTTTTCAGGACTATTCTCAACACTGTGTACCAGAGTCAGAATTTTTTTGTTGGCCCCCGATAAGCTCTGCTTAATCTTGCACTTGCTCTTAATGTGCCCCCTCCTATTACAGGCATAACATACATTTTCCCTGAAATCCCAACACTCCTGGGGGTGATCTCCCTCACGCTGGTAACATTCTTCATTGCTCCTCGTCTGCGGACCAAATTTCCTCTACCTCTGCACTATCTTTTACTTCAAACCTCTTTGCTCATTACTATCTGCACCCTCATCCCTGGCACCACGATGACCAGCAGCTTCCCACCAAATATTGTGGATCTCACATGCTTACATGCTTTGCAATCTCTAATGCCTTCTGTAAGGTCATCTCTGCCATTGCTAATAATTTATTTTCTATGGCCTTGTCGTTAACACCACATCCTAACCCGTCTCTCAACATGTCATTGAGTGCAGACCCAAACTTGCATTGTTCAGTCTTAGGTGCCCCACGAACACCGTTATCATCTCCACCGGCCCTCTTGTCATTGAGTTAAATTTGTGTTGTCGCATTATCATTGAGGTGTCAGAGTCCTTCCTGTTTGTCCTCTTTTATTTTTGCTGTTACATTTTTGATTCATGGATGATTTACAGCCATGGGTCGGTAAGGCTGCCTGTAGATTTAATCCAAGTAGAAGGAAGCAGTGGCTTGTGCCTTTAGTTTAAACAAAAGATTGCAGTGCTTTTTTAGACTGACGATCACAGACTGCAAGTATCAGTGATGACTCGGTTTGATTGATTTGGCTGCTGGCCAATGAATTGGCCCAAAAGGCTGTTCTCTGTCCAGTAACAACAAGTGGTGATTCGATCTGGAATATTTTCAAAGTCATGATGTTCCAGTTTGGTTTCATTTTTGATTCTGCAGCCTGCATGGAGGGATCTAACTAACTCTATCCAAAAAGATCTAACTAATTCACTCCAGAAAACCCTCGTGAGGGCCGACAGCCCAGCTCGTCTGGATATTGTTCTCTTGAGACTACAGAGTCAAACCACAAGCTGTGTCTTTACAGAAAGATATAGGTCTTAATGTGAACTTCAAGCTGAAGACCCAGTTTGATAAGAAATAAAGTGCCTCTCCAGAAAGCCTGCTGCCTGAGGTGCAGCATTTTCAAACTGCGAGGACCCTGAATGAATGACTCTGTGAGGGAGAAAATTACTGGCAGTAGACAAGAAGCTTTAATCAGCAAGTGTGCTATGAAGAATGTAATCTAAAGAAGCACCATCTGAAGCAAATGCTCTTATCATTTGACCTTCATCCCTATTATTCCCCCCCCCTTAACCCCTCTGTGTTTGTCTGTCTTGTGTGTATGGGTAAAGAGTGGGCAGTTAAAGTGTAATTCAGTGGTTAGGTGATAGTTAACTGGTTGTATTTACTGCCTTTTTAAAATAAGTAAACAATAATTGTGTTTAAACTGGCAAACCTAGTGACTGTAATAATTGAGCACCCAAGGGACAAACACTTTGGATATTTTTGTAAAAGTTATTGGTTTATTCACTTGTGTTGTGACTCTGAGATGAGTGGGGCTGGAATTGACTGTGCACTTGCCCAGGGTGTCGTAATGGAGGGCTTTGGGTGTCCTTTGTCTAGTTCCACAAGCTCCTCAAAAACATTGGAGTCAGGGGCATCTGGAGAAGTCAGACTCCTTGGGCGTGATTCTCCGACCCCCCCGCCGGGTCGGAGAATTGGTGGGGGGTGGCATGAATCTCGCCCCACCACTCCGACGCTGCTGCCGAATTCACGGTGCCAGTTTTCGGGCGGGGTTTACACCATGCCGGTCGGGGGCCATTGGCAGCGGCACCCCCGGCAATTCTCCGGGCCCCGATGGGCCGAGCGGCCGTCCATTTTTGGCCAGTCCCACCAGCGTGAAATGGGCATGGTTTGTCCTGGCTTGTCGGCCGTCTAGCGGGGCCCTGGCCCCGGGGGGGGGGGGGGGGGGGGGGTGGGGTGGCGAGGGGTTCCGGCTCCACGGTGGCCTGGCCCGCAGTCGGGGCCCACCGATCTGCGGGTGTGCCTGTGCTGTGGGGGCACGCATTCCCTCCGCGCTGACCTCTGTAAGACTCCGCCATGGCCAGTGCGGAGAAGAAACCCTCTGCTCTTGCGCCTGAACATGCCGGCGGTTCTGAGCATTCGCCAACTCGCACCAGCCCACGGCGGCCCTTCGGTGCCGGTTGGCACGGCGCCAACTCCTCCAGCGCTGGCCTAGCCCCCGGAAGTGCGGAGGATTCTGCAACTTCTGGGCAGCCCGATGCCAGAGTGGTTCGCGCCGCTTTTGGCGCTGGCGTCGGGCCATCCGGCCAGTTGCGGGAGAATCCCGCCCCTTTTCAGATTATAGGTCAGAGTCCCGCAGTCTGTTAATAGGATTACCAGCTGCTTCTCTCTCCACACCGCTCCTGCCACAACCACAGTTTCATTGGCTATAAAACATAATGCAGGCATTCGGCATATAGCACCCACTGCTCTGTGTACCATAGAATACCTCAGTGCAGAAGGAGGCCATTTGGCCCATCGAGTCTGCACTGACCCTCTGAATGAATACTCTACCCAAGCCCACTTCCCAGCCCTATTCATACAACTCTTTCACTTAACCTACACGTCCCTGGACACTAAGGGGCAATTTAGCAAGGCCAAACCACCTAACCTGCACATCTTTAGACTGTGCGAGGAAACTGGAGCACCCAGAGGAAACCCATGCAGACACAGGGAGAAAGTGCAAACTCCCCACATATAGTCACCCGAGGCCGGAATTGAACCCGGTTCCCTGACGCTGTGAGGACACAATGCTAACCACTGTGCCACCGTGCTGCCCTAGTGGATCGAATGGCTCAACTCTCCCAAAAAAAGGGAATTCTGACACTTACATACTACTGATCGAGCTTTCTTCAAAAAAGACTTCCACATGAGTTCTGCTCTCCCGATATCCGTAGCAGTTGGAAGGCACTCTGGTTTGTCCTCGTCACCAGATGTCAAATCCTGTAGACTAGTGACCACCAAGAAGGTAAACAAATAAACGGTTTATTAAGGCAAGTGACTATTTACAGAAAGTGAGATAAAGGCTACCGAATTCCACGACTCCAGACTCCTCAACTGGCAAGGATAGCCCCCATTCAGCCCAAGGCTCCATGGCTCAATTGGCTGAATGGGTCACATGACCATCTCTGATCTCTTTCCTTATAGGGGCACGGTCAGGTTTTGGAGTGTCATAAGGCAAGTTATTAGCCACAGAATTAGCACCCTAAGACCTGTTCTTTCATTGTCGGTGCTCACAATCTTAATGCAGGAGAAGCCAGCCCAAAATAGGAGAGAGAGACAGAAGATGAGGTGGGGGAGTCCTGTGGAGAGATGCCTGAGCATAGGCCCTATCATGATATGCAAACATGCAACCAATGAACACTCAGAATAGGACACAACCAATGGGCGGTCAGGACACTCAGAGGTGGCATCACCACAAGGGGGCATGACATAAACACTATAAAAGGGATGAGGCACTCACACCCAGCCTTCTTTCCGCAAATAGATATCTCGAGAGTTAGTTAGGGTTGATCAGCAGCATCACACCCCAGCACGTGGCTTAGAGCAGGCTGGTACAGTTAGACTGAGTTACTACAGTTAGATTAGCAGAGAGTCAAACTCATTTGAGAACTGTGTTAATAGTTCAATAAACACGTTGAACTCATTTCAGAGTCTGGAGCATCCTTTAGTTAAGACTGCATCAAGTAGCAGCCTGTATTATCCGAAGCAGCATAACATAACAGGCCCCTCATTCAATTTGAGCAGCAGGCTGCCGGGTTGGCAGGGGAGCATCATGACCATGCCTTTGCTGCTGGCGTCTCGTGATTTTGCAAAAGCTCCGGAATCATTCCAATTCGGTAAGAATCCAGGCCAGTCTTTATCTTAGTAGATCACATTTTCTCAACATGTACCGAGGTGGTATTGCTAAAAACACAGTGAACATTGGAAATTTCAAGAGGCATCACTCTTGTGATGGGCTACACTCAAAGAATTGACATATTTGCATTTTAAGATGCTGACGGAAGTATTTTATGTATGGCACAGAGTTGTGAGGTATGTGATTTATGTATCAGAATTGCTGAAAATGATGTGGCCTTTGTGTCTAATGAATTAGCTCTCCGCTGGCAAGAAGTACAAGACGGCATTGGTATGATAAAGATGTCAATGAAGTCACTGAGTAAACACTTACTGTGGGTCTGCTCTTGCAACAGACAGTAAGACTCCTGTGAAGTCCCAGTTGATGGAATTGCAGGATCAGATAGCATGCATGTGGACCTCTCCGATGACTTCATATTCTGTGTTTTGCATACACATGGTTTATGTCTCCTGAAATTACAGTTCAGCTGCAGTTTGACATTAATTTATCCCTGTACTTCATTGTGCCCTATGTTGTGTATGATACAATAAGCTCTTCTTGCACCAAGTCCAACATCAGGAGACAGGGCAGGGATGTAGTGGGGAATCAAGCTCATGAAAGGTAGGAAAATTCAGCCCAGTAGTTTAAACAAGGAAACAGAAACTTTAAGGAAATGGATATGCAAGAGTGGAATTGTCTGCAAAGCCACTTAATTTAGTTGCTTTTTAGATATTGTAGTCTTCAAACTGCATTTTAGTTTCTCTACATTTTATTTTATTAATCATGCAAAGAAATCGTCCTATTCTGTTTATGTTTAATAACTAATGGGCTTTTTATTTTTTAGTTAAGATCAATCTTCATGGATTTTTTAGTTCACAAAATCTACAAAATGAAAGGCCTCTTGAAAATATGTTGACATATTTCTGGACAAAGTGTTTTTAGTGTGCCCTTCCGTTTATTTGGGATACGAGCTGACATATTTTAGACTTCAGACTGAAGTAACGGGGTTGATATTAAAGCCCTTTGATGGATGGGAGATTTAAACTACTTTTTAAAAATAGAACACGTTCCCACCCAATTAGTTATGCGTTTGTTGACTTTGTTACAGCGCAGGAGTGTTACTGCTTGGTTAGATAGGGCATTTCATTATCATATTTAAATCATAGCACAGTTGAGCGCCTGATTTAAATTTAAGCTGACAACTGGATTTCCCAAGGTTTAGGAAACCAGCAGCAAATTGGAGGTAGAGCTGTAAATTACTTTTACAGCACTCCTTTTCAGGCCAAGAGGAGCAGGAAAGCTCCCCTTCAAGAAAGCCTTTGGCCTTCTTCCTGCCGATCATGCACACTCCTTCCCCTAAGCTGCTGTTCAACTACAGGCATGTCCTGCAATCACGTTTGTTGAAGATCATTTGTAAGTGTCCCTGGCTGTGGCCTCCTGCCATGGTAACCAGTCATCCCATCACTTTCACGAGTTTCCAGGTGGGAAATGGGAGATAAAAATTATCATGAGGTTCGACTGCTAAATTTGACAATACTCTGGGAAACTCCATATACATATGTAATTTTGGGCAGAGTTCTCCATTTGGAAGACTAAAGGCGCAATTTAATGGAAATATTTCTCAGTGTCACTTTGGGTGCATTTGGTGGGGCGTTTCTCGACGGCCGTGTTCGCGAGATTGCAGCCCATATTCGACAGCACTTAGTGCCACAAATGTGTCCCACAATCTTCTCGCCATTATTGGCTGTCTCACTGTCTGATTCACCTGACCTGTGCTGCTATCAAGGGGGAACTGCTTTAAAACCCTCCCACACCACTAACTCCCAGTCAACACACAAGCATGGCAGTGCGCAGATCTGCTCCTCACTTTGGGGATGCCGACCAGGTCAGGTTTCTCTCAGCTGTGGGTGTGAGGTGGGGGAGTCAGAGGACCAGCAGCAGGATCAGCAATGTTGCCTGGGAGACAGTGGTAGTGGCTGTCAGTTCGGGCAGCATAACCAGGAGGACCAGTATCCAATGTTGGAAGAAGACCAATGACCTCTACCCTCCTGCAAGGGTAAGTCACCACCTCGCTCCTGGCATCAGTTCCACCTGCCATTCCTCAAATCCCCAACACCCCCGCAACAGATCAGTGGCTCAGAATCCCCTGACACCCACCTTCACAACCCTTCATGTCCAGGTGTGGTGCCCACACACACACACCACCTGCTATAGACACCCCTGACCCATCAAGCGTGCAGCTCACAATGCCCTGTCTTTATATCCCCAAGAGAAGATAGCCCATAATAAGTGGGAAAGGGCCAAGATGGGGAGTGGAGTCCCAGTGATCCAGGCTCTCACGCCCTATGAGGAATAGGTGCTGGAGATCGCTGGGTTGACCAAGGAGAGAGCAGAACAACCAAACAACAAGTCCAAGGCCGCTAGTACGAAACAATGATTCTCACAGATTGGGGCCAACAATGACATAGCACCCATCTTAAAGTGCTCCATATTCTCAAGATGGCCACCGCCACCGGACTGTAAGCCAATTTAGCCGGAGAAAATGAAAGAGTAGTCGTAACCAAGACCCTCAAAAGGGAGCCTCTGCTGACATCTCCCTCCATCCGTCCCCACACATACTCCACGCCCTGCAGCTGTCAGCTTCCATGTTCATTCTGGCGTCACATGGCATGAATTCCATTTTTGCTCTCCTCCCCACCACCCTTGGACTGAAAATGCGATCTGCTGGGGCACTTTCTCTCAAGTTGGGTTTGCGGAGCTGGGATTGTCCCAATGTTTGCTCCTGACCTGGGGAAGAAAGTTTTGGCCAAAGAGTTTACAAAGGTTAAAAGAGTCGGCAAAAATTTGGCAGACAAAGTATAATGAGGGTAAATGTGAACTTGTCCACTTTGGCAGGAAGAATAAAAAAGCAGCATGTTTAAATAGAGAGAGTTTGCAGAACTCTGAGGTAAGAGAGGCCAAGGTGTCCAGGCACATGGATCACAAAAGTTAGTCTGCAGGTAAAAGAAGAAGGCAAATGAAATGGTGCTGTCTATTGCAAGGGGAATAGAATATAAAAATAGAGATGTTTTGCTACAGTTGTACAGGATGTTAGTGAGACCACATCTGGAGTACTGTGTACAGTTTTGGTCTCCTTAATTAAGAAAGGACATAAATGTGTTCGAAGCAATTCAGCGAATTTTCACTTGACTGATACCTGGGGTGAAGGGGTTACCTTATGAGGAAAGGTTGGACAGGTTGGGCCAGAATCCACTGGAGTTCATTGGAGTGAGATGATCTTACTGAAACCTAGAAAATCTTGAGGGGACTTGGCAAGGTGGATTCTGAAAGCATGTTTCCCTTTGAGACTAGTGTAAGGAACTTCCTGTTAAACCCTATTTGTTATCTGTTTTCTCCTAATTTCTGTTATTTATGCTATTACAATTTTTGTCCCTGGATGATTAATGAGTTTAAGGTAATACGGTTTGCCTTTAATTCGAGGAGAAGCCTGGGTTGGGTTAAAGTGAAGATTAGCCTGTGACCTTAAGGCGAAGAAGTCTGAAAGAAGCTGTCTTCATTTCAAATCAGCAGATTTCAGAACTATTTGACTGACATCAGTGTTGACTCAGCTTGATGGACTTGGCTGGCAGCCAATGGACTGGGTCAGATTGCCGGGCTTTGCTGATAGCCCAAGGTGATTGGTTCTGATTTCTCTGGAATGTCTCTCTCCCCAGTAAGGTTGTTTTTGTTTTCAGTTTCGCTTTGAATTCAGAGCTGGGAGCAGCTTCTCTGATTTTCTCTCTTAGTTGAAAAAAAACTCTCTGAAAATCCCATGTGGGGACTCTGTTCTTTCCTCAGTAAGGCTGGAGGTCATTTTGCTGAAATTAGAAACTGATTAAGATTAAAATTCAGGCTGAAAACTGGGTAGAGGTGAGACAAAGGGTCTTAAGAAAAAAATACGCTGGAGGCTGATCCTTTAAGTGAAGGCCCAGTTTAATAAAGGTTAAAGTGACTCTCGGGAAAATCCTACTGCCTGGGAGTACTGATTGAATGTTGCTGCCACAGGACCACCACCAGCAGTACACCAGTGGCTTCGATCACTCAGTGTGCTGGGAGGACAGCCTGCTACAAAGTATTCAACATCAAAAACAAAGACTTTTTTTTACCTAATCCCAATTATTTCACTCCTTCCCACACCTCTGTGTTTGTCTTTTTGAGTGTGTGTTGGTAGAGAGTGGGATGGTCAAAATAGGTTAGTTAGCCATTTTTATTTTGTAATTACTGCATTTTTCAACTTTATTAAGTTATTGTGTTCAACTTACTAACCTGGTGGCTATAAATTATTGGACAGCCAAAGGCCAATGATTTTGAAAATTTGACACAAATTATTGGTTAATTCACTTGTGTTGGGATCTGGGGTCTGTGTGACTGGAATGGACACGCACTAGCCCAGGGTGTCGGAACAGAAGAACTGGGGGCGTAGTTTAAGGCGTCTCCTATTAAGGATGGAGATTAAGAGGATTTTTTTCTTTGAGGGTTGTTCGTATGTGGAATTCTCTTCCCCAGAGAGCAGTTTAGTCAAGGTCATTGAATATTTTTAAGGTTGAGTTAGAGAGATTCTTGACTAACAAGGAAGTCAAAGGGTATAGGGGGATAGACAGGAGTGTAGAGTTGAGCCCAGATCAGATTAGCCATGATATTATTGAATGGCAGAGCAGGCTTGAAGGGATGAATGGCTTCATTCTGTTCCTAATTTGAATGTTTGCTTATTTGTATGGCTGCTGATAGCTCTGGTCTGGAATATTTCATCTACATTTCCTCCCTCTCATCTCAGCCTTAGAATATCAAGATATTTCCAGTGGCTGTCTTGTCTGATAAAGAAGCATTTATGTAGAACCTTCTTTCTGTGATTGAACTGATAAACTCAAGTCTGTGATGGAGGAGATTGGACTCGACCAAGGGAAGGAATAGGTCTGGTGTGTTGAAGACTTTTTCATCCAAAATGTTTTACCTCTTGTTTAACTCATTATTTACTGGCCTGTATGATTAGAGGTAGTAGGGTCGAACTCTGCAGGGATTCTTCTGATTTCCTCCTGCAACATTAAAAGATCACAGATACCTTATTGGAATGGCGTAAACGCGTGCTTATTTCACCTCTCTAAGATTTCTGTTGAACCTTCGCCAATGTTATGGTGAGAGTTCAGGAGAACATCTGCAGAATTTCCAGGCTTAGAAATACAAATTTCAAAATACAAAAAGCCTTGAAGCAAAGCAGGTCAACACCCCAAAGTATCATAAACCTTCAACAATCTTCAGAATGTTAAAAAAAATTACAGCTTTTACATTAATCAAATGGTTGAAGTCATCGTCGGAGGATGTGTTCTGCTTGAGCACCAATTTTCAGTTTATTTAATTGATATTTTCTACAATAGACACATTTGAAAATGAGGAACTGGGCAGTTTTTGATTTATTTATTGAACATGTGAGGAAATGATGTTTGCATTTTTGGAGAGATTTGTGCAGATATTGGAAAACCTTTGTTGGCGAGAAAGTCAGGAAATTAAATGTAGTTTTCTAGTGCAGTGGGTAGGTTAGTATAAATGTACTTTGTACTTAAATTAGCGTAACACAGCAAAAATACTTCAGAGGCATAATTATGAAAAAAATGATCACCCAAAGGAAGATTCACAGGAGGACAAATAGCTTTGTGCAATATATGGCAAAGGCATCCTCAATCTGCAACACCACCACCTTGGAAGGAGTAGGCTATGGAAACAATGGGGAAGCTCTACTCTTGCTATGAGAACTGGCATGTCTGGGGAATAGTGAAGCTGTCAGGTTGGTGACTAAACGGCAACAACAACACCATAGCATCCTTGTGAATGACTGCACAGTCACAACCTTCCACACTCTTCCCTAAGTCCTTAATCCCAAAAGATTAAAGCTCAGCCATTCTTCATATACATTATTTTATTCTCTGCAGATCAAACACAACAAGCAGGTTTGGGGGTGTTGGGCAGAGATGGGTGGGTGGGTGAGGGGGCCAGGTGGTGTGGGTGCGGGGGGGGGGGTGTTGGTTGGGGGGGGATTTGGGGATGTTGGGTGTTGGTGCACCCCGCACAAGTTGTGACATACAATGAAAAAGAGTGAGTGGCTGATGGTGGTCTATGATCTCAATGGTTTTGAAAGTTTGGGACTCAGAAATGATGGGTAAGTGATAGAAAATGATGACTGAGGAACATCATGCTTATGTGCAAGTTCTATGGTCAGACTAGCGACTGACGGATGTAACTTTTTAATGTCTAGCCTTTATCTGTGGAAACAATAGGGAAACCTTTTCTTTGTTGTAGACATCAATGGACCTTTGGAATCCACAGCAGATCCTCACCCAGGAAGTGGCCTGGAAGGAGTTGGTGTAGCCACTGACCAAGAGGTATAGATTCCAGCTTTAGTAACTGCAAGTAGAGGAGAGAATAGATAACAACTTTCTACTGGTTTCCAAACCATGGTAAAGGTGATGCATACTGCTGTCTCTTGGTATTTTCACGATCTGATAACTACCATTATATGAATCATCCCACTGAATAATGGGCTCTGTGAAATGCTGATGTGTTCATTTGACTGGCCCTGCTGTTTTTTAAAATGGCAGGATATGTCAGACCGTGGCATTCCTCTTCAGAGCACTACATCACTGCAATGTTGGCATTTGCACCAGTCTGCCAGGAACAAGTGTAGAAGTACAGCTGGCAACAGCTCTTTTCCAGGAATATGCTGCCGGAGGTGAAGGTCACCTTAATATCACGGACCTTCATTAGCACAGGCACAGCAAATCATGTCTTGTGAAACATGGTCCTCAGGGTGAACCCAGTCGAGAAAAAACATGGTAAGAGAAGATTGGTTTGTCTTCGCTTTGGACTTTCCTGTATTAGAATTTATTGTGCACTTGTTGTGCTTTGTTGTTCATGGAAGTCAGGCGTACAAAAATGTTGACACTCAATGAGGTGACGAATACTGCCATGGTCACGTCAGCGCAGAGAGAGCTAATGGGCGTGATTTAACATGCAAAACCAGAACCCCATTTTGGCCGCATAGAGCGGGATCTTTCTTGGCCTGCAGTGCCAAGATTGACCCCGCTATCAAACTCTGACGTTTTTACTGGCCTCAGCTCGCCAGTGCAGGAAGAGATCGGGGCAGCATTTTTAAATGCTGTCCCGATCTCTTGACCCCTCTCGGACACCCCCACCATGGCCTCTGGACTCCCCGACTGCCCTATCTTCCCTTTTAGGGGGTCCTTGAAATGCCCCCTCACCCTACCTCTTAAGGGCAGGGCAACCCTCGGCCTGATCCCTGGCATGGGAAACCTGGCACACGGGAATCTTAGCACTACCAGCCTGGTACTCTGGCACCCTGGCAGTGCTAGCGGGAGTGCCAGGGTACTGCCCTGCCCAGAGCCCGACCAGCCAGGGGTCTCCAATGGCTTAGGAGACCCCACCTAGGAGTTGTTACGTCAGTTCCACGTTTATGTGGACCAGGGCTGACCAGTGCTAAACGGTGTCCTGGTGAGGTCTCCCAGCTAAGGGCATTCATTCCCGGGCCTTGGAAGAATTAGGTGGTGGCATATTTAAATGAGCATAATGGCTCACTTAAATATGTTAACCTGGATCTCGCCCAGCGAGGACAAGATCCAAGTCGTGATGTCTCACGAGATCTCGCGAGATCTTGCAAGGCATTCCAAGCAGGACAAATCACGTGAGAGGTCTCTTGTGAGATTTAATGGCCTCATCGTGACGCTGAGTTGGGCGTGACAAGGCCACTCGATCGCACCCAATATGTTGCCGTCTCCTCGGATGGGTCCTGAACTGAAGAATTGTTCCATTTTGAAAATATGTGAGTGGTGGTCGGGTTCTAGAGTTAAAGTTTAGGTTGTGTTAAGCAATGGAAGCAGTTGCCACTGAGTAAAAATTGCTGTGATGCTTTCCGCCGTGCAGTTTTATCTTTAAAATAATTGTTGCCTACCCAGCAATGCTCAGCTCCAGGCCTGAGGGGTGAGGTTCTGCAAGGCACACTGGCTGTAATTGTGATGCATGAGCTGGAGCATATCCCAGAGTCTCCCTCACACCCACCTGTCTAGTCACTGAAAGTAGTCTTGCGCGTGCTTTATTGTTGCACCACTTTGCTTGATTCAGTCCATTCTTAGTGGATTTGTTATCCATGAGAGTGGGTGTCGGCTTTCTCGCCCTTAAGCTCTGTTTGAAAAGGTCAGGGCAGGCTGAATTTACATATACAAATCAGCAGAAAACTTATGTCCATTCATTCTGTAAAGAACTGAAATAAGGTTAATGAAGATGTAAGTATTTGATCTGATTCAAACATTCGCTTATTAGATCATCTTGCTATTAAAGTTGATTTGGATACAATTCAGCTGCCCATTTAGGAAATTTTGACATTGATGTCTGTCTTCGCACAGACAGCAGGTCTTTTAAGAGGCTGGAGTGCAGTGAATCATTAAAATAATTAGCTGGTTTTTCAATCAACAGGAACATTTTTGTGCTTCAAAAAGGACCAAGGCTAGTCAGACACAAATATATAAATTGGTGATAAAGCACAGAGACTGTTACCTCTGCTGTATTTCAAAAATCACATATTATGTGAAGTGCTTTGAGAAATGCCAACATGTTGATGTACTATAAAAAGGCAAATATTATTCATATTATATTCCAGCTATCACAGAAATATTTGAAGTTCCACTGGACAGTTTGACAGCTTTGTAAACCGGCTGTGAATCTGGAATCCTGAATTGAAAGCAAATCATAATGACGGAAATGCCCTTTTGATGAGGTGAAAATATTTTTGAGTAAGACTCTTCAACAGAATAATCACCATCAATTTAAGAGGTACAGTTGTTAATTTGGGGGATTATTTGTCTACGTAGCATTTGGGGAATTCTTAACGGGAAAACATTGAAAGGCTTATAAGAACATAATGGACAAGATTCTCTAGCCTCATCGTGGTTGTTTCTCAGTGGTGGAAGGCACTTCGCCATTAGTTGGTGGTGGGATCCACCGCTGTCAATGGGATTTCCCATTGAATCCAGCCCACACCACCGGGAAACCCATAGCGGGGGCACGTCACCAGCAGGATCTTCACAGATTTTGCCCAACATTTTTGATGGTGTTTGAATTAGTATTGATAGTCATAGTCAGGAATTATAAACCCATACCCAGTCTCCTGCCTCCCAAAATTGACATGCATTAAAAAGTGATATTCCAAACCAATACTGCAGTACCACTCTTCATCTGCTCTTCGCACATTAGCAATCTCCTGGTCCTTGATAATCATTAATTTGGTTATTTGTTGCTCTGAATATCAGGGGCTGGATTCTCCACACCCCAACGCCTAAATCGCGGTTGGTGCCAGGGCGGAGAATCCATTTCCCCGCACGGAATCGGGACCAGCGCCAGTTCCCCGATTCTGCGAGCCTGGAAAAGTACACCGCACAACATAACACCTAGCTGGAGCCATATCTGGATGTCCGCTCTGCCATTCTCTGCCCCGACCAGCTAAAGTGCCGTCGGCGTGGACCACTCATGGTCCTGCCATTCGGAAAACCAGCATGGCGACTGCTCTAGTCAGGGGCGTGCCGATCGGAGGTCAGGGGGGGAATTTTATGCGGCCGGGCAATGTTTGGGTGGACGGTCAGGGTTGGGCATGCGGCCGATAATGGGGTGTATATTTAGTGTCCAGCTCTGCGGTCTGAGTCCGGCATGGAGAACCCGAAGTGCGGGGACCCGTAACGGCAGCAAAAGCTGTTAGGTTTACGCCGGGTCCCTGCTGACATAAAAAGCATTACACAAACAATTATGAAATTGAACTATTTCCTTGAATTATTTTTCAAAAAACAGATGCAACAGATTAACTGCATTTCGGCATGTTGCTTCTAGTACTCAGTGTGTGTGCGTATGCTGCCTATAGTGATCTTCTCCATTCCTACAGTAATGTGGCTGGTGAATGGTGGCTCAACAGATTGTGAGTTTTCAGCTTGTTCAGTGGAAGAAAGGTTTGTGCAACTCACTGATGGAGTGAGGAATGTCTTCCAACTGTTGCCACACAAAGCTCCGAACCTTTCAGTAGACACCACATCGATGCAACAAGCTCTGCAAGGTATCAAAGGTGAATTACTTGCATGAGTTCCAATCTCCAGCCTCTGCGTTGCCCTACTTTGACCACAGTTGGTGGCCATTTCCTTGCTCCTGTCACTGATTTGTCTGAAGAAGACCAATATGCATAAATAATGTGAAAAAAAGCTTTCTTCATGATGGCCTTTATTGTTGCTCTCAAACTATCCAGTCCTAATCACAGGCCTTCTTGGATGGTAGTTCCCATGTCAGACAAACTGTAGTCAGACCATTGTGGTTTAATGCCCTCAATTACTAATCAGATGTTTCCACTCTAACCAGCCGTATATGGAGATACTCGTCTCTGAGATGTGGGGACTAAACAAAGGTATTAATCTTTCAGATGTAAAGCACCATTCTGTCCCATGTCCTACCAGTCTCCATACTAATGACTTATTCAATTTAGTTCTTGGGTGTGGGATGTTTGCCACTTTCCATTGGCCCGTCCAAAGCATTGTGGATGATCTACTTCTCTGCTAAGCTCATTGCGGTGATGTTGACTCACAACGTTGTGGAGGGACTAGGGAGAGTTTCTGAAATGATAGTTTGCACAAGTTAATTGTGTGCGTTTTGGTGCATATGTTGTGTGTTCTGGAGTCTTTTATGCAGGTACCTCTGAATAATATCCATTGTTATCCAGGTAATTCTGGAAACATACTAAATGGATAGGCAATATTGAGCTGCAGAGTGGGTACAATATTCCCATATTGTTTGTATTTACCGACAGTACAACATGTAGGGCAAAGTTTTCCATTTTCTTTCCTAAGTGCTGGACCAGGCGTAAAGACGTGTGCAGCTGCCGCAGCTTTTCTTTCCATATTATCCAGAATTTAGTCAAAATAAATGTTGGAGGCGTGTCTCAGGCCATCATGCTGGTGGGTTGGTGCCCAACAGACCCAGCAACATCGGCTTTCCAGAGATCGGGGAATCCTTTTAATGGGGCTCCCGATCTTGAAAAAAATTAAAATTAAAAAAAGGTCCCCCTCAAGGAGATGGAAAGGCCCCCCCCCCCACTTCCAGGACATGGGACCTCCCTTCCCCACTTCCAACAGCGTTCCCTACTGACAGACCTCCCTAATTGAAGTGTCCCTTCAAAACACTGCCCCGGGCACCCTGGCATTGCCCCCCTTGACGGGGGGAAGTGTCAGATTGCCAGGTGGCAGTGACAGGGTATCAGGAGCAGTTCCAGGGGGTAATGTAAGGATGCTAGGGGGCTGTGCCAGAGGCAATGCCAGAGTTCTGGGGCAATGCCAGGGGGCAGTAACAGGGGTAGTGCCAGAGGCAAGCTTCTCATTTTCCAGCTTTCGTGGGACTTTGTGCCCACGTCGCCATTTGCGCTTGCAGTGAATACGGGCACAACGTTCCCTCATAATGTTTTACATTATGAAAGTCAATTCTTAATGCAGAGTGCTCATAATCATAAATAGGTTAACTTGTGAGAACAGAATGAGTAGACACCTTTGCCTAAATTTCCGTTGACTGAGGAACCTGCAAGATGGCGGTGGAAACTATGGGGCACCCCAAGTCCCACATGAGGAAACAAAAATAAAGTAATCTGCTACTGAGATTATTTCATTGACAGGCTTTGAAACACAAAAAATAATCTTTGTCTGTTGTGGTGAATTCATACTGTATTGTCATTCACACTGTATTGCATTGCATTGTATTATGTCCTTGTGGGCTCTGTATGTGAGCCGTTGCGCGGCTCTGCCCATAGGGGGAGATGAGGAGCTTGTACAGGGCTCCACCCTTGGCCCCGCCCATGGCTCCGCCCATGGCCCCTCCCACTACCGGAAGTATAAAGTGCTGCAGCCGTAAGCCTGCTCTCAGTTCTTCTGGTCGCAGGCAGGCTCAGTTGTAAGACTATTAAAACCACAGTTTACTTCCAATCGTGTCTCTAGTGAATTGATGGTCACATCATCTGTCAGTTTTAATAGCTAGATACCGTGCTGTCATTTGGATCTGTTTTTACTGCGGTAAATGATTATTAGGCCCTGCCCTGCAAAAGCTAATTCATCAGCACAGTGCAAGTGTTGAGATGCATGACAGTTTGTTTATTCATTCAAGGCGTCGCAGGCTAGGCCAGTATTTATTCCCTATCGCTAATTGTCCTTGAGAAGGTGGTGGTGAGCTGCCGTCTTAAACTGCTGCAGTCCGTGTGTAACATTCAGAGTGCTGTTATGATTTTGACCGACAAAAAGTGAAGGAATGGTGATGGTTTTCAAGTCAAGATAGTGAGTGACTTGGAAGGGAACTCGAAAGGTGCTGTCTAAGGAGCCTTGGTAAGTTCCTGAAGTGCATCTTGTAGATGGTACAAAGTGCTGCTACTGTGCATCAGTGATGGAGAGAGTGAAGTTTATGGTAAGGGTGACAATCAAATGGGCTGCTTTGTCCTGGATGGTGTCGAGCTTCTTAACTGTTATTGTAGCTGCACTCATCCAGGCAACTGGAGACTATTTCACACTTCTAACTTGTAGATGGTGGACAGGTTAGGAAGTAAGGATGTGAGTTATTCACCACAGGATTCCTAGATTCTGACCTCTTGTAGCCACAGTATTTATAAGGCTAGTCCAGTTCTGGTAAATGGTAACCCACAGGATGTTGAAACTGGGGATTCAGCAATAACAATGCCATTGATTGTCAAGGGATGGTGGTTAGATTTTCTCTGGCTGGAGATGGTCATTGCCTAGCACTTTTGCAATGTAAATGTTACTTGCCACATCAATCCAATCCTGGATATTGTTCAGGTCCTGCTACACTTGGACATGGGATTGCTTTGGCATCTGAGAAGTTGCAAATGGCCCTGCATATTATGAGAAAGTTCATAATCTGACTTTATAATCTGAAGTGATTTAAATGTTCACATCCCTTTCCCTGAGAGAAGAAAATGGACAACTGTTCCCGGAGTGCATTGATTGCTTCGCCATCTGGTATAGCTTAGAAAAATGTACACCAGCTTTTTGCAATTTCAATAAGCTTATTTCTGAGCTGTAATGGTTTGCTGTGACAGTTGAGGCCATTATGAATGCTTGACTCAGTTAAGGAAGGTACATAACCACTTATCTCAGCAGGGGACTTTGTGAACAGTTTGATTGTTTTTTAAGTTCAGTAAAGGATTATCTGTCTTTGTGATAAGTGAATAGTGTTAGTTTCACAATAATTGACAACACGAGGGATTTTCTTTGAATGGCTTTTTTGAAGGAGAGTTTCTTTTTCAGTATGAATTTTGTTTAAATGATAGCTCTATTAGATTGTTAGAAGTCTTTTAAAATCTCTATTTCAAAGGCATGGGGCGGGAATTCTCCCATCCCACCTGCGATGGGTTTGGTGGTGAGTGGAAGTGGAGAATCCATCAGGATGGGAGCAGAAAAGTCAGAACCCGCTGGCGTGAACATAGTTTGAAATCCTCTCAATGGTTATTAGCGAGTTGGTTCTCCCACTGCCTGGTGGCATGAATACCATTTACATTCATATGCAACGAGTGAAAGCACATAACCAATTTGGTCTCAAACCTGCTTGAAAACAATTGAGGTGCGCTTGATGGACGTCAGTTCACTTGAGACTTCAAGATGAGTGCAACTTTCATAGCCTACCTGCTATAGCATCACACTACTCCTGTTAACCTGACTGCCGCTCTGCTGGGATAGACTTGTTAGTGCCCTTCAGCTCCATACCAAGTTGGTCTTTATGGACATCACTGTGCTTTGGGACGCATGGTCCCTTCAATCCCAATAGACCCAGGGGTGGATGGCTGATGAAGATAAAGAGGATAATGTGAAAGAAGGGCTGTATAAGGAAGTGGGGGGGGGGGGGGGGTGAGGGCAAGGGGGCATGATAGCAGACAGAGTTGCAAGGAGGTGGATGAGGATGACAAACAATGGAAGGTGGAGGGAAGAACGAGGGGATGGAAACTGGACCCTGACATGGCTGCATTAAATGTTCACAAACAAGGGGGTCAAATGCAAACAACATTGCTTAATGGAAGTGGATGGTTGCTGACTCCAGATGGGGTGGGTAGAGGTACATGGGGATGGGGGCCTTGTAGGTGATGGGTTCCGGAGAATGATGGTAATGTCCACCACAACAATTACTGCATCCAGACCGCCTGCAGGGATGGTTTGCCCTCAGACCACCAGCTCAAACAATGACTGATGACTCCGGTGCGTAACCCTCAGGTTGGAGTGGAGGACAGGTACAATGCTGCTCACAGGTCCACATGGTCCCTTAGAGAGCAGACCATTGGACTCAAATGTCTGGACGATCATTGCAGTTTGCTGTGCCCTTCACAATCTGGCTACTCAAAGAGGTGAACCCTCCCCAGAAGGTCCAGAGGATGGAGTGTGAGCAACATGCCAGACGAAAAGGGGTGTTGTGAAAGTGTCCTTGAGACAATATGTGAACCCCTCTAATGAATACATCAGATCCATGAAGAGAGTTGCCATTTGAGGATATGAGGCCATGATGAAAGTTTGATAGTGGACGGAGCTGAGAGAGGACTTATCTGGTGGAGACAATGTGATAATTAATTTATTTCCTGCACTGTCTGGTGATTCTGGCAAGGTTGCCAGGCATGCTGAGCCCCTCAAAAAAAACCCGAGGCCGGAGAGGTGTACTTCCTGGAGCCTTCCCTTGGGTAGAGGGCAAGTGTTGGGGAGAAAACTGGTTCTCCTCCCTAATGAGACAGACTAAAAATGATAGAATCATAGAATTTACAGTGCAGAAGGAGGCCATTTGGCCCATCGAGTCTGCACCAGCCCTTGGAAAGAGCACCCCACTTAAGCCCACACCTCCACCCTATCTCCGTAACCCAACCTCACCTTTTTTGACACTAAGGGAATTTAGCATGGCCAATCCACCTAACCTGCAGATCTTTGGACTGTGGAAGGAAACCGGAGTACCCAGAGGAAACCCACGCAGACACGGGGAGAACGTGCAGACTCCGCACAGACAGTGACCCAAGCCGGGAATCGAACCTGGGACCCTGGAGCTGTGAAGCAACGGTGCTAACCACTGTGCTACCGTGCTGCCCTTCTGGGTTTGCGATTCGAAATGATCTTTATTCAAGCATTGCGGGGAGAGTACTCTCAGGAGGTCCTCTGTCAAGACTCTGCCTATCGACAAATTACATATTGCTTATATACAATCTCTCATTCTTCTAAACTCCAGCGAGTATAAGCCCAAACTGTTTAATCTCTATTCCTACATCAACGCTTTCATCCCCAGAATCAATCTGGTGAACCTTACGAGCTTTCCTTCACCATTGTTCAAATCATTGTTTCTTATATGTAGCTATTTCCTCCCTCCATGTCCATATTCTTCTTCCTTTCCTTTGGTTCTACCTCCTATCTCCATTGTCCCTGATTGACAGATTAGACTTTTGTAACCTTTTCCATCTTATAGTCTTTTCCTTCTTGTGTCTCCTTTGTTTACATCGCCTACATTGACACACCGCTATGATGATCATTATCATCAATATTACAGCTTGTACGATCACAAGACAGTGTGACATACTCCTAAACCATGGATGAACTTGCACATTCATTCCTCAATTACAAGCAATGTCCATTAGTCCTTTTTCTTTGAGTATGTTACCACATCTTTGACATCTTCTTTCTTGGTATGATTGATTGTGGGACCACTTCCTTGGTATCTTTTATCAGTTTCTCGATGTCTTGATCCAATGGTAGAATGGGAAGTGGTTCTGGTACGACAAATTGTCGCTGTTGTTTCCTTATTTCATTGTTTATAGTCACGTTGAGGGTATATCTTTCGGTAGGCTCCATAGTCTGGTATGCAATGCTTAGCAAGTGCGACAGGCGATAAACACAAAAGTTTGGATTAGCTATTGGGCATTAAAACTGGTTATTTTTGGAGTATTCCTTGCACCCATCATGCATCTGTACAATATTAGTCTTGCCTTCCCTAAGTTTGGTCATCTCTACCATGTAGTTTTCATATCTACTTAGTCTACATTTTAGGTGCTCATGTTTCATCATTGGGCTGGTGCATGCTACATGGCTTTGTCCCTTATGGCAGCCTCTCAGTATCACTCCATGAGTTACATTGCCCTTTATTACAGCAAAACTAGGTAAATTGGGGTACTTAATTTTCACCCCATTCCTTATTTCTCCTAGGCTCTTCACCTTAAACAGGCTGTATGTAGATTTAGATTCCAGGAATGATATCACTACTACTGTGGCAGCAAGCTTCAGGTCTTTAATATAGCACTGGGTTGATGCCACATAGCTATAACTGGCTTGCCTATAATGGCAGGTTGGGTCATCTCATAGAATCATAGAATTTACAGTGCAGAAGGAGGCCATTCAGCCCATAGAGTCTGCACCGGCAGTTGCAGGAGCACCCAACATAAGTCCACGCCTCCACCCTATCCTCATAACCCAGTAACGCACCTAAATGTTTTGGACACTAAGGGCAATTTATCATGGCCAATCCATCTAACCTGCACATCTTTGGACTGTGGGAGGAAACCGGAGCACCCGGAGGAAACCCACGCAGACACAGGGAGAACGTGCAGACTCCGCACAGGCAGTGACCCAATCCAGGAATTGAACCTGGGACCCTGGAGCTATGAAGCAACTGTGCTCACCACTGTGCTATCGTGCAGCCCCATCCATTTTGGTATATGTTTTTCTGACACCCATTTGGGTATTTTGCCTTGCTTTAACTGGTTAAGATTGTTTGCTAGTTCTAACAGTGGCCATGCTCTGTATAAAATGCATACAGTGCCTGCATGTTCTTCCTTGGAAAAATTAGATATTCTAGTAATTATTTAATTAATGGCATTGGCTTGTGGGATCAATATCCTTTCGCCTGGTTTCTAGTCCAGTGATGTCACTATGTTCTCTTCGCCTGTTCTCGATATTGTCCCCATTTTTCGAGTGAGCTCATTTATCTCTTCCTTCAAGCCATCAATATCTATCCCGTTAATGGTAGCTACTTCAGGTGCATAGCCAGCTCCCATCATTTCCAATATCCCTCTACTCTTCCTACTCCGTTTTTCCCTAATGGAAGTAGACTTATTTTGTCCCGGTGCATTACTTCATGGTCTAATTCTAGCAATGTTTTCTGTATACACATTGGTGCCGCAATTTTTCCTTCCTTTCTCCATATTTCATCTTTTCCTTTCATCGTCCCTTTTCCTTCCCAGTTCTGTAACTCTGGTTTGCCTATTATTGCATGTAATTCATTAATGGCAATATCCTCGGTTATTCCTGTGCTAGCTATGCGCTGCGGTTCCTCTACTTCGGATTTTGTCTCTACTGCTGCATTTGCAGCTTCGTTTGCCCCAAAGTTCTCCCTTTGCTCCTCAGAGTCGATTTTCCGATGGACTTTTATTTTTATCACATCTGCTACTTTGGGTAATTTTGCAGCGGCTACCAATGTTTTGACTAACTCCTCATATTGTACATGACCTCCGCTCGTATCCCCTTCTCCTCCATGCTTGCATATAATCGTGTGCAGCGCCAAAGGCATATCAACTCTCAGTATATATATTTACGCCTTTTCCTTTTCCTAATTCTATAGGTTTCAGCCAGTGTGGTTAGTCTTGTCATTTGTGCTGAACATCCTCCGGGCAGCTGGCCCTTCAACATTGTTCTTCCTGTTCCATACACAACGGCCCATCCAGTTCTGGATTCTCCCCTCACATACTTTATTGATCCACCTACATAATACGATTTGGTCATCCCTCTCAGGGGGTGCTCCTGTTCTATCGCTAAATAATCATTCTCATTCACCTCCTTACACAAATGCTCAGTACCTTCCGTATTGATCATTGAACACGTCCCAGTCAATGTCATCTCCTCTGGACCCAGTCCTCGTCCAAACTACTGGCTATGTTCCCGAACCATCTGGCTGTCGCAACCCTCGTCTGAGTCACCTCTTGTGTCTGTCAATAACACGCAAGTAATACCATGTCCTCCTTCTCCTCTTGGTTCTTCGTCAGTCCTGCCCACCATGAACTTTCAGGGTCCCAGCCGTTCTTTATAATTTTGTCCATAAGGTTTTGTTTTTGTTCGTCAGAAATCTGGTCAGGGTCCCCTCCGGCCCCATTCCATAGAGCTTTTCCCTGATTCGACCATATTGCTACTTCTGATAGTCAGAATACCTTTTCCAAGGTTCAGCCTTCTTTGGTCAAGCCCTTCCCACTATCTTTTAGCTCGGCGCTCCCTGGTTTCGGGTTGTGACCAGCACTATGTCGCGGTTCACACTGTCGGTGTACCATTATTGACAAACTTTACTTCACAATTTTGTCTGCAACATCATTAGCTCAAACTCACCCTCAGAACCAATCGGCTGTCCAGTCTATGCTCCCTTCACCCACTTAATCCTGGTCATCACGTGGGGCTGTTGTCCCTCAACTCAGACTCAGGCTGGACGATTGAGATGTTCAACTCAGAACCGGGCCACCAACTGTTAACCGACGAAAGCAGACAAACGGAATACTCATTACCAGGTACCCAATTGCATCACTTTTCCCCTTTAGTTGTCTATTTTGTTGAGATTCTACAAACTTACTGGGGTCGTCACAACATGGGAGGGCATGGGTGGTGTATTTTAAAAGTAGTCACCCGATCAGCCTCCTCATTGTGGCAACGTCTGAGTTGCACATCCTGCTAACTACACCAATTTGTCGGGGAGAAAACCGGTTCTCCTCCCTAATAAGACAAACTTCTGGGTTTGTGATTCAAAACTATCTTTATTTAAGCAATTGCAGGGAAAGCACTCTCAGGCGGTGCTCCGTCAAGACTCTGCCTGTCGACAGATTACACATTTCTTCGTTTTTGAAAAATCTTTTAATTGGCATTTCTCATATTTATAAACAGTTGGATATATGCATCACATTTTTCTTGCCCGCGCTAATTTACTTTATTGTACAGAGAGGCTTATTTTGACCTTCGTTTAACTGACCCTATATACACTTTGCTGCCCTCGGGATCGGTCTATAGTATCTCCCCCTTCCCCGTTGTCCCCCCCTCCCTTCCTCTCTACCACCCTTCCACCCCCCCTTTTGGCTTCAGCTGTGTGTTTCTTTTATTTTCCAGGAAAAAGGGGGGGGGGGTAACCCCCTCCCTCGTCTTCTCTTGTGGTTTCCCCACCTTCCTACCGTCTCCTTCCCCTCCCCACCTTACACATTTCTAATATACAATTTCATTGACCTAGAAATACAGGTGCATCTTTTAAGCTTCAGCCCCTGGACTCCTTGAACTAAGGCCTTGAGAAAATGGTGGTTGAATCAGGGTACAGACTTCTTCTCAAGGCTGCCAGCTTTTTGTCTCTGGGTTCTGGACATCCTGCATGGTCTCAGTGAGGCAGGTGGGCTGGAGAGAGCAGTGCGAGTGTGCTGGACATAGCGCATCAAGAACCTCAAACCAGTTAATGGGCGGCGGCCACACCAATCAGCTCATGACCCACGAGGCGATTCAGGGAGCTGCTTGCATGTGCTTAATTATAGGCTCCAAGCACAAAATCGGGCATGAGTTCAGGCCATTCCAGCCAGCGGGGACATTGCAGCTGGAACCACCTGCCACCGCACTTAGACAAAAAAATGGAGAATTCTGCCCATGATTTCTGAGGTTTGACCATGGTGGATACTGGGTCAGTGGCTATGAAGGGTATATGGGGGAGAGGAAGTGTGGGTGTTGAGGTGTGAGAGTTTATTACTACAACTGGGCCTATGTCCAAAGAAATGTAGCCTGGTGTCATAGCCTGCTAGCCTTGCCATCTGATCACCTCAGTTATCACCTCAGGCCTGCCTTCGGAGATGGCGCGCTCTACTCTATCCTTACAGACAGAAGAGTCAAGACTTATTGGGGGGGGGGGGAGGGGGCAGGGGGCAGATGGTAAAGTGGAGTTGAGACAAACCAGATCAGTCATGATTTTATTGAACGGGGGAGCAGGCCCGAAGCTGACTGACCTGCACCTGCTCAGGGCCGGGATTCTCCCCTACCCGGCGGGGCAGGAGGTCCCGGCGTAGCAGAGTGGCGCCAACCACTCCGGCGTCGGGCCTCCCCAAAGGTGCGGAATTCTCCACACCTTTGGGGGCTAGGCCCGCGCCGGAGCGGTTGGCACCACGCTGGCTGACGCCAAAACCGGCATCAGCGGCCTTTGACACCCGCCACCGGGGCTGACCGAAAGGCCTTCACCTGTTCGCGCATGTGCCGGTGGTGACGTCAGCAGAAATTCTCCGCCACCCGGGAATTGGCGGGAGCGGGGTTTTCGGCGGCCCGGCCGATTCTCCGACCCTGTGTGGGGTCGGAGAATTTTGCCCCAGGAGTCCTAAGATCCTATGCCTCGCTTCCCGGAGTGAAAATTCGATGGGGGCCCTTCTAAGTGAGATGGGTCTACCAGTTGGGGTGGCTCCCGACTAATCTTCTCATCCACTCCTCCTGTTTCCATTTCTATTCACTGATCAGACTGAGTATTTTGTGCTTATTAATTAAAAGTGAATATTTTGCGAGATTTTCTCATTGAAATCATGGAACCTCTTTCTGACTATCTTTTTCTCTTTGGCATGCACTGTGATGTAATCACCTAATTTATATTACAAGTTGTTATTTGTCCTATAATATATTAGATCAATAACGTATTGATATTTCCTTCCCTGAAGGAGATGGTAAAAGTGGAATGCTTTCACACATTCTCTTCTATACAGGAAGTGATTAAGGTTGCTAAATCATGTTGTACTATTTGTACTTCATTCGTAATGTTCTTGGCCTTGAGCCATTAGGGCTTGTTGAAAATGACTCACTTGTAACAAGAAGTGGGGTGATTGTCTTCCCTGAGGCAACTTGCAGCTTCAGAGACTGGAGCGAACACGAGATTCCCTTGTATCCTGTGGTAGTCACCACTAAGTAGTATTACATGTATTACGGTAAGGCCCGTATAATAGAGGTACATGGGTAAATCCCTGCCTGCTGGCTCCGCCCAGTAGGCGGCGTATAAATGTGTGTGCTCGCCGGTGCTGCAGCCATTCTGGTTCCAGCTACAGGAGGCACAATATCTTTGCTCAATGATGCCTCGATTATTCCACTACTCTCGTCTTTGTGGTAATTGATAGTGCATCAATTTATTGTGCAAAGATTTTTTTTAAACGCTGGATATACACCTACAGCCCCTGACTTGACACCCCCCCGGTTGCCTCTTCCACCCCTGCGCCACTCCCCCTCCTGTCAGCGAACCTCACTGCAGCCCCCACCCCAGGAGGATCCGTCCTCCCACTGGTTCCACTCAGGGATGACGAGGAAGAGGACAACACGCTCCCGGAGTCACAGGTGACCAAGTCGGCGCCCACATCACCACCAGGTCTGAGGCGATCGCAGAGGAGAGTCAAGGCCCCCGACAGACTGAACTTGTAATGTTTTCCACCACCCCGCCGGACTCTTTTTTTAACAGGGGGTGAATGTGGTAGTCACCACTAAGTAGTATTACATGTATTACGGTAAGGCCCATATAGTAGAGGTATATGGGTAAATCCCTGCCTGCTGGCTCCGCCCAGTAGGCGGCGTATAAATGTGTGTGCTCACCGGTGCTGCAGCCATTCTGGTTCCAGCTACAGGAAGCACAACATCTTTGCTCAATAAAGCCTCTATTATTCCACTACTCTTGCCTTGTGGTAATTGATGGTGCATCATACCCATTGTATTTTAATTACCTACATGCCGCTACAGTATCTCCTTAACTAACGATTGAGATGATCTAAATAACCATGGACTTTTCCCCATCTCAGAGTTGGTTGTTTACTGACTACTGGGTTGAATGCTGATCGAACCAAATACATAACTATTAGGAAACCAAAATACTTTGGATTCTGGGTATCAGAAATTAAAATAGAAATGCTGGAAATATTCAGCAAGTCTGTCAGCATCTGTGGACAGAAAACAATTAGCGTTTCAAGCCTCTGACCTGTCGTCAGAACAACCAGCTATTAGACCGTGTTGGAAAACAGTTGCAGTCAAATTGCCCTTGATAATGATAACCTAGTCATTATTATTGAAAATGATCCTTTTGTGTCAAATAAATAAAAAGACTTGCATTCAGATAGTTCATTTATCATTCTTACCATGTCTCAAAGCACACAACCAATGATTTACTCCTGAAGTTTAATCATGGTTTTGTGTGCAAAAGTGACCACCAATATGTGCATCATAAGCTCCTACGTAATGAGATAAATAATGAGTTACATTTTATGGTGTGGTTTCTTGAGGAATACATCGGCGGCGCGATGCTGGGAGGACTCCTTTATTTTTTGAGTAAGTTTTAAAAGGAAAAATGACCAATAAGCATATAGCAGATCACTATAAGGAATGAATACAAAGCCATTGTGCTTACTGGGTAAACAGTACTATTGTGGTTTTTCCATTTCAACATCATAATGATTACTCGCATTGAGTTACCCAATTACGGAGATTTCTGGATAATTTTATACAATGAGCCTGTGCTCCTTAACAGCCATGTTTAGTTTGAACAAATGTACTTTGCGTAGGACTGTCGATGGCAGAAAAAAAATGTTTGTCCCTGCATCGGCTCCTCCAAAAGCCTGAAATAGTTTGATGGAAAAGCTTTACTGCACAGTTGCCTTGTCAGCTGATCCACTGCGCCAAATGATCTCCGTTGTTTTAACAACATTATCATGCCGTTAAAATGTGTACTTTCCAATACCATTCAGCATGCATAGGGTTAGTGAAGCTCAAGCTGTTGAACTTTTGTAAGGATAGAAAGAGGTTGCAGTTTTGTTGTTTATGTACCAGGAATGTGAATTCTAAAGGCTGGAGTCAAACATTTACTAAATTATTAAAGGTTAAATGAACAGATATATGGCACACATTGGGGTCCTATGCTTTGGTGTAGAAGTAAGAAGACTTACAACATCAGGTTAAAGTCCAACATGTGTGTTTCTAACACTAGCTTTCGGAGCACTGCTCCTTCCTCAGGTGAATGAAGAGGTATGTTCCAGAAACATATATATAGACAAATTCAAAGATGCCAGACAATGCTTAAAATGCGAGCATTAGCAGGTAATTGAATCTTTACAGATCCAGAGATTAGGGGCAACTCCAGGTTAAAGAGGTGTGAATTGTCTCAAGCCAGGACAGTTGGTAGGATTTTGCAAGCCAAGGCCAGATGGTGGGGGATGAATGTAATGTGACATGAATCCCAGGTCCCGGTTGAGGCCGTACTCATGTGTGCGGAACTTGGCTATAAGTTTCTGCTCGGCGATTCTGCGTTATCGCGCGTCCTGAAGGCCACCTTGGAGAACGCTTACCCGGAGATTAGAGGCTGATCAGAATGCTGAAGTATTCCCCGACTGGAAGAGAACATTCCTGCCTGGTGATTGTTGCGCGATGTTCGTTCATTCAACCGGGACCTGGAATTCATGTCGCTCTACATTCATCCCCCACCATCTGCCCTGGGCTTGCGAAATCCTACCAACTGTCCTGGCTTGAGACAATTCACACCTCTTTAACCTGGGGTTACCCCTATCTCTGGATCTGGAAAGACTTAATTACCTGCAAATGCTTGCATTCTAAGCATTGTCTGGCATCTTTGAATTTGTCTATATATATGTTTCTGGAACATACCTCTTCATTCACATGAGGAAGGAGCAGTGCTCCAAAAGCTAGTGTTTGAAACAAACATGTTGGACTTTAACCTGGTGTTGTAAGACTTCTTACTGTGCTCATCCCAGTCCAACGCTGACATTTCCACATCTTGGTGTAGAAGATCATATATTTGTCATTGAGCTCAACATTATGAGTAATCTTCTTCGAACAGTCTGAATTCTCATGTGCTATTCATCTATGATGAGCCATTAAATCAAAGCCTGATGTTGTCAGCTGCTGACCTCCCATCATGTGTTTGTAGCTGAGGTCACTGACTAGCAATCAAGAGTGGAACCCTGGCTGGTTTTAGCCTTCCGTAAGCTGAATAAACTTGCTGAGGCATCAAGAGAGTACGATCCATTTTAAATCATTTGCCACTGGTAGAATAACCTAATCCTCGAGAAAAAGAAAATCTATTAGTAGTTTAAAGATGAGTCAGGCTAAAAACTACATGCACAATTTAATGGAAATGAAACAGAGTCCCGTTTTGGGCACATTCACCCAGATGTTTCCTTGCAACGCTGAGATCGACCCCGCTATTAAATAGGACCTCTGCTTCAATTTTGGGCCTCGGTGAGGAACGCCCTGTTGAAGCTGCACTTTGGCTCCAAGGCTCATGCACTAATGAGCTCAACTCGCTAGGGCAGGAAGCGAAAAATGGCACCCCAATCTATGGAACCCCCCACCGCAGCCTCCTGACCCCCTCCCCACCCCAATGTCCCAACTTATCAGGGCACCCCTGGGCCCAAACCCCAGCATGGGCAAGGTACCATCCCGCCCCGGCATGTTTCTAGTATAATCCATTGTAAGAGTAGATAGTCAGCCAAAAGAGTCCCTACATCCCGCTCACCATTTGTGTGAGCTGAAATGTTGGTTTTAGGTGGGTGCAGGTCTGACTATGGAAACTGCTTTCTGTAGTAAGCACAAGGAAGAGTGTTGATAGAGGACCCAAACTGTAACAGTGAAATCTCCCCGTGTCTTTGACTTGTCTCTGAACATTGGGCGGGATTCTCTGATCCTAAGGCTAAGTGTTGACGCTGTCGTAAAGGCCGTCACGTTTTACGACAGCGTCAACAGGCCCCCAGGATCAGCGATCCTGTGCCTCATAGGGGGCCAGCACGGCACTGGAGCGACTCACGCAGCTCCAGCTGCCGATACCGGTGTCAAACGGATGCCGTGGGTCAGCGTATGCGCACTATGGCCGGCGCGAATTCGCGCATGCGCGTTACAACCGGCGCAAACTTGTGCAAGTTGCCTTCTCCGCTCCGGCCCCGGTGCAACATGGCAGAGAGCTACAGGGGTCCGGTGCGGAGGAACATAGGCCCCCACCAGGAGAAGCCGGCCCGGCGATCGGTAGACCCGGATCGCGGGCCAGGCCATCGTGGAGGCCCTCCCCGGGGCCGGATCCCCTGTCCCCCCACCAGGCCACCCCCCGCAGGATGAACGCTGAGGTCCCGTCGGGTAGGACCACACGTGAACGGCGCTGGCGGGACTCGGCCTATCTCGGCGGCCACTCGGCCCATCGCGCGCGGAGAATCGCTGAGGGGGGCCGACCCCAACCAGCGCCACGCCGACTGTGCCGGCGCCAATGGAGAATCGGCGAACTGGCGTTGGAGTGGCATCGCGTGAATGGCGCCCTCCCCACCTCCCCGGCAATTCGCCGACCCGGTCCAGGGTCGGAGAAGCCCGCCCATTGCATTTTCATGAAGCACAGAACTAGATAATTTAAATGCAAACAAATTGTTGCCTCAGCCAGACTTCTCATGATCCTATTCGATACACAAGTCAAAGAACAAGAACAAAGAACAAAGAAAAGTACAGCACAGGCACAGGCTCTTCGGCCCTCCAAGCCTGTGCTGACCATGCTGCCCGACTAAACTACAATCTTCGACACTTCCTGGGTCCGTATCCTCTATTCTCATCCTATTCATCTATTTGTCAAGATGCCCCTTAAATGTCACTATCGTTCCTGCTTCCATCACCTCCTCCGGCAGCGCGTTCCAGGCACCCACTACCCTCTGTGTAAAAAGACTTGCCTCGTACATCACCTCTAAACCTTGCCCCTCGTACCTTAAACCTATGCCCCCTAGTAATTGACCCCTCTACCCTGGGGAAAAGCCTCTGATGATCCACTTTGTCTATGCCCCTCATAATTTTGTAGACCTCTATTAGGTCGCCCCTCAACCTCCATCGTTCCAGTCAGAACAAACCGTTTGTTCAACCGCTCCTCATAGCTAATGCCCTCCATACCAGGCAACATCCTGGTAAATCTCTTCTGCACCCTCTCTAAATCCTCCACATCCTTCTGGTAGTGTGGCGACCGGAATTGAACACTATACTCCAAGTGTGGCCTAACTAAGGTTCTATACAGCTGCAACATGACTTGCCAATTCTTATACGCAATGCCCCAGCCAATGAATGCAAGCATGCCGTATGCCTTCTTGACTATCTTCTCCACCTGTGTTGCCCCTTTCAGTGACCTGTGGACCTGTACACCTAGATCGCTCTGACTTTCAATACTCTTTAGAGTTCTACCATTTACTGTATATTCCCTAACTGCATTAGACCTTCCAAAATGCATTACCTCACATTTGTCCGGATTAAACTCCATCTGTCATCTCTCCGCCCAAGTATCCAAACGATCTAAATCCTGCTGTATCCTCAGACAGTCCTCATCGCTATCCCCAATTCCACCAACCTTTGTGCTGTCTGCAAACTTACTCATCAGACCAGTTACATTTCCTCCAAATCATTTATATATACTAGGCACAGCAAAGGTCCCAGCACTGATCCCTGCGGAACACCACTAGTCACAGCCCTCCAATTATAAAAGCACCCTTCCATTGCTACTCTCTGCCTTCTATGACCGAGCCAGTTCTGCATCCACCATGCCAGCTCACCCCTGATCCCGTGTGACTTCACCATTTGTACCAGTTTACCATGAGGGACCTTGTCAAAGGCCTTACTGAAGTCCATATAGACAACATCGACTGCCCTACCTGCATCAATCATCTTTGTGACCTCTTCGACAGACTCTATTAAGTTAGTGAGACACGACCTCCCCTTCACAAAACCATGCTGCCTCTCACTAATATGTCCATTTGCTTCCAAATGGGAGTAGATCCTGTCTCGAAGAATTCTCTCCAGTAATTTCCCGACCACTGACGTAAGGCTCACTGGCCTGTAGTTCCCTGGATTATCCTTGCTACCCTTCTTAAACAAAGGAACAACATTGGCTATTCTCCAGTCCTCCGGGACATCACCTGAAGACAGTGAGGATTCAAAGATTTTTGTCAAGGGCTCAGCAATTTCCTCTCTCTCCTCCTTCAGTATTCCGGGATAGATCCCATCAGGCCCTGGGGACTTATCTACCTTAATATTTTTCAAGACGCCCAACACCTCGTCTTTTTGGATCTCAATACGACCCAGGCTATCTACACACCCTTCTCCAGACTCAACATCCACCAATTCCTTCTCTTTGGTGAATACTGATGCAAAGTATTCATTTAGTACCTCGCTCATTTCCTCTGGCTCCACATATAGATTCCCTTGCCTATCCTTCAGTGGGCCAACCCTTTCCCTGCTACCCTCTTGCTTTTTATGTACGTGTAAAAAGTCTTGGGATTTTCCTTAACCCTATTTGCCAGTGACTTTTTGTGACCCCTTCTAGCCCTCCTGACTCCTTGCTTAAGTTCCTTCCTACTTTCCTTATATTCCACACAGGCTTTGTCTGTTCCCAGCCTTCTAGCCCTGACAAATATCTCTTTTTTCTTTTTGACGAGGACTACAGTATCTCTCGTTATCCAGGGTTCCTGAAATTTGCCATATTTATTCTTCTTCCTCACAGGAACATGCCGGTACTGAATTCCTTGCAACTGACAATTGAAAGCCTCCCACATGTCAGATGTTGATTTGCCCTCAAACATCCGCCCCCAATCTAGGCTCTTCAGTTCCCACCTAATATTGTTATAATTCGCCTTCCCCCAAGTCCTTGCTCAAAATCCCAAACTCACCAATTGTGAACTTGGAGCAGGATTATGAGTACGTCATTTGGCCTATTTTGTGAGCAATAGCTGTTATTTTTCATCCTAATTTCCATGTTCTCACCATAGGAAAGAATGCTCAGGACGAAACGATGGCAGAAATAGATCAGCTGCTGAGGAAAGAGAGAATCTGACTGAAGCACCTTAAACCAGATCCATGCTATTGCGCACAGCAAGAATTCCGGATAGGTTGACACTCATGCTGAGAATGAGCTGTAGATTCAGTTACAGTGTTTAGATAATTGGTTTATTGAAAAATCATCATGGCTGCAGATGCCTAATTGTGACTACGATGCAAATATTAAAACAAGTAATCATAACATCATTATAGACCAACAATAAAATTTAAATAAAGTATAAAAAAGGATTGCACAATTATGAGCGTTCAATTGTGCAAATAATTACAATGCATTGCAAAATCCAGGTCTCCTTAATTTCCTGAATAAAATGAAGGTCTACCCCACACTAAAATTTATATTTAAACATTAGTAAATATTGAAATTTGAGCCGTCCCCTTCTTATGGATCAGTTTACCCATTTACCCTGAATCTAAGAGAAATTTCATAGAGCTGAAAGCCCACAGCCCTCCCTGTGCACAGCCACTGTGAGCTGGGACAGGATTGTGGCATAAGTGTTGAAAATTAGATTGGAACCTGGATATGTTGGCTCCTAGTCTTTCACAGTTTCTGCAGGACCCACTCATTGGTGAGGCTGCCTCCCCTGCCTCAGGAAGCAGGGTTTGACATCAGACATATTTTCCTGAGGTTGTGGCTTCAACTCCCATGAGGGAGGACAAGCTAAGAGCTGCTGACTAATCAGAGGCCGAGCAGCTCTTCAGTTCCAGCAGCTGCACAGGCAGAGCAGTTTGCCTCCAGCATGGGGCCCAGAGTATGAGGTAGGTGGAGTGGCCTCACTGGGGCCAGTGATCGAGGCAGGCCCCTGTGAAGGGATTGGGGGTGACTCTTTCCACATGGCTGGGCAGGGGGCCCTCCTATGGGTGTAGGATGAGTCCACACCTTGTGGCTTGAGCACCCCCACACCACTGGGCAAGTAACTGGCATGGCGCCCCCCACCATCTCACCAATGTTACACCCCACCAACCCCAACACCCCCCCCCCTCCCCTCCCACCCCAACTCTCGCCTGGCTGCCCTGCCTTTTGAAAGTGTGGGATGTTGGTGAGGAGCATCAAATTCCAGCTAAAGACCTTCAAGTCTGAGACATTACATTTTTATGTTTTTAGTACAGTTGATTATTGGAATTTTTACAAAAACATTTTTCATTAATTTAGAACAATATTTTGTAGCTTTTTTCATTGCAGCCTAATTACCAACATTCATGGTTGAAGTTCTACAAAATCAATGATGGCACAACTGAGAGGATAATAGGCACCAGAGCCAGATTACCTACACCTCTCTCTGCGGGTCCTGCTACACCTACCTGGCAGTAACTGTGAGGAACTGCTTCATGAGCCTCGAGCAGTTACAGATCTGTGTCACTTTTAGTGCTCCAACCAGGTTGGGAAGAGTGCACGTATTATCTAGCTCCTCTACTCCACAGGTCATACCATTCATTTAAAATTTCAATTGACTCACCAAAATGGCCAATTATTTATCTTCTCCACTGGTACCCAGAATAAAAGAGACTCCAACCAGACTTATTTCCATACACTCAGAATAATTGTTTATTCTAAAATAAAACTCTTTAACACATTACAAGAATTGGTTAACACTGGAAGTATAACTATCTGTCTCTCATAACAAACTCCCCCTGTGCTCATGCACACCCACACGTGAGCAAGCACACAAACATATACTCGCAAACGCACACACAAAACAAAGGACAAATAGAAGGGTCACTCTGCAGAGATGGGCTTTAGAGGACAGGCATTATAAAATAAAGGATAAAATTCAAAGGGCCTCAATGCTGTTGATCTGGAGTTCCCTCACGTGAAGACGGGTCCTGGTGTGTGTCTGGAAGTTCTCTTCAATGGGACTTTAGCATAGAGGAGAATACAGGCCTCAAAACTTTCTTCGTGTCACAGCTTTGCAGGTCCAAATGCAGATAAGCTGCACTCAGATGAGGATTCTCTGGCAGCAGGTTGAGAACCACACACTATTTCAAGCAAGGCAGAGAGAGTCTAACAGGATAGCCTTCTTTTCTCAGCTCATTCCCCAACAAGACCGACTTCAAAACCAGCAGCTTCAATACTTAAAGGTTGTTTGTGCCACGTGATTTCCAGCAAGCCTTTGCCTTTCAGTTGTTCCCCCCATCAAGTAAAGTGATTTGCAGGTCAAAACGAGCAAATAGATCTTTCTCAAGTACCATGCACGGTAGGCAATTTCTTGGAAGAAGGCAGGTTTTCTCCAAGTCCAAGGTGACCTGATGACGTTCTTTAGAAAAAACCCTTGAGGTCAGCATCCGAGTAATAATAATAATAATCTTTATTACTGTCACAAGCAGGCTTACATTAACACTGCAATGAAGTTACTGCAAAAAGCCCCTAGTCACCACATTCCGGCGCCTGTTCGGCACATCTTTCGGGACTTATGGGAGGAAACCAGAGCACCCAGAGGAAACCCACGCAGACACATGGAGAACGTGCAGACTCCACACAGACAGTGACCCAAGCCAGGAATCCAACTTGGGACCCTGGCGCTGTGAAACAACAGTGCCAACCACTGTGCTACCGTGCCGCCCCAAGTCGAGATAATGCAAATTGTTTCCATATTAAAAAAATATAGTTTTGAAGGATATGGGGAGAGATTCTCCCGTACCCGGCAGGGCGGGGGGGGTCCCGGTGGGACGGAGTGGCGTGGACCACTCCGGCTTCGGCCTGCCCCAAAGGTGTGGAATCCTCCGCACCTTCAGGGGCTAGGCCGGCGCTGGAGTGGTTTGCCCCACGCCGGCCAGCGTGGAAGGCCTTTGGCGCTACGCTAGCCGGGGCCAAAGGGACGCCGCTGGCCGGCGAGAGTCCGCACATGCGCCGCCAGGTCCCGCCAGTAAGGGACCTAGTCTAATCCCCATCACGGGCCGGAGAATTCGGGCAGCCCCGGGGCCCATTGAGTCGCGCCGGTCCCTGCCATTCTCCACGGCGGGAGGCGCAATTCACGCCTCGCCGACATTTGGAGGGCCGGAGAATTTGGGGATGGCGGGGGCAGGATTCACGCCGATACCCGGCAATTCTCCGACCCAGCGGGGGGTCGTAGCATCCTGCCCAGCATATTCCTAACTAAATATGGCCCAGGAATATGCCTGGATTAAGTCATGAAGGTCAACCATGGAGAATCCCAAGGTCAGCTTGCTGGAAAGTTCAAGCATTGTGCTTCCAGTGTGATATATTGCTGGTTTTTTGTGGCACTTGGAAATAAGTATCCTTTTAAAACCCATCGGATACCCACTTGGGAGTTGAGGGACTTATCTATCTTTTAAACAACTCAGTCGCCCCTGCGTCCAAGGCCTTCTTTAACAATGCATTCCATATTCATAAATAGTTTGCACAAAGATATGTTTTGCTTAATTTGCTTTTCACCACGTTAGTTCAAATTTAAGATTGTCTTGGATTTATAAATAAATAAATTTCGAGTACCCAATTCATTTTTTCCAATTAAGGAGCAATTTAGCGTGGCCAATCCACCTACCCTGCACATCTTTGGGTTGTGGGGGTGATACCCATGCAAACACGAGGAAAATGTGCAAACTACACACGGACGTCTTGGATTTATTTTTGATGCACCATCAGTACAGACCAACCAGCCTGAAACCAGGTAAACATAAAAGAATCATTCTGCTTGTTAGTTCCCACATTTCTGATGTTGCAAATCATTTGCAACAAACAGAAGTCTGCCCAGAAAGGTAGAGATCACATCAGAGTAGGAATGGACACTCTAATGAACTGCACGCGCTATAAACTAACTCCGTTTGATTCAGAAAAGGAAAGTACTTATCACTTGTTCATCAGAAAATTACATAACAAATATTGACATTCTTTGATATATACACGATCTATAGACATTTTTATTTTCAAAATGTATCTCCTTCACTGAGATAAACCTGGAGCTGATTCTGGATGTCTCTGTCCTTGCGTCTGAGGTACTGTTGCCAATTTTTATTAATCGCACTCACAAGTAAAACTGGCATTCATCCATTTTCAGAAATCTATAATCCTCATGCTCGGAATCAAGAATATTACATTATTCTGATTTTTCGGCTCCAGGTAAAAGTGCGTTGTCCTTCGCCTCTTGCTGTGATGAATGTTTCTGCAAAATAAACTGTTTAGAATTTAATACAGGATGGACTCAAAATATATATATATATATATATGTGTGAATTGTTGCTGATCTTATCAAAATAGGACAAGTACAGGACAGAAATTACTGCTCTGCGCTGATCCTATTTCATTAAACAGGTTGTTATTTTCACTGTCTGGCTTACAGTTGGGTGACAAAGCTTGGATGCAACAAACAAAGTCAATATTTATTACAGGCAGCTGTCCCCTGGCTAGACAATGTCTGATTTAAATGTTTCTGTTATCTTACGTTCTTTCAACTTTTAGCAAACAACATGATAAGTCTCTTTCTCTTTAATGGTCCACAGCATCCTATTCTGCTATTGCCTAAATTCAGCATATTAGTCAAATATTTGTTTATTGGGCAAAAATAATATGACGGGCTTGAAGATTAAGGGTAGAAGTTAACTAACACATTTTACTTGCATACTTTCTAGCCCTTCTGTGTAAAACTGCAAATTCAACCAGTTCCTCCTTTGTGTCATGAAAACAACATGACCTCATTGTATTTGAATTACTAAATGTTTCTTCAATATTGAAGGACAGAACTTATCCGACTCTGAGGGTGCAATTTAACGGGAAAAAACAGAGTTCCATTGTGGGCTGGTTTAGTTATCAAAAGCGACCTTATCATTTTTTTGGGCCTCAGCGGGTACGCCCTGACTTACCTGTTGGGAGGGTCCTCAAGCAATGTCACACCTGTCAGACGTAACAGTCCCTGCCTCCATTGGCCACTTTCCACTCTTGGGAATGATGAGGTTGCCCATTGATCTGGGTCCACGTTGACTGCATGGGTCCTTTTTCAAGCAGGATGTTTTTAGTTTTGGTGGATGCCCACTCCAAGTGCCTGTCTGTACAGGAGGTGGGAACTATGGCCACGGTAGATGTCTTGCGGCAAGTATTCGCTATTCATGAACTGCTAGATCCATTGTACCTGACAACAGCACCCCTTATACAAGGGACAACATTCAGATTTTCATTCAAGCTAATAGCATACGTCACGTTAGGATGGCCCCATACCACCCTGCATTCAACCGATTGGCCTGGAGGGTTGTTCAGACTTTTAAAAACACCAGGCGGAAACAATCTGACAAACCACTACATCAACAGCTTGCCAATTTTTTGTTTTCATATAATTAAACTCGCCACATTACCACGGGGGTCACATCTGCTGAGTTGCTGATAGGCCTTCTCCTAACTTGCAGGGAGGGTGGAGGCACCTTAGGCCTCTCAAACGAGCTACACAGCAGGGTTACAGATTGTTCCGGATTGGGGCTGCTATCGTTAGCTGCATGGATTGTGTCTCAGTCGGGGCCTGTGTCATATGTGGTGAATATAAATGGAAGGTCTGTCAAAAAGCACATTGACCATTTGAGGAACCGGGGGGGTAACGATCCCCAATTCAGAGCAAGCGATGCCCGCTGGTGTTGTCGACACTCCTGTGGATGTTCCTGAGCAGAGGGAGCTGAAAACTCCCAAGTCCACCCAGCCAGCCGTACCGTTGGAGGCTGGTGAGGCCAGTTTTTGGAAAACATTTTGAATAATTTTTAAGCAATTTTTATACGGAGCAAACAATAACACAGAATAACAACCAAACAGTAAGAATCCCCCCCCCCCACCCCTCACCTCCACTTATAATACCATAACTACACCACTGAACCCCCCCCCCATCCCCCTCCTGCACCCCCCACTAACAACTAACAGTGACCACCTCTTGAAAGTTCATTATAAACTGCTATCATCTATGGTAAAACCATTCCACTGACCCTCTCACGTTGAACCTGACCTTCTTGAGGTGCAAAAACTCCATCAAGTCACCCAGCCACGCCGAGGCATGTGGCGGTGTAGTCAACTCCAGACTAAGAGGGTCTACCTGCTCGCCACAAGCGAGGCAAAGGCCAGGACATCTGCTCCACCCCCGACTGGATCTCCGGCAAATCTGAAACCCCAAAAATCACCACCAGTGGGCAAGGTTCCAACCCAATGCCCAGGATTGCTGACATTTAATCAAAAAAAGGATGTCCAGAAGCTTTGAGCATGACCAGAACACGTGCGCATGGTGAACCGGCCTCTCTGAACACTGATCATGTCGATCCTCCACCCCATCGAAAAACTGACTCATTCTAGCCTTTGAGAAGTGTGTTTGAAATACTATCTTTAGCTGAATGAGTCTCAGTCTCGCACGGGACGAGGTTGTGCTCACCCTCCTCAGTGCCTCACTACAAACCTCCAAACCTTCCAAGATCGGCCCCAACTCCTCTGTCCACTTGTCTTCATTCCCTCAACTGAGCGGATAGCTGGCATATACCCGACATATTAGCCATCTCCGACCTGAGCAGGATAAAATCCGCTTGAGCAAGATAGATGGATGCTTCACCAGGAAGGCTGGAAAGTGCCTTTTAACCCAGCTACACAAGTGGAGATACCTGAATCCATCAGTATCCGTAAGCCCCTAGTCCTCCTTCCCCCAGGCTAGCGAACCGACCCTCTAAAAACAAATCTCCCATTACCCCAACCCCTTTTCCTTTCACTCCCTAAACGTCACATCCGAGCTAGCAGGATTGAATAACTGGTTTTCACAAATGGGAGCTAGCCTCAAGGCAGCCTTCAAATTGTAATGTTAATGGCATTGCTGCCAAATTGTTTAAGTGGCTACGACAACTTGGTTAGTCGAGTGCTTCTTTGGCAGCACCGGGAGCAGAGCCATTTCCAATGCCCCCAGTTACAGACTCTGCTTCTACCCGGATTCACAACTCCTCCGAATCCTTGCAGCACTGAAGGATTGGCCGCCCAATAGTAATATTGAAAGTTTGGCAAGACCAAGCCCCAGCTTGTCTCTCCCTCTGGAGCACCGTCCTCCTAATCCTCGGGCCCTTACCCACCCAAATAAAACCAGTCACAAATCTGTTGATCTCTCTGAAAAACGCCTTGGAACACCGGGAGGCACTGAAATAAAAACAAAATTGTCGTCAAGATATTCATCTTAACCGAGTGTAAAACCTGTACATAGATATTGTGTAAAATTAATAAGGGACTTCAGAGGGGAGGGATCGATAGCATGTCCACTTTAAGGGGGAGGCGTGCCTGGTGGACCACGTGACTGTCTTGGGGCCAATTGCTCGGGATCACCTGCACCCTAGTCATTAGCAAGTTTGCATGGGGTCCTGGGAGCAGGAGCCTGGGCAATGTGGACCCCAGAGACGAAGAGACAAGATCCATCCTATTGTGTTCTCTGCCTGTATAATTACCAGCCTTTGCCTTTCATTAATAAACTCCTTTGTTACTCATGGAAGCCTCCAAAGTGTTTCTCAAGCCAACAGAGGGGTCTACTCAAAAGAGACCAGACGGAGTACGCATATGAAGACTATGTCAGTTACTTGGATCTATCTGAAGAGCAATGCATCAGGAAGCTTTGCATCTCAAAGTAAGTTATTGTAGGACTTACTGCCTGTGGGGAATGGGGACCATGCTTTCCTCGTGACTCTGTCAATTTATCTCCCAGTTTCAATATACAGAGCACTATTGCTGTGTTTGCCAGGTCTAACCTGTACCCAGCCGTCAACAGTCAACACTACAGCTTTGAGGATTGGCAGCAGTGATTGGCTTCCCTCATCCAGGGCATCATTGACTGCACCAACGCTGCCAACAAGACACCACAATGCAAGCCAGCAGCACTCATGAAGAGGAGGAGCTCCACTGCATTGATGTATGGTAATGTTAGGGCACAGAAAGGAGATAAATCTATGTAAGATACCCAGGCACATTCTCACATCCTGCGACATGCAGCCATCTCTGATATCTAAACCTTCCATCAACGTGACAGAAAGACTGCTGGAGAACAAGGGATATTGCCCAGATATGGCTCATGATATCCCTTTGCAATATTAAGAACATAGAATATACAGTGCAGAAGGAGGCCATTCAGCCCATCGAGTCTGCACCAACCCACTTAAGCCCTCGCTTCCACCTTATCTCCATAACCCAATAACCTCTCCTAACCTTTTTGGTCACGAAGGGCAATTTTATCATGGCCAATCCACCTAACCTGCACGTCTTTGGACTTTGGGAGGAAACCGGAGCACCAAGAGGAAACCCACGCAGACACTGGGAGAACATGCAGACTCCACACAGACAGTGACCCTGCGGGGAATCGATCCTGGGACCTTGGTGCTGTGAAACCACAGTGCTATCCACTTGTGCTACCGTGCTGCCCTATATTAACATGCCTGAACAACAGAGGTATGCCATGGGTTCATTAGAACAATTAATGAGAACACAATAGGTTGAAGCAGGGGGTTCATATGACTTGACAGATCTGGGTGCTCCCTGTAACCTCCACATCACGACTCTCCCTCATTATAATGCTGCACTGCACACTGTGTAACCTCGCCATAGATAGGCCTACATTTGGAGGAGTCACATCAAAAACAGTCCTCATCAGGTGAGGAAGATCAAGGTGACCACGAGGAAATAGTGTGTTAACACTTTCCAGGGAGAAGCACAAGGGAGTGAGGTAATTACATAGCAATTCAGATGAAACTTGCACAAGTCCCTATTTCATCCTTGAACATTTTCTTTATTCTGCATGAATTATTGAAACTATTCAACCAACTTCTTTATCAATTATATACTGAGAATGCACACTCGGAAGCTGCTATAAAACCACACTGTAGACCAAAGCACAAATTTCATTCCCAGTACAATAATTGCCTTCTATTCATTACTCACCCATGTATTAAATGTGATGTCTTCCTTGTTCCTAACTCTACGACTCCTCTGAGGTGCTCCTGCCCCATTGGCCTCGCCAAAACTGATGAAAGTCTTCTGTTGACCGTGATAGGTCAGCAGCATCCTCTCCTAAGCTAACCTATTCAGCATTAAGGCGTTAATCCCTTAAAACCAACGCTGCTGGAAAGGACATGTCATTTATATACCTGTCCTGAAGCAACTGCTCAACTTGTAACTCGATCACAGCAGGAGACTCCCAGGAGGGCACTAGAAACACCTTAAGAGTGTCCTCAAAGCATTCATGAAGCGGTTAAACTTTCCCACCGACTCATGGGAAACTGTGACTTGTGACTTTTTTCACTTACTCATTTATGGGATGTGGGTGTTGGTCAGCATTTATTGTCCATCCCTAATTGCCCTCGAGAATGAAGTGGGGAGCCACCTTCTTGATGTAATGAAGATACACCTACAGTGCTGTTAGGAAGGCAGTTTTCATTCATTTTAGACTGAGTAGTGGTTTTTAATACAACTGATTGCCTTGCTAGGCATTTCAGACGGCCTTTAAAAGTCAACCACATTGCTGTGGGTCTGGAGTTATATGTAGGCCAGACCAGGTAAGGACAGCAGATTTCCTTCCCTAAAGGACATTAGTGAACCAGGTGAGTTTTAATGACATTCGACAATGGTTTCATGGTCACGATTACTGAGACAAAATTTTGATTCCAGATTTATTCATTGAAATTAAATTCCACAAGTTGCCGTGGTAGGACTGTGACTTAAGAGCCTTTTCCTGCTTTGATTCAATTTTCATGCTAGAAGGCCCCCCGATGACCGAGGGTGGGAAACAGAAAAAATTCTCACCTGTGGTGGGAAGGGGTGGGGATGCCCTTCGGACTTTGGTCACCTTCCCCTTAAGGCTGGAGAGCTCTAGCTCTCCCTCACTCCCAAATGCCAGTCTATCTCCCAAAAGCCACCTTGGGAGATAGATGGCCCATTGCCATTGCACATTCTAATGAGCATTGACTGGCAGCAGGTGGAGCTTCTGTTAATGCTTGGAAAGAAGCAGATTATCCAACAGCTCTCCATCCCATGGACCCCTGGTACTTACCTTCACTGTGGTTCCCGGGACTTAGTCTGAGGCATGGTGCTGCAGTACCTCTTCTGGCCACTGCAGTGCTGTGTCTGGATGGGCTGGAGAGCTGTTGGCTAATCTGCTTCTTTCCAAGCATTAACAGAAGCTCCACCTACTGCCAGTCGATGCTCATTAGAATGTGCAATGGCAATGGGCCTGTCGGAGTTTACAGGGATGTGTTCCCCGCCTTCTCTCTGGATGATGGGTACCGAACATTTGCCATCCTGAAAATTCATGCCAGTGACTCCAGGATATATTAGCAGCAAGGTGATCAGCAGCACAGCCATTGTGTGTTAAGCTTGTGTACTGTGATAATAAATGAATCGGTGTACGACGGAGCATTTAGTTCAAAACTAGTTATTTAATGATGAATAAACTGTGGGGAAAACTAGACTATTGCTAACCAAACCATGGATTTTTTAACCATGCTACTCACAGCTCCTGTCTGGTTTCAGTGTCCTGTTCCTCTTGCAGGACACCTAGTGGTCGGAGGCTATATACATTTTTATATACACTGTTACTGCATATTATTACATCCCCTTACCTTGAATGGTACAGACGTCAGTGTGTCAGATAGAAATGGCAAGGCTTTCGGGATTAACTCAAGTGTCTACTGGAGTTTCATTTAAAAATTGGGGAAGGGTGTTACAATTGTTTGGCTTAGTGCATCGATCTGTCCTTTACTTATGGTATATTCATACCTTAGTGCCATTCAGAATGTTAAATCAATTAGTAACTTCTATTTTGCGGCTGATTCTGCAAAAAAGAGTAAATGTTAGTCGTTAAACTACCTACATTATCAGAAAGTTTGCTTTAATTAAATCACAGCCTATTTTAGTATTCTTGTGATCTCTTCTTCGGTATTCTTTCACTGATCAGTGTAATCAATTGCTTCGATGCTTCGAGAGGTCCAGACAGAAAAACATTAGTGATGAAATACGACATTTCTGTTCCACAATTGTCATAAATGATTCATAGTATAAAATGTTACTAGTAGTATATCATTTTGATAAAAGAACCTTTCAGTATCAAGGTCATCGATGACTTACCCGGAGAAACTGAACAGCTTCGGCAGCACCAGTAAAACCGAACAGATGTTGTGAAATGGCAAACATCCATAAAATGCTTTTATGTTGTGATTCTGAAATTTGGTCATATCAAGTGAGAAAATAAGTGATAAATATCACAAGTCAATGTTTAATATCATACAGGGACCAGGTAGGTTATTCAGGTTGATACTCATTATTAATATTTGATGATTGGGAAGGTAAGTGAAAATTAATTAACAAAAAGTCACCAACGTGCAAAGCTGAATTTGTTTATCTCTCCATCGATGCCCCCTGACCTTCTGAGTGTTTCCAGCACTTTCTGTCTGCTGGCTGTGAAGCATCTGTGTGAAATGGGAGTGCACAATTTAAGTCTAGGTCTAACGGCTATTGCATAACACTAACCAAATTAGGCATTACTGAAATAATATTTTCACTCCAATATGGTTAGTGTGGGATGTGAAAATATGCCACATGGTACATGGATGGAAGCTTTTCTGAATCGAGGCTTAGTTGACTTTTTTCACTTAGAATCTTGTTTGTTTCTATAAATTTCTCTAGTCCAAGAATTTGCTTTCTGGACTCGATTCAAGAATTTCAGAATTTATGGTTATTTACACACTTTTATTTTTCACCAAGTGCATCACTTCACATTTTTCTTCATTTGAACTAAATTTTCCACGTATCTTCCCAATCCTACAAACTGTCCACAATCACCTGAAGTTTCCTGAATTGTTTCTCACATTTTGACCTGCCCCCAATATGGTAACTGTGCCAGATTTAGACATTATTCCTTCCATGCCCATGTCCAATCGTTTATGTTAATGGAAAACAAGAAATATCCCAGCTCAGATCACTTGGGCACTAACGTAAGTTCATCTTGCCCATCTGCAGAAATCTGATCCATTGCTTTCTCTCCTACAACCTATTTCACTCTTTATTTAATATCATTGACATTAATTTTTGAAACATATCTCCTCTCTGGTACAATATCAAAATGGTTTTCAGACTACAAGATGTGATATTCGCATGGTAGTTCCTTCAAAAAAATACTTAGGAATTACCTTTCTGTGAATAAATGCTGACTGTCTACAATAGTTCCACAGCTTTCTAAAATATTCACTTATTATGGTCTGTGGCAGTTTGCCAACAGCAATTAGATTATAGATAATGTGGGACAAATGTCACTTACACAGCAGTATTCCAACAAGACAGGAAGAATGATAATTAAACCAAGGTGTAGTGAGAACGTGGATTGTGGTGGCCTGTGTCTATGAGAAAAAACTATGGCACTGGTGTTTTTTTTTCAGTCCAGAAGTGGCGATATCTGACCTGGGAGTGTATGGAATGGAAAGCGTTCTGCTCCTCCTCATCATTAACAACCTTTACCCAAAAGAACCTAGAAAAAAAATCACAAACTATAAAGTGGCATCAAATGTGAAAATCAGTAAATAAATTATTGTAGAAACTGCCATGAATGCACGATAAATAATTAAATACACATGAATGCATCATAAATAATTAAAACCCAACAATGATCCTAAGGCTAATACATCCCGAATGTAAATATATTTTTTAAAGACTTGCTCTTCTACAGCTGCTTTCCCAAAAACAGGGGCGGGCTGCTCCGTCCCGCCACACCCATTTTCTGTTGCGGCACGCTCCCGCTGGCAGTGGCATTCCCTATCCCAGAAACCGTCTCATGCACTTTCCCATTGTGGGCATCCCCACGCCGTCGGGAAATCCGCGGGTGTGAGTGTGCTGCTGATGAAACAGAGGATCCCACCAATGGAGAGTCCAGCCCTGGCTGTCCAAAAGTATTTTTCCACATAAGTAAGTACTTTTAAAGAGTAGTCACAGTTGCAGTGTCGCAAACATGATGACCAATTTGTGTACAGCAAGCTCCCCAGTGCCCCTGATTCCTTCACATGCAGGAAATGTGTCCAATGCAGCACCTGTCAGACCGCTTGACAGCTCTGGAGCTGCAGGTGGATTCACTTTGGAGCATTCGGAATGCTGAGGAAATCGTGGATAGCACGTTCAGTAAGTTGGTCACACCACAGATAAAGTTTACTGAGGAAGATAGGGAACGAGTGACCACCAGACACTGCAAGAGTAGGAAGGCAGTGCAGGGGTCCCCTGTAGTCATCTGTCATCTCCCTCCAAAACAGATATACCGTTTTGGATACTATTGGGGGAGATGGCTCACCAGGGGTAGGTGGTAGCGGCCAGGTTCATGGACCCGTGGCTGGCTCTGCTGCACAGGAGGGTAAGAAAAAGAGTGGCAGAGCTATAGTGATAGCATTCTGGAGGGGAGGGTGAGCAGCCAGCAGTCGTTGTGTATTAAAGCACCAATGATATAGGTAAAAAGAAAATGGAATGAGATCCTACAAGCTGAATTTAGGGAGTTGGGAGTTAAATTGAAAAGCAGGACCTCAAAGGTAGTAATCTCAGGATTGCTACCGGTGCCACTTGCTAGTCAGAGTAGCAATGGCAGGATAGCTAAGATGAAGACATCGTTTGAAGGGTGATGCAAGAGGGAGGGATTCAAATTCCTGGGACATTGGAACCGGTTCTGGGGGAGGTGGGACCAGTACAAACCGGACGATCTGCACATGGACAGGACCGGAACCAATGTTGCAGGGGAGTATTTGCTACTGCTGTTGGTGAGGGTTTAAAGTAATATGGCAGGGAGTGGGAACCGATGCAGGAAGACAGAGGGAAAGAACGTGGGGACAGAAACATAAGGCAGTAAAGGTAAAAGTGGAAAGCAGAGAACTCAAAGACAAATATCAGAAAGGGCCACATTACATCATAATTCGAAAAGGGCAATAAATGTAAAAAAAATCAAGCCTGAAGGCTCTGTGTCTCTATGCGAGGAGCATTTGTATTAGGGTTGATGAATTAACTGTGCTGACAATCATTACCGGATATGATGTAATTGGAATCATGGAGACCTGGCTCCAGGGTGACCAAGGATGGCAACTCAACATCCAGGCGTATTCAATGTTCAGGAAGATAGACGGAAAGGGAGGTAGGGTAGCGTTGCTGGTTAAAAAGGAGATTAATGCAATAGAAAGGATGGACATTAGCCCGGATGTGTATGGGTGGAGCTGCAGAACACCAAAGGGCAAAAAACATTAGTGCAAGTTGTGTACAGACCACCATAGTGGGTGTTGTGTACAGACCACCAAACAGTAATTGTAAGATTGGGGATGGCATCAAACAGGAAATTAGAGATGCGTGCAGTAAGGGTACAGCAGTGACTTCAATCTGCATATTGATTGGGCTAATGAAACTGGTAGCAGTTCAATGGAGGAGGATTTCCTGGAATGTAGAAGGGATGGTTTTCTCGACCAATATATCCTGGAACCAACTAGAGAGCAGGTCATCCTACACTGGGTATTGTGCAATGAGAGAGGATTAATTAGCAACAGTGTGGTGCGAAATCCTTTAGAGAAGAGTAACAAAATGTCGTAGAATTCTTCATTAAGATGGAGAGTGACACAGTTAAGTCTGAGATGAGGGTCCTGAACTGAAAGAAAGCTAACTTTGATGGTATGAGACATGCATCGGCTAGGATAAGCTGGCAAAGGGTACTTAAGGGGTTGATGGTGGAAATGCAATGGCAGACATTTAAAAAATACATGGATGTACATCCCTGTCTGGCGCAAGAGTAAGATGGAGAAGGAGGCTCAGCCATGGCTAACAAGGGAAATGGGGATAGTGTTAAAGCCAAAGAGGAGGCATATAAATTGGTTAGAAAAAGCAGCAACCCTGAGGACTGGGAGAAATGTAAAATTCAGCAGAGGAGGTCAAAAGGTTTATTTCGGAAAGGGAAAATAGAATACGAGAGTAAGCTTGCAGAAAGCATAAAAACTGACTGCAAACACTTCTATAGATATGTGGAGAGAAAAAGACCCAGTGAGCAATCAGGTGAATTCATAATGGGCAACAAAGAGATTGCAGACTAGTTGAACAAATACTTTGGATCTTCACTAAAGAGGACACAAATAACCTTCCAGAAATACTGGGGGACAGAGGGTCTAGCATGAAAGAGGAACTGAAGGAAATCCTTATTAGTCAGGAAATTGTATTGGGGAAATTGATGGGATTAAAACCCGATAAGGCCCCAGAGCCTGATGACCTGTATCCCAGAGTACTTAAGGAAGTGGCCCAAGAAATAGTGGATGCATTGGTAACATTTGCCAGCATTCTATAGACTCTGGAAGAGCTCTAATGGATAGGAGGGTAGCTAATGTAACCCCACTTGTTAAAAAAGGAGGGAGAGAGAAAATGGGGAATTATAGACCGGTTAGCCTGACATCGGTGGTGGGGAAAATGTTGGAGTCAATTATTAAGGATGAAATAACTGAGCATTTGGAAAGCAGGGACAGGATCGCTTCAGGTCAGCATGGATTCACTAAAGGGTTTGACAAATCTTCTGGAATCTTTTCAGGATGTGACCAGTACAGTGGACAAGAGTGAACCAGTGGATGTTGTGTATCTGGACTTTCAAAAGGCTTTTGACAAGGTCCCACACAAGAGATTAGTGAGCAAAATTAAAGCTTATGATATTGACGTGGGTAGAGAACTGGTCGGCAGACAGGAAGCAGAGAGTGGGAATAAACGGATCCTTTTCAGAGTGGCAGGCAGTGACTAGTAGGGTACCTCGGGGTTCAGTGCTGAGACTCCAGCTGTTCACAATATACATTAATGATTTGGATGAAGGAATTGCAAGCGATATCTCCAAATTTGCAGATGACACTAAGCTGGGTGGCAGAGTGTGCTGTGAGGAGGATGCAGAGGGACTGCAGGGTGACTCGGACAGGCTGGTTGAATGGGCAAATACTTGGCAAATGCAATATAATGTGGGTAAATGTGAGGTTATCCACTTTGGTGGCAAAAACAAGAAATCAGATGATTATCTGAATGGTAGCAGTTAGGAAAAGGGGGAGTGCAATAAGACTTGGATATCATGGTAGAATAGTTGTTGAAGGTTGGCATGCAGGTACAGCAGGCGGTGAGGAAAGCTAATGGCATGCTGACCTTCATAGCGAGAGGATTGAGTATAGGAGTAGGGATGTCTTGCTGCAGTTATACAGGGCCTTGGGGAGGCCACACCTTGAGTGTTGCACGCAGTTTTGGTCTTCTAGTTTGAGGAAGAACATTCTTGCTATTGAGGGTGCCCAACGAAGGTTCACCAGACTAATTCCAGGGACGACAGAACTGACGTATGAAGAAAGACTGGATCAACTGGGCTTGTACTCATTGGAGTTTCGAAGCATGAGAGGGGATCTCATAGAAACATCTAAAATCCTGATGGGACTGGACAGACCAGCTGCGGGAAGAATGATCACCTTGTTGGGGACTTCCGGAACTAGGGTTCACAGCCTAAAAATAAGAGTAAGTCATTCAGGACCAAGATGAGGAAGAACATCTTCTCTCAGAGAGTTGTGAACTTGTGGAATTCTCTACCACAGAAAGCTGTTGGGACCAGTTTGTTGGAGATATTCAAGAGGGAGCTGGATGTGGCCTTGTGGCTAAAGTGATGAAGGAGTATGGAGAGAAAGTGGGAGTGTGATAGTGAATTTGCACGATCAGCCATGATCATATTGAATGGTGGTGCAGGCTCAAAGGGCCGATTGTCCTACTCCTGCACCTATTTTCTATGTTTGAACAGCAATGTGATGTTGAATGAGAGATAAATATTGGTCAGGAAACTGGGGTACTCCCTTGGTGTTCTTCAAAATAGTACCAGAGGATCTGTTGCATTCAACTGAGAGGGCAGATAGCACCACCACTGATGCAGCCCTCCAACAGTATTGCTCTGAAGTGTCAGCTGAGAATTTTGTACTAAAGTGCTGGAGTGGGACTTGAAACCATAACCTTCTGACTTAGAGGAGAGTGTGCTACCAAAGGAGAAACAGCTGACCCTATAATTTAAATTAACTCAACCCAACTTCCTACAGAAACTTTGTGTTGTGTCTTGTGTTTACCTAATATAGTTTGGTTTGCAGCTTTGTGGTCCCTTGTGTAGGCTCTTCTGATTCAATTATATCTGCTTTTGTGACATTTGGGAAGAAATAGTAAGATCCAGCAAGAAGCTTCAGAACCAGAGGCAGGATTCTCCGACCCCCCGCCGGGTCGGAGAATCACCGGGTGGTGGCGTGAATCCCGCCTCCACCGGCTGCCGAATTCTCCGGCGCTCGGGATTTGGCGGGGGCGGGAATCGTGCCGCGCCAGTCGGCGGCCGTTGGCAGCGCCCACCCCCCCCCCCCCCCCCCCGGTGATTCTCCGGCCGGCGATGGGACAAGTGGCCGCCTGTTTTCAGCCAGTCCCGCCGGCATATATTACACCAGGTATTTGTCGGCGGGACCTGGCTGCGCGGGCGGTCTCCGGGGTTCTCGGGGGACGCAGGGGGATTTGGCCCCGGGAGGTGCCCCCTCGGTGGCCTGGCCCAGGATCAGGGTCCCCTAATCCGCGGGCGGGCCTGTGCCATGGGGGCACTCTATTCTTCCGCGTAAGCCGCTGTGGTCCTCCGCGATCGCCGATGCGGAGATGAACACCCCCTCCTGCGCATGCGCTGGGATGATTCCAGCACATGCTGGCTCCCACGCATGTTCCAATTCGCGCCGGCCGGCGGAGGCCCTTCGGCGCCGGTTGGCGTGGCGCCAAGCCCATTCCCCTCTGGCCGGCGTGGCGCAAACCACTCTGGTGCCAGCCTAGCCACTGAAGGTGCAGAGGATTCCGCACCTTTGGGGCAGCCTGATGCCAGAGCGGTTCACACCACTCCATCGCGCCCGAGTTGCCCGCCCAGCCGAATCCCGCAGAATCCCGACCCAGAATTCCATGTCCTGTTAAAACATAGATTCTTTTATTCTCCTTCCAAACATCTTCTGCTGCTACATGGATTTGGTACCATGAGTGGACGAAGTGCACAGTGCAATTTTCAATACACTACATCCGTCCCCTCCTTCATTACTGAGAGGCCTTGCATGATTCAATGGTTTGCTTGCAAAAGTGGAACCAATAAACTTAAACAGAATGTGAATTATTTTCAACATCACCAGTAACATGATTAAATATTCTAACTTTTCTATTTATTTAACAATGCACTCAGTCATGTACAATGAGAAGATTTGTTCTTCAACTAAAAATAGTTCTCTTTGAATAATGACTTAAGAATGGTTAATGTCTACTCTTGCAAAAAGAATATTGTCTGACATCAGGTGTAGTCTCATTTAACTCATTTTCTTATCTGAGATGTCTATATCTGAATTGGATTCAATGTTTATGAAAGTATTTTCAGTGCTTAGATGAATGATGCATTTCATGTGATGACTTGTGAACTGCACTTAGCTGTGATCATTGATTTTTTTTGTGTTGATCACAACAAATGTCTGGATGTCATAAGGGGTTTGCTATCTAACATGACCATCAGGTTTCTCAAACATTTATCTCCTGGTTTAGTGGTGTAGCTCTAAATTTCATGTTTCATTCTGCATTTGCTCTATTTGACTTCTGTTCTCGATTGTGCCCATATACATATTGATCATCAGGTCTGTGGGATAGCTTAGGAAGATGAGTGTGCATTAGATCTGGTCGAGTGAGGGGTCACTTTGTAATTATGAAAAAAGCCATAGAATCATAGAATCCCTACAGTGCAGAAGCAGGCCATTCAGCCTATCAAATCTGCACCAACACCTGGAAAGAGTACCTAACCTTGGCCCATGCCCCAACCCTATCTCCATATCCCAATAACCCCACCAACCTTTTGACACTACAGGGCAATTTAGCATGGCCAATCCATCTAACCAGCATATCTTTGGAGTGTGGGAGGAAACCAGAGCACCCGGAAACCCATGTAGACATGGGGAGAATGTGCAAACTCTACACAGCCAGTCACCTGAGGTCTCTGGCGCTGTGAGGCAGTAATGCCACCGTGCTGCCCTGAGATCCTGCTTCCACGACTTGCTATCAACTGTAGCTGTATGTATTATTTTTTCAAGGTACAAATACATTTCTTGACCTCTCCATTAGATCTTGGCCAGTGGGGTGTGATTTTAAATGAATGAAACCCAAATAATTTGCAAGTGTACTGAACGCATTACTGTCATTTCTCACCATTCGAGGAACACAAAACAAAACAAAGATCTGTTCAAGCTTCGGGATAACTGCTTTTGGTTTGGTAGATGTAACTATTTCCATAACTGAGAATCTGCTGGAGCCACCAGTGACAATAAGCAGGTGTTCACCAGTGAGAAAATCTGTGAAGTCAACAACTCCAATCCGTGGTCCTGCAGGGTATTCAAAAAACCTTGAGAGGATTGTGAAGATTTGACATTGTGGCTACTTGACACGGCTAAAACTGATTTTGTGTTCTACCAGGCTCTTGGAAACACCACCACAGGCACGTTCCCCTTTAAACCACACACCATCTTGAATTGGAGCTATCCTGCTGTTCCCTCACTATCCCTGGTTCAAAATCCTGGAACACCCTCCCTGACAGCACTGTGGGTGTTCCTACACCACATGGGCTGCAGCAACAGGGCGGCACAACACTACCTTCTCAAGGGCAATTAGGGATGGGCAATAAATGCTGACCTCGCCAGCGACACTCACATCGTGTGAAAGAATTATAAAAATGCAGTCAATTCTTTGAAATCATACCTTTTCTTGAGGGATGGTTTGGTTCTCCAGAGAATTTGACAATTCTCCAGACAAAATCATGTGGTATATGAACAACACATTCTCTCAGTGAGTGCGTGATTTTAAAAATTCTTTCATGGGACATGGGCCTGCTCGAGAGCAGCATTTTATTGCTCATCCCAAATTGTCCTGAGAAGGTGATAGTGAGTCACAATCTCGAACCACTGCTGTCCATAGGTGTAGGTAAACCCACATTGCCGTTTGGGAAGGAGTTCTAGGATTTTGACCAGCGACAGTGAAGGTACAGCAGTATAGTTCCAAGGCAGGGTGTTGTGTGGCTGGAAGGGGAACCTGCAGGTGGTGGTGGTGTTCCCATGCATCAGCTGCCCTTGTCCTTGTAGGTGGTAGAGATCGCAGATGTAATGACTTCGGCCAGGTGTTTGAGATTGGCCAATTAGAGTACGAGTTCCCTGATTAGTGGCCCAATCAGGGAACCCCTTTCTGTGTATATAACAGGGAGTGTCAGATCCTCTGTACACCCGGTGTAGACAGCAGACTGAATGGACATGGTTGTTCAGCTGTTGGGTTTGTAAATAAAAGGAATTCTGGTGACAGGACTTCTGCCTCGTGGACTTATTACAGCAGGTTTGGAAGGTGCTGCCTAAGGAGCCTAGGTAAGTTGCTGCAGGGCATCTTGTAGATAGCAACACCACTGCTACTGTGTGTCGATGGTGGAGATGGAGTGGGTGGAGATGGAGTGGATGTTTAATGTGGATGATGGGGTGCCTATCAAGTAGGCTGTTTTGTCACAGATGGTGTTGAGCTTCAGCTGCACTCATCCAGGCAAGTGGAAAGTACTCCATCACACTCCTGACTTGTGCCTTATAGATGGTGGATGCCTGCTGGGGGGTCATGAGGTAAGCTACTCACCACAGAATTTCCAGCCTTTGACCTGCTCTTTAGCCACAGTGTTTATGTCCAGTTTAGCTTTGGGCCAATGATAACCCCCAGGATGTTGATACTGGGAGATTCAGTGAAAGTAATACCATTGAATGTCAAGTGGTGATGTTTTGATTCTCTCTTGTTGGAGATAGTCATTGCCTGGCACTTGTCAGTTGAAGACTGAATGCTATCCAGGTTTTGCTGCATATAGGCATGGACTGCGTCAGTATGTGAGGAATCGTGAATGGTGCTGAACATTGTGCAATCATCAGCAATCACAACGATACAATTTTCCATTAAACAAGAAAAGAAACATTCCGCTCTTAATCCATCTTAAAATTAGCAGGGCATGGAGTAATACTTGCGGTATAGAGCAGGGGTGGGATTCTCCCCTACCCGATGGGGTGGGCAGTGGTGGCGCGGAGGAGTGGCGTGAACCACTCTGGCGTTGGGCCGCCCTGAGGTGCGGAATCCTCTGCACCTTCAGGGGCTAGGCCGGCAGCGGAGTGGTCTGCGTCCCACCGGCCGGCGTGGAAGGGGCTTGGCGCCACACCAACCGGTGCTGCAGGGCCTCCCCCAGCCAGCGTGGGTTGGCGCATGCGCAGGGGCACCAGTGTGTGCTGGTGCCATCCTAGCGCATGCGCAGGGGGGTTCATCTCCGCGTCGGCCATTGAGGACTGTTACAGTGGCCGACACGGAGGAATAGAGTGCCCCCACGGCACAGGCCAGCCTGTGGATCGGTGGGCCCCGATTGTGGTCCAGGCCACTGCGGGGGCACCTCCCCCAGGGCCAGATCCCCCCGAGGACCCAGGAGGCTGCCCGCACAGCCAGGTCCTGCCGGTAAGTACCTACTCTAATGTACGCCGGCGGCACTGGCTGAAAACGGGCGTCCACTTGACCCATCGTGCACCGTAGAATCACTGGGGGGGTGGAGCTGTCAGCGTCCGCCGACTGGCAGTGCGAGATTCCTGACCCCGCCAAATCCCCGGCGCCGGAGAATTTGGCAGCCAGCGGGGGAAGGTTTCACGCCGCCCCCTGCCGACTCTATGACCCAGCGGGGGGGGTCAAAGAATCCCGCCCCAGATTCTGCTCTGGTTAGAATCCCTTCAGACTCTGGTTGAATATTTTCAAATAGCTGCTTCAACTGGGTTGTTTCTGTCTCTTCCTTGCTCTGCTTTTAAAATATTATTACTTTTGTTTTTAAACTCTCCCATGAGGAGAGAGAACTGCTTTCACTTCTGGTCTCAAGAAATACAAGGATTGCCAGATCAGAGATCCGACTTCACTTCCAAAAGCCTTTCTCAAAAAAACTCTGTGGCACTGCCAAGGTGCCAGAATGACAGTGTCAGGGTGCTCAGGTGCCAAGATGGCAATGCCAGGGATTGGGCCCGAGGTGGCCTCACCAGGTGGAGGTGAGGTGGTGGTCCTGGGGCCACCCCCAGGTTGGGAGGAGGACCGGAGTTGAAAATAAGGGAAGGGAGCTGAAAGGGAGGGGCGGCGGAAATCGAGGCAGCCTTCCAAAATGACGCCCCGATCTGCGAGGAGCCTTTCAGTGAGAAACCCCCGAGGCCCAAAAAAACAGCAAAGTGCCGTTGAATAGATGGGTGTTTCTCAGAGCTGCAGCCACCGAGAGACACCCTGCTAGGCGTGCTCAAAACTAGGCATACATTTTTTTCCGGTTGAATTGTACCTGACGGCTTTGCTAAAACCAGTGAATTTCAATTTTCTGTGCATATAAATTTAACTTATGTGGCCACAAATGAAGCTGAAGGTGAGTTTTCAGTGGGTAAGAAGCTGATATATTAGGGAGAACCATTCTCATTTTCATAAAGATGTGCACCAAAATTCAGTGCTCACATTATTACAGAAATCTAGTCCCTTATTTTTTTTTTAAAAGCACTGTCCTTTAGTTGCTGAACTTTTAGTTGAGAGTTCTAGTTGATTGAAGAACAATTGCATATAAAATAGAAGCTAACTTTTATTTCAGATAATAAAACAGGTGAAAATGAATCATAGGACACTCTATGTTGCGAGAGCATCGAGAAACTTTCAAATGGCTAACACTTTAGTACCACATATTCCATGCCGTGAATGCTGTGTTTTATTCATTTTATCAACTAGCAAGGCGGAAAATGTTTTTTCTCAAACTATTGGTAAGGAGGGTGCCAAGGCACAGACTGTGCTGAGTTAGCTGTGATCTTGTGGTGATAACTAAATAACAGTCATGAAGAAAAGTAGCACTGTATCGAGCACATGGCATACTAAGAACATCCCGGCCATCACAGCAGAAGAAGCAGATGAAAGATTGCAGCAGGACATGAGACAAGATAGCAGCAGCATTTAATCTTCTTGAAGTGAAAGGGAAAACTGGGACGATCCACTTCCTTTTAATCTACAATATCCATTGTGAATGCTTTCCATATACTGGGAGTACTTGTGACCATGAGCACAATGTACTTATTGGAGAGGGATTATCTGATCTACATTCAGACCTATTATGGTATGCACTTATACTGGGTCCAATATCTTACAATAATGGTGCTATGAAAACAAATCTTGCCAATGGCCCAGATTGTAAATATTTAGAGCATTAAAGTTGTAATATTTCTAATGCTTTGGTTCACACAGAGTGAAGTGTTAATTGTTTCAGACAATGTTTGAAGAATGTGGAGTTATGAGATAAATATTAACTTGTGAAATGTAACAAAAGGCGCAACCACCTCTTGGTCTTGAAAGAAAATAGAAAGTCAAGTGGTTTCTGCTGCCTGGAACTGCACAAGTCACGGCACTTAGAAGATTGAGAGTTGGCATGGAGATGGGATTGTGGATTCAGTACAATTTATTCAGTTCTCACATTATTGTGCATTGATCTTTCAGGGATATTCCTTGTTTTGACAATTATTCACATTTGATCCAAGACAGTCTTAAATGGACATTGACCACCTGCAAAAGAATAAGAGAGGAGAAACGTGAAACGATAATTGTGCTGTTTATTTCAATGTTTTGGTTTGTAACTTTGAAAATATTTAGAGCAACACAAATGTGCTAGTGACCAGGTTCAACAGACCTCCACACTGGTTAGAAGAAACTGGCTATCACTCAATCAGTTCTATGAGCAGGTCTTGAGGTCAGCAGTCGCAATACCAGATAGTGACATTATAGAGTAAACATTTGTCAAGCCCATTTGTAGACAGGGGTCATTATTTGTGATCTGCTTATTGCTGGCGAGGCAGGCAGTATACAAACCTGCTTCCTTGGTCTGAACAGGGTATGCTAAAGCACTCAGCAAGGGGCAGAATGGTGTGTGGCCGATAGCACACGGCCTAGCCAGCCTGCTCCTCTTAAACATGAACTGTGCTCCTAATGGAGAGCTACACTCAGTGGAAGGGAGCTGCTGCTGGCTATCTGCTGGGCTGCATGTAGGTGCTGCATAACTAAAGCACAATGGAAAATGAAGGGTTCTGAAATTCAAAATGCAAATGTTGGAAACGTTTGTGATGGAAGTTGACAAGAGGTCATGTTTTGGGGTGGGGGGCAGAAGGCCCTCAAGGACCTCTAAGAAGGGAATGGGAGTAGCACATCAGGGAGATCAGTGGCCAAAGTTTGGCCTTTTACCTGACCACAATTCAGTTACGTTTCCTTTAGCAATGGAAAGGGATGGGTATATACCGCAGGGCAACAGTTATAGCTGGGGGAAAGACAATTGTGATGCGATGAGGCAAGACTTAGGATGCATAGGATGGGGAAGGAAATTGCAGCGGATGGGCACAATTGAAATGTGGAGCTCGTTCAAGGAACAGCTGCTGCGTGTCCTTGATAAGTATGTACCTGTCAGGCAGGGAGGGAGTGGTCGAGCGAGGGGACCGTGGTTTACTAAAGTAGTTGAATCACTTGTCAAGAGGAAGAAGGAGGCTTATGTAAAGATGAGACGTGAAGGTTCAGTTAGGGCACTCGAGAGTTACAAGTTCGCTGGGAAGGACCTAAAGAGAGAGCTAAGAAGAGCCAGGAGGGGACATGAGAAGCCTTTGACAGGTAGGATCAAGTATAACCCTAAAGCTTTCTATAGGTATGTCAGGAATAAAAGAATGCCTAGGGTAAGAGTAGGGCCAGTCAATGACAGTAGTATGAAGTTGTGCGTGGAGTCCGAGGAGATAGGAGAGGTGCTAAATGAATATTTTATGTCAGTATTCACGCAGGAAAAAGACAATGTTGTCGAGGAGAATACTGAGATACAGGCTACTAGACTAGAAGGGCTTGAGGTTCATAAGGAGGAGGTATTAGCAATTCTGGAAAGTGTGAAAATAGGTAAGTCCCCTGGGCCGGATGGGATTTATCCTAGGATTCTCTGGGAATCTAGGGAGGAGATTGCTGAGAGTTTGGCTTTGATCTTTATGTCGTCATTGTCGACAGGAATAGTGCCAGAAGACTGGAGGATAGCAAATGTTTTCCCCTTGTTCAAGAAGGGGAGTAGAGACAACCCTGGTAACTATAGACCAGTGAGCCTTACTTCTGTTGTGGGCAAAGTCTTGGAAAGGTTGATAAGAGATAGGATTTATAATCATCTAGAAAGGAATAATTTGATTAAGGATAGTCAACACGGTTTTGTGAAGGGCAGGTCGTGCTTCACAAACGTTATTGAGTTCTTTGAGAAGGTGGCCAAACAGGTGGACGAGGGTAAAGCAGTTGATGTGGTGTATATGGATAAAGCGTTTGATAAGGTTCCCCATGGTAGGCTATTGCAGAAAATATGGAGGCATGGGATTCAGGGTGATTTAGTAGTTTGGATCAGAAATTGGCTTGCTGTAAGAAGACAGAGGGTGGTGGTTGATGGGAAATGTTCAGCATGGAGATCAGTTATTAGTGGTGTACCACAAGGATCTGTTTTGGGGCCACTGCTGTTTGTCATTTTTATAAATGACCTGGAGGAGGGCGTAAAAGGATGGGTGAGTAAATTTGCAGATGACACTAAAGTTGGTGGAGTTGTGGACAGTTCGGAAGGATGTTGCAGGTTACAGAGGGACATAGATAAGCTGCAGAGCTCGGCTGAATGGTGGAAAATGGAGTTTAATGCAGAAAAGTGTGAGGTGATTCATTTTGGAAGGAGCAACAGGAAGACGGAGTGCTGGGCTAATGGTAAGATTCTTGGTAATGTAGACGAGCAGAGAGATCTCGGTGTCCATGTACATAGATCCCTGAAAGTTGCCACCCAGTTTGATAGGGTTATTAAGAAGGTGTATGGTGTGGTAGCTTTTATTGGTAGAGGGATTGAGTTTCGGAGCCATGAGGTCATGTTGCAGCTGTACAAAACTCTGGTGCGGCCGCATTTGGAGTATTGCGTGCAGTTCTGGTCGCCGTATTATAGGAAGGATGAGGAAGCATTGGAAAGGATGCAGAGGAGATTAACCAGGATGTTTCCTGGTATGGAGGGAAGATCTTATGAGGAAAGGCTGAGGGACTTGAGGCTGTTTTCGTTAGAGAGAAGAAGGTTAAGAGGTGACTTAATTGAGGCATACACGATGATGAGAGGATTTGATAGGGTGGACAGTGAGAGCCTTTTTCCTCAGATGGTGATGGCTAGTACGAGGGGACATAGCTTTAAATTGAGGGGAGATAGATATAGGACAGATGTCAGAGGTAGGTTCTTTTACTCAGAGTAGTAAGGGCGTGGAATGCCCTACCTGCAACAATAGTGGACTCACCAACATTAAGGGCATTTAAATGGTCATTGAATAAACATATGGATGATAAGGGAATCGTGTAGATGGGCTTGAGAGTGGTTTCACAGGTCGGCGCAACATCGAGGGCCGAAGGGCCTGTACTGCACTGTAATGTTCTATAGGTTTTTTTGGGGTCGGTCTTCACTGTGGAAGACACAAATAACATGCCAGTGACTGATAGAAATGAGGCTATGACAGGTGAGGACCTTGAGATGATTGTTATCACCTAAGGAGGTAGTGATGGGCAAGCTAATGCGGCTAAAGGTAGACAAGTCTCCTGACCCTGATGGAATACATCCCAGAGTGCAAGAAGATCTGGCTAGGGAAATTGCAAATGCACTAGTGATAATTTACCAAAATTCACTAGACTCTGGGGTGGTCCTGGCGGATTGGAAATTAGCAAACGTGACACCACTGTTTAAAAAAGGAGGTAGGCAGAAAGCGGGTAATTATAGACCAGTGACCTTAACTTCAGTAGTAGGGAAGATGCTGGAATCTATCATCAAGGAAGAAATAGCGAGGCATCTGGATGGAAATTGTCCCATTGGGCAGACGCAGCATGGGTTCATAAAGGCCGGGTTGTGCCTCACTAATTTAGTGGAATTTTTTGAGGACATTACCAGAGCGGTAGATGACGGGGAGCCAATGGATGTGGTATATCTGGATTTCAAGAAAGCCTTTGACAATGTGAGACACAAAAGGTTGCTGCATAAGATAAAGATACATGGCATTAAGGGTAAAGTAGTAGCATGGATAGAGGATTGGTTAATTAATAGAAAGCAAAGAGTGGGGATTAATGTGTGTTTCTCTGGTTGGCATTAAGGGTAAAGTAGTAGCATGGATAGAGGATTGGTTAATTAATAGAAAGCAAAGAGTGGGGATTAATGGGTGTTTCTCTGGTTGGCAATCAGTAGCTCGTGGTGTCCCTCAAGGATCACTGTTGGGCCCACAGTTGTTCACAATTTACATAGATGATTTGGAGTTGGGGACCAAGGGCAATGTGTCCAAGTTTGCAGACAACACAAAGATGAGTGGTAAAGCAAAAAGTGCAGAGGATACCGGAAGTCTGCAGAGGGGTTTGGATAGGTTAAGTGAATGGGCTACGGTCTGGCAGATGGAATACAATGTTGACAAATGTGAGGTTCTCCATTTTGGTAGGAGTAACAGCAAACGGGATTATTATTTAAATGATAAAATATTAAAAGATGCTGCTGTGCAGAGAGACCTGGGTGTGCTAGTGCATGAGTCGCATAAAGTGTGTTTACAGGTGCAACAGGTGATTAAGAAGGCGAATGGAATTTTGTCCTTCATTGCTGGAGGGATGGAGTTTAAGACGAGGGAGTCTGCAATTGTACAAGTTGTTAGTGAGGCCACACCTGGAGTATTGTGTTCAGTTTTGGTCTACTGACCTGAGAAAGGACGTATTGGCACTGGAGGGTGTGCAGGGGAGGAGATTCACTAGGTTAATCCCAGAGCTGAAGGGGTTGGATTACGAGGAGAGGTTGAGTAGACTGCGACTGTACTCATTGGAATTTAGAAGGATGAGGGGGGATCTTATAGAAACACATAAAATTATGAAGGGAATGGATAGGATAGATGCGGGCAGGTTGTTTCCACTGGCGGGTGAAAGCAGAATTAAGGGGCATAGCCTCAAAATAAGGGGAAGTAGATTTAGGACTGAGTTTAGGAGGAACTTCTTCACCCAAAAGGCTGTGAAACTATGGAATTCCTTGCCCAGTGAAGCAGTTGAGGCTCCTTCATTAAATGTTTTTAAGATAAAGATAGTTTTTTGAAGAATAAAAGGATTAAGAGCTATGGTGTTCAGGCCGGAAAGTGGAGCTGAGTCCACAAAAGATCAGCCATGATCTCATTGAATGGTGGAGCAGGCTCGATGGGCCAGATGGCATACTCCTGCTCCTAGTTCTTATGTTCTTATGTACCGAGGTACAATGAAAAGTATTGTACTGAGTACAATTTCCATTCCCACCCTATTCATATACTTGTCTCAATGCCCCTTAAATGCTGCTATCATACCTGCTCCCACCACCTCCCCAGGCAGCTCGTTCCATATATTTACCATCCTCTGTGTCAAGAACTTGCCTCACACATCTGTTCTAATCTTTTCCCCATGCATTTTAAACTTATGCCACCTATTACTTGACTGTCCTACCCTAGGAAAGAGCATCTGACTATCCTCTCTTTCCATGCCACTCATAGCCTTGTAGACCTCTATCAGGCCGCCTCTTAACCGCCATCGTTCCAGTGAGAACAGACCGAGTTTATCTAACCTCACTTCATAGCTAATGCCCTCCATACCAGGCAACATCCTAGTAAATCGCTTCTGTACCCTCTCCAAAGCATCCACATCCTTCTGGTAGTGTGGCGGCCAGAATTGTACACAATATTCCAAATGAGGCCTAACTAAGGTCCTGTACAGCTGCAACATGACTTGCCAATTTTTATATTCAATGCCCCGACCGATGAGGGCCAGCATGCCGTATGCCTTCTTGACCACCTGATCCACATGCGATGCCACTTTCAGTGATCGGTGGACATGCATGCCCAGATATCTCTGCCTGTCAATTTTCACAAGAGATCGACCACTCTTGACCACTGCTACTCAAAAATCAAGGGTGCTTACCGTTCCATCCCCCGACCGCATTTTGAGAAATCAGACCATAAGACTGTGCTCCTTCTCCCGGCTTACGAGCAGAAACTCAAGTGGGAGAATCCAGCTAAGAAGGTTGTGCAGTGCTAGTCCGAGGAGACAGAAGAGCTCTTACGTGACTGCTTGGAGACAGTGGACTGGTCCATATATAAGAACTCAGCGACTAACTTAAATGAGTATGCCATCACCGTCACAAACTTCATCAGCAAATGCATGGACGACTGCGTGCCAAAGAAAGCAGTACGTACGTTCCCCAACCAGAAACCATGGCTCAACCGCGAGATTGACTCCCTACTGAAGGACAGGTCAGAGGCGTTCAAGGCAGACGACCCTGTCCTATACAAGAAATCCTGATACGACCTCTGCAAAGCCATCCGAGATGCCAAGAGAGAAATATCAAACTAAGCTAGAGTCACAGACAGACTCTCGGCGGTTGTGGCAAGGACTAAACAACATAACGGGCTACAAAGCGAAGCCGAGCAGTATCTCTGGCAGCAGCGCACCCCTCCCCGGTGAACTTAATGCATTCTATGCTTGGTTCAAGCAGGTAACCAACAATCCGCTGTCGAGTGCCCCAGCAGCCCATAATTCACCCATACCCACCACCACAGCTTCCAAAGTCAGATCGGCCTTCCTGAAAGTGAACCCGCGGAAGGCGACGGACCCGGACGGGATCCCCGGTCGTGCACTCAGAGCCTGTGCAGACCAACTGGCAGAGGTATTCACAGATATCTTTAACCTGTCCCTACTTCACTCCGAGGTCCCCACCTGCTTCAAGAAGACCACCATCATACCGGTACCAAAGAAGAACCAGGCAACGTGCCTCGCCACTGCCCGGTGGCACTGATGTCAGTTGTAATTAAGTGCCTCGAGAGGCTGATCATGAAGCGTATCACCTTCATACTCCCGGAACGCCTTGACCCACTTCAATTCGCATACCATCGCAACCGGTCCACATCAGACGCCATTTCCCTGGCCCTACACTCATCCCTAGAGCATCTTGAAAACAACGACTCTTACATCAGACTCTTATTTATTGACTACAGTTCCGCCTTAAACACCATAATCCCAGCCAAGCTCATATCAAAGCTCCAAAACCTAGGACTTGGCTCTCCACTCTGCAACTGGATCCTCGATTTTCTGACCAACAGACCACAATCAGTAAGAATGAACACCAACACCTCCTCCACAATAGTCCTCCGTACCGATGCCCCACAAGGCTGCGTACTTAGCCCCCTACTCTACTCTCTGTACACACACGACTGCATGGCAAAACTAGGTTCCAACTCCATCTACAAGTTTGCTGACAATACGACCATAGTGGGCCGGATCTCGAATCACGACGAGTCAGAATACAGGAGGGAGATAGAGAACCTGGTGGAGTGGTGTAACAACAACAATCTCTCCCTCAATGCCAGCAAAACTAAAGAGCTGGTCATCGACTTCAGGAAGCAAAGTACTGTACACACCCCTGTCAGCATCAACGGGGCCGAGGTGGAGATGGTTAGCAGTTTCAAATTCCATGGGGTGCACATCACCAAAAATCTGTCCTGGTCTGCTCACGTCGATGCTATCACCAAGAAAGCACAACAGCTTCCTCAGGAAACTAAGGAAATTTGGCATGTCCACATTAACCCTTACCAACTTTTACAGATGCACCATAGAAAGCATCCTATTGGGCTGCATCACAGCCTGGTATGGCAACTGCTCGGCCCAGGACCGCAAGGAACTTCAGAGAGTCGTGAATACCGCCCAGTCCATCTCACAAACCTGCCTCCCATCCATAGACTCCATCTACACCTCTCGCTGCCTGGGGAAAGCGGGCAGCATAATCAAGGATCCCTCCCACCCGGCTTACTCACTTTTCCAACTTCTTCCATCGGGCAGGAGATACAGAAGTCTGAGAACATGCACGAACAGACTCAAAAACAGCTTCTTCCCCACTGTCACCAGACTCCTAAATGACCCTCTTATTGAGTTACCTCATTAACACTACACCCTGTATGCTTCATCCAATGCCAGTGCTTAAGTAGTTACATTGTATATCTTGTGTTGCCCTATTATGTATTCTCATGTATTTTCTTGTATTTTCTTGAATTTTGTTTAATTCCCTTTTCTTCCCATGTACTGAATGATCTGTTGAGCTGCTTGCAGAAAAATACTTTTCACTGTACCTCGGTACACGTGACAATAATCTAATCCAATCCAATCCAATCCAAATTTTCTGTGTAATCCCTAAATGCATCCAACCTTCCAAAGTGCATTACCTCACACTTGTCCGGATTAAACTTCATCTGCCATTTCTCTGCCCAAAACTCAAACCAGTTTATATCCTGCTGTATCCTTTGACAATCCTGTTCACTATCCACAACTCCACCAATATTTGTGACATCTGTGAACTTACTAATCATAGAATTTACAGTGTAGAAGGAGGCCATTCAGTCCATCGAGTCCACACCGGCCCTTGGAAAGAACACACCACTTAAGCCCATGCCTCCACCCATCCCCGTAACCCCACCCAACCTTTTTGGACACTATGGGCACATCTTTGGATTGCGGGAGGCAACCGGAGGCAACCCATGCAGACACGGGGAGAATGTGCAGACTCCGCACAGACAGTGACCCAAGCCGGGAATCGAACCTATCCTGGAGCTGTGAAGTGATTGTGGTATCCACTGTGCCACCATGCCACTCGACTTTTCTTTTGTAAATATTTATTAAAAACAGATGGATAATTCACAGTTTTGAGAACAGCTGAAGATTTCAAAACGTTTTGCTGTACAATTTTCTTAATATTCTTAACACAGCTATTAAACATTCCGGGCAGGATTCTCCCAGCCCTGGGCAGGGCCGGAGAATCCCCGCGACCGGGCCCCGATGCTGGCATGTGATTCTCCGCAGAGAACCCGGGGGTGCAATCCAATGCTGCCTGGCCCGCGATCGGGCCCACCGATTGGTGGGCCGGCCTCTCTGGCTGGGGGACTGATTTCCACGCTGACCCCTGTAGTCCTGCGCCATGTTGCGGCGGGGCCGGCGCATTAAAGGAAGCCAGTGCGCGTTGGCGCCACTGTGCATGCGTGGATTGCGCGTCGCCCAGTTCGCGCCGGGATCGGCAGCTGGAGAGGCATGAACAGCTCCAGCGCCGTGCTGGCCCCCTGTAGGGGTCAGAATTAGTCCTGGGGCGGCCCGTTCACGCGACGCCGTTTACGACGGCGTGGACACCTCATGTCCCCTTCCCTCTAGCTTTGCAGCTAATTTTTTATTCAAAAAGGTTCAGTTATTATACCAATTTATGAACAACACATTTGTTCAGTCTTTAAAAAAAGTCACAAGTTTTTGTCAGTTAAAAGGGAAGACAAAATAAATGTTGGAGTTCTGGTCAGTTTCAGTTACGATCTTGCAAAATAGCTCAATACTTCATGCTTTTGAACTTTGGACACCTTATCAATTAATTATGAAGAAAAAACGTTTATAACATACTACACAGCACCCACATTTGAAAGGTCAAAAATGATGCTTCACTCGCAACATTCAGCAGTTGCTTGTTGTAGTAGTAACTTTACTGGCAGAAGTATAAGAACCAGATCCTTTGGAAAGTTTCTTGGAGGCAAAGGAAGCTTGGATACTTCTAACTGTCCTGACACTGCGTCACCGCAAAGTATTTTTAACATGGTCTCTGAAATCTTTGGAAACAAAGTAGACAAAGGGATCAATGCAACTATTTATGCCAGTCAGACAAAGACTTACAATATAGAACACATAAACATTGCTGTATCTTTCGTATTTTATACGGCAATAGTGAACAATAAGCATAACATTGCTCGGAGTGAAGCAAACTAAATACATTGCAAGAACAGTAATGATGAACTCAATCGCTCTCTTGCGGCTTTTCCCAATGCTGTCTTCATTGGGAGAAGCTTTCAATGTTTTGATCATTAACACGTATGCAGTTAATGTCAGCAATGCTGCAAAGAAGTACACACCAGTAGCCAAAGAGAGAAAGTAATCAAACACGCTGGAAACCAACTGGTCTTCAGGCACGACATCAAGACAGGTTATTATATTAAGGTTAGTAACGTTTGCAGTTTGCTGAATATTTAAGTACAATGGCATAGTGCCCAATGCAAATCTTATCCAAAGGAAAATAGATACAGCACAGGCAATAGAAGTCTTTCTTCTTGATTGAGATATTGGATCAACAACAACCCAATGCCGTTGAACACTGATGCAAGTCATCAATAGAATTGAACAGCACATTTTTCCATAGAAAAACACCATCAGCACCTTGCACAGTCCTTCTCCATAAACCCAATTGTTGCCATTTAGATGGTAGGAAATTTTCAAAGGTAACCAAATGATGAACAGGAGATCTGCCATCGCCAAATTAGCCAGGTAAATAGCTGCCGAGAGTTGCACTTTGGTTCACCAGACAAATACCCACAGTGTCATAGCATTTGCAGGCAAACCAATGACGAACACAATAATGTAAACCAAAGGCAAAAAGTCTGTAGTCAATCTACTGGTTAGTACAGGTGCAGCAAACTTGCCAATTTCCCCATTGCTGTCATTAATAAGAAAGCTTTGGAAATTTCCTGCACTGCAAACCAGCAGGGCCAGCAGACACGCTGCCAATATTACTGCAAACATCCTCCCATAGCTTCCTCACTTGGATCAATTCCCAGGACACAAACTCGAGGACACCAGGAACAAACTCTAATCAGTCTGCGAACTTACTAATCAGAAAGCCGTGTATGTATAGGGAGCATAGTAGGGGGCTAAGTATACAGCCTTGCAGGGCCCTGGTTTTGAGGACTATTGTGGAGGAAGTGTTGTTTGTCCTTACTGATTGTGGTCTATGGGTCAGGAAATCGAGGATCCCAGTTGCTGAAGGAGGAGCCAAGTCCTAGGTTTTGGAGCTTTAATATGAGCTTGCCTGGGATTATGGTGTTGAAGGCGGACCTGTAGTCAATAAATAGGAGTCTGACGTAGGAGTCCTTGTTGTGAGATGCTCCAGGGATAGTGTACGGCCAGGGAGATGGTGTTAGCTGTGGATTGGTTGCGATGGTATGTGAATTGCAGTGGATCAAGGCATGGAGGCAAGGCAAGGTAAGGCAAGGCAAGGTATGGAGTAGATGTGTCTCATGACCAACCTCTCGAAGCTCTTCATAATGATAAATGTCAAGGCCATTGGACAGTAGTCATTGAGGCACGTTGCCTGGTTCTTCTTTGGCACTGGTATGATAGTGGCCTTCTTGAAGGTGGAAACCTCGGAATGGAGTAGGGAGACGTTGAAGATATCCACAAACACATCCGCCATCTGGTCCACACAGGATCAGGAACCCCGATAGAACCCGTCACTTTCCGACGGTTCACTTTCAAGACGGCCGATCTGACTTTGGAAGCTGTGACAGTAGGTATGGGTGTGTCCGAGGTTGTTTTCCACTTCAGCTTCCTGCCCTCGTGCTAAGCTTTCCCTTTGAGTTCCTGCTTCCATCTGCCCAAGAACGACAACCTTACCAGCTGCAGCAGCTCCAAGAGGAGGAGGACAGAGAAACACCACAGCACTGATAAAGAGGGCCTACAACTAGACCGGACATTCCCAGAGCTCCGAGACTAATATAGAGTCAGGGTCTGCATCTGGCAAGTCACTGGTCAGGTTGTGGGCTGCAGCTACACTAGAGGCAGAGGATAGTTTGTGCTTTAGCAATATACAGGGTGAGTTCTGCCAATGGGGACTCAGATGAAGATTTAAATTGGACAGCATACAGAAGAATACTGATGAGAATGCACACGAGATATTGGGTGCATTGGCAGGTCTGCCAGACACCCTCCTGTAACTGAGTCCAACTCCAACTTCGCAGAGGGCACCACTCAGACTTTGCCCTTTCTGGAGCCCCTCTTCCACCTCCCTGATATTCTTTTTGTATTCGTTCATGGAACATGGGCATTACAGGCTGTTCCAGCACTTACTGCCTGTCATAATATGCAGACATGCACATAATGAGATACAGGCAGCTAATGAATACAGAGAACAGGACATAACCAACCAGCAGGCAGAACACTTGGGGGTGGTTTCCCACTATAAAAGGCACTAGACACTCACACTCTGCCTCTTTCCACTGGGGAAATCTACAGACTGAGTCCGGTGTATATATCACATAACCCCTCCAGCACGTGGCTAAGAGCTAGTCTGGTTCAGTCAGACAGAGTAACCACACTTAGGTTAGCAGAGAGTCAAACTCACAGAGAACTGTGCTAACTGTGTGACAGGTTCAATAAATCAAATTGAACTAACTTCAGGTCTGGAGTCTATTTCAATCATAGCTGCACCCAGTTGCAGCCCGTGGTATCTTGAGTGTGGTTAACATGACACTGCCCATCCCTAATTGTCCTTGAGGGAAAGTTAAGAGTCAACCACATTGCTGTGGGTTTGGATTCACATATAGGCCAGACCAGGCAAGGGTGGCAGATTTCCTTCCCTAAAGGACATTAGTATATCAGATAGATTTTTATGACAGTTGACAATGGTTTCATGGTCATGATTAGACTTTTAATTCCAGATTTTTATTGAATTCAGATTTCACTATCTACAGTGGCGGGATTTGAACCTGGGACCCCAGAGTACTCTGGATCTCTGGATTACTAATCTGGTGACAATATCACGACACCATCCCCTCATGCCCTCTCCCGCAGACCCAGGGGCACTGCAACTCCATGCCTATTACAACTTTTGTGTGGACCAATTGTCAAATTCTCTGCTCGCCCTCTGAGGATGCAGCAACACCTTCTGCCAAATCCATGAATTCACCACAACATCTCCAAAAAACATGTTATGGGGGAGGTGTTTTCAGAACCCCAAAATGTATCCTGGAGTTCAATGAACCCCCACCTTTAATGGATTGTTGCTTTTGAAGCACACGGCTTGTTCCCCAGGTGTAGTATTACAATTATGGACACGTGGTTTTTAAAACAAAACAATGTTTATTCCATTAACTCAAATTAACCTTTTAAATAAACATTGGATCTCTTAACACCCCTTACTTCAAAGATCACCCTGAAAATAATACAACACTACCCAACCCTGCAAACTGTTCCTTTACACATCCAAAATACTTCACCTTCACAAAAACAGTAATACACCAGGTTACAGTTAATATATATATTTTCTGTTGGATGGCAGAGATATATCAGCTTGGTTGACTTCAGCTCCAGCACCTTGCTTTTCTTCCTGCAGCTCACAGCCACAAAAACACAGTCACACCTAAGCTGCTGTCTCAAACTGAAACTAAAAACTCAGAACTAACCTCAAAATGGCTGAACTAAGCTCGGCTCCACCCACTCTCTGACATCACTATTTTCTAAAAGGTACATTGCTTAAACATCCATTTCTTAAAGGTACTCTCACATGACAGTACTGTGACAAACAGGAGTTTGTGGAAATGACTTTACCTGCAAGCAGGATGACTGTCACTTCTCGGGTTTCTTTCCTTTCTGTTGAACCTATGCTCTTTGATAGGTCGCAAACAAATGCATTGAGTAGACCTTTGTGGTTCCGGTTTGGAACTTGTGTCAAATCAAAAGGAACTTAACAAACATGATTCTATTTTACATATATTTAAATATGAACTAACTATATTGAAGAAAGGAAGTGATGCTGATTTGAATGCCAACAGTGAGGTACCAGTTATCTTTCACAGAAATTGATAATGTTGACTCACACACATTTATTGGTAATTGATAAACCCCAGTGATAACACTGTCATGTGGAGGAGGAAGTTTAATGTACTACTTATTTCATCTGCCACTTTGCGAGACTTCTAGCTTTTTATATATTACAGATGTCAATTTTGATTATTGTTCTGTGACTAGCTTATGTTCGAGAAATGTCACAATTATCCTATAGTCTAGGCTAACCAGCTTTTCTTGGTGAACGAGGAACATTCAAGTTCCTTTTTGATTGGCTGTTTTTGCGCAGGTAGTTCGGCATCTCTTCAAGACAGGATTTAATGTAGAAGTGTAAGCATTTCTCCAAACATCCTCAGCTGTTGCTGTCAATCCTGGTGGAGATCTTGGTCAGGCTATGTGGCTTGGAGGTCCATCAGATATATGCCAGCCAACGTTTAAACTGAGCTCCATTTTCTGGCTGCTGATGAATACAAATGGATTGAGTAACAGGCAAAGCTCCGTAACAAGGAATTAATTTCTTGTTTTGCAAATTAGGAGCAAATTGGAAATTTATTGGAATTGATTTTGCAAGACCCTTTCCAGCTGCTAGCTAAGGAGCTGTGCATGATGAGAACTCTGCCTGTACAGCCTAAGGGTCAATTGGATTTCTTGTGCCCTCACAGGGACTAGCACTGGCACGAGGTGGAGGAAGTTTGAGTCTGGCATAGACCATTTGGACCTGCTGTTCACTGAGGAAGATTCACAGTCTGGAATGGGTTTGGATTTGTGCATGTGCATTTCATGGAGGCAGCTGCTCATATAAAAGAGTGGCTGCCTCCTGTCAAGTCTGATTTTCATCTGCCAGGAGTGGGGCATATGACAAGTGTAAATTAGACCTTGGAGGAGCAGATGTAAACTTAGCGGTGTCATTTGGACAAGTGGTGTGCCCTGAGGTAGGGCACCTGTTTGGATATGGTTCCAGGACACCTTTGGGAGAGGTAAGCTATCCTTTCAGAGGTAAGCTGCCCTTAGAACATTAAGGTACCCTTTGAGATTGTTGAAAATGGACATGAATGTTCATAAAAACTGCATGAAATAATTGGAGCTGTCAAGAGGAAACATCAAAATTGTGAAAAAATCACTGTCAAGAGAAATGGTCAAAACTATCAAAAGTGTCAAATGAAATGTCAAAGACAACTGTCAAACTGCCAGGGATTTAAAATGCCTATCCTTTAAAACTTTGGGGAGATAATCTGGAGTGTTTAAAAAAAAAAAAAAAAAATAAGTGTTTGCTATTTCACTGTCTGTTTGCATGCATTTGAGGGTTAACATTGCTGGATTAGTTTTGAATGACTAATTTCATAATGTTTAATTATCATAGTAGCATGCCTGCCTGCCATTTCACAATTTGATTGGCAACTTCATGTGAGTATAGACTGTTTGAAATGGGACTGTGAATGCAATGCTTGTTTTTATAGGGGATTATGCAGTTTAATAAAACATCGTTCTGATACAGGTTTGTGTAATTGAAGGAATGTAAACATAGTAAATGAGTGATGCACGATCAATGACTACTAAGGCGAGGTTGTAGTCCAACTGAAGGCTTTAATAAGCTAGATGTTTCCCCCAGCAGCTAAGGCACAGAAAGAAAGCTGCTGGGGCGGCACGGACTCTTATACCCCGCCTTGCAGCGCGGAGCTAGCATACAGGCTCGACCAATGGAAAGCATACATTATCTACCAATGGTGTTCCAGCATTACTAAGTACCGTAATACCTCTACACAGACTGTCACAATGAGATTTTATGAACAAGTCTTTTTTTTAAATGCCTGCAATAGACACTTAGATCTTTATATTATTTCATGTCAGCATGGCACCTGGGTTCTGTCCATGGTGGATATTGGGTGAGTTGCTATGACAGCTGTAAAGACAAAGGGTGGTTGGGTGCATGGGATGGCACGAGTTGACACTTAGTTAGCATTAGGGCTATAAAGGACCATAGGGGTGAACAATGGGGCATGAGATGGCATGGAGGGTATGAGGGGCCATAGGGTGGGCAGAGGGGCATAGGTTGACATGAAGGGTACTAAGGGCCATCGGTGGTATTTTTGTGGTATATGTTGCCATTGGTGGGGCATGGGGAGTGTGTGTGGTGGTGGTGTGGATGTGAGTGGTGATGGCTGGAGGTCTGTTTTATTTATTTTTTGCAAACTTCAACTCCGTGCACCAAAACAGGCTTTCTGCCCAGCCTGCCTTTGCACCCAGCAGCATCTGTACTTATTCTGGGGTCACCCATTGTGGAGTCACCAGCCCAACTTCCAGAAAACCCCTCCAGCCCAGAACACAAATCCCAACCTCTGAGGCACATTCCTCTGGGTTGCCTTTGAAGGCCAGTCTGAGGTCCAGCTGTTCATATTTGCACCTCTGCTCTCATGAGGTCTGGAGCTAACTGGTGGAACTCAAACTGAACATCTTTGGAGCAGGTTACTGGTAAGTAAGAATCATTTCTTAGCAGTATTGACAATGGGAGCGATTCAGGGGACATGAAACAAAAGTCTGCCTTTGGCCATGTTTAGCAGGGTGTTCCTCAGCGGCTACAGCGCCGAGATTCATCCAGCTATTCACCGGTACTCTGTGTGATATTTGGGCCTCAGGGTGTTTCTTCCCACCAAGGCCACACTGGCCAGCTCACAGGAACCACTCCTCATAGATCGGGACACTATTTTGACCTGCAGCCATGATGTCTGTACTCCCCCTCCTTTTCAGCCCCCACCCACTCTCTGGAACACACTTCACCCTCCCACCTAGAAACCCCTCCCCTCACCCCCCTCTAATGGACAAGTACAACTCGGGCCCAACCCCAGCAATGCCAACTTGGTACCTCAGCATCTGGCATAAACATCACTGTCTGTGATCAGGGTTTTGTTTGGATCCACGGAGCTCACAAAGAAATAGGCTACTTCCCAAATTGACAGTTTTGTATTGATTTAGGGGAAAGACCTGGGTTGCTTAAATCGGTTTTTAACAATATTCATTACATACTAATTAGGGTCAATAAACAAAAGTGTATGTGTGGCCTCCTCAATGTAAGTTCATAAATCCTGTCACTGACAGGTCTTCTAAACCACTATTTTCTAAGTTGCAACATTGGAAAAATGGTCTAATTGCAGTAAATTTGTGATTGCCAGTGATTTTTAATGGCAATGGGGTTATTGTAATTGTCATCTAGCTGTTTAGGTAAGGGACAATGATGGAGTGATAGTTCCAGGTAGTTACATCGTACAGTAAGTAATGGCATTGGTCACCTGCATGGTCATTTGCTGGAATCTGTGTGGCAGCATAATGGCGAACACAAAAGGTACGCTTTTGCTTTGGCAAATTCTGGGTAAATGTCTCTGGAACAGAGTGTGGTGGAGGAGAAAATTAGCAAAGAAGTGGAATCCATTCTACAAATACCTTAGGATCAGAAGGGAGCGCGATTAATCAATTTGAGTAGGAAATAGTCAGTTGTAGAATAGAGGTTCGACTGCTTTCTGTTAGCCTATTGCATGGTCTCTTATTTCTCTGACTCTGAAAATATATCCCAGTTCAACCATAATGTACATTTGATATCAAATTTACACTGTTTGACTTTGGAGGTGTTTTGCAATACTTCATGATCATTGCTCATGCATTGGATGATTTCATGTGTGAACCTAGAAAGTGAGTGGGCACATCATAAAGGAGACAATGTTTTGATGCACAAAGATGTGTGGTTAGGAAATGGCGTTCTGGTTGATTTTTGTCCTCTTACCCAATACAAAAATCAGCTCCACCAGCATGCAGCTGAGGTTGTCTCCCTTTGCACACAACGGGGGTTCATTTTGGGCCTTCATGATCAGTATGGTTGGCATATAGGATTTACTATTATTAATATTATAGCCAGAGATTTTTTTTTTTGAATGCTACGAATGGGAGTTGGTTACAGTAATGCTGCATAGCGAGAGAATGGCCTGAAAGAATGTGGAGAAATGAATGTAAAAGTTTGAGAAAAAAGAACGGCTTTTCCTGTTGCTAAGGTCTTCGTATAGTTTTTTTGTAAATTATGGTAAGTGGATTCCGGTTGAGTATCAGCTGCAAACTCTAAGAGAGATGTATTTGAAAAATACTCGAGGGGCGGGATTCTCCCGTAATCGGCGCTATCGCCGGAACACGGCGCCAAAAACGGCATGCATCAGTCCGGCGTCGGGCCCACCCAAACGGCGCAAATTATCCGGCCCGGAATGGGCTAGTAGCGTGACACCATTCGCGACGGCATCACCCGCCGCGGACGTGCGGTGTCGCAGCACAAAAGTTGCGCCCCCCCCCCCCCCGGAGACCCAACAAGATGGCCGCTCGCCGCACAGCTCTGAGGTTCCAGGAGCGCTACATTGAGGCGCTCCTGGATGCAGTAGAGCCGAGGATGGAGGTACTGTACCCCGGACACAACTGCAGGGTTGCTCCTTGCCTCAGCCGGCGCCTGTGGAGGGAGGTGGCAGAGGCCGTCAGCGCTGTGGCTGTGACACAAAGGACTGGCACCCAGTGAATGACCTTGTCAGGGCAGCCATGGTGAGTAACCCCCCTCCCCACCGATGTGCAGCACACCCCCAGGTGCAATTAACCCTAACCCTAATGTGCTGCACACCTCTGCCAATATACGCACAACCGCTGCCCTGCCTAACACTGTTGCCCTTTATCCCTGCCACCCACCTGCCCACCCCCTACAGGAGAAGCGCAACAGGGAGCGTGAGAGGACCGGAGGGGGCATAGCTGATGAGAGACCACTCGCCGTTCATGAGGAGAGGGCCCTGAAACTGGCAGGCGGACCCGAGGACCTGGAGATTGCCGATGCAGAGGTCGGGGCGCACCACCAAGTGAGACCCCCCCACGGCCCGTTTGCCTTCCCCCATATACTCCATCTCCCCCTTTCCCCCATTCCCCCCCGATGACCGCCTGTGTGTCTAACCATGCATGTTGTATTGTGTATTGCAGGACCAAACGTCGAGGCACCTGTCCCCGTGGATGCCAACCACCCCATGCCACCCCTGGGTGCTCACGAGACAGGGACAGGCCCGGAGCAACATGGAGACAATGCCCTAGTCTCGTGCGAGTGCGGCGGCGCAGGCGTGCGACTTCCAGCGACGAGGGGGGCAGCCACATGCCCCCGTCGCAGCTGAGCCAGGACACCCCTACCCGGGGCATCCCTACTCGGGGCATCCCTACTCGGGGCATCCCTACTCGGGGTATCCCTAACCAGGACACCTACACACAGGACACCTACACACAGGACACTGACACACAGTGGACGGGTGGACAGGAACTGCCACCCCAGGGGATCATGGACTCTGGGTCGGATGATGATCACGACACAACGCCACTGCTATCTTCAACACCCTCCACCATCGCAGAGACACTCACCTCAGTTGGGCACTTTAGCGATGAGGCTTCCGGTGCGCACAACACAGCCGTACCGGTACAGCAGGTGGAGGTAGGAGCAGCCGGGCGGTCGGAGGGCAGGAGGGCCCCAGCAACCATCGGCCGCCCAGACGGGTCCCGGGTTCCTGAAGTTATCACACCCACCAATAGACCCAATGCTGTCACGGAACCAGGGACGATCGAAGGAGATGACGGCAGCTGCAGACGCAGGTGGAGGAGTCCATCCGCATGCAGGAGCAGGGAGTGGTGCCGGTCATGCGCGTCACCCAGGCCGACACCGCACGGGTGGCGTCAGCGATGGAGGCAATGGGGGTGACGGTGTCAGACATGTGGAGCAGTATGCAAGGCCTGGGGCTTTCCGTGCAGGCGGCGTCTGTAGCCCAGACATGGCTGCCCTCTCACAGGAAGCCATGAGCCAGAAGCAGATCGCAGAGGCGCTCAACCCCGTGGCCCAGTCTCAGCAGGCAGTGGCCCAGTCTCAGCAGGCAGTGGCCCAGTCTCAACAGGCCATTGCTGAGGGCATCGGTGCCATTGCCCAGGTGCTGTCCGGCATCGCCCAGACACAGACAGGACGGCCGACTCCCTGAGCTCCATGGCTGCAAACTTGCAGACCCTTGTCGATACGAGGGTGGGCCTCCAGGACTGGCAGCGCCAGGTGTTGGGGGGGGCTTTGGATGGTCGGTCCGTTTGCATCCCCGACCCATGTAGAGGCCCGGGGGCCATCAGGCACCCCGAGGGAGGAGGAAGTACTGGGGCCTGTTCCGGGTTCCCCTGTAGGGGAGGTCCCAGAACACAGCGGCACATCGGACACTCTTCTCCCCCCCCCCCCCCCACCGCCGCATTCCATCCCAGGTGCATCTGGTGGGCAACGGGCAGAACAGGCTGGCAGCTTACCATCCCAGTCGCCCGAGCCGCAGCCTGGCCCATCCATGCCGGACTGACCCAGGAAACGGCCGCCAAAGGGATCCCGAGTCACAGGGCAGGAATCACAGGTCCTGGGGAACCACCTAGACGTAGTCAAAGGGCTCGTAAGGCCAAACAATTGGATACTGAGTAAGTTGGCACGGGTGCAGGGCACAGATGAGTTATAGGGGCTAGGGCACGTGTATGGACTGTTTGTTATTAAAATCACTTTCACACGTACAGAAGCTGCCTTTGTGCTCTGTCTGAAGCATGCGGGGGTGTGGTGTGCGTTGAACGCCAGCGTGTGTGTGAGGTGTGGTATTACATCGGCCCCAGGTGAGTGTGCCCCCCCCCCAGGTTCGGCCTCGCCATCCCCCCCGGGCAGAGGACAAATTTCCTTCCACATGCTGCTGTTTATCTTCTAACCTGCAGCAACTGATCTGTCAATAGAGCAGCCCTTCAGATGGATTTGATTTTACTCTGTGAAAGCTTCAGCCTGTATTTTAAAGTTAAAAATCAGGGAATTTAAAATAAAAACTTGAGATCATGACAGTTATACAGACGTTATCAGCCCTTTAAGAGTGTTTACATCTACTCCATCAATTTGTGTATTAGTCACCAAGTGTGTTAGAGTGAATGCTGTATTAGATTGTTCGAAAATTATCTTTTCATCCCCACATGGCTCTTGAGGTCTGCCCATGGTTTAAATTGCAAGGGTCTTAACACTGCGGGATAAAATGGGGTCTGTTTGAATTCAGAACTGAGTTCAAATGGCCCTGCTGAGTTCAGGCTTGCCACCTTTGTGAATCACACTCCCTTCCTCATGTTGACAATAATCAAGGGTGACACTTCCACATCTGGGTTCCGTCCATCTTACTTAAAGTTAATACTCGGGTCTCACTCCGCAAAACTCCAGCCCCCTTATATTATTCTAGTGACCCTGCTTCGGTACGAGTCAGAAAAAAATGTCAGACCTCCGTATGAACTTTCAAATATCCAGTTTGCTACATTCATTCACAAGTGGAACATCTTTGATAAGCACTGAGTAAGTTTAGGTAGCTAAGGTTGTGTTCCCTTTTCTGGCATTAATTATTTAATGAGCAGAAATTAGCTTAATGAGGTTTTCATATTTTAGGTAAAACCTGTGGAGTTTAGACAGATTTATTATGAATATTATGCCTTTTATGAAATGATTAGTAGTATTTCCAGATTTGTGCCATAATTTGAACATCAATTTTGTTACTATTTAAAATTCAAGTTGACTTTAATGGATTTATTCATTGACATCTATTTTTTATCAGAATTATAGAAGTTATATTTATATTTTGAGTTTCATAACATCAGGATTACTTTATAGCCAATAAAGTACTTTCAGAGTCTATTGTGCTACGTTGTGAGCTATTTTCAGATAGACTTCCATCTGTATATCATTAGTGGTGTTAAACTACCTCTTAATGTGATTTAGCTGCATCATATAAAACAATGACTTCTCATTATGTTATACTCTATTAATGTGCAAGTGTAATAATAAAGGGACACTCAGATTAAAGGTGTCACACTCTGCTGTCTGTATGTCCTGTGGTAAATAGATTTGACCAGTCATAGCCCAACTTTAAAGCACGTGACTTTATTTCAAAACTATTCTCTCTGTGGCTTTAATTAGTAATTACTCAAAGAGGGCACACGGACAGCTTGTGTAGGAAATGGAAACTGCTACAATAGCAGTAAATGGCCATTGCTCTGAAGTTAGGAATGAGCACGTTGTGCAGGGTAGAGGGTACGTCATTTCACATCAAACTGTATCGGACCTGTTGTAAACATTCTACATGAGCACAGGCTTCACTCAAAGTGTAAAAGAATCAAAATTGAATTCCTGTTGGTGATGATACTGAAGGCACAAATCTGACAAGCCGATTGACCATCTCCATTCTATGATTCTATTTTGTCTCTGTTATAACATGGGTTGAAGCTTGATTTTACTTGTTCGAAAATGGACTCTTCCATGTTCGATCCTGCAGAAAGCTTTTCGAAAATATGTCTGTTGAACTCGGATTGTTTGCAGACTCAGCACCTTCATTAAAGTGAACACCTCCCAGTGGAAAAACTGATATTTTCACAAACCACGTGACTTTCTGTCTGTGCTATCTAATTGATTTAATCCCAAGAGTTGGTAAGATTAGATCTTATAAATCTTTAATAAGCATTGAATCTTGAATAAGTTAAAATGCTGAGAATGGCCATTTGAATATCTTTTTTCTCAGATAACTATTACCATTGAAGTTTGTTGCATTATTTCTACAGCAAGCTCTCCTTTTAATGCTCGGTTAAATGCTTTCTTGATTTTAAAAACTAAGTTTAGGACTGAATTTTCAGGCTCCAGTGGGGATGGGCTCAGAGACAGGTAGACGAGGAATTTTTCTCGAGTTGGAAATGGGTGAGGTGGTGTCAGAGCTGCTCACCTGTAACTGGTAGGCAGCCAATTCAATTAATTAAAGGCAGAAAATACTGAACAATCTCAGCAGATCTGACAGCATCTGTGAAGAGAGAAGGGAGCTAACGTTTCAGGTCTGGACGACTCTTTATCAAAGCTTTGTTCTTGATTGGTGGTTGTCTGATTGGTGCCCACTCTTTGGATCCCACATTCCTGGTTTAGAGGGCAATGTCTTCCTATTGTCTTGGAACCATCTGGTTGCAGTGACACTATTCTTCGAGGACACCTGACAGCAAGAGGAGGCTGAGAAATGGAGCCTGAGAAAGGAATACCAACAATCTAGAGTGGCAGGACCGAGCCCACCTCCCGGAAATACCTGCCAAGTGTGCGGTTGAAGATGTGGCTATAGAACCGGCTCATCAGCCTTCCGAAAACCCTTGAGCTTCTGAGGTGGACAATCATACTCATTAATGAATGATCGCCAAAGAAAAAGACTTCTTCCAGGAACAGTCCATCTGGACACAAGTTATCAAACTTAACAGAAGCAATAGGAGTAGAAGTAGACCATGAAGCCTGTCGAACCTGCAGTGCCATTCAATATGATCCACTTCCCTGTTTGCTCTCCACATCGCATGTTCCTTGCAAGAACACAATTCTATCCACCTAACCTTTAAATATATTGAATGATGGACCATCCACAACCCTCTGGCACAGAGAATGGCATAGAGAATTCCAATGATTTGCAAGCCTTTGGTTGAAGCAATTTCTCCTCATCCCAGTTCTAAATAATCGCCCTCTTTTCCAGAAACTGTGGCCCATTTTCTAAATTTCTCAATCAGAGGAAACAATATATCAGCATTTATCCTGTCAAGACTCTTTAGAATCTTGCATGTCTCGGTGAGACCACCTCTTGTTCTTTGGAACTCTAGAGAATATAAACGCAACTTACTCAGCCTCTATTATAGGACAACCCTCTCATCCCAGGAACCAATCGAGTTTACTTTTGCTTTTTTAAAAATAAATTCCAATTTAGGGACAATTTAGTGTGGCCAATCCACCTACCCTGCGCATCTTTAGGTTGTGGGGGTGAGGCCCATGCAGACACGAGAAGAATATGCAAACTCCACACAAACAGTGACCCAGGACCGGGATCGAACCCAGGTCCTCGGTGCTGTGAGGCAGCAGTGCTAACCACTACGTCACTGTGCCGTCCATGAGTTTACCTTTGCTGTACCACCTCCAACGCAAGTATATTCTTCCTTAAATTAAGGAGACCAAAGCGGCACACAAGGTGTGGCTTCACCAAAGCCCTGTGCAATTAGCAAGACTTCTTTATTCGTGCGCTCCAATCTCCTTGTGATAAAAGCCAACAGGCCCTTTGCCTTCTTGATTGCTTGCAGTACTACCCGCATGCTAACTTTGTGTTCCTTTTACGACTGTGCCCAAGTCTCTTTGAGCATTGACAACTGCAAGTATATTGGGGGCCTCACGGTAGCATGGTGGTTAGCATCAATGCTTCACAGCCCCAGGGCCCCAGGTTCGATTCCCGGCTGGGTCACTGTCTGTGTGGAGTCTGCACGTCCTCCCCGTGTGTGCGTGGGTTTCCTCCGGGTGCTCCGGTTTCCTCCCACAGTCCAAAGATGTGCGGGTTAGGTGGATTGGCCATGCTAAATTGCCCATAGTGTAAAGTTAATGGGGGGGATTGTTGGGTTACGGGTATGTGGGTTTAAGTAGGGTGATCATTGCTCGGCACAACATCGAGGGCCGAAGGGCCTGTTCTGTGCTGTACTGTTCTATGTTCTAAGTTTCACACCTTTTAAAAATAGTATGCTGCGGTGCAGCCTGGCAAATTGAAAATGTCATGTTAATCCCTGTCCTTTGTTTCCTGTACATTCTCCAATCCTTTATCCGTGCTAGTATATTGCCTCCAACTCCATGAGCCCTTGTCTTGTGTAAGCTTATCTTTTGTTTGGCACTTTATCAAATGCCTTTTGGAAATCCAAGTATGCTACATTTATTGATGTTCCTTTATCTCCGCTCCTAGTTGCATTCTCAAAAAAACTAATTAATTTGCCAAACAGGATTTACCTTTGTAAAATCATGTTGACTTTGTCTGATCATACTGTGATTTTCTAAGTGCATTGTTAAGAACGTAGAACATACAGTGCAGAAGGAGGTCATTCAGCCCATCGAGCCTGCAACAACCCACTTAAGCCCTCACTTCCACTCTACCCCGTAACACAATGACCCCTCCTAACCTTTTTTTTTATCACTAAGGGCAATTTATCATGGCCAATCCGCCTAACCTGCATGTCTTTGGACTGTGGGAGGAAATCGGAGCATCTGGAGGAAACCTACGCAGACATGGGAGAGCGTGCAGAACTCCGCACAGACAGTGACGCAGCGGGGAAATAGAACCTGGGACCCTGCCTCTTTGAAGCCACAGTGCTAGCCACTTGTGCTACCGTGCTGCCCTACATCCATGCCAATGACTGATGTCAGGCTAACTTGCCTGTAGGAACCTGTTTTCTCTCTCCCTTATTTCTTGAATAGTGGTGTTACATTTGCTAACTTCAAATCTATTGGGACAGTTCTAGAATCGCGGGAATTTTGGGAAATCACACTTTCCCTGCAGCTGTCATTTTTAGAACCCTAAATGTGGACCATCGGGTTCTAGATATTTGCCAGATTTCATACCTTGCAGTCTCTCCAGTGCTTTTTCTCTGCTGATATTAATTACCTCAATTTCCTTACTCTTATTAGCCCCTTGGTTACCCTCCATTTCTGGAAAACAGACACAAAATACTTGTTCCATGTCTCTGCCATGTCTCCCTTCCCCATGATACTTTCCCTGTGTCTGCCTCTAAGGGACTGATGCTTATTTTAGCTACACTCAATTTTACACACTTGTAAAAGCTCTTACAATCTGTTATTATTTTTATTCACTTGTGTAGCCCTTTCAAAAGCACTTCCAATCCTCAGACTTACTACTATTTTTGGCAACTTTATAAACATTTACCTTGGAATATGTATTTCCCAACCTTGATCATCTTTTAGCCATGCCTCTGTAATGGCGAGTAGATCTAAACCATTTCTCTCTATCTGTTCCATTAGTTTATCTGTCTTATTGCAGATGCTGCATGCATTCAGATAAAGTGTTTAATTTTTTTAACTACCTTTCTCTGCATGGATCTTACTCACTGACGCACTATTACCATTAAACTTTCTGTTCGTTTCCCACTCTGCTTGTCTTTATCACATTGTTATACTGTTCTATTTCCTCAACTGTTCCCGTTGAGAATCTCTCTTCAGCTGAATCCACACAACAGCCAATCCTCTCCGCCCAACGCTCCCCCCCCCCCCCCCCCCCCCCCCCCCCCCCCCCAGCCTCCCATGAGCTTAAAGCCTTATTCATGACTTGTATTGCAATATGTTGAAGTCATTGGACATTTTTAAATCAAGGATCAACCATTCCCTTGACATATCTGTGGGGAGCAAACTGGCATCCCACATTAGAATTAAAGAAATGAGAAGCATAAATCTTAAGGTAAACAGTCAGCTTGATGGATCGTAGCAATGCTGTGCAAATTACAGATTTTGGCTGGAGGTTTTCATGTCAAATACAGCACAAATATCTGCGAAAGTGTAATTCCCAAGGCTCGTCAGTCAGTGGCAGGTGCATCTGAACTTTGGCTCAAATGGAGCAGCAAATGGATGGCATTGTGGCATATCCACATGGTATACCTTTGATATCTGACACATCCTACAGCCCGCTCTTGTTCTTGTTTGTCTAGTTCAGCTCAGTTCCATATTAGAACACTCAATGCGACCTGTATTGTGCTGTGTATCACTTCTTGGAGCTTTTGCACTTCTGCAAGAGTCTGTTGCCGTTGTCGGTTTCCCCATTGCTACAGGTGGTGCCTTTGATCGAATTCCTGTATTGAATGGATGGCATTAATGTACTGTATGCGTGGTGTACAAACTCAGTTACAAAGTTTACTATATCTTAAAGGGGATATAAAAATTGTGCATTTAGAATCCATAGAAACCCTACAGTGCAATAGGAGGCCATTCAGTCTGCACCAACCCTCTGAAAGTGCACTCTACCTAGGCCCACTCACCCACCCTATCCCCGTAATCCTGTAATCCCACCTAACCTGCACACTGTGGGAGGAAACCGGAGCACCCGGAAGAAACATACTCCGACACGGGGAGAATGTGCAAACTCCAAGCAGACAGTCACACCAGGCTAGAATTGAAGCTGGGTCCTTGGCGCTGTGAGACAGCGGTGCTAATCACCGTGCTACTGTGCCACCCTCAGCAAGGTGGATTAGAATGATCACTAACCGGGAGGTATAGCTTCTGAATTTGCTACTCCTTGTTATTTTACTGCCAGTATAGTTCTTTTTGTTGATAGTTTCTATGTTATGGATGTTGCTGCTTGATAGTGTGACAGAAATTGCATTACCTCTACCTGCAGTGAGCTCAGCAATGTTTTTATTAAATGAAAATATCATTGAAATTATGTGCCAAGATCCGACCCATACATTGTCCTAAAATGTTGCTGTACTTCATTTAGTAATTTAGATTACGTATTCTGAGATAAGACTTGGTATTAAAATGGGATTGGCAAAGAGTCCTTCAGTTTTAAGGAAGTATTGGTATTCAAACCTGAAGGTCCAGCATCTCTGCTCAAATGGAACAGATAGATGTCGTGATGAAATCCAGGTGACTGCAATGTATTTACATCGACCCACAGACGTTATAATGGGCTGTATGACCCAAACAGTTAGCACTGGTAATGGCCTCCTACACGTTGATAAATTATGATTACTTGCTGAATCATTGGTGCAGAACTTTCTATTAAAAGTGTCCTTTTCTAAAACAAGGTTGTGCTTCAGAAACATGAATGTTTTATATATACAAGCCATTATATTGGTTAAATTCAGTAGAAGGATACAAATAATAAAGAAGATGTTCAATTATTTGGATACTCATGATGCAAGTAAAACAGAAAGGGATAGAATTTAAGTTGTTCGCTTCCCTTGCTCCCCCAGAGACAGCCACTGCCAAGACTCACGCGACCCCTTACAGTCAGATGTGTTCATGCAGCTACATCCCCTGCCAGCTCCAGTACATCTGGAAAGTGTGCAATCCTGACGGCACACGGTCCACCTGGCTGATGCAATGGTTGACACACAGAAGTGGACAACCCTGGTCCTGGCAATGCCTGAGGTCTCCACTCTTTTCTTCGGAAGAATAATTATCAATCAACAAGATGGCTCATGCAATAACACTCTCTAAATGTCAGGCACCCTGACTGCAGGTAAATAAAAGTTATGGAACATTTGAAAATACTCGGCAGTGTTTTGGTGCAATTAGCAGCAAGTGTTGCTGCATCCTGTTGGAGGGGGGGTGGGGTGGGGTGGGGTTTGGTGGCAGAGGAGTAGGTGATCAGTCCACACAAAGGCAACAACAGGTATGGGGCAGAAATGGCAATGCCCCCGGTCTGTGGCACCACATGGAGATGGAGCAGAGTCTGTGGAGAGGGCAAACGCTGAGCTGTTTTGAAGAAGTCACCTTGGTTTTGAAAAATTGGGCATTTTATTTCAGAGTGCCAGGTCGGGCAGCAGAAGCAGAGTGCAGCCCCAAGGGCTGATCTAGTGGTTTTGTCCGCCATATGTGAAAAATGAAATGAAAATGAAAATCGCTTATTGTCGCAAGTCGGCTTCAAATGAAGTTACTGTGAAAAGCCCCTAGTCACCACATTCCGGCGCCTGTTCGGGGAGGCTGATCCGGGATATGTTTTAACACTTTGGGGAAAGAAAGTTAAGGGGAGGATCCCACAGCATCACAGCCCAATCCGCCAGCTACTTAAACTTTCAAAAGGGCAGCCCAATTTATAAAATTAAACAGGAGCACCCCCATAAACTCCACCCTCCGCCCCCGATCAGCCGCGCGCCTGACCTGGATCACCCGCTCAAAAATACACCGGTCCCGTAAGAGACCTCCCATCCGCCCTCCGATTGGCCCGCCCCAACCATGCAGTTATCTCAAACGGCAGGACCATGAGTGGCCCATGCTGTCGGGAATTCAGCTGGTCAGAGGCGGAGAATAGTGGGGCGGGCCTCTGGCAATGGCCGCAAGTAGGGGATTTGCGGCGCAGCGTATTCCCAAAGTACGCCGCTCTTCGGGTGCCGGAGAATCGAGGGACCGCCTCGGTCCCGAATCCAAGCATGGAACTGTATTCTCCGCCCCCCGGATGGGATGCAATTTCGGCGTTGGGGTTCGGAGAATCCAGCCCATGGCCACTAAATCTCCCAAGAGTCCAGAATCGGGATTCGCACCGGCTAGATTTAGGTTTGTGATATTCCCAGCTCCCCTCAATGACACAATCAGATTGACACCCAGGAAAGGAGCAAGCCTGATTTACATGCATTATTAGATCATCAGCAGATGTCAGAATGCAAACTCCGGTCTTGTATTTTCCTAACTACCCACACGATGTCACACCAGCTTGAATTGCTACTGCTCTTTAAAAACGGGAACCCCGGCACCATAACCTATCAGAGGGAGGTCAGAGATTAGCGCGTATTTAGAACACAGAACATAGAACATAGAACAGTACAGCACAGAACAGGCCCTTCGGCCCTCGATGTTGTGCCGAGCAATGATCACCCTACTCAAATCCACGTATCCACCCTATACCCGTAACCCAACAACCCCCCCTTAACCTTACTTTTTAGGACACTACGGGCAATTTAGCATGGCCAATCCACCTAACCTGCACATCTTTGGACTGTGGGAGGAAACCGGAGCACCCGGAGGAAACCCACGCACACACGGGGAGGACGTGCAGACTCCACACAGACAGTTACCCAGCCGGGAATCGAACCTGGGACCCTGGAGCTGTGAAGCATTTATGCTAACCATCATGCTACCGTGCTGCCCAATAGTGGTATTGGTAGTGATAGTGGTATTTCACCACTCTCCACCAGGGAGTCCAAGAGGAGTGCATTTATACAACATCTTTAACATCACAACACATCACAAGGAGTTTAACATGAGTGTGATTCATTTTAAGGACCACTGTAAATAAGGAGAGAAAGATAGGGAGACTCAGAGAAGGAACTATGAAGCTAAGGGTCAACACAGTTGGCAGCGCAGCCTTTAATGGTGGAATAATTGAATTTGGGGATGTGTAAGATGCCAGAATTAGAGAGTGCAGAGATGTCCGAGACTCATGTGTTGGAGAAGGTTGTCGGGATCAAGGGCTGGATATCTCGGCACACCACGGTCCCTGCACCCCCAATGGTCTAAATGATTAGGGGGAGCCTGCTCATGATCCCAACAGCTGCCCTTCAGCAAATTAACATTCGGATCGGATCTGGGTTAACTGCTTTAAAGTGAGACCTTTTTTCCTTTCTTAATAAGAGTTTCCACCTGAAGAGAGCTCCAGGCCATTAATTTAGGGCCTCAATAGCCTGAAGGGCAGGCAGGCTACCCGATGCCATCCCCGTTCCTGGTAAAATTTCAGAATGATAGGGTGCGGCTAGGTAGGCATTAGGAAGGCCACCCATTGGAGGTTTACACAAACTTACAACCACTGCTAGAAAAATGTGCAAGGAAAAACGCCATCAGGCTGGAAAGCATCAGACAATAGCAAACAAGCCACGATGAGGGTGGGGAATTACAAAGAGATGTGGGTAAATTGGAGGTAGAGAGGGAAATTATGCAAATATTACTTGCAAATTGTTGGGCACTTCATTTTTTTCAGCTCTTCGCTTAGTGAAATCTTACAGTGCTGATTATAATGGGCGTGCTATCCAGTAATTATAATAAATAGCTCATTGGTATCACATGGTATATTATTCAAAAAAGAACATTATAGTCCTGTCATTAGAAAGTCCAGATCTTGCACTTCTTAATGGAGAGTGCCATCGATAATAGTTTCTTCCCATTCATTTGGTTGTCAGATGGCTGCAATTTAATGCAAAATTAAATAGACAGCTGCTTAATTACATATTAAGCAAGTTTCTGGAGGCACTTCTATTTCCTGTGATCCATAATAGCATCCATTTAGTAACAACTTTCCAGTAAAACGTTTGCCGCCTTATCTTTGTTTCAATCAAAAGGAATCACTATAAATGGATGCGTCGATGGTTAGAATGAAACCCTGAATCTATTTACAGGGACCGTGCTCCAATAAAAATAGCTTCACTTTCTCCAGTCATGTCTCAGCAAGCATATCCTGGAATATATTGTGGGAGAAAGAGAATAAACCATGCATTATCATTTCATTGGCACCAGAGCAATGGGATATGAGGGTTTAGCACTGTGGAAAACAAGTTCAGAATGAATGGCATGAAGATTTTATTATATTCGACAACTCAAACAGTTTGGATGAACAGCAAGGATAGTTGAGGGAAGAAGGTTTGGTCCATGTCTGAGCAGTGCAGTGCTGTAAGGGAGAAGGTGGGCTAATGGTATTGTAGAAGAAATCCTTCGTATTTCACCATGTGAATCATGCGACATACATTTGCTGGAATGGTGCATGGAAAGGAATAATGTACCTTTGGTTTCAAAGATAGAGGGCACAATCTATCCAAATGCAGAGTCCAGCAGCACAAGATTAGCTGGGTGTTTACCAGCACTCGGAGTGCCAAGAAAAACCCTGCTAGCTAAGGCCCATCCGGATACATCGGGGGCCTCAGCACGGCATTCCCCGACGAGGTCGCACTTAATAATAATAGTAATAATCTTTATTATCACAAGTAGACTTACAATAACACTGCAATAAAGTTATTGTGAAAAGCCCCTACTCCCCACAGTACGGCGCCTGTTCGGGAACACAAAGGGAAAATTCAGAACGTCCAAATTACCTGACAGCACGTCTTTTGGGACTTGTGGGAGGAAACCGGAGCACCCAGAGGAAACCCACACAAACACAGGGAGAACGTGCAGACTCCACACAGACATTGACCCAAGCTTGGAATCGAACCTGGGACCCTGGCGCTGTGAAGCAACAGTATAAACCACTGTGCTACCATGCACTTAGCCCCGTTTCCAGCGAGTTCCATTTGCTGGAGCCCCTCACTGCAGTGAGAGGTCGGGATGACATTTACAAATATCGCCCCGATCTCTCAAATCCCAAATGCGACCCCTATACCTTCTCAAGCCCCACCTCACTATAAAGGAGTCACCAAGCCGCTCTGCACCTCCCATACCCGTGCAGGGCACCCCCACCAGCCTGATCACTGGCGCACAAAAAATGGCAGCTTGGCACCTTGATAGTGCCAGCCTGGCAGTGTCCCTGCTAGATGGCATCAAGGCACCTTGGCAGTGTCAGGCTGGTGCCCAGATGCTCTTGGGGGCATGTTAGGTAGTACTCATGTGTGTGGGGAGTGATATTGCTTATGTGTGGGTGGTGTGGAGGACGCACAAGCTCACATAGAGTTCGGGGCACCCTTCCAAAATGGCGGCCCGAACTCTGAGTTCAGCTCCCCAGTGTTGACAACATTCCAAGGCAGGATTTGTCGGCTATTCACGGTGGTGGGAAATTCCAGTCCCATGCTGGCGCACAGGTTTCCCGGTGATGAGGGGTATTATCACCAGGAAATATCGTTGACAATGGCAGGGATTTGGATTTTGCATTTGTTTATGGTCACATGTACCGCGGTTTTTCTGCGAGCAGCTCAAACAGATCTTTAAGTACACGATAAGAAAATAAAAGAAAAAGAAAATACATAATAGGGCGACACAAGGTATACAATGTAAATACATAGGCACCGGCTTTGGGTGAAGCATACAGGAGTGTAGTATTAATCAGGTCAGTTCATAAGAGGGCCATTTAGGAGTCTGGTAACAGTGGGGGAAGTAGCTGTTTTTGAATCTGTTCGTGCGCGTTCTCTAACTTTTGTATTTCCTGCCCGATGGAAGAAGTTGGAAGAGTGAGTCAGCCAGCTGGGAGGGATCTTTGATTATGCTGCCCGCTTTCCCCTGCAGCGGGAGTTGTAGATGGAGTCAATGGATGGGAGGCAGGTTCGTGTGATGGACTGTGCGGTGTTCCCGACTCTCTGAAGTTTCTTGCGGTCCTGGGCCAAGCAGTTGCCATACCAGGCTCTGATGTAGCCAGATAGGATGCGTTCTATGGCGCATCTGTAAAAGTTGGTAAGAGTTAATGTGGGCATGCCGAATTTCCTTAGTTTCCTGAGGAAGTATAGGCACTTTTGTGCTTTCTTGGTGGTAGCGTCGACGTGGGTGGACCAGAATAGATTTCTGGTGATTTATCATAGAATTTACAGTGCAGAAGGAGGCCTTTCGACCCATCGAGTCTGCACCGGCTCCTGGAAAGAGTATCCTACCCAAGGTCAACACCTCCACCCTATCCCCATAACCCAGTAACCCCAACCAGCACTAAGGGCAATTTTGGACACTAAGGTCAATTTATAATGGGCAATCCACCTAACCTGCACATCTTTGGACTGTGGGAGGAAACCCACGCACACACGGTGAGGATGTGCAGACTCCACACAGACAGTGACCCAAGCCGGAATCAAACCTGGGACCCTGGAGCTGTGAAGCAATTGTGCTATCCACAATGCTACCGTGCTGCCCAACCAAGGCACAACCAGGAATTTGAAGCTGTCAACCATCTCCACCTCGGCCCCATTGATGCAGACAGGGGTGTGTACAGTACATTGCTTCCTGAAGTCAATGACCAGCTCTTTAGTTTTGCTGGCATTGAGGGAAAGATTGTTGTTGCATCACTCCACCAGGTTCTCTATCTCCCTCTTGTATTCTGTTATGGACCAGGGTTCAGAAAACTCCAAAGCATATCATGGAATTCACCTGACCTACAACTGTTTATTTATTTTGGTTACGAGGAGCACAAGGGCCTACTCTTCAGGTGTTATTCAACAAAAGCCTTAAGTACTTTTAATCAAAAACAAAGTTTATTCTACGAATTTAATTAACATTTTTATAAACACGCACAGTAAGCATTTTTATCAACTACCAACATGAATACCCCACACAGCTACAGTACTTCATGTATAACCTTTAATAAATTTGCCCCTTAAGCTGTTCCAATTTAATAACAAGATCCCACAAACCAGAAAACCCTTTTCAAGGGTGTGGCCCAGCACACAGCACTCAAGACCTGGTTTGGATGCTCCTGAGTCCTTTCCAAAACAGCAGGTTTGAATTTCGTCCAGGGGACAATTATTTCTTTTCAAGTTATCAAGCAGTCTGGAAACAGCTTTTAAAAAGCAGATAAAGAAAAAAAAAATTCTTTCCAACCTGTGCTGTACAAACCAATTCAAACTCAAAGCGTAAATAAAACTCAGATCCACAGCCCAGCTCCACCTACACAATGACATCACTGAAGCCATGTGATAAGACAAAAACATTTCTGAAAGGGTCACTCACATGACCATTCTGACTCGGCGTTGTTCACGATCCGACCCATTATGGTCATGTATCAGCAAACTTGTCGATGGATTTGGAACTAAATTTTGTCACGCAGTCGTGTGTGTATAGGAAGTATAGCAGGGGGGCCCAGTATTGAGGACTATCGTGGAGGAGGTATTGTTGTTTATTCTTACTGATTGTGGTCTGTGGGTCAGAAAATCGAGGATCCAGTTGCAGAGTGAGGAGCCAAGCCCTAGGTTTTGGAGCTTTGATATGAGCTTGGCTGGGATTATGGTGTTGAAGGCGGACCTGTAGTCAATAAATAGGAGCCTGATGTCAGAGTCCTTGTTGTCGAGATGCTCCAGGGATTGCTCCAGGGATGAGTGTAGGGCCAGGGAGATGGTGTCTGCTGTGGACCAGTTGCAGCAGTATGCGAATTGCAGTGGATCAAGGCGTTCTGGGAGAATGGAGTTGATGCGCTTCATGACCAACCTCTCGAAGCACTTCATTACGATTGATGTCAGGGTCACCAGATGATCGTCATTGAGGCACGTTGCCTGGTTCTTCTTTGGCACTGGTATGATGGTGGTCTTCTTGTACAGGTGAGGACCTCGGAGTGGAGTAAGGACAGGTTGACTATGTCCGTGAACACATCTGCCAGCTGGTCCGCGCAGGCTCTGAGTGCACGACCAAGGATCCCGTTCGGACCCGTTGCCTTCTGAGGACTCTCTTTCAGGAAGGCTGATCTGACTTCAAAAGCTGTAATGGTGGGTATGTGTGTTTTGGGCTGCTTGGGCAGTCGACAGCGGATTGATGGTTTCCTGCTTGAACCAAGCATCGAATGTATTGAATCCATTGAGGGGTGCGCTGCTGCTGGAGATACTGCTCGGCTTTGCTTTATAGCCTGTTATGTTGTTTAGGCCTTGCCAAAACTGACAAGAGTCTGTAACGCTTGTTTGTGACTCTAGCTTGGTCTGATATTCTCTCTTGGCATCCCGGATGGCTTTACAGAGGTCATACCTGGATTTCCTGTGGAGGTCAGGGTTGCCTGAGTTGAACTCCTCAGACCTGTCCTTCAGTATGGAGTCAATCTCCCGATAAACCATGGCTTCCGGTTGGGGAATGAATGTACTGCTTTCGTTGGATCACAGTTATCCACAAATTTGTGGATGAAGTCGGTAGATCTCTCTGGTGGGCTGCCTCCATCACCAAAAATATGCAGCGGTGTGGTGGGGAACTCGCTGGTAGAACAGACAGGAAACCACCTGAAAAACCCACCACAAATGAACCCAGAAATGTTTCTGTCAAATTCCGCCCAAAATGTGACTGAAAAAACATCAAAGGTGGTCATGGCAGACACCTCAGGATGAAGTCTTCGCGAAGGCAAAACAGCAACTGCTGTCCTTGAATATACAGGGCCGTTTGCCTGTGAGCAAAGATGGCTGCTCCGCTCCTCTGCTCCCACAGAGGTCCGTTCTCCAGGTTCACGTTTTTCAAATGGCATGCTAATCGGCGCCAGCATGAGCACTTGCTGGGGAGGCCGCTGAATGACGGGAGGCCATTGGCTATTGGGTGACTCTCGTTAATTGTATGGAAATGGGGCTTAAGTGGTGATAATTGGTTTCATACCACTCTACGGCAAAATACCGATTTCACAGATGGGTGCGAGCTGGTTGCAAAGCAAATTGTTTGGCAACTGGCGTGGTTCTTGTTTTCGGCCTCTCCTGCTGTTCACCGGCTTTTTTTGTTCAAGCGAGAGCGCAATGAGGGTGGAGAATTGCATCCTGTGTTTCCATTCTGTGCATACGCAGGAAACCGAAGCCGCGCAGGCGCAGTTGAGAAAAGACGCATTGGGCGAAGATCATTCTGCACATGCCCAAGCCGAGCATGCGCAGTTGGAAAAAGATCGTGCACCCATCGAAGATCGAACTACGCATGCGCAAGCTGCGCATGCGCAGTTGAAGAAAAAGCACACAATGCCCGATGATCGATTTGCGCATGCTCAATCGATTAATATGCAAGATGTCACGAGCGTCATGATGTCAGAAAACTCCCATCACACGCACTTAAAGGAGAAATGCCCACAAATCACAATAAAGAGTCTTCAAGGTATAAAACCCAAAACTTTAACCTCAAAAGGCACAACAATGCCTGAACTTCAACAAAAAGTTGAAAGTAACTTTCGCAGCACCATGGAACTAGCAATTTGCAGCATAAAAAGTGAAGAGCAAATTAACAAATCCAAAACTGATGAAGATGAAAATGAAATGAAAATCGCTTATTGTCACAAGTAGGCTTCAATTAAGTTACTGTGAAAAGCCCCTTGTCGCCACATTCCGGCGCCTGTTCGGGGAGGCTGTTACGGGAATCAAACCGTGCTGCTGGCCTGCCTTGGTCTGCTTTCAAAGCCAGCGATTTAGCCCAGTGTGCTAAACAGCCCCTGATTTGTTCATAAAATGTGAAGAGCTCAATAACAAATCCGAAGCCAAAGAAGAAGATTTGTTAATTGAAAGGGAAGAGCACAAAAACAAATCCAAAACCACAGAAGATGATTTCTTTATCAAAGAATACGACTCAGGCATGGCTGAGTTGTTTGGTTATGATGATCAGCAACACAGTTGAAAAGCTCAACACGACTCTACCCAGTTCATTAAAACAACAAAATGAAGACTATGAAAGTGTACTCAGCTAATTTAATCAACAAGAAGGCAATGAGAATATGTGAGAATAGCGACAATGTGATCACAATCAGCATACACGATGTGCAAAGTCACAGCGAGACGGATAGATCTCAGCTCACCTGTACAGAAGCACTCAACAATCAAAGTAACACTTTGTCAGTAACAGAGTCCAGTGAGACCGCATCAATTAAAACCTCATCACTCTTGACAACCACAGGAAACTGAAATCTTGACTACGTACACTCCAGAAGAGGATCACCAAGAGATCAACGAGGAAGCAAATCAACCTGAAATAACTCCAGAAGAGGAGCACCAAGGAATCAAAGAGGAGTCACATCAACCACAAATGACTGATGTCACCAGGATCAATGCAACATCAGATCATTCTCATAATCTCACAATAGGGGCTGGTTTAGCTCACTTGGCTAAATAGCTGGCTTTTAAAGCATACCAGCAGCACTGTTCGATTCCCGTACCAGCCTCCCCGGACAGGCGCCGGAATGTGGCGACTAGGGGCTTTTCACAGTAACTTCATTGAAGCCTACTCGTGACAATAAGTGATTTTCATTTTCATTTCATTTCAATCCTCAAGTCAAGTAGCAGCCATCGAAGGAACTGAAATTTAAATGTAGATTTTGGAGGAAGCAACTTTAAAAATAAGCTCGCCGTGTGCCCTGCCTGGAAAGATGTGGAACAGAATAGTGTGGACTGTAAGTAGTGAGTACCCTGCAATAAGAGTTTAGAGCTGGGTGTGTTCCAAGACTTGGAAGGAAATAGGCAGAGCTCAGGGGTATGTTGTTTGAAAAATGAAGTGAGGTAGTGCTAAAATCTTTGACTGTTAAAAATTTTGTGCTGTGGGACTTGTAGTTTTAACCGCACCACTATTTTTCGAATTCTCCCTATACCAAAAAGGGTCACGATATTCTAAATGGTGAGCAGGGATTCTCACTCCCTGACTCCTATGCAGACTTACGTGGATGCTATTCGGGTCAAACTAGTGTTTCAAGTTATCCCCCGGCATAACTCATAGAAGAATTTTATTTACTTACCACTTGGTAGCTTACACACGGGTCCGTCTGGCTAAGTTAAGTAAACTTTCTAAAGATAATAATAACCACTCTTTCAGGTTATCAATTTGAACTTAACTTTATTTTCAAGTTTAAAAGGTAAAAACGACTTTTACAGAAAGGTAAAAAAGATCTTTTCTTGTTCGGACCAATTGTAGACTTTCAAGTCTATCTTGACAATCAGTTTTCTTAAACTTTTGATCTTCTGTTCGATTCTCTGCTCGGTCTTCAGATGCTGCTTGTCCCATTACTGAGGAAGAAGTGGGGTGTCTGCTCACTTTTCAGGGTTTTTATAGCAATTTTTTCAGTCTGACGTTTACAAATGACACCCTTCTTGCGCCTAACAGTTGAAGGCTAGTTTTATATCGGTTAGAAGCGTGGCACCTTTGCAACAGCGTGGCTTCATTCCACCAGCGCGCAGTTACTTTGAACTTGCTTGCTTTGCTTGACAGGTAATAAATTTGTTTGTTTCTGTCAGTATTCTTTCAGATTTATGTCTTTTCTTAATGATTTTTCAGACTCAACCCGGGTCATCTTTGGGTTAGACTAATGACATGTTCAGGTTACCCCCTTCGGCTCTATCCTTATCTGGCTCGGCCATTTTCTAAAAGCTTTTAACGTCAAAATGGTGTATGTCATATTGTAACCGCGTCACCTTCTAGCTTTCTTAATTTATAAGTCAGTTCTCTCATCTTATTACTGGTGTCAGCAAGTTTACACACTTAACAGTTGTTCCTTATCTTAAACATTAGATTCTGGTTGTTTTTCTTAATGCACCAGCGTCATCCCAGCGCATGCGCAGGGGGTTCTTCTCCGCGTCTTCCATGGCGACCTTTACACCGGCTGGCGCGGAGGGAAAGAGTGCCCCCACGGCACAGGCCTGCCCGCGGATCAGTTGGCCCTGATCGCCGGCCAGGCCACCGTGGGGCCCCCCCTCCCAGGGCCAGATCCCCCCGCGACCCGAGAGGAGTCCGCAGGCCACTCGCAGAGCCAAGTCCCGCCACTACAGACCTGGTGTAATATAGGCCGGTGGGTCTGACCGAAAATGGATGGCCATTCGGCCCATCACGGGGTGGAGAATCACCGGGGGGCTGCTGCCACGGCCCCCGCCCGCGCAACGCGATTCCTGCCCCCGCTGAAAAACCGGCGCCGGAGAATCTGGTAGCCAGCGTCAGGGCAGCGGGGCGGGATTCACGCTGCCCGCCAACAATTCTCCACCCCGCGCCGGAGGGGGGCCGGAGAATCCCACCCCATGTGTATTCAATGGAACACCAGATGGAGGGAAAAGGACCACATGATACAAAAAGGGCACGAGAAAGGACCAGAGTCACAGCCAGATGACAAACTGTCGTTCAATGTACTGGCCATTGAGGTCACAACAAACGATTCCTGCGTCACTCCTTTACTGGATGGCCAACTGGTGAAAATGGAGGTGGACACTGGAGCAGCAGTTTTGCTGGTGCCAGAAGCTGTTTACCAAGAGAAACTACAACATATCGCCTTAAAATGCTCAAAGATAATACTATAAACCTATACTTGAGGTACAAGTGCCTCAATTATAAACCTATACTGGGGAAGTGGTTCCGTTGAGGGACCATATCGATATAGCTGTGTGGCTAAACGGACAGACTGCAGATTTATCCCCTCAATTGTTGAAGGTAACTATCCAGTCCTAATGGGGAGAACCTGGCTGGAGAGAATCAAGCAAGACTGGTCCAAGATGAATCACATGTTGGAGCCCGAAGAATTTCTACTGAAGATTTTAAAGCAACATGCCATCGTCTTTAATGAAGATCTGGGAAGCATAAAATAGATCTTAGTCAAGCTAAAGATTAAGGATGAAAGCCAACCAAATTTGTTAAAGGCGAGGTGAGTTCTGTATGCCAACAGGCCTACAGGTTGAGGCAGAATTACAAATGCTATTCATGACGGGGGTCCTTGAACACGTTAATGTAAGTGATTGGGCATGCCCACAGCACATATGACAATTTTAAAGTAATTATCAAGCCAGTACTTTATGCAGAGCAGTACCCACCTCATTTAATTGATGTTTTATTTGCTCGGTTGGTTGGAGGCCAGTATTTTAGTAAATTTGATCTTAATCAAACTTATCTCCAGATAAATGTGGATCCAGAATCACAAAATATTTGACAATCGTGACGCACACGATTCAGATATAAAAGATTTCATTTGGCATCACATCCACACCTGCATTGTCTCAACGTGCCATGAATCAAATTCTAAGCAGACTAGGAGTCCAGTGCCACTTAGATAATATCTCAATTACTGGAAGGAATGAAGAAGAGCATCTTCAAAATTTAGATGCCACACTCCAGAGACTAGAAGATTATGGACCATAAGCACGGAAGGAGAAAAGTGAATTCTTCAAATCTTCTAATGAGTACCTGAGGCACATCATAGATACAAAGGGACTGCACAAATCACCTTCTAAAGTGAAAACCATAACTGAGGCACCTGTACGTCAAAACATAAATCAGCGTCTATTGTTTTTGAGCTTATGAAACTATCATGTAAGATTTGTTCTTAATCTAGCTACTATTCTCAAGCCTTTACACAATGTATTGTGTCAAAACAGGAAATAGAAATGGGTGGGTCAATGCAAGAATGCCTTCGTACAAGATAAAGAAGCAGTACTAAAGTCAGAAGTCCCGATGCACTTAGATCTGAAGTTACCTTTGCAACTGGCTTGCAATGCATCACCTTCTGGGGTTAGAACAGTGGTTTCTCACATATTTCCCAATGGTGAGGAGAAGCCAATAGAGTTTGCATCAAGATCCTTGAACAAAGCAGAAATGAACTACGCATAGGTCGGGAAGGAAACTCTAGGCATCATTTCGGAAATCAGACATTTTTACCAATACCTATATGGAAGGAAAGTTACATTACTAATGGATCATCGACCAGTGACAACAATACTTGGGCCAGTATTCTCTAGCAGCGAGCCGGATGCAGAAATGGGCATTGGTGTGCATACACAATAAAATATCGTCAATCAAATCTCCATGGAAACGCTGATAGACTAGATTACCTTTACCGAATTAGTCATCAACGAATAATATGAGTGGTAATAGTTCCTATTTTGAATAATAATAATCTTTATTATCACAAGTAGGCTTACATTAACACTGCAATAAAGTTACTGTGAAAAAGAAGTCGATAACACTCGGGTAACTACAGGACAGGTATACCAGAAATAATCCACCACTGTCAACGTTATGGACATGGTACTTCCTGGCAAGATCACGGGAGCAAACCCAGAGTCGAAGCCAAATGCTACCCGAAGACTCAAACTATCCATACAGAGATGGTTGCCTCCTCTGGGAAATGGTCATCATTCCGCCATTGTTAAGGAACATGTCCTAAACTAACTTCATGAAGGTTATTGTAGGATTGTAACTATGAGGGACACAGCCAGAAACTATTTTTGGTGGCCAGGGCATGATAACAAAATTGAGGAGAAGATGGGCATTTGTTGGGCCATTACTAGTATCATTATACCCACCAGAATAGCCAGACGAGCCATGGCACAGAGTTCATTTAGATTATGCCAGACAATTTAAAGGGCAAATGTTTTTCAGTGTGGTCAACACGCACTCAAAATGGCTTGAAATCGCCACTATGAAGATTACGTCCTTGGAGAGAACAATAGAAAACCTTGGTGAGATTTTTGCAAGATTCGGTTACCGTGAACAACCTGTTCGTGACAATGGGCCACAGTTCATTTTGAAAAATTCACAAATGATCTAAAGGAGAATGGAACCCAACACATCCGAATCGCTTCTTATCATCCTGCCATAAATGGGATGGCTGAAAGGTTTGTTCAGACAATGAAGCATGCATTGAAGGATCATTGTTTAAATGACTGAGCCAATTTCTGATAACATACAGGATTACAGCACATCTGACAACCCAGAGTTCTCTGGCATTACTCATGGTAAAACGTCAGTTACACACAGCGTTTGATCTCCTGATGGTGATTCAGACGAGAAAAATTGCTGAGAAGCAACAGAAAAATCAGGATTTGCGACGTGAGAAAAGGGCTGAATGCCATGTTTTACAGAAAGGTCAGGAAGTATTGGCAAGGAAGTATACCACCAGTGAGAAGCGTATACCTACCATTGCCGAAGCACAGACAGGACCGGTCTACGATACTGTCCAAACTTGGGCCAATGTAGTGTGGAGGAGACACGCTGATCAACTTTAAGCAACTAGAACTAGTTTGCCAGAGACTGCGTCAACCGAGATTCCACAACAGTCTGTGTCAAGTGAAGACCTCTACATTCCTGAGAACCTGAAAATACCAGAAACAACTGTGAGAAACAGTACCCCAGTTAAGTATACATCAACACCAAGTCAGCCTCTGAACACTACGTTGACTCCAGTTGAGAGAACTATGGACGGCATCCAAATTAAATCAAAAAGAGGATGCAGTCAACGCTGTCGTGTTAATCACCCTGCGGTAACACGGACTGCAACTGGATGCAGTTGTACTTGAAAGTAAACTCCAAACTTTGATGTTAGTTTAATACGCTTTATAGAACTTGTTAAGCAGTGCACAGTTTGCTGTGGGTTTGACACTCTACTAATCTAAGCGTGCTTACTATAACTAACTAGACCAGACTAGCTCTGAGCCACGTGTAGAAGGTGCTAACTGATATATACACCCTGACTGTCACTACAGTTGTCACCAGTGGAAAGAGGCAGAGTGTTGATCCCTCGTGTGTTTTATAGTGGGAGACCACCTTCTAGTGTTCAGCCTGGTGATTGGTTATGTTCTGTCCTGTGTGTTGATTGGTTGTACTGGGAGTCGGTCACTGCCTGTCTGTATCTGCTTATGTGCATGAGTGCATATCATGACATCGCTCCTTTTTTAAAAAAATGTTGGTTGCTTGGAGCATATGCAATTGTATTTACATGTAGAACTATTTACATTAAATGGTGAGTGGATGAGAGTGAGTGGATGAATATATAAATAAGAGGTGTCTAGCGTGCAGATACAGAACAAAATTTACAAGATAAATGTCTAGAGGTCCAATCTTTGGGGCTTGCGCCTGATCCTTGTCGACAGCCTGAGAGGTGGAGGTGGGGACGACGGCACCTTGACAGGCGGGATTGCAGCCAGATTGGTGGCCGCGTGGTGCGAGGTGTCCAGAGGAGGCATAACAACATCTGGAAAGCTAAGATCTGGTGGTGGGCAGGCAACTTTGCACAGTGCCCTTCTGTTGCGCCTGACAATGGAGCCATCAGCCATATGAACTACAAACGATCTGGGAGCAGCCTGTCGAACAACAACAGCTGGAGCTGACCAGCTTCCATCAGGTAGCTTGATCCGAACAGCATCTTCCGGAGATACACAGGCAAATTGATATCATGAGCATCGTATATCAGCTTTTGCCGGTTCCTGAGTTGCTGCACCTTTTGCAGCACTGGGAGGTGATCCAGGCCTGGTAAGTGTATGGCTGAAACAGTCATTCGCAGGTCTCTATTCATGAGGAGTTGAGCCAGAGACAGACAGGTGGACAGAGGGGTTGCCCTGGACGCCAGCAGCGCAAGGTTGAAGTCAGAAGCAGAGTCCGCAGCCTTGCAGAGCAGTTGCTTCACTATATGGACCCCTTTCTCAACCTTCCCTTTGGACTGCGGGTAGTGTGGGCTTGAGGTAATGTGGTTGAATTGGTACGACTTGGTGAAATTGGACCACTCTTGGCTGTGGAAGCAGGGATCATTGTCACTCATGACAGTGACTGAAATACCATGCCTGTCAAATGTCTCCTTGCAGGCCTTGATGACTGTCCTTGATGTGAGGTCTGACAGCTTCACAACTTCCGGGTAATTTGGGAAGTAATCTATGATGAGCACATAGTCACGTCCATTGGCGTGAAAAAGGTCGATTCCCACCTTGGACCATGGAGAGGTCACAATCTCGTGTTGCTGGAATGTTTCTTTTGTTAGAGCCGGCTGGAAACACTGGCAGGTCACACAATTGAGGACCATATTGGATATGTCCTGGCTGATTCCAGGCCAATAGACAGCCTGCCGGGCCCTGCGCCTACAGTTTTCGACACCTAGGTGTCCCATGTGGATTTGTTTGAGCACTAAGCTCTGCAGACTGTAAGGAATAACAATACGATCTGGCTTCAGGAGGGTCCCCTCGCCGACCGGCAGGTCGTCCTTCACATTAAAGAACTGAGGGCATTGCCCTTTCTGCCACCTATTTGCAAGGTGATGCATTGCACGCTGCAGCAGAGGGTCTTTGGCAGTCACTTCACGAATGCTGATCACTCTTTCATCTGATGCCGGGAGGTTGCTGGCACACAGCTGCACCTGTGCCTCAATCTGGCGGATGAAGTCAACCTGTTCACAGGGCGTAGTGATGGAGCGTGACAGGGCATCCGCAATTATTAGCTCCTTGCCTGGTGTGTATACTGACTCAAAATCGTACCTTCGGAGTCGAAGGAGAATGCGCTGAAGCCTGGGAGTCATGTCATTCAAGTCCTTATGAATGATATGGACCAAGGGTCTGTGGTCAGTCTCCACTGTGAATGTTGGTAGACTGTAGAAGTAGTCATGGAACTTTACAATGCCGGTTAGGAGGCCCAGGCACTCTTTTTCTATTTGGGCGTACCGCTGTTCGGTAGGAGTCATGGTCCTTGACGCATAAGCAACTGGAGCCCAGGTCGAGGAGTCATCCCTCTGGAGGAGCACCGCACCAATGCCGTCCTGGCTTGCGTCCGTGGAGACTTTTGTTTCCCTGTCCGGGCCAAGAAACGCTAGTACCGGAGCAGTGGTGAACTTTGCTTTGAGCTCGAGCCACTCTGCTTGATGTGTGAGTAGAAACTGGAATGCAGTGGACTTCTTCACCAGATGCCTGAGAGCCGTGGTGTGTGAGGCCATGTTGGGAATGAATTTTCCCAGGAAGTTCACCATTCCGAGGAAGCATAGTACCGCCTTCTTGTGTTCCAGGGTCTTCATGGCGTTAATGGCCTTGACCTTGTCCGAATTTGGTTGCACACCCTGCTGGGATATCTGGTCGCCCAAGAACTTGACCGTTGACATGCCAAAGGAGTACTTGGCCTTGTTCAGCTTGAGGCCGTTTGCATGGTCACGTCGAAAGACTTGTTTGAGACGAGATATGAGTTCCTTGGGGGTAGTGGACCATATGATTACATGATCTACGTTGACCCGCACACTTTAAATGCCCTCCATCATCTGCTCCATGATCCTATGGAAGATTTCAGAGGCTGAGACAATGCCGAACGGCATAAGGTTATAACCAGGACCTGCCAAATGGTGTATTGAACGTGCAGAGCTTCCTGCTGGACTCATCCAGTTGTATCTGCCAGAAACCACGGGATTCATCGAGCTTCGTGAAGAATTTGGCGTGTGCCATCTCACTGGTCAGTTCCTCCCGCTTCGGGATCGGGTAGTGTTCCCGCATTATATTCCGGTTAAGATCTTTGGGATCGATGCATATCCGTAACTCTCCTGAGGGCTTCTTCACACAGACCATCGAGCTGACCCAGTCAGTTGGTTCCGTCACTTTGGAGATGATGCCCTGGTCTTGGAGCTCCTGTAGCTGTGCCTTTTAACGTTCCTTCAGAGGATCCGGCACCCGGCGTGGTGCATGGATCACCGGCGTGGAATCAGGCCTGAGTAGGATCTTGTAGAGGTATGGCAGAGTACCCGTTCCATCAAACACATCCAGGTATTGAGCAAGGATGTCATCAATGTCAGCTTGAAGATCCACATTGGAAGCAGACATGGCATGGACTTGATGTACGAGATTGAGTAGCTTGCATGCATGGGCACCGAGCAGGGATGCCTTGTCAGGCTTGACGATTTCGAATCGCAATTTGACATTGATGGTCTTGTTGGAGATGAGTAGGTGACAAGATCCTAGTGCAGTTGTAGCATTGCCATTATAATCAAGGAGCTGGCAGGCTGGCGGAAGAATTTTGAGTTGCTTTTTAGTGCGGTCAAAATCAGCTTGAGAGTTGAGATTGGCAGAAGCACCAGTGTCCAGTTTGAACTGGATGCTGCATTGATTTATGTGTATGACAGCACGCCATTCGTCTGCAGAATCCACATTGAGGATAGATTGACGTCTTGCTGAATTTGAGGAGGCATACTCACATATAGTGATGATGCCCACACGATAGGGGGACGCCAGGCAGTCGTCCTCTGGATCCGTAGTGCTACCAGGATCAGAATCCAGTAAACCTTGCTGTCCACATCGAACGCGCTTGCGTTGGAATTGGGATCGCTGGCCCTTGACTGGTGGTGCAGACGTGCACCTGGCTGCATAATGTCCAGGCTTCCCGCAATTTATACATCGCCTGCCTTATGCAGGGCATTGCCGCTTTAAGTGGGCGGTGCTGCAGTTCGGGCACTTCATGACGTTGACGTCATTACGCTCCGTGGGTCGTCGCACATTCGCAGTGCGGTCAGCCGACGTTCGCACATGCGCAGTTTGGTTTTCAGCCGCTTCGTTCTCCCGTTGGTTTTGCGCTTGCGTGGGGCCCCGGGAAAAGCGTGCGAAATGGCCGCTTTCATCAATACTGAAGCGCTGCATCCGGGCGATGGCCTGTACACTCTCTGCCTCGTGGGAGGCAAGTTTTTCATATTCTGCCGATTTGAAACGGAAGTACCGATTTCTCGCATGCTCATGCACTATACACGTCTCGATTGCGACTGGCAGGGTCATGTGCTTAATTTTGAGGAGTTTCTCCCGCAAGGAATCGGAGTGCACCTCAAACACGATCTGATCCCTGATCATGGAATCAGCAGTTGCACCATAATTGCAGGACTGCGCTAATATACGGAGCTGAGTTAGAAAGGATTGGAAAGGTTCATCCTTACCCTGAAGGCGTTGCTGGAAGATGTAGCGCTCAAAGCTCTCGTTTGTTTCGACTTCACAGTGACTATCGAACTTCTCCAAAACAGTCTTGAATTTGGTCTTGTCCTGGCCATCAGTAAAATTAAGCGAGTTGAAAATCTGGATGGCTTGGACCCCCGCAGTTGATAGGAGCAGCGTGATTTTTCTGGCATCGGACGCATCCTCGAGGTCTGAGGCCTCAATGTAGAGAAGGAAGCTTTGCTTGAAGACCCGCCAGTTGGCGCTGAGAATGCCGGAGATCCATAGCTGTGGAAGGGCCTGGATCTTCTCCATGCTGTTGGAAGGCACTTGCTGGTCGTCATGGAATCACTCGAGGTAACTCACTTAGATATAGTACACTACTGGTACCATGTCGTGTTAATCACCCTGGGATAACACAGACTGCAACTGGACGCAGTTGTACTTGAAAGTAGACTCCAAACTTTGGTGTTGGTTCAATATGCTTTATTTAACTTGTTAAGCAGTGCACACAGTTCGGGTTTGACACTCTAATAATCTAAGCATGCTTACTATAACTAACTAGACCAGACTAGCTCTGAGCCACATGTAGAAGGTGCTAACTGATATATTCACCCTGACTGTCATTACAGTTGTCACCAGTGGACAGAGGTAGAGTGTTGATGCCTTGTGTGTTTTATAGTGGGAGATCATCTTCTAGTGTTCTGCCTGGTGATTGGTTGTGTTCTGTCCTGTATGTTGATTGGCTGTACTGGGTGTCTGCCACCGCCTGTCTGTATCTCATTATGTGCATGAGTGCATATCATGACAAACACGACAAAGCAGGTGGCTGGTTACCCGGCAGCGGAGGGCACAAAGGGAAACCCATTGTCAGCAGCAGGACTGGAAGATGCTGCCACTGAGCAATGGCGGGTTGCTTCCATCGCAACAAAACAGGCTGTGAGGGGGCATAGAAAATCCTGCCTCTATCATCTGATTCCTCTTGTTAAGATCCTGTTAGGGAATGTTAGCACTTAAAGCGAAGTCTGAACATCCAGCAAGCAATTGGAGCTGCCTGATTGACCAGGGGCAGCATGGCGACACAGTGGTTAGAACTGCTGCCTCACAGCACCAGGGACCTGGGTTCAATTCCAGCTTTGGATGACTGTCTGTGTGGAGGTTGCACGTTCCTCTCGTGTCTGTGTGGGTTTCCTCCGGGTGCTCCGGTTTCCTCCCACAGTCCAAAGATGTGCAGATTAGGTGGACTGGCCATGAAAAATTGCCTCTCAGCATCAAGGGATGTGCAGGTTAGGTGCGGTTACAGGGATATGGCAGGGGACTGGGCCTTGATAGGATACTCTTTCAGAGGGTCGACACAGACTTGATGGGCCAAATAGGCTCCTTCTTCGGTGTAGGGATTCTATGATTTTATAACTGACAAGATTTACACCACACGTTTTCATGTATTGAACAAAAACAAACTCTATTTTGTATATAAAGAATTGGTTATTTGATATTATGGAACTTTAGTATTGCTGAAAAAAGTGATATGCTATCAAAGCTTTTCGTCTTGCACTCATCAGGACAGCCTGGCAGAATTTCCCAACTGGAGCAGGGGGACAATATTTAATACTGCATGAGAAGAGAGTGCAGGTTGGTTGACAAGTGGACTCTGATTGATGAAGATATTGTAATGGAGAATGCAGCATGCAACAGTTAACTTCTCAGCTTTGTTCAAATTCAAACTATTTTAAGGGCCCTTCCTGTTGATTCCCTTCTTTTCACCTTTATTTTTGCCATTATCATTTTGATGAAATGAAAAAAATGAAATGAAAATCGCTTATTGTTACAAGTAGGCTGCAAATGAAGTTACTGTGAAAAGCCCCTAGTCGCCACATTCCGCCGCCTGTTTGGGGAGGCTGGTACGGGAATTGAACCGTGCTGCCATCCTGCCTTGGTCTGCTTTAAAAGTCAGCAATTTAGCCCTGTGCTAAACCAGCCCCTCCATGCATGCTTAATGGAAATATATCTTTAAGTCCATCAGGGGAAATGAGAAACACAAAAGTTACAAAAGAGAACACTGTGCTAGTTATTGGACTAGTTTGGGGCCCGGTTTAGCTCAGTTGGCTGGTCAGATGGTTTATGATGCAGAGCGATGCCAGCAGCGTGGGTTCAATTTCCGTACCAGCTGAGGTTATTCATGAAGGCCCCATTTTCTCAATCTTTCCCCGCGCCTGAGATGTGGTGATACTCAGATTAAGCCACCACCAGTCAGCTCTCCCCCTCAAAGGGGAAAGTAGCCTATGGCCATCTGGAATTACGGGCAATTTAGCTTTTGGACAGCAAAACTCAGACTTTTTGGCAACCGAGAAATTGGTGGGACTCGGTTCAATTGGTTGGCTGGTGGCTAATAAATTGACCAAAAGGCCACATTCTTCCTGGTAACATCCGATGATTGGATTCTGCCGAGTGGGATGATTTTTCAGAAGGAAGGACAGGTGGAGTCCTGGATGCTCAGAGGAAAGAAGCTGAACTCTTTTCTCTCTCTTGTGTTTTCTCCAAAAAAGCTATATAACCGTACAGGGAATCTGAATGAACCTACAATGAAAAACATTAGACCGAAAGCAAACTAAAAGCCTAAATTGAAGGAAGGTGTGCCACAAGACAACCATCTGCAACAAAGACTTTCATCCCTTTTACTTAATATTTTTTCACTTCTCTTTTCCCTTCTGTGTTTGTCTGTCTTTTGTGTGTGTAGAGGGTGGGGCAAGTTTAAGTGTGGGGGGGTTAAGAATTAGATAATAGTTAACCTGTTGTATCTGCTGAATATTGAATCATAGTTCTTGCAATTAATAAAGTTAATTGTGTTTAAATTTTACAAATCTGGTGACTATGGTATGCAGGTTTACTCCGATTGGTCAAGGCATTGGCCTGGGGAATACATCAGGGAATGACTGTACCTTCAGCTCCTTTTTCATTGAAAAAGTCACAATGTATGAAAATGTTCCTTTTGTCTGCAAAGGACCAGGGCCCTGCATGTGAATAGATGTGGCTTCTAGCATGTGTAAGTGAGCCAACCTGTGATCATAAATTGGTTTTCGGTGTAATTCTGAGCACAATTAGGGTTGCTTAACAAGTGTTGTCCAATCACAGAATTGCATCTAATGTTGGACACTATGCTTTGAGTTTTGCTAGCATGGGCTTGTTGTTTACAGTCAATTTAACCTATTATGAACAGCCAACTTGATTTGCTAGTTGATATGATCTATGCCAGTCAGTGGGATGTATGGGGCGGAATTCTCTGACCCACCCCACCGCCCCCACGCCGGCTGCCGTATTCCCCGGCGCCGGATTCCGGGCGAGGGCGTGGATCACGCACGCCGGGTGGGGGGTCATTGGCAGCCACCCCCCCGCCAATTCTCCGGGCCCCGATAGGCCAAGTGACCGCCCGTTTTTAGTCAGTCCCGCCGGTGTGGATTGGACATGGTCCCACACGGCAGGACCTGGCAGGTAAGTTGACTGGTGCGTTCCTTGGGGGTGACATGAGGGGATCTGATCCTGGGGGGGACCCCCAAGGTGGCATGGCCCACAATCGGGGCCCACCGATCTGCAGGCGGGCCTGTGCCGTGGGGGCACTTCTTCCTTCCACGTCGGCCCCTATGGGGCTCCGCCATGGCTGGCGTGGAGAAGACACCGCACTGCACATGGAACAGAATACGCCAGTCGTCTGCACATGCACTGAACCACGCCGCCGGTTCTGCGCATGCGCTACCTCGCACAGTCCCTTTGGTGCCAGCTGGCGTGGCATCAACCCCTCGGAGAATTCCGCTGCTTCCGGTCGGCCCAACGCCGGAGTGGTTTGCGCCGTTTTTGACGCCGGCGTCGGGCCATCCGCCGATTCGGGAGAATCCCACCTATTGTCTATAGCCTGGCATCACACTGGCCATTCTAATTTCTTCCACTTTATTTTTTTAGTCATGCTTTTCTGCTTTTTAATATTTTCCCAATTTTTTTTAATGTATTTTATTCCAAACACAATCGATAATACAACCAATAAACAAACAAATATCATAGTTTGTCATTTTCCCCTTTTTCTCCCCTAAACTATCTCAACATTCCCTTCCAAAAGAACCCCCCCCCCCCCCCCCGCCTTGCACCCCTCCACCCTACCTGCTGGCGACAAACAGATCCTCCAGTACAGACAGAGAGAGCCACCATCTTAGGTAGAACCCCTCTTCTGACGCTCTGAGAGTGAACCTAATCTTCTCCAATTGTTGAAATTCTGCCAAATCCCCCAATCACAAAGATACCTTTGGTGGGGCAGCCGACCTCCAACCTAATAGAATTCTCCATGGACAATCAGAGAGGCAAAGGCCACGACATCAGCCCCCTTCCCCTCTATCAGCACTGGCAGGTCCAAAACACTGACAATCGCCACCAAAGGACAGGCGTTCATATTCACCTCCATAATTTCGGACAGGGTCTCAAAAATGAGTGTCCAGGATCCCCCCAACTTTGATAATGTCTAAAACAGCATGGTAGCACAGTGGTTAGCACAGTCGCTTCACAGCTCCAGGGTCCCAGGTTCGATTCCCAGCTTGGGTCACTGTCTGTGCGGAGTCTGCACGTTCTCCCCGTGTCTGCGTGGGTTTTCTCCGGGTGCTCCGGTTTCCTCCCACAGTCCAAAGATGTGCAGGTTTGGGGGATTGGCCTTGATAAATTGCCCTTAGTGTCCAAAAACATTAGGTGGGATGACTGTGTTACTGGGATAGGGTGGAGGTGTGGGCTTGAGTGGGGTGCTTTTTCCAAGGGTCGGTGCAGACTCGATGGGCCGAATAGCCTCCTTCTGCACCGTAAATTCTACGTCTATGTGTATGTCTATGTCTATAATTCGCAGGCCCCCTCCCGTACCTCTTGCGTACGCCATCCACTTCAGGGTCAAACCCACTGATACGAGCCCAAGTCATAAGGGGCCTGTGAAACACCTTAAACTGTATAAAGGTCATCCTAGCACACGATAATGTCAAATTTATCCAGTGGATTTTTATATTCCAGCTCCCCCACTGCAAGCTATATCCCCAATCCCTCCTCCCATTTCAATCTTATCTCTTGCACTGCCGCCTTCTCTGTTTCCAACAACCACCCATGAATGTCCATGATACTCTCTTCCCCTTGCTCATCCTGTGTTTGCAATTTATCTAATACCGTATGTTATGGCAGCTGAGGGAATGAGGGAAGCTCGTTACTTTCAAAATCCTGGACCTGCATGTACCTGAATTCACTCCCCCTCGGCAACTTCCCCTGGAACTCCTCTAGCCTCACAACCTCTCTCTACGACAGGTCCCTTACCCATTCTACCCCATCCTTTTGCCAGCTCCTGTCTGCTGTGTCTATTCCTGCTTCTATCAACCTATGATCCCCATATATTGGGGCCAATAATGACATACCCCCTACACCAAAGTGTCGCCCCAGCTGGTACCATGTGTTGAGGGATGACGCCACGACGGGGCTGTTAGTCTGTCTACCCAGGTTGGGGGGCCACCACCAGGGCCCTTAAGCCCATCCCCACACAGAAGGCCTCCTCCATCTGCACCCATTCCAACCCCCCATCCCCAACACTGTCTCACCTTCTTCACATTTGCAGCCCAATAGTAATACAGCAGATTTGGGATTGCCAACTCCTCCCTCCCCCCCCATCTCCCACTGTCCTCCCTGAAAAAAAACCCTCAGGATCATAGGCGTCTTACCTGCCCATACACATTCCGAAATTAATTTATCCACTCTTTGGAAGAATGCCTTTGAAAGTAATATTAGAAGGGACTGAAAAGCAAATAAAAAACTTGGCAAGATATAAATGTTTATGGTCTGTACCCTCTCTGCCAAGGACAGCGTCAGGGCAGTCCATCTCTTCAAATCCCCTTTTAACCTCCTCTACCAAACTGGCCTAGTTTGACTTCTGAATAAATGTAATGCCATACTTAACACCCTCCATTAGCCACAGGCGATGCATCATTCTCATAGATTCATTCTTTCTGTGTGGCTCGAGACAGACACTGGAGGCTTCCAGGAGTTAACAAGGGGTAGCTTCATGAAGGGCAAAGGCAGCTAAGTAGCAGACACAGACACAATGTAACAGGTGTTAATACTTTGGTTCCAGAGTCTACACTGTCTGGGATCTGCTCCTAGGCCCTTACACAAACCCTCTATTGGTCAGGGTTTGCATGCTCCTGCTTGATTGACCCCAAGCTGGTCAAATGGCCCATGGAACCACATCACTTTCCCCTTAAGTCCCTTATTACAACTACTAATGGACGGCATGTTGGCATAGTGGTTAGCACTGCTGCCTCACAGCTCCAAGGACCCGGGTTTAATTCCAGTCTTGGATGACTGTGTCGAGTTTGCATTTATTCCCCCATGTCTGCGTGGATTTCCTCTGGATGCTCCGGTTTCCTTTCCCAGTCCAAAGATGCGCAGGTTAGGTGCATTGACCATGCTAAATTGTCCCTTAATGCGGGTTAAGTGGGGTTACAGTGTTGTAGGGTTTTGGCAGGAGCCTGGTTAGGGTACCCTTTCAGAAATCGGTCCAGACTCGATGGGCCGAATGGCCTCCTTCTGAACTGTAGGGATTCTATGATTCTATGACACCCCTAAAAGGCATGTACAGAAGTATGTAAGAAGATGTAAGTATAAATGTTGCCACAATCCTAGAGAACCAGAGGCTGCTTTTCACTTTGAGAGAAAGCTGACTGGTGGTGATTTGACCTGAGGGTCACCACATCTCAGTCAAGTGGCAAGTTTGGATAACCTCAGCTGGTACAGGAATGAACCTGTGCTGTTGGTATCGCTCGAAATCACAAACCAGCTATCCAACCAATTGAGCGAACCGACCCCCGAATAGAAGAAGATATTATATACAGGTATATACAGAAGAATGTTGTAAGAGACAACAGGGGAAAGATAGTCCATCAAAACTTCAATTGGTCCTCCTAGTCCTCCATTGCCCTCACCAGGCTCGACAGATGCAGCTGCTTGTGTGGATTCAGGAGTCCCTGGCTCCCTTTGGCCAGTCGGAGTTACAGGAGCGTCCACACTGCAAGGTGGGGGTCGCCACCCTTCGACTCTGCAAGTGGTCGGCATGCTTCCTGACGGTGTTCCTGTTGATATTGACCACATATGACACACAACCCCGATTGGGCCACAACCCATCCTTTTAACCAAGAGGGACATGAAGTTTTATGGTCCAAAACCGGGTCTCCCTCCACTTGTCACCCTTCTGCTCTGACCACTGACACTTCTAGGAGGCATGACATGCCTCCACCTTCCCCGCCAAATTTGGAAAGACAAAATCCAACCATATTTCACGGATGGCCCATTAGCAGCTCAGCGGGTGTGATCTCCGTGATAGAGTGGGGGGTTGAGTTGTATACAACAAAATATTAGCCAAAGCGCTGGCAAAGTGGTTTATCAGATTACCTTCTTGTCGCATTCTTGAAGGTCTGAATGACCCTCTCAGCCAAAACTTTAGATGCTGGGTGGTACAGGGCTGACCTCATGTGCCGCATTCCATTTGTTTGTACAAAAACCTGGAAATCATCGGCGGTATAAGGGGAGCTATTGTCTGAAATAATTTCTTTTTTAAAAATAAATTTAGAGTACCCAATTCATTTTTTCCAATTAAGGGTGAATTTAGTGTGGCCAATCCACCTGCATATCTTTGGGTTGTGGAGGCGTAACCCACGCAAACACGGGGAGAATGTGCAAACTCCACACGGACAGTGACCCAGAGCCGGGATTCGAACCTGGGACCTCAGCGCCGTGAGGCAGCAGTGCTAATCACTGCACCACCGTGCTGCCCCTTGTCTGAAATAATTGATTCAGGAAGCCCATGAATGGCGAACACTCAGCGCAAGGCATCCACTTGTCTGCTAAGGTAGTGGTCTCCATAAAAGTGGGCATCCACCAGGACTAAAATATCTTGCCCAGAAAAGGGTCTCCATAGTCAACGTAGACTCTGGTCCACGGGCAACCTGGTCATTCCTAAGGGTAATGAGTGGTGGATGGAGGTAGGAACTGCTGCACTTAGCATGGGTGGTACTATTGTACCAATTCTTTAATGTCTTTATCTCTGCCTGGCTACCAGATGCAGTTGTGTGCCAGCATCTTCGTCTTTTTCTGCCCTGGCTGGGTGCTATGTAGCTCTTGATAGAGGGCCCTCTGGCTCAAGGCAGAATGGTTACTCGTGATCCCCACAGAACCACGCCATAGGGTGGCACAGTTGTTAGCATTGCTGCCTCGCAGCACCAGGGACCCGGGTTCGATTCCGACCTCAGGTGTCTGTGGGGATCACGATTCTGACCTCAAGAGTTTGTACATTTCTCTGTGTCTGCGTGGGTTTCCTCTGCGTGCTGTGGTTTCCTCAGAGCCCGTTCATGGTTACACGCCGAAGGCACTTTAACTCCCTTTGGTTGTGAGTAGCCTCTGGCTGCACAGCTGAAGGCTGTTGCTGATAAGGAATTGGCATTGTTGGTTATGTGAGCATTTCACAGCCCTCAAGTGGCTTCTGCTGGGTACACCTGCATGTCTCAGATGAGTGTTATTGCCGAGCATTCCAATCAAACTGTGAGGCCTGGACACTTTGCCTGAACACTGGAGGCATCATCACCACATAGGAAGCAGCCAACAATCAAACAAGCCAAGAGCTGGGCTTCAGCACTGGGGATATCCCCGCAACCAGAGGGTAAGTGTGTGGATCAGGGGAGGGCACCTGGGCACAGTCTCCCGAATGTTCCAGGCAGTGGTCTGGAGCCTAGGGGCTCCTCCTGTGGCCAGGGATGAGTGTGCAGAGCGAGGTTCTCCAGTACGACTAGCTCAGTGAACGGCACTCTGAGAGAAGGCAGGACATGTAAGGGGGGGGGGGGGGGCCTGGGGGATGGAGGGGAGGCAGCTGCAGCGAGGATCTGGCATGCCTGGAGGGCCAGGGAGGCCCTGTCATAGGATGAGGCCTTGACCATCAGCTCACCCCTCCCCATCCCCCCATTGGCTACCCATCCCCCCATTAACCAGCCCCACCTCCCTTCCTCTCCCTCTCCCACCATTCCCCAGCTCTCCCATACATCCCACCCTCCCGGATTACCCTGTTCCACCCTCCCAGGGTCTGTGTAACATTACTCAGTGGGTCACTACACAAGGCAGGAGAGTGATGATAACCCATGGTGAGGTACGCCCTGGCCGTCCTCAGTTTATCATAGAATGATAGAATTTACAGTGCAGAAGTTTATGCCAAAGTCTGAAGCTTGTCTTTCTGCTGATTGTTGCATGGGGTCTGCATGGGGGGGGGCTCTTGCAGCAAAAAGTGCATTTAGTCCTGAATTACTTTGATTTGTTCATTGTTGCTGGTGCAGGTGTTTTTATCGCATAGAATTAGGAAAATGTTAAACAATCCACTCTAATTTGACATTTCAGTTCCACGGTTTATTCCGCGATCTTTCCTATTCAAAGCCAAAAATGCATTAAACATTCTGCCAGCTAAGACACAGGATCCAAATAGTATCTCAAAAGATTAAATAGAATAGGCTAACAAAGGGATTATTTAAACTGCGGTTTGGTCTGTAATTCAAGTAAATTAGATGCGGTGTGAGGGGGTCACCGCAAAAAATATGCCAGCTTGAAGTATGAATTCCTCAAGGAGTATAACAGGAAACAATATCATGACTTGGCATTCGTTGGTCTTACTTTTGTGCTAAAGAGACTCTTTTTCCAGTTGACATGCTCATTGCAAGTGAGCAAAATAAATGCTGAGAAAGCAGAAAAAAATCCATGTATTCTGCATCTATGCCTGGTTCATACAGAATGGAATCTTTCAGCCGGCTTCTTAAGCCAGGTTAAAGTGATCTTGCTGCAAATGACCCATGTCCTGGTTAGAAGTTTATTTGACATGTCATTGTTTATGATCAGTTTATGGCAAATGCCATTGTCTGGTCTGGGAAGTCCCAGAAGTGCTGATGTCCCAGAAGTGCTCATGTTCTTAAAGATCGTAAGCTTTTTCAATCTTTTTTTTTATTTTCCTGGTTTCCAGTATCTTTGTCAGTCCTGTTGTTATTGCATTTTGTTGAGTTTTTTTTTGTGAGAAAATCATCTATATCTAATTTTTCTTTTGGAGATTTTTTTACTAATAGTAAGTGGGCCTCAGAAACAGCCAGGATTGTGTGAACTGTTTGTCGGGAACAACTCTGCGCTGGGATAAGTAGATCAAGGCATACTTGTTGGCTCTCGAACCTCCTCATTGTGAGGCCAGCGAGCTGCAGACACCTGCTCTGTAGGTCACCAGGCAGCTCACTGGTGAAAGGTTTTCCATTTTGGGCCATTATTTGCTGAATGGAGTGGGACAAGGATGTTTTCAGCATTGTTCCTTTGGTGCCAACGTCCAACAATCCCTTTCAGATCTTCTGGTTAGGCTTCACTCCTTCAACCCAAATAGCAGGCAGACTTTGCAAAGGAGGCCTTTAATGGGTGTAGGCTCCCTATTTGCTGACAAACGTTTCTCCTTAAGAAGGAGGAGCAGGAATAGGCCATACAGTCCCTCAACTCTGTTCCGCCATTCATACAATTATGGTTGACCTTCAGTCACAATTCCATTTTCCTGTCCACTTCCCACATCCCTTGATTTCCTGAGAGGACAAAAATCAATCTGAGTCTTAAATATGCTCAAAAATGGAACATCCACAATCTCTGGGGTAGAGAAATTCAAAAGTTCCCAACACTTCGAATGAAGAAATTTCTCCTCATCTCACTCCTAAGGGATTGATTTTATAGGTGGAATTCTCCCTAAAAAATGACTTGCGTCTTTTTGGGCGGGAAATTCCCATGGCGATCTCCCCACACTTGGTCATCCTATTGGAGCCAGGGGTGATTTGCGTGGAAAATGTGATGTATGGGACCCAAAGACACTGGCAAGGCAAGATCCTCAGATATTTGGGTGCCTCTTTTAAAGGGTGCCCTGATCTGGGAATAACCCTACAGCCCCACCCCCACCCACCCCGTCTCACCAGCAAAGAACCCCCCTCCCCCTTCTCACCAGCAAAAATCCACCCATTTCTTGCCGGCAAAGACCCTCCCTTCTCTCCAGAAAATACCCCCCCCCCCCATTGCTGTCATCAGGACCCCTCAAATGGGCAATACCCCACTATGGGGTTGCCAAAGGCCCCCACCTCCAGCCCCCTCTTAGTCCGTCCCTTCAACTTTCCACTGCACGACGGTGACACTTCCAGTATGCCAGGAGGCAGTGCCAGGGCACTATCCAGCTATGTGTATGACCACCCAAGGGCTACAAAGGCCTTCAAGCCCCCAGGCGTGGTCATCATGTCTATCCAGAGAATTCAACATTGGCTGTTAAAAGGTCCTCATTGAGGAAGCCTTGCATTTTAATGTCTGAGTGGTGCCAGCTGCTTCTATGCTGTCCAGGAATTTGAGGTTCAAAAAGATCCAGTCCAAAAGTACTGCTGCCAGACAGAGCACTGGTATTTCTAGGAAGCACTTTAGAGTAGAAAAAGCTCAATTATGAAAATATAGCACTCCGGATGGGCACCTGGTCTTTCTTGGAAGCACTTAAGAGTTTTTTAAAAATCAACTCTAAAAAGAATGCAGTGAGACAGGGCACCTGGTGAAAAGAGGAAGCACTTCAGTGTTAATAGACCATGAAGTGATAAAAAACAAACAAAACACAATCCTCCTTTGAGAAAGCCTGCAGCTGTCAATCAAGAGGCTTGTATATGTCAGTGCAGGCATTTTCAAAGTGGGAGTCACGACCTGCTGGTGGGTCGTGGGCGGGTATCGGGAGGGTCGCGGAGCCAGCCATCGCGGCGTTCCCGATCGCGGGAATTCCAGCACAAGAGCTGCAGCAGCCGGCTTTTAACAATACCGGCTGCGAGCGGCTTTAAAAATGACTGCCACGCCCACTTTTTAAAATGTAGCCGCACTACACATGCTGCCCGCTCATCAGAGCGCGTGCACCCGGTAGTGTTGGGACATGAACCCGGGGTCAAAGTGCGATTGCGGCATGGCGATGGCTGACTGTATGGTTATTACTGCTGATAATCAAGGCTTGATCTGTTTTACATCCCTAAACATTATTGAAATGATCTGGAGAGTGGATATATTCCTCATGGTTTAATCCTGGATAGAATTGAACGTTTGACAAGGGATATAATGAAAGCCATGGGAAACCATCAGATCGTCGCCCTCTGTGTACTGAAGGGTGGATAGAAGTTTTTTGACCTTTTAGACTACATTAAAGCATTGAATTGAAACAGTGACCAGTTAATCCCAATGATGGTGGACTTCATCCACTTGAAGAGTTACTGTAATGATCAGTCAACAGGGGAGCTACTCAGAGTTTATGAACTGAGGTACGAAGTCCATGCTTTCCTCCTGTGAACCTGATTGGAGTGAGATCGTGAGGCCCAAGCAAGTGCCCCTCTCACATTAAAGGTAAGAGAAAATGGTGGGGCGCGAAGGTTGGCCGCCGTGGGTGGCAAAGGTTGGCCAGCGTGGGTCCCGAAGGTTGGCTGGTTAGTAAAAATGGGTCAAGTTTGAGAAACACTGGGCGGGATTCTCCGACCCCCCGCCGGGCCAGAGAATCGGCGGTGGACGACGCGAATCCCACCCCGCCGCTCCGACGGCGACTGCCGGATTCTCCGGCGCGGGTTTGTCGGCGGGGGCAGGAATCGCGTCACGCTGGTCGGGGGCCGTTGGCAGTGGCCCCCCCTCCGGCGATTCTCCGCTCCGCGATGGGCTGAGTGACCACCCGTTTTCAGCCAGTCCCACTGGCGTAAATCAAACAAGGTCCTTCCCGGCGGGACCTGGCTCTGCGGGCACTATTTCCTTCCGCCCCGGCCGCTGTAACTGTCAGCCATGGCCGGCGCGGAGAAGAACCCCTCTGTGCATGCGCTGGGATCACGCCAGTACACACTGGCGCTCTCGCGCATGTGGTAACCTGCGTCGGCTGGTGGAGACCCTTCGGCGCCAATTGGCGCACCGCCAACCCCGCCGCTGCTGGCCTAGTATCCTCCACGCCTTCCGGGCAGCCCGACGCCGGAGTGGTTGACGCTACTTCTCGCCGCCTGTACGGCCCACCCCGTCGATTAGGGGAGAATCCTGTCCAGTGTCAGTGGGATTTGAAATTCAATTTATACAAAGGGTTAAAGCAGGCATATTGCAGCAGTGAAACCACAGAGCCTATTGAAACTGTAGGGAGAGTGAAATAGTATATAAATACTACGTACAAAGGCATAAAAGCAGGCATACTGAAACTATTAAACCACAGAGCCTATCAAATTTTCTGGGGGAGTGAAATGCTTCTTCAAGAAACAAGCTGCAGAATGGCTCTGTCCTGTAAGAGGATTTGAGGACAGAAAGGCCACAGCTGTGCTTTGCCTGTTATGGGGTGTTAGACATGAAAGAAAGCAAGGCTCTGCAGACCCAAAGCATCCCCATCCCAGGGGAGACGTCTGACTTGGCCCTCTCCAGCCCAGCACGAGCCCCCCAACCCCCAGGTACCTTGAAGGAACCCTCCACGAAGGAACCCTCCACGACACCTGGCCAGCAGCTGCTGTGCCCTTGTGCTCCCACGAGGTAAATGGAGAGCAGTACTCACCTCCTTGCTTCCCCTTGGTCCGTGCTTTGAAGGACCAGTATTGATCCTCGCCCTGGGTGACTTCCCTCTGGGGGGCTGTGATCAGTTTCTTGCCCTTTCTGGGCGAGATCCTGATCACGCCAGCTGGAGTGTGCCGGAAGAATTGGATATGGTTTGTGCCAGGCACAAATCCTGTTTCAGCGCTCTCCCGCAATTCTCCTGACATTGCCATATTTGCGCTGAGTGTAACGCGGCTTGAGAATCGGCTCCTATATGTTTCAGTGAGATAGGCCGGAATTCTCCGGTCGTTGGGATTCACTTTTCCCGCTGGCAGTGGGTTTTCCGGCAGCGGTGGTGGCTGCAATGCGCAATCCCACTGACAAGCGGCGGAAAGACAAAATCCCGCCACCAGCGGACAGCTCACTGCTGAGAAACACACGGCTGGGAACCGGGGAATCCTGCCCATATCTCAGTCACCTAAATTCCAGAGGAACACATAAACCAGTTCCTACCGCACCCCTGGTGAAGCACCATCAGGAGAACGGGAGTGGCTCTGAGGAATTCCCTGGTCAATGGAAACATAAATGAGTAAAATTTCTTTTGAGCCTAGTTTTAGTTCTTCAGTTTTGTACATCAGAAAGTGAACTATCACTAATACATGAAGGACACTGTGTTCTGTGGTCTGCGATGAAGTAATATCAGCTGTCACTTCTTCAGTTGAAATTACATCATTCGGTCACAGGAACTGGCTATTTGTCTATCTCACCATGGTATCAGCTGTCAGTGGAAAAGAAATAACTCAAAGTGGAAAAATGCCATTCTCCATGAGCTGAACCTTGTTCATATTATAAATATTAGCAACAGATTGGAGTGCCTTCCAGGGATGCTACAGATCTGAGTTGAGATATCGTTAATAAACCTTGCCAGATTTCCTTACTTAGCCGCTGCTTTACCCCATTATCCAGCCTGTTTATTGCCTTTGTCTATGTAAAATATAATAGACAGTAAATATGGACACAGCAGCAGTCATCCAACTTTTATTTTGTTATGAAACTAGCAGCCGTGAAGAGGTTGATGTTGTTGAAACCATGGAGATATTTGGCGGGTGATTTTTAAGGCCATGGTTAACAGATAACATGGTGGAAATCTTTACTGAAAAGATTGCGGAGTTCAATTGTTGCATGTGGCCACTTTTTGATATTTGATTTCCTGTCATGCTAGTCTGCAATTATTTCATTTTGGTGAGAGAAAGGGCAGGGCTTGAAAAAATGCATTTTAAAAAGTCATGATTTACAGCTATTATCAAATGTAAAATTCTAAATGTGGGCAAGCTGAAAGGAGCTCCTCCTGCTTCAGTTTGCTGATTGTGTTTAAGTGAGCATGTTTCTAACCCCAGGAATTACCTGCAATTTTTGGAGCTATGTAAAGCAGGAAACAAATTCAGATGCTCTGACAAGCACCTGGGGCTGAATTTTATGCTCCCCTCAATGGGTTTTGAAAGGGCTGGGGCCTAGTGAAGTGTGAAATTGCATAAATGGGTTTCCCTCTGGGATCCTGCCCAGCCCGGAACAGACATGATTTTACAGTGGGACAGTCAGGGGATGAGAAGCCCGTCCTTGCCCTTATTAAGGCCCTTAAGTGGCCACCTAATAGCCACAAGGGACTTTTCCCATCCACTCTCCACTTTTAGACTGGCGGGTGCCGGATAATGCAGGGTAGTGCTGCGCCTCTTCTATCCACTGCAGCACTGTGCCTGGATGGGCTGGAGAACTGTTAGTCAATCTGATTGGCTGGCAGCTCTCCAAGGCAGGACTCCCTTCCAATGCAGACAGAGGTCCTTCCTGCTGCCAATCGATGCTTATTTGGGCATAAAATGGCAGCAGGCCTGTCGCAGTTGGTGGGTTACATATTCCAGTTGGAGGGGGTTGAGCACCTACTGTCCGAAAAATTCAGGCCCTGATGCACTTAGGAAACGATTAAAAGGGAAAAGGTTATCCCCAAATCAAGGTTTGTATTCCAGCCTGTTGGAGCTGCAGTGGTGCTCAGCAACACCAAGTGGCTGATATTGGGATCTACACTATAAAACAGTACTTTCAACCTTTTTGTCCCCGGGACCCACATTTACCAACTGACTGACCTTCGGGATCCATGTTGGCCGACCTTGGTGACCCACTGTGGCCTACCTTTGCAATAATTTCCCGCTATCTGGTGATATAGAATAAAAACCTAGCACTGTGGCTGCCCTTTTTTATCCCTAAAGTCTACCCACAATGCTTCATTTGATGTCCCCTCCAAGATATCAGGTGGGATTCTATAACCCTCCGCCAGTTCAGAGAATTCCCGGGGTTGGGGGGGGGGGGGGGGGGGGCGGCGCGAATCCCGCCATGCCGCCCCGATGTCGGCTTCCGTATTATTCGGCGCCGTTTTTCGGGCGGGGGCGGGGATCACGCCACGCTAGTCGGGGGCCGTTGGCAGTGGCCCCCCCGGCAATTCTCCAGGCCCCGATGGGCCAAGCGGCTGTCCATTTTTCGCCTGTCCCGCTGGCGGGGGTTATGTATGGTCCCACACGGCGGGACGTGTCAGGTAAGTTGGCTGGGGCGGTCCTTGGGAGGGGGGGGGAGTGGTTTGTGGGGTACCAAACCCCAGGGGGGCCCCCATGGTGGCCTGGCCCGAAATCGGGGCCCACCGTGTCATGGGGGCACTCCCTTCTGCGCCGACCCTTGTAGGGCTCCGCCTTGACCGGCGCAGAGAAGAGAACCCCCCCCGTGCATGCAGGAAAACATGGCTGCGGTTCCGCGCATGCACGAGATCACGCCGGCCCTTTGGTGCATGCGCAAACTCGCGCAGTCCATTCGACGCTGGCTGGAGCGGCGCCAACCCCTCTGCCGTCCACCTAGCCCCCAGGTCAGGTGAGTATTCCTCACCTTGGGGGCCGGTTGACGCTGGGGTCGTTGGCGCCGGTTTTCCCGCCGGCATGGGGACTTAGTTCCTGGAAAGGAAAGTCCCGGCCATCATCTCTCCTTACCGTAGTAACTCCCTCCCTAACTAATAATGCAGTGCCTCCTCCTCTTTTACCTCCGCCTCTGTCTTGTCCCGGGTTGTTGAGGCTGCACTCCTCAACATTCCACTTGTCAGTGTAGGAAGAGATCGGGACATCATTTTTAAATGGTGCCCCCATCTCGAGACCCCCAACATTACCCCAGAACCTCCCATAACTCACCCATAATGGGGCCATTAAGCCCCCACACCTAATGAGGGCAGGGCATCCGCGGGCCCGATCCACAGTGCAGGCAAAATGCCAGCCTGGGAAAAACCTTACCTACTGTACCAACTCTTAAGCCATGCATTCATCTGCACTATTCTCCTATTTTTGTACTTGCTCTTTTATTCCACTCCTGTATTATCTTTTCTAACACTTCTCTGTGTGTCTTGATATACTACAGAGTGCAAACTTCGGTTACTGATGAGGTCTTCTGAATCTCGATGAAGAAGACTCAAACTCATCCAGTAGTAACAAAAGGTTTATTGAGTAACTATAACAATAATTGCGTGTGTTCTTCACTTTAACATTGATACTAGTGATAAGGTTAACAAGATCTAACTACAGTAACTCCACTAACCATCTGAACTAATCTGATACTCCTGTCCTGGTCACAGTACACCCAAAAGAGAGAGAGAGACACAATGTGGTTGCTTTTTATACCCCTGTTGGTCTGGCCCTCAAGTGATCATGTGGTGCTACTGATTACACATTAATCTCTTATGTACATGCACATACAGAGATCACTACACTCGCTTGCACATGGCACTGGGTGTAATGCAAAGATTACAATCCAAAAGGTCCTGCTTTTTAGTCTACTACCAGCTTCCTGAATTCTTGATCAAGACCTTATCCCTCATTCTGCGTATATCCTTGGTACCAACATGTACCATGACCTCTGCCTTATCACCCTTCCCTTTTAGGGTGGTCTGCTGATATTCAGTGCCACCTCAGACCCTGGCACCAGGGAGGCAACACACCATCCTGGAGTCTCGTTGATACCCACTATCTGTTCTCCTGACTATGGAATCCCCTATTACTATTGCTCCTCCTCTCTCCCCCTCCTGTACAGATAGGCTACTTGTGGTGCTTGAGGCTTGGCTCTATTTGCACTCCCTGGAGGATCCAGCCTCATCAGCCTCCAAAACGGAATATCGATTTGCGAACGGGACCCAGGGGACTCCGGAACTACCTGCCTGTTTCTCTTGGACTGCCTGCTGGTCACCCATGTCCTTCCTTACTCAAGTCCCTTTAGCTATGATGTGACCACCTCTGTAAACATGCTATCCACAATGCTCTGAGACTCGTGGATGCTTCACAGTGTCCCCAACCGCCATTCCAGCTCTGAAACCCGAGCATCCAGGAGCTGCAGCTGGACACGCTTCCTGCACATGTGGTATTCCCGGGGAGTGGAAATGCGCTTGTCTACCCACGGAGAGCAAGAGGAGCGGACCACTGCTTTGAGCTCTCCTGCCCTGACTAAAACCTTTAAATTTAAAACTTTAGAAGACTTGTATATTAAAAATATAAATCAACTTAGTCCCTATCCTTTCAAAACAATTATTTGCAATTTAATAAAGTGTGAAAAATGCCCACCAGGCCTTAAGCTCTTTCTAAACTCCCGGCACCTTTCGCGCAGTTTTAAGGCAATTTAAGGGTAGCCCCTAATGTAGGCACCTTGCTAGCCAATCATACCACAATTTCTCTGTGCCGTCACATCTGCTCAGTGTACCGCCCCGTGACCGTCTCTGACCTGCTCCCTGCTCTCTTGCCTTTTGTCTGCTCTGGTTCCGCGGCCATTCAATCCCGGGCGGCGGGTGTATATGGAGTTAGGATATTTAACTTAGCTGAATGACACATTTAAATAAGCAGAGTTAGATCACGCCCAGCGAGTGTGAGTCGGGTGACTTACGATTGGCCCAGCGCGAGGACTGATTTGGAGCTCTCCACGATTCACCTATTGCGCCCAGATCCGCGCCAGGCGCAAGATATTCACTGAATCACGCCCTTGGCCTCAAAGGTAGTTGCATAGATCACATGGATCGCTCCTGTCTAACTGCTCATGGAAGTTTTATGTAAAGATATTGGAAAATGGCACAATTCTTTTTATGAGAAGCCCTACTTTGATTAGATTTGATTTATTATTGTCACATGTATTAGTATACAGTGAAAAGTATTGTTTCTTGCATGCTGTACAAACGATGCATACCATACATAGGGAAGGAAGGAGAGACTGCAGAATATAATGTTACAGTTATAGCAAGGTGTAGAGAAAAGATCAACTTAATACTGTTAGGCCGCTGAGCCCATATTCTGTCAACCTCATTTGGGCCGAATGCTGTGAAGATGCTTATATAGATTGGCTCAACATCTTCCACTGAGGAGTCTGTCAGGTGGGACTGATTGTTCATCCTCACAGCTGTGCTGCATTGCAGCGGTCTGGTCTGCTTGAAGATTTGAAAAAAATATCAAGATATAATGAAATAAATTAAGATATTTAAAAATCATGTTAAGAGTGTACAGTTATTACCCCGCAGTCAATTGGAGTGGCTTTAAATTTTAAATATTCTGCACCACTGTCATAGCAACAGCAGTTGCCAGAGATGTATGAGAACCCCTACTGTTCAGTGTTGCTATGCTGCAAATGACAGGAAATACATTGGATTATGTATTTACATCATTTGAAGCTCATTATTGCATGTTTGGCCATGTATAAATGTACATATTACACATCAATTCTCACTTTTGGCAAGGTCATCAGAATACATCCCGGACCCGCCTCCTTCTCCTATCTGTAACAAGGCTGAGAACCAGGAAGAGAATGAATGGAAAATTCTGGCTGTGGATCATTAAAGAAAGTTATGGAGTTATAGGCCTGGATTCTCGGTCAGCCGACACCGGAATCGTGAACCCCGATTGGGTGGAGACTCACACATCAGCCGAAAATCGAGGTCGGTGCCAGGCACCCAGCGGAATGGCATGCTCCGGCACCTTGATAGTGGCATGAATGCGTTCCAAGCCACGCGCCACGTGGGCATGTAAATTGTGCAGTAATGGCTGTTAGCATCTCATTAATGAGACCAACCCGGTAATCTCCAGCCTCCCATGATGCTCCGTTCCGCCAGGCGGAAGTGACGACAGCAAGGTTTACTTCTGATATTTACACATGGGGACCAGACACCGTGCCCGATGAGGGAGTGAAAGGAGGTAAATAAAGTTTCAAAAGGTGCGACGGTGGGCTGCCATTTGCGCTGCTGGCTGGGGGGGACATCTGTCAGGGCCAAGGGGAGTCGCAGGGGGCGATCAGGAGAAGGGCCATCAGGGTCAGGGTTTCCCCCGGAACCGGGGGTGGCCGGTCACGGACCAACATTGCCGTGGCCCGCAAGGCAGCCATCTGCCGACTGTGACCCTGCTCCCATCCACCCTGACCTCGGACAAGTAGGCACAACCCTTGAGTCACCCCCCTGCCTGCACACCCTCTGTGATGCATACCTGCTGCACTATGGGGTGGGGGCTCTGGGTTGGGTTGGCAGTACCACCTGGTCGGGTCCATGGGATGGAGGACGATGACACAAACCGAAAGGGATGACAACCCGCTCTGCGATGATCTCTGATGCTCTGCATCATTTGACAACGTCTGACTCATGCCCACAATAGCACTTTCCACCGTCTACCTGGGTGGTCCCTGTATGTGAGCTGGCCATCCCATCACATGGTGCCAACGGATTATTGGGGTGACGGTGGTGGGGATGGGTGGGGGGCAGCCTGGGGTGCCCAGGTCACCTGAAACATCTGCCCCCCCCCCCCCCCCACACCCTCCCACACCCCCTCTCTGGCCAGCCCAGACCAAGCCACCCCTCACACCCATTGGACAGGGCACCGAGGCAGGTTGTAACAGGTTTTTAATGTGACAACAGAGATACAGACTTGTGCCCTAGCCCCTATCACCAAACTGTGCCCTGCACCAGTGCCAACTTAACTAGTGTCTAACTTTCTGGCCTTACAGGCCCAAGCTCCATGTCTTGGTGGATCCCCAGACGGTACAGCAAGAGTGGGGGCAACCTGATGAGATCCAGCCCTGCGACCGTCTTCTGGGGGGACCGGGCCTGGATGGGCCCAGCTGCTGCTCAGGCGTCTGAGGTGGCATTGTGCCACCCTGTTCTGCCCGCTGCCTACCAGATGTGCCAAGGACGGGAAGGGGGGAGTCTGAGGTGCTGTGGTGTTCCTACCTATTGCCTGCGAGTCACCTACACAGGCCCCAGCAACTCCTCCTCCCTCGGGGTGCCCGATGGCCCCTGGTCTACTCCATAGGACAGGGGTGCAAGGGGAGCCATCTCTGAGGCTCGCCCGCCACCTGGCGCTACCAGTCCTGGATACCCGCTCTGGTCTCGACCAAGGTCTGCATACTCATGGCCATGGAGCACAGGGAGTGGACCATCTCCATCTGGGACTGTGCCACATCACCGATTGACTGTGCCACCACGTTGTGGGCCTGTGTCACATCAGCCAGTGACTGTGTCATCTCCCTCTGGGACTGGGCCATCTCCCTCGGTGTCTCTGCCACGCCGGCCAGGGCCTGGGTAATGCCGCCGTCGTTCCCAGCCATGAAATCCCCTACTATTATTACCAGATTTTTCTTGCAATGTAGTTCCAGGTGGCTCTGGCACGTGGCTGCCTGTGAGAGGGCAGCACTGCCTGGGCATTGGCCAGCGCCTGCACAGAATGCCCCAGGATTTGGACATGCTGATGCATAGCCAAAACCGCCGTGCCCAATGCCTCCACCATGGTATGCCACCATTGTTGGCCTGGGTGGCACACATTGTCTGCCCCACCTCCTGCTCCTGCACGGGGTTGAACTCCCTTCAACTGTACCTGCAGGTACTGGATGCTCGCTGACAACCCCTCATGTAGTCCCTGGCTCTGCCACTGCATCTCCACAATCGATGGGACTGTCAGCTGCAGAAACCCATCTAGATGGCAGCTAGTTCCTGGGGTCAGCCTATCCCCAGCCATCCATCCCTTCGGGTGTTCCTACCTACACCTGCTGTACAAGATCAGCTGCGTGGTGCACACCAGATAGTGTCCTAGGAGCCTCTATATTGAAGTGCCCAATCGAGGTGAGTGTCTCTGGGATGGTGGAGGGTGGTGGAGACAGCTGTGATGGAAAATTAGTGTTGTTCCCGGATTCGAGCTCTGGGGTGTCCTGAGTCTCGGGTCCAGGGTCTCCAGCAGGTCCTGCAAGACAGAAGACAAGACGCATAATTAGACCGTGGGCCAGGGGCGAGTAGGGGTGATGGTGGCGGTGAGGGTGGGAGTTAGGGTGAAGGTGGGGGTGAGGATGGTGTGAGGGTGGGGGGTGAGTTTGAGGGTGGTGAGGATGGGATCGTGTGGGGGTGGGGGTGGTGGTGAAGGTGATGTTGTGGTGGGGGGGTTGACACACATGTCACAGGCAACTCAGCAGGATCTCATTTCCTCACCCTCACTTACCCCGAACTCTACCCCAGGGACCTCCCTTTCCTCCAGGCTGTCGACCACCTGCAGGGCCCCTCCGCTGCCACATTAAGGGGCCGCAGGTCTGACGGCCCCCCTCCAGTTTACTCCCGTTCCCGGCGGTTATAGACGGCCTTCTCCTGGGGGTGGGGCAAATGGAAAAATGATGTGGAGATGCCGGCGTTGGACTGGGGTGAGCACAGTAAGAAGTCTTACAACACCAGGTTAAAGTCCAACAGGTTTGTTTCAAACACGAGCTTTCGGAGCACGGCTCCTTCTTCAGGTGAATGGAAAGGCTTGTTCCAGAAATGTTTATATAGACACAGTCAGAGATGCCCCGGAATGCGAGCACCTGCAGGCAATCAAATCATCAAAGATGCAGAGAGAGAGGTAACTCCAGGTTAAAGAGGTGTGAATTGTCCCAAGCCAGTTCAGTCGGTAGGCCTCTGCAAGTCCAGGCTTGTTGGTGGGGGCCGAATGTAATGCGACATGAATCCCAGATCCCGGTTGAGTCCGCATTCATGCGTGCGGAACTTAGCTATAAGTTTTTGCTCAGCAATTTTGCGTTGTCGCGTCTCCTGAAGGCCTCCTTGTAGAATGCTGACCCGGAGATCAGAGGCTGAATGTCCTTGACTGCTGAAGTGTTCCCCAACTGGAAGGGAACAGTCCTGCCTGTTGATAGTCGCACGATGCCCGTTTATTCGTTGTCGCAGTGTCTGCATGGTCTCGCCAATGTACCACGCTTCGGGACATCCTTTCCTGCAGCGTATGAGGTAGACTACATTGGTCGAGTCGCACGAGTATGCGCCGCGTACCTGGTGGGTGGTGTTTCCACGTGTAATGGTGGTGTCCATGTCGATGATCTGGCACGTCTTGCAGAGATTACCCTGGCAGGGTTTTGTGGTGTTGTGGTTGCTGTTCTGAAGGCTGGGTAATTTGCTGCAAACAATGGTTTGTTTGAGGTTGCGCGGTTGTTTGAAGGCCAGTAGTGGGGGTGTGGGGATGACCTTGGCAAGATGTCCATCCTCGCTGATGATGTGTTGGAGGCTGCGAAGAAGATGTCGTAGTTTCTCCGCCCCAGGAAAGTACTGGACGACGAAGGGTACTCTGTCAGTGGTGTCCCGTGTTTGTCTTCTGAGGAGGTCGGTGCGGTTTTTTGCTGTGGCGCGGTGGAACTGTCGATCAATGAGTCGAGCGCCATATCCCGTTCGTACGAGGGCATCTTTCAGCATCTGTAGGTGTCTGTTGCGCTCCTCCTTGTCTGAGCAGATCCTGTGTATACGGAGGGCTTGTCCATAGGGGATGGCTTCTTTAATGTGTTTCGGGTGAAAGCTGGAGAAGTGGAGCATCGTGAGATTATCTGTGGGCTTGCGGTAAAGCGAGGTGCTGAGGTGACCGTCCTTGATGGAGACGAGTGTGTCCAAGAATGGAACTGAATTTGGAGAATAGTCCATGGTGAGTTTGATGGTGGGATGGAACTTATTGATGTCATCGTGTAGTCGTTTCAGTGATGTCTCGCCGTGGGTCCAAAGGAAAAAAATGTCATCGATGTATCTGGTGTATAGCATCGGTTGAAAGTCCTGTGTGGTGAGGAAGTCCTGTTCAAACTTGTGCATGAAGATGTTGGCATATTGAGGTGCAAATTTGGTCCCCATGGCTGTTCCGTGCGTCTGGATGAAGAATTTGTTGTCGAAGGTGAAGACGTTGTGGTCTAGAATGAAACGGATGAGTTGCAGAATTGCGTCTGGAGATTGGCAGTTGTCGGTGTTGAGGACTGAGGCTGTTGCAGCAATGCCGTCGTCATGGGGGATGCTGGTGTAGAGTGCCGAGACATCCATTGTGACGAGGAATGTTCCTGGTTCAACTGGTCCATGGGTGCTGAGTTTCTGTAGGAAGTCCGTCGTGTCGCGACAGAAGCTGGGTGTACCTTGTACGATGGGTTTCAAGATGCCCTCGATGTGGCCAGAGAGGTTCTCACACAGGGTCCCATTGCCTGAAACGATAGGACGGCCTGGTGTGTTGGCCTTGTGTATTTTCGGGAGGCAGTAGAGATCTCCAATGCGGGGATTACGTGGGATGAGAGCACGTAGGGTGTTCTGAAGGTCTGGATCTAAGGTCTTGATCAGTCTGCTGAGTTGGCGGATGTGTTCCTTGGTTGGATCTGCGGGTAACTGCCTGTAGTGTTCCTGGTTGTCGAGTTGTCGGTATACTTCTTTGCAGTAGTCTGTTCTGTTCAGTATGACGGTGGCCCCTCCTTTGTCTGCTGGTTTGATGACAATGTTGCGGTTGGTCTTGAGAGTGCGGATGGCGTTGCGTTGTGCTTGGGTGACGTTTGAGGCTGCCTTGTGATTGCGAGTGATGAATCTGGCATTGACACGACTTCTGACGGCTTGAGCATACATGTCGAGTCTAGGGCAGCGGCCTTCCGGAGGGGTCCAATTTGACTCTTTCCTTTTCGGTTGCTGCACTGCAGATCTCGCGGTCTGCTGTTCCGGTTCATTGGTCGTGTCCCTGGGTTCGCTGTCGGCCTCTTGGGGTCTGTGGAAGAATTCCCGGAGCCTCATTCGCCTGATGAATTCCTCCGTATCTGCCGCGAGACTGATGGGGTCCATTTTGGTGGTGGTGCAGAAATTGAGCCCTCTGCTGAGGACTTCGATTTCGTCTGGTTGAAGGGTGTAGTCTGACAAGTTGACAATGGATTTCCCTGTATTGTTTTCGACTGTTGTACCGGGAGAAGCTTGATTGCTGCTGGTGGTGATGCCAAGTTTCTCAAGCTTCCTGTTCTTGGTGTGCATGTAGGTGGCATAGTATTGCTGTCTCATCTGTTTGGCGGTGTTCCGCAGCTGGTCTGCTGTGTCCTGAGCGCAAGTTGAGAATATGGCCTCTCTCTTGGTTTCCAGGTTGCGTCGACTGCTGTAGAGTTGGTGTACGAAGTGTTTGAGGAGTGTGACAGAGGTGCGGTGGCAGAGTCTTTCAGCGTAGTCTGTGTTGTAAGTCGACTTGAGTGGGTTTTTGATCTGTAGTCCTTTCGGGATCTTGTCTGCTTTTTTGCATCTTTGTAGAAACTGAATGTCAGTGTCTATATGCGCGATCTTCCTGGAGATCCTCTCCACTTTGAGCCGGCAGTTTGCGGTGTCAATGGTAGCCATGATGTGGAGATGCCGGCGTTGGACTGGGGTGAGCACAGTAAGAAGTCTGCAAATGGAAAAAGACAGTGTTAGACAGACCGACGCATGCAGCCCAGGGATGGGTAGCTGGTGGCCTCAGTAGCCAGGGCTCCCGGCCATGGCGGCTGGTATGGGTGCAGAGTGGGGGTTTGGCCGCCCTCCGGGTTGTGGGGGAGGGGGGCGCGGGTAGGGATATGGGTGTGTGGGACGGGTTAGTGCCAGGGGCACAATGTTGCCTACATACCCTGGCTGCCCTGAAGAGGTTGTGCAGTTTTGTCCGGCACTGCTGGCTGGTCTGGACAGTGTTACTGGTGGCGCTAACTGCCTTTGCCTCCTGCGCTCGGGCACGGCGAATGGTGGCCGCTGGCAGCCTCCTTCCTGGGCCGGGGTACAGAGTGGCCCGTCACTCCTCCACCATGTCCAGGAGGGTCTCCAGCTCCGTGTCGGTGAAGTGTGTTGCCATGCGTGTTGCTGCCATCTTGTTGTCTTGGATGGTGTGTGTGGGGAGTGACGTGTGTGTATATGCAGCTGCAGCTTGTCAGCCTCCTGATTGTCAATCGCAAAACCGGTGAATCCGGCACCGTTTTCCATTGGAATCGAATGTGTTCCACGCAGTGCCAGTGCTAGCCCCTCAATGGTAGCTGATTTGGTCCAGCTGCAACACCGGTTTTACTGTCGGAGAAGTCCAAAAATCCTGCGCCAGTGTCAACACTTAGTCCCAGGAATGGAGAATCCAGCCCGCTGTTTCCAAAATGATCCCCCACTGAAACTTCAACCACTTGCCTGGGGGGGGGTGGGGGGTGGGGGGTGGGGGGGTGGGGGGGTGGAATGGGTGGGGTATGGGAGCAGTTGCTGGGGAGAAGCTGGAGCAGCTTGCTGAGCTGTATAAACATTGTTAGAAATTGGCCCCATTTTAAAAGGACTGATTTGCTTGCTTCATCCTTGGATCTTCTGTGATGTTCTGAGACTGGAGTCAAAACATTGAAAAAAATGGCCACTGAGTCGTGAAAGCAGAAGCTCCACTTCCATTTCCATCTCCGGTTATTTTCAGTGGAGTGGAAAATGGATATTCACACACTGCTGTTTAGCAGTTGCCAGCACCATTTTGGAAGTGGCCATTTTAGAACTTCTATAATTTTCAGTGAGATAGGCACATTTTGAAATCCTTGCTCCATCATACATGTAGGGTGGAGGCATTAACATGAATTGGAGATGGGAAGAGTGTAAAACGTAGATAAATATGTTGTTGCTTCCTTTACAGTTCGTCGTGAAATTCTAAAGCCTTAATTATACATGTGTACACTAAAGTGACTAATGCCAATGTTGTGATTGGAAAAGGTAATTGTCCAGTAAATAATCTGTTTGCCAAGTTGTTACTTTTGACAACCGGCAACTGTTCAAGTGCAAAAAGCACATTGTAAAAGTGGAAAAGTCTTTATATGCATATGAATAGATTAACCACTGGATAAAATGCTATTCTGCATTGTGCAATATTAAAAAGATAGCCCAGAGTGAGATTAATACCAATTTTTGTAACCTTTTTCATTCGTTATTTGCAGAAGAGCTCAGACATCTGTTTGGCTGTTTCAAAGTTTTGACAGACTGAGGAGCTGGTGGCCTTCAAAGGCACAATTAATTCTGCATTGCTAAGTTTGTTTACACAGCTGCCGTGGGGAATGGGAGATTGATGGTTTTGACAGATTTTGGATCATCTTTTTTTAGTAGCCATTTCAATTGGTGTTTAGGAGCTTTCCACAAACTTTCAAAATGTTATCATGGGGCTTGAGTTTTGTTTATAAAGTGGAATTTGGGTGAGTAGCAAAGGGAGCTGAGGGTGAGCAGCGGTGGGGTGGGGGGTGCGGTTACACTGATCTGAACAACTAGACCATTGGTTTTGTGATTTTTGACTGCGCAACCTCAGAATTAGCCCGCCTTCCTCTCTGTTGCATGCTGTAGGGAATTAAAAGATAGCATCAGTTCAAGGTTTTTTGGTGGCGGATGCTGCAACATCACAAGAAAAAAGCAGCTGCAAGTGCAGCCCATGCAAAATAAATGCTTTAGGCCTTTCAAGGGCTAAATGGTGCTGCATGAGGTAATTCCTCACCTTTATTTTGCAGGTAGCTGACAGCATTGAACAGGCAGAAGATCATTTGATCTTTGACTTTGGACAATAACCAGAGGGTCATGCAGCTGGCACCTGTTACTGTTGGAGCAACTCCAGATCAGGGCAAATTTCCTTTCCTCAGACAGTTGCTTTCTCATCCCACTGACCTCTTGCAACTCCACTACCTCCCAATTGCACAATCTACTCAGGCTTAACATGTTTCCCTGTTGTCAGTGCTATACTGCTAGCGTGTCACAATTCGGCAAGGAAAGGCTATTGTGGTCAGCAGACAAAACCATTTTAGAATAGATTAAACACAGCTACAGACACAAACACTGGATCTGAAATGAAAACAGAAAATGCCAGATATATTGATCAGCTCAGGCAGCATCTGTGGAGAACAGTAATTGTTTAATCCATCTTTTCTTCACCATTTTATGCAGTCCACATTTTCTGCACAAACATTGCTAATTACTTCAATTCACTTATTTTTTGGAATAAAAAACCTCTTCAGCTGTCCCTGTGCCCTGCAGCAACCAGTTAATGATTTTCGTAGAGTGTCCTTTTTAAAATTGCGAATGAGGAGAGATCCATAATGAAACAAAGCTCCAGCAACTTTACTAATCAGCTAGTGATTGCAGTCAGAGCCAAAATATTATCCTGTTAAATACCAGAGACCAGTTTACATGATTTTTTTTACAAATCCAGATTGTTCACGGGCGAAATTCTCCGTTTGGTTGACTAAGGGTGCGATGTATCAGCCTCTTCGCACCCGCCCATTGAGGCCGGGATCCAGATTTGCAGATTCAAGTGAGTAGTTAGCCTCAGTTGAATATGTCTATGACAGATCTAAACAGTGCCCGAGATCGAGCAGCCTCGCCTCGGAGACCCTGAGTGGGTTCCATTTAGTACTGGTTTCCACAAACGTGAACCAGGTCCCAGGCAATCAGGTGTCCCCTAGTGGTTGGGCTCTGGGCAGGGTTCTACCCTGGCATCCTGGGTGCCACTCTTGCACTGCCAGGTGGCATCTTGCTAGTGCTGGGGATCAGGCCCTGGCGGGGGTGGTCTTGAGGACACCTTAATTGGTGAGTTGGAGAATTCGGGGGCCTCCCGAGGCTGGTGTGGGGGGAGGGGGTCCAGAGATTTAAAAATGGTGCGGAGCCCGTTTAATAGTGGGGCTATTCTCGGCGTTGCAAGCGCATGGGAGACACCCCACGAAACACGCCTGATGTGGAACTCTGTTACATTTCCGTTAAATCCCACTCTAAGTGTTGATGCTAGGATAGGAGGGGTTATTGGGTTATGGGGCTAGGGTGGAAGTGAGGGCTTAAATGGGTCGACGCAGACGCGATGGGCCAAATGGCCTCCTTCTGCACTGTATGTTCTATGTTCTAATGCCATTGAATGTCATGGGGGGATGGTCACGTCCTCTCTTTGTCGGTGCAACATCGAGGGCCGAAGGGCCTGTACTGCGCTGTAATGTTCTATGAAATGCATGCGGTTCGCGTTCCCGCTGGGTGCGCATTTGTGGAGCAATACAGGACATGCTAATGGGCCAATACTCTGCTAGTACGAATTCCGAGTAATTCCCAGCTGAGTGGGTGTTCTGAGTTAGTGTTAAAGAGTCTGTCAGGTGAAGCTGTTTCTAAGCACTCCACGTACCACACACTCACTGCAGCCACCAAGATGACTCACAGATCTCCCTCTCCTCTTCTCTTCACCCCCCCCCAAAGGTCGGGGGCCTGAGGTGGATTCACAGCTCTATGACAGTGAGGAGTGAATGGGCATCCTCTTCCCCAGGGTGGGCCGCACACTCATGCCTGCCCTCCTGAACACTGTCTGGGAGGTGGTGGCAGAGGCAGTGAGTGCTGCCAGTCACACCAGGAGGAGACAACTGGTGATTCGGAGGGGTGGAGGTCACTAATGAATCCTCTGCCCCGAGAGGGGCAGAGAACCAGGAAAGGTGAATGTGTCCTCTGTTGGGTATCCTCTGTTGGGGTGAGCTCTGCTGATCTCCGGCTTCCTCTGCGATGGGGCAGCACCTCTGAGAAGTGCCAACACCTGGTGGATTCCTGATTGAGCTTGACCCTTAATTATGCAGCTGGGGTATGAAGGTGTCCGGGCGGGGGGGGGGGGGGGGGGGGGGGGGGGGGCGGGATGGACCCCCACGTGACCAGAGGCCTTTGAGCCTTCAAAGGACACCAGCAGCAGTGAGCAGCCAGGAGCCTGTAGCACCAAAGAGGTGAGTTTAAAAGACACTGCAGCAATGGTGGTCTGAGACAGGCCACCCCTGAGGGGAACACCCCAAGGTCCACGGATTTGACACCAAGTCACTGCCTGCTACTGGCCCCGGCCAGGGCAGTCCTCGCCCAGCAAGCCTGACAGTTTTCAACAGTTTTTCAGCCTCCCGCAACGATTAGTCCACGTTTGTCAAGAGGTAGTAATTCACACCCGTGAAACTTCTGCCTGAGAGGAGCGAAGCATCATGGGTCAAACACACTAATGACATTTAAATGCATGCAAATGCCAGTTTTGCATGCCACTGCCAGCGAAGGGGCGGAGCATAGTGTCTGATTCAGTGCCAGGCACAGACCTCGATTTTGGCCAGACGCCCGATTCTCAGCCCGACCGTGTCATGAGGCGGAGAATTTCACCCCACATCTTTCAAGTGGTTCTGATTTTGCAAGCAAATACACTATGATGACACAATAAAATATTATACTATTTGTCCCCCGTCACTTCAAAAAAAATCAGCAAGATTTGTATATTTTTCCTTTATGGACCTTTTGTGCTTGATCACCTTCCTGCTTGTCTTACAAACAAGACCTGTGTTGCTTTAGGAAATTTTGATGAATAGAATTTAACGCAAAATTGTAGGATTCCCTTAATTTTACAATTTTATCCAGAAGACATGCCAGTTTTGAACAAATAGAAGTTGTTACAACCTTTGAAACGTTTGAGTTGTCCTTGCATAATAAGGCTGAGAAGGAAAAGTGATGTTAAGCTAAACATCTGATCCAGTGCAGATTCTTATTTCGAATTAAAATACCTTCAGTTCTGTGTTTTATGTAAGAATATAATTGCTGATTCTGTGAAAACCAATTAGTTAAATATGCTAATTAGTCAATTTTATACATGTCTAAATTAGATCTACTTTCTCATGCAAATTCGTTCATTAACAAAACTGACATTTCCCCTGTGATTTAAATCAGTAAGTCATATTTTCATGAAACATGAAGGATTTTGCTGAGGCCAAGGTTAACAAATGATCAAAAGCAAGTATTTCATTTTCATTAATCCTGGCTTATTAAGTTATTCAGACATTAAACACGTTGGAATTTCTGGGTTGCGGAGGTCGGAAGCACTGATTTCCAATAAAATGGTGTTTGGTCTGAAAGTCTTCTGACGTGTGCACTTTGATTTCAGAGAGAGGTGCTGCTGCTTGCTGTTCTGGTGCCTTTGACTCACGGGCAGTTTCTGGCAGTTTCTGCCTGGTATAAAAGCTTCCTGGTAACGATGCTCCAAAAGTCACACTACACATGCAGCAAGCTGAATTTAGACTTTAGGAGGATGAAAGGAGGCTTCCTTGTATTTATAGAAACTTCATTATGTCAAACCCCCCATGATCACCAAGTGGTCCCAGAAACCATTCTTGAGAAATTGCATTTTGATATATTTTTAATGGAAAAATCAATTTGAAGTGGACTTAGTTGTTGTCTTGGGGCTTTCTGTACCTCTCTGGATAAGTCCTAGTTTACTAGCTATTTTTGGATATTAATGCAAGAGGGACCCCAGAACTTTCCTTTGGCTTTCCTATGGACGCCAGTCCTCCAGGATTCTCCTGGAGGCTTCAGATTAATCTCATGGACAAAAATTGTTGGGCTATTAAAAAAATATTTTTCATTGAACACTTTTAAGTATGAGTTCTGAAAGTATTGGAAATGGGGATAAGGGCTATTTGACTGGTGGTAAAGAAACATTGAATGAGGAAAAGGAGAGTCTGCTTTCCGGTTGGTGGAGGCGGAGTGTCATGAGGTTGAGGAAGGTTGTGTTAGGGGACCAATGGTGGGGCAGGATGGTTAGAGGTGACAGGATCCTGTGGTGATAGCTCCAAGAAGACATCCAGCCAACACTGGCAACTCAAGGTAGCTCCTGTGGAAGCCACATTAAAGAGCTTTCTGCTGAGGTTATGACAGCTGATTGCGAGACCCTCCAGCCACCTAACGCTGTAAAGGAAATTCCCTGTAAAGATACTTCTATCAAACGCTTGAAAGATTTGACTCTTTGACATTGAACTTTATTTTCCTTATTTTATTATTTCCTGTTTATCAGGCAGTACTTCCTGGAAATGGTCAATTTTTATTTCCTGTATAGTTAAGCCTCGGTCTTTCAATTCATAGTATTTTAATGCCAGCAACTAAGTTAATGCTGCTCAGATAATCGAAGCTTGAATGCAAATAGGCAGCTGAACCTGATCCTAGACTCACTTGATGTTTAAACGTTCACATTTAACAGCAGTGATTCTCGCATTGTAGACAAGGAAAGGAAGCAAATGGAATTTCCTTCTCCTTGCTACGCCAGGTATGCTGAAACAATTGTAGTGCCTCTATTATTGCCTTCGTTGAGATTGACTGGTCACACAGATTTAAGCAGGGATTTTTTGGGGGGAGGTTTAGCAGCAGACTATGTGATAAAAGATGTGGTGATACTGCTATCGGTGTGTGGTGATAACCACTGTAGATATGCATACTTGCAGTAGGGGATGTATGGCTGTACCTGTAATACAGGTTCCTCCGGTAAGCCCCTGTTGGCTAGCTCCGCCCACAGGGAGCTTGTGTATAAATATACATGTGAGTCACTCAGACCCTATTCTACAGTTGCAGCCGGAGGAATAGCATTCCACAGCAATAAAGCCTCGATTGTACATGTCTCTCGTCTTTGAGTGCAATTGTTAGTGCCACACGGTGCATGATAGGGAATCATACACACACAAGTGGCTTGTCCTCTCTGATACCGAAATCCAGCAAGTGTCGAGCAGCAGAATGATACTGATTTGATTTCACACCAGGTGCAGCATAACCTGAGCTGGTGTGAAGCCAGATAATGTTCCTTGTGTGACAAGAAAGTGGCTACTGCTGTCTGCTATTTCTATTGTGAGTCAGCCACTTGGGGAGCAGAGCTATTCACATGACTCCAAGCATGTCTACACAGTACTCCTTGTTGATAATCTCAGTTTGATCTGGAAGAGTGGTTCTGATAGAATATACACAGACTGATTGCTTACTCTTGCAAGCAAGAGTGAAAAGACCACGATAAGGTGGTCAGAAGAAATCAACTAGGGAGTTGAGGTGGGATTAGTTAGTGGGGACGGGGAACTGTACATGCAAGCCACATTGGCTGGAATTGGTTATTAGTTGGGTGGGTGTTATTTGCTTTGTTGTTTTTTTCTCTTGAAAATTGTTGTAAACAATTTATAAACACCTTAATGAAATATCTTTTTTTAAATTAGGAAATTCAGATGAAATTTCTTTACCTGGGGGTAATGAGACTATGGAACTTTCTACCAAAGGGAGTGGTTGAGGTGAATTTGCATTGAAGGGGAGGCTGAATGAATATATGACGTAGAAGAGAAAAGAGGATAAGAGACTGATGCAGCTAGACTAGGAAGGATGGCAGAGGTTCAAGAGGAGTATTAATACCATAATGGATGGTTTATGTGAAATAGTCTGTTCCTGTGATGTGTATTCTCTGTAGTTCTATAGCAGTAAGTAACTAACACTAATCAGGGCCGGGATTCTACCCTACCCGGCGGGGCGGGGGGTCCCGGCTTGTTGGAGTGGCGTGAACCACTCCGGCGTCGGGCTGCCCCAAAGGTGCGGCATTCTCCGCACCTTTAGGGGCCAAGCCCTCACATTGAGGGGCTAGGCCCGCGCCCGAGTGCTTCCTACTCCGCCGGCTGGTGTGAACGGCCTTTGGCGCCATGCCAGCCGGGGCCGAAAGGATTTCGGCGGCCGGCGTAAGTCCGCGCATATTCCGGAGCGTCAACAGTGGCTGACGTCATACCGGTGCCCCCACTGCACCAGCCCGCCCACCGATCGGTGGACCCTGATCGCGGGCCAGGCCACCGTGGGGGCACCCCCCGGGGTCAGATCGCCCCGCGCCCCCCACAGGACCCCGGCGCCCGTCCACACCGCCAATGCCGCCAGTAAGAGAGGTGGTTTAATCCACGCCGGCGGGAGAGGCTAGTCAGCGGTGGGACTTTGGCCGCCGAATCTTGGGGGGCGGAGAATTCGGGACACGGCGGGGGCGGGCTTGATGCCGGCCCCGGGAGATTCTCCGACCCGGCGTGGGATCGGAGAATCCCGCCCCTGAGTTCTGCATTTTTGCAATGACAAAGAGCCTCTCTGTGAAGCCTGAAAACTGGAACCCAATCACCGAACACAGCACCCACCATTTGTATGGGGGAGGGAATGGATTCTGGTCTGATTTCACACCTGCACATTTTGGAAAGGCAGCTGAATATAGTAACCAGCAACGGCATTCACTGGTGTGACTTTCTTGTGAGAGGTGTCTGAAACCTGGGCCAGGATTCTCTATCAATCGCACTTTGACCCTGGGTTCAGGTCCCAACACTCCTGGTCCACATGCGCACTGATGAGTGGGCACACATGTGCAGTGCCCACATGTTTTAAGCTGATCACAGCCGCCACTTTTTAAAAAGTCGCTCGCAGCAGCATTGTTAAAAGCTGGCTGTTGCACATGAATTCCCGCTACAGGGGACGTCGCGATGGCTGGCTCCGCGATCCTCCCAACACCCACCCGTGACCCACCGGCGGGGTCGCAACCCCCACTTTGAAAATGCCTGTTCTGGATGATACTAGTCGTGGGTTTGGAAGCTGCTGTCCAAGGAACCTTGGTGAGTTACTGCAGTCCATCTTGTAGGTGGTACACACGGCTGCCACTGTGCATCATTGGTGGAGGGATTGAATGTTTCTGGAAGGTATACCAATCAAGCGGGCTGCTTTGAACTGGCTGGTGTCGAGCTTCTTAAGTGTTCACAGTAAGATGTCTTACAACACCAGGTTAAAGTCCAACAGGTTTGTTTTGAATCACTAGCTTTTGGAGCACAGCTCCTTCCAAAGGTGAATGAATTTCAACCTGTTGGACTTTAACCTGGTGTTGTAAGACTTCTTACTGTGCTCACCCCAGTCCAACACTGGCATCTCCACTTCTTGAGTGTTGTTAGAGCTGCACTCATCCAGGCAAGTGGAGAGTAGTCCATTACACTCCTGACTTGGGTCTTGTAAATCGTGGCCAGGCTTTGGGAGGAACAGGGGGTGAATTACTCGCCGTAGGATTCCTAGCCTTTGACCTGCCCTGGTAGCCACAGTACTAATGTGGCTAGTCCAGCTCAGTTTCTGATCAATGATTGCCCCAGGATGTTGACTGTGGGGGATTCAGGGATGGTAATGGCATTGAATGTCATGGGACAATGGTTGGATTGTCTCTTGTAGGACATGGTCATTGCCTGGCACTGTGTGACACGGATGTAACTTTCCCCTTGTCAGCTCAAACCTGGATATTGTCCAGGTCTTGCTGCATTTGGACATGGGCGGCTTCATTATCGGAGGAGTTGCAAATGGTGCTGAACATTGTGCAGTCATCTGTGAACATCCTCACTTCTGACCTTATAATGGAAGGCAGGTCATTGATGAAGCAGCTGAAGATGGTTGGGCCTGGGACACTTCCCTGAAGAACTCCTGCAGTGATGTCCTGGAGCTGAGATGATTGACCTCCAACCACCACAACCATCGTGCGGTATTCTCCGCTCCCGATAAAAATCGGGACGGCTGTCGTGAAATCGGCTGAGGTTCACGACGGCCTCGGGGTCCGCTCCCCGCACCTAATTCACCCCCACCCGGGGGGCTAGGAGCGGGCCTCAGTCTTTCCTGGCCGTGACCTCGTCGCGCCGGAAATGACGCACAAAACGGCGCTTTTGTGAGGTCATCCGCGCATGCGCGGGTTGCCGGTTCCAACCCGCGCATGCGCGGATGACTTCATCGCGCAGACGGCGCGAACCGCGCATGCACGGTGGCCGTCTTTCTCCTCAGCCGCCCGACAAGATGTGGTGGCTTGATCTTGCTGGGCGGCGGAGGGGAAAGAGTGCGTCTGTTTTGGACGCTGGCCTGACGATCGGTGGGCACCGATCGCGGGCCTGTCCCCTCCCGAGCACAGTCATGGTGCTCCCGTGCCAATCGGGCCCCTAGATGCCCCAAACGGGCATCTGCCGCCCGTTTCACAAATGCAGCGACCAGGTGTGGTGAAACGGGCGTGAAGGGCCGGCTGCTCGGCCCACCGGGTCGGGCTCGGAGCGGGGGGGGGGGGGGGGGGGAATCGCTGGGGTCGCCGGGGGGCGTAAAAAATGTCGGGAGGCCCTCCCGCGATTCTCCCACGCCACGTGGGGAGCCGAGAATTCCGCCCATCTTCTTTTCTGCCAGGTATGACTCTAACCAACAAAGTTTTACCCCGATTCACATCGACTCCAGTGTAGCTGGGGCTCCATGACGCCATACTCGGTCAAATGCTGCCTTGATGTCAAGGGCGGTCACTCTCACCTCACCTCTGGCATTCAGCTCTTTTGTCCATGTTTGAACCAAGGCTGTAATGAGGTCAGGAGCTGAGTGACCCTGTCGGAACTCAAACTGAGAATCAGTGAGCAGGTTATTGCTGAAAAGTGCGGCTTGATAGCGCTGTTGATGACTCGTTCCATCACTGCTGATTATGGAGAGTAGACTGATAGGGTGGTAATTGGCTGGGTTGGGTTTAAACCTGTTTCTTGTGTAAAGGACATACCTGGGAATTTTTTCACACTGCCAGGTAGATGCCAGTGTTGTAATTGTCCTGCGACAGCTTGGCTAGGGGCGAGGCAAGTTCTGGAGCACCAGCCTTTGGTAAAACTGCCGGAATATTGTCAGGGCCCATAGCCTTTGCAGTATCCAGTGCCTTCAGCCGTTTCTTGATATCACGTGGGTTGAATCATATTGGCTGAAGACTGACATCTGTGATGCTGGGGATCTCCGGCGGAGACCGAGATGGATCATCCACTCGGCACTTCTGGCTGAGGATTGTTGAGAATGTTTCAACCTTGTCATTTGCACAGATGTGCTGGGCTCCTCCATCATTGAGGTTGGGATATTTGTGGAACCTCCTCCTCCAGTGAGTTATTTATTTTCTTGGCAGGATGTGACAGGACTGCAGAGCTTAGATGTGATGAATTTGTTGCGGAATCGCTCCATCTATTACTTGCTGCTTATGCTGTTTGTCACACAAGTAGTCCTGTGTTCCAGCTTAGACCTGTAGGAGCAGGTCTGATCTTTGTGTGATTGTTTGGATAGAGTACCTTTGTTGAGAGTTAAGGTGCCCTTTTTAATATGATGTGGAGATGCCGGCGTTGGACTGGGGTGAGCACAGTAAGAAGTCTTACAACACCAGGTTAAAGTCCAACAGGTTTGTTTCAAACACGAGCTTTCGGAGCACGGCTCCTTCTTCAGGCGAAGGAAGGAGGAAGGAGCTGCGCTCCGAAAGCTGGTGTTTGAAACAAACCTGTTGGACTTTAACCTGGTGTTGTAAGACTTCTTACTGTGCTCACCCCAGTCCAACGCCGGCATCTCCACATCATATTTAATCTCAGCATGGGTGTTGAGGTGAATTCTGGGTAATTTGTCATGGTAGGTGTAAGGGCAAAGGGTGAGGTAGACGCATGAGTTGGCATTAAGTTGACATAGGAATGTAAATGACCATGGAGGTATGGAGAGTGTGAGGTGCCATGAGGGTGGATAGAGGGGCAGAGGGTAGCATTGAGGCTGTGAGGACCCTTGGGGTTGGGTGCATAGGTTACATCAAGGGTATGAGGGGCCTTGGGTGCAGGTGAGGGGCATGAGGTGACATGTATGGGGTGTGGGAAGTGTGTGTGGAGCATAAGGGATGATGACTGGAGGGTGTTCTATGTTTTTCTGTTCTTTTAATAACTTTGATACAGCACGCCAAGGTAGGCCTTCCACCCAGCCGGCCTCCGGACTCGACATCCTCATTCCAGGGTTGCGCGACCCGCTACCCCAGACATAAAATCCGACCTTCCGGGCCACTTTCTCCCAAATTGGGTTTGTGGAGCCAGGAAATGTCCGACTCCACACTCCCGACCCAGGAGAGTTGGGGGCTGGTGTCTGCCAATTTAATTGCAGTCACACAGTAATTTAAAAGAGTCCTTGTGTTGTTAAAGGATTGTTTTTTTCCAATATTTGAAAGTCAGTTACTCTATAAGGCAAGTGTGCCTGTGCAAGGATACGCGTGTGTTGAATAATAATGTCGAGCCTCAGGTTTTTTTGGTTAATTTTATTTGATTAGTTTGGTCATGTTTCATTTCAGGCAATGATGTATCTGTTCTATTTTCATTGTCATCAGTGTCAAGATGATAACCAACATTTACAGTAATGGTGTATTTGCTGAAGGCACTCACTGTAGCAGGTGTAGATTAGGAAGACTGGTTTCAGCCAGAGTGGTTTATGGCATTAGTGTCTTGTCGGCACAGTGCAAAATCAGTCAATATTCCTGTTCATAATATGGACTAATAACCTCAGACACCTGAAAGCCCTTCACAGCTAGTGAAGTACTTTTAAACTGTGCACTTGTAATGCAGTGAAATTAGTAAAACATATACGCACAAGGTCCCACACTCTTCAATAAGGTAAAAAAAAAGCACATCTCCTTTCCTGACACTGACTGAGGAAAAATATTGGACATTGATTGTCTTTTATTCATTTTGTGCCTTCAAGCAAGGTGAATTTCCTGTCCTCCATTCCTTGTATCAATTAAATACCTATGAACTGAATTGAAAATAAAACTTTAAATCACTAAATGCTGAACTTACAAGTTCAGGATGTAAAATCCTTATATCAGCCTGTGTATGGGATTCACAGTTTGAGTACTAGCTCAGAACTTTTACCACTTAAACATTTTATTCGTGAAGTTCAACATAAATGTTCAGCATATCATTAGGCCGAGTTTTTTTTTTCTGACAGTAGAATTGCAAAATGTTGTTTTTGTTCCCCAAGATCAATCACCATTTTTACTTCTCACTGCTTATGACAGCATGAGACCACCCTGGAATCCCAACTCGCACTGAAGGAGGGGAAATCGTGCAGGATGGAGCTGGAGTGTCGGACAGCAATTATGGAAGTTGGCCCGAACAGATATTTCCCCCACTCCCATATAATCTGCCGGCACACAGGTCCTGGAAGAAGCTTATTGATTAGATATGCCTGAGAGTGTGTTTCACTGAACATTCAAAGATTAGCTTTAACTTGCTGAAGACAAGTAGCCATAGTCATTTACCCACATAGCTTTGCTTTTCAGGTGCTTTAGTATTTACTAATGCTAGGAGAGTGTGGGCTGGATCAGTGATCTCTTTATGCAACGTTAAAATATTCCATGGAAAATGTTATGTTTATGGATGGTCTGACAGATGACATATTAGTTATTAATGTGCAGCTTTGCACCGAGGTAGTTGTACTAGAGTTGATGTGAAGTCATTGCAGAAATATAAATATGGATTAGTGAATAATGAATTACAAATGATTCCCTGTGGTAGTGTTTTTCAAACTTTTTTTCCCAGGACCCACTTTTACCAACTGGCCAAACTTCAGGACCCAAGCCAAGCCAACCTTTGCAATCCACCATTATTTCTTACCTTTAATGCAACAGGTGAGCCTGCTTGGTCCTCACAACCTCACTTGCTTTATCATTCAATGTTACACTTCTACTCAGGGCTTCAGCTGACGATTAAAGTTCTCACTGCATCCATTGAAAAAAATCAAGATGTTTGTCCATGAATTTCCCGGGCGGGATTCCCCCCTACCCATCAGGGCGGGCCGTACTGGCGCCGAGGAGTGGCGTGAACCAGTCTGACGCCGTGCCGCCTGGAAGGTGCGGAGGATTTTCCTCCCCGCACCTTCAGGGGCTAGGCTGGCAGGGTTGGCACAATGCCTGCCGGCATGGAAGGGCCTCCATTGGCCGGCGTGGAAGGGCCTCTGCTGGCCGGCGCGAGTTGGCGCATGCGCGAGAGCGCCAGCGTGTGCTGGCATCGTCCCACTGCATGCGCAGGGGAGTTCTTCTCCGCACTGGCCATGGCAGAGGTTGACAGCAGCCCGGTCAGAGGGAAAGAGTGCCCCACGGCACAGGCCTGCCCGCCTATCGGTAGGCCCCAATCGCAGGCCAGGCCACCCTGGGGGCACCCCCTGGGGCCAGATCCCCCCGCGCCCACCGAAGAACTCTGCAGGCTGCCCATAGAGACAGGTTCTGCCTGTACGGTCCTGGTTGATTTACGCCGACGGGACCGGCCGAAAACGGGCGGCTGCTTGGCCCACCGCAGGCCGGAGAATCACCGGGGGGGGGGGGGGGGGGGCTGCTAGCGCCCGTTGACCGGCGCGATTCCCAGCCCCGCCAAATCCCCAGCGTCTTGGAATTCGGCAGCCGGTGTCGTGGCGGCGGGGCGGGATTCAAGCCGCCCCCCATCCCCCCCGGCGATTCTCTGACACGGCGGGGTGTCGGAGAATCCTGCCCCCTCCATATTTAGTCTTCAGGTGCCTTTAAAGTCTTGAGGCTTTTAAACGTTCATTTACCGGTACTTCCCTGAAAATAACACACATGGGCTGTGCATCCTGATTTGCATTGTTACAATTAACAAAGCCGCATCTGAAGAAATAATTTTTATACTGTTTTAATCCAAATTTCTGTTTTTGTCCTTGTTGGGTGTTCACCAGAGGCCCTGAAGCTCACATCGGCACTGCCTAGTCCTGCTGTGAACTCTCCTGAGCAGCTCTCTCCACCAGATTTAGTAATGTGATCCTGGCCTGTTTGTGTCTCTGGCCCTCTCTTCCTTATTACGAAATGATTCATTTTCAATTCTTCAGCCCTGTTGCTTGCTTGCTGACAGCTACAAAAGGCGGAATCTCTCTTCAGTGATTTGACGTCCGTGTACGGGGCATGTGACCTGCTCTCTGCCGCCACTTCTGGCAGGGAGACTCCATCGATTTAAAAAAAACAAATCTGCTCCTGGGACAGCGCGCTGACATCCCGAGGTGGTTGCCTGCCCCGCTGGGCTCCAGTCCTGAACACAGCTATATCCCGTTGAGGCGGCAAGCATGAGTGGGACAACCGGCATTCCTGAAACTTGGTCGCGGCCAGCATTTTTATAATCCAAGTGTGCCCATTGGGCACTTTTTCCAGCGATTGGGAACGTTGCGACCGATCGCTCTGTGACTCTGAATTTGAAAGTGACTGATTTAGATTATTGTATATCAGGAAAAGCAAGGGTCCCAATACTAACTCCTGGGGAACACCACTTCAGCCTTCCTTCAGCCTGAAAAATATCCATTGACCTGATGAAGGAGCTGTGCTCCTAAAGCTAGTGATTCGAAACAAACCTCTTGGACTTCAACATGGTGTTGTAAGACCTCTTACTGTGCTCAAACCAGTCCAATGCCAGCATCTCCACATCATGTAATTGCAGGTGCTATCCTTGCAAACATTTTTGAACAAGGGCATAACATTTGAAATTCTGCAGTACTCCAGCACCTCCCCTGAGTCTGAAATCCGGGAGTTGGAAAACCGCTGTCCAAAAGGCAGGTTGCAGCAGGTCTGCTAGAGTGCAAACTTTTTATTATTTCCATTGTTCAAGTCGACATTTTTGTTGTGAGATGGACAAATGTAACTTTGTACTAACTCCATTTTGTACAGACCCATCTCACATGGAACTTTATCAACAAGATCTAATTGGCTTGAGCAATGATACGGTGTTTCTGTGATTGTTGTTCTAAATAAAAATGTGTTTTAAAAATTGCAATTTCATGTCAGCTGTTTTCAGAAATGAAAACTTGCAACCTGCCCAGAGGTTTTAAAAGTGACTTCTGGCTGGGCCTCCATCAAAAGGTAAGTTTAAAAGTCATACTTAACTGAATTAGAAACCAGGGATGTGATTCTCTGGCGCCGGGGTTTTGGCGGGGGCGGGAATCGCAGCGCGCCGGTCGGCGGCAGCGGCCCCTCCCGCAGCGATTCATGGCTGGTGTGGAGAAGAACCCCCCCTGCGCACGCGCTAGGATGACGCCAGCACACGCTGGCACTCCCGCGCATGTGCCGGCCCGCGGAGGGCCATCGGCGCCAGGCCCTTTCGCGCCGGCTGGTGCAATGCCAAACACTCCGGCGCCGGCCTAGCCCCTGAAGGTGCGGAGGATTCCGCAACTTTGGGGCGGCCCGACGCCGGAGTGGTTCACGCCACTCCTCGGTGCCGGAGTGGCCCGTCCTGCTGGTTCGCGGAGAATCCCACCCCAGGAGAGAAAACTGGGGCTGAATTCTCCGCTGTTGGGATTCTCCGTTTTGCCGGCAGCCCAGGGATTTCCCGATGGTGTGGTGCTGCCCCACAATGGGAAACCCCATTGAGCAGCCGCTGAAACGGAGAAACCCGACAGCGTGCTGCACCAGTGGTGCAGCGGGATGGACAAACCCGCCAAACTGGAGAGTTACATGTCAGTTTCCAGTCTGAGCCTGGCACTTTGCCAAATACTGGTAATATTCCATCCTTAGTCTTACTTATGTTGTAAGACAGATGACCTACGCTATAGCATCCACTTGGCAATTTCTAAAAAAAACAGCATCATTAATGAAGATTATCTTTGTACGAACAATCAAGGGTTTTGCTGCTCTAGTGTTGTATCACTCTTCCCAGTTGGTGGAGGTGTTGGGGGTGGGAGGAGGGATGACACCAGGTCTGTGGGGGTGGGAGGTAGGTGTTTGCGCCTTAACTTTGTAATCGGGGTGCTCTGGATTCCCAGTGTTGTCGACTTGTTTAAGCCCTTCCAGCTGGCTTCATGATCCTTGCCAGCTGTCTCAAATTGTGCAGAGTGCCGTTAAATCAGGCGAGAAAGGCGGCTGTGAAGCCGGCGAATTTCGCACAGCTTTTCCCGCCTGATCCAAGACTCTAATCAATTTTGGGAAGATTGCACCCATGATGTCATGACTCAAATCCCAATAATAATTAAAAGCAAGACAAAGACACGTTTCTTTTTTGTAGCCATTTAACCTCGCCAAAGATGCCAGTTTTTTTCAAATTAATTTCAAGTTTAAAAAAAAAAGTCGACTGCAATGTTCCACACAGCGCTACTGATGAAGTCACAGACCTCTGTTTCTTGCAATCAATTGGACCTTTTTGCAGCAAAATAGCCTCCAAATAAAGTCCATAATTAGCTCATTTAGTGATGTATGCGTCAATGTCTTTGAGCCACTCATGTCATTGGCCATTATTGTGATGCTGCATGATGCATTTTGCTTGGCAAGTGCAACACTAACTTGCAGCTTCTAGCCCTGGCACATTTTTGATGGAATTTCCTATTTTGTGATTAAACATTTCACAAGTTCTGCTATCTGTTAAAATATCTATCTCCAAGGAGAAATTTAGTTAACCACTAATCCTTTTCAGATTAGAAACACATTTAGATAATTATTTTCTAACAATTGATGATGCGAAAATATGGGTTTGATCGATCAAGGTTGGGGATTGCTCATGTGTGTTGCCCATGGCTCTGGAGCTGTCGGGTTCTGACCCCCGATTTAAACCTATCTTGTTCAGTTCTGATTTCCAGTTCAAACCTACACTTGATGTTGTCACTGCAATGTTAGAATTTCACAGTTTCAATGGAATTACAGTGCCCAATATGAATGGAAATTGTTTTATTACTGAATGCACTTTAGTTCCATCTTACTAGCATCTAGCACTTGGTCACCTTACTGTGCCGTAGACATGGGTTCATGAAAAGTAATTTCATGGGTAGCCATGGCAACTAAGAAGTCAGTGCTTCAAAATTTTGGAGAAACACTGAGCGGCTGTTGCCTTATGAGTCAAGCGTGCAGCTTATCGTGTGACAAGGAAATCCCTGGATGCACATCAGCAAGTCAGGGATCCACCTCACAAAATATCTCAGCCAAGCTGGAAGCTGTCCTTCTGTATGCTTTTTACTGGCTGAAGGTCGGAACAGGCTCTGCTGATTGATGTGAGATTAATGGAACATATTTTCATCCAAAATGTCTAAGTGCAGAAGAGCAGAGGTTGTGGCTGACACCAGCAATGGTAAATGACATTGTAACATCTGCAGCAAGGTTCCATTAAAATGTGAAATTATTTTTTTATTTCCTGCACACAATTAAGCATAAGTAATAGCATAAGTGAGATAAAGGTTATTTAATATTAACCTCCATTCAGCTGTAATTTACGATGCAGAGTCTTGGATAATTCAAAGACAATAACCTTGTGGATTACTAATTCCATTTTACCAGAAATATGGAGCATTCCTCGTTAACGATTGAAGAGTAAAAAAGATTTTGGAAGGGGCACTTTAATTTCCAACCATTTCAATTTCCTACATAATTTTCATTGTTTAGAGAGCTTAGTAAGTGGATATTTGTTGGAGAAGTGCAAGAAAAAACATTTTCTCTCAGTTATCAACGGTTGATTTGTAGGGCGCGATTCTCCGGACTTTTTCCAAGTGCGGTAGTGAACAGGAACTGCCATGAGCATTCCAGTGAGGCCAGGAATGCTGTCCAAAGTTAATTGGTCTACTTAACGAGGCCACAAGGGCTTCTCATGGCAAATGAAGGCTCGTCAGCCGATGCACCGGGATCACGCTCACCAACCCCTCGCTAACGAGGTCGAGTAGCACTTAACTTGCTCAGCCAACCCCAGCCAGCTCGCAACAATTGCACCAAGACGACCAGCACCAAGAATTGGAGACACGGACATGGAGACGGCTTAGAGACCAGGAGGCATGCCCTGTTCCCCTGAGAGTCTGGAGGGTGAGCCACAGGGCAGCCAGTGCTGCCTGGGACGAGGTGGTGGCGGCTGTGAGCTCAGGGAGTGTGACTTTGGAGGACGGGCCTCCAGTGTCTGAAGAAGGTCAACGCCAGCACGGCCGATACCCAGCATGGGTAAGTTGACACAAACCCCCCCCTCCCCCCTGCCGAGACCATCCACCCTCATGCTGGAGTGCAATCCTCCATGCGGCCCCAACCTTCACTTCGACCCCCTCTCCTTCAACCACCCCCAAACCCTTCCTTCACACCTCCCCTCCCACCACTGTGAACTACGTGTGTGGCTGACGATGTCCTCTCTGTATCTCTGCAGGTGAAGCTCTTCCACAATCGTTGAGAGAGGGCCCAGACTGGCAGCAGGGTGCCAGACATACGAATCCTCACCACCTTTGAGGAAGGGCCCTGAAGGTGACTGGGGTGGCCGAGGACAGAGAGTCACCAATGTGGAGGTTGGCACATACCGCAGAGGTGAAGAACTATCAGGCCTCACCCGGAGGACTTGTCACACATGAGTTGTTAATGCCATTCTGACTGACCCATCTCTCCCACTGCCCACATACCATACTCCCACAGCTCCTCCAGCCGATGCCGCTGGCTCATCCAGGGTCGGCCCTTCCCCTGCCTCACAGGACCACCTTGGAGGAGAGCTCTGAGGATGCTATGATCAACAGGTCACATTTGTCATCTCCGCCCACTACCAGCGCAGATACACGCACCTCGGTGGGCAACGTTAGTGGTCAGGCTTCTGGGGCACAGTCTGGTGAGCACCACACAGCTGTTGATGTACATCAGGTGGAGGCAGGAACCCCCAGGCAAGAGGTCTCCTGGATCCTGGGTCCCAGCCAGATGCTGAGCCTGTGGATCAGAGTTACTCACAGCAGATAGACACGTTCGGGAGCGGCCGGACATTCAGAGATATCAGCGGCATTCCCAAAGGTCTTTTCGTTAGCTCTTTTCACTCCCTACAGATGCTGCCAGACTTGCTGAGATTTTCCAGCATTTTCCCTTTAGTTTCAGATTCCAGCATCCGCAGTAATTTGCTTTTATCCCGAAGGTCATAGCTGATTAAAGGAAGCTACTGTAGCAGGAGATGTCGCCGGCACCAAGGACAATACTGCTAAGGTGGTGAGCCTGGTGCACGACGTCAGCAGCATTAATGGAGGTGTACAAGGCTTGGCGCATGTGGTGACGGCTATGGCTGAGGGTCTCGGCAGAATGTCTGACTCACTGGGGGATGTGACCCAGTACCAGGCTGACCTTGATGAGGTGCTGCGGAATCTGTCCCGCACTCGGATTGGAATGGCCAAGGTGCTGCGGAGCTTGTCCTATTCATTGGCATGCATTGCCATGGCGCTGCAGGGTGGCACGGTAGCACAGTGGTTAGCACTGTTGCATCACAGCTCCAGGGTCCCAGGTTCAATTCTCGGCTTTGGTCACTGTCTGTGCGGAGTCTGCACGTTCTCCCTGTGTCTGCGTGGGTTTCCTCCGGCAGCTCCGGTTTCCTCCCTCAGCCGAAGAATGTGCAGGTTTGGTTGATTGGCCGTGCCAAATTGCCTTTAGTGTCCAAAAGAAAAAGGTCAGGTGGGGTTACTGGGTTACAGGGATAGGATGGTGGTGTGGGCTTAAGTGGGGTGCTCTTTCCAAGGGCCGGTACAGACTTGATGGGCTGAATGGCCGCCTTAAGCGCTGTAAATTCTATGATATGTAAATTTTATGATATGGCCCAATCACTGAGGAGGATGCGCGAGGGCATCAACACCATGGTGCTAACTTCAGGGAGCTGCTGGGGCTGGCAGAACCACAGATGCAGGGGAAGCCGGAGTTCGAACCAGCTACCCCTCCGCACCAAGGACAACCCTGGGGCCCTATGGGCACCAGGCAGGAGGAGAGAGTGCTGGGTGCCAACCCAGACCCATTCCATATAGTGGGGATGGTGGCCACCAGCTCCCCTGGGTTCCACCCCTCTGATGAGGCCGCATCTCAAAGTCAGCACATGGGACAGAGAGGCACAGCTGTGCACATGCCGCCGACAAATGAACCTGGGCCCTCCGGCCCCAGAGCCCCCAGAGGACACCCACCAGGATATAGGATATAGGACGTGATACAAGCAGCTGGCTGCCTCCGCCTCCGATGTGCATCCTAGGGACACACATAGTTGTAGCGGTCGAGCAAGGAAGGTTAAGCACCTTGAGGATCACTGTGGACACCAAGGGATGGGGGTAGGTAGGGGGTGAGGTGGGGGGAGTGAGGGAGGTGGTGAGAATGGGGCAGCACCATAGAGTGAGAGTAACATTGTTGGACACTTGAGACACACTAAAATCCCTTGACCACAAGCAGTATGACGGTTCTGTTACTTTGTTCCGCAAAGCGGCCTGACCTCCAAACCCTTTGCCGATCTCTCCAGGCATCTCCCCCTCCGCGTGCAGGTGATGGGTATGAGAAAGCACTCAGCAGACAGGCAGCGGTCAGACCATGGCACTGATTGAGGAGCGCCAGTGCTCAGCTCTCTGCGGGTGAGCATCACCCACCCTGCCCTTGGCAGTGACCCGCTGACAGTGCCATCACAGTCCCAGCACCCTGGAGTGATGTGGCACAGACCCTAGGAAATGGGGGTGGGTGGTGGGTAAGGTAACGATGATTGGCCAGGCCACGTCCTGATGGACCATGCCATGTCCCAAGTGAATCGGAGAGTGAGGGCTCCCTGGCCCTTCAGGCTTGCTGGACGTTTGCCGCTGCCACCTGTCCTGCAGCCTCCCGTGGGCTTCCGGTTCCTCCACGGGCTCGTCCTCCAGCCTCTGCAGGTCCGGCGCTGCCTCATCATCCTCGCCCCAGTCTCCCTCCTCCTCCTCCTCGGTGTTCACACGTTCCTCATTACCAACATCCAGCACGTCACCATATTACTGTGCCAGGTTGCGGAGGACACAGCAGGCCACACAAACGGGTGACCCTACGGGGAGTGTACTGCAGGGCACCACTAGATCAGTCGAGGCATCGGAACCGCATCTTGAGCTGTCTTATGCGTCGCTCAATGACAGCCCGAGTGGCCACATGGGACTAGTTGTATCGTGTCTCTGCTTCAGACTCTGGCCTCCATACTGGTGTCATTAGTCAGGTCCTCAGCGGGTACCCCTTATCTCCCAAGAGCCAGCCGCCCATCCTGCGGTGGTTCTCGAAGAGGCCGGGGATGTCTGACTGCCACAGGATGTAGCTGGCATGCACATTCCCTGGGAAGTGTGCACACATATGCATGACCTGCATGTGATGGTCACACACGAGCTGAATGTTCAGGGTCTGGAAACCGTTCCTGTAACATAGGGCGATCCCAGGAGGCCTGATGCGTGCAAGGCAACATGCGTGCAGTCTACGCAATCAGTCCCTGGACCTGGGGTATCTCAGCGATGGCGGAGAATCCTGCTGTCTGGGCATCCTGATGGGCTTGGTCCATGTCAAAGTTTGTATAGTTTTCCGCCCGGGAAAGCAGGACATCCGTGACCTGCGGCCTGCAAGATGCCACACAGGTTCCCGCCGAGTCCTGGAAGGATCCTGAGGCATAAAGGTTCAGGGCTGCAGAGACCGGAAGCGGCTGTCCTCCTCCACGTTATGCCAAGTTCTCACGAGCATAACACAGGTGCCGCACCATCTCCTTGTTGAGGCAGAGCCTCCTGCGGCACCCGCTGTCCATCCACAGGGTGTTGGGTGGGGTCCGGCACATGGGCTGGCAGCTCGAGCATCTGCAGACACTGTTGCTGCTGCCGTCTCCGCCTACCAGCAGGACCATGAGGGCCTGTTCTGTGCCGTCCAAAATACTGTCCATACCGTTCAAATCTGTAAGGAATTGCGAGAGGGTTTTAGACTGACAAACAGCGGTGACTCCCATCCCGGGACCCTCCATTCCCCCATTGACCCCCCCCCCTCCCCCACGTTCAGAACGTCCTGTCCATGCACACCCGGCTGCAGCGGGACCCCTCACCGGACTCCAGACCTGTACCCCAGATATCCGCACATAACATCACCTGGACAAAGTGCTGGTCCCCTCCCTGTTGGGCTCACCCCTCCGGCCGTGAACATGTCCCCGGAGTTGTGTCCCATTCCCTGGGTGTTCGGATGTTGGCTGCTGTGTGTGTGGTGTTGCAGTGTTCAGGCACAGCGTCCAGGCATCGCAGTCTGATTGGGATGCTGGGCAATGACTCCCACATGCTACATGGCCCGCCTACCCACGGGAATCCAATAGGGTTTTGTGAAGTAATCACTAAACCATGATTGCCAAACAAAGAACAAAGAAAAGTGCAGCACAGGAACAAGCCTGTGCCGACCATGCTGCCCGTCTAAACTAAAATCTTCTACACTTTGCCAGTCTAAACTAAAATCTTCTGAACCTCCATTATCAAAGCTTTTGGCTGCATGGTAGTGGCCTCAGCAGTCATGGGGGAGCGTTTGGGAACGAAAGTGGGAAAATACTACCCTCTGCTTATTTAATACACAACAACTTATATTTATATAGTGGTTTTAACATAATTAAAGGTCCCAAAACTTTTCACAGGAGTATTACAAAGCAAAATGTGACACCAAGCCACATAAGATGATGTTAGGACAGATGACCAAAAACTTGGTCAAAGAGCAAAGTTTAAATCAGCGACGTAAAGGAGGAAAGTGAGGCAGAGAAGTGTAGGAGGGAATTCCAAAGCTTGAGGTCTTGGCAATAGAAAGCCCAGTCACCAATGGCAGAGCATTTACAGCTGAGAATGCACGAGGCCAGAAATGGAGGAGCAAAGGTATCTCAGAGGGTTGTGGGGTTGGAGGGTTGGAGGGTTGTGTGGGTGGAGGGTTGGAGGGTTGTGCGGGTGGAGGGTTGTGCGGGTGGAGGGTTGTGCGGGTGGAGGGTTGTGCGGGTGGAGGGTTGTGGGATTGGAGGGTTGGAGGGTTGTGCGAGTGGAGGGTTGGAGGAGATTACAGAGATAGGGAAGGAGAGGCCATGGAGGGATTTGAAAACAAGGATGAGAATTTTAAAATGAAGACATTGCTTGACTGGGAGTCAATGTAGGCGAGTGAGCACATAATGTAATAGGGAATGGGATTTTCTGAGTTAAGACACAAGCAGCAGAGTTTTGGATTACATCAAGTTTTCAGACAATGGAATCCGTCAGGAGTCCATTGGAATAGTCAAATCCAGAGGTAATAAAGGCATGAATGATGACTACAGCAGCAAATGATCGAAGAGGGGTGAAGTCAAGTGATGTCACCAAGGTGGAAATAATGACACGCAAAAGAGGTAGGAAGCTCATCTCAGGATCGAATATTACACTGAGGTTGCAAATATACTGGCTTAATCGCACTGTTGCCAGCAAGAGGGATGGAGTTGCTTGATAGAGAGTGGAATTTGGAGGGGAGAATGACGTTGGTCTTCCCAATGTTTATTGGCGCAAATTACTGCTCATCCAGCCAGATAAGTATGAATATAACTTAGCAACAGGGGAGGAGCCAAGGAAGATAGTAGTTATGTAATGCTGGATATCATCAGTGTACATGTGATGAGAAATGGAGACCACAGATTGATCCTTGGGGGTCATCAGTGGGGGTAAAGTTGTGGGAGCAGGAAAAGAAGCCATTGCAAGTGATTCTCAGGATACAATTAAATCAGTAAGAATGGAACCAGTGAAAGCAGTCTCATGAAGCTGGAGGACAGCATAGAGGCGAGGGAGGAGGTTGGTGTGTTCAACCATGTCAAAAGCTGCAGGCAGGTCAAGGAGGATGACGAGGAGAAGCTTAACTTTGTTACCGTCAAATAGGATGTAATTTTTAACTTTGGTAAGCCCTTTTAAAGGGGCTAATGATGTCTGTACTAAACTCATTCCAACAGCAATTTATATGAAAACATTAAAAATAATAATCATCTTTCAGCTTCTCCCATTTTCATTGGGGTCACCACAATGCTAGTTGATAACCCTTCTCCATCATTACCTCCTCCATTGATTCTTTCACTACCCATCCTTCCATTTTGACTCCGGCCTTCCTCACAGTCCAGATGATGATCGAACATGCTAAAAAATAGTATAGTGAATCAATTACATTGGAATAAGAGTTAACCTTGAAACAAAAGGTGGGCGGGATTCTGCGACCCCCTGCCGAGTCGGAGAATTGCCGGGGGGGGAGGAGGGGGGGGTCGTGAATCCTTCCCCCGCTGGCTGCCGAATTCTCCTGCGCCGGGTTTTTGGCTGGGGTGGTAATCGTGCCGCGTCGGTCGGCGGCCGCTCGCAGTGGCCCTCCCCCCGCGATTCTCCGGCCCGCGATGGGCCGAGTGGCTGCCCGTTTTTGGCGTATCCCACCGGCATAAATCACAACAGGTCCTTACCAGCGGGACCTGGCTCTACATGCGGCCTGCAGTGTCCTCGGGGGGTGGGGGGAGGGGAACCTGGCCCGGGGGGGGGGGGGGGGGGGGGGGGGCACAGTGGCCTGGCCCGCGATCAGGGCCCACTGATCCACGGGCGGGCCTGAGCTGTGGGGGCACTCTTTCCCTCCGCACCGGCTGCTGTCAACCTCCGCCATGGCCGGTGGGGAGAAGAACCCCCCTACGTATGCGCTGAGATGACGCCAGCACACGCTCGCGCTCCCGCACATGCGCCAACCCGCGCCAGCCGGAGGGCCTTCGGCACCGGTTGGCATGGTGCCAAGCCCTTCCGCGCCGGCTGGCGCGGCACTAAGCACTCCGGCGCCAGCCTAGCCCCTGAAGGTGCGGAGGATGCTACACCTTTGGGGGGGCCCGACGTTGGAGTGGTTCACGCCACTTCTCGGCGCCGGAGTGGCCCGCCCCGCCAGGTCGCGGAGAATCCCGCCCAAGCTTCTGAATTGGAAGGACGTACCTTTCTGGCGGCAGTGCCTTACTGAGGCAGTGTTGCATCACCAGAAGTGTTGAGATGTTAAACCGAGACACTGCTTCCCTGTTCTGCAGTTTCGGGTGGACATTTAAGGATTCCGTAGAACTATTAAAAAAGTTACAGGTAGGTCTTCTGGAAAGTTTGGTCATCATTTCTCCCTCATCCAAAGCCACAAGAAGTGACCTTTATTATTGACGATGGGTTCTTTGCCGTCTTATCTTAAAGCAGTCAATATGTGACAAACATTGAGGTACTTCTGAGAATTTGATAAAGTGCTAAAAAATGCAAGTTGAATCTCATTATGTTACTTCATTGGCGGTTCGACTGCCATTCGCTTGAAACATAGAATTTACAGGGCAGAAGGAGGATATTCGGCCCATTGTGTCTGCACCGGCCTCTGGAAAGAGCACTCGACCCAAGCCCACAACTCCACCGTATCCCTGTAACCCAGTAACCCAACCCAACCTTTTTTTATGGACACGGAGGGCAATTCAGCATGGCCAATCCATCTAACCTACACATCTTTGGACAGTGGGAGGAAACCCATGCAGGCACGGGGAGACATAGACAGTGACCCAAACTTGGAATCGAACCTGGGACCCTGGTGCTGTGAAGTAACTGTGCTAACCCCTGTGCAACCGTCTCACTCATTGTGCTACCATGCCGCCCACAAACCTTGGAACTTCATATTTTAACATTTTGTTATTTCTCTCCATAATTTTGTGATTACCTGAATTTAGACCTTATACGCATGCAAATTATTTTGAAACTCTTTCAGTGCATTCTTTTTAACAGATTAAGTTCACACTAATATGTTTCTTCCAATATAAACAGTTAGATTCTTATATGTGAATGATGAGATTTGAAGAATTGCTCCCGAAGTGCATCAGTCTGTAGTCAATCGAAATACATGGAGGGTTGGGTTAAATTGCTGTATGGAAGATTCAATCAGCCCCCGAGATTTTAATGTACATCTCAGCACCAGTTTGCTAAACCTAATAGCCCACGAGCACCCCAAATCTTTTGATCTTCTCAGATCATTTGAATATCAACATTGCTCCTTAGAATTGCTCTCAATACCGTGAAAGATCCAACAAAGTTATTGCTGTTAGATTATCTCAGGATTGACTGACCTTTCGTCGAACGTGAGATAATTTTACAAAACTAATAACATTTATAAATTAGTTGGACCTAAAGGATTATCTCATTAAAATTAAAATTCGGATTAATTGTAATAATTGTCCCTCCTGCAAAAACACTGCACAATAGTTATCTCTGGCCCCTCAACCATTACTTAAAGGAGCTATGCAGTGAACTGTATGGTGCTCTAGTGTTAGCTTGTCCCTTGGGCGATGCTTTTATTATGGGAATGCCAGCATTTACTGGAATAAAATAGACAGACTATTTAATATTTTATTTGAAATGATTCAATGTCATATGAAGAAACAAAACAAAAACAGAAACTGGTGTTTGGACTGAAAAATTAAACTGTAAAGTTGGTGAGACATGGGCACGATTCCCCCGAAACATTTGTTAGTGTGATCTCCGGCAAGAAACGTGGTGCCATTCCTGCCGGCTGGGTCGCACTCTACCTACACATAGAAATAGTTTTGGACATCGGAGCGATTTGCGCCATCAATGAGGTGTGCGGGTCCTAAAGATGCCGGCCGATCTGTCTCCTCACTGAAGGCGCCACAAGAAAACCCTACAGAATCGCGACCCCCCCCCCCCCCCCCCCCCCCCCCCCCTCTCAACCTGTAATTGAAAATATGGAAAGATATGTCATTTGAAACACGGAAGTCTGGCAATACCTGATCTAAGAAACATGAGAGAATGTAGGGAAAAATCCCACGAAGGGTTAACAGCAGCTGCAGAAGAGAGCTGTGAAATGCAGATAGCCTTGGTCAAACAGGCTCAGCAAACAAAACAGGCTGGTCTTTCAAGTCGCAACCGGTGAATTTTAGTATACAGCTAAAAACAATGTTTCGCACCTCCTTTTAAAGTTAGGTAAGCAGATGGAAAAGAATGGATAAGGTTTTCAGCTGAATTAGGTGACAAATGTTTAAATGTGAGGCAAGTCTTTTTAACTCGCCACTAATTGAATCTTTAGTATAAAGCTAAAAGCAATATTTCACGCCTTCATTGAAGTTAAGTAAACGGCTGGAAAAGAATGGATGAGGTTCAGTTGAAGTAGGTGACAAATGTTTAGAGGTGTGAAATTCTGCTAGACACCAGGTGCATATGAAAATGAAATGAAAATGAAAATCGCTTATTGTCACGAGTAGGCTTCAATGAAGTTACTGTGAAAAGCCCCTAGTCGCCACATTCCGGTGCCTGTCCGGGGAGGCTGGTACGGGAATCGAACCGTGCTGCTGGCCTGCTTGGTCTGCTTTAAAAGCCAGCGTAAACCAGCCCTTGGGAAGCTGGAGACAACGTATCGACGAGAATACAAATTAGACCGAAATCAAAGTCAAAATTATGAGCCGGGGACACAATTTGATAATAAAACTATAGAAATGACAGGAATCAAAAGTCACACCACCTTTGAAATCAAAGCATTTTTTGAACATCACAAAGGAAACAATGTAATCAGAGATCTATGAGATGAGGTCATGCTCAAAATGAATACTTAGTCGTGTTAGAAAAATTTAGATTCAAGGTACCTTTTATAATCCAAGTGAAATAAAAGTTACTTTACAATAAAGTCATAAAAACTTAATAACTGTTAGAAAGATATATAAACCCTGAGAAAGGGGCAGAGAAGCAGAGAAGGAATAAGAGTCAGCTCAGAGTCAGCTCTCATAGTTCGGTCATGGGAAAGGGACAGAGCAAAGCAGCCGAGCTAAAACAGCTAATACATCTAAGGAAGACCAGAATTTAAGAAGGAGGCAGAGTCAGCTCAGAGACAGCCAGCTCTCACAGCTCGGTATATGGGAAAGATAGAGCATAGCAACCGAGCAGAACAGCAAATACATCTGAGGAAGACCAAAAGAATTTAAAGAAGAGTGATTGTCAAGGTGGAACTGAAGGTCCCTTCAACCAACCAGAAGGATGCAGAAGCAAGATCTTTTTACTTTCTGTAAAGATAGTGATTGCATCTTTTAAAAGAAAAAATATAATAATAAAATAACTTAAAAGTTTTAACCTGAATCAGTGGTTATTACAAAGCCTACTTTACTTACTTAGCAACACAGGACCCAGGATATCGATGCTACTAAGTGGTAAGTAGGTAAAATTCTTCTGTGAAGTTATGGGTTATACCGGGGAATAACCTGAAAACATAGTTTGACCTGAATAGCACCCACCGAAGCCTGCATCGGAGTCAGGGAGTGAGAATCCCTGTTCCCCATTTAGAATGTCGGCCCTTTTTGGTATAGGGGGAATTCTAAGAATAGTGGTGCGTTTTTAACTTCAAACTGCGCACCCCCCCACCCCCCCAAAATCTCCAGTATCATTGCCCCCGACCCAGGTGAGCATCTCTTCAGGCCCCCTTCGTACCAAGTTCCTTGGAAGTGCCAACTTGACACTGCCCTCCAGCACCCTGGCAGTGTCAGGTTGCCACTGGCATATTGGCACTGCTAGAGTACTGGGACACTTGTCCAGCCCTCTTCCTGACCATCTCGTAGCCCGCTCGCATGGTTATCATGTCTGGTCTCCGATTTTGAAGACCAGTCGTAATTTCCACAGGCTTCACATTATACAGGCTAGTGGGAGAGTTACAGGAGCTGGGTCAATTTAGTTTAAAACTGATTCTGCATATTTAAATTAAAATTTAACAATGCTAATCTAGGTGATGTCCAATGAGGGCTTGAACCAGATTACGTCGCCGGCCAGGGAGAATTTCGTTGTGAGTTCTCGCCAGCGCAATTTTCCCTCTCGCAAGAGTCTTTGGCCATAACATGATTTGCGCCTGCAGGAACAGGACTGGAGAATTCTCCCCGTGGAGTTTCTTCATCAACATTGCATCGACACAAACAAGGAGTGGGATTCTCCGATCCCATGCCGGGTCGGAGAATCGCCGTGGGACTGGGGGGGGGGCGCGAGTCCTGCGACGCTGCTCCGACGCCAGGCTACCGATTCTCCGGCGACTGGAGAATCGGCGCCAATGGCGCCGGCATGGTCACTAGCACGTCGGTTGAGAGCCGCTCTATGCGGCTCGCCCCAGCGATTCTCCGCCGAATGTCCGCCGAATTCGGCCAAGTCCTGCAGGTGTCGTTCGCGTGTGGTCCTGCTCGGCGGGACCTCGGCATTCTGACTCCGGAAGCCGTCCTGGTGGGGGGGGGGGGGGGGGGGGGGGGGGGGGAGAAACGACTCCGGGGGACGGCTTCCACGGTGGCCAAGCCCGCGATCGGGGGCTACCAACCGGCCGGCGGGCTAATTCTTGGGGGGTGAGGGGCGTGGGGTGGGTATTGTGGTGAATATGATTCACACCGGATTATAATCTGTATATGCATGTGCCTTTATTGTAAGTGCAGTTGCACTACCTGACCACCAGGGGGAGTAGCTCTGGGAATGCTCGAGAATTGTATTGGGCGTCTCCCTTGGCTCCGCCCAGGACTCCTCCCCCTGGAACTGCTGTATAAAGATCAGTGCCACATGGTCAGCCGGCCAGTTCACCGAAAGTTCAATGGCTAACTGGTTGGCTCTGTTGTGAGTATATTAAAACCGCTATTCTAATCCTACAAGCATTTGTCCGTAGAATTGTTGGTTCCAACAGGTATGTTCCTCCATGCCGGGCCCCTCTAGGGCACCGCCATGTTGCCGTGACGTGCATGCACGGACCCGTGCTGGCCATGGGCACATTCGCGGACCCGTGTCGCCCCTGCTGGCACCCGTATCGGCAGCTGGAGCTGTGTGAAGCGCTCCAGTGCTGTGCTGGCCCCTGTGCACCGCAGGATCGCTGCTCACCGACCAGATGACGCCATCGTAAAACACTCCGGCGTTTACGCAGGCATCAACACTTAGCCCCATTATCGGAGAGTCCTGCCCAAGGTTCTTAATTCTCTTACTGTATTGGAACCAACAAAAATGTTCTTGTTGTATTTTTCCATGAATCATTTAGCTATGTTCTATTCTGGAACAACAGCACTGTAATGGCCCCCTGATGTTTTCAGTCAGTGTTGTCTCAGCTCATTGTAACTGTCAACATTGATTTAGTATCCGGGACTTTGCAATGTATATTGTAACTGGGAGAGTGTCTAACTCTATAATTAAACCAATAAAATGTTACTCTCCCAGTTGCACAGTGTATGTTAGTTGCCTGCAGGTTTGCTGAATTACTTCTCGGTATGGTTAAGCGCCCATTGGTTTACTAAGGTGAACACAGCAAGTAAAACTAGATAAAGAGACAGGAAGTGGAATTGGGATAAGAAATGCCTCTGCTCAAAAGTAGAAACCAAACGCAGTTGAATCTGGGAGTCTAACAGATGAAGCATGTTTATTCCGGCTGTATGAGTAAGGTGATACATAAAAATAAAATTCAGAAGTGTTGAAGTCAGAAATGGGAAGGATGGAGAAGATTCAGGGCACGATTCTCCCAAAAAATGACTGTCATTTTGGACGGAATTCGCCAGGTGCTTTCAGGCGGGTGCATGGGCAATCCAGATCTCAATTCACCCACACTTAGTACCAAAAACAAACCCTCATGTAAACACAGTGAACCTGAGTTCCCAAGCATGTGGTTCGCCAGACTCGAGGTTCACCTGGTTACTGCTAACAAAAGGGAGTAACATTTAAACAATCCCTCAGCACTCACTCCCAGTCAAGCCAGAAGGATGGCAGCTCAGATTCCTCGATTTGTGGCTGCCGACCTGGCCAGGCTTCCAGACACCGTGGAGCAGAGGCAGGGCATCCTGTGTTACCGAGGCGGTAGGAGACCCAGTAGCATGGTGACAAATGCCACCTGGGAAGCAGTGGCAGCATCAGTTAGTGCCAGCAGCATGACCAGGAGGACTGCTACCCAATGTAGGAAGAAGCTGAGTAACCTCCGTTGAGGTGCATGGGTAAGTCTCTCCTCCTGACATCAGTCCTGCCTGCCAGCCTTCAATTCTCAGCCCCCTCAACCTCTTCCCTCCAATCCACAACTGAGTAGGTCTCTATCCCCATCTGGAGTTGCTTCCTGTTACTGGCCCCAAGAAACGGCACCGGTGAAAGCATAGGAATCCTACAGTGATGGGCAAAGTGGACTGCAAGCCCCATCATGCTCTGGACAGAGACACTCCCCTACGAGTGGTCCAAAATAAATAGCCCTCGATGCGGACTCCACTACGAGGATGGCTGTGAGCACACTTTCAGCAGAAAGACGGAGTCATACTTAATCAGAGCCTGAGGAGCACCACAGATTTCCTCACAGTGAGTCATCATCACCCTTCTGTCCTGAATGGTGACCCACTGACAGTGCCAACACAAGCTCATCACCTTGACATCATGTGCCGTAGACCCTTGGAGAGGTGGGACAGGGGGATATGGGAAGTGGGAACAGGGAGATTGGGGAATGGGTGGTGTGATGGGGGAGGGTTCATGTAGGGTTGATAGACACACAGCCTTGTCTCATGTGAACCTGGAGGCTATGAAAGCCTCCCTGCTCCTCCAAGCCAGTTGGACCTTCGCTGCCGCCCGCCCGCCATCATCCAAGTCCTCCTCAGTGGGTTTGTTCCCCAGTCCCTCCTGGTTTTCCTCCTCAGACGAGGCCGCATGTTACTCCTCCTCCTCCAGCATTCCACCAGGCTGTTGTGCAAGGTTGCCGATGGCACAGCAGACCACCACAAAGTGGGGGACCCCCTGGGGGCTATATTGCAACGCACCGCCAGAGGGGTCCAAGCAGTGGAACCACATTTTGAGTATCCTGATGCTCCACTCAATGACAGAACGGGTGGCAGCGTGGGCCTCATTGTGTCGGTCTCTGCCTCAGGCCTCCGCATTGGCGTCATCAGCCATGACCTCAGTGGGTATCCTTTGTCCCTCACAAGCCAATCCGTCATCTTGGGATGGTCCTCGAAGGCACCGGCAATCTCTGAGTGCCCCAGAATGTATCTGTTATACACGGGTATCCTTAGGCAGTGGTTCCACAGGATTTGCTCATTCAGGGAATAGAGCCGCTTCCTGTTAATATAGGGCATTCCCTGATGCCCAGTGATTGTAGGATGATATGCATGCAATTGATGGCTCCCTCAACCTGCGGCTTCCCGGCAATGGTGGCAGTCCAGCATTTTGGTAGTCTGATCCAGGTTGAGGGTGCAAACAGAGCATCCATCACCTCCCGATGCACCTGTGGGTAAACTACTGCGAGATGCCACACAGATCTCTGCTCAAGCCCTAGAATAACCCAGTGTTGTGAAACCTAAGGGCTGCCATGACCTTCACAGCCACCTGGAACGGGTGTCCTCCCCCTCTATGAGGTGCCACGTCTTCAGCGACATGGCACAGATCTCTACCAAGACGCAGTCTTCTGCGGCACATGATGTCTGTCACCTCATTGTTGGACGATTGAGTCCTGCATACCCTCGCTTGTGTGCCCTTCTGGCCCCCACCTCAGCTTGATGGGCAGCTGGGTCTTGAGTTTGGGCAGAGAACCCCTGCAGATTGGCCTTGATGTCTTCTGTAATGTCTGCCTGCCTCAGCTTCGACTATCAGTACAACGGCGATGTCAGTGGGATCAACACCAATATTCATCTTTTGTGTCTGGAAGGTTTTGGAGAAGAAGAGTGACTGACAATCAGCTAAGTCTTCCATCCCAGGACCCTCAAATCCCCCAACCCTCCCAACAACCCCCTGTCCTCATGCTCCTTGCAACTGACCACCCATCACTGCACCAGGCACCCTTGACCATCACTCACATTGTCTGGCCCGTGACCCTATGCCCTTGCCTCTGAGGGAGTTTCGCCTGGCTCTGACTTGGAAAGTGATGCAGCCGAGAGTGCTGAGGCATAACGATGATGGGCAAGTGATTGTAATGGCCTGAATCGCTGGACTGTGAGGGGAGATGAGATCTAACAGTGTCAGTGAGGAAAAAAACAACTATGCCTGATCGATACGTGCAGCACAGTAGCACAAGTGGATAGCTCTGTGGCTTCACAGCTCCAGGGTCCCAGGTTCGATTCCCTGCTGGGTCACTGTCTGTGCGGAGTCTGCACGTTCACCTCGTGTCTGCGTGGGTTTCCTCCGAGTGCTCCGGTTTCCTCCCACAGACGAAAGACATGAAGGTTAAGTAGATTGGCCATGATAAATTGCCCTTAGTGACCAAAAAAAGTTAGGAGGGGTTATTGGGGATACGGGGATAGGGTGGAAGTGAGTGCTTAAGTGGGCCGGTGCAGACTCGATGTGCCGAATGGCCTCTTTCTGCACTGTGTGTTCTATGTTCTATGATACCCAGCCTTGGGAACCTGAGATCTTATTGCTGTCATACTATCACATTCAAAGCCTGAACTTGCACTGTGCCTTTAAACCCAATGGGGAGTCAATGTTGAAACCCTCCCCCACCCTTACCATGACTGTCCCTGCTTCTCTGAGTGCCATCCAGCGAACCAGTTGTGCTGGCAAACTTTGTTCTGCTCACTCACTCCAGCCCAGATTAGGAGCCCCGAGACCCGAGACCTCTGCCAGAAACATTAGGCAGGCCATGCTCAGCTTTCATCTGCTCAACCAAATAGTTACCCTTTGGCTGTGAGAGGGTCCTCAGTGGTGAACCCCTGCTCTTTACTATTTGATTGTTGACAGCTGCCTTTATGGTGCTGACGCACCTGGAGTACAGACACTGTTCAGGGATCAAAGGTTGCAGGGCATCCAGTCCACTAATCATCCTCTCAGACAGGCCACCTGCTCTTTTTTGACAAGGCAGTTGAAAGTTTAGGGACCATCAAGTGCTATCACAACTAACAAGACTAATCCCTCCTTTGAGAGAGCCTTCAGCCTCCAGCCAGGGAGGTTGCTCCATTCGACTTTAATCTTGTCAATGAGATTAAAATCAATGCAAATTACGTTTGATCAGGTTAGAATCATAGAATTTACAGTGCAGGAGGAGGCCATTTGGCCCTTTGAGTCTGCACCAGCCCTTGGAAAGAGCGCCCTACTTAAACCTACACCTCCATCCTATCCCTGTCACCCAGTAACCCCACCTAACCTTTTTGGACACTAAGGGCAATTTAGCATGGTAATTCCACCTAACCTGCACATCTTTTGACTGTGGGAGGAAACCGGAGCACCCGGAGGAAACCCACGCAGACAAGGGGGGGGAAGGTGCAGACTCTGCACAGACAGTGACCCAAACCAGAATTGAACTTGGGACACTGGAGCTGTGAAGCAGCAGTGCTAACCACTGTGCCGCCCTTTCTGGGCAAGACCCTGATCATGCCAGCTGGAGTGAGCCGGGAGAATGTCGAACTGGAGCAAGGCACGATTCCCACTTTTGGGCTCTCCATCATCAGTAAACTCTTCACCATATAGAAGCAAGCAAACATGCCATTGTAGAATTGCCATACCAGAATGATGCCTTTTTCTAGACAGTCAGGTCAACAAATGTTGAGTACAAGCAGAAATCACCATGTCAACTGTACCGTGAGCTTTTCTGAAATCGCATTGACTAAGGTGCTGCTCTGGATGTAGTGTCAAGCAGAACTCTTGCAAATATTTTCCCAGCAATCCACAGTAGAGAGGTTCCTCTATGGTTGTCGCTAGTTCAATGACTTCCCTTCTGTGGTGGTATGATTAGCATAGCTGCCTGCCATTAGTGCAGAACACCGGCTTACCATTGGCCCTAGTCGATCATGTGCCTCTCGACCGGTTGGTTGAGACCAATCATGTGACGGCTCCCCGATTGGTCGAGAGGCTGAGTTAACCCCGCCTCCAGGGCGGGGTATAAATACCCAGTACTCCCGGCGGTCATCCTTCTACTGTAATCGACCGCAGGGCTTAACATCTAGTATATTAAAGCCATACTTTTATTCAGCAACTCATCTCCCGTTCAATTGATGGTACATCACCTTCCTTTTGTGAAGGTAAGAAACTAAAGACTAAAATGTTTTTGAGATGCATTAAGACCTCTCAGGTTGACCCACACAGATCCTTTGGTAGGTACCTTTTTTGTGCAAGACTCTGACATCAGGAAAAGTCTGCGTCTGGCAGGTGAACTGACAATGTGACTACAATATTCACCAATTGTGAAAGAGCAACATTTGCAGTTGCTCATTTGCTTTAAAATCATGTTTACGACTTGAGGAGAACTACGTCTGAATCGATTGCTTCATGATCCTGCAGAGGGAAGTAAAAGTCAAGTTTGTGTAACCTATCATCATAATTCTCTGGTCAGTTTGTGTTGTACTCCTTCCAAGGCCAATACATTCTACCTGAAGTACGGAGCTGTTGAAAATTATTTTGTCTTTCTCTTTTTTTAAGTTCAGGAATAACCATGCTTTCAATCAAAGATGACTTCCTTTGATTTTCATGCCACTACTCATACTCATGAACTGATCGTATCAAAGTTTGGTGTTTAGACAGCCTTTGAATGAATACACATAAGGGAACGGCATACTAATCTTGTTTTGCCCAAGAGATGAACCATCATAGAATTACAATGTATTTTGTTTGAAAGGTGTAAGAGACTTAGACAAGATGGGATTTAAATTGCTGTCAGTTTTGAAATGCAATGGGATAATCAGATCGTAAAGACACTATGGTTTACACCTTGTATAGTTAAGTACTGAAATGGTGACTACCTTGATTTGAGAAGAATTTGTTTGATGATTTAAAAAGCTTCCCTTAACAGTACAGATTGAGAAACACTCTTAAAGTCTCTGGTACCCCGTTTGCACTGTCCGTACTGTGGCTAAAAATGATTCAGTGGAGTTCTCTCCTAACACAACATTCCACCAGAATTATCACAGAGAGAGTCCCCAGTTTAGCCAAAATGGCACCAGAGGCTCAATCTAGAAACCCTGTCCTTCTCCAGCCCCCACCATTTTTACAAGGGGGGAGCCTTTTGGACCTTGCACATTCATGTTTCACAGAGGTAACTGCACATGTCAAAGTGCAGCTGTCTTTAGTCAGATCCAACTTTGTAAAAAGTAGACACGAATATGTGTAAAAAATGGAGACACATTGGAATGTTCCAATCAAGGGAACTGTCAATGAAATGTAATCTCCTGCCCTTTAAATATTCCAAAAAATATCTGCTGTGTTAAAAAGCAGATCAATGATTGCTATTTCACTCTGCCTATTGACATAAGCCTGGACGTTATCAGAGGATTAGGTAATCATAGGACCGATTCACACCCCATCACTAAACCTGTCAGTTTATTGTTTTATTGACAGCTCCAGGTGCTTGTAAAGAACAAAGAACAAAGAAAAGTACAGCACAGCAAAAGGCCCTTCGGCCCTCCAAGCCTGTTCTGACCATGCTGCGCGCCTAAACTAAAATATTCTACACTTCCTGGGTCCGTATCCCTTTATTCCCATCCTATTCATGTATTTGTCAAGATGCCCCTCAAATGCCACTATCGTCCCTGCTCCCAGCACCTCCTCCGGCAGTGAGTTCCAGGCACCCACTACCCTCTGTGTAAAAAACCTGCCTTGTACATCTCCTCTAAACCTTGTCCCTCGCATCTTAAACCTATGCCCCCGAGTAATTGACCCCTCTACCCTGGGAAAAAGCCTCTGACTATCCACTCTGTCTATGCCCCTCATAATTTTGTAGACCTCTATCAGGTCGCCCCTCAACCTCCGTCGTTCCAGTGAGAACAAACCGAGTTTATTCAACCGCTCCTCATAGCTAATACCCTCCATACCCGGCAACATCCTGGTAAATCTCTTCTGCACCCTCTCTAAAGCCTCCACATCCTTCTGATAGTGTGGCGACCAGAATTGAACACTATACTCCAAGTGTGGCCTAACTAAGATTCTATACAACTGCAACATGACTTGCCAATTCTTATACTCAGTGCCCCGGCCAATGAAGGCAAGCATGCCACATGCCTTCTTGACTACTTTCTCCACCTGTGACCTGTGGACCTGTACACCTAGATCTCTCTGACTGTCAATACTCTTGAATGTTCTACCATTTACTGTATATTCCCTACCTCCATTAGACCTTCCAAAGTGCATTACCTCACATTTTTCCGGATTAAACTCCATCTGCCATTTCTCCGCCCAAGTCTCCAAACGATCTAAATCCTGCTGTATCCTCTGACAGTCCTCATTGCTATCCGCAATTCCACCAACCTTTGTGTCATCTGCAAACTTACTAATCAAACCAGTTACATTTTTCTCTAAATCATTTATATATACTATGAACAGCAAAGGTCCCAGCACTGATCCATGCGAAACACCACTAGTCACAGCCCTCCAATCAGAAAAGCACCCTTCCATTGCTATTCTCTGCCTTCTATGACCGAGCCAGTTCTACATCCACCTTGCCAGCTCACCCCTGATCCCGTGTGATTTCACCTTTGAATTGGGGCTAAGAATTCAACTGGTTAGTGTAATGAGGGATTGTAGGAATTTAAATGTGGCAAATGTATTTTTATTGATGAGAATTTTTAAAGTAAATTAATCAATAGACACTTCGAGTTTTGTCTTATTTTGTCACAGCATGGGCCCTGAGTTTGTTCATGCAGCATACTGGGTGAGTTTGCATGGAGGATATAAGGGCAAAGGGTGATGTGTGAATTGGCATGAATTGGCACTAAGTTGACATTGGGGGTATAAAGGGCTATGTATGTGGATGGAGGAATGTAGGTTTTAAAGAGAGGCTATAAAGGGCCAGGAAGAGTATGTGGAGGGGCATAGGGCAAGACAGGGCCATGAGACTTGATGGAGAGACATGGGTTGGCTATAAAAGTCCACAGGGGTAGGTAGAGGGATGGGTTGGCATAGGGGTTATAAAGGACCTTGAGGGTTGGGTGAGGGGCATGAGGTGGCATATGTTGGCATGGATGGGCACGGGGAGTGTGTGGGACGTGGTGATGGGTGAAGCCCAGAATACTGTTTTTTGTGTTTGTTTATTCTCAGCTCGGGCAAAGTGATGGGTTAAGCTCAGAATACTGTATTTTGTTTTGTTTATTTACAGCAAAGTACTGGGTCACTGATGCTAGCCTTTTGATCAGCCAACCTTTGCAACTGGGAGCTCTGCTGCCTCCAAACTGTTTTCAGAATCAGCGGACGTGCCTCTCATTTCACTCTTCCCATCCCTGAAATGAAAATTGATACTTCCTGGTCTGTTATTCAGAAGTTGGATCTGCAGAGCAGGGAATTCTCCTGACTTTGTGCTCCAGACCGAGGAGTGAAAATTCATGCCTTGATAGGGGGGGGGGATCACATTTCCAAAATTTGTGGACAATGCAAAACTTGGAAGTATTGTGAAAAGTGAGAGTGATGGTATAGAACTTCAAAAGGATATGGACAGGTTGTTGGAATGGGTGGACAAATCGCAGATAACGTTTAATGTGAAGAAGTAATTTATTTTGGTCGGAAGAAAACAGGGACACAATATAAAATAAGGGGTAAAATTCTAAAGGGTATGCAGGAGCAAAGGGTCTGTGCATGCAAAACAGGTCAGGGCATGTTGGGAGAGCTGATAAAGCATACGGATCCTGGGCTTTACCAATAGGGGTGTTTGGAGTACAAAAGCAGGAAGTTATGTTAAACCTGTAGAACTAAACGGATTGAGCCTAAACTGGAGTATTGCATCCAGTTCTGGTCACCACATTTTAGGATCAATATGCAGGCACCAGGACAGGTGCATAAAAATGTAACAAAAATGGTTCCAGAGATCAGGGGGGGGATTCTCTGAGCCTCGCGCTGGGCCGGAGAATCACTGCAACCGCGCCACGCTGGCCCGACGCCGGCCGGGCCGCCAATTCTCCGGACTTGATGGGCCGAGCAGCCGTTCGGAAATGGCAGAGTTCTGCCGGCGCCGTCTGCACCTGCTCGCAGCCAGCGGGAACTCTGCGCACAGGGCAGGAGGGTGGCCAGTTTTTTTGGGGGGGCTCCTTCACCGGGTAGGGCCTCCGATGAGGTCTGGCCCGCGGTCGGGTCACACCGACCAGCGGGCCGGCCTCTCCAGCCCCAGCCCTATATTGTTACGCGGCCGGTCCCTGAACCCTCTCGCCATGTTGCATCGGGGCCAGCGCGTTGAGGAAGTCTCCCGTGCTTGCGCGGGTTGGCGCGGTGTCCAGTTGGCGCCGGGAAGGGAAGCTGGAGCGGCATGAACCGCTCCAGCGCTGTGCTGGCCCCCTGTGGGGACCAGAATCAGTAGTGCCCACGCCCGCTTTGCGCCGTCGTGAAACGTGACGGCGTTCACAATGGCGTGGACACTCTGCCTCCATTTTGAATCCCGCCCGAGGAACTTCAGTTGCATGGATCGACTGGAGAAATTGGAACTGTTCTGCTTGGAGAAGGGAAGGCTGAGAGGAGATTTGAGTTGGCTTTGTGGCCTAGTTGCTTAAAGCATTTATCTCATCAACAGACGATCCTGAGTTCAAATCTCAGTGGTGCCTCGTCCATTTGGTCAATGCAACGCTTTACATCAAAACAGCCGAGAAATAGCATTGACAAGAATGTGACTTAGAATCAAAGTAGTTGTACTGGACGGCCCGGGAGTGTGGTGGAGGCTTATACCATTGAGGCATTCAAAAGAGATTTGGATAATTAATTGAGAAAGAAGAATGTGGAGGGCCATGTGGAGAAGTCGGGAAGTGACACTGCAAATTGTGGGCAGCACGGTAGCACAAGTGGATAGCACTGTGGCTACACAGTGCCAGGGTCCCAGGTTCGATTCCCCGCTGGGTCACTGTCTGTGCGGAGTCTGCACGTTCTCCTTGTGTCTGTGTGGGTTTCCACCGGGTGCTCCGGTTTCCTCCCACAGTCCAAAGATGTGCAGGTTAGGAGGATTGGCCGTGATAAATTGCCCTTAGAGTCCAAAAAGGTCAGGAGGGGTTATTGGGTTACCGGGATAGGGGGGAAAGTGAGGGCTTAAGTGGGTCGGTGCAGACTCAATGGGCCCAATGGCCTCCTACTGCACTGTATGTTCTATGTTCAAATTGTTCCTTCAGAGAGGTGAAATGGCTTCTCTCTATGCTGTAACTATCCGATGATCAAAATCTATTGAAAAGAATTACAAAAATTTCAGATATTTCTTGTTTCAAAATAATTTAAAGTGTGGGGTGACAAGGTTGTGCAATGGTTAGCACTGCTCCTTCACGGCGCCGAGGACCTGGGTTCGATCCCAGCCCCGGGTCACTGTTTGCACATTCTCCCCATGTCTGCATGGCTCTCACCCCCCACAGCCCAAAGATGCGCAGGGTAGGTAGATTTGCCACGCTAAATTGTTCCTTAATTGGAAATATTTTTTTTAAATGCACTTAAAGTGTAAACTTATTCCATGTTTCTCTTAATTGCTGTTTATTTCTGGTTTGTTGTTATTATCTAACTTGCAAATAAGCCTAGTTTTAACTTAAATTGACTGTAACGGCTGAGAGAATGATATATGTTCTCATTTTGAACAGATTGGAAATCTTAGTGGGATTTGTGTTGTCTCTGGTATATTATGCAATAGTTTGACAGGTTATTGTTCGTCCTGTGGAGAGCTAACTCCCAACATTCATGATTTCAGTTCATCAAACATGTGGTCTGATTATAGAAGTGACATTTTGCTGTGAGCAGAAATGTAATTATGATCCAGACTGGGACTTTTGGATAGTGATAAATGTGAACTGTACCATTGCCATAGGAACTTGTATTGCTCTAAACAGAATAGAAATAGAACAGGGGCAAAACATCACTGAAAAAAGGTGGGTTTGGAGCCTTCGATGTGGTTAAAGTCAGAAAAATCTATTTAACAATTGTTATGGACTGGGTTTTTGTGGTTTCTTCCTGACTGCAGTTGGGCTGTTTGTCTGTGAGGTGTGTGTATTTCCTTACCCTCAATGATTTTTCCCAGTTTAAAATATATTCCATCACAGGAGATTTGGTGACTTTACACGGAAGGAAGATCATTTATTATCTCACACTTGCCCTGGATGTTTACAATGCAATTCCCAGTAACCGGCCTCACTTGCACTTTCACCCACACAAAGATCAGATCCACATGAATATAAAGCCACAATAATAAAAATGGAGTTTACAACTCAGCCTCTGTGATGATGCAAGCCTGATGTTCTCTTGGTTGACACTTCAGTTGGAGTGAATACCTTTTAGAAACAAAGACGGCAGAATTCTCCCTCAGCGGGATCCTCCTCTTCGCCGACAGCACACTCACGACTGCGGGTTTCCCGGCGCCGTGGGGTGACCACAATGGGAAACCCCATTGGCTGGCTGCGGGAAGGGACAATCCCGCTGCTGGCGGGGGGGGGCATACCACGCTGGTAAACGGGGCTGGCGGGACAGAGACTCCGGCCCAGGATTCTCATAAAGCTGCAAAATGACTTGTAAAGGAATAGCCAGGGATTTGATTCTCATTTGGACTTGGAAGCTGGAACAAATACCAAATGCAACTTTGGTTGCATTGGAAAGTTTTCAGCTATGATGGTTCAGCTGTTTCCTGCTGCTTTGACAGATCAGTGTTGTTGCAGCTGATGTGAACTCGACGTCTCTTAAAATGCAGTTTGTCTTTTTCAAAAATAGATTTTATGTTGGTTGAAATGCCTTTTGATTAAAATTCTCTATCTCAGTGATATATCCAAAAATGTAACAGAGGGTGAAATCTTCCCCTCTTGCCATCGACAGGAATAGTGGTCGGCGGAGGTTTGGCGGCTTGAGAAGAGGGAAGGCCGAAGTTCAAAGATGTTGCAGGCATGAACAAAGGAGGGCTGTGAGCGATAAAGGGAGAGTGTGGATTGGAAAGAGGGGTGTGAAGAGGAAAGGAGGTGTAGGGGGGAAGGGGGAGTGAGGTGGAAGGGAAGGGTTTGAGGGAAAGGGGGTTTTAAGAGCAGGGGGAGTGAGTTTGAGAGATGGATGTGAGTGGGAAAGAAGGAGGTGTGAGGGTGTGGATTGGAAAGAGGGGTGTGAAGAGGAAAGGAGGTGTAGGGGGGAAGGGGGAGTGAGGTGGAAGGGAAGGGTTTGAGGGAAAGGGGGTTTTAAGAGCAAGGGGGGAATGACTGTGAGAGATGGATGTGAGTGGGAAAGAAGGGGGTGTGAGGAGGAAAGACGGGTGTGAGTGTGAGAGGGGGATCGTAGAATTCCTACACTGCAGAAGGAGGCTATTCAGGCCATCGAGTCTGCACTGACCCTCCGAAAGATACCTTACATAAGCCCTGGAATTAATCCTATGGAATGCTAACCACTGAGCCACCATGTCAGCGTGTTTGGATGTTTGTCTGTAAGATGTGTGTATTTCCTAACCTCAAGAGTGATTTTTCCCAGATTAAAATAAAATAAATTCCAGCAGCAGGAATTTTGATGATTTTGCAAATAAGGAAAATTAATTATTATCTCACACTTGCCCTGGATGTTTAGCACGCAATGTCCCAATAACCGGCCTCACTCACACGATCACACACACAAAGATCAGATTCAGATGAAGTTAAAGGCCTAATAATAAAAATGGACTTTATAACTCAGTCTCTATGATGATGCAGGCCTGATGTCTTTGTGGCTGAGTTGACACTTTAGATGGAGTGAGTTGGAGAGGGTGTGAGGGGGAAGGTGGGGGGTGGTGAAGGGGAAGGTGGTTTTAAGGGGAAGGGGGTGTGAGTGTGGGAGGGGGATGGGAATGAGAAAGGGGGCGTGTGAGTGTGGGAGGGGGTTATGAGTGTGGGGGTTGTGAGTGCAAAAGGAGGTGTGTGAGTTGGAAAGGAGGTGTGAGGGGGAATAGGTGGGATAGAATGTAGGAGGGAGGCTATGAACATGGCATGGAAGTGTGAGCAGGGAAGGTGGGAGTGTTTTACAGGGAGTGGTCAGTCAAGTCAAAAGTGAAGCCCTGGCGAGGGAACTGAGGTTATTTATGGATTGAAGGGAAGGTGACAGTGGGAGGCGGAAGTGGGATGTGGTAGGGTAGGAGGAATAGGTGTGGGTATAGCGGGTGTAGTTTTCTTCGGGAGGGTCATTGAGGAATACAGGAATGGTGACTCAGATGACAGGAGTTGGCAGGATCAGATTGGACATTGGCACTGTGACTGGTGTGGGTTTATCAGGGTGGGAATGGGTGTGCTGGCAAATGGTTATAAGCTTTCATCTGTGGAGGTCTTCCCCTCTTCCTGTTGGCACCTAGAATGGAGAGAAGCGAGAAAGAGTGTCTTCCTAGGCTGGCTCAGGCATTGCACACATCAATCACCTTGACTTTTGGACGTTCTTGCTTCCTCTCTGGATTCTTGGGAGAGGCCAACCTTCTCCTTGGCATATCCTAACCTGCCAACTTGCTGCTCAAATGGAGTGAGGGGTCAGAGCTCAGGCATCCCGACTCCTGTTGTGGGCTGCCTTTTCCGACATAAAGACGGATAGATGGATTGTGAGCACTTTGATGAAAGAGCAGGTTATTGGCTGCTAATCCTGCGGATAATAAAAGACCTTGGCTCCCTAACGCCGGACCTCCATGTACAGAGCATAGGCCAGGGATGAGATGGAGTATTCTCCACTTGCCTGGATGAGTGCAGCTCCATAAATATTCAAGAAGCTCCACACCATCCAGGGCAACACAGTTGTCTGATTGGCATCCCACCAACCACCTTCAACATCTATTCTCTCCATCACCGATGCACAGTGGCAGCAGTATGCACCATCTGCAAGATGCACTGCAGGCCCCATAGAACATACAACGCAGAAGGAGGCCATTCGGCCCATCAAGTCTGCACCAACCCACTCAAGCCTCACTTCCACCCTATCCCTGCAACCCAATAACCCCTCCTAACCTTTTTGGTCACTAAGGGCAATTTATCATGGCCAATCCTCCTAACCTGCACGTCTTTGGACTGTGGGAGGAAACCGGAGCACCCGGAGGGAACCCACACAGACATGGGGAGAATGTGCAGACTCCGCACAGACAGTGACCCAGTGGGGAATAGAACCTGGGACCCTGGCGCCGTGAAGTGCTGTCCACTTGTGCTACCATGCTGCCCTGATACCACCTCCTAAACACACAAGCTTTAATAGCTAGGGGAAGATCAAACAGAAAAAAAAGTGTACGATAGGGCCAAAGAACTAAGCACTGCAGATAGCCTAGACGAATATATGAAGTGCAGGGATGAAGTCAAAAAGGAAATAAGGAAATCAAAGAGAGGGGATGAAAAAAGATTAGCAAGTACAGATAAAGAAAACCCAAAGATGTTTTACCAATATATTAATGGTAAACGGTTAGTTAAGGAAAAAGTGGGACCTATTAAAGGTGAAGAAGGGAACTTGTATGTAGATGCAGAGACCATGGAAAGGGTTTTAACAGGTTGGGTTATTTTCCTGGAAAAAGAAGGCTGGGGGGTGACTTAACTGAGGTGCACAAAATTATGAGAAGAAGAGATAGGGTGGGCAGGATAAAATTGTTGCCCTTGGTGGAGAATTCTAGAACCAGGGGACATAGATTCAAGGTAAGAGGCAGAAGGTGTGGAGGGGGCATGAGGAAACATGTCTTTACGCAGAGGGTAGTGGGAGTCTGGAATTCTCTGCCCAAATTGGTGGTGGAAGCAAAGACGCTAAACTCTTTTTAAAAGTACCTGGACCTGCGCCTTAAATGCTCTAAGCTACAGGGCTCTGGACTGGGTTCAGGAAGGTGGGATTAGAAAGGGAACCTGTGTGTCTTTGGGCTGGCATGGACAAGATGGGCCAAATGGCCTCCTTCTGTGCTGTACCTTTTCTGTGATTCTATGATTCTATAAGGACAAGGGCAGCAGGCGCATGGCAACAGCACCACCTGCAGGTTGCCCTCTACTCCATGCCCCATGGCTGTACTTTCACTGTGGCTGGGTCAAAATCCTGCAGTTGCCTCAACAACAACCCAACACAGCATTTCAAGAAGGCAGCACCTCACCACCTTCTCAAGGGCATTTGAGGGTGGGCACTTCCCAAGACAGACATTTCGGGATTATGTTGGTAAAGGGTGAAAATAGGCATGATGTATGGCTGTTGTGCTAACATAAATAAAAGCCAGTTTGTAGCCTGCAATTCTGGAGATAATTGATGATTACCTTAATTTGAACTTGCCTGGATGTAAAACAGACAACTGAAGGTTTATTGCTGAAATGCTGATGGGAAACAATTATTATGGAGCTGTACATATAGCTTCAAACATCCGTTATTACTGAAGACGTGGAGTGTGTTGGCTGGGCCACATGGTATTTTCAGCAATTTTGTTTCTATTTCAAGGTAGTTCAGGGACCAAGAGGGTTCCTGTTGGAATCCTGGTGGAAGAGGTCCAGAGGAGGAGGAGGGGGGGTGTCCTGTAGTGAAGCAGCCGACAGTTTCTGCTACTTTTCTTTCCTCCGCGTGACCCCATCTCCTGCTTCCATTTCTCCCCCATCACAAATGGGATCCCAAACAAGATCCCCAGAATCAAGCAGTCCCTGCCTCCTGGTACCTCCTGTGAGGCCAGCAGTAGATATAGTAGCATTGCCCCTACTCTTTAGTGAAGTACTTCGATAAGTTTGGGGAAAAGCTTTGATAGTGTTGGCGGAGGCTTCTCAAAATGTTCCAGAACGTCCTTATCAAACAGTGTTATCAGGTGATCTCCACCTGCGAGTGGACAGTGAAAGCTGAGCAAGGCATTAAGTCGTGCACGCGATCCTCAGCAACAACTCATACTCCTGCTTAGCTGGTTGGCTGTTAGAGTTTACAAATTGAACTTCGAGCCACCAAAAGCATGTTCAGCCTCTTTAATGAGCACTGGCAGGCAATTTAGTTTTCAATTAGAACCATAACGATCCATGAGGCAGCTGTTCTTGGCACGTGAACTTTAACACATTCACCAAGGTTATGTCTTGCAGTAAAGGCTGACTAAACTGACATTGCAACGCAAGATCCCACCTTGGACACGTCAAAGCACTTTAATGCCGAAAGTATTTAGCTCAGTTAGCTGGATCGCTGGTTTGTAATGCAGAGTGAGGCCAAAAGCGCAGGCGCAATTCCAGTACTGGCTGAGGTTATTCATTAAAGTCCACCTTCTCAACTTTGCTCCCCACCTGAGGTATGGTGATCCTCAGGCTCAATTGTTACCAGTTAGGTCACCCCGTCAAAAGGAGAAAACAGCCGTTACTCATCTGGGATTATCGCAACTTTATTATTTATTTGGGGAAAACCATCCCAAAGTGTACCAAAATCTGATTCCGTGCAGAGAATGAGGTGCCATCAGCATTTGCATTTGCATAGGTATCCCCCAGGTCTGTCAAAATAAAAACAGCTGAATAACACTTCTGTTCTGATTTTAAATTGTGCGAATGTTTTGGTAAAAATGAACTTTTGTGGGATACGTTTACACATCAGTGAATCATTCTTTTTCTTTCTGCTTCATTTCTGATTTCCCTAAAATATGGCAACTATGCATCGAATGCAGATGGAATGATTTTGACAGCACAAAGGATCTCAAGAAGAAGTACAGATGCGGACGATTGTAACACCTTGCTCAGCACCAATTTCTGGATGGTCAGAATGCTGACCGTCACGAACCATACTGATGGTATTTGCGAGGGAATCTCAACTTGAAACATCGGTTCGTGGGACGTATAGTTTTGTTTTTGGAATGATGTGAGGAGTCACATGAAACCACAGCTTGAATAACCAGCTCAGTCCATAGAACCATAGAATTGCTTCAGTGCAGAATGAGGCCAATTGGCCCATCGAGTCTACGCCAACCCACTGAATGAGCACTCTACCACAGCCCACTCTCACACATTGGGCGGGATTCTCCGACCCCCCACCGAGTGGGAGAATCGCCGGGGGTCGGCGTGAATCCCGTCCCCACCGTCCTCCCAATTCTCCCACCCCTCAAAAACCAGTGACTCAATGGGCACCGGGGCTGCCCGAATTCTTCGGCCCGCGATGGGCCGAAGTCCCGCCTGCCTGTGGCCAGTCCCGCCGGCGTAAATAAGAGTAGGTCCCTTACCGGCGGGACCTGGCGGTGCGGGCAGGCGGCGGGGTTCCTGGGAAGTCGCAGGAGTTCTTGCCCCGGGAGGTGCCCTCACGGTGGCCTGACCCGCGGTCTGGGCTCACCGATCCGCGGGCGGGCCTGTGCCATGGGGGCACTCTATTCCTTCTGCATCAGCCGATGCGGAAGTGAATCCCTGTGCGCATGTGCGGGGATGACGCCAGCATGCGCTGGCGCTCCCACGCATGTGCCAACTCGCGCCGGCCGGCGGAGGCCCTTCGGCGTCGGTTGGCATGGTGCCAGGCCCCTATCCCGCTGGCTGGCGGGGCGCCAACCACTCCAGGGTGGGCCTAGCCCCTGAAAGTGCGGAGGATTCCGCACCTTTGCGGCGGCCCGACGCCGGAGTGGTTCATGCCACTCCGTCCCCCCAGGACCCCCCACCCGCCGGGTACGGGAGAATCCCGTGCCAGATCCCTGTAACCCCACCTAACCTGCACTAAGGGACAATTTGGCATGGCCAATACACCTAATTTGCATATCTTTGGACTGTATGAGGAAACCGGAGCACCCACAGACATGGGGAGAAAGTGAAAACTCTATACAGATAATCACCCAATGTCGGAATTGAACCCAGGTCCCTAACACTCTGAGGCAGCAATGCTAATTACTGGGCTACCATGCCTTCCTAGTCGTTATGCAACAATTATTAAAGACTATTTATTAAATCAGAGAAAAGACAAATACACATGAACATGACCACAATACCCTATCACAATTAAATATTTGAAACATTAAACACACACGCAGTTTATGTAGAACTTGTCCAAAATCTATCTAAGATCAATTAACTCCTTAAGACTTCCCCTTTCCCCAAACAGCATCCAAATGAAATCCATCTGTAAGTCAAATCCAGTTTATAGTTACTACACAACACAAGGCTGATAATCAAGTCTGAGAAATGTCTGTTCCTGGTCCAGTGAAACTATAAAGGTTTACAAAGGTTTCTGTATGGATTGGTTCTCAGGGATTGGATTGGTTTATTGTCACGTGAACCAAGGTACAGTGAAAAGTATTTTTCTGCGAGCAGCTCAACAGATCATTAAGTACATGGGAAGAAAAGGGAAGAAAAGAAAATACATAATAGGGCAACACAAGGTATACAATGTAACTACATAAGCACCGGTATCGGATGAAGCATACAGGGTGTAGTGTTAATGAGGTCAGTCAATGAGAGGGTCATTTAGGAGTCTGGTAACAGCGGGGAAGAAGCTGTTTTTATGTCTGTTCGTGCGTGTTCTCAGACTTCTGTATCTCCTGCCCGATGGAAGAAGTTGGAAGAGTGAGTAAGCCAGGTGTGAGGGGTCTTTGATTATGCTGCCCACTTTCCCCAGGCAGCGGGACGTGTAGATGGAGTCAATTCATGGGAGGCAGGTTTGTGTGATGGACTGGGCTCTGTTCATGACTCTCTGCAGTTTCTTGCGATCCTGGGCCGAGCAGTTGCCATACCAGGCTGTGATGCAGCCTGATAGGATGCTTTCTATGGTGCATCTGTAAAAGTTGGTAAAAGTTAATGTGGACATGCCGAATTTCCTTAGTTTCCTGAGGAAATATAGGCGCTGTTGTGCTTGCTTGGTGGTAGCATCGACATGGATGGACCAGGACAGATTTTTGGAGATGTGCATCCTGTTATGGGCCAGGGTTTAGAGAACCCCAAAGTGTATCATGGAGTTCACCTGGCCCACTACTTTTAATAGATTGTGGTACGGGGAGCACACGGCCCACTCTACAGGTGTGGTACAGCAGAAATCGAAAAGTATTTTTTAAAGCAAAACCATGTTTATTCTATGAACTCAAGTTAACCTTTTTAAAACAAACAGTGAACATCTTAGCAACCATCAATTCAAATACAACCCCCAAAGAATACAACACTAAATAATCCTTGAGCTTTCCTTTTAACATCCATAAGACTTAAAAACACCTTTTAATAGAAAGACATTAGGCTTAACATCCGACCACCCGGAGGGCCTTCAATGGTCTGGGAGACAACCCCCCCCCCCCAGGTGCCGTTACGTCTGGCCTACCTTTGTGTGGACCAGTGCTAAATGGCACCATGCACAGTCTCTAAGGTGCGGCCGTTTGTTTCTGGGCCTCGGGAGAATCGGGCGCCGGCATATTTAAGTGAGCCATTATCTGCATTAGCGAGGCCAATATTGTTATGGGAGAGGCATTTTCAGAACCCCGAAATGTATCATGGAGTTCAACCAACCTCTCCCTTTAACGGATTGTTGCTTTTGAAGAACACGGCTTGTTCTTCAGGTGTGGTATTACAATTATGGACACATGCGTTTTTAAATGTTTATTCCATGAATTCAACTTAACCTTTTAAATAAACATTGGATCACTTAACACCTCTTACTTCAAAGATAACCCCGAAAATAATACAACACTACATAATCTCTCAAAATGTTCCTTCAAACCTCCAAAAGACTTCACCTTTAACAACAGAAACACATCAGGTTAAAGACATTACTATTATGAGTTTAAATCACCCAAATGAATCAGAAATAGTCTTTCATGGCAGAGATCGCAGCAGTTCCAGCTCACTGCAAACACAGACACACCCAAGCTCTTTTTCTCAAAACTGAAACCAAAAACTCCCAAAAAGCAGAAGTGAGCTCAGCTCAGCTCCCTCCACCCTCTGATATCACTTCAGTAATATGAGCTGCTCCATTTCTTAAAGGTACATGGCATAAACATCCATTTCTTAAAGGTACTCTCATATGACAATATCCAGATTGGAACGTCTCACGAGATCTCGTCAAATCTTGCTAGGTGTTCCAAGGTTGTAATCGTGCGACAGGCCTTTTTCGAGATTTAGCGACGTCGCCGTGTCAGTAACATGAAGGAGATAAATCCAATAAACAGGGGATATTAACCTTCCTGCTTTGTTATAAAATTGTCGGAAGAAAAAGCAGATTATAAATAAATGGGGCTTTGGCTGTAATTAAATTAATTGCATTTATTTTGAAGGTTGGATTCCTTACAGTGTCAAGTTCCACACAAGAAATATTGCCATTGTTTATTTTGTTACATGTTGAGGCATAGAGACATCTGAGCCACAAAACAAAACAGCAGAAGAACAGATGATTAAGAGAGGGAAGTCCCAGAAGGACAGTACGCACTTTGTAATAAGAAAATGAGTTTGAGATAAATAATTCTGAATTCAGAGATGTTATATAAAAAGAAGTCTGCAGTGCCTAATGGAATGAATTAGAATAATTTTGATTAGTTTCCGTCTGACACACTTCTGCAAATGGTCAGGAAGCTACATTGGGAGAAGGCGCACATTGTCAGGGATACAGAGAATGGAATATCCAAGAGTTAATAGAGAGAGCAAGGAAAGCCTTAAATAGCCCAAAACTATGAGTGATAGGAAGGGAGCCTGAGACTCTGTGTATCACATCTGTGGTTCATCTATGCGCGGATGACTGGAGGGTAAGTAAGAGAAGTACTAGCAGTCACTTCATGCACTATTACCCAGACCTGGTAAGGATCATACAATCATAGAATCCCTATAGTGCAGAAGGAGGCCATTCAGCCCATCGAGTCTGCACCGACCCTTTGAAAGTCTACCCTACCTAGGCCCAAACCCGCCCTATTCCTGCAACCCTGTCCTAAGGGACAATTTAGCATGCCCAAACCACCCAACATGCAAATCTTTGTACTGTGGGGGGAAACCAGAGCACCTGGAGGAAAGCCACACAGGCACGGGGAGAAAGTACAAACTCCACACAGCTGGTCACCTGAGGTTGGTACTGTACCGGGTCCCCGGCACTATGAGGCAGTAGTGCTCACCACTGTGCCGCCCATGATGACATGCTTCCTTCTCTAAAGGACATCAGAAAACTAGTTTATATTCATAACAACCCTCGTGTATTTGCTTTGTTTGGCCCCTTGTTCCGCACAGTAACCAATCACTGTTTGGGTGGGGGAGTGGGCCTAGGTAAAGTCTCTTTCAGAGGGTCGGTACAGACTCGATGGGCCGAATCGCCTCCTTCTGCACTGTAAGGATGATATAATATTCTGTGAAAAGAATGGATGTGTCATCCCGCCTGCAAACTCTCTCTGATCTGTTGGGCAACCTGGACATGGGATGCTATTGTTGCAGCTGAGTCCCCTTATTTAGAAAACAAAGGTGGAATTCTCCATCCGGCCAGCCCCGATTCTCTGATCCTGTAGCCGGCCAATCAGGGACGGATTCTCCAATAATGGGGCAATGTCCCCACGCCAGCATGAAAAGCGGCGCCAACCACTCCGGTGTCAACGGTCCCCGATAATGGGGAATGCTCCCCTTCCTAGGGGGCTAGGTTGGCGCCGGAGTGGTCCCCGCAGATCTAGCAGGCGCGGAACGGCCGGCACAAGACCGTGCATGCGCGGAATGGCTGGTGTGATTCTGCGCATGCGTGGGGATTCCCTTCTCCATGCCAGCCCTCGGGCAATATGGCGGAGCCCTACACGGGCCCAGTGCGGAGGAACATAGGCCCCCACGGAACCAGCCCGCCCGCCTATTGATAGGCCGAGATCGCGGGCCAAGCCACCGTGGGGGCCCCCCCGGGTTTGGATCCCCTCCCCCCCCCTCCCCTCCAGCACGGCCCCTGCAGACACACCTTCCAGATCCCGCTGTGTGGGACCTGAGTAACCCACGCCGGCGGGACTCGGCCGAACTCAGCGGCCACTCAGCTCGTTGGGGGCCGGAGAATCGCCGGGGGTGGGGTGGGGGGGGGGGGGTGTGACGCTTGCAACGGCCCCCGAGAGGCGCGGCGGGAATCCCGCGGGTGCCCGAGAATCAGTGGGGGAGAATCGGGAAGCCGGCATAGGGACGGCGGGATGCGATTCCTGCGTCTCTCCGGGGATTCTCCGACGCAACATGGCCACCCCACACCATCAGGAAACCCCATGGCGCAGGTGCGCTGCCGGTGAAGCGGAGGATCCTGCCGACGGAAAATCCTGCAGCATGTTTCTGACCTGAAAATAATCGGGAACTAAAACCAGAGAGTCCGTCCTATATTTCTCAGCTGTTATACACTGGGTGATAGATTAGGTAATAAATTATCTGCTTCCATCAGTACTAATAGAATTTACTATAATCTGTCTGTATCTTGGGTGATATAAGGAGGATGAATGAACTTGTCCCATTTCTCCCAAGATGACCGAAAATGAGAATAACCTTGGGAGCAGCTCCTGAGATACATGGGTATGTGTATGTATGTATATCGCAATGCAAATCCATTTTGAATGCTTCAAGCACACTAAAAAATTTACTTACTATGCTACAGCAATATATTTATCATTTTATACAATTTTCATTGGGACTCAAACTGTTTCTTTTGATTAGTTCACCATCTCTTATTTGTCTTTCAATTGTAAATGAGAATTAAACCAGCAAATATAATTCGGTGGCTGGGGATTCCATTTGCTATGTACAAAGACACTGAATTAATAAGTTTTGGCAAAGACAAAGCCTTTTTATAAATGTGTTTTGAATGAATTAAATACAGAAATCATGCCAGTTACGGTAAAAATACCAGATTTGTGGCTTTATAAATCACACCCTCTACTGATATAGAGATTCATTGGCAACTACATAAATGTAGAATTTAACTCAGTCATTGATGGGAAAACAACTCCAGAAGTGGCCAGATGAATTGTGAAAGACATTTATGGGAAAATGGGTATTTTATAACTTCAGTTGTGGTGTGTTACTGTGTCTGATTACATTTTGTATGTAAGAAATTATTAGTTTGTTTACGAGCTGCTAAATCCTTTTGTTATCAAGGAGAGAGCTAGTCATCTTTCGAGAATACAAGAATGAATAAATCATAATCCTTATAAAGGAGACTGTTGTCAAGTTCATCGAAATACTCAAAATTCAGCCTCCATTCCTCTGAACCATGGTTTATCTTTTAGATAGATTGCAATTTAGTTTAGATTGCAATTTACAAGTGTTTGGATTCTGGTAGAAGAGATCTTTAATTTTGAACAGGTTAACATTTATTAAAATAACAGGCAGAGGAATGTCATCAAACATGTTACATCTCTTGCTCATTTTATCACCAACAATAATACCCTGCTGCCTCCGTCAGAGCAAAATGCGCATTAGTTTGATCAGTTTCTCAAAAGAAGAAATAAAATAGGTTAATATCTGAGTGTGACCTTTCAACAGAATTTCATTTTGCAGTTTCTTTTCAATGAACTGACTCACACCCATGTCTCTCCTGAAGCTACTTAAAAAAAAAACTTCATTTCTAATATTTTCCAATTCTGATGAAAGGTCATTGATCTGTAACATTAAACTTATTTTTCACTCCGCTGATGCAGGCTGATCTACTGAGTGTTTCCAGCATTTTCTTTTCAAATTAGAAATGCAAATTGTTCATTTAAAATAATTTATCAAGGCCAAGTTATGTCATCACAAGTGGCTATTAACATTCAATCTTCTGTTAGTCAATCTAATTCTCTTTCTAATTTATAACAATATGCTTCAGATAAGCACAATATACTTGATGCAGGATATAGAATAGACTTTATTGATATTCAGTACAGGTGATCAATCTGTACTGTGCACAGAGAGTGAATCTTTCAAGTCCTCTGGAGAACTGTCAGACAACATATTTTGCCTACAGCAAAGATATGTTTCACAGATAAGACTTCATGACATATCCATTCCTGAATTTTTTGAAGACTGTCTATTCAGGTAAACTGTGATGGTTATTATCCTTCAAAGCTGCCTCCCTCAAACAAATCTTCTTGACTTAATTGTTCTCAAATCTTTTGAGGAATAGACTTTATCAAATTGCTCCTTCAAGCAGAGAAGGCTAATGGGAGGATTTTAATAGTGATGCTCAAAGTTCTGTATGCCAAACCCGAGGACACAGATTTAAGATCATTGGCAAAGTATCTGGAGAGGAACTGAGGAGATTTTGTTACATGCACTGTATTGTTATGATCTGGAGTTTACGAGCTAGCTGAAGAAACAATGGGAGCTGATTCAATAGTAACCTTCTGAAAGGATTTTGATATATACTTAAAAAGGAGAAAGTTGCAGGGCTATCAGGAAAGAGCAATGTGATGTGTCTGTTGAACAGCACTTTCAAAGAGCTGGCATAGATATAAGCTGATGGTCCTAATGTCTCCTTCAGCACCTTAATATTCTCTATTGGCTGCATTGAGAATAGGAACAAAGACAGCTACAATGGTGAGCCAGTTTTGTTCTGAACATGTCGAATGTACACATTCATAAATGTATACATTGTAAAGTTTCTGATTTATAAATGAACATGAAGTCAAATTCACTGGACAGTATAAAATTGTATTAAAGGGCAGAATTTTCTGCGCCAGATTGGGACAGACATGTTCGGTGGCAACATCAGGAAATCTTGTGAGAAGGCCCTACGTGCATTTCCGGGTGACGTAAATCCAGGAAGCAATTGTCCCCTTCCCCCTCAGTGGTGACAATGCAAACTCAGAGGTGAGTGCACACAATTTAGTATAACACTTGCAAGGATCCCAATGCAATGAGGCCATCGCGCGGTAGAAGAAGAAAACAACAATTCCAATGGAAAAACATGTCAACGGTGAGCACTATTGTGCAGCTGGTACTGCTTAGCTTGAGCTCAACTGACATGCTTGGAGTCAGGCTGTCAAGCAATTGCAGCAACTCAAACAGCACTAATTTCTGAGATGCGAATGATTGCCCCCTCCACTTTTAACCCCTAGTGCATCAACTTCAAAATCAAATGAGCGTTGTGATGCTGCAGAACCCTTGGGTGACTGAGGAAGCTTGAGGAAGCCTTGGGAAAGGTAGCCATGAAATACTGATCGAGGGATGTGCACCTAATCTCCTGCATTATACTTAAGTAGACATTGAAACATTACGCTCATGGTTCAAGCAAATTGTGACGTCTTGGAGTGAAGCTACAACACAGGACTCCTGTGTGCCACACAGTATAAACAGCAAGTGATAGACAGAGCTGAGCGATTCCACAAAAACACATCAGATCTAAGCTCTGGCCATCCTGCCACATCCAGCCGTGAATGGTGATGGACAATCAAACAACTCACTAGGCGGAGACTCCACAAATATCCCTATCCTCAATGATGGAGGAGCCCAGCACATACGTGCAAAAGACATGGCTGAGGCACTCACAACAATCTTCAGCCAGATATGTGAGTGGATGATCCATCTTGGTCTCCTTCGGAGGTCCCCAGCATCACAGATGTCAGTCTTCAGCCAAATCGATTCACTCCACGTGATATCAAGAAATAGCTGATGGCACTGGATACTGCAAAGGCTATGGGCCATGACAATATCCCGGCAATAGTACTGAAGACTTGTGCTCCAGAACTTGCTGCACCCCTAGCCAAGCTGTTCCAGTACAGCTACAACACTGGCATCTACCCGGCAATGTGGAAAATTGCCCAGGTGTGTCTTGCACACAAGAAACAGGACAAATCCAACCCAGCCAATTACTGCCCTATCAGTCTACTCTCCATCATCAGCAAAGTGATGGAAGGAATCATCAACAGTGCTGTAAAGTGGCACTTAATCAGCAATAACCTGATAACGGACGCTCAGTTTGAGCTCCGCCAGGGTCATTCAGCTCCTGACCTCATTACAGCCTTGGTCCAAACATGGACAAAAGAGCTGAATGCCAGAGATGAGGTGAGAGTGACTGCCCTTGATCTCAAGGTAGCATTTGACTGAGTATGGCATCAAGGAGCCCTAGCTAAACTGGAATAAATGGGAATCAGGGGGGAAACCCTCCACTGGTTGGAGTCATACCTGGCACAAAGGAAGATGGTTGTGGTGGTTAGAGTTCAATCATCTCAACTACAGGACATCATTGCAGAGGTTCCTCAGGGTAGTATCCTACGCCCAACCATCTTCAGCTGCTTTATCAATGACCTCACTTCCATAATAAGGTCAGAAGTGGGGATGTTTGCAGATGACTGCACAATGTTCAGCACCATTCGAGACTCCTCAGGTAATGAAGCAGTCCATGCCTAAATGCAGCAAGATCTAGACATTATCCAGGCTTGGGCTGACAAGTGGCAAGTTACAGTCATGCCACACAATGACTATCTCCTACAAGAGAGGATCTAACCACTGCCCCTTAACATTCAATGGCATTACCATCGTTGAATCCCCCACAATCAATATCCTGGGGGCTACCATTGATCAGAAACTGAACTGGACTAGCCATATTAATACTACCAGCGCAGGTCAAAGGCTATGAATCGTACAACGGATAACTCCCCTCCTGAACCCCCAAAGACTGTCCACCATCTACAAGGCACAAGTCAGGAGTGTAATGGAATACTCTCCACTTGCCTGGATGTGCGCAACTCCAACAACACTCAAAAAGCTCAACACCATCCAGGACAAAGCAGCCCACTTGATTCCTCCCCCTTCCACATTCAAATCCTCCACCACCAACGAACAATGGCAGCTGTGTGTACCAGCTTCAAGATGCACTGCTGTAACTCACCAACGTTCCTTAGACAACACCTTCAAAACCCATGACCATCACCATCTAGAAGGACAAGAGCAGCAGATTCTTGGGAGCCCCACTGCCTGGAGCTTCCCCTCCAGGTCACTCACCACCCTGACGTGCAAATACATTGCCGCTACTTCACTGTCGCTGGGGCAACATCCTGGAACTCCCTCCCGAATAGCACAGTGGGTGTACCTACAACTCAAGGACTGCAGCAGTTCAGGGAGGCAATTCACCACCTTCTGAAGGGCAACTAGGGATGGGCACTAAATGCTGGCCGAACCAGAGATGCCCATATCCCGTAAATTAATTTTTAAAATGGTTAGGACATTGCCTGCGCTGAGAAGAGAGTTCAGGATGCAATCAAGCAGCTGAAGCTGTCGCCACTTATCATATTGTTTGGGGTGGTGGTGGGTCTGGTTTTGGTCAACCATCATAGGCACCAAATTATTTACCTCCATGTGGTGGCCAGGACTCTTCGACATGCGTAAAGGGGCCTGAGAGGCAGCCCCGGGTGATGACTTGGCCAAGAGTGGCCCTTAGGAAACAATTGCTGACCCTCATGTTTCTCACTTTGATACCGCAGTGGGAGATCATCAGGAGATGAGCCTCACAATCTCACTGCCTGCATCATTGCTTATTAAGAAGTATTACAACACCAGTTTAAAGTCCAACAGGTTTGTTTCAAATCACTAGCTTTCAGAGCACAGCTCCTTCCTCACCATTTCTCACCACTTCCTCGCTTCATCTGAAGAGCAGCAATCATAGCGTGCTTTGTATCAGATTGCTATCCTACCACACAAAACTCAATAAAGATTCTGGTTTGGACAAGTCAGTGTTTGGTGAGTTCCTTCGTGAAGTACAAAGGACCAAACACAACAGAAGGTGATGAAGACATGGTACTGGCCAGACGAGGCAGGCATGCTTGTGAGAACCTCAGAGCCACAAAATTCCATGAGTTTGATAACGAGATGCAGTGAGGACACTCCTGAGATCTTCACATTGTATCTGGAAGCTCTGATATCTGTCTTGTTGAGGGAAGGGCTTGTAAGCTCAGTAAAGAGGGTCACATCATGGAGATACTACTGAGCTATTAGGGACACATAGACTTTAACAGCACTTGATCCTTTGGAAGGCTTCATTACCTGCTCCCTTCAACATCACACTTTCACCTGTCAGAAATACTGATGAGATGAGGGGGCAGCTCTGCCTCTGAGATGCTGACAGTGCACTGAGAACATCACACAAGTCTGTGACACTTGGGTATGAGATTCTTGCAGCAAGCACAATCCACAATGAGGTGGAGGCATCACTGATCTGGAAAGTGACTGTGAAGCTGGACAATCACTATGTTCAATGTTACACACTGCACAGGGGAGAGGCCCTGGACTTGTGACACTTACCAAGTTTTCACAACTGATTGACATAAACACTACTCATCACAACAAGGAGCCATAGGCAAGGAGACATTCTTGGGGGTGTATTTACAATGGTCAACATTACATACAAGTGATTAACACACCCATGTTCATGTTGTCAACAATATCTTCCTGACCTTTCTAAACCTGTCACTGCACCTTGGTTCATCCCCCGACATTCACAGCGGAGGTAGAGGCAGCCTCCTGACAGCTATGCCCTGTTGTCTTTGATGCCTTGCCATCCTCTGGAGGGCCAATGCCTGGAGGGCCCCGGTCTACTTTCAGGGTCCTGTTGCTCAGTCTGCAAGATCACAGAAAAACAGGATTTGTATCAGCTGGAATACTCCCAGAATCACTAGGGTGGATGGTCCTGGGGTGTACTTCTGACGAACCCCGCCCAATGTGTGCCTGAGGGTCCTGGCTGACCCGTTGAGCAGAATGGACAGGTTGAATGGGCTCAATAGGCACTGCCCCACCCTTGCATTGACACTGATGGTTGCCAGAAAGTGTCTCAGGAGTGAAAGAATGCAGCTCATTCAGTCGTGAAAGAATGCAGCTCATTCAGTCGTGAAAGAATGCAGCTCAATTCAGTAGTGAAAGAATGCAGCTCATTCAGTCGTGAAAGAATGCAGCTCAATTCAGTAGTGAAAGAATACAGCTCATTCAGCAGTGCAGCTCATTTAGCAACACAGGAATGTAGCTCATTCATCAGAACAGGGGTACAGCTCATTCAGCAGTGCACCTCAACCAGTAGTGCAGCTCAACCAGCAATACAGTTGCATCAGCAGTACAGCAGTGCAGCTCCATCAGCAGTACAGCAGTGCAGCTCCATCAGCAGTACAGCAGTGCAGCTCCATCAGCAGTACAGCAGTGCAGCTCCATCAGCAGTACAGCAGTGCAGCTCCATCAGCAGTACAGCAGTGCAGCTCCATCAGCAGTACAGCAGTGCAGCTCCATCAGCAGTACAACAGTGCAGCTCCATCATCAGTACAGCAGTGCAGCTCCATCAGCAGTACAGCAGTGCAGCTCCATCAGCAGTACAACAGTGCAGCTCCATCAGCAGTACAACAGTGCAGCTCCATCAGCAGTACAACAGTGCAGCTCCATCAGCAGTACAGCAGTGCAGCTCCATCAGCAGTACAACAGTGCAGCTCCATCAGCAGTACAGCAGTGCAGCTCCATCAGCAGTACAGCAGTGCAGCTCCATCAGCAGTACAGCAGTGCAGCTCCATCAGCAGTACAGCAGTGCAGCTCCATCAGCAGTACAGCAGTGCAGCTCCATCAGCAGTACAGCAGTGCAGCTCCATCAGCAGTACAACAGTGCAGCTCCATCAGCAGTACAACAGTGCAGCTCCATCAGCAGTACAGCAGTGCAGCTCCATCAGCAGTACAGCAGTGCAGCTCCATCAGCAGTACAGCAGTGCAGCTCCATCAGCAGTACAACAGTGCAGCTCCATCAGCAGTACAGCAGTGCAGCTCCATCAGCAGTACAGCAGTGCAGCTCCATCAGCAGTACAACAGTGCAGCTCAATCAGCAGTACAGCAGTGCAGCTCCATCAGCAGTACAACAGTGCAGCTCAATCAGCTGTGCAGGACCCATGTCTTTGCAGTAGCTGCCACCCGATCAGAGTTGACCTTGGCGCGTTGTCCTGTCAGTACTAACACCTCGGTGTGAAGATGGCACTGACTCTTACATTGTGCCTTGCAATCCAAGGAGTGAAGCAGAGATCCCCTACCGATTTCCTACTTTGTCTCTGCAGCTCTGAGGCATGATTGAGTCCAGAGGTTCACCATCTGACTTTGAATCAGCGGATTCCTGGTCGCCAACAATCCTCCCAGCACCATTAACCCTGAATGCTCCTGCCTCCACCTGCTGCAATGTGCTCACCAGGTTGTGACCTGAGGCTACTGTAGAAATAGTTCCCACTGAGGTATGTCTCTCTGCATTGAAGACATCACTCACAGCATGGTAGTCTGATAGATGCTGCTTCCTCACTTGGCTGAGTACCGCCAACCTCCCCCTCACCACAGGGAAAGTCCATGTCCTCTCCGGCCAGCTGAAACGCTCTATCCTCAAAGTTTGTGAGGACCTTGGGTTCAGCCATTCTTCCACCAGTCGGGGACCTCTCCGTTTTGTTGCGTGCCAGCTTGTCCTATATGAAGACAGATGGTGAGAATGTAAGCAGGGTGCATGCCAGGTCAGATGATAAGGATGCCTGGCATGTGTTGCTGGTCTTTGCCGAGAGCAGAGGTAGAGGACATTGCGGTGGGCCTCTACTGCATGTAGTAGGTCCTTAAGGGAGGCATCGCTAAATTTGGGACCATCCGAGGGCTCCCCCTGCCCCCAATGTCTCCTTCCTTCCCCACACCCACACCCCTCGATGGGGCCTGAAAGCCTAGCCCGGGAACGACCTCCAGTCCTTGCTCCAGCGCAGCACTCCTTCCTGCAAGTCCCCCTGCAGTACCAACAGTGAACATAAGACTAGGAGCAGGAGTAGGCAATTCAGCCCATCAAGCCTGCTTCGGCATCTGCACCTTCCTGCCCGCTCCCCATAGCCCTTCATCCCACAACTATTTAAAAACCGATCGGTCGCCTCAAATTTGTCTCGTGTTCCGGCGTCCACTCTGGAGTGAAGAATTCCACAGATTCACAACCCTTTGAGCAAAGTAATTCCTCCTCATTTCTGTTTTAAATCTGCCAGCCCTTAGCCTAAAACTACCTCGTTCTAGAATTCTCCCAGTGGCAGATCCAGTACCGGGGAACTGTAGGCCTCTGATTGGCCGACAGTTTGCTGAGACAGGACATTGTGTTGCAGAAGGCAGAAGCCCCGACTCAAGCCATTGCCTCAGGATTTTACGTGTGGGATCAGGATTACCGCCCCAATGTAAAATCTAGCCCGATACCATAGGATCTGCTCTGTGATTTGCATTTCATTTAGTTTTCTATCTAGCAATGGCTGAGACCTGAAAAAAATTAACAAAATTTAAGCATAAATCAGTCAAAACTGCAAAGTCCTTCAATGGCCTTCATTTCACTCCATTAGTCAGATTCATTGCAGTGTAATAACAACATTAGCCTGACACTTCATCAGTGCAGATTCAACAAGCCTCATTGGAATACTGATTGTATTTTACATTGTTATTGTTGGCTAGGAAGAGAGAACAACCAAAAGCCATGGGAGATTTTCCTGACAATATTGCAGCCGTTCACCTCATTACATCTTGTGCAGAATTAATCAACTCTCAAATGTCAGAAAATTCACCAAATAAAATGAAAACATTTCTTGTAACAAGTTCAGAAAGATTTGCCAAACTTTGTTCATCAAAATTGCCCAGTAAATTCATTAATATTCAAAAGGCAAGTTTGATGGAATGGAAGTGACTGATCTTTCTTTCTATGCAATGCACCTCATCGATCATGATATTGTTGCACTGCACTTTACTTGAACTAATATTTTAAAATTCCTAATTTCAGAAAAACAGTTTCCCCAAGGACAGAAAAATCAGACAGGGTGCGAAACTGATCCACAACCACCTGATGTGTTGGGCAGGCTGGGTCTACGTGGACAGCGTTTGATGCAGTGTAGCGAGATCGGGATGGGCCAGTGCCGTGGGGGCACTCTTTTTCTTCCGCCGCCGCCACTGCCTCCACCATGGCGGAGGCGGAAGAGAATCCCCCTACCGCGCATGCGCCGGTGGTGACGTCAGAGGCAGCTGCCGCTGACATCACTACCGGCGCATGCACGAACCGGCGAAGGCCTTTCGGTCAGCCCCGGCGCCGGGGGTCAAAGGCCACTGGTGCCGGTTTTGGCGCCAGTCAACGTAGTGCCAACTGCTCCAGCGCGGGCCTAGCCCCCAAAGGTGCGGAGAATTCCGCACCTTTGAGGAGGCCCGACGCCGGAGTGGTTGGCGCCACTCCCCTACGCCGGGACCCCCACCCCGCCAGGTAGGGGAGAATCCCGGCCGGTGTTTGTACTAGCTGCTGCTCACGAGCTCTGACTGTCTCAGAGGCTGCATCCCAAGAGAGTGGGAAAACTGGTGCCCTCTGGCTTTATAGTGGTTGTGTCCTGTCTGGTGATTGGCTGCTGTGTTCTGTGTGCTTACTGATCATCCTGTGTGTCAATCACTGCCTGTCTGCTCTCCATTATATACATGGATGTATATTATGACACCACCCATTTTATATCCCGACCAAAAGTGTCTCCAGCTGGTTCAAAATGCTACAATCACGTGAATCTGGCCTCAGAAGTATAAAAATTAATCTTGTTACTTTTCCCTGAACTCTCATAATGGGCAATCTAAACATCACCCCTTGACATTCAATGGCATTACCATTGCTGAATCCCCACGATCAACATCCTGTTACAATTAACCACAAACTGAACTGAACTAGTCATATAAATACTGTGGCTAGCAGAGCAGTTCAGAGGCTATGAAAGCTGCAGCGAGTAACCCACCTCCTGACCACACCCACCCCACCCCCCTCCCAGATCCTGTCAACTATCTATAAGGCACAAGTAGTATAATTCTCTCCACTTGATTGGATGAGTGGTGCTCCAACAACGCGCAATAAACTTGACACCATCCAGGCCAAAGCAGCCAGTCTGCAAACATTCAATCCCTCCACCACCAACAAACAGTGATTCCTCAGGCAGCATCTTCCAAACCCACGACCACTACCATCTAGAAGGATAAGAGCAGCAGATGCCTGGGAACCCCACCAAGTCATTCACCATTCTGACTTGGAAATATGTCGCCATTCCTTGCCTGTCATGGGTCAAAATCCTGGAACTCCCTTCCTAACAGCACTGTGGGTGTACCTACACCTCGGGGACTGCAGCGGTTCAAGAAGGCAACTCACCACCATCTTTTGATGGGCAATTAGGAATGGGCAATGAATTCTGGTCGAGCCAGTGACGCCCACACCCCATAAATTAATTTTAAAAAGGTATTCTGTTGGTGAACAATGGTGCTGTATGAAATATATGACTGGATACATATGTGCTTGTGTCATCTAGTGGCAAATTAACTGCTTTGTGCTGAGACTGCAATTTCAGATCATTCCAGGTACATCCGAACATAGGGATATCTGAACATAGGAGTAGGAGTAGGCCATTCGGTATTGATGTGGGTGATCGTTTCCCCTACTCAATGTTTCCCCACTTTCCCCATATCCCTTAGGAGGGATCGTAGCAAGACCCTGGGTGTTACGCTCAAGATGACTTTGGCTTATGGTGATGGTATATGATGGACAATATTGGATCAGTCTCCTGTTATATACATTTTGTGGTTTTCATTTCCACCGAACCTATGGAATATAGCAAACAAACGTGAAAAATGTTGGATTGTTCCCCTGGAATTTTTGGTCAGATGTCTTTGTGTTAAGAATGTTTTACAGTACATTTGATCACCATGAACACTTTGTCACTAGTTATCCATTGCATCAGAAGATCAAAAAGGTGGGGAAATGCCAATCCAAATTGTATGAGTGTGACCTATTGAGTTAAGTTAGTTTTTCTTGTTTATATTTAAAAAAAGTTATGTTCTATACAGCGGCAAAACAGTTCACACTCAAAAGATAACTAATTAATTATTGCACAGAAAATAACATAAGGATACGAGTAGCCAATTAAATAATTACACATAAAACAGTTTCAATTATTATGCTGTTTGATGCTAGAATTTAAGTAGCTTTCTTTTGAAAGGTCAAAAAATACTTTCATAGATAGAATTTACAGTGCAGAAGGAGGCGATTCGGCCCATCGAGTCTGCACCGGCTCTTGGAAAGAGCACCCTACCCAAAGTTAACACCTCCACCCTATCCCCATAACCCAGTAACCCCACCCAACACTAAGGGCAATTTTGGACACTAAGGGCAATTTATCATGTCCAATCCACCTAACCTGCACATCTTTGGACTGTGGGAGGAAACCGGAGCACCCGGAGGAAACCCACGCACACACGGGGAGGATGTGCAGACTCCGCACAGACAGTGACCCAAGCCAGAATCGAGCCTGGGACCCTGGAGCTGTGAAGCAATTGTGCTATCCACAATGCTACCGTGCTGCCCTAAAATCACAAACCAGCTATCCAACCAATTGAGCTAACCGACCCCTTGGAAAGCCTTGTTCATTTGCCAAACACTCAATGTTACTGCACAACTAGTATTAATACATAATCTGCATGAGTTCAAAAGTGTTCCCTTCTCCTAACATGCATACTTTGGAAAATTGGTCGGGATTTACCATTCAAGTTTACAGGATACATAAATAAGCTCAGCTTTAGATCCCTATCCAAATGTCATCAATACTTCTTCAATCTAAATCAATCACATGATTGCATTATAACACTGAATGTAATTAACACTTGTAAAAGCAAATCAGAGATGTTGCTAGATGTTTAATTTCTGGTTTTTTTTGTGATTAACTCTTAACTTGTTGAAGGCATGAAGGATGAAATCAGACCCAAAAATACATTAACTAATAGTTTTATTTAACAATACAATAGGGATACTTTCCTCTCCACTGTGGGACTACACAGGGATGTCCTATGTCCCGCTTGTTGTTTGCACTCGTGATTGAGCCATTGGCTATCACGTTAAGAAGTTTGGGGATATGAAAAGGGATAGTGTGGGGGGGGGGGGGGGGGGGGGGGGAAGAGAGCATAGGGTGTCCTTATATGCCGATGACTTGTTATTATACGTGTCGGAACCAAGTGTGTCAATAGGGGAATACTGGAACTGCTTCGGGTGTTTGGGTCTTTCTTGGGGTACAAATTAAATCTAGACAAGAGTGAATATTTTGTGGAGTCTCGGGTAGGGGTGAGGGGGTGCTGCCATTCCGTAGGGCAGGGACTCACTTTAGATACTTGGGGGTGCAGGTTGCTCGAGATTGAGGGGGGGGTGTGCTCTGTAGGTACAACATCTCTAGTTTGGTGGGGAGAGTGAAAGCTGATCTGGCAAGGTGGGATCATTTCCCTCTGTCACTGGCGGGTCGGGTACAGGCGGTTCAAATGAATGTGTTGCCGCGATTCCTGTTTATTTTCCAATGCCTGCCAATTTTCCTGCCAAAAGCATTTTTTAGAGAAATTGTCGGGATCATTACCTCATTCATATGGGGCGTGGGGGGAAGGTGACCAGAATTAGAAAGGTGCTGCTACACAGAATAAAGGCAGGCAGGGGGTTTGGGTCTTCCAAACCTGATGTATTACTACTGGGCAGCGAATGTGGAGGAGGTACGGAGCTGGGTCAGAGGGTTGATTCCCAATGAGTCAGAATGGAGGAGAGTTTGTGTGAGGATTGAGTGCACTAGTAACAGCACCGCTCCCGACGCCCCGGGGAGATACTCCGTGAGTCCGGTAGTAATAGCTTTGTTGAGAATTTGGAGGCAGTTTCGCCAGCACTTAGGTTTGGGGGCAAGGTCAAGGGAAATGCCAATTTGGGAGAACCATAGATTTTAGCCAGGGAAGTGGGATAGAAATTTTCAGAGATGGGAGGAGAATGGAATTAGGAATCTAAAAGATTTGTTTCTTGGGGGTTGGTTTGCAGGATTGAAGGAGCTGGGAGCGAAGTATGGGCTGGAGCAGGGGGAAATATTTAGATTCATTCAGGTTTGATACTTTGCCAGAAAGGAGATCAAGAGCTTCCCAGTAGAGCTGGCTTCCACATTGCTGGAGGAGGTGCTGACAACAGGGGGACTGGAGAAGGGGGTAGTATCGGCGGCTTACGGGCCTATTTTGGAAGAGGAGAAGGTGCTGCTGGAAGGGATCAAGGCAAAGTGGGAGAAAGAGTTGGGAGAGGGTATGGAGGAGGGGTTCTGGTGTGAGGTGTTCCGGAGGGTGAACACCTCCACCTCGTGTGCGAGGTTGGGGCTGATACAGCTGAAGGTGATATGTAGAGCACATCTTGCAAGGGCGAGGATGAGCCGACTGTTTAGGGGGTAGAAGATGTGTGTGAACGTTGCGGGGGGGGGGGGGGGCTCAAACCACGTTCATATGTTTTGGTCCTGTCCAAAGCTGGAGGATTACTGGAAGGAGGTTTTTAGGGTAATTTCTAAAGTGGTGTACGTGAAACTGGACCTGGGTCCCCGGGAGGATATATTCAGGATGTCGGACCAGCCAGGGTTGGAAATGGGTGCGGAAGCATATGTTGTAGCCTTCGCCTTGTTGATCGCCCGAAGGTGGATCCTGTTAGGGTGGAGATCAACCTCTCCACCCTGTACCCTGGCCTGGTGGGGGACCTACTGGAATTTATTGCCCATCCCTAATTGCCCTTGAGAAGGTGGTGGTGAGCTGTCTTCATGAACGGCTGCAGTCCATGTGGTGTAGTCAGGATAGTGTTGGGAACTTGCAAGTGTTCCCATACGTCTGCTGACTTGTCCTTCTGGGACAGTCATTTTCTAACCCAGGGTCGCAAACCGCAGGTGGATTGCGGATGAGTATCGGGAGGGTCATAGAACCATTCTGTCATGGCGTTCCTGATTGTGGGGCCATGTGTCATGGCATTCCTAATCGCGGGAAGTAGTGCCCAATGGTGCGACCGACTTAAAAAAATTATGGCCACGACCAGCTTTCAGAATGCTGGCGTTCCCCGAATGCTTGCCCCCTCAGCAGTGCGCAGGTCTGGAGCCCAGCAGGGCAGAACGCCTCCTCCTGTTGTCAGCACGCTGACCCAGGAGCAGATTATTTTTTTAAATCACTGGAGTCTTCCTGCCTGGCATGGCGGCAGAGAGCAGGTCATATGCCATGTACACTGATGTCACGTGTTCTGGGCACAAGAGCGATTCCTCCATTTTACAGCTGCCAGCAGTGCTGGTGATCAACCCATGATGAAGAACAGGAAACAGGAACAAAGCAGCACAAAAATAATTACTTGAGATATGAGTTTATTAATTGTGCCACTGCAGATCTGGATTCAAAGTTCATCTGTGTTACATGCAGAGAAGCACTGGCAAACAAAGTTTAAAACCCTCCAAACTTCAAAGACATTTGAAGACTAAGCATGGCGAGTTTGAGGACAAACCTCTTGATTTTTTTCAACAAATACAGCGAGATCTTAAATCATCAGCTGAAGTCTTTATCAGAAATGTAACATTGAATAACAAAAAAGTGAGGTCATGAGGACCAAGCAGGCTCACCTGTCACATTAAACGTAAGTGAAAATGGCGGATCATGAAGTTCGGGCGGCGTGTGTCGCAAAGGTCGGCTGGCATGGGTCCCCAATGATGGCTGGTTGGTAAAAATGGCTGTTGGGCCAGAAGGTTTGAAAACACTGTTCTGGAGGTATAGGCTAAGGGCGGGATCCTCCGACACCCCATCGGGTCGTAAAATCGCCAGCGGGCGGCGTGAATCCCGCCCCCGCCGGCCACTGAATTCTACGGCACTGGAGATTCGCGGGGGTGGGAATCGCGCCGCGCCAGTTGGCGGCCACTCATAGCGGCCGTCCCGGAGATTCTCCGGCCCGTGATGGGCCAAAGTCCCGCTGGTTCTTTGTTCTTTGCCAGTCCCGCTGGCGTAAATGAGACTAGGTCCCTTACCGGCGGCACCTGGTGGCTCGGGCGGGCTCTGGGGTCCTGGGGGGGGGGGTGGGGGGGGTGGGGGGGGGGGGCGACCTGGCCCTGGGGGGTGCCCCCATGGTGGCCTGGCCCGCGGTTGGGGCCCACCGATCTGCAGGCGGGCCTGTGCCGTGGGGGCACTCTTTTCCTACGTGTCAGCCTCAGCGATGACCGACGCGTAGGTGAACGCCCCCCCTACGCATGTGGGGGGGATGACGTCAGCAACCGCTGACGCTCCCGCGCATGCACGGACTCGCGCCAGCCGGCGGAGTCCCTTCGGCCCCAGCTGGCGTGGCACCAAAGGCCTTCCACGCCAACCGGCCGGACACAATCCACTCCGGCGCCAGCCTAGCCCCTGAAGGTGCGGAGGGTTCTGCACTTTTGGGGCGAGCCGACGCCGGAGTGGTTCACGCCCTGCCGGGTACGGGAGAATCCCGCCCTGAGAGTTTGGACAGTGTTGTCAAAAAAGCATTGGTCAGTTGGTTAAATTGTGAGGAATTCTGTAAATGTTGAACCATTTAATATGAATTGCAAAACTCAGGGCTGGATTCTCCCGCCCCACCCACCACAAGAATGCCATGGGCGAGCCGCATACAATGGAGAATTCCATTGACCCCGAGCGGGATTCTCAGGTCACCGGACAGATGTGGCCGGAGAATCCCACCCTGACTGTTAGACACAACTGCAATTTAGTTGCTCTAATTTCACATCATCAGCTAGGTTTCACTGAATAACAGTCTAACAAGGATATATTAATTGTTTTACGTGTAGTATGATAATGCGATATTAGGCTTACAGACAGCATCCAATGTATCACTGATAAGTTCCAGTACTTGGGCTGTCCCTCTGTGTCATGAATTGTAAGATACACGATGGGCGTGATTCTCCCGTCTCGTCTGTGGCGGGCCCCGTTACGAGTGGGAACAGAAAATTTTGCTGCCAAAACCCCCATCGCTGTCAGTGGCCCCGAAAGTCCGTGCCGGGATTGAGGACGGATGATTTTGACCAATATTTTCCTTTGTGAGAGATTCTGTACTGTGGCATTGGGTAGTTCCCCTCACCCATGAAATGCTTGTGTTTCACGAATACAAGGTGCTATCTGTGGTTGTGTTTGGATTTCTTCAATCATTTCTCTCGAAATGTATTCAAGGTTTCCTTCAGAGAAGGAATCTGCCTCCTTAACCCAGGTTGGCAGATGTGTATCTCCAGATTCACAGCAATGCAATTGACTGAAATGGCTGAAGTCATTCAGTTGTATCAAACTGCTACGAAAAACAATAAGAATAAAGTCAGATAGGCAACTTGGCAAACAAAGGTGCACTGAGCCCAATTAACTGCAAGGTCCACCTCACTAACATTTGAGTACCAAAACTAGACGAACTGCTGCACGCAATTGTCTAGCAACACCCTGTCATAGCCATGTCCAGAGAGTCCTACCTTAAACCAACATCACCGACTCCTCCATCACCATATTTGAGTATGTCCTATTCTACGAGCAGGAGAAACCAAGCAGGGCTGGCAGCACCCAGGGAATTTTCAACATTGACTCCAGATCCCATTAAGTCTTACAGCATCAGATCAAACATGGGCAAGGAAATAATAATTAGGAGCATATTATAAATATAACTGAGTGATCCCACAACTAATGGATCAGATCCCATGGATTAATAACGCCGCCCCTCCACCCCGCCCCCAGAAATACATTGGAAAATGCCTCTCCTAATTACTTTTGAGAAGGTTGTGATGAGCTACCACCTCAAACCTGCAGTCTGTGTGGTGAACTCCCTCAGTGCTGTTGGGGAGAGAGTTCCAGGTTTTTCACCCAGCACCAACACAGGAACAGTGATAGATTTTTGCGTCCACCGTAACTCCTGCCGCTGACTGAAAAGGCATCAGGAGCTGTTGCGCATGCGCACTTTGCCTGCACCATAACCAAGAGCACATGCATAACTAACTGATCCTGATGCCTTTCCAATCAACGGGCAGCAGGAGCAATGGTGGATTTTAAAAAGTTGCTTTAAAAACTCTGAAGATCACAAAGAGCTGCTGAAGTTCAAAGGTACACCCTTACGCACCCCGCCTACAGTCTGAAACACTCAGTCTCTATGCTCTCTCTGTACAAAGGTTTCTTGCTGAGCCCCATAGAGGCCAAAAGTTTGACATGCTTGGCAATGAGTTGTGGAGGTATCACTGCTTTGTGGATCATTTATTTAATAAGTAAGCTTGCATACTTATTGGAAGGCATCTGGATTTAGCTTGTGTGGAAACCAGTTATTGTTGCGGGTACTGCGACTACTTTCTCATTGTATTTGCCCCTCTTTGTCCTGGTCTTCATTTTCAGGCCAAAGTTTAGGGTGGAACATGCAGTAGATGCAACACTGTAACTCCTATCACTGTAATGCATCTGTGCAACATCGACCTGACCTCAATCAGTCTTGATCTCCAGCCTATCATACATGCACTGCCTTCGACAGAGATTGACATAGGAACATAGGATTTAGGAGCAGATTTAGGAAATTCAGCCCTTCGAGCCTGCTCTGTCATTAAAGCAAATCGTGGCTGATCTCTTCCTGGTCACACATCTACCTCCCCACCTGTTGCCGAAATCCCTTTAACCTGTTTTCTATCAGAAAGATAATTATCTCTTTCTTGAAACCATTTAATGACTCAGATTCGAGATTGACCCTCCCTCTGTCCCTGATGACCCTTATTCAGGCTGGGTGCACTGCAGTGCACCACCAGAGTGACTGAGGTATCAGAACCATATTTTGTGCAGTCCGATGCACCGCTCAGTGACAACCCTGGTGGTCGCATGGGCCTCCTTGTATCCAATATCTGCATCAGCCATCGGCTTCCGTGCTGGCATCATTAGCTAGGTCCTCAGTGGGTACCTGTTACCCCCAAGAGGCATCGTGGAGTGGTCCTCGAAGAGGCCGGTGAAGTCCGACTGCCCCACGATGTAGCTTTCATGAACATTCCCTGGGAAGCGTGCATACACCTGCATCATCTCCATGTGGTGGTTGCACACAAGCTGGACATTTAGGGACTGGAACTCTTCTTGTTGATGTAGGACACGCCCTGATGCCCCGGTGGATGAAGACAACATTTGTGCCATCTTTTTAAAAATCCTTTATTGTCACAGGTGGCTTACATTAACACTGCAATGAAGTGACTGTGCAAAGCCCCTAGACGCCACATTCCACGCCTATTCGGGTACACAGAAGGAGAATTCAAAATGTCCAATCCACCTAACAGCACATCTTTCAGGACTTGTGGGAGGAAACCGGAGCACCTGGAGGAAACCCACGCAGACACGATATTATGGGCTAGGGTTTAGAGAACCCCAAAGTGCATCATGGAGTCCACCCAACCCACAACCTTTAATAGATTGTGGTTATGGGAAGACACAGGCCTACCTTATTGGTGCGATGTAACAGAGATTTACAATTTTAAATTAAAACACTGTTTATTTATGAAACCAGTTAACGCTTTATAAACCCACAGTGAACATCTTAACAACTATCAACACCAATAAATCCCTCAAAGAATACAGTACTCTATAAGTAACTCTTAATCTTTCCTTGCAACACCCGAAAGACAAAGAAAGAACCCTTTTACAGAAAGACATCAGGTTTAACTTCTCTACTGAGACATGTACCACTTTGAAATCCCCAAATGAGCTGAAGTCATTCTGTAGCCTGCAGAGAGAGATCCTTACAGCTGCTTGCTTTGCCTGCAGCTGTCCAGCTCTTAAAACAAAACTAACACACCCTGTAGCTGAGAGTCCAAAGCGAAAGTAAAAGCTGACAGACAGTCCATCCACACTCTGACATCACTGCAGTAATAAACACCCATTTCTTAAATGTACACCCACTACAGCTATTCTATAAAAAACACCCATTTCTTAAAGGTACTCTCGCATGACAACAGGGAGAAAGTGCAGACTCTGCACAGATAGCGACCCAAGCAGGGAATCGAACCTGGGACCCTGACGCTGCGAATCAACAGTGCTAACCTAGGGCAGCATGGTGGCACAGTGGGTTAGCCCTGCTGCCTCACGGCGCCGAGGTCCCAGGTTCGATCCCTGCTCTGGGTCACTGTCCGTGTGGAGTTTGCACATTCTCCCCGTGTTTACGTGGGTTTTGCCCCCGCAACCCAAAGATGTGCAGGCTAGGTGGATTGGCCATGCTAAATTGCCCCTTAATTGGAAAAAATGAATTGGGTACTCTAAATTTAAAAAAAACAGTGCTAACTACCGTGCTATCCTGGACCTGGGGCATCCCATTGATGGCAGAGAATTCTCTGCCGCCGGGACATCTTGATGGGTCTGGTCCAGGTTAAAATAGTCAGCTATCTGGGCAAACAGAGCATCTGTGACTTCATGGATGCGCTTGTGGGTGGCAGCTTGTGAGATGCTGCACTAGTCCCCGCTTGAGCCCTGGAATGATCCTGAGGCATAGAGGCTCTGGGCTGTGGTGACCTCGACGGACACTGGGAGTTAGTATCCTCCTCCTCCATGTGGTGCCAAGTCCGCGAGAAGATGACACAAGTGCTGCACCGTCCCCTTATTGAGGCGGCGCCTCCTGCGGCACATGCTGTCCATCATCTGTTCGAAGAACCAACGACACCTGCACACCTTGGGTCATCGCTGGCCTCCCTCTCTGGTCCCTCCCTCACCTGATGGGTGGCCGGATGCTCAGGGTGTAGGCCGGGGCCTGGCACATGGGCCACCATCTCAAGCCTCTGTTGACACTGCTGCCGCTGCCTGTTCCGGCATCAGGCTGCCTGGGCTGCTAGAAGCGTCATGACGGCAGATTCCCTGGGGTCCAAGATATCATCCAACCCATGTAATATCTGTGAAGGACTGGACAGGGTGAGAGACAGACAACAAGCGGTACCTTCCACCCCTGACCCTCCGGACCCCCATGGCTCCCTCCTATGGGGGATTTTTAATTTACTAAAACAATCAAACAAATATGTATTGTGCGTTGAACATTTTGAGTAATGTCCTTCTAAGCCAAGTTACTTTGTTTTTATAATGACCATGAATATAATTAAGCAATTGTCATTGGAAACACAGTTATTTGAAATCTTTACCCATGCCACATCAACATATTGCCTGATAGAGCTTTGAAGCATGGACTAATCTGTTTAATTGGTAAACTAAACACTCACAAGGCGAATTCAATCTGTTCCTTATGTTCCCAAATGACATCAGAATGTCACAATGGAAGCTTACTCTAATTGTATATGAACAGATAAGAAGTCACCCTGAAGATTGTGTCATCAAGGTAATATCTGGATGCCTAAGAGTAATGTGCACTTGTGTATTTATAGAGTTGTACTTCACTTTTCTTTTTTAGCCTGATATTTTAGCTAAAAATTAATCAAATCTCAATGACAGTATTTCGGACAAGTTATCCACACTTCAACCTCTTCATGAGCAATCCATAGCAATTTAAATGTACTGTTATAAAACCATTGGCAACACTGGGTGAACTGACGGAGGAGCTGGAACTACCGACAGGACAAGAACTGAGACACCTACAGGTAAAGCACTTTCTCCGCAAGGAGACAGTAGTGTACCCCAGGATTCCGGGAACCACATTACAAGAGGACCTGATGAACACGGACAGCAAGGAAGGTGGAAACTCCGGGAAAATCTACGGACAGTTACTGGACAGGGCGCCACTGCCATTGGATGAAGCCAGACGAAAATGGGAAGACAAACTGGGAACAGAAGTGAGCAGGGGACTCTGGAGCGAAGCACTGAGTAAAGTCAACTCCACCTGCTGCGCAAGGCTCAGCTTCATGCAGTTCAAGGTGGTGCACAGAACGCACCAACCATAACCCAAATGAACTAGTTCTTCTCGGAGGTGGAGGATAAATGTAAATGGTGCCAGAGAGGACCAGCCAATCACAGCCACATGTTCTGGGCATGTTCCAAACTTGTAAGGTTCTGGACAGCCTTCTTTGAGGCATTGTCCAAGGTTGTGGGGGTGAGGGTGGAGCCGTGCCCGAGAATGGCAATCTTCAGAGTGTTAGAGCTACACATGGGGGAGAGGACCGATGCCCGAGCTCTCGCTTCCAGAATCGCACGCCAGAGAATCCTGCTCAGCTGGCGATTAGCAGCACCACCCACAGCTGCAAACTTGCTGTCAGATCTGGCAGAATTTCTCCATTTGGAGAAGATCAAATCCACCGTCCGAGGGTCGGAAGTAGGCTTGTTCAAAGCATGGGGACAATTCGTGGGCCTGTTCCAAGATCTGTTAGAAGCTAACAGCGATTAGGGGAAAAAGTGAGAGATGGGAGAAGGCAGACAGGGACACGCAAGTCTGGGGGGAGGGGGGAGGAAGAGAGGAGGGAGCTCAGAGGAATTACAGGGAGAAGCACGGCAGGGGTGCTTAGTTACATAGTAACTCTTTACGTTTAATATTTACAGCATGTGTGGTTCTTATATATATATTGTCAGTCATGGTGTTTCCAATCCCCCCTTTACCTTCTCCCCCTCCCCCCTAATCCTCTCCCCCCCCCCCCCCCCCCCCCCCCCACCCCTGCCTCTTAAACCCACAAGGCCGGCAACAGAACACATACAGGGAAGGGGAGGGATGAGAATAGGAGCGAGGGGACGCAGCATCCTGAACGAAAGAGGGGGGTACCAAGGAGGGGCCGGGGATGGGGGGGTGAGGGGGGGGGGGTGAGAAGAGGATTAGGGGGGAGGGGGAGAAGGTAAAGGGGGGAGTGGAAACACCATGACTGACAATATATATATAAGAACCACACATGCTGTAAATATTAAACGTAAAGAGTTACTATGTATAAATTAAAAATGCCAATAAAAATCATAGGCAGCTATACTACACTATTTGTGTTGATGCAAAGATGTTTTAGCTTTATAAACTTGAATACATTTAGATAAGAGATGCAACTATCCCAGGAGCATATGCTGTTACAGTATAACTGTCTCGGTTACCTGTATACAGGTAGTATTTAATATTTAATTTTTCATGTGAACGCAACTTCATTTTCTACTTCGGGAAACTTGGGGTTTGCTGGCCCCATGGTGACTTTGTGGGTACTGATCTCTGATTGGGTGCCTCCAAGCCACATACCATCTTGACTTGGAACTATATCGCCGGCCTTTTACTGCCGCTGGGTCAAAATCCTGGAACTCTCTTTCTAACAGCACTGTGGGTGTTCCTACACCACACAGATTTCAGCGGTTCATGAAGGCAGCTCACCACCACTTTCTCAAGGAGAATTGGGAATGGGCAATAAATGCTGGTCTAGCCAGCAACACCCACATCCCATGAACAATTAAATAAAAATTGGTATCTAAAGTACCTTTTGCGAGGAGTGGTAATGAGAGTAGAAATTTTCATTAAGCCAAGATAGTTTCATGTCACAAAATGTACCTCAGTGTATAAAGTTTCAATGAAACAAATTTTAATTTGTGTGTGAACACAACACTGGTGATTACCCAAAAAAGCATACATTTCAGAGGATAGTTATTAGTGAAGGGATTAATTAACTTTTGCCTGCAGTTTTAAGAAGCATTGTTCAACAGTGTAACAATTCTGTTACTTGAAGGAAATGTTTTGTGGCAGCTTTGATAGGTTTACTGTTGACTTCAAAATGACATCTAAATTATATTTTTACTTGATTTCTACCTACATAAGTGTTTTACTTCATGAGTAAAGTGGTGATCTGCAACTTCAAAATTAAGAATAAACAGATGCAGATAATCACCGCCAATAATGTTTGTTGAAACACCATTTGTGGGAAGGTCTGTCAGTTGCTTTGATTTATACGCTTTAGAACTATTTGTCCTTGTGATACTTTCAATAAACTTAATAAAATATACCAAGCACATATTAAAGCCTGCAGCTATTTTTTTTATAATTTAAAGCACTGTAAATTGAGTTAGCCGCATCTGCCATTTCCTATGGTTAAATTTAATTAATTATATTAATATACTGCCCTCCCAGCAGACAGCACGAATATTTTTCATGCGGTAATAATCACTCCACCATTGATGGCCGTGTATAGCTGCCTGGGCTCGAAGCTTGGGAATTCTCTTCTAAACTTCACCCCCTTTCTTTCCTGTATTGACACGCTCCTTAAAACCAACCTCTTTGATTAAGCTTTTGGCCACCTGTCCAAATATCTCCTCATGTAGCTTGGTGTCCAATGTTTTTGGTAACCCTCCTGTGAAATACTTTGGGATTTTGTTTTACTAACGAACATATGAATTAGAAGCAGGAGTCAGCCACTTGGCCCCTCTGGCTTGCTCCACCTTCAACCTACGTGATTGTAACTTCAACCCCACGTTCCTTCCTGCCCCCAATAATCTTTCACACTCATGTTAATCGAAAATCTTTCTAACCCTGCCCTTAAAAATATTCAAGGACGTTGGAAGAGAGTTCAAAAGACTCATGACCCACGGAGAGGAAAATATTTTCCTCACCTCTGTCTGAAATGAGTGGCAACTTATTTTTAAAACGGGGCCCCCTATTTCTAGATTCCCACAAGAGAAGATATCCTCTCCACATGCACCCTGTCAAGACCCCTCAGGACCTTAAAGGTTTCGATCAAGTCACCTCTTAATTTTTTAAAACTCCAATGAATACAAGCTTAACCTCTCCAACCTTTCTTCATAAGACAACCGACCCATTTCTGGTATTGTCTAATAAACCTTCTCTGAACTGCTTCTAACACATTTAGATCTTCCCTTAAATAAGGAGAGCAATACTGTACATAATATTCCCCATGTGGTCTCACTAATGCCCTGCACAGTTGAAACATAAGCTCCCTAGTTTTGTAATCAATTCCCCTCACAATAAATGATATTCTATTAGCTTTCCTAATGATTTGCTGTACCTGTATACTAGCCTTTTGTGATTTATGCACGAGGACACCCAGGTCCTTCTGCACCTCAGTGCCTTGCAATCTCTCCCCATTTAAATAATAAGCATCTTTTTTATTCTTCCTGCCCAAAGAGACAATTTCATATTTGCCCATATTATACTCCATTTGCCATATTTTTTTCCCACTTACTTAACCTATCTATGTCCCTTTGTAGCCTCCTTATGTCCTCTTGACAATTTATATTCCTACCGATCCGTGTTCCGTGTGTCATCAGCAAATTTAGCAACCATATCTTCAGTCCCTTAACCCAAGATATTTATATAAATTGTAAAAAGTTTACTGTGTGAAAGTTGCTATTTAAATGCAAATTGTTGTTTCTGTTGAGATGAGAAGCAATGGATTGCCCAAGATAGGTGTGACATCACTATCCTGGGCGACATTCAGGGGAAAGTCAATATTAAATCTCTTAGGTGCGACCTTCACTCCGTTTCAAGTGATAACTTGCTGAATGTCAGTGTTTGAAAGACATCAAATAACGTAATAATCTATCATTCTAAAAATGTAACTGCACTTCCCTCTTGTGAGGCAAAAGCCCATAAATCCTGATATTGCTGAAAAAGACACATGTCAAAGCTTCTCATCTTGTACTCATCAGAAAAATTCACAAGAATACCAGTATAAGGGGGGAATAACAATTTCTGCTTTATGAGAAGAGAATGCTAATAGGTTGGCAAGTAGACACTGATTGACAGTGGCATTGCCATGGAGAATCCACTAGTTGAAGGTAACTGACAGATACTGCCAAGTATTGGCAGTGGCAAAGTGATGCAAGAAAAATGTGGCAGCAGTTTATATCATGTTTAGTGATTAACATGCAGGTTGATGTCTTGATTGGTGGATTGGCCAGAATTGGTAGTTTGTGGGTAGCTAATCATCATTCTCTTCTCATTCAGTCTAAATTCCGGAATTCTCCCATTATGAGACAAGTGGTCGGGCAGGAAGTTAGAGTATTGCTGCAGCGGCCAATGGGAAAGTATACTAAATTCTCCAGCTTCATCCTCATGAATTATGAACCTGCATGTTTCGTGCCATATTCAGTGGCGGGGCAGGGCTGGATGGCGTGTAGTCCGCCATTGTGCCTTGGTGTCATACTGAAAAGGTGTCCAATATCATTGACCCACCATTGAAAAAAGGTGGACTTCCTGAGAATGAGGATGGATCTCCAGGAGCACTCTAAGACTGGAATATGGATCTCCTGAGAACAAGATTGGATCTGCTGGAACATTCTGAGACTGGAAGATGGACTCCAACCAGGACACCTAATCTGGAAGGTCCACCTGAAGATGCTCCCCCGACTCGTAGCTGTGGCGTTCCAGGGTCTAGGGTAACGGGAATCCTCCACCCTGAACTCCGAAGGCAGCCGCTGCTATTGTTCAGATGAGTCCCAACATCTGCACGCTACGTTGTTTCATAAGCTTTTCAAGCCAGTGCGTTTTCCTGCCAGTATCGTGGAGAATCAGGCACAGGGTAGGGTCTTCATTTGCATCCCATTAACAGGATGCGAATGAGGTTCATGCCAGCCTCTGCCAGATTTTCTGACCCGCCATGGTGGCAAACAGTGGAAGGCCCTGCTGATTTCTGGGCCTCTCACCATCTTCTCCCACCATGCCCACCATTGAACATGCCAGCGGGGACTTGGGAGAATTCCACTCTCCAAGTGTGAGTTGACCAGAGGACTGCATAGATTCAGCTTAACTTGTGTGAATTTGGACTGTTTCAACAGCATGTAACTCAGCACAAAACTGATAAATGCTGTGCACAAATTGATTTTTAAAATTACCACATGAGTGCGGCGGCACAAGGAAAAAGTCACTCAAAAAAGATACAGGAAACATTGCTCAGTACCAATTGTAACAGAAGCCCTGTCAATTTAATTTCACAGCACTTCCAGCAACAAATAGTTGTGTGTGAAATGACTGGGAAGTGAACACCAACTTAAATGGCTGGTGCCAGTTCACTGTCATGTTGTTACACTGATGCCATTACTTCAGAGAAACCCTTGGAAATAAAGTAGGTATACATATAGTTTTGAAGTCACCTAATTGACAATTTTCAGTGCTAAATGTGCAAGGTTTTTCTTAAGTCTGATTGTAGGTCAGATTCACCTTTGCTGAGACTAAATTAATGTTATTATCTCTCAACGCTGCTAATTCAACATCGCACCATTTTGCATGCTAGCGATTAAGCTGGTAGAGTAGCTTTCTTGGAGAGATTAATTTTAAAATATGTCAATTAGAGCAGATTTCAAACTAATTGCAACATCCCATCTTAATATCCAAGGGAAACATAAATCAGTGCATGGCTGTACAGTCAATGGTTTAGCCATCTTTCACCAGATTTGACTTGACCACATCAAGCACTATCAGATTTCATTGTCTTCTACCACAACCAGGCATCCAATTAGGGTCATTATGGAGAGTAAGGATAGGTCCTACTTTATTTTCTCCACTGCCAACAGTCTGCAACCCCTCTTGCCTTCTGTCTCAGCCTTGCCTCTAACAAATGTGAATACCTGATGGATGAATTTGTCACAAAGATAAATGCCATCTGTTCAGCTTTCTCAGCTGCGAACTCATTTTCCTTGTCCATTAAACCAAACCTCCCTGCCAAACTCCACTAACTGTTCCACTGAACCTTGATCTCTGGTAATCTCACTTCATACCCTCTCGGAGCTAATCTTGTCCATGAGACCCACTTCCTTCTCCATTGGCTGCATTTCTATTAAACTACTGACCACTCACTTCCCTTTCTGGTTCCCACACAAGCTGACATCAAACACGACCTGACCCTTCAAAACTGACATTAATAGCCATCTTGTTTTTTAAAAAAGACCATGATTAATTCACTGCCCTTATAAGAACATAAGAACTAGGAACAGGAGTAGGCCATCTGGCCCCTTGAGCCTGCTCTGCCATTCAATGAGATCATGGCTGATCTTTTGTGGACTCCGCTCCACTTTCCAGCCTGAACACCATAACCCTTCATCCCTTTATTCTTCAAAAAATTATCTATCTTTATCTTAAAAACATTTAATGAAGGAGTCTCAACTGCTTCACTGGGCAAGGCATTCCATAGATTCAAAACCCTTTAGGTGAAGAAGTTCCTCCTAAACTCAGTCCTAATCTACTTCCCCTTATTTTGAGGCTATGCCCCCCAGTTCTGCTTTCACCCGCCAGTGGAAACAACCTGCCCATACCTATCCTATCTATTCTCTTCATAATTCTATATGTTTCTATAAGATCCCCCCCCCCCATCATCCTTCTAAATTTCAACAAGTACAGTCCCAGTCTACTCAACCTCTCCTCGTAATCCAACCCCTTGAGCTCTGGGATTAACCTAGTGAATCTCCTCTGCACACCCTCCAGCGCCAGTACATCCTTTCTCAGGTAAGGAGACCAAAACTGAACACAATTGCAGCATAACCTCCCTAGTCTTAAACTCCATCCCTCTAGCAATGAAGGACAAAACTCCATTTGCCTTTTTAATTGCCTGTTGCACCTGTAAACCAACTTTTTGCGATTCATGCACTAACACACCCAGGTCTCTCTGCACAGCTGCATGTTTTAATATTTTATCATTTAAATAATAATCCCTTTGCTGTTATTCCTACCAAAATGGATAACCTCACATTTGTCAACATTGTATTCCATCTGCCAGATCCTAGCCCATTGATAACCTATCCAAATCCCTCTGCAGACCTCCGGTATCCTCTGCACTTTTCGCTTTACCACTCATCTTAGTGTCGTCTGCAAATATGGACACATTGCACTTGGTCCCCAACTCCAAATCATCAATGTAAATTGTGAACAATTGTGGGCCCAACACTGAACCCTGAGGGACACCACTAGCTACTGATTGCCAACCAGAGAAACACCCGTTAATCCCCACTCTGCTTTCTACTAATTAACCAATCCTCTATTTATGCTACTACTTTACCCTTAATGCCATGCATCTTTATCTGATGCAGCAACTTTTTGTGTGGCACCTTGTCAAAGGCTTTTCGGAAATCCAGATGTACCACATCCAGCACGGTAGCATTGTGGATAGCACAATTGCTTCACAGCTCCAGGGTCCCAGGTTCGATTCCGGCTTGGGCCGCTGTCTGTGCAGAGTCTGCACATCCTCCCTGTGTGTGCGTGGGTTTCCTCCGGGTGCTCCGGTTTCCTCCCACAGTCCAAAGATGTGCAGGTTAGGTGGATTGGCCATGATAAATTGCCCTTAGTGTCCAAAATTGCCCTTAGTGTTGGGTGGGGTTACTGGGTTATGGGGATAGGGTGTTGACCTTGGGTAGGTGCTCTTTCCAAGAGCCGGTGCAGCATCAATGGGCCGAATGGCCTCTTTCTGCACTGTAAATTCTATGATAATTGGCTCCCCATTACCTACCGCACTGGTAATGTCCTCAAAAAATTCCACTAAATTAGTTAGGCACGACCTGCCCTTTATGAACCCATGCTTGCGTCTGCCCAGTGGGACAATTTCCATCCAGATGCCTCGCTATTTCTTCCTTGATGATAGATTCCAGCATCTTCCCTACTACCAAAGTTAAGCTAACTGGCCTATAATTACCCGCTTTCTGCCTACCTCCTTTTTAAAACAATGCTGTCAGGTTTGCTCATTTCCAATCCTCCGGAACTCAAGCTAGCACTCAATCGCAAAATCTCTTTTCTTCTTTGTTGTTGCCTTTCAAATCCTTCCTGCAACTCCATATTTGAATGTCTTTTGTGGAGAACCAAAGAACTGAAGAAACAGTAGAAAGATGGTTAGGTGTGAGTGTTTCATGAAAAAGGATTCAAGTCTAATGGCTTTTTCCCATTCCTGGAAGCACTTACGTTCTGAACATACTGACTTGAGACGTTGACCTGCTTCTTTCTCCACAGATGCTGCCAGGCCTGCAGAGATTATCCAACATTTTCTGTTTTTACAATACGCCACAGTCACTTTTTGACTATGGATGACTTTAAATATTTTGTTCCACTTGTTTGGATGCGTATTACGAATGTGGCATCAGCTAATGCCTCAGGGTTTGAAGTTTCTGACTGTGAGGTAAATTAATAAACACATTAGCCTGAGCATAATTCTCCGATTTGCATTTGATCTGAACAGATGAGAGACAATGCCATCGCTCGACAATGCACTCAGGAAAAATGAAGAAATATCAACAAGCAGGAACAAAATAAGACTGATCTGCATAAACTGGAACGTGTTGACAAAGTGTCGCTTTATCACTGTGACGACCAAATCAATAAAGTTAACAATTAAATTTAGCAACTGTGTTACACTATCTCCAACAATCTCCATTTCATGACAGAAGTGAAAACATAACCACTGCAAATTTGTCATAATCTTCAGGAACACAGAAGATGGACTACTACATATACCAGCAGCATAAGGTACAACAAGTCATGTGCTAGTGTACTTTGATTTAGAGAACCCTTGCCCCATATATTGAGTTGTAATATTATCCATGCTGCCACTTAAATGTCCCCCTCATTATGATAGGTGGACTGAAACCAAGGTTTACTGAGTTGAGTCACAGCTTTAGATATCAACATGGTTTATTTTACATAAAATACATAAATGAACAGCTTACAGTATCCCTACTGAGAACACCCATTTCGCTATGCAGCTTATTAATGGAAAACAATATAAAAGCAATTTAAAGCTTTTATGCAAATGCACTGATCCATTGTGAAATCTTTGAAGCTATGCTTGCTTCTAATTTTAAAACTGACACGGCTTTTTGATACTGCTGCGAAAACACAGACCAGGCTGTTTCTTTAAGAGAGAGAGAAGTTCTCTTTAGACTTGCCTTACCTTGATGTGATGGGAGCTTGGCCTACCAAACTGCCTGCTCTTTTTCATGTGTGAGCAGGAGTTTCCAAGAACACTGTGCCTCCACCCTCTACAAGTGGAGCAGAGCAACAGTCTGAAACAGGGAATAGTCATTCCACAACTTGCATGAAAGTGTGGAAGGTATGGGGAGCACACGGCCCACTCTACAGGTGTGGTGCAGCAGAAATGGAAAAGTAATTTTTAAAGCAAAGCAATGTTTATTCTATGAACCCAAGTTAACATTTTTAAAACAAGTGAACATCTTAGCAACCATCAATTCAAATACAACCCCCAAAGAATACAACACTAAGTAATCCTTGAGCTTTCCTTTTAACATCCATAACTTGAAAAAAAAACTTTTAACAGAAGCACCTCAGGTTTAAATTCACTACTGAGAACAGTTACCACGTTGAAATCAGCAAATGGACAATAATAAGCTTGCAGAGATTCACACACATCCTGCTGTGATTGCAGCTTCTCCAAAACTAAAATGAAACCAAACCCACCCTGCAGAAAAAAGCCTAAAACAAAAGTAAAAAGCTGACAGACAGACCAGCTCCACCCACTCTCTGACATCACTGCAGGAGTAAACACATATTTCTTAAAGGTACTCTCACTACAGATATTTATATACATACCCATTTATAAACACTAATTTCTTAAAGGTATTCCTACATGACAAAACCCCTGCTGTAATGTTGACCAATAGTAAGCATGAAAAATATATCCTAATTTAAGAAATTTAGCTTGTGCAACACATTTTATAACATCCAATTTGTCCTTGGGGTACAACTGAGTGTGCTCCAGTATATTGTCTAATGGGTCATTACTTTTGCATGAGCAGGCTATTGGAGTGAGGAATGGAGGAAAATTACTGCTGAAGCTGTCCTTGACTGTGGCAAAATGTCTGTGTGCACTTTCCAGCGGGGGTCACGAGACAATGGTCATGAACTGCACTTCAACTGCTGCTCCAACTGATATCAGCCATATTTAGCACCATCCAGGTCTGAGAATGAACCAGAGTTCTTTGTGTTTGGAACATAGTATGTATCTCAGCCCTGAGAGAGGTGGGTGTCGGGATTACAGATTCAAGCACCAAGAATAAGCTTGAAAAGAAAAGTATTTTGAAGAAAGAAATTTCTGTTCTGGAAGGGCAGCTCACAATGCTGCTTCAGGTACAGAACAGCATGCAAAACGAAAGCTTGCAGTACAGTACACATTTAACATAAAACTATTTTCTGTTACCTGTTGCAACCACCCAAGCCATCTCAGAGCAGGGCGAGGGTAGTATTGCCCAAGGCTTGCAAATGCCTGTGCCTATAAATCTTTATGTATCACGTTCCTTCCAGACTGGAGCAGGAATATTTGCAGCACCTTCCATTGTGCATCATTGCATAAGGGAGGCCATTCAAGCTCCGTGTTCCAAAAGGGCTGACTACGTTTCATTCTATCTGGTTAGAGAGGAGCACTTTCAAATATTGCAAATGTCCCGTGATGTCGGGTGCCTTTGACTGCTCACTCGTCACTTTAGACATACTGCATGACAACTCTGAGATGTTTCACAGCTATTAGGGATTCCTTTCCCTCCACAGCCAGCTGGCAAGTGACCATAAGCAATATATCATGTCGGTCAACATCTAGTACCCTGGCAGTGGCCATAATGTCTTTATTCTGCAGTAATCTGCTGTGCCATCTGCATCATTACCACCACAACCAAACCAGAGAGTTGCTACTGTGCGACAAGGGCTATCTTTTCACAATGTAGTTCATCACTGCATTGTGCAACCCACCAGGATTTGTGGTGGTCTGCTGCATACTGCAGAGCTTGGTGGTGGTCTGCTGCATACTGCAGAGCTTGGTGGTGGTCTGCTGCATACTGCAGAGCTTGGTGGTGGTCTGCTGCATACTGCAGAGTTTGGTGGTGGTCTGCTGCATACTGCAGAGCTTGGTGGTGGTCTGCTGCATACTGCAGAGCTTGGTGGTGGTCTGCTGCATACTGCAGAGCTTGGTGGTGGTCTGCTGCATACTGCAGAGTTTGGTGGTGGTCTGCTGCATACTGCAGAGCTTTGTGGTGGTCTGCTGCATACTGCAGAGCTTTGTGGTGGTCTGCTGCATACTGCAGAGCTTGGTGGTGGTCTGCTGCATACTGCAGAGCTTTGTGGTGGTCTGCATACTGCAGAGCTTTGTGGTGGTCTGCTGCATACTGCAGAGCTTTGTGGTGGTCTGCTGCATACTGCAGAGCTTGGTGGTGGTCTGCTGCATACTGCAGAGCTTTGTGGTGGTCTGCATACTGCAGAGCTTTGTGGTGGTCTGCTGCATACTGCAGAGTTTGGTGGTGGTCTGCTGCATACTGCAGAGCTTGGTGGTGGTCTGCTGCATACTGCAGAGCTTTGTGGTGGTCTGCTGCATACTGCAGGGCTTTGTGGTGGTCTGCTGCATACTGCAGAGCTTGGTGGTGGTCTGCTGCATACTGCAGAGCTTGGTGGTGGTCTGCTGCATACTGCAGAGCTTGGTGGTGGTCTGCTGCATACTGCAGAGCTTGGTGGTGGTCTGCTGCATACTGCAGAGTTTGGTGGTGGTCTGCTGCATACTGCAGAGCTTGGTGGTGGTCTGCTGCATACTGCAGAGCTTTGTGGTGGTCTGCTGCATACTGCAGGGCTTTGTGGTGGTCTGCTGCATACTGCAGAGCTTGGTGGTGGTCTGCTGCATACTGCAGAGCTTGGTGGTGGTCTGCTGCATACTGCAGAGCTTGGTGGTGGTCTGCTGCATACTGCAGAGCTTGGTGGTGGTCTGCTGCATACTGCAGAGCTTTGCCAGCATGAGGGCAAAAAATCTTGATACCAGCTGGGCAGCATTTATCTGAGGAACAAAAGGGGAAGGAATAGGAAGGGGGGAGGCAATGACACTCTTTATGGCCAGGTTCTAGATGATCGACACATATAACCGCAACAGTATTGTTGTTTCTCAGCACTCGGGACCCTTATTCTCTCTGTGTCTGCGCCTTCTCTCTGTGTCTGTGTGGGTTTCGTCCATTTCCTCCCTCAGTCCAAAGATGCACAAGTTAGGTGGACTGGCTATGTTAAATTGCCTCTTAATGTCCAAAGGGTTTATAGGAACCCCGGTTCCTGGAGCTGTGAGGCAGCAGTGCTAACTACTGTGCCGCCCTGTTCACTATTCCTTATTCAGCAGCGGTGTAATACATCAACCTTTCCACTGGTTCATTCCAAACATTCCAAACCAAATATATAAATCAAATCACCCAACATTGCATACAATCCTCAACTAATCATCCTTGTGCATTCTCTTAGTGCTTGTCTTCTAGGTGCTTTAGCTGTCCTCATGCCCCATACACAGTGTTACTTCAGTCGCTACAGCGGGGCTGGCGGAAAGCTGCCGACGTCCGGTCGGGGAGAATACAGCTGACCTTGCAGGATACACTCAAGCAGCTCTGAGCCTTTACTGTCCAACTTCGTACTGTACCATGTCGGCCGAGGTGACAGCAGTCTGGGCCATCTGGAAAAGAGGCAACTGCAGGTGCATTGTTGACATGGCAGTGGTGGAGGGAGGATGTTGCCACCCTGAGAGAGGGCAGCAGTGAGGTTGTCCTAGGAGCCACAGCTCCTCCTATGAGGTGGTGCTTCATAAATCCTGGGAATATGGTGAAAGACACATTGCCGTGATACCCTGTAAAGTCCTTTGAATACTGGTTATATACAGCAATGATGTCCGCAGTCTGAGCATGTGTGGCAGCAAACGTAGATTACTGATTTCAGTTTGAGGTTTGACTGCATGACCCAAACATTAGGTGCCTGTATGCTGTATCAGATACTGCATGTTTGGCTCTACAAATATGCTGATGGATTTGGCAGCCACGTCAAACCTGGAAAGGATGGGCTCCAAGCTCCACAGAGTCTTGCGCTAAGTTGATGCTGAAATCCTTCATGCTCCTTGACATTGAATACAGGCCTATAAATTCACCAAGCATTTTATTGTACATACCCATCAATCTTCTTCTGTGAACACTCTATTGAATTGCTTATCTGAGTGCTTCGGAGCATAACTTCTGCATGCACTCACCCTCCTGCGCACTGTCATCTGTGCTACCCTTGGCTGCAGGCCATCCATTCTCAGTGTCTCATCACTTGCGAATTTCAAGTCTAAGCTAGCCTCTAAAGTAGGCACAGTGTCAGTGTCTGAGCTGGTGGCAGTAAGCGTGACAGTGAATGATGCTGCTTCTTCACTGCCTTTCTTAAACATCTTTCTGTTCTACTACTTCTGTTTGGCCAGCTGACCATTCTTGGATATCTGAAAGGAGAAAGGCACAAGGGAGGCTTATGCTGAACGGTAGTGGGGTGTGGGCGGGGGGGGGGGGGGGGGGGGGGAGGTGGGGGGGGGGGGGGGGGGAGACAGGAGGTACTCGTCTGTATCGACCGGAATTCTTCACTTGTTGGGATTCTCTTTTCCCACTGGCAGCACGTCCCTACCCATTGATTTCCCGGCAACATGTGTGGCTTCAATGGAAAAATCCCATTGACAAGCGGAGGGAAGAGAAAATCCCACTGCTAGTGAACGGGGCACCATGGGAAACACTCTGCTGGTGGAACAGAGAATTCTGCCCCTGTTTTACTATGATTGTTCCCAATTACGCTGTGCTTAGACTCTTGGTGATTTCCCTGAGGACAAAGCAGGCCTTTAATCTTCAGTAGCTGCTGGTTCAATGCATTGATGTACATGTGAAGCAACACAGAGTGTTCCTCATCCCCTTACTTCAAATTTCCATCTGTGCGGTCTGGAGGCATTTCACAAAGCTTATGGTGGTTGTCTGCATAATGCCCTTCTCATATCAGCTAACCTGGAAACAAACCAATGGTGGACCTGAGGATAGATCTCGGAGCTGACAAGTAGGCCTGCTGCTCTTTCCCAAGGGAGCAGGCCAATGCAGAATTAGGCTAATTGGACATATTCCAGGTGGATTTGAGGGCCCTCAACTCCAAATACCTCACTCAGCAAACCTTTTTCCCTTAATAATAATCACTTATTGTCACAATTAGGCTTCAATGAAGTTACTGTGAAAAGTCCCTAGTCGCCACATTCTGGCGCCTGTTCAGGGAGGCTGGGACAGGAATTGAATCTGCACTGCTGGCCTTGTTCTGTATTACAAGCCAGCTGTTTAGCCCACTGTGCTAAACCAGCCCCTACATCACCAACACTCTCATAACAAATGCATGGAAGTGTTCAAAAACAATTTTTTAATGGCACTATAATTTTCATCTCAGTTGTTAACAGCAGTGCCCTAGAGATAGCTGTTTAATTCCTGGAAGCTTTGCAATCCTGAAGCTGAGGCATGTTAATTGCCCAAATCACCCAAATTGGTTGCAGCTCATCCTTTTTGACTGTGCCAAGTGTAATCAGTGCCAAGGAAAACCAGAGTCACAAGAATCCATAGACCTGGATATTCGCTCCTGGGTTCTTTACACAGAGTCGGGATATTTCCACAAACCCAACTTAGGGGAAAGTGCCCTGGAACTTTGATTTTTGTTCTGGAGTGGCAGGGCTTGCTGTGGGTTGGGTCAGGTGACCCCGGAAAGAGTGCAGAGGCTGCTGGATGCAGTAGTGGACTTGACAGAAGGGCTGCCTCTGTGCTTCGACACTGTGTCCAATAAAACAATATGCCCTATTCTCCATCTATGCCAATTTATGCCACCTCATGTCCTCTACTCACCCATAATTCCTTATACCCTTCATACCAACCCATGCCCTTTACCCGTTCTCCGTGAGTCCTCATACCCTCCATGGCAATTTATGCCCCTCTATAACCATTTCCCTTTATAGCTCTTATGCCATCCCATTCCTCCCACCTACCATCTTTTCCCTTACAGGTACCGTACCAACCCACCCAGTGTCCACGGGCAGACCTCAAGAGCCATACTTAGATTGAATAAAATTTAAGTTCAAAGTGTCTTATTTTAAATACCCTTATTTATAAAAACTTACTGACTTATTTCAATTACATCGTTATGAAAACAAACATTGACTTAATTCCATATAAAAATGAATATTGGAATTCAAAGGCCAGGGTTATCCAGCTCCACCCACTACCAGGATCTTCTGGTCCCAGTGAACGTCAGTGCGCTTTTGGATTGCTGGCCGTAATCCCTGTGACAGGTCCTACCACAACAGGGCTGGAAAACCCCAGCCATATTCCCACTTCAAGAGATTATAACCACTTAGATCTATCAATCAAACTGTGAAATGGAAGGTATTGCACTGCATAATGGAAGGTTGTGAAGTCAGTCATGCCCCACTAATTCAGTAATGGGTGGCTTATGTCAGCAGAGTGAAATAGCAAGCAATGTTTTTATACACATTTAAGAGTTTTTTCCCAACGATTTGAAGGACAGGAGTTTTAAATTCCTGGGTCACCGAGGCTACATATAACTGGAGGAAGCTGCTGTTTTAATGTGGGCAACTGCCTCCATGAAATGTGTGTGCACAAATCCCGACTGGGCCCATGCTCCCACAAAAATAGTGAAGTGTCATTTTGGGGGGGGGTGTCATGAGATGTCGCTTTAAGAAATGGTTAGCTGCTCATGTTACTGCAGTGATGTCAGAGTGTGGGTGGAGCTGAGCTCTGGTTCTGCTTTTTAGTTTCACTTTGAGAAAAGCTTGGGTGTGTCTGTCTTTTTGGTTTCGTTTTTCAGTGTGTTGCAGCTGAAGTCAGCCAAAGCAGCTGTACTGTTGATCTCTTTGCCATGAAGGACTATCTCTTGATCATTTGGTGAATTCAGAAATTTAAAGGTCTCAGTATTAAATGTAAACCTAATGTGCTCCTGTTTGAAGGTTTGTTAAGTCTTTTGGATGTTAAAAGGACAGCTTAAAGGATTACTTAGTGTTGTATTCTTTGAGGGTTATCTTTGAATTAACGGTTGCTAAGATATTCACTGTTTGCTTTAAAAACAGTAAGAAGTCTTACAACACCAGGTTAAAGTCCAACAGGTTTGTTTCAAACACGAGCTTTCGGAGCACGGCTCCTTCTTCAGCTTCACCTGAAGAAGGAGCCGTGCTCCGAAAGCTCGTGTTTGAAACAAACCTGTTGGACTTTAACCTGGTGTTGTAAGACTTCTTACTGTGCTCACCCCAGTCCAACGCCGGCATCTCCACATCATGGCTGCTTTAAAAAGGTTAACTTGAGTTCATAGAATAAACATTGTTTTGTTTTAAAAAATACTTTTCCATTTCTGCTATACCACACCTGTAGAGTGGGCCGTGTGCTCACCATGCCACAATCTATTAAAGGTTGTGGGTCAAGTGAACTCCATGATACACTTTGGGATTCTCTAAACCCTGACCCATAACAGGGGGGAGGGGGGACAGCACTTACGATTTTCAGCCTCTTCTGCCATTTTCACAATGATAGTAAGAAGTCTTACAACACCAGGTTAAAGTCCAGCCGGGTTGTTTGGAATCACTAACTTTCGGAACGCAGCTCCTTCATCGCAATGATGGAGCGGCTCTCCAACATTGCAAAAATGTTCACATCAACACAGAGGGTTAAACGTTGGTTCCGCTGAATATCTGCCGTGTCTTTGGTGGAAAAACCTGTCTTGGATTATCGGTGATCTTGTGCCGGAGTGACAGTAGATGACTGGGAGAAGCCCAGTGGGATTAAGCCCCTATGTATTTTATAAGACTACTTTTCTCTTAGCTGAGCTGTGCCTTTTTCTTGCGATGCTCATAAATTCTGCTGTGGGCCTTGAGTTTGTGCAGCTGGAATTCCATGATATGCTGCTGCTGATCATGCATTTCAGTGGGAGCGGTGTGACATTTCATGAAATATATAGAAATGTACTGGAGCGTAAACTGTCATGCATTATTTATTGTGATTCTGATGATTGATTTTAAATCCTTACCAACTCATCAAAAACATGACAATGCCTTTATTTTCAATTTGGATTTGCATTAAGTTTGAATTTGCAATCTATCTCTGTGATTTTTCCATTCTCTTGAATAACCACATCTTTAAATGAGGAATGGATAATTAGAAATGAACTCCGAGCCATATGTAAAAGGCATCATAAAACTTAGCATCTGAATAGCTGTGCTGTTTATATTTATTGGTTTAAATTAAACCTAATAAACTAAATTTTGAAGCAGGCACAAACTGTAACAGCATCAGATGTTAGAATGTCAGGAACAAGCAGGTACCTGTTTCAGTACAAATTTGCATGCCAAGGTGAGAGATCTATTCCAAGAGGTTATAACTGGTTTAAGGTTTGCATTGATTTGGTTTCAATCTCAGAAAGTGTAGCATGTAAATGGACAGTGTGGCCCATCACGTTCTCTGCTTTCACAGACCAAATGACTATTTCGAAGGTGGCGACTAGGGGATTTTCACAGTAACTTCATTGAAGCCTACTTGTGACAATAAGCGATTTTCATTTCATTTCATTTCGACACATTGCCTAGTAGTGTACCTTAATCTACATTTTCTATTAACACTGTCACCAACAGTTTATAAAAAGCAGGGTTAACACAGGAAGAAATGGTGGCAGCACGGTGGCGCAGTGGTTAGCACTGCTGCCTCACAGCGACGAGGTCCCAGGTTCGATCCCAGCTTTGGGTCACTGTCCGTGTCGAGTTTGCACATTCTCCCCATATTTACTTATATTCACTTACTTCACCTCTTATCATCCACCTTGTGATTGTGATAGTAACCCAACATTAATTCTATCTTTACTGCCCTGATAACATTGCTCTAAATGCGTTGTCACCTTCTTAAAAGACTGTAAGGAGTTACCAGTGCCACTTTCATAACCCCGCCACTCAACAGATTAATCATCCAATGAGGAATATAAAACCTTCAAATATCTGGGCTGGATTCTTCCGTGTGCTTCTCGGATGTGAGCTGCTCTCTGGAAATGGGAGTCTCTATTCCTGCTGCTTGTCAATGGGATTTCCCAGTGAAGCCATCCTGTGCTACTGGGAAACCCGCAGGAGGTGGCGGACTGCGGGCTGGAACAATGGGCGAGATTCTCCGCACTCCCGACGGTGCGGAGAATAGCGTGGCTCGTAAAATTTTACGGCCACGCTGTTCCGACGCCCTCCCGCTATTCTCCACCCCCCCCCCCACCCCCCCGCCCAACTCCCGACACGAATCGCTGCTGCCGTTTTTTTACGGCCGGCAGCGATTCACAGCTGATAGATGGGCCGAGTTCCCAGCCCTTTACGGCTGTTTTTACGAACGGCAAACACACCTGGTCTGGCCGTTTGTAAAAACGGCCGTAAACTCTCGCATTTTATAACCATGGCACCGATTGGTATGGCAGTACCACGGCCGTGCCAAGGGTGCCATGGGCCCGCGATCGGTGCCCACCGATCGCGGGCAGCGGGCCCGATGCCCGCGCACTATTTGTCCTTCCGCCGCCCCGCAGTATCCATTCGCGGGGCGGCTGAGGGGCATCCCGGCCCGCGCATGCGCGGGTTTCGCGCAAATACGCGATGACGTCATCCGCGCATGCGCGGGTTGGAGTCTTCCAATCCGCGCATGCGCGGCTGACGTCATATGACGCGTCAGCCAGCGCTAACTCGGGCAAGCGGGCTTAACGAAATTCGTTAAGCCCGTGATGCCGGAGTTTACGGCGTCGGGCTGCTAGCCCCGCCCGGGTTTGACGCCAGCCTTACGATTTCTCCCGGTTTGGGAGAATCGCGCCCAATGAATCCCAACGGCCAGAGAATTCCGGCCCTGACCTTATTTCCTGTTTTCTTAATTAAAATGGGTTCTTTTCAATACCCACCTCAACTGTTTGAAATATTTGTAGGTTGTCGCTGCCCGCAATACTTTTTAACTACTTTAATTATATCACTTCAATGCCTACAGCTCTGCAATAGTTCTAAGCACAAAGCAAAATATTTTTGTATAGTTTATTCTTAATGCCATTCTTTAAAACAGAAGTATCTTTCTAGAAATGAGGGGGGGGGGGGGGTTCAAAAGGTATTAAATACTCTTCATGAGGCCTCACCAAAACCCATGGGTGGGATTCTCCATTAGCCGCGCCAAAATCGGGAAATCGGGTGGAGAATTGGTTGCAACGCCTAAATCGTAGCAGGTGCTAATTTGCCGCCAATCGTAATGCTCCAGCACCTTGACAGCGGTATCAATGTGTTCCGGAATGCACATACAGTAGACACCATTTGCATATCATTAGTGGGCCCGACCCAGGGCCACCACGATTCTGTCTCCGATGGGCCGAGTTCCTGACGGTGCGGTTCATTTGTGCTTTTAAGAATCGTGAAACTGACGTGGCAGCTGCTGAGGGAGAAAGGAGGGGTATCGTCGCCATGGTTTCCTGACAGTTGTGCAGCTGGCCGGGGGGCTTCTGCCTGGTCCGGGGGGAGTAGCGGGGGGTTGCCAGGGGGTGAGCTATGTGATCGGGGTCAACGGCAAAGAACACCATTGCCACAGCCAGCAAGGCAGCCAAGTAGATATGCACACCGCTAACGGCCCACTTTGAACTTAGTGCCCCTGGGTGCCCTCTGGCCCCAGCCAACCCATCAGCTGTATGGGCGCTCTCCATCTTATTGGCAGGGATTAGTGTGTGTGGGGAATGTAATGTGTATGTGCGGCTGCAGCTTTTCAGCCTCCCGAGGATCAATCATGGATCCGGCGTATCCTGCACCGTTTTTCATTGGAATCGATTGTGTTCCATGCTACACTGGTACTAGCCCCTTGATGGTAGCAGAATTGGTCCAAGAGCGGCGACAGTTTTTCCGACGTAAAACTCCACGGATTCTGCGTATGCATCAACACTTAGGCCGGGATTCTCCCCCAACCGGCGGGCGGGCTGCACTGGCGCCAAAGAGTGGCGTGAACCACTCTGGCGTCGGGCCGACAGGAAGGTGCGGAATCCTCCGCACCTTCGGGGGCTCGGCTGGCGCAGGAGAGGTTAGCGCTGCGTCAATTGGCGCCGAAGGGCCTCAGCTGGCCGGCGCGAGTTGGCGCATGCGCAGGAGCGCCAGCGTGTTCTGGCAGGGGGTTTCTTCTCCGCGCCAGCCGTGGCGGAGCTTTACACAGGCCGGAGCTGAAAGAAAGACTGCCCCAAGGCACTGGCACACCCGCAGATCGGTGGGCCACGATCGCGGGCCAGGCCACCGTGGCCGCCCCCCCCCCCCCCCCCCCCGGAGCCGGATCCCCCCACGCCCCCGAGAGGACTCTGCAGGCCGCCCTCAGAGCCAGGTCCTGCCGGTACGGACCTGGTCTAATCCACACCGGCGAGACTGGCTGAAAACGGGCAGCCGCTCGGCCCTTCCAGGACCAGAGTATCGCCGGGGGGCCACTGTCAATGGCCCCCGACCGGCGCGATCCCCGCCCCCGCCAAAAAACCGACACCAGAGAATTCGGCAGCCGGTGTTGAAGCAGTGGAGCGGGATTCACGCCGCCCACCCCCCACCCCCTACCGGCGATTCCCCGACCGGGCCGGGGGGGGCAGAGGGGTCAGAGAATCTCGCCCCTGGGCTCAGAAAGGGAGAATCTCGCCCCATATGTCTGTCATCTTTATTGAATAGTCTGGGCAATACAGACCAGGGCTTTGTTTGTTTTGGCTGGTGCCTCCTGACACGGTACTTGGACTAGTAGGGAGTGATCAATGAATACTCAGAAATTTCCCTCCCTGTAACCTATACCTTCTCTATACTGATTTCTGCACCAAAATAAAAGCAAAACACTGAAAATTCTGGAAATCTAAAATAAGGACAGGAAGTTCTGGGCTATTCAACAGGTCTGGCAGCACCTTTTTGAGTTGAACATGACTCTTTTTCAGAAGTGACAGAGTGTAGAAATGTGATGGGTTCTGCATAACTCCGTTTCTGTCTCCACAGACGCTGCCAGACCGCTGAGTATTTTCAACATTCTCTGAGGGAGGAATTTTTCTCCGACCATTTTCAGCGGCGTGTATGGGGGCAGAGACTCCAACAGGAGACCCCAGACGCCTTTTACCCCTTTGGAATTTCCCGTTCCGATTCCCTCCCACCAATGATGTAATGGGGTTCACACCATGAAAGGACAGGAACCCCATTATCATACTATTATATTACAACTCCTGGTTGCATGTTATATTACCATGTAGTAATATCTTGTTACTCATTTGCTTACGTCCAGAATGGTCTGATGGTTGATGTTCAGTAAAATTCTCAAGCTTCAAATTAAGCAAATACTGGGCGGGATTCTCATCCAGGGCCGGCCCGGAGAATCGCCGCAACTGGAGCGATTCGCACCACGCCGCCCCGACGCCGGGACGTGATTCTCCGAGCAGAGAATCGGCGCCAGTGTGGCCGGCACAGCGTCGGTTGGGGGCCCCCCGGCAATTCTCGGCCTGGGATGGGCCGAGTGGCCGTAACAAAACACCCGAGTCCCGCCGGCACCGTTCTAATCTGCTCTCAGCCGGCGGGATCTCGGCGTGGAAGGGTCCGGGGGCATCCTGTGGTGGAGGAAAGGGGTATCGACCCCCGGGGAACCTCTATTGTGGCCTGGCCCGCGATCGGGGCCGACCGATCGGCGGGTCGGCCTCTCGGGATGGGGATCTCCTTTCTTCCACGCCAGCCGCTTTAGTCCAACGCCTTGTTTAATCAGGGCCGGCGCGGAGAAGGGAGCCACTGCGCGTGCGCGCGTTGGCGCTGGTGCCACTGCGCATGCATAGACCCTGTGGTGCCCATTTGAAACTGTGATCAGCAGCTGGTGCGGCGTGGGTCGCTCCAGTGCCATGATGGCCCCCTGTAGGGGCCAGAATTGCTGATCCTGAGGTCGTGGAGACGTCATCGAGAAACGCGTCAGGATCAGAGAATCTCGCCCACAGTTTATTGAGTAAACATTATAAATAACTATGAGTTTGTGCACTCTTTTACAACTGTAACTGAAGATTAGATAAGTAAGATTTTAAGTATATAAAATGTTTAACGACACCTGCTCACTAAGCTATATCACTAACACTCTGCTCAGTAGTTACTCCTGATGCGAAGAGGCGGGAAATGAGTGTAGCTTATATACATAGATCTGGTGCTGCCAGCTAGTGGTTGTCTAGCATTTACTTACAGACGTTAACCCCTTTTATACCAGATAACTACATCCTCCCCTTTTAACACATTTTCCATGCGAAAGAGGTAATTGTATAACAGATCAGCATAAATCATGAGATGTATATCTGTACAAACGTAAGTTGAATAATGACTATACACAATATAATATTTATAAGTTCAATCTGTTAGGTTTTTGTCGTCTACATGTTGACCTTCTTAACTGATGAAATGGCGAGTCTGAAACTTTGACAGTTTGGATTTTCTTGAAACAGTGAGTCATTGAAGTTTAAGGTTGGAAATATTGGTTGTTGAAGCCTAATTTTCTGCAAAGCATGTCTGTTGCATCAAACAATTATGCCTTCTGCAGATTTGACTATATAGGATCGTGGAGCTGCTTGCCTCATGAGAGTAGCTGGAACAGACCATCCTCCTTCTGGATTCTGACAAGATCGTCCTTTGTCAGTGATTCTAATTTAGCTGTATGTTGGTCATAGTACAATCTTTGTTTTGAATGTTGTTCTTCCATTTTCTTCAGAACAGGCAAATGATCCGGATTCTGCAGTCTGATCGCTGGTAAGGTAGTCCTGAGATCCCCGTTGAATTACATTGGAGCCGGTGAGAGTCCTGACGATAGAGGAGTAGCTCTGTATGACAATTAAGCAAGAAGGATGTCTGACATTGAGTCATTTGCTTTACTAATCGACTGTTTGATTATGTGAACACCCTTCTCTACCTTGCCATTGGATTGAGGGTAGTGAGGACTGGATGCCACATGTCTGAAGTTATATTTCTTTGCATATTTTGACCATTCCAAACTTGCAAAACATGGACCACTGTCCGACATTACTGTCTCTGAAATTCCATGCCTTGAGAATGTTTCTTTACATACTTTGATTACTGAATTCGATGTCAGGTCTGGAAGTTTCATAACTTCTGGGTAGTTAGAATAATAAGTTACAACGTAGTCTCGACCAGTTGCATGGAAGAGGTTGATCCCTACTTTTGTCCAAGGAGCTGCGATCAGTTTGTGCTGTTGAAGGGTCTCCTTGCATTGCGCAGGTTGGTGACTTTGACAGATTTAGCAGGTTATGATCATTTTGGTGATGTCCCCGTTTATTCCCGGCCAGTAGGCTGCCTGTGTTCTTCTTTTACATTTTTCGATACCGAGGTGTCCCTCGTGAATTTTCTCTAAAAAGTCAGATCGAAGACTTTGGGGTATGACAATCTGGTCTTGTCTCAACAATAGACCATTAACTATTGTTAAATCTGATTGCATGTTGCGGTATTGAGGACAACCCCCCTTCGGCCACCCATGCTGAGGATGGTGCATTACCCTCTGAAGAGTTGCATCCTTCTTCGTTTCTTGCATTATTCATTGCAGTTTTTCATCTGATGCCGGAAGGTACTCCGTGCAGAATTGAGCCTGAGCTTCGATATCTCTTATGAATTCGATCGTTGTGCTCTCTGTTGCAATGGAACGTGATAAAGTATCTGCAATTATTAGCTCTTTCCCAGGTGCATGAATTAAGTTGAAATCATATCTTCATAATTTCATCATTATTCGTTGGAGTCTGGATGTCATGTCGTTTAGATTTTTGTCAATGTTGTGGAGCAACGGCCTGTGATCCGTCTCCACAGTGAAGGTTGGAAGTCCATCGACATAATCATGGAATTTGAGTATTCCTGTCAATAGACCTAGACATTCCATCTCAATTTGTCCATATCTGCATTTCGTTGCTGTCATTGCTCTTGAAGCATATGCTACAGGAATCCAATCAGAATATTCATCTTGTTGTAAGAGAAATATGCCTATTCCATCCTGATTTGCATCATTGGATATTTTAGTTGCTCTTTTCGGACTGAAGAAAGCTGGTATCGGTGCAGTCATTTTTTTTTTGTTTTTTTTTTTAATTTAGCGTACCCAATTATCTTTTCCAATTAAGGGGCAAATTAGCGTGTTCAATCCACCTACCCTGCACATCTTTGGGCTGTGGGGGTGAAACCCACACAAACACGGGGAGAATGTGCAAACTCCACACGGACAGTGACCCAGGGCCGGGATTCGAAACCGGGTCCTCAGTGCCGTAGGTAGAAATGCTAACCACTGTGCCACCGTGCTGCCCTATCGGTGCAGTCATAAGTTGTGTTTTTAGATCTGTCCATTCCTGCTGATGGTTTTGCGTACATTCAAAAGTAGTTGATTTTCTGATTACATTTCTCAATACAGTTGTCCTTGATGACAGGTTTGAAATAAACGTGCCAAGAAAATTAACAAAACCCAGAAACCTCACAACAGCTTTCTTGTCTTCTGGAATTTTCATGTCTTGTATTGCTGTTATCTTTGTATCATCAGGTGTGACACCTTGATGAGAAATAGTATCTCCCAGGAATTTAAATGAAGATTGTGCAAATGTGCACTTTGCATGATTCAGTTGGAGTCCAAATTCGTCGATTCGTTTCAATACTGTTCTTAAACGTTTGATGTGTTCTTCTTTGGTTGTGGACCAAATGATGATGTCGTCAACGTACAGCCTCACACCTTCAATTCCTTCTATCATTTGCTCCATGATCCTGTGGAATATTTCAAATGCTGATATGATACCAAACGGCACACGGTTGAAGCACAATTGTCCAAAGGGCGTGTTGAATAATAGTACATAATAGTCTGCTCGAGTCGTCGAGTTGCATTTGCCAAAATCCCCGTGAAGCTCTAACTTTGTGAAGATGTGTGCCATTTCACTTGTGATTTCTTCGCGCTTTGGTATGGAATAGTGTTCCCTTCTTATATTCTTATTGAGATCTTTAGGATCAATGCATATGTGAAGATCTCCAGATGTTTTTTTTAACGCAAACCAATGAGCTGACCCAGTCAGTCGGTTGTGTGACTCGAGATATAATACCTTGGGATTGAAGTCAGTTAAGTTCTAGTTTTAACATTTCTCGCAAAGGAGCAGGAATTCTCCAAGGTGGATGAATAACTGGCTTGGCATCCTTCCAGAGTAAAATCTTATATTGGAACGGTAATGTGCCCATGCCTCTGAATACTTCAGGGTATAGTTGTAAGATTTGTTGGGTTTCTTCATCCATACTTGGTGTAGATTGAGTTGCTGTATATATTATTTGAACAAGCTGCATGTCCTTGCATGCTTGTGCATCTAACAATGAGGATTTTTCATGAATAACAATTTCAAACCGTAGTGTTGTCTTGATTTGTTTGTTGGTGACTTTCAAATGGCATGATCCTGTTGAAGCGATCTGGTTGCCGTTGTAGTCCTTCAGTCTACATGCTGCTGGGAGTATCTCAGGTTCTTCTGGAATCTCACTCGGGTCCAGTCTTGACAGTAGATTTGCTGAAACTTCTGTGTCAAATTTAAACAGTATGGGATGATTGGTAACTTGGGTGACAGAATTCCATTAATTTTTAGTGTTGATTGTGTTGATTAGATGAGGATTGCTTGCCATTGCTTCAGGTTCCTCACATCTTTCTATGATTCCCACGAAAAACGTATTTTCGAGTGAAAAATTATCAACTGACGAAAATTGTCTTTGCTTTTTCTCTCCACTGAATTCACACTCCGAACGTTGATGTTCCTGTATTGTTGTTTCGGAGTTTGAAAATTAAATGCAGATCTACATTGTGTTGCATAATGATTCAGTCTTCCACACTTTGAACATTGCTTACCATGAGCTGGACATTTCCTTTTTAAATGGGCGGTTCCACATCGGTAACACGTCATGACGTTGTCTTTCTGATGCATGAGACACTTAGGGCGCGATTCCCCGCAACCATGATGGGTGGGAGAATAGCTCCCACACACCCCGCTATTCTCCCCCCCCCCCCCAAAATGGCGTGTCCGGTTTTCGGACACGCCGCTCGGAGAAACGCGGGCCGCCGTTTTTCACGGCGGCCCGCAATTCTCCGACCCGGATGGGCCGACCTGTTCACGATGGCGGCAACCACACCTGGTCGCTGCTGTTGTGACCATGACGTGCCAGGTAAGTGTGGGGCCTGGGGGGGGGGGGCGGTTCGGGGATAGAGCACCACGACCGTGCTCGGGAGGGGACTGGCCCGCGATCAATGCCCACCGATCGTCGAGCCGGTGTCTCAAGGGGACGCACTCTTTCACCTCCGCCGCCCCTCAGAATCAAGCCACCACGTCTTGCGGGGCGGCTGAGGGGAAAGACGGCAACCGCGTATGTGCGGGTTTGAGCTGTCCAACCCACGCATGCGTGGCTGAGGATATTATGCACCGCCGCAGTGTCATTCTTGGCGCGCCGGGCCTTGAAGCCAGGGACAAGGCCCGGCCGCCGAGTTTCCCGGTACGGCCCGCTTATCCCCCCGGGTAGGGGAGAATAGGGGGCCGGGAGAGGCTTCCGACGCTGTCGTGAACCTCTCCAGGTTTCACGACGGCGTCGGACCTTGCGGAGAATTCCGCCCAACGACCGTTTTTCTACCTTCTCGCACTTTCTGATGAAGTGTGAAATGTGCAGAGTTCGAGTGCACACACACAAAATGGGTGCTGTCCAAAATGTGCTTATTCATCGATTGCGACACCATTTTTGCACACCCAACCCGTGGTGGATTCTCGTGCTTTTTTCATGGGTATAATATTCATTGTATTGGTTTTTACTTTGTTTATGTGGTAAGCATTTTTCTATGGCTAATTGTAATGCAAGATCTTGTCTGAATAGTCTCTCTCTTAAATTTTCATCATTTAGGCCATACACAATTTTATAATGGATTAGCGACACATGCAATGCTGCATCGTTCCACGATTGTGCTAGCAATTTTAAATCGGTGGCAAAGCTTGTAAATGATTCCCAAGCTTTCTGCAATCTTATGTTGAATATGAGACTGGGATTCTCCGAGCCGCCGCTCCGCAGTTGCAATTGGCACAGGGGCAGAGAATGGGCGTCAGACCCGCGATCGGGTCCGACACCGCTCCCGCGATTCTCTGGGGACCGGAGAATCGCCACCAATTGCGGGCACGCGGTCGGCGCGGCGCTGGTGGGGGGCCATTGAAAGAGGCCCCCCACCATGGTGATTCTCCGCCGACAATTGGCCCAGTTCCTGCCAGAGTGGTTCACTCATGGTTCCACCCGGTGAGAGTTCGGAGTGGCGGCTGTGGGCTCAGTCCGTGGCCACCCTGGTGGGGGGGCGGGGGAATCCATCACCGGGGGGTCTCCAGGATGGCCAGGCCCGAGGTCGGGGGCTACCGATCGGCGGGCACGTGCGCTCTCGAGGGGGGGGGGGGCTATTTTGTCAGAGCCGGCCCACGGTGTGGGTCTGCCGTGTAGCATGGACCCACGGCCAGACGTGCAGGGCCCCATATCAGCAGCCAGAGCTGCAAGGAGCACTCTGGGGCCCTGCTAGCCCGCTCTTAAAATGGAGAATGACTTTGGGCGTTCTCCAGGAAAGTCCAGAGTGATTTGCGCCCGTTTTCCTTTGGGTGTGGGGGCATAACCCCATTATCAGAGAATTCTGCCCTGAATATTTCAAACATTTCCTTTGTTTGAATTTTGCAGTAGTCATCAAATTTACTTAGTATTACATCGAATTTCCTTTCATACTGACCTTCAGAGTATAGAAATGAATTATATATTTCAATTGCATGCTGTCCTGCCATTGATAGAAGCAATGCAATTTTCCTAGCAGCAGTAGTGGTGGTTAAATCAGTAGCTTCTGGGTAGATTTTAAATTGTAGCTTGAACAATTTCCAATTAGAATTTAGATTACCGGTTGTCTTGAGCTGATGTGGAGCTTGTGCGTGGTCCATCGAGGTGGGCTTCTGCGAAGGATCCGATTGCTGCGAAGCTTCCCCAGTTGAATAGCTGCTACTAATTTCTTTTCTTGATTTTCCTATCCTATCTTGCTAGCTTTTTCAAAGCCAAGACCTGGTACCATGTTATATTACAACTCCTAGTACCATGTTATATTACAACTCCTGGTAGCATGTTATATTACAACTCCTAGTAGCATGTTATATTACAACTCCTGGTAGCATGTTATATTACAACTCCTAGTAGCATGTTATATTACAACTCCTGGTACCATGTTATATTACAACTCCTAGTAGCATGTTATATTACAACTCCTGGTAGCATGTTATATTACAACTCCTGGTAGCATGTTATATTGCGTTATAGTAATATCTTGTTGCTCATTTGCTTATGTCCAGAATGGTCTGATGGTTGATGTTGCCTGTGCACTGCGCCCTGACACTGCGCTCTGACACTGCGCTCTGACACTGCGCCCTGACACTGCGCTCTGACACTGCGCTCTGACACTGCGCCCTGACACTGCGCCCTGACACTGCGCTCTGACACTGCGCCCTGACACTGCGCTCTGACACTGCGCTCTGACACTGCGCTCTGACACTGCGCTCTGACACTGCGCTCTGACACTGCGCTCTGACACTGCGCTCTGACACTGCGCTCTGACACTGCGCTCTGACACTGCGCTCTGACACTGCGCTCTGACACTGCGCTCTGACACTGCGCCCTGACACTGCGCTCTGACACTGCGCTCTGACACTGCGCTCTGACACTGCGCTCTGACACTGCGCTCTGACACTGCGCTCTGACACTGCGCTCTGACACTGCGCTCTGACACTGCGCTCTGACACTGCGCTCTGACACTGCGCTCTAACACTGTTCCCCACAGTTAACATTGGAAGAACAGATTATTATTATCAGATTGCTGTTTGTCGGAGCTTGCTGTATGTAAATTTGTTGATGGCTTTTTGGCATTACAACAGTGACTATAATTCAATAGGTTATTCTTTTGACTGTAAAGCACTTCGAGCTTCCTGCTGATTGTGAAAAGTGCTCTATAAATGCAAATCTTTTTGAATCTTTTTGTGGAACGTCTCAGAATTCCATCCGTTATACATTTCTTTCTGGTTTTGCAAATAATCCATTTCAGTTCCAAAGGAATAAATCCAATCTTCTCATGGTTGGAATATAGGGGGCGATTCTCTGCTCCGCGGACCAAGTGTCCACGCCGTCGTGGAACGCGATAGCGTGAACGGGCCCCCACCACGGCCAATTCACTGGCTGAGAGGGGGCCAAAGCAGCGCCGCGAGGAACACCGTGGGCGCCACGATGACACCGCGCCATGTATACGGAAGTGCGTGGGACGCACAGAAACACCGGGGCCCAACATGGAGGAGCCCCGTCGCGCCGCACCCCGCTTCAGGGACAGTGACCTGGAGTCACTGTTGGATGCAGGGGAGGAGCGCAGGGCCATCCTCTACCCCCGACGAGGCTAACGGCAGCCAAGCAACATTGTGAGGCGTGGATGGCAAGAGGTGGGGGCCGCAGTCAGAACTGTGGAGCACATCCCCCTCACGGGAGAACAGTGGAGGAAGAAGCAAGACAGCGCACAATTTCCGGGTGCGTGCAAGAACCGGAGGTGAATATCCGCAGCTGCACCCACTGACCGGCTACGAGCAGAGGGCACTGGACCTTGCCCGGGGAGCCGCCAGCCGGGGGGTTGCGCCGTGCCAGGTCGGAGGCGGAGCTCCAAGTGTGAATCCACAGTATGCATGCAGTCCGTCATCCCATCTCTGCCCCCACACCCTCACACCCCACCGCCTGACACTGCACCACCCCCGCAGCCCACACCCTCACACCCCACCGCCTGACACTGCACCACCCCACATTCCCCCCCTCACACCCCACCGCCTGACACTGCACCACCCCACATTCCCCCCCTCACACCCCACCGCCTGACACTGCACGACCCCACAGTCCCCCCCTCACACTCCACCGCCTGACACTGCACCACCCCACCGCCTGACACTGCACCACCCCACAGTCCACACCCTCACACCCCACCGCCTGACACTGCACCACCCCACATTCCCCCCTCACACCCCACCGCCTGACACTGCACGACCCCACAGTCCCCCCCTCACACTCCACCGCCTGACACTGCACCACCCCACCGCCTGACACTGCACCACCCCACAGTCCACACCCTCACACCCCACCGCCTGACACTGCACCATCCCCACAGTCCACACCCTCACTACGCACCCCCTCAACCCCGAACAAACGACCATGCAAGGCTAACGAGACCTGCCTTAATTTATTATCGAGGGCCACACGAGCACCGCTGTGGGACTGCCCGCTCACCACGCCGCCGTACAGCACCAACCTCTTCCGGCCGCAGTGTTGATCTGGACAGACGGGAAGGAGGGCCATCTTCTGAGTCCGGCACACCGAGGCCTGGCGCACAGAGGACAGACAGAGACCTCAGGATGGACGATTATGACTCCTATGAAATTGTGACGGACGGGGAGGGAACAGCGAGTCCGGACAGTGATGCACAGAGGACGTCGCGGCATCGAGGCACGGGGGCACGGCACCTCGCATCGGCCGTGGTCTAAATGCACCGGGCCACAGTTCCACACGGCAGACAGAGATGGGGACAGACGAGGACCTAGCGGCCGCGGCACTGCTGTCACCCATACCCCCCAACATCGCAGGTACACTCACCTCGGTTGGGTAAGTTAGCGGCGAGGCCTCTGGTACACATACTGGTGTGCACCACACAGTCGAACCGGTACAGCAGGTGGAGGTAGGACGGTCAGAGGGCAGGCCAGGCCCAGCACCCAGCTTCCACTTTCCTGGCCATTCCAGGCCCACCCACATATCTGGTGCAATTGGCACCCCAGAGACCAAACGACGGGATGACGGCTGTCTTCTGGCAACTGCAGACACAGCTGGAGGAGTCCATCCGCGTCCACAAGCAGGGGGTGGTGCCGGTCATGACTGCAACCCAGGCCGACACCACACGGGTGGCGTCCGCGATGGAGACAATGGGAACAGTTTTGGCCATGGGTCAGGTCTTCAGGGTGTGGGGCTTAGTGTGCATGCGTCATCCGTGGCCCATGACAGGACTGACCTCTCACAGGCAGCCATGCTCCAGAGTCACATGGACTTTACCGCCGCGCTCTGGGCTCTGGCCCAGTCTCAGCAGGCCATTGCTGAGAGCATCGGCGGCCTTGTCCATGTGATAGACGGCATCGCCCAATCCCAGCGGGAGGTTGCGCTGTCGCTGACAGGGATATCGTACTCCCTCAGCTCCATAGCCGGCAACGTTCAGACCCTGGTCAATTCCACAGCGGGTCTCCAGGACTGGCAGCGCCAGGTGTCGGTGGTGCAACGGGGCGTGGCTCCGTGGCACCGCCATCCCTTAGAGAGGTCCGAGGGCTAACTGGCTCCCCGAGTGAGGAGGAGGTCCCAGTGCCTGTCCTTGTAGCCACAGCAAGGGAGGAACCGGAACACTCGCACTCCCTCCGTCCTGTCCCTGGTGCATCTGGTGGGCAGAAGGCAGAGAAGGGTGGCGCCACGCCATCTAGCATCCCACCGAGCAGGCTTCCCATCCAGGCCGCCCCAGAAAGCATGCACCGACGGGCAGCCAAGTCGAAGGGCAGGATTCTCAGCAGTCCGCCTCCACTCCTGATGTACCGTCTGGGGGAACACCTAGACGTAGTGGTGGGGCCCGTAAGGCCAAATCGTTAGGCACGTAGTAAGTTGACACAGGTGCAGGGAACAGATTATTCATAGGGGCCAGGCACGTGTGTTGCAATGTCACTATAAAAGTTGCTACTCCAAACCTCCATGCGTCTGTCCTATTTCCGGTGCCTGGGGGGTGGGGATGGGGTGGGGGTGGGGTGTTGGGGGGAGCGAGGGTGCCCGCTGACGGTGTTGGCCAAGGATCATCGCAAGGGTGAGGCCGGGAGTGCACCCCACCCCAACACCAAACACGCCTTGTCCTCCGTGCGACGACGCCAGCTGCCCCACGTGGACATGTGATGGAGTGTCCCTGAAGCATAGAGGGGACACCGAGGTGGTGGTGTACAGATATGGCCATAAGTCAGACGGTCAGTAGCGATCTGTTGCTCACAGTGCATCGCAGAGCGGGTTGTCATCATCTAGCATGGCAGTGTTCACACCCGCTTACGGAGGTAGCAGTCTACTGACAGTGACGAGGTGCCGCAGGTGTAGTGCAGCATGATGGTGGTGCCGTGTCTGGTAGGGTTGTGTGTTGGTGCGGGACATGGGTGAGTGGGGGTGCTGGGTGGTGCCAGCGTGCACGGTCAATGGTGCCAGTGCCCTGAACAACAATGCCCTCCCCCTAATGAACCGTGCGGCGATCAGCGCATCGCATGCCCACTGTCCCAATCGGTTCTGTCGTGCGGCCTCTCGGCCATATCCCGCGCCCCGATGGTGTGTGTTCCCCGCCGCCCTCCCACCCTCCCCCCCCCCCCCTCCTCCTCCCCCTCCTCTGCCCCCACCTCCTCCTCCTGATCAGTGTCTCCGGCCTCTTTGGTCTCACGTACGTCCTCCTCCTCCATCACATCGCCCCTCTGTTGAGCGATGTTGTGCAGCACGCAGCAGGCAATCAATCCGATCCTGTCGGGGTCGTATTGCAGGGCGCCCCCTGATCGGTCCAGGCCCCTGAACCTCATTTTGAGGAGGCTGAAGCACCTCTTTACAACACCCCTGGTTGCTGCATGGGCCTCATTGTACTGGCGCTCCACGCTGGTCTGTGGCCTCCGTATGGGCGTCATTAGTCACAGCCGCAACGGATAACCCCTGTCGCCCAGCAACCAACCCCTCATCCGGGGTGGGTGACCCTCGAAAATTGCGGAGATGAACGACTGTGCCAATATAAAGGCGTCATGCCCGCTTCCCGAATACTGGGCGCACACGTGCATAATCCTCATACCCTGGTCGCACACCACCTGTACGTTGATCGAGTATGCCACCTTCCTGTTCATGAAGACGTCCCTGTCCCACGGTGGTGCACGCAGCTTGACATGAACACCATCCACGATGCCCTGTACCATCGGTATGCCAGCCACCTCGACGAATTTCGATGCCCTGGCAGCCTGGTGAGCGTGGTCCTCCGGGAACTTGATGAACCAACCCGCGACTGCATAGAGGCCATCGGTTACTGCCCGGATGCACCAGTGCACCGAGGCCTGACTGATCCTGCACAGGTCCCCGCTCGGCGACTGGAAGGAGCCGATCACAAAAAAATTCAGGGCAACAGTTACCTTCACCCTCACTGGGAGGGCATGTCGTCCCCCTGTTCCACGTGGCTCCAGGTGCACCAGCAGGTGGCATATATGTGCGACTGTCTCACGGCTCATCCGGAGTCTCCTCCTGAATGCCACCTCCATCATGTCCTCGAACGAGATGCGGTCCCGGTACACTCCGCCTCCGGCACGCCTCCGCTGCCTTGGCACGACCACCTGATCGTGCTCATCCCCAGGTAACCCTTCAGGATCTGTGTCATCGCCCTGTACCCAGCTGGCGACGTGGGGGTGGTCCGCCTCCTCGTGGACTGGTCGGGTATGGTGGCCTGCAGCAGCAGCGCCTGGCACAGGGCACTCCGCTGCCACTCCCCCTGCAGCACCCTCCATGAGCCACCCACCTCGCACGCGACGGTTGGCCATCTGAATGGCTACCGCTGCCGCCACGGCGGCGAATATCGACGGCTGCTGCAAAAACATCATGCACTTGAAAGGAGGGGGGCGTTGGTATGGGAGGGAGAGGCAAGGGCGTTTGTTCGTAGGGCGCTTTGACACGTGGCAGCCAGGGCCCTTTGGATGAATGGGTGCCCAGGCTGCCTGAACACCGTTCAATCAAACACGCACCGTCCCACCCGCCACAGTATCCGTTTCCAGCACCGCTCAACCCGTCCCTCCGCATCGCAGGGCCAGCAGACAGACGCCGGTTTGGTACGATGTCTTCGCCACCCTCCTGCCATGGCACTCCATCTGGGGGTCTCCATCCCGCGGCCAACCGTTGCTGGCCACTCCCCCCTCCCCATCCCTCCCTCCCTTCCCCACTCCCCTCTTACCTCCCTCGCCCCCTCCCTCCCTCACCCCCCTCCCTCCCTCATCCCCCTCCCTCCCTTCCCCACTCCTCCCCATCCCTCTCTTCCCCACTCTCCCCACTCCCCCCCCTTCCCACTCCCCTCCCTCCCTCCCTTCCCCAACCCCCCTCCCATCCCCACTCCTCCACCCCCCCCCCTCCCCCCCTTCCCCCACATCACCGGCTGCGGACGCTACTTCCTGGTTGCCGGGATGGGCCCGCCTACTCACCTCCCTCTTCCGCTTAGTCAGCCAGCATGACTGGCTGACTAATTTATTTTGCAGGGGTGAATGGTGACGGCGTGACCTGGGGAATAGCGGGGGCTTGTTTGAAGTGCCTCGATTGTCCTCTCGGCGGATTCTCCGGCGTGCGCGGCGCCGACCCGATGGAGCTAATCCCGCCGGTCGGACCGGCTTCGCGCGGGAAAATGGCGCTAACATCGATTCTCCTGGACGGTGTGGCATGGGAGAAACGCCCCATAGCCTATCCGTTCAACTCTTCTGCCATGCTCTCCTCATAATTTTTAATTCTTCTCCAGTTTCTTATTCCTCTTTGTTTTCTAACTGACCTTGACTTCAAAGATAAATAAACATTGCTTTCATGTTATTTGGGCTATTTTCTTGTGCCACTTTCTAGATTCATTTTTGATTGCCTTATGCTTTTGCTTGTGTATCCGAGTAAGTATCTCACATCAAGCCCAGGCCTGTGCCACTGAGGTTCTTAGAGGGACCTGGAATCATAGACCTGGCCTTTGGAAATTTAAACTTCCTGGGCAATTTATGCATCTATGTGCAGGTCAGGACTTTGGAGGGATCTTGATGCACAATAGCAGCGAACGTCTCAACATGTTGATATTGGAACGATTCAGCCCAATGTGTCATTTGAAGATAGTTCCTCCAACAATGCCAAACACTGCTGCACTGAAATGTTATCTTAAGTTATATTCCCCAATCCTGGAATATGGCTCGAACCTCCAACTGACTGGCTTAGAGGAACAGAGTTCTAGAAATTGACCCAAGCTGGATACAATTCTTTTATCTAGTATAGGGTCGTCAAAGTCTCCGTTTTGAGACTACAAGTTTGAGATTCTCAATTCAAAGAATGTGAAATAGATTTTGTCCTCATGTTGCTCGTATTTGAGAGAAAGTAAAAGGACATGAGGCAAAAAATTGAGGTAAAATAATGTTGTCAGGTTATGTCCTCCACCCAAGGATATCTAAATTATGTTCTTCCATATTGATCTTAAGATGATTTTATGACATCCTAGGTAGCTGACATAAACAGAAGCTTTGATCCCTTGATTATGTTAAGGTTCTGCTTTGAAATTGGTGAGCAGTCAGCAGAACTAAAATCCTTTGAAGCATAGCTTAATCTATGAAAATATTACCTGAATGGTAGAGTCTCTTAATTCCAGACTAGGATGAAAAGCAGTCTTGGAATACTGTTCCATTAAGGAGTCAACACCTTCATGTCAGCATGAGAGGAAGGAAGGAGAATTTCTTTTTCAGAAATAACAGAGAATTAAAAACAGTCATAATAGAGCAAAAAAGCTGTCACAATATTCAGTGTAACAATTAATTACAAAAAGACTTTGAACTAGGCTAGAAGAGCTGTATTTCAGATAGATGCTGTGATATTCCGATACAGAACATTATTCTACATATAACCATAAAATCCAACCAGGGATAAATAAAATAACCATCCATCAAATCTCCACATTTAATGCTTGTTATCTGATGCAATATATTCACTACAAGATCTTATCTCGGGATATATGGCTACTAATAGTTTCACAGAATCGGGTACTCAGGAGATTCTTCTCAGAAGGCAGCAAGGGAGCTATTAAAGTTAGAAATAATTCATGGAAAATAGATTGATTTAAGATAAAATTGTCTTGACGGAATTGTAAAGTAAAGGGTAAGATTGTGACACACTGAGAATCAAATAGCTGTTCAGCACAATGCTCTTTGGAAATATAGCATCAGAGTGAATCTCTCTGCATCAGCAGTAGGCATTTAAGAAAATGTTACTGAATAACTGCAGAGCAATAGGTTCAGACAAGTCAGCCTCAGTTAGTCAATATATGGTAAAATTAGCAAACATGAAGAAATGCAAAGGAAACTTCAGCACTGCCATGTGGATTTGTCAAAGCAAGGCCTAAATGGAGAACACGGTAGATGACATTCAGTAAGATGCTGAACAGGACCTACATGATAAAACTGAAGACAGGTGAAATAGAAATATAGAACATAAGAAAATAAAATAGGAGCATGAGTAGGCCATTCAGCCCATCTAATCTGCTCTGCCATTCAATAAGATTATGGCTGATCTGGTTCTGGCCTTAACACCAGTTTTCTGCCTGCACCCCATACCCTTGACTCCCTTGCCGATCAAAAACCTGTCTAACTCAGCCATGAATATAATCAATGACCCTGCCTTCACTGCTCTCTGGCGAAGAGAGTTCCAAACACTAATTGCCCTCACTTCTGTCTTAAATACTCCTTCTGCAAGTTCTCCGTCGGCAAGATCCTCCGGTCCACCGGCAGTGCACCCACGCCCGTGCATTTCCCGACATCATGGGGTGGCCACAATGGGAAACCCCATTGGCCGGCTACAGGAATGACGAATCCCTCTGTTGGTGGGGGCGTGCCGCGCAGGAATACGCGGCCGGCGGACCAGAGAATCCCAACCCCTTATTTTTAAAATGTGCTCCCTAGTTCTAGATTCCCCACAAGAGGAAACATCCTCTCAGCATTTGCCCTGTTAAGCCCCCTCAGAATCTTGTAAGTTTCAGGAAAATAATTTCTCATTCATCTAATCTCCAATGAGTAAAGGCCCAAACTGCTCAACCTTTCCTCATAAGACAACTCCTTCATCCCAGGAATCAGCTTAACTTTCTTCAAATGCTTCCAATGCAATTATATCGTTCCTTAAGTAAGAAAACCAAAAATGCACACTGTACTTTTGGTGTGGTCTCACCAATGACCTGTACAGTTGGAGCAAGACTTCCATATTATTAGAATGCATCCTCTTTGTAATGGAGACCAATATTCCATTTGCCTTCCTAATTATTTACTGTACCTGCACGCTAGCATTTTGTGATACATGTACAAGGACACCCAGATCCCTCTGCACTGCAGTATTCTGTAGTCTCTCTCCGTTTAAATAATATTCGGGTTTATCTATTCTTACTGCCCAAGTGGACAATTGCACCTTTTTCCACATTATACTCCATCTTCAAACATTTTGCCCACTCACCCTCTATCCCTTCCTGACCCTCTTGAGACCCTGCTGCCTCTTGCTACTCAGTCCGTTGCTTTTGCTGGCCATGTTCCAGACTGCGCCAGTTCCACCTTCTCTGCACCTAGATGAGAGCCAGTAGAAAGGTAGGGCTGTCTGAAGCCTGCATCATCTAGACTCAGTGGATCTGTGAATGAATTGCAATCATTAGTCTATTGTGAATATTTCATCAGCCGTGTGCTTGGCTTCCAACTAGACATGGCATCCCCACACCACCCCTCCCAGGGGAAGGACGCCCTGGAGGAACAGAGATGAATGTATGGTTGCTATGATACAGAAAGAGGTAGGAAAGTTATATTGTGAATATGACATATGGACAGCGATTTAACGACCTCGTCGCCCGACTTGGTTCCAGGACGAGGCTGTTGATTTCGTGGGATTTGAAATGCTCGAAACGCCTCATCAGATTTAGTGGAGTCTCGCGAGATGTCATGATCTGGATCCCGCCCTCACTGGATATGATCCAGATCAGCATATTTAGCTGAGTCATTAAGTTTCAATAAGATCCCCCCTCATCCTTCTAAACTCCAACAAGTACTGACCCAGAGTCCTCAACCGCTCCTCATACGACAAGCTCTTCATTCCAGGGATCATTCTTTTTAACCTCCTCTGGACCCTTTCCAAGGCCAACACATCCTTCCTTCGAGACGGGGTCAAAAACTGCTCACAGTACTCAGAATGTGGTCACCAGAGCCTTATACAGCCTCAGAAGTACATCCTTGCTCTTGTATTCGAGCCCTCTCGACATGAATGCTAACATTGCATTTGCCTTGTCCCATTTCGAAATTAGTCTATGCCTCCATTCTTCCTACCAAACTGCATAACCTCACACTTTACCACATCGTATTCTATCTGCCACTTCTTTGCCCACTCTCCCCGCCTGTCCAAGTCCTTCTGCAGCCCCCCTGCTTCCTCAATACTACCTGTCCCTCTGCATATCTTTGTATCATCTGCAAAATTAGCAACAATTCCCTCAGTTCCTTCTTCCAGATCATAATGTTTATTGTGAATACTTGTGGTCCCAACTAGTCACCGGTTGCCATCCTGAAAAAGACCCCTTTATCCCCACTTTCTGCCTTCTGTCAGTCCTCTATCCATGCCTTTATCTTACCCTTAACACCATGGGCTCTTAACGTATTTAACAGCATTCTATAAAGCACCTTGTCAAAGGCCTTCTGGAAATCTAAATAGATCACGTCCACTGGTTCTCCTTTGTCTAACTTCCTTGTTACCTCCTCAAAGAATTCTAACAGATGTGTCAGACATGACCTCCCCTTGATGAAGACGGTAGAAGTGCGGCTTGCACTCCGCGCAGATGTGGCAGTTCCTAGTGACTGTCCTGACCTCCTCGATGGAATAGGGCAGGTTGCGGGTCTTTACGAAATGGAAGAAACGAGTGACCCCCCAGGTGGCAGAGGTCCTCGTGAAGGGCTCGGAGGCAGTCCACTTGTGCATTGTCGAACATGAAGGCTACCGACCATTGGTCCGTGACGAGGGTAAACCTTCTGCCGGCCAGGTAATGCCTCCAATGTCGCACAGCTTCTACTATGGCCTGTGCTTCCTTCTCGACCGAGGAGTGGCAGATTTCGGAAGCATGGAGGGTACGCGAGAAGAAGGCCACGGGTCTGCCCGCTTGGTTGAGGGTTGCCGCCAGAGCTACATCGGACGCGTCGCTCTCGACTTGGAAGGGGAGGGACTCATCGATGGCGCACATTGTGGCCTCTGCAATGTCTGCTTTGATGCGGCTGAAGGCCTGGTGGGCCTCCGTCGACAGGGGGAAAGTAGGAGTTTGGATGAGCTGTTGGATGGGCTTTGTCGGCGTAGTTGGGGACCCACTGAGCGTAATAAGAGAAGAACCCAAGGCAGCGCTTCAGGGCCTTGGCACAGTGGGGGAGCGGGAACTCCATAAGGGGGTGCATGCGTTCCGGGTCGGGGCCTATCACTCCATTTCGCACTACGTAGCCGAGGATGGCTAGGCGGTCGGTGCTAAACTTTATCCTTGTTATATGTAAGGTTAAGGATTTTCGCAGTCTGGAGGAATTTTCGGAGATTGGTGTCATGGTCCTGCTGGTCGTGGCCGCAGATGGTGACATTATCGAGATACGGGAATGTTGCCCGTAAACCATAGCGGTAAATCATTCGGTCCATCTCTCGCTGGAAGACCGAGACCCCATTAGTGACACTGAAAGGAACCCTTAAAAAGTGGTAGAGCCGCCCATCTGCCTCGAAGGCAGTGTACTTGCGGTGACTCGTGCGGATGGGGAGCTGGTGGTAGGCGGACTTGAGGTCCACCGTGGAAAAGACCTTGTATTGCGCGATCCTGTTTACCAGGTCGGATATGCGGGGGAGAGGGTATGCGTCCAGCTGCGTAAACCTGTTGATGGTCTGACTGTAGTCTATGGCCATCCTATTCTTCTCCCCGGTCTTTACCACCACTACTTGAGCTCTCCAGGGATTGTTGCTAGCCTCGATGACCCCTTCCCTAAGAAGCCTCGGACCTGATGAACGTCCGATCCTGGGCACTGTACCGTCTGCTCCTAGTGGCGACGGGTTTGCAATCTGGGGTGAGGTTTGCAAACAGGGAGAGGGGGTCGACCTTGAGGGTCACGAGGCTGCAGACAGTGAGGGGGGGTATAGGGCCGCCGAATTTGAAAGTTAGACTTTGGAGGTTGCACTGGAAGTCTAACCCTAGGAGAGTGGATGCCCAGAGGTGGGGGAGGACGTAGAGCCTGTAATTCTTGAACTTCCTCCCTTGGACCATGAGGTTCGCTACACAATACCCTTTTATTGCAACAGAATGGGAGCCTGAGACCAGGGCGATTTTGTGATTGACGGGGTGGACAGGAAGAGAACAGTGCCTTACCGTATCAGGGTATATAAAGCTCTCCGTGCTCCCAGAGTCGAACAGACAGGACGGCTCATGCCCGTTGATCAATACCGTCGTCGTTGCTGTGGAGAGGGTGCGGGGTCGAGACTGGTCCAAGGTCACAGATGCCAATCGTGGCAGGAGTTCAGAATCGTCTTCGGGTGGTGTGTGGTCACCTGTGCTGGGGTCCTTGGAGCCGATCCAGGATGGCGACGCCCACTGGTCGCACTTGGCTGGGGGTGGACAAAATGGCAGCGCCCATCCCCCGCACGTGGCGTCGGCAGAGCAAGATGGCGGCGTCCGGAGGCGCCACGTGGTGCTGGGGGAGGAAGCTGGTGATGCTCGTGGGCCACTCGGGGCACGTGGAGAGGGTTGGAGCGGCGATCCGCAGTTGCCGCCCAGAACCACAGTGACCGCCCAGGCCTGGCAGACTGCCATTAAATGGCCCTTTTTGCCGCACCCCTTACATGTTGTCGAACGGGCTGGGAAGCGCTGTCGGGGGTGTTTCACCTGCCCGCAGAAATAGCAACGGGGCCCAGCGGGGTTGCTAGGGTGTCTCGCAGCGCAGGCCTGAGGCGATTCAGAGTCCGCTGGGGGAGATTCCACGCTGCCCAGGGGGCCACTGCGCGGTCGGGGGTGTAGGCGCGGACATTCCGGGAGGCCACGTCCAGTGAAGCGGCGAGGGCCCGTGCCTTCTTGAGGCCCAGAGTATGTTTCTCAAGCAGTCTCTGGCTGATTTGTGGGGACTGCATACCCGCAACAAAAGCGTCCCGGATCAAAAGTTCAGTATGTTCGTTAGCCAAAACTTGTGGGCAGCTGTAGTTTCTCCCTAGCACGAGGAGCGCACGATAGAATTCGTCTAGTGACTCACCAGGGCTCTGCCGTCTCATTGCCAGTAGGTGCCGGGCGTAGACTTGGTTTACTGAGTGGATATAATGTCCTTTGAGTAGTTCCATTACGGAATCGTAGTCCGTAGCGTCCTCGATGAGCGTGTAGATGTCCGGGCCCACTCTCGAGTGCAGGATCTGTCGTTTCTGTTCTCTCGTGGGTGTGCTTTCTGCCGTGCCGAGGTAGCCATTGAAACATGCTAACCAGTGCTTAAAGGTTGCTGCTGCGTTTGCCGCATGGGGGCTGGGTTGTAGACACTCCGGCTCGATGCGGAGCTCCATCCTTTAAAACTTGTCTATTAAATTGATGCACCATCAATTGACCACTGAAGCGAAGTTGTAGTCCGAACTGAAGGCTTTAATAGACAAGATGTTTCCCCAGCAGCTCAGGTATAGAAAGGAAGCTGTGGGGAACATACGGGCTCTTATACCCCTCCTTACAGGGCGGAGCTACCTTACAGCTCTAGCCTATGGGTGACCAGTGTTACATACCATTGGGCCAATGAGCAGCGAGCCTTCTCCACCAATGGTGTCTCGGCATTGCTAGTTACCGTAATACCTCTAGTCATACTACCACACTGGTTTCATGATTTCTAAAAGGACAAGTGAACCGCGCCTTCGGAATCTCGGCGGCGGAGAATCATGGAAGCCCCGGAGTATATCCGGTCGGGCTCGCTGATGATTTGGAAATGGCCTTTACTGTACGTGCGTTCCGGACCGCATTGACGCCTCTGTCAAGGTGACAGATTTGCGATTTGACATCAAATTGGCGCCCGCTGTGATTTCGCTATCGGAACCAATTCTCCGCCCAATTGTGTTTCTCTATTTCGGCGACAGTCATCGGAGAATCGCACCGATGAGGTGAAGGGTAAAGGAAAAGTCTGCCGAATGTGAGGTGCCATTTCCAGCACATTGCAGCCCAATAGTTCCTCATTGCACCAGTTCATTTCCTAGTGTATTTTTGATGGGGTCTGCCTTGCTGCACCTTTCCTTCACCAAGCATCTAGCAATGTTCACAACATAAAACACAGAAACGACTGCAGGTCAAAATTGCTAGATATTGGGCACAATTTAACACGCAAAAAGCAGAATCCCTCTTTGGGTGTGTATAGCAGCGCCGAGAATGACCCCGCTATCAAACAGGATTGTTGTTTGTTTTGGCCTCTGTGAGGAATGCCCCGCGGAGGCCGCATCTACAACAGCTCATCTCGTCAATGGAGGAAGAAATCGGTGATCCATTTTAAAATGCCGCCCGATCTCTCGGACACACCACCGCAGCCTCTGGACACCCCCTCACTGCCCCAACATACCTCTTGCTGGTCTCAAGACTCCCCTCATCCCACCTCTTAAGGGCAAGGCACCCCGGGTCCCTGGAATGGGCAACCTGGCACCTGGGCACCGTGACACTGCCAGCCTGGCACCTGGCAGCGCCCTTGCTAACCTGTGCCACCCCAGGCACTGCTAGTATTCCCAGGTGGCAGTGCCAAGGTGCCAGGCTGGCAGTGGCTGGGTGCCAGTGGGTGTGTTAGGGTGCTACCCTGCCCAGAGCCCGATCACCCGGGGCCCTTTGATGCCTGGGAGACCCTTCTTGGTGTAATTATGCCTGGTCCACGTTTATGGCAAGGTCTCCCGGGGGGCCCCCCCGGGGTCAGATCCCCCCACCCCACCCACCTCCATGATGGAACCCGCAAACACACCTTAGAGGTCCCGCTGTGTGGGACCTGAGTAACCCACACCGGTGGGACTCGGCCAAACTCGGCGGCCATTCGGCCCATCGAGGCCCGGACAATCGCCGGGAGGGGGCCGCTTACATCGGCCCCCGACCGGCGCAGCGGCACAGCGGGGCGCGTTTCTCACATACCCCCGGGGATTCTCCGATCTGGTGTGGGGTCGGAGAATCCCAGCCAGAGGATTGGTTAACTAGCAGAAAGCAGCGAGTAGCGATAAGGGGGTCTTTCTCAGGTTGGACGGCAGTAACCAGTGGAATGCCACAGGGATCAGTGCTGGGAGCGCAGCTCTTCACAATATATATGAATGATTTGGAGGAAGGAACTGAGTGTACTGTGGCCACATTTACGGATGATACAAAGGTGGGAGGGAAGGCAGGTTGTAAGGACGATATAACTAGTTCACAGAAAGATATTCACCAGTTTCCGTTCACTGTCCATGGCGTGCTGCTTGGAATGGGCACTGGTGCTGAATGGGCAGCTTGAAGGATGGCTTCAATGCTCTTCCAGTTGAATATCCTGGAATCAGTCACTGCCAAGGTTGACAAATGAATAATAGTTTGGTGAGTTACTGGAAGATATTCAATGGCCATTTAACTGTATTTCATCAATAAGTCAATGCATTGAGGTGAGGGGGGAGAAAGCTAGCTGGCTAATGAACTCTCATCAGTATAAAATCTCATCAAAATGTAGATGGGATTCCCCTTTATCACCCGCTGAACTTGTTAGCACCACTATTATATGCCCATTTTAAGAACTGCCATTTAAATTGAATGAAGTAGCTTTGGTGCACATGTTAAATTAGATTAACTGAGCTTAATGATAACGTGCTGAATAAAAGGCCACCTCTGGAGCTTGATCTCCAGACTATGCCCGTGATCTTCAATTTTCCCATCAGTTGATTTAGTTTGGTTGGGCAGAATGTTCTGGATTGGTGATCCAGACTGGTATGTTGTGTGGCACTTCTCTGTTATGATTTCGAATGTCACACTAATTGACCATTAAGAGTTAACCCTTAGCAATGTCAGCTGCCCACAATCACAAAATCAAGGAATGGGATGAATACTCAAGGTTCAGGGCGTACCGCTTCTGCTGGGACCATAACACCTACCAGTCAGGATTCATTGGCCCCCAAGGCAAACATCACCGTCCAGTTGACCTTGACCATTCGGGATGTCCGAGCATCAAACCCTCCTGTCAGATTCCCCAGTGTTAGAGAGGCTAAACGAGGGGAGAACCAGAATAAAGGTCAGTTTAAGTGGACGAGAGCATAGGCCAGGATCAGTTGTGTTCTGGAGATGGGAGGGAACCCGAGCTGTGGGTAAGTGTTCGTCGCTGAATAAGATCTGGGTCAGGAAGCTTCCAGGTCTGGAAGGCCAATGGGCCAGAGAGGTAATGATATTCAGCATCTGCACAAGAGCAACATAGGCTCCAGCAGCAATGTGCAGTGGCACCGAGGAAAGATCATCCGAGGAGAAAGAGACCAGAGGGCTGCAGGGCAGGCTTAGGGGCTGGAGGCCACAGCAACCTCACAGGGGGCACGAAGGCGCCAAAGGAGACCATGGGTCTACAGGGCTCGTGTGCCCTTCATAGAGCTGTTGGGCAACATTTGCCATCGAAGACGCTGCCTCACGAAAGAAATGTGTGACACCTCTGCTATGTCTTTGCGGAATTGGCACCATGTGGCGCAGAAAACACTTGATCCCTGTGGCCGTGAAGGTCAAGACAGCACTAAACCTCTACACAACGGGTCCTTCCAGGGCTCTGTGAGTGTGTGGAATATCACAGGCACCCTCATGGATACACTTTATGCTAGGACTCTGGACTACATACATTCTAACCTGAACCAGACCCGGAAGGACGAGCGGAGTACCAGCTTTGGGAACAGAGCTGGTCTGCTACTAGTGCGGTGGGCGATCGTCTGCACCCATATCGCTCTCCGTGCCCCGTGACGTCAGGAAGTCCCCTTCATAAACCGAACGGTGTTCCAGTCCCGCAATATGCAGCTAGTGTGCGACCACCAGATGTGCTTCATGCACATGTGTGCCTATTTTCCAGGGATCGTACAAGACAGCTACATCCTCAGCCAGTTGCAGATCCCTGGAATCTTCCAGGAATACCCAGGTTGCAGGGATGTCACTTTTGGGGCAAAGGATATTCTCTCAGGTTGTGGCTAATGACACCAATGCAGAGACTACAGACCACAGCAGAAACAAGGTACAATGATGCTTACAGTGTTCCCCGGTATTGAGCAGTCCATTGGCCTGTTAAAGATGTGGTTCTGCTGCCTCAACAGGTCCAGTTGGGCCTTACAATGCATCCCCAGAGTGTTTTCCGCATTATCGTGGCCTGCTGTGCCCTACACAACCTGGCTCTGATGAGGGGAGATGACTTTCCTGAGGATGACTTTGAGGAGCAGCACCCATCCTTAGACGAGGAGGATATTCAATGGCCATTGAAGAAGAGCTCGATGGAGATCCAGAGGGTGGAGGCCATGCAGGGCGAGGATGAGCATGGGCAGGAGAGCTAGAGTTGCCCTCATTGCCTCCCGTTTCATGGAGGAGGACTAGCTCGCTGTCCGACAGCGTAACCCCCCACTCAGGATATCGTGACCTCTCTGAGACAACGGAATGAAGTTGGCCGAGATATCGAACATCCGTGTGCTGGAGCAAGGGAATCCTGGTGTGCCTGCTGCCTAGTCAATGCAGGAGGGTGAACACTACTCATAGGAGGAATGCTCTGTGATTCTCCTCAACTGCTGCTTATTCTGACTACTGTCTGTCTGTCCCCATCACACTGACTCCCTGGCTCAGGTCTGAGTGAGGCTCTGCCCTACATCGAAGTGGGAGACGATGAGGACAGTCCTTTGTCCCCTTGCCCTCGAGGGGGAAAAGGGGTGAGGGTCTAGGGTTCACTGAATCATGCCTAAGTCCTATCAGTGTCAATGAAACATTCACGCTGAGAGGGCCAGACTGTCTGCCTGACGTTGAGAGCCATGGGATACATGCAAAGTCATTGGGAGAAGGGTTAAAGAATGTGACGAGTTAAGGTGGTGAAGAACAATAATATTTAATTTAGTGACATTTTAAAAGTGTCAATGGCCCCCATCTGCCTGTGTCTAACTTCAACCGTGTCCATGCTGTTTCCCTATAACTCCTTTTATTGCATACCCTTCAATTACTTCTGGGTGTGTTCCCAGGATGCACATCAGAGTTGGAGGCGGCCTGCTACCTTCCACATCCAGTTGTCTGAGATGCTCTTGGTGTGCACCTTCTGGTGGGTCCGGACCTGGAGGGCCCCGGCCTACTTTCGTGTGGCATTGGTGTTGTGGCATCCCCCTGTTCTGCCTCAGAAAAGTTGTGCCAGCCTCAGAAAAGGGGGATTCAGTTTTGCTGGTCGCTCCCAGAGTCTCCTGGGTGAAGGACATGGGATGTGCTCCAGCCAATCCTGCTCCATCCTGGCGCTCGTGAGCACCTGGTTTATTCCATGAGATGGCGGGGCAGCTGGGGTGAGCTCCAGAAGTCTTACTATCATCTGGCGCTGCCAGTCCTGAAGGCCCGCCATAGACTGAACCATACAGTTGAAGCCCTCAGCCATGGCCCTCAGGGATTGAGCCATGTTTTGGAGTTCTCCCATCATGGATCTCACCTCTTGCCTCTAACTTTCCATTGCGGACGCCACCCTTACAGTGTTGGCCTGAGTGCCATGTATTGCCGGCACCATCTCCTGCGACAGAAGGCTCTGGGACCCCTCCATTCAGCCTTGGCAGTCACAGGAGTGTCGCTGCCAACCCCTCCTGGTATTCCCAGCTCTCCCTTTGCATCTCAAGCAGCTGAGGAACCAACGATACCAGAGACACGGCACCTGGCTGTCACACAGCTGAGCTCTGGGATCCAGAATCCTCCGACTGTCCGATCCCTGGGATGTTCCTGCCTCCACCTGATGTGCATCAGAAGCAGTGTGGTGTTCACTAGATTGTGACCTAGAAGCTTACCTGCTTAGGTTGCCCACTGTGATGTTTATCTCTGCGATGGTGGATGGTGCGGCTGATAGCCGTGTCGCAAGTTCATTGTCCTCCCCTTACATCTCCTCCGAGGTGGTGTCGAGGGTGGGCAGTAAGACATAGTTTGTCGATGGGCCAGGTTAGGGTCAGGTTTCTGCAAGGAAAGTAAGATGGTATTGATACATGACCTGGTCAAGGGTTTGGACTACACAGAACTCACTTGAGCTTGGACATTTGGATGAACATGCAGTGGCTTCTCCCGTTTCCCTTGCAGGCCCACCTTGCTCTAAGCGTAGGCCTGCTCCTGCTCCCCCCGGCGAGCTTGATGGCTCGCTCCTCGTACAAAGTCAGGATCCTCAGCTCTGGCATCCCACCACCTGTCTTCTCTCACTCGTAGTGGTTGTGGGCGAGCTTCTCCTGCAGCAACTCAAATGGGGTGATGTGATCTGACCGCCTAGCGGGTCAGATGCCGATGACACCTGGCATGTGTGGGCAATGTGCATATGCAGGGAAAGGTTCTGACAAGCAGTTCCGAGGTTGAGAGAAACCTTGTGGGAGGCTGGTTGCTAGGGCACTGCGAGGTGGCAGCATGTGGGATCGAGGTGACATTCTGAGGTGTGACAACAAGGTGGTGTTCTGAGTGGAGACTGGGAGAACTTACCCTGGCAGATCGGAATAGGTGGTTCATCTTCTTGAGGCATTGCACCCTCCGTCCCATTGTGCAGGCTGTTGGCGCTGACTGTGCTGCGAACGTCTCCCAGGCAGGATTCGTCACCTTGCTGGAGGGTCTCCTGCCAGCCCGAGTATATTGGTGCCCGGCTCTACTCCACGGCATCCAGCATACAGGTGGGGGCTCCCTCTGAGAATTGAGGAGCAGGTTTCCTTGCTGCCATCCTCCTGGCTAGAATGAGAGCAAATGCTGTGGGGTCATTTAAGTGCAGCACCCACTTGGCCAAAGTGCTCTCATGACCCAAGGGGTGGGCAAATCAGGCGTTATGTGCCTCAGACATGGCGTTTTTCACATGGGGAACAAAATGTTTTCAAAGCACCTGAAAATTTCAGTCTGATCATAATGCCAGGGCCGGCGTGACTCGCACTGATTTTTGTGCCAAAAATGACACCGTTATTTTTTCAGAAAATTCCGCCAAAGTTTCAGGTCAATAACCTTTGAGCAAAGATGAACAGCATTCTCTGACTCTGCACTCACTTAAAGCTTGAGGCACCCTCAATTACGACACGAGAACGAGGTCGGTAATCAAAAGGCTTTAATCTACAGAGAACAGGACAGCATCCGAGAAAAGTGTGTTCGCCACATGGAACCTTATCCTATATACCGTTTCCTAGGGGCGTAGCCAGAGGCGGAGTCCCCCAGGGTTCCAAGCCTCTTAAAAGGGCAAGGTATTAAAGGTCAGGTACCGTTTACGGCAGTTATTAATACCGTTCATCACAAAGCTCTTCAACTCTTAACATCTTCCAGTTCTGATGAAAGGCAATCAATTCGGTTTAGCTCTGCCCTGCTGAGTGTTCCCAACATTTTCTGTTGTGATTTTACAAATCTTATCTGCTAGTTTGATAGGTCTTCCTTTTTCAAGGCTAGACTTCTGGACTTAATTTCCTTCAATCTGGACATTTATTTGAACATTCTTGTACTAGATCCCCTGGTTCCAGTCAAGATGTCATACTAGATAGAACAAAAAACGTTTTTCCAGAGACTAATACTTTACCTTGGCCGGATCATTCATCACTCTCAGTCAAAACTGTCCACCTTTGTAAACTACAGACACTTGTGCAGGAAGTTGGTAGGGGCAGGGAGAGAACACTCTGGGCAGAATTTACCCGACCCCAGGGTGACTGATGGGTGAGGGGTGGGGTGGTAAAATGGGAGATGGGAGCAAGGGCGCATTCCTGCCATGGGGGAAGTTTCTGTGGAGTGGTGCTGGTTTAACTAGCTGCTGAGTCAAAGCAGTCATTTAAATAACAACTTCCTCTATTAGGGATGATCTTTCAGGGTCAACAGCATTTTGACTTTGACTTGATAGACCCATTAGTCTTCCACAGAATCCCTACAGTGCAGAAGGGGGGGTCGGTCGCCCATCGAGTCGACACTGACCCTCCGAAAAATTACCCTAACTATGCCCACCGCCCTGTCCTATCCCCATAATCCCACCCAAATTGCACATCTTTAGACACGAAGGGGAAATTTATCAAGGTCAATCCACATAAACTGCACATCTTTGGACCGTGGGAGGAAACTGGAGCATCCGGATGAAACCCCCACAGACACGGGGAGAACATGCAAACTCCACACAGTCACCCAAAGTCAGAATTGAACCCGGGTCCCTCACGCTGTGAGGCAGCAGTGCTAATCACTGTGCCACCGTGCTGCCCCATTTTGCCAGCAGTGGGGCAGCCTCCACCTATGGAGACAACCAGCTTCATGGAGATGGCAACACTGTGCTAGCCTGGGACCCAGCAGAACTGGAGACTCCATGCCCCAAAACAGAGAGCCTCAGGCAAGGAAAGTCCTGATGCTCAGTCCAGAGGGTTTTTTTCCATCTTCCCTGTGCGCCTTCCTCCTTGGCCATCTGGAATATTAAATTAAAATTTCCCCTCCAGGAGTGCATGTTCCGGGTTCCCGCCGCAGTACCCACCTCTATCAATCGGGTTTCCAAGGCTTCAGATCTGCTTAGCCCTCTGATTGGACCATTTGCCCATCATCCTTCATTAGACAGTGAGCTTGGAGGCAGCCAGTGAGGAGGCCACATCTGAGAGTTGGTCCAAACTGCTGGAAGGCACATTTGCTCCTGAAATTGGGCACTGAAGCCCCCATTAAACTCCTGTTCTATGCCTCTTCTGTGAGATGTTCCATTGATAAACCACATAAACAGCTCGGCATTTCAGCCTGTAGTTCCAAATGTCAACACAAATTGTTCCACTTCATCTAATTTGGTGTGCAACCTTCTATGGACACCTCTTTCCAACCACATGTCACCACAACAAAATATATCTGTATTAGTGTCACAAGTAGGCTTACATTAACACTACAATAAAGTTAATGTGAAAATCCCCTCGTCGCCACACTCCGGCACCTGTTCTGCTTCACTGAGGAAGAGTTCACAGTGTCCAATTCAGCTAACAAGCACGTGTTTCGGGACTTGTGGGAGGAAACCGGATGCACCCGGAGGAAACACATGCAGACACGTGGAGAATGTGCAGACACCGCACAGACAGTGACCCAAGCCGGGAATCGAACCTGGGTCCCTGGCGCTGTGAAGCAACAGGACTAACCATTGTGCTACCGTGCCACCCGTACCTTAGCCTATTGTGGCGATATCTTTTCAAAGTCATCAAGACCATGCCTTGTTTGAAATATATTTTATTAACGTTATAATTAAGTTAAAAGTTGCAGAAGTGGGCGGCACAGTGGTGCAGTGGGTTAGCCCTGTAGCCTCACGGCGCCGAGATCCCAGGTTCAATCCCGGCTCTGAGTCACAGTCCATGTGGAGTTTGTACATTCTCCCCGTGTTTGCGTGGGTTTTGCCCCCACAACCCAAAGATGCGCAGGCTAGGTACATTGGCCACACTAAATTTCCCCTTAATTGGAAAAAATGAATTGGGTACTCTAAATTCATTAAAGAAAAGTTGCAGAAGTTTTGGGAGGTAGCACTGAGCTCCACAAGTCTACAGCCCAACATATCCATACTCACTCTTCAATCACTCCTCCATACCAATGTAGGTCCCCCCCCCCCCCCCATTGCACCTTCCCGCACAGAGTAAAGAATTCACTTTAGGAGTGGGAAAAATACATAATAAATCTCTGAAATTGAGCCTAAACAAAATAATATTGGAGAACCGGCAGCCACTACATTAGCTGGAATCGTATCAGTCCCACAGGGGCAGCTTTGGAGGCAGGAGGCTGGGGGATATTTGAAAGATGAGCATTAGGTTTTCCACTCCAATTGATCTTTTGGAGGTGAGGTCATACAGGCAGCAGCAGGTTGCCAATTAGTATCAATTAAAATGGAAAGAACAAGCAGGCACCGACTGAGATCAAATCTCACCAATCTACGCTGTGTCAGCACCTCAGCAGTTTAGCTGAAGTGGCTGCACAGTGGGATGATATTGCTCACTGAAATGGTCATCCAGGCTGAACAATAATGAGGGAAAACAACAGGATTGGCTAATTGCAAACTCTGAAACTTTTATAGTTGATCCGATAAAGCTGCTTTTGTGGGTTTTCAGGGGTGACAATATTAAGAGTGTTATAACAACATAACCTGCTGGGTCAGCTGGGCTGAGCAGACTGCTGCCTTGAAGGCCACAGGTGGGCATTTATTCAGTGGCTGGTTGAACTGTGGAAGAGGAGCAGCAGCACATCCAGCCTCGGGCACCAGAGAACTATCACTCTGGCAGCCAAGGGGCAAGGAGGTAGGAGAACATATACCCTTCATCAGAACATATTCCAGCTAATGTTAAGCTTTCTTGATCTCTCAGAATAACAGAATCACAGAAGATACACCATTCGGGGCAAGTGGCCGCTGATATATATTCGCTACTGCATGAAGTCATCATGTCCCAAGGAGCAGGTGAACATTCCAGTGCCCGTAGTAGTGAAGGTCAACGCTGACCTGAATTTCCGTGCTTTTTTAATTCTTTCATGAGATGTGAGCATCGCTGAAAGGGTGGCATTGGTGCCCAGCTCCAGTGCCCTTGAGAAGATGGCGGCGAGCTGTCTTCTTGAAACGCTGCAGTTCATTTGGTGCAGCTACACCCACAGTGCTGTCCAGAAGGAGCCCCCCAGGACTTTGATCCAGCAACAATGGAAGAATGAAAATATCGTTCTAAGTCCGGATAGTGTGTGGCTTGGACAGGAACTTTCAGGTGGTGGTGTTCCCATGTGTCGTTCAAGGTGGCAAAAGTCACAGATTTGGAAGGCGCTGTTGAAGGAGGTTAGGTGAGTACTGCAGTGCATCCTTGTACGTGGGACACAGACTGTGCCTTCAAATTGAGGGAGTGAATGTTTAAGGTGGTGGATGGGGTGTCAATTAAGAGGGATTCTCTGCCCCGGATGATGTGAAAATTCTTCAATGTTGTTGAGGGTGTAGTTGTACATGAATCACATAAAGTTAGTATGTAGGTATAGCAAGTGATTAGAAAAGCAAATGGAATGTTGTCATTTATTGCGGGGGAGTGGAATAGAAAAGTAGGGAAGTTTTACTGCAGCTATACAAGGCCTTGATGAGACCACGGGCTGGATTCTCCTTTGCTACCGCTACCGCTGCTGGCGAGGATAGACAATTCAGCCGGGCCGTTCACTGGCGGAGGGGTTCTCTACTCCTGCCACTTGTCAGTAGGATTTCCCATTGAAGCCGCCCATGTTTCTGGGAAACCTGCTGGTGAGGCCAGAGAATACCGTCGCCAGCAAACAACCGACGAATTGCGGCCAACATTTGGAATACCGTGTACAGTTTTGGTAAAAGTAATTTACTGCAGATGCTGGAATCTGAAACCAAAAGAGAAAATGCTGGAAAATCTCAGCAGGTCTGGCAGCATCTGTAGAGAGAGAAAAGAGCTAACGTTTTGAGTCCAGCTAACCCTTTGTCACTTTGAGCTGAGGTTGGGAACTCAGGATCCTTCATTCAGTTAGAGCATATAATATGTACACAACAGTACATGATGCCACCTAACTAAGACTCAATGTGATTCAAAAGCAATCAGGAGATATTTTCGATACACAACTATGTGGTGCTTATCCCATAGATGAGGATGATGAGGAGGCAGGCTTGCCTTGTCCCTGCTCCAGTAAAGAAGATACCCATGGCTCCCTGTAGACCACATGGCCAATGAGGGCATCACCACACAATGCCCTATATCAGTATATGGCCAAACTCATCATGGGGCCAGGAGGCAGCCTGGTGCTGGGGGAGTGGGAGAAGCGGGTGCTAATGACTGTGAGGTCATTTTCAGCTCGACAATTGCAAGCCCAGTTATCCTTCAGGGCACACCTGCATGAGGCTTCTATCCAGAAGTGGGAGAGAATCTGCCTGTGCTTCCATGCCTCTGTGTACCATAACTGCTACAGAACTGTCAATGCAGATGAGCACTGCTGCCACATCACCGAGGCCACTTCGCTGCTCCTGCATCCAATCATCGGCCTGGCATGCACGAGTCTCCATGACCACCCTTTTAATGGAGGAGTTTATGTGCTTATTTGGCTGAGGGATAGAACCACTCATGATATGAATGAAGTCCTTAATCTTCAGCCTTTGGTCAGGGGACTCTGCCAGATGAACAAACATCTCCTGTTGTTGCTCATCTAGAACCTGCTTTGTACATGACTCTTGATTCTTCAACTGAGAAAGGCCATCCTGCCCTCCGCCCACCAAGAGGGACTGCCACAACTTCCACTACCTCGTTCACCTGCACATGTTACTCACTTTGTGCAAAGCATTCTAATTGTGGTCATGGACCCACGAAGGTGAGTACATCTACGGTGGTGTAGAGTGCCCTGGACTCCAGTGATGGTACATCCTCATGGTGGTGTTGACGTTTAAGGCCTGTGATGCCTCAGCTACCACCTTCTGTTATCTTTCATAAATCAACATTGATACAATATTTGCTACTTCCCAATCACTGGTGTCACAATATGTGGATATTGTAAGGAACGTAAAGGGTTAATGTAAGGTTACTACTCTAGTCACTAGATGGTGCTATAGAGCAACCATATAAATATCACATGCCTCCTTGACTTCTGGGAGAGAGACGAGAGAGAGTGAGAGAGACAGGAGAGAGTGAGAGAATGGAAGGGAGCCAGTCTGAGTAGATGTGAGATAGTTTCGCTGATAGCGTAGTCTCGTATTATAGAAGTGTAGTGTATTCTTTACTTATCTAATTCCTCAGCAAATGTTCAAATCTAATAAAGTGTATTGTAATAAATTAGCTTTGTTTGTTAAGAACTGCTTGCTGCTCTTTATCAACATTACAACCTTCACCATCCTGAAGAACAATACAAAGAACACAACAACCGGCACAGCAGGTAATTAAGAAAGTAACAGAGTATTGACCTCAACTGCAGGACGGATTGAGTATAAAAGTCAAGATGTCTTCCTGTGTACCTTTATGGTCAGTTTACTAAAGGAGGGTCAAACCTGCATTGGAAGTAGTTCAGAAAAGATTTATGAAGCTGATTCGTGGGATGAAGGCGTTGCCTTATAAGGAAAGATTGAGCAGGTTGGAGTTTAGAAGAATGAGATATTGAAACATATATGATGTTCTTCTTCGAAATAGTGCCATGGGATCCTTTAAATCACGAGAGAGGGTAGATGGAGCCTTGGTTTAATACCTCACCTGAAAGGCTTCAGCACTGAAGTGTCAACCTAGATTGTTGTGCTCAAGTGCTGGAGGGGGACTTGAACTTTCCGATGAATTCAGAGAAATGACAGCTCTATCAACTGAACCTGTGTCCAACCTAATGTTTCTATTAGTCTACATTTAGCACCATATTACCATGTTATGGGCCAGGGTTTAGAGAATCCCAAAGTGTATCATGGAGTTCACCTGACCCACAACCTTTGATTGACTGTGGTATGGGGAGCACACGGCCCACTCTACAGGTATGGTATAGCAGAAAATGGACCAGTGGGTTTTATTCTATGATCTCAAGTTAACCTTTTTAAAAGAAACAGTGAATATCTTAGCAACCAGTAAATCAAATGCACCTCCCAAAGAATACAACACTAAGTAACCTGTCCTTTTACACCCAAAAGACTTAATAAACCTTCAAACAGGAGCACATTAGGTTTACATTTAATACTGAGACCTTTTTACAATTCTGAGTTTGCCAAATGATCCATAGATAGTCTTTGGATGGCAGAGATCAACAGCAGTGCAGCTCACTGAAAAAAAACACACACCCAAGCTTTTTCTCAAACTGAAACGAAAAAGCAGAAGTAGAGCTCAGCTCCATCCACACTCTGACATTACTTCAGTAATATGAGCAGCTCCATTTCTTAAAGGTACATTTCTTAAACACTCAATTTTTAAAAGGTACTCTCACATGACAACCATCATTGCATTGATGAAGAAAAGCTTCTACGCGATTAACCCTGAGCCGGTCACATGACCTGTGGAGCCTGCCCCCTTAAAGGTGCCATGCTATTATATCCCTCTTCCCCACTTTAAGCCCCTTATTACAACTATCCCAAAAACTATATACATAAGTTGCAAAGGTTAACAGAGACAACAAGAGAGTGTCCATCAAAAAAATCAGTCAGTCCGGAGACCTTCGGGTCCTTCAGGACCTCCATAGACGTGCGACAGGCTCAGCAATCTTTTGGGCAATTGAGTGGTGTGCAGTCGGTGTCATCTCAGGAGGCATCACTTCAACAACACGCGTATTGGCCTCACCTGCCTCAATAGGCACAGCTGGTTAATGGAAATGGGAGTTCCTGGTTCCCCTTGGCTGGACAGAGTTACAGGAGTGTGAATAATGCTTGGTGGGTTTGTCAATTCCAAGTTGGGGGTTGCTACCTCTCGGCGCTTCAAGTGGTCAATGTGCTTTCTGACACTCTTCCCGTTCACATTGACCACATGAGACACCAGCTCTGACTGGGCCACAGCTCGTACTTCTAACCAAGACAAAGCTGAGGTGAAATTATGGACCAAAACCAGGTCTCCTACTCAGAACGACCTGAGACCTCTCTGCTCTGACCACTGACTCTTCTGGGAGGCCTGATGTGCCTCCAACCTCCCAACCAAATTTGGAAATACAAGATCCAATCGGATTCTCCACCAACGGCTCATGGGCAGCTCAGCTGGTGTGACCCCTGTGGTTCAAGAGAGGTTGTACATGGCACAACGCTTTTTCATGGCATTCTTGAAAGTTTGGATGGTCCGCTTGTGTTCTATACAATTGGCTCATATATAAAAACCTGGAAATCATTGCCGGTGATGGGAGTGCCATTGCTTGAAATAATTGACTCGGGAAACCCATGAATGGTACACACTTGATGCATCTTTCTGGACAAATGTGAGGTAATGCATTTTGGAAGGTCTAATGCAGGTAGGGAATATACAGTGAATGGTAGAACCCTCAAGAGTATTGACAGTCAGAGAGATCTAGGTGTACAGGTCCACAGGTCCACGTGGCAACACTGGTGGAGAAGGTAGTCAAGAAGGCATACGGCATGCTTGCCTTAATTGGCCGGGGCATTGAGTATAAGAATTGGCAAGTCATGTTGCAGTTGTATAGAACCTTAGTTAGGCCACACTTGGAGTATAGTGTTCAAGTCTGGTCGCCACACTACCAGAAGGATGTGGAGGCTTTAGAGAGGGTGCAGAAGAGATTTACCAGGATGTTGCCTGGTATGGAGGGCATCAGCTATGAGGAGCGGTTGAATAAACTTGGTTTGTTCTCACTGGAACGACGGAGGTTGAGGGGCGACCTGATAGAGTTCTACAAAATTATGAGGGGCATAGACAGAGTGGATAGTCAGAGGCCTTTCCCCAGGATAGAGGGGTCAATTAATAGGGGACATAGGTTTAAGGTGCGAGGGGCAAGGCTTAGAGGAGATGTACGAGGCAAGTTTTTTTACACAGAGGGTAGTGGGTGCCTGGAACTCGCTGCCTGAGGAGGTGATGGAAGCAGGGACGATAGTGACATTTAAGTGGCGTCTTGACAAATACATGAATAGGATGGGAATTGAGGGATACGGACACAGGAAGTGCAGAAGATTTTAGTTTAGCCGGGCAGCATGGTCGGCACGGGTTTGGAGGGCCAAAGGTCCTGTTCCTGTGCTGTCCATTTCTTTGTTCTTTGTTCTATCTACCGTGGCCATTGAGGTAGTGATCCCCATCTTCTGAACTGATAAAGACCTTGAGTGGGCATCCACCAGCACCAAAAATATCTTGCCTAGGAATGGGCCCTGGTCCACGGGCGACCTGGCCATTCCCAAGGATGAAGAAGCAGAAGGCGACAAAGATTGCTGCATTTGACAAGGGTGGCACTGTTGTACTAGTTCTTCAATCACTATATCTATGCCTGGCCACCAGACACAACAATGCGCCAACATCTTCATCTTTATCTCTTCTAGGTGGGCACTGTGCAGCTCTTGAAGGAGGGGCTCCCAGGCCTCAGGTGATATGACCATCTGTGATTCCCACAGAATCACGTCATCTTCACATCTCGACCCATCTTGATGAGTGAAGCAGGATCTCAGCTGTTCAAACATCTCTTATTGCCAGCATTACTATATTATTCTTTTGAACTTTGAAAGGATAGGGGCCGGGATTCTCCCCTACCCGGCGGGGCGGGGGGTCCCGGCGTGTTGGTGTGGCGTGAACCACTCCGGCGTCGGGCTGCCCCAAAGGTGCGGAAGTCTCCGAACCTTTAGGTGCCAAGCCTCACATTGAGGGGCTAGGCCTGCGACGGAGTGGTTCCCACTCCGCCGGCTGGCATGAATGGCCTTGACGCCACGCCAGCCGGGGCCGACAGGACATCGCCGGCCCGCATAAGACTGCGCATGCGCCGGAGCATCAGCGGCTGCTGACGTCATACCGGCGCATGCGCAGGGGAGGTGGTCTCATCCGCCTCCGCCATGATGAAGACCATGGGGAAGGTGGAAGAAAATGAGTGCCCCCACGGCACAGGCCCGCCCGCCGATCGGTGGGCCCCGATCGCGGGCCAGGCCACAGTGGGGACACCCCTCGGGGTCAGATCGCCCCACGCCCCCCCAGGACCCCGGCACCCGCCCGTGCCGCCTGCTCCTGCCGGTAAGGTAGGTGGTTTAATCCACGCCGGCGGGAGAGGCTTGTCAGCGGCGGGACTTCGGCCCATCACGGGGCAGAGAATCGCCGCGGGGGGGCCCGCCAACCGGCGCGGCACGATTCCCGCCCCCGCCGAATCTCGGGTGGCAGAGAATTTGGACATGGCGGGGGCAGGATTGACGCCGGCCCCGGGCAATTCTCCGACCTGGCGGGGGGTCGGAGAATCCTGCCAAGGGTTTATTTGGGTCCACTTGCAGATGTGTTTCGTTCTTCTTCAGAAAGGATCCTTGAGGCAAAGGCCATAGGACGTTCTGGACCATGTCGCATTTTGTGGGATAAAACGTGCCATATGTCAACATTATTGTTTTTCCTGGATCAAAATGCACCAAGATCATTGAAGACTGTAATGCTTACTTCACGACTCGGAAGGCTTCCTCTTGGGGCCCTCTCCATTGCCACCGCTGATTCTTCTTTAATAGCTGGTGTAATGTGCTAATGTGGCCTAATTCAAAATACGCAGGAAGGTTCTAAGCTCGCTGGCATTTTTGCGTGTAGAGATGCCTCGTATGGCACTGATATTTTCTCCCTGACACATCAACTCAAAATCCTTGGTACATCACTTCTGAGGATTGGAAAGTACATTTTACGTATTTTAGGATCCTGGTGTCATAAAACCTCTTTAATACTTCTTCTAGGCTGGCTAAGTGTTCTTCTGCTGTAGTGCCGGTGACTAGCACGTGATCAAGGTAAAGCATCACTTTGGGAATTCCCTGAAGGTGATTTTCCATCTTGCATTGGACGTTAGCACAGGCTGAAGCAATACTGAGTGGCAGTCTGGTATACTGAAGGAAGCCTTTGATGGTATTCATTGTAACAAACGTCTGAGACTCCACATCTAGCTCTAGCTGCAGAGAGGCATGACTAAGGATCAACTTTTAATATGTGAGGCTCCCCGTCAGCTTAGCGTAGAAGTCCTCAGTTCGGAAAATCTGTGGAGGCCCAATCACTGAGTGTTTTTCAGACAGAGAAAGATAGGTTAGTGATTAATAGGGGGATCAGGGGTTATGGGCAGAAGGCAGGAGAACGGAGATGAGAAAAATATCAGCTATAATTGGATTGGCGGACAGACTCGATGGTCCGAATGGCCTAATTCTGCTCCTATGTCTCATGGTCTTTTGGAATCGGATACCAATTGACCTGGGCTGTCAGCTTGTAGTCTCCACATATCCTCATTGAATAATCAGGGTAAAGGACAGGAACTATCGGCACCGCCCACTCTGAAAACTGAACCGGCTTGATTATTCCCAGCTCTTCCAATCTCTTAGCTCTGCTTCAACCTTCTGACGCAAAGGCGCTGACCTGGACCTGAAGAACTTGTGCGACAAATTCAATTTGACATACAGTTTGGCTTTTGCACCCTTAACCGGGCCCAATTCCTTGTGGAAATGTCTCTATAGCTCCTTAAGACATCTTAGTGGACACCATTAGATATTTTGAAGATTAACAGCCAGTTGAGCCGAATCTTCTGTAACCAGTATCTTCCCAACAGATTGGGTCTATGTCCTTCCACGACAACCAAAGGCAGATTGGCCTCTTTTCCCCCGATAGGCCAATGGGGCTGTTCCGAGGATCTTTAAAATTTCCCTGATGTATGTTGAAAGCATGGTTGTAGTACTCTTCAAGCTTAACTACTGTGACTCTGCACGAAGGTATTGGAAGTTCTGTTCATCCACTATGGGCAAGGAAGCCCCACTGTCGACTTCCAATTTGAGGGGTTTCCCATTTACCCTTAAGGTCATTTCAATCGGAGCCATCTTAGTCAATTGGACTGCATTCAACTGATCCATTGTTTGCTCTTCTTCAGAGCTCTTCTCCAGTATGTTCAATGGCTCTGTGGACTATTACTGCTGCCAGAAAACCCGCGGGCGGGGGTACGCTGCCGGCAGGACCAGAGAATCCCTCCGCCAGCGAATGGACACAGAATTTAGGCCCAGGTCTTAACACTTTGGCTCCCTGATCCACACTGCCTGGTGTCCTGCTCCCAGGGTCCCATGCAAACTCCCCATTGGCTGGGGTTTGGGCGTTTCCACACAATTGGTTTCGGGTTGGTCACATGGTCTGTGGAACCGCCCTCTTAAAGGGACCATGCTACCACAGTCTGCTCTGAGCATTTCTCCAAAACCGACCATTTCAAGATCATCTTCAATGACTCCTATTCTTTACAGGCCTTCCACCAACTCATGCATATTAATTAGGAAGACTTTGCATGCTGAGCTGATCTCAAATGTTTTATGTTTCCAGTAGTATCAACAAAAAGGAATGTGGGATGTGGTTAAGTGTGATAGTTCAGCAAGATGCATGTGCCAAAATGCATTGTATCTAATCATGAAGACCTTCGCATATTATGGACATGAGTCTTCACTGATTTACCTGAGCAATGACAGTGATCTTGCCGGATCGTTTTATTCAATTACTTGGGATCCAAATACATGCATTTGTGCCTCCTTTTCTTCACTTCATGATGCGGAATAACTGACACCATTGCTGTAAACTAACTTTACCATGAACACATTTTTAGAATGTGAACACACAACTGCAGGGCGTCTGCAACTTGTTACAATCTTCTCCAACATGTGCTATCTGACCTTTGACCCTCGGGTCAGGTGGCTCCAAGTAGTACAGAGTGTACTGTATTGTATCTAAAACTGGAATCCACAACCTCAATCAATTATTGTCATCTGGAGAGATGGGCCAAGGGTTCGGAGGTCGGCCTGCATTGTGGAAGAAAGGGACAGAGACGTCATACTGGTTGTGCACAGGGTGTTTATTGTGTGTAATAATTCCCCACTCTCTTAATGGTGCTGCCCCTCTCCCCCTACCGCCCCCTCACCCCCTACCTACCACCCCCCTCCCCGCCCTCAGTGGTGTTTGGTATGTTTGGTGTGTTTCCAAAAGCGTTCTGAATAAATATCTGGTAGTGGATGAACTGAAGTTTCTAGAAATAGGTATAGCCCGACATTTTCCAGTCGTTCCCACTGGCAAAAGCTTCTAGTCCTGTTGACAGTGCCCCACCCACCCTCCCACCCCCGACCTCCAGCAGCGGGTTCCTTGGTGACAGAGGTGTGAACAATGGGAAAAGAGCCGTCGACAGCGGTGGGACTGGAAGATTCCGCCACCGGCTAATTGCTGGGTGCCTCCACCACCGTAAAAACACACCGCCAGTGGGCCGGAAAATCCCGCCCTATCATGTTCTCATAAAGGTTGTACAATGGGGAGGGGGAAGTGGTTTCTGTGGAGAGCAGCGGGCTACTGGGTTGAGGAGTGGAGATGTGGCAATGAATGAATCTTTGGGATTTGGAACCAGAGAGTATTTTTGCAGAATATCCTGTCAGGATTGTAAATGGGTGAGTTAGAATCCAATTTGAAACAAGCTCGATAAATGAACTGATCTGCCTTTGCTTTGCACTTTCCTGTGTTCTTATCATATTAACAAAAGTGATCCATGATTCCACTGGGCGCTCAGCCACGGTGAAAACAAAAACATGGGTAGCCCGAGATTATTTCATTGACGTCACATCGCAGCAATTGGAACAGATCCTTCCTGTAAAACTGTCTTTGACAATGACGAAAAGCAAACAACGATGAAAGGAAATAAGACTTAATAGGTTTTATTCAGTTTTGTTTTGTGTGAAAAAGGAGGCTGTTATTGGTTATGTGGTAACCACATCACACTTGCAAAGCAGAAAATGGAGGAACTGTGTCCGAACAGATTGAATATGATCAGCTTGAATATGATCAGCTACTATCAGCCCTGGGTGGAGGGAAAACGGGACCAATGTGGCTGAAAGGTGAAAGCTTGTCACCAAGTCCATTTCCTGTGTTAGATCAGTTAATCTGGTAATGAAACGAGGCATGTCTGCAGTTCCCCAGAACACTATTCATGATTGGTTAACTGACCCCACACTTTATTGTAACCCTCAGCAGAAGAACTGTCATTGGAGTATTTTTCCAATTGACTCCAGATAACCCAGTAAGTTAATATTATTGCGATAGGGTTACCAACAGTACTGGATGCCTGGCAGTCTGTTAGAATGGGATACGTATCACATGGGCACTGCTCATCAGGAAGACTTTGAGCCTCCGCAGAAACGCTGGGTCAACCAGGGCGCTGAGCATGCAGAACGTATCTTCACAATTAAAATACCCATACAAGCAATAGCAACACTAGTTCTGCCCTTCCTTTTCCCAATTAGGGCAGAAGGCCAACATTATTGCAGCCATCACCTCACCACTCCCTGCATACTCTGAAAACATAGGGCATCAGATAGTGAGTGACTTTTATAACTGCAGGTGACATTCTTGATGAGTGGGGTAGGTTGGGGGAGGGGAGGGTTGGAGCTTTACAGATGAGAAGGAAAGCAACTCGCTGCTGTACTGCCATTCTATTCCACTTTCCCTTTCCATAATTGTTGTTGGATTTCAGCTTGAGTACAGCTGTAACACCTTTCCATTCCTCGGCTTCTTGCATGGTTTGGCCACTTTTCAGTCTTTCCTTTTTGTCTGCTTTGGCTTGAGCCCCACTTCCCCATATAGTCTTTGGTTTAACATTACTGCTTCCCTCTAAGCACCTTGAATTCACCACCACTTGGAACTGACAGACATATACTTACTCATGGTTACATCAGCTTTGCTTTAAATAAGAGAAAACATTACTGCCCATTCCGATGGGGCATATGTTGCTTGGTTTCAAGGCTTCTTGTGAAACTGCCCATTTTGTCTCGGGTTCGAAAATTGTCCAGTTTAAGGCTGTCACAAGATATTAAGGGCAGTCTGTTATTTTTGGTGCATCACATGCCAATCGATGGCACTACATCTTTGTAGCCTTGAATACTCACAACTTTAAAACATAATCGATGGTTATTAATTTTATATATTTACTATTATAATCAACACTCCAGTTCCAGGAAAATATCTTGGTGCTGGTGATGATATGTAAGTTTCAGATTCTCATGGTACATCGATAAATAACAGCCCTATTTTTTAAAATCTAAATTTAGCGTATCCAATTAATTTTTTCCAATGAAGGGGTAATTTAGCGTGGCCAATCCACCTACCCTGCACATCTTTGGGTTGTGGGGGCGAAACTCATGCAAACACGGGGAGAAAGTGCAAACTCCACGTGGACACTGATCCAGAGGCAGCAGTGCTAACCACTGCGCCACCGTGCTGCCCTATAACAGCCCTATTTTAACCCAAAAGAAGAGATTTACATTTAGTCCATATTTGGTTTTGGAGGCAAGTCAGTTTATACTTGAAACTTCGACACCAATACCTATCAACACCAACTTTACACAGATTTAAAGTAATTTATAAAAGAAGCAAATGCGATGTAAGAAAAAACTTTTTACACAGCCTGGCCATGATAGTTAAACCAACTGATACGTTGTTTAAATGCCAATTGGTCAGAATATTAATGGGAAGACTTTATTTCCTACTCACAGAGAGCATTGGGTCCCTCTTGTGGCTAATTTAAGCATTGATGGAAATAATTCCTTTGAAAAGAGAACCCAGAATCCTGTTCCACCAAGATTTTGCTCCTGCTGTATCGAAAATCCTTAAGGGTAATTTCTTAGTTAATAATCTTTATTGTCACAAGTAGGCTTACATTAACACTGCAGTGAAGTTACTGTGAAAATCCCCTAGTCGCCACATTCCGGCGCCTGTTCAGGTACACTGAGGGAGAATTCAGAATGTCCAAATGACCTAACAGCACGTCTTTCAGGCCTTGTGGAAGGAAACCGGAGCAGCCGGAGGAAACCCACGCAGACACAGGGCGAATTTGCAGATTCCGCACAGACCGTGACCCAAGCCAGGAATTGAACCTGGGACCCTGGAGCTGTGAAGCAATAGTGCTAACCACTATGCTACCACAGTTGCATTGCCAATGGTCAGCCTCGCCCAGTGTATGAGCACATCTGTGTTTGCAAATGATTTTCGACCAGTTGAAGTTCATGCATGATTTTCTAGAATGTGTGAGACTCCATGCTGGAATGTGAAATCATAAGAATACCTTGCATCAAAGTCTATGCAGAATACTGAGACCAAATGTGCTGAGCTCCCAGCTGCATAAATATTTCCTTGTATGTGGTGGGATTTGTAAATCTATTTATTGCTTCACCGTGAAAATGTGACACATTTCAATCTTGGCTGCTGCAGGTTTCACACTTGTTGATAAAATATCAAATTACTTTAGTGACATGATTCATTGATTTCCCCATATATGAGCATGTAGATACCGTGCTTCCTTTTCATATACATGGCTCTGTAGATTGCTGCTTGTTGTTTAATGTTGATGTTTTATAAATTCGATATGTGTAATGATTGATCCTTTTTTTTCAATTCACAGATTTTTGTTAGTCCTTGGGTGCTTAATCTTGGCCATTTTGTCAACATTTTCCGAATTCGAGGCACTCTCACAAAAATGGCTCCTAACACTGGTTAAGTACAATCTAATTTGCACAACTCTTGTTACACACTGTAATGCTAATCTTCTAATGATTAGATTTAGGTCAGTGTTGATTAATTCATATATTATGCATCTATAGCCTTAGCACATCCAACCTTAATTTCTGCCTAGACTTTGTGGGGTAACCTTATGATTTCATATTCCAATCAATTGAGTCTGATTATATTTGACGGAAGAGTACGTCGATCGCTTTTCAAAGCAACCCAGTTAGCATGGTCCAGCATTGCCTGGATGTGTTGGGTTGGTTTGATCAGCTGTGATCTTATCAAATGGCAGAGTAGGAGTGTGTGGTCTAATCCCCTTTCTGAGTTTTGCTTTGGAAGTCTGGTACACCATGCAAAATAACGTCCTGCAGTTCCCATAAAGTAAGCAGTGTTGAAGAATGGAACACTTGTCCATTGTTAACATCAGGCACTTCAAGAGCCATTCATAGAAAAGCGAGAAGCGGAGCAAAGCTTCTTCTGCTCTGCCTGAATGTCCATGCCACAACTCCAACATCAACAAAACATCTCTAATTCATCAATAGTGCAATTTTCACTTCCCACACTCGCCATGCTGTCATCTCTCCAAGTGAGGCTGCTAATTACAGTAGGGTGGAATTAGGGGAGGTTTTGTGCTCAAACCCATTTGCTAAGCACCCTTACAGCCAGCAGACAAATGGGACCATCAGTCCAGGCTGGGTTTGGACCAAGATCTCACAGTGAACTGTATTGTAGATTATTGGACAAGAATATTTGTCACACTGAAGACTGAAGAATCCAAAATTTAAAAAGAATTATTGTAATGCACTGAAATGCAAAGTGGTGGAAATCTTGTAATTTTTACAATCATTACTGCAAAATGTGACCTCCACAGACACCAGTGGTTCAAGGGTTTATCTGCCATTTTGTCCACATCAGTCCATTGACAGGACATTACTTGTTTACAACTCTCCACACATCGCTCATCTACTCTACCTCCATACATTGCCATTCACTCCTCTTCATAAAGCACTCATTTACACTCAGCATCTATCAGTCATTCTACTGCTGACACTATTAACCCATACCTCTATGCACACCATTCATCTATACCATTCATCTTTCACACATCCAGCAATGTATAGACATTGCTCATTTAAGCCTCGATATACACCAATCTAATCCTTTTCACACCCCATTCATCTACATGCTACATCTGTCATTCAGCTAACCTTTTACATTGATCACTCCAAATTAATTACGTGCCTCCATCTAACACTCATTTTTCCCTCTCTGTTGTCAAATCCTTGTCAATTTTATTTCTCATCGCGATTACTCCAAAGCTCTCTTTAAAATAAATACTTAGACCATTCAACACTTGACTTTACTTCATGCAGTGAAAGTTCAATATTGTTTTAACTGGTGGAAATTAGTTGTAGTTTCCCTGTGTTTCACGAAACCATTGATTATTTTCTTACAGGTTTTACTATCAAAAAGACAAAAGTAGTGAAAAGATGTGTTTTGCATGAATTTATAACTAGGAAAATTTTAATGATGATTTAGCATGGATATGAAGTTATAATACTTTGTAACAAGCTGTATATATGTGTGTGTGTTTTTTTAAAACAGGAAGCTGTTACCATCGTAGTATTTGGATTAGAGTTTGCTCTCAGGGTCTGGGCAGCTGGCTGCTGTTGCCGATTCAGAGGATGGAGAGGACGTCTAAAATTTATCAGGAAGCCTTTATGTATCCTAGGTCAGTAGAGTTGTTTTATTGGCAGTGAGAAAAAAAATGAAATTCTCTTTTAGATACCAGCAACGTGAAGAATTAACTCAGCTAATTATTTTACCTCAGGTTTTATGCAAATGGTGAGTTGCCAATCTTCATAATCAAATGTAGCCTCGTGCTGACAGAGCAATCAGTGCTGGCATGCTTTGCTGCGAATTAATATTTCATTAATCTGAATGGTTATGGAGACATAGGGCTGGATTTTCATCGTGGAGACAAGAGTCAGGAGTCTGGAATTTCCTTGATGTTGCAATCCCACCGCTGTCCCGGCAGTTCTGGCAGGTGGGATTTTCGTCTCCTGGAGGACAGGACAGCCCCCAGCAGCAGGCCCCGGCAAACAGAGGTTTGGTTAAAGCTAAAGTGGCCAGGTTAAATGGACTGCCCCTGTTCACAGAAACATTGGTCCAGCTCAAGGCAAAACCCCATCACCCTGACTCTCTTCAATTTCCTAACCCCCATCAACTCTGTAACCCGTTTACCCCTCACCTCTTCAATCCTTCATACCTCACCTTCTTTCACCCCTTCAATATTCCTACCACTTTTCTTCCATCCTAGCCCACTCACCCAGTATCCACTCTATAAACTTACAAGCCTAGAATAACGTTTTGGTATTCACCCACTTTCCAGCTGTGACTCTGGAAGGGCAATCCCTCAGTGGTGATGTTGCCACAAGCCCAGCAAGGATGCCACGGGAAACACTGCCTGTAAACCAGTCTCCAGACCCCATTAATCCTAGAGTCTCACAGCCACGAAGGGCCGCAAAAGCCTGCGAGTGACCCCACCTCTAAGATGCCACGACTGAGCACCCCCCGGCCCCGAGTTTCACTTACCCTGGTTCCCCCTCATCCTCTTTGCTGCCCCTTTGTGACTGACACCCTGGGGGGATAATGGCGATCTGAGTTCTCACCTCTGATATCCCCTTCTGTGGTGAGGTCGGCAGGTTCTCATTTTTATGAATCTGCTGTAGGCCACACTGGCATGCCGTTACCCTGACAACAGATGATTATTCAAGGGAAGGTTTGCTAACGATATTATAATGTATTAAAATGAGGTTCCCGGCCTTCTGGGGCAGATTTCCCTTCATGCCGTTGGCAAAGAAAATTGGAAATTGTTCACTCGCCGGAGAGAATTGTATTTTCCAGTCCTCACTGAATTTTCTGCCCGTGTCACCGTTTTCGCTGACGGCTAACGCGGGCTCAAAATTGCCCCCTATGTGTCAAAAAGTATGGTGGGAAAAACTGGCAGTACAGCCGCCAAGTTACGCCCCGCTTTTCCCGGCCGAGTTGACACTTAGCCAAAAATATCAGATAATTCCACCCAGTCAACTGAAGAATATGACTTAAACTGTTCCTGAGATCTTTTTGGATGCTGGCTGATAATCAAGCTATTGTTCAATCCCATTGTTTTCTTTATGCCTGTCTAGACATCATCGTCCTGATTGGTTCTGTGGTGATTGTTGCAGTGGGGACACTGCAGAACATAGTGGCGACGTCACTGCGAAGCTTACGGTTTCTACAAATACTGCGCATGTTGCGAATGGACCGGAGAGGAGGCACGTGGAAACTATTAGGCTCAGCAATTTGTTCACACAGCAAGGTATTGGACCGATTCAGTGATGTGATAGAAGTGAAATCATTGCCTTATCCATGAGCTAAAGACTAAGATTTAGTACCTGCCATTCGTTGTGTTTTCTGTTGAATTCCATTTCATTTTCCAGAAGATCCTCTCCGTTTGTAACTTTGATGTGAAAATACTGAAATAAACAAATAGAAAGAAAATATTCTTGGTGGGCAAAAGTATGCAAATGTTATCTGATAAAGTAACCAAGAGTTAAATAAAAACGGAACAGGGCTTGCATGGGTACTGTGGAAATGCCTGAAATTTAAATGTTGGAATAAAGGAAATAAATGGTGTCTGGCGCCATGCCAAAAATTGCTTGACATGGCGTACCACTGGGCAATTCCATGGACGGAGTTTTCCCAGAATTTATCAGAGTGTCAGGTTCAGTGTGAAAACCGGCGAGTGTTTTCAGACGAGATTTTCTGGCACTCTGTGCACAGAAAAGCTGGGGGTGTAGTTTACACCATCTCTCAGTCGGGGCAGGGCGGGGCCTGATAGAGATCCACAGAAATCAGGGCTGCAAATAAACTCCTTACGACCCTCTCAGACCCCCCTCAAGCATCGGTGCGACCCTCACCACACAATTATCGGGTCGCTCTCCCCCCTCCCTCCACACCAGAATACAAGTATTGGGGTTGGTGCTGCCAGGGTGCCACTGCCACGGTGGTACTGCCAGGGTATCACTGCCAGGGTGTTACCGCCATGGAGGTGTCAGAGGGCATGCCAATCTGTACCAGGAGCAGTGCCCAGGCATGTCCAGCTCACTTACTATGGCGGGCTCCCCTCGACTGATTCCCATTTTTAATGTATCTGTTGTAAATCTCGACAACACGACTTCCTGTTGGAGGGGTATGAATATTCAGCGAGGAAGGGGGGCATCATGTGGCTGGGAAACCCTTTGACGATATTTGAATTCATTCAAAAGGGTGAGATCCTCATTGTGTCACCAATAAGGGGCGGGGAAAATTGGGAAACGAGAACTTGTCGACGAGATTCCCGTTCCCCAACTCTGACATGATTTTGGACCCGTGTCGCGGTGTATGTTGATGGCTAACCTGGACTCAAAATTCCACCCCATAATATTCAGTCCAAATTTATAGCATTACAAGGAGTTGGTTCTGCAAAGTGGTCCACAGTGCACACTCCTCGGGGTTTCAATCTCGGATGATCTTTATAAGCTTCAGAGAGAATTGAGTTGAGGTAAAGGCATGTCTGGCAAAGGAAGAAAACTCAGCTTCTCAGCGGTGGCATTCAATCTGCCTGCCGCTTCTCAATGGGATTTTCCATTGAAGCCACCCAGGCCACCGGGAAGCCGGGCAGGGGTGTGTTTCCAGCAGGAATAGAGAATCCCAACAGCCGGAGGATTCCAGCCATAGCACTTGCATTTGAGATCACAGGATGAAGTGGGACAAATCCGACCTCCCCAGTGCTGAAGCATGCCTTTATTTCACTGAGACCAATTGCGAGACCAATCTCACAGAACATCCTGAGCTAAGCCTTAATTAGCTTTGCATGGTGAGCTTCTGATCCTGTGGGGGTTGGGGGGGAGGGGGTGGCGAGTGCACAAGAAGTTATTTGTGTCAACACCCTTTTAAGTTATTAATCAACATTTAAAGGGATGTAGTCGCTTAAATGTACCTCCAGCTGCACCGAAGAACAAATATTTTCAGCCTTTAAAAAGATTTTGAAGATAATAACAATATTTTCATCTGTTTGGTGAAGGGGTTCAGTGGTTTTGGGGGAGGGGGGGCATGCAGATGTTGCTGTGGATGGGGACATCTGATAAAACCAGGATTTCAAAGCAGATGTGGTGGCAGTAGACTGACTCCATGGGTAAACAACCGAGTGGTGATGTCCATCACTAGATTTATATCACCCAATCATTGATTGATGCAGTGAATGTGTTTCTCCCATGAAGTAGGTCCTGGAGGGTTGCTCTGCTATTAGACACCCACCTCTGCCTTAGGGTAGGAAATATGGCTAGGAGCACGACCTGGAAGGTCTGGGATATGATTCTGAAGAAAACAAATAAAGACTACCCCTCAGGAACATTCACCAGATAATTGCCCAAGTATGCACAGACTGTTGAGCATCACCCTATTGTACCTGTACATCTGATCCACACCAAGACTGCAAGAATCCTTATAGCTGTTTCATTGTACTTAATACATATTCATATATTAACAGAGCACAAGGTAAAGCTACAACATTTGTTTGCAATTCTAAGTCTTCAAAAACTGACATTTTCAAAGTTCTTGGCAAATAAGAAACATTGTAATCAAACTTGGCTGTCTATTACAGCTTGGTTCAGTTATGCTGATTTTAACCACAAACATCTTACTGATAGATAAGTTGATTGCAGAACATTATTCCTCTGTTTGCATAACAAGATGCCACATAATACAAGGGAATGAACTGGAGGTTAGCACAGAAGTTATAAGTCCCAGAATCTGCTGAGGGAGGCCAATGGAACCATCCTTGAATATAATGGGACAAAGGCAAAACCACGGGATGCTCAAAAACCCAGCACTAATACCAGCCTGTGTCTGATTCATTTTCCCATTCAGTGAAATGCACAACCACACGAACATCAAACACTGTTAGTGATCCCTGTTTGATGTGCATTGGTCTTAGAATTCTAATTGTCATAACCTGCACCTGCATGGAACTTATGGGCTGGGAACGACTATGCCCTGTGTCCCTTACAGAATACAGACTTCCATGCTAAAGGGGTGGGGAAAGCCCAATTAATATTGTATACAAAGCCGGCAGTTCGGAAATGGCTGGCTCAGACCTGGTTGGGTATCTCCGGGAGCAGTGTACCTTAAACCTTGTGAATGGACCTTTGTTTCTTTTGATGCAATTCGGTGTGGGCTCGCCGTGTCTTCATAAAGCAGATATTTTCTCCTTTCCTTTATTGAGTTTGAGCAGATAGCACCACATGCGCCAGACAGCAAAGTAAATGGGAGTGCTGGCCATGCTGATCAGCCTATTTGATACGTGTGGATGACAATTCACTGATATGGTACTAGATCCTTATGCAAGACTCAAAGGAAACAGGGAGCAATTGACTGCCAATGGGAGCTGTAGTATGGGCTAGCTTCAGAAACTCTTGCAGCAGATGGCAGAGCCCTGTAACAGCTGCCCCAGAACTTACAAAGCATGTCATTTCCAAGCCTGTCAGGGCCTGAAGATAGGGTTGACAGAATATGGGGGCTACCAGTAGCCATGCTGCAGTGACTCAATAGTGATGTGCTAAACACCCGATGAGATCTAACTGTGATTCTGGAGGACTGTACAAAATGCACCTGTACTGCCAAGAATGTCCCCTTAGCAGAGCTGGGGTCCAGCTTGGAGGATGTGACAATTAGGAAGTCCCAGTGTTTCAGTTTCTAAGCTCATCCCTCTTTGCCCTTGAGAAAGTGGTGGCAAGCTGCCTTGTTGAACCCATGAATGCTGTGAGAGAAACTTTGATTTTCAATGTACAACCAGTTCTATTGAAAGGCTGGTGCCTCTCAGGTAGAAACTATGGGCGGAATTTTCTGTTTTGAAACTAATTGCTGTGGTGGGGGTGTTCTGCAGCCTATTTCCTGCCACTGGAGTTACACCTGACAAGATTAGGATGCCTTGAAACCAATGGCAGGTTTCTTCTTGGTGTCAGGAATCCCACCAGGAGTCCATTATCTGCTGATCATGAAGTTCAACTGAAGAGGGGAAAGAAAGAAATGTAAGACTAAGGTCTACAAAGTTATGAGAGGTATGGACAGGGTGGATAGCAACCAGCTTTTTCCAAGAGTGGGGGTGTCAATTACAAGGGGGTCACGATTTCAAGGTGAGAGGGGGAAAGTTTAAGGGAGATGTGCGTGGAAAGTTTTTTATGCAGAGGGTGGTGGGTGGCTGGAACGCTTTGCCAGCGGAGGTGGTAGAGGCGGGCACGATAGCATCATTTAAGATGCATCTAGACAGATATATGAACGGGCGGGGAACAGTGGGAAGTAGATCCTTGGAAAATAGGCGACAGGTTTAGATAAAGAACATAATAAGAACATAAGAACTAGGAGCAGGAGTAGGCCATCTGGCCCCTCGAGCCTGCTCCGCCATTCAATTAGATCATGGCTGATCTTTTGTGGACTCAGCTCCACTTTCCGGCCCGAACACCATACCCCTTAATCCCTTTATTCTTCAAAAAACTATCTATCTTTACCTTAAAAACATGTAATGAAGGAGCCTCAACTGCTTCACTGGGCAAGGAATTCCATAGATTCACAACCCTTTGGGTGAAGAAGTTCCTCCTAAACTCAGTCCTAAATCTACTTCCCCTTATTTTGAGGCTATGCCCCCTAGTTCTGCTGTCACCCGCCAGTGGAAACAACCTGCCCGCATCTATCCTATCTATTCCATTCATAATTTTAAATGTTTCTATAAGATCCCCCCTCATCCTTCTAAATTCCAACGAGTACAGTCCCAGTCTACTCAACCTCTCCTCATAATCCAACCCCTTCAGCTCTGGGATTAACCTAGTGAATCTCCTCTGCACACCCTCCAGTGCCAGTACGTCCTTTCTCAAGTAAGGAGACCAAAACTGAACACAATACTCCAGGTGTGGCCGCACTAACACCTTATACAATTGCAACATAACCTCCCTAGTCTTAAACTCCATCCCTCTAGCAATGAAGGACAAAATTCCATTTGCCTTCTTAATCACCTGTTGCACTTGTAAACCAACCTTCTGTGACTCATGCACTAGCACACCCAAGTCTCTCTGAACAGCGGCATGCTTTAATATTTTATCGTTTAAATAATAATCCCGTTTGCTGTTATTCCTACCAAAATGGATAACCTCACATTTGTCAACATTGTATTCCATCTGCCAGACCCGAGCCCATTCACTTAACCTATCCAAATCCCTCTGCAGACTTCCAGTATCCTCTGCACTTTTCGCTTTACCACTCATCTTAGTGTCATCTGCAAACTTGGACACATTGCCCTTGGTCCCCAACTCCAAATCATCAATGTAAATTGTGAACAATTGTGGGCCCAACACGGATCCCTGAGGGACACCACTAGCTACTGATTGCCAACCAGAGAAACACCCATTTATCCCAACTCTTTGCTTTCTATTAATTAACCAATCCTCTATCCATGCTACTACTTTACCCTTAATGCCATGCATCTTTATCTCATGCAGCAGCCTTTTGTGTGGCACCTTGTCAAAGGCTTTCTGGAAATCCAGATATACCACATCCATCGGCTCCCCGTTATCTAGGATCTGGATCGGCGCAGGCTGGGCGGGCCGAAGGGCCTGTTCCTGTGCTGTCATTTTCTTTGTTCTTTGTACGGCAACTTGAGACTGCTAGAGCCCATATCCAGTTTCCTCGTCCTGCTTTTGTCTCAAATATAAGACCTACTCCTTGCTGGGTTTCCATCACTAAGAAAAGACCCAATTTTGCAAGAGCATAAAATATTGATGATGGTGGGCTGCAGTACTAAAACCACCTTGAGTGCCAATAAAGGGGCAGTATCACCACCAAAACTCCAAATGGATATTGTATTGAAAGTTCTCAACCAGGGGCCATCAGCAGCTAAATGTTAAGTGAAGGGTAGAGCACCCTGGGTCATTACAACTGGTTCCAGGGCTCAATCCATAATGGCCACAGGAACAGTGGTAAAAGTGACCCTGTGTACCCCAGCCACTGTCTGCAGCAGGCAGGTAAGAAGAGGCAAGCGGCAGATCTGGCAGGTACAGGAGAGATAGCGTTAAGACTTACTGCATTTAATTTTTCCTCGTTCACCATTCCAATTCTCCATGAAATTGGACAAGATCATGGAGGAGAATGTAATCTATGATTTATTGCCAAGAAATGTTTCAGTGAAGAAGTGTAATCTGCACTTCTCTGCTCATCATTTAAACACATCCGGAGTTAAAGCTTGAGTTAGAATTTACCAACATGATGTATATGTATATGAAGCACAGTCACAGTGAATTCTGTGGAGAGACATTTGTCCCGATGGAATGATCACTTAAAGTTTCAAATAACCAGTTGTTTATCATATAACATCTAAACAAAGCATATTTTAAATAATCCAATACCCCTCTCTCTTAAATAAAGTTAAACATGAATTACGTGAATATGATACACGTTTGAAATCAGACTTGCTTTATGCTATTGGAATTTGATCTTATCAACATAAAATGGTCATTGACTATTAGTATTAGTAATAAAACGGTGTTGGGAAATGAATGAAGTTAAAGGCTGGCAAATCGCCACGTTCTGATAATCTACATCCCAGAGTATTAAAGGCCCTGGAAATATTGGATGCATTGGTGGCTATCTTCTAAAATTCTATAGTCTCTAGAGCAGTTCCTACAGACTAAAGGAAAAGAGAGGGAGATTTAAAAAAAGGGAGAATGACAGACCAGTTAGCCTGACTGTAGTGTGGGAAGATGCTAGAATCTATTATAAAAGATGTGATGTCAGAACACTTGGAACATTATCGGGATTAGATAAAGCCAGCATGGGTTTATGAAAGGCAAATCATGCTTAACAAATCTACTCGAGCTTTTTGAGGATGTAACCAATAGAATAGATAAAGGAGAATCAGTGGATGTGGTGTATTTGAACTTTCAGAAGGCTTTTGATAAGGTCCCTCATAAGAGGTTAATGAGAAACATTAAAGCACAAAGGATAGGGGGTAATGTAGTGGCATGGATCAAGAATTGATTAACAGACAGGAAACAGAGTGGGAATTAATGGGTGTTTTTCCGAGTGGCAGACAGTGACTAGTGGGTACCACAGGGATCAATGCTTGGTCTCCAGCTGTTCAATATATATAAATGACCTGGATGAAGGAACCAAATGTAACATTCCCAAGCTTGTTGATAACACTAATCAGGGCAGAATTACAAGTTGTGAGGAGGATGCAAGGAGGCTTCAAGGTGATTTAGACAAGTTGAGTGAGTGGGCAAACACAGTAGATGCAGTACAATGTTGCTAAATGTAAAGTTATACACTTTGGTGTGAAAAATCAAAAGAAAGAGTCTTATTTAAATGATGGTATATTGGGAAGTGTGGATGTTTGGATGTACAAAGGGATCTGGATGTCCTTGTACACCAGTAAGTGAAAGTGGAGAGACAGGTGCAGCAAGGAATTAGGAAGGCAAATGGTATGTTGATTACCATCAACAAATCATCATTGCAAGAGGATTTGAGATCAGAAGTAGGGATTTTTTGCTTCAGTTATACAGGGCCTTGGTGAGACCACACCTAGAGTATTGTGTGCAGTTTTGGTCTTCCTACCTAAGAAAGGATATACTTGCCATAGAGGGAGTGAAGCGGGGGCTGACTTGGCTGATAGCGGAGTAGGCAGGACTGTCCTTTGAGGGAAAATTGGTTCGACTGGGCCTGAATTCACTAGAGTTTAATAGATGGGACGAGATTTGATTGAAATGTTTAGAATTCTAACAGGGCAGGATAGACTAGATGCAGGGAGGATATTTTCCTTGATAGTGGAATCTAGCACCAGAGGACACAGTCTCAGGATATGGGGTCGACCACTTAGGACTGAGATGAGGAAAGATTTATTCACTCAGAGGGTAGTCAACCTGTGGAATTCTCTATCACAAAAGGCTGTAGGGGCCAAGTCACTGAATGGAAGAGAATAAAATTGATAGTTTTTTTTTAGATTTTAATGGCATTGAGGGGCATGAGAAAGCGGGAATGTGGCATTGAGACAGAGAATCATCAAATTCATATTGATCATATTGAATGGTGGAGAAGGCTTGAAGGGCCAGATGGTTTAATACTGATTCTACTTTCTATGTTTCTATGAGTGGATTGGCATCATATTAATTCAAGGTGGCACCTACAGTACAGGGGGGCATTGTGTATTTATGTCCTTTGAATGAACTAACAGATCCTTTTCATGTTGATCAGGAACTCATCACTGCCTGGTACATTGGATTTCTGTCACTCATTCTGGCTTCATTTCTTGTTTACCTGGTTGAGAAAGATGATAACGATACCAGGAACAGCACACAGGACTTTAATACCTATGCTGATGCCTTGTGGTGGGGTTTGGTAAGTGTTGTCACTAATACTATTCAATCAGGACACTAGAAGTTGCTCGGGCTTTCTGGGATTGCTGCTTACAAAACCTTCTGGGATAGCCAATAATGTATTTGATTTTCACTTCAGTAATTAAAGTTTCTTATAATATGTTTGTAAAAAGTTATACATAAAGTGACTTTACATGGATAATATATTTTACACCAACATCAGGATTTATTGTCCTGAAAGTATTAATGTATTTTGCTCTTTTGTTACCCGCCTGTGACCTTGCTGAGGTGTGTCACAGTCAATTGGCTGAATTGATTCAGGTTTTACCACAGCTACGTACTTTACTTTAAAAGAAAATATGTGCCTGTGGTGGACTTTTGTTCTACAAAGTATCTCCACTGTAGTCAAACCATTGAGAAGAAATGTCCAAATTAATCATTTGAGTTCACAAAACCTTGATCCAATGTCTACCTGGGCTACCCGACCATCTTTAGCTGAGCCCCGTAGTCCTAGATGCTGCCCTGCAGCAGGTTTGATGGGCGGTGGGTGGGTCAGCAATCTGCCAAGTAAAAGAGAGGGCGTTGTACAGAATCTTAGCTGGGTTAGTGTCCCATATCTGCTGAAACTCTAATTGGAAGTTCAGGGATAAATGGAAGCAGGTCTTTTGAGGTGCACAGATGAAGGGGACACAGGCTATAACATCCTCTGCTATGTTTGAACACCGCTATAGCCTTTATAATGCCACCCCAAAATTCCAGTGCACTAACATCGTTATATCTGTGAGTTCTGGTTAAATTATCTATCTACTAATTATTTACTAGCATGGAGACCTGCAAACTAGTGTAACTGAAACATTATTGAGTTGAGCTATGATGCAACACCCAGAATGGAGGAAAACACAGTTATCTCTTAGCTTTTTGATTAATGTTTTGAAACAAGTGATTTTAATCTTATACAATTGATACTTCAAAAATAACAGAAATTCAGAAATTTACAAAGTAAGTTCTAGACTTATTTTTTATGTTATACACAGATGTGCAGGTTAGGTAGATTGGCCATGCTAATTGCCCCTTAGTATCAAAAAGGTTAGGTGAGGTTACTGGGTTATGGATATAGGGCACGGACCTAGATCTAGGTAGGGTGCTCTTTCCAAGGGTCGGTGCAGACTTGATGGGCCAAATGGCCTCCTTCTGCGCAGTAGGGATTCTATGATTCTAATTTTGCTTTAGAAAGGGGAATTGGGATAACACCATAAACTATAGAATATTAGTATGATACAGAATGGTCAAATCGTTGGGTCCTCTTTAAATATACAAATTAGTCTTCAATGATACCACTGGAAAAGATTGATGCATACAGCAGCCAGGACCAGAGGAAGTCAGCAAAATATATATTTTAAAAATCTTCTTTGTGGGCCAGGAGGAATGGCAGAGGATGTCCTGGCCTTCCCCCCTTCCCTGACTTGGGATTCCTCACCCTGAGCATTCATCTCTTACCAGCCCATAGTCTGCTAATCAAAATCCTTCTGTGATTATCTTAACTTTTAAAATGTATTCATGGGATGTGCATGTCACGGGCAAGACCAGCCCGTCCATAACTACCTTGAAGAAGCTGGAGGTGGGCCTCCTGCTTGAACTGTTGCAGCCCATGTGGTATTTGGACACATACAATGCTGTTAGGGAGGGAGATGTTCATTACTACCTTTCTGACCAATAGGTCTATCAATATTGACATTCTGATATTCTTTGAAAACCATGGAAACCTCTATCAGTCCATGTTTTAATTTCCAGCACTGTAGAGCAAATGTTTTGTCTTCTCAATTCTCTTTTCCTTAGGGTAACCTTTCCACCTGATGCCATCTGACTGAATGTGTGTTGTGCCTCTTCCTGTACTCATATATTCTTCCTATAATTGGATGTTTTATACTGAACCCAAAAGTCCAACAGCAGCCTAACTAAAGCCTTGCCCAATACAGAATTTTCACCGTAATTATTTGTTCTATAGGGGAGAAGATGAGTGAATCTTCAGGCAATTCCTGCAGAATTCTGCATAGTGCTAATGGGGGCAGACCAATCATAAGGGAGATAGATAAAGTGAGTGGACAAACTCTGGCAGATGAGTGTAGTTGAATGTTGGATATGTGAGGCATTCACTTAGGATTTAAGAAATATAGATAGTATATTTGTAAAAGGCAAGAAGCCAGTACTTGTAATCGAGCAGAGAGATTTAGGCAAGCAGGGACAAAGAGACACTAAATGCTAATTAACAGGTACAATAGGTTAATTTAAAAGACAAATGGAATGTTAATGTAAAGGGGACTAGAATACAGAGGGGAGGAAGCTATGCAACAATTGTATAAGCCTTGGTTAGATTACATCTTGAATATCAGGTCTGGCCGGGCACACACTTCAAGAAGAATATGTTGGCATTGGAGAGAGTGAAGTGCAGAATGAAATTAGTGCAAAAAAGAGTTAAATTATAAGGACAGGTTGCTCAGGCTAGGCTTCCATTCCATTGAGTATGGAAAATTAAGGAATAATCTAATTTAGGCTTTGAAGAGGATTAGTGGATTTGAAATTTTCAATGAACCTAGACTCAACATGTTTTGGGGGAAAGAGAGTACCAGATTTGCACTACCCTTTCTGTGAAGAAGTACGTCCTGGCATCATCTCAGAGCAGCCTAGCTCTACTTTAGATAAACAGAAGGGTCTTGTGGTGCAGTGGTAGCATTCCTACCTCTGAGCCAAAAGCTCTGGATTCCACTCTGAGTCTTGATGACCATAAAAAATACATCCTAGATATAGCCAAACAGCTTAATTATCAACCTGGAAATCTTACCAATACACCGTTAGCAGATGGTAAGAGTGGGAGAGTCCTCTGGTCAGCCAGGATCTGCAGAATGTAACAGCAAACCACGGTAGTACTTCGCCAAGCATAACCAAGACAAACACATAGAATTCCATGGTCACCAATCCTATCTTGGTACCTGAAGAGAGAGAAAGAAACTACATAATGTAGTGTGGGTATCCAGATAAAAGTGGGCATAACCTTAAACGTAGAGCTCGGCTGCTCTGAGATGATGCCAGGATGTACTTCTTCACAGAAAGGGTAGTGCAAATCTGGTACTCTCTTTCCCCCAAAACATGTTGAGTCTAGGTTCATTGAAAATTTCAAAATCAAGATTGATACATCTTTGTTCGGGGATATAAAGCAAAGGCAAGTAATTGGAGGTGAGATACAAACCAGCCATGGTCTAATTGTACATTGGGACAGGTTTGAGGAGCTGAATGCTTAACTCCTGGTTGAGAGACGTTAATCATTTTGCCGTTGATGTAAGATATCCCAATCCATGGGAGCAAGCATTTCTTCTGCTCAGCACTCAGCAGCATTTTGTCAGCATGTCTGCTGACACTTTGTCATTATCCAGGAATCCTGCCAGCCATGGCCCTGTTTTGTCCAGTGGCTCCTACACCTGCTGACACTTGGTGAATGTTCCATTTTGTGCCTAAAGTACATTGAACAAAGATAAACTACAAATGTCTTTTACAATGATTACTTACTCATTGGAGTTCATTCATAGACATTTGTAGAATCATACACCACAGAAGGATGTTATTTGGCCTAACATGCTTTGCTTGCATCTTTCAAAGTGCTGTCCAATTTAGTCCTACATGCCAACTTTATATTCATAACCCTGAAAATTAGTCCTCTAAGGACATTCCTATGGAAGCTATTTCCACTAGTCAGTGCATCTTAATAGTACTGTGTAAAAATGTTTCCCTCATTTCTCTTCTAATTCTTTGGCCAACTAATTTGAATTAATTTACACTTTCTACCAGGAATTTCTGATCGAGATGAAGAATGGGAATATGCCCAAAACATTAAGCCATCTCTTTTCATTGCAAGTGCGATGAACCTTGCTATTCCCAGCATGTTCTGATTAAATCTCAGATTTCCAGTGTAGGCAGCTTTCCTTTCCATCCTAGCTGAGATTACTGTAGGTAAGGAATTGCATTGCTGAGCAGGATGAATCAGTATGTGGCTGTATAACTTCTGTTTTCTTTGTACAGATTACACTGACTACAATTGGCTACGGTGACAAGACACCAAAGACTTGGGCAGGTCGTCTTTTAGCTGCAATGTTTGCTCTTGTAGGAGTTTCGTTTTTTGCTCTGCCAGCTGTAAGTATTACAATGCCTAGTTATTGCTGTCATTTCATGTTGAGCTATGAAAAATAGACAAATATGCATTATGGACCCAATGGACCTCTCCCCAAATTCATTAGGGACAGAACATTATTGCATTGCTTCCATCCAAGAGAAACATACATGAATGAGAAAAGATACAGAGGCTAACAAGACTGATGCTGAGATAAACCATGAAGATTACAGTAGCTCAGTCTCTATCCAGCAGCATTCATAAAGTTTTTAAAAGGCAACTTCAGCAAGTATACAAATTATTATATGTAAAGATAAAGTTAGTTACCTCAAAGTTTCAAGTAACAACAACAACTCGTATTTATAAAGTGCCTTTAGCATAATAAAATGAGGCAAGAGGCAATGAGGTACCAGCCTCCCCGGACAGGCGCCGGAATGTGGCGACTAGGGGCTTTTCACAGTAACTTCATTGAAGCCTACTCGTGACAATAAGCGATTTTCATTTTCATTTTCAAGATACTGGACGGGAACACTGTAAAACAAAATCTGACACTGAACCACATAAGGAGGTACTCGGTCAGGTGACTAATTGTTTGGTTAACGAGATAGGTTTCAAGGTGAAGGAAGAAAGTGAGGTGGAAAGGCAAAGAGGTGTAGGGAGAGTATTATAGCGCTTAGGGCCCAGGCAACTAAAGCCAAAAGTGGAACAGTTAAAATTGGGAATGGTCAAGAGGCCAGAATTAGGTAAGCACAGATATCTCAGAATGGGACTAGAGGCAATTAAAGAGATAGGGTGGGACAAAGCAATGGAGGGATTTAAAAACGAGAATCCAAATTTTTAAATCAAGGTATTGTTTGACCAGGACTCAATGTAAGGTCAGTGAGCAGAGGAAGAACATGTGCAGCAGAGTTTTGGATTACCTCAAGATTAAGGAAGGTAGAATATATGAGAGCAGTCAAGAGTACATTGCAATCATCAAACCTAGAGGTAACAAAGGCATGTATGAAGGTTTCAAGTGCAAACAAGCTCATCTCAGAAGCTCATCTCAGAGTCAAATAAGACACCAAAAGGGCTGTTTTAGATTCAAACAGTTGTCAGGGTGGAGAAAGGAGTTTCAAACAGGTCTGCAAAAAATGGTTTCAGGATTAATTGGAGGAACTTTCTCCTCATCCCGCTCTGGAAATGGGAATAGCAGTCCAAGAAACAGGACATACATTTGAAATCAGGTTGAACTTTACTGGAAAGTTATTCTCAATGTTTCAAATAATCTGCCAAGCAGATTAGGAGAGAAATTATTGGTGAGTTCAAATACATTGGCATAACCGGTGAATTCAGTATAGAAGTAATCAGCTTTGATGGATCGATAGCCTTTTCTCATCGTTGTTATTTCGTCGCATTATATATATATAATCTAAAATTGTATATATAGCGGTTTTCATATCTTGGTGACCTTTAATGCCTTTCATTGCCTCATCACTTTGAGCTGGTTGCAAATCTATTGACGTCCATTACACCCATTAACTCGTCTGTTGCAAACACCAGTATTCCTCACTCTTCATTCTTCATTGTCCTTCTCCGACCTGCTTTGCTATATCCAGGATTGCTATTTCCCATTGGATCAATGCCCAAAAAGTATATTTTTTCAAATGCAGATGGGTTGCTGAATATATCCCGCATTCCTGTTTTTATTCCAACTTTTCGGCATTTACACTTTTTCTCTCGTTACATACAAATTTACATTATTGCCCTACAGCGCCCTCATGTGGAAATACTGAGAAATACTGCTAATGCTTTCAGAAGAGACGTGCAGGAGAAACCTGTGTAAGATTAAATGGGGAATCATTAATTGCAGAATAAATAAGAGAGTATTAATCAGAAGTCAGATATTAATTAGAACTTTATACATTTTTATGTGCATTCCACCGTGATAGAATATTTATAATATCCTATATTTTACAAGAATTGTCTGAGTGAAATGATTGTTCAGCACTGGGATTTAAAGAGTTAAATTATGAGGAAAAGTTTTATAAACTTCGTTTGTATTTGTACAAGTGCTGGGTTCCAATGACTGGTGATCAAGGACTTTTCACAACAATAATGTAAGCAGCTCTTGCAATGCTTCCACTCTGCCCTCACTCCGGGGAGAACTCCCGTGCTTCCGATTCATGGGCGGGATTCTCCGACCCCCCGTCGGGTCGTAGAATCGCCGGGAGCCCGTTTCAATCCCACCCGCGCCGTGTTCCGAAATCTCCGCCACCTGAGATTCGGCGGGGGCGGGAATCGTGCCGCGCCGGTCAGCGGGCCCCCCGTGGCAATTCTCCGGCCCACGATGGGCCGAAGTCCCGCCGCTGTCAACCCTCTCCCGCCGGTGTGGAATAAACCACCTACCTTACCGGCAGGAGCAGGCAGCTTGGGCGGGCGCCGGGGTCCTGGGGGGGACGTGGGGTGATCTGACCCCAGGGGGTGCCACCACGGTGGCCTGGCCCACGATCAGGGCCCACCGATCGGCGGGTGGGCATGTGCCGTGGGGGCACTCTTTTCCTTCCGCCTTCGCCATGGTCTTCACCATGGCGGAGGCGGAAGTGACCCCCTCCCCTGTGCATGCACCGGGATGACGTCAGCAGCGGCTGACGCTCTGGCGCATGCGCGGACTTACGCCAGCCGACGAAGTCCTTTTGGCCCCGGCTGGCGTGGCGCCAAAGGCCGTTCACGCCAGCCGGCGGAGCGCCAACCACTCTGGTGCTGGCCTAGCCCCTCAATGTGAGGGCTTGGCCCCTAAAGGTGTGGAGACTTCCCCACCTTTGGGGCGGCCCGACGCCGGAGTGGTTCACGCCACTCCGCTATGCCGGGACCCCCGCCCCGCCGGGTAGGGGAGAATCCCGGCCCATGATTCTTTGAGTAACCACTGCATCACATGACTACTCGGTCTACATCATCTTCATTTAAATAGGGAAAACCAGAGATGTAACTGTGTGCGTGAACAGCAACTGTGAAAATCAGGTTACAACATTCAGATTGAACAGGCTAACAATACATAACTATTTACATAGGGTGAAAGACGGATTAGGCTGCTGCACCTGGTGCATATCTTACTTTTGTTTAAAAGATGATTAGAAATGTTCTTAGGCTGTTGTCCTCGGTGTGGACGATCTGGGGCGTTCCTTCAGTGTATCCAGTGGCTGCAGACCTTACTCTGTAGGCCACTGCAGGAGCCTCCCATTTCCACTGTTGAAAGTGGTCTGTGTTGTAGGCAGATGGCTGGTGTGCTTTGACATTTTCTGGCGCTGGTTCCGATCAATACCTGCGGCAGGTGACACCGGTTTCGTACATAGTGAGCACCATCTGTGACTGCCTTGTAACTGTTCAGCTGAAGGCATTGCCGTGTACCGTGCCAACCTATTGTGACTGCGTGTGGTCTAGATCCTCACCATTTGACAATATGTTAGAAGGTTGGGTCTGTGGGCATTTCCATCCTATTACCTTCTCTGTCTTAATTGGCATTCTATGAGAGCACCATTCACACACTGGTTTAGGCTGCAAGAGAGCCTGTTGAAGACTGCTATGCAGTGCTCCTGCCAATACCATTCCACATCTTGGTGGAGGAGCTGATGAAAAGGTTCAGTGACCTCACTATAACAAGGGATGAATGTAGAAAAATAATTTGTCATACCAGGAAGCGTTGTAAAGTGTGTTTATCCAGGGGGACAGCCATCTGCCGTATAGCTGTCGTTTTGTCTGGATCTGGCTTCACGTCATTGGCTGTGAATAAGAAACCCACATTGGGATCCTGATTGACCCTGAATCTGCATTTAGCAGGGTTAAACTTCAGCTGCGTCATTCTGATTCTGTCGAGGACAAGATGAAAAAGTGGATCATGTTTATGCGTAGTACGAGCCTGGACCAGGGTGCTATTGGCGGTTATTTTGTAGAGTTCTGAAAAAAGATGCTCCGTGTACTGCTGAAAGACCTCGCTGCCAGTGGAGACGTCATAGTGCCTATGAAGAAAATGTTATCTGCCTACTGGAGATGTAGTAAGGAGTCTTACAACACCAGGTTAAAGCTTTGAATCACTAGTTTTTGGAGCACAGTTCCTTCCTCATTCACCTGAGATGTGAATGTGGTTAGTTTTGAGGATTCTTCATCCAGTGGGATTTGCCAGAACCCACATTTTGCATCGAAAATGCTGAATACTTTAGCATTGGCCATGTCTGCTATCACCTGTTCCACTATCTTCATAGGGTGATGAGGTCTGAGCAGTGTCTTTTTTATGTGAACTGGGTCAATACATACCCTGCGCATGCCATCTTTCTTTACTGCGGCCACCATTGCTGAAACCTATTCTGTGGCCTCTTCTATAGGAGTTCTAACACTTAGAGCAGTCATCTGATGCAGCTCATTGACTACTTTCTGCTTCATGGCTATTGGTAATCTTCTTGGAGCACAAACTGTTGGTGGTACTAAGTTATCTAGTTTCATGTGGTATACAACTGGCTCACCAATAATGTCGGAGTTGAAGGTCTTTGTGCCCTCTCATTTCTGGGACCTAGTGTTGCAGAGCATGTACCTCTAGACCAAGGTGGATGAAAATGGTTGTTTGCCATAGGCCACAAAGTCCAACCGGATGTTGGGGGGGTCTGGTGCTACATATGGGTCTAGTTCCCACAGCACCTGCCCAGGAAATACGTTGCACTTTGCTCCGGTGTCAATCTTTATCTTTATTTTTGCGTTGCTGCAAACAATGTTCAGGGCGGTGACAATCTCACCATTCTCTGTGACGGTGTCGACACTCTCACAGTAAATTGTTCCTGGGGGCTCTGTGGATTGGTTGCTCTGATTGACCTCCAGTTTGTTTATCTTGCTCATCCTTTGAACCATAAAGGAATGACTGGCTGCAATGTGCCTAGTGGCAAAGGAAGGCAGCATTTTGCAAAATGGTTTCATTTGCCACACTTATTGCAGCGTTTACCAAACCCCGAACATGCTATTCTCTTCGGAGAGTGCTGGCCACCATAGTTGAGGTAGGGCATGCGTTGTACCATGAAAACTTGGCACCTGGCACTGTAGTAGATGTGCCACTCTTGTTCAAACTTGGCCCAGTTGTCCAAAATATTTTTGTGGAACATGAGCGGGTCGATGTGGTGAAGTCCCTGTCCATTCTGCCAACTCCTGACACCATGGCCGGGAATCGCCGAGCCCACGCCGGGTCAGAGAATTGCTGGTGACGCGGGGAAAACCTGCCACGCCACTCCGACGCCGGGACGCGATTCTCCAGCGACCAGAGAATCGGTGCCAATCGTGCCCGCGCAGTCGACACGGTGCCGGTCAGGGGCCGTTGAAAGAGACCGCGCGCCGATTCTCCGCGGTCGACCGGCCGAAATTCCACCCCATTCCGCCGAGTCCCTCACACAAGGTTCCAACCTGGTACCACCCGGCGGGAGCTCGGACTCGAGGCCGCGGTGGCCATCCTGGTGGGGGGGATCAGACTCCCGGGGGGCCTCCACGACATCCAGGCCCGCGATCGGGGACAACCGATCGGCGGGCGCCCGTGATCTGGAAGGGACCTACCTTCTTCCACGGCAGCCCGCTGTAGGGCCCACCTTGTTGCGCACGTGGAAACGGCCACCACATGCATGCGCCGACACAGAAACAGCTACCACACGCATGCGTCGGCGCCAGAGCTGCCTGGAGCACTCCGGCGCCGTGCTGGCCCCCCTGAAGGCCGCTGAATCATTGGGCCAAGAGGCCCGTTGACACCGGCGTGAAACACTCCGGTGTTTACACCAGCGTCAACACTTAGCCTGGATTTCAGAGAATCCCGGCCCATGTAGAAGTGTTAGATTCCAATGATTGGTGACCAAGGACTTTTAACAACAACAGTTTATTAAGTACTCTGAGCAACTCTTGCGTGCTTCCACACTTTGCGCGCTCCAGGGAGAACACCTGCATTCCCGGCACGTCACCCCTTAAATAATAGCATCATCACATGGCATCACATGACCGCTCAGTCTACAGTACTCCTTTGCGTTTAGAAGACGGAGGGATGATCTAATTGAAAATATTGCAAATTATGAAAGGATTTAATAGGGCCGTTACAGGAAGAAGGTATTACAAACTCTGAGCTAAGCAATTCGGGAAACACTTGTTCATATAAAGGGGAATGGAAACCTGAAATATTCTGCCCCTTAAAATTGTGGATTCTATATTAATTGATGTTTTTAAGATATATATCAAGGGATTTTTGTTAAGTAGAGGTAACGGGGATATGGAGCAAAGGTGGGTGAATGGAATTGAGATACAGATCAGTCATGATGTATTTGAAAGGCGGAACAGGATAGGTTCATTAATGTTCAGCTCCATTAGATTATCACCCATGCAGTGAAGATGAAAATTAACCCCAGCTCTTTGAGTGTCGTACTATGCTTAGCACTTGATTTCATGATTGTTAATTTATTATAAATTCATGTCTGTTACCTCAGTAATATTTACTACCACTCAAGAAGTGTAAATAATAATTGTTGCAGGTACATTGCATAATTAGTAATTTTATTTCAGATATTTTAATCTTGTATATAAATATTGAATGACTGAAACATCTTACGAAATGTATAAAAGCAAATTACTGCGGATGCTGGAATCTGAAACCAAAAGAGAAAATGCTGGAAAATCTCAGCAGGTCTGGCATCATCTGTAGGGAGAGAAAAGAGGTAATGGTTCGAGGCCAGATGACCTTTTGTCTTGATAAAGGGTCACCTGGACTCAAAACGTTAGCCCTTTTCTCTCGCTACAGATGCTGCCAGACCTGCTGAGATTTTCCAGCATTTTCTCTTTTGGTTCTGAAATGTATTACTGATTTTGGGCTTGATTTTCTTTCTATTTGCCGCATTTCATAATGTTTACCTTTCTTTAATAAGGGCATTCTCGGCTCTGGGCTGGCTCTTAAAGTTCAGGAGCAGCATCGTCAAAAGCATTTTGAGAAAAGAAGAAATCCTGCAGCAAGCTTGATCCAGGTCTGAAGGTTTCAGCACTAGATAATCATTACAGTTAAAAAGAAATTGAAATCAATATTTTAATCATGTGAAAGGAGAACTAGTAGAATGACTATGCTGATATTATTTTCAATGTTCGTGGCTGTAATGGCGTGAGGTAAACTGTGCCTTCGTAGAATAATGGAAAGTTAGAGCACAGGGTGAGGCCATTCGGTCCATCATGTCTATGCTGACTTTTGTCTGTAGTCGCTGTCATTGCCTCATCCACAACTACCTGTCCAACTCCCTTTCAAAGGTAAGGATGGAATCAGCCTCCATTGCCTTTTCAGACAGAGTGTTCCAGGATCCCAACAACTCTCGGAGTGAAAGATATCTTCTCATCTCCCCTCGAGATATTTTGCCAATAATTTTGAATCTATGACCTCTAGGTATTGGCCCCCTCACCAGAGGAAATCGTTTTTCACTATCTACTCTATCAAAACCTCTCATCATCTTGTAAACTTTTTTTAATTCACACCTTAATGGTCTCTTTTAAGCAGAGCAGTGCTATATTTCAAACTCTCATCCTCTCTAAAGTGCTTCCTGAATTGTGTTGTACAGAAACGCCCATACCTACTGACACCTAACTAGTGATTTATAAAACCCTAGCATGATCTCTTTGCTCTTATATTATATTCCTTCCTTTATAAATCCAAGTAACCCATGTTTAGCACAGGGCTAAATCACTGGCTTTGAAAGCAGACCAAGCAGGCCAGCAGCACGGTTTGATTCCCGTAACAGCCTTCCCGAACAGGCGCCAGAATGTGGCGACTAGGGGCTTTTCACAGTAACTTCATTTGAAGCCTACTCGTGACAATAAGCGATTTTCACTTTTCACTTTCACTTTTCACTTTCAAGCAGTCCGTGTCCAAATGCATCAAGATGTAGACACTATCCAGGGTTGGGCTGACAAGTGGTAAGTAACATTAGCGCCACACAAGTATCAAGTAATGACCATCTCCAACAAGAGAGGATCTAACCATCATCCCTTAACATTCAATGGCATTACCATCACTGAAACCCCCACGATTGACATCCTGAGGGTTACCATTGATCAGAAACTGAATTGGAGTAGCCATATAAATACTGTGGCTACAAGAGCAGGTCAGAGGCTGGGAATTCTGCAGTGAGTAACTCACCTCCTGACTCCCCAAAGCCTGTCTACCATCTACAAGCCACAAGCCAAGGGTTTGACAGAATATTCCTCACTTGCCTGGAAAGGTGCAGCTCCAACAACACTCAACAACCTCATAACCATCCAGGACAAGGCAACCCACTTGATTGGCTCCCCATCCACCCTCTTAAACATAACACCCTCCACCACTGAGACATAGTGGCAGCCGTATGTACCATCGACATGATGCACTGCAGCAACTCACCAAGGCTCCTTCGGCAGCACCTATCAAACCTACCAGCTTTACCACCCAGAAGGACAAGGACAGCATTATAGAAGGGATGTGATAGCACTTGAAAGGGCCAAAGGAGATTAACCAAGATGTTGCCTGTGCTGGAGAATTATGTTATGAAGAAAGATTGGATAGCCTTTGATTGTTTTCCTTGGAGCAGAGGAGACTGATGGGGAACATGATTGAGATGTATAAAATTATGAGGTGTATAGATAGAGTAGACAGGAAGAAATTGTTTCCCTTGGTGAAGGAATCAATGACCAGGGACATATATTTAAGCAAAGGGGAAGAAGATTTAGAGGGGATGTGAGGGAAATCCTTTCTACCCAGAGGGTGGTGGAAGTGTGGAACTTGGTGTCTGAAAGGATGGTGGAGGCAGAGTCTCTCATATCGTTTAATAAATATTTAGATGTGCACTTGCAATCCCAAGGCACACAAGTGCTGGGAAATGGGATTAGAATAGTTAGGTGGTTGTTTTTGACCAGCACAGACTCGATGGGCCAAAGAGCCTTTCCTGTCCTGTATGATTCTATGACTCCCTCACCACATTCAAGTTTCTCTCAAGTCATTCACCATCCAGACTTGGAAATGTATCACCATTCCTCCACTATCACTGATTCAAAATCCTGGAACCTCCTAACAACACTGTGCGTGTACCGACATGGATTGCAACGGTCCAAGAAGGCAGCTCACCAACACCTCCTCCAGGGCAATAAGGGACGGGCAATAAATGTTAGTCTAGCCAACTTCAGCCCAAATCCCATGAACAAATAGATTTTTAAAAGGTGATTTTTTTCACCTTGTCAACTTGCTCTGTCATCTTTCAAGGTTTGAGTCTCTCGACTCATTTTTATTTTTCAAAATTGTCCCATTTATAATGTACTGTCATTCTATCCTCCCAAAGTGCATAACTTCACATTTATGTGTATTAAACTCCATGTTCCCTGCTGCTGCCCATTTCACTGTCCTGTTGATATCATCCTGAAGCTTATATCCATACTCATCATTTTACAATGTCCTTCCTGTACCTGAATCTATGTATTTATAGAAATTTACAAGCGTAATCAAGCCGAAATTAACTCAGGGCAAATACCATTGCAAATAATTTCCCACTCTGAAATCTACCTTCCTACCATCCTTACTTCCTGACACTGGGTCAGTTTTGTATCTGTACTGTCACATTCCCCTATATTCTTAGAGGTTCCATTTTCTTACTCAACCTCCCTTGTGGCACTTTGTTGAATGCCTTCCAAAAGCCTCCTGTGTGCCCCTCCTACCATTGACCATTGTTACCTCGTTAAATAATTCAATCTAGCTAATCAGATATGATTTGCTTTGAACAAATCTATGTTTGCTTCTCCTTGATTTCCCTATGCCTTTCTAAATGATACTTTATTTGGTTCCTGATACCAGTTTCTAATAACGTCACCACCACTGATGTCAGTGGGAATGACCCAAAATTTCTGGGTTTATTCTTCTGCCCTTCCTTGAATAGAGGCAGAAATTTAGTAGCCCCCCCAGTCCATCCAACTACTGCTGTATTCAAGAAGATTGAAAGATTGTGACCAATGCTTTGACCATTGCATATTTCAGCAACTTAGATTATGCTTCATCTGGGACAGGTGATCTACCCAACTTTCAGCAACGATAATCTTATTAGTGCATCTTCTTTATCTACTACTGTGCTGTCCATAACACCCCTCTCCTTTTCTATTATACAATTCACATCATTCACTTCCTTTATGAAGATGAATTAAAATAACTCATTTAATAATTTAGCCACAACCTTTGTCTTGACATGAAGATTTCCCTTTAGGTCCTCAATAGGCCGACGTATTTCCCTCGTGTGGTAGTATGACTAGAGGTATTACGGTAACTAGCAATGCCGAGACACCATTGGTGGAGAAGGCTCGCTGCTCATTGGCCCAATGGTATGTAACACTAGTCACCCATTGGCTACAGCTGTAAGGTAGCTCCGCCCTGTAAGGCGGGGTATAAGAGCCCGTTAATTCCCCACAGCTTCCTTTCTGTACCTGAGCTGCTGGGGAAACATCTTGTCTATTAAAGCCTTCAGTTTCGGACGACAACTTTGCTTCTGCGGTCAATTGATAGTTCATCAATTTAATAGACAAGTTTTAAAGAATGGAGCTCCGCATCGAGCCTGAGTGTCTACAACTCAGCCCCCAAGCGGCTAACGCAGCAGCAACCTTTAAACACTGGTTAGCATGTTTCAATGGCTACCTCGGCACAGCAGAAAGCACACCCACGAGAGAGCAGAAACTACAGATCTTGCACTCGAGAGTGGGCCTGGACATCTACACGCTCATCGAGAACGCTACAAATTACGATTCCGTAATGGAACTACTCAAAGGACATTATATCCGCCCAGTAAACCAAGTCTACGCCTGGCACCTACTGGCAATGAGACGGCAGAGCCCTGGTGAGTCACTAGACAAATTCTATCGTGCGCTTCTCGTGCTAGGGAGAAACTACAGCTGCCCACAGGTTTCGGCTAACGAACATACTGAACTATTGATCCGGGATGCTTTTGTTGCGGGTATGCAGTCCCCGCAAATCTGCCAGAGACTGCTTGAGAAACGCACTCTGGGCCTCAAGGAGGCACGGGCCCTCGCCGATTCACTGGACGTGGCCTCCCGGAATGCCCGCGCCTACACCCCTGACCGCGCAGTGGCCCCCTGGGCAGCGTGGAATCCCCCCAGCGGACTCGGAATCGCCCCAGGCCTGCACTGCGACACGCCTCAGCAACCCCTCTGGGCCCCGTTGCTATTTCTGCGGGCAGGCGAAACACCCACGACAGTGCTGCCCGGCCCGTGCGGCAATGTGTAAGGGGTGCAGCAAGAAGGGCCATTTCATGGTGGTCTGCCAGGCCCGGGCGGTCGCTGCGGTTCTGGGCGGCGAGTGCGGATCGCCGCTCCAACCCTCTCCGCGGGCCCCGAGCGGCCCATGAACATCACCAGCTTCCTCCCCAAGCGCCACGTGAGGCCCCCTGGCGCCGCCATCTTGCTCTGCCGATGCCACGTGCGGGGGATGGGCGCCGCCATTTTGTCCACCCCCAGCCATGTGCGACCAGTGGGCGCCGCCATCTTGGACTGGCTCCAAGGACCCCAGCACGGGTGACCACACACCACCCGAAAACGATTCCGAAGATCTGCCACGTTTGGCATCGGTGACCTTGGACCAGTCTCGACCCCGCACCCTCTCCACAGCAACGACGACGGTATTCATCAACGGGCACGAGACGACCTGTCTACTCGACTCTGGGAGCACGGAGAGCTTTATACACCCTGACATGGTAAGGCGCTGTTCCCTTCCTGTCCACCCCGTCAATCAAAAAATCGCCCTAGCCTCTGGTTCCCATTCAGTTGCAATCAAAAGGTATTGTGTAGCGAACCTCATGGTCCAAGGGAGGGAGTTCAAGAACTAGAGGCTCTACGTCCTCCCCCACCTCTGGGCATCCACTCTCCTAGGGTTAGATTTCCAGTGTAATCTCCAAAGTCTAGCTTTCAAATTCGGCGGCCCTATACTCCCCCTCACTGTCTGCAGCCTCGCGACCCTCAAGGTCGACCCCCTCTCCCTGTTTGCAAACCTCATCCCGGATTGCAAACCCGTCGCCACTAGGTGCAGACGGTACAGTGCCCAGGATTGGACATTCATTGGATCAGAGGTCCAACGGCTCCTGAGGGAAGGGGTCATCGAGGCTAGCAACAGTCCCTGGAGAGCCCAAGTAGTGGTGGTAAAGACCGGGGAGAAGAATAGGATGGCCATAGGCTACAGTCAGACCATCAACAGGTTTACGCAGCTGGACGCATACCCTCTCCCCCGCATATCCGACCTGGTAAACAGGATCGTGCAATACAAGGTCTTCTCCACGGTAGACCTCAAGTCTGCCTACCACCAGCTTCCCATCCGCGCGAGTGATTACAAGTACACTGCCTTCGAGGCAGATGGGCGGCTCTACCACGTTTTAAGGGTTCCTTTCAGTGTCACTAATGGGGTCTTGGTCTTCCAGCGAGAGATGAACCGAATGGTTGACCGATACGGTTTACGGACAACATTCCCGTATCTCGATAATGTCACCATCTGCGGCCACGACCAGCAGGACCATGACACCAACCTCCGAAAATTCCTCTAGACTGCGAAAATCCTTAACCTTACGTATAACAAGGATAAAGTTTAGCACCGACCGCCTAGCAATCCTCGGCTACGCAGTGCGAAATGGAGTTTATAGGCCCCGGCCCGGAACCCATGCGCCCCCTTATGGAGTTCCCGCTCCCTCACTGTGCCAAGGCCCTGAAGCCCTGCCTCGGGTTCTTCTCTTACTATGCTCAGTGGGTCCCCAACTATGCCGACAAAGCCCGTCCAACGGCTCATCCAAATTACTACTTTCCCCCTGTCGACGGAGGCCCGCCAGGCCTTCAGCCGCATCAAAGCAGACATTGCAAAGACCATAAGGTGAGCGATCGAAGAATCCCTCCCCTTCCAAGTTGAGAGTGACGCGTCCAACGTAGCTCTGGCGGCCACCCTCAACCAAGCGGGCAGACCGTAGCCTCCACGCTTCCGAAATCCGCCACTCTTCGGTCGAGAAGGAAGCACAGGCCATAGTAGAAGCTGTGCGATATTGGATGCATTACCTGGCCGGCAGGAGGTTTACCCTCCTCATGGACCTATGGTCGGTAGCCTTCATGTTCGACAATGCACAGCGGGGCAAGATAAAGAACAATAAGATCTTGCGGTGGAGGATCGAATTATCCACCTATAACTATGAGATCCTGTATCGCCCCGGGAAGCTAAACGAGCCTCCCGATGCCCTGTCCCACGGCACATGTGCCAACGCACAAGTGGACCGCCTCCGAGTCCTTCACGAGGACCTCTGCCACCCGGGAGTCACTCGTTTCTTCCATTTCATAAAGACCCGCAACCTGCCCTATTCCATCGAGGAGGTCAGGACAGTCACTAGAAACTGCCACATCTGCGCGGAGAGCAAGCGCATCTGATAAAGGCTTCCTGTCCCTTTGAGTGCCTCAGCATGGACTTCAAAGGTCCCCTCCCCTTTACCAACCGCAACACGTACTTCCTCAACGTGATTGACGAGTACTCCAGTTTCCCGTTCGCCATCCCCTGCCCCGACATGACCACAACCACCATCATCAAAGCGCTGCACAGCACTTTTTCCCTGTTCGGATTCCCTGCTTACAGTGACGAACTGCGTCAATTCCTGCTTAGCAAAGGCATTGCCTCAAGCAGGACGACCAGTTACAATCCCCGGCGTAACGGACAGGACGAGAGGGAGATCGGGACGGTCTGGAAGACCGTCCTACTGACCTTACGGCCAGGAATCTCCCAGTCTCCCGCTGGCAGGAGGTCCTCCCAGACGCCCTCTACTCTATCCGGTCCCTGCTCTGCACTGCAACTAAGCAAACGCCTCATGAACGTCTCTTTATCTTCCCTAGGAAGTCCTCCTCAGGGACCTCGCTCCCGACCTGGCTGGCAGCCCCCGGCCCCATCCTGCTCCGGAAACACGTGCGGGCGCACAAGTTGGACCCGTTGGTCGAGAGGGTCCAGTTACTCCATGATAACTCCCAGTATGCGTACGTGGAGTACCCCGACGGCTGACAAGACACGGTCTCTCTACGGGACCTGGCGCCTGCCGGATCCCCACCCTCTCCACCAGCCCCACCCTCCCTCCCCCACCGGCGCACCTCACCGTCGCGCCCTGCCCTGCACAACCATTTTTCCTCAGGCCCTGTCTGGACCCCCCCGCCCACCGCAGCACTCTACAGACACCCCCTTCACTGGCCAGTCAACCCACCCCACCAGCACCAGAGAGAAGTCTGGACGCCCCCTCCCCGGGTCAGCCACCCTCACCAGCGCCATCTAGGGGTGTTGAAGCCGTTGCGGGTAATGGATCCACGCTCCCAGAGTCACAGGCGCCTGCACCTCCACCGACATCTCCGCCGAAGCTCCGTCGATCGCAAAGGACGACCAAGGCCCCCGGCCGTCTGATTGTTTCACTATGAACTGTATATAGACTTTTTAATGTGCCATGTTACACGGCCAATTGTGTCATTGTGAAACTGTGTTATGTTTTGTAAATAGTTATGGGCCAGTGGGCAGACGCATTTCGTACCGCAGTACCTCAAAAGTCATACTACCAGTATGCTATTCAGCCCGTGCGGACCACCTGTTCTGGTCGGGCCCCCAAGTCACCATGCCCCCCCCTCCCCCTTCCGCCGGATTCTTTTTCAACAGGGGTTGAATGTGGTAGTATGACTAGAGGTATTACAGTAACTAGCAATGCCAAGACACCATTGGTGGAGAAGGCTCGCTGCTCATTGGCCCAATGGTATGTAACACTAGTCACCCATTGGCTACAGCTGTAAGGTAGCTCCACCCTGTAAGGCGGGGTATAAGAGCCCGTGTGTTCCCCACAGCCTCCTTTCTGTATCTGAGCTGCTGGGGAAACATCTTGTCTATTAAAGCCTTCAGTTCGGACTACAACTTCGCATCTGTGGTCAATTGATAGTGCATCACCTCGTTTAGGGTTCAATTTAATGTTGCTCGCTAAACTTTGTTTTGGAATCTCTCTTGCATGCTGCATTAGAGTTTTCAACTCAACTCTGTACTTTTCATAATCTTGCTGTTTATAAGCCTTGTATGTCTGTTTAAATTGAACTATTATTTCCTTTATCATTGAGGGCACATTTGCTTTGAAATATGCTTAGTTTGCACCTCAACTGTCACTTCTCTGGATGTCCTTCATTTTTCCATTACTATTTTATGCTGTAATCAATTTTCCAATTTTGCTCTGCTCAGGCTCTTCTTAAACTTTTTATAATTACTTCTTCTCCAGTTGGGATTTTTACCTTTGATTAATTACTTTCATCAGTTACAGTAAAGTCCTGTCGTTAAGTTCCTGAACATTCAGGCAAAGGGCGAACTTGTGAATTGCGAACATTCTTTACAACGGGAATGAATTGGATAGCTCCCAGCCATCGTAAAATTACCGTGCATCTGAGTTTTGCTCTTCCAGGTGTGAAAACCTCTCCAGCTCTTTACCTATCTCTCCTGATCAATGACAGCCCTCAAACTCACAACCTAAATGTAAAAAGAAGCATGTCCTTGAATGCAGTCACCATGAATGAAATCTCTACGACCACAACATGCAGTTAGTGTCCGAGCTTCACCAAGTATATCATTATTCTGCACTGCCAGCATGGCATTTAGCAGCTTGCCTTTAAGCTTCTTGACACTTCAAAAAGAAGTTCGATACATTTTTAACTCTTTTGCCCAAACAAATCTATATTTCCGTTTCAACAAATTGAAACCTACAAAGCATTAATCTATGAAGCAACTCACCAGCTGAGTGCTCCCCGCGTCCCCCTACACATACCCCTCTTCCCAATCAATACTGTGTTTTCAAATTCAACCACAGACAGCCAAACCTTTACTTTAAAGTGCTTTCTCTCATTTGTAATCCCTTGAAGATGATAAGCAGGCATTTTCAAATGAAGCTTATTGGAGATTTCTCTAATTTCTGAAGATATTTCAGGACTAGAACATAGAACATAGAACGATACAGCGCAGTACAGGCCCTTCGGCCCTCGATGTTGCACCGACTAATACTGGGGATGAGCAATTGTATACAAACAGCTTAGTGTGGGTAAATCAATTTGCGAATGAAGAGGTTGCGAATAACAAGAGTTTCTGTACTTGGATTGGTTAATTCATATAAAGCAAAGAGTGGGGATTAATGGGTGTTTCTCTGGTTGGCAATCAGTAGCTAATGGTGTCCCTCGGGGATCCGTGTTGGGCTGACAATTGTTCACAATTTACATTGATGATTTGGAGTTGGGGACCAAGGGCAATGTGTCCAAGTTTGCAGATGACACTAAGATGAGTGGTAAAGCAAAAAGTGCAGAGGATACTGGAAGTCTGCAGAGGGATTTGGATAGGTTAAGTGAATGGGCTAGGGTTTGGCAGCTGGAATACAATGTTGACAAATGTCAGGTTATCCATTTTCGTAGGAATAACAGCAAAAGGAATTATTATTTAAATGATAAAATATTAAAACATGCTGTTGTGCAGAGAGATCTGGGTGTGCTAGTGCATGAGTCGCAAAAACTTGGTTTACAGGTGCAACGGGTGATTAAGAAGGTAAAAAATGTTTTTCTTTAGACTAGGGAGGTTATGCTGCAACTGTATAAGGTGTTAGTTAGACCACACTTGGAATATTGTGTTCAGTTTTGGTCTGCTTCCCTGAGAAAGGACAGTAAGAAGTCTTACAACACCAGGTTAAAGACCTCGCCATTCACCTGAGGAAGGAGCTGCGCTCCGAAAGCTCATGTTTGAATCAAACCTGTTGGACTTTAACCTGGTGTTGTAAGACTTCTTACTGTGCTCACCCCAGTCCAACGCCGGCATCTCCACATCCTGAGAAAGGACGTACTGGCACTGGAGTGTGTGCAGAGGAGATTCACTAGGTTAATCCCAGAGTTGAGGGGTTGGATCACGAGGAGAGGTTGAGTAGAGTGGGATTGTACTCATTGGAATTTAGAAGGATGCGGGGGGGATCTTATAGAAACATATAAAATTATGAAGAGAATAGATAGGATAGATGCGGGCAGGTTGTTTCCACTGGCGGGTGAAAGCAGAACTAGCAGGCTTAGCCTTAAAATAAGGGGAAATAGATTTAGGACTGAGTTTAGGAGGAACTTCTTCACCCAAAGGGTTGTGAATCTATGGAATTCCCTGCCCAGTGAAGCAGTTGAGGCTCTTTCATTAAATGTTTTCAAGATAAAGATAGATACTTTTTTGAAGAATAAAGGAATAAAGGGTTATGGTGTTTGGATGGGAAAGTGGAGCTGAGTCCACAAAAGATCAGCCATGATCTCATTGAATGGCGGAGCAGACCTCGAAGGGCCAGATGGCCTACTCCTGCTCCTAGTTCTTATGTTCTTATGCTGACACCAAATCATGTCGTGGTCACTGTTACCTAGGTGGACATTTACTGTAACACACTCCGCTTACCCCACTTCATTTCCCAGAACCAGTTTCAAAGCTGATTTTTTTCCTTTGTTCATTGTGAAAGTTGCTCATTCAACACATTCCTCTCTTTTCCAGCCCTGAGCATGATGCTTTCTCTGTCTATTGTTAATACATCCCACTGTTACTTCTTTATTTCTGTTGCAAACCTTTGAAACTTACTGAATAATTTGTTCATCTGCTTTCTTCACACTGTGCGTGATACGGAAAACTCCCAACAATGTAACATGTCTGCCTCTGGTCCTCAACTCAAACCAAATAGGTACAGTCCGAGGACCATCTAATATGCACTTTTCATTTATAACTGAAACGTTGGCCCAGAACCTCTGAGTTCCAGGGCAATAAAACTGGTGATGTGCTGGTGAGGTGCTCGGAACTCACAACCGCACACCGCATCACTCCGGATGTCCCAGATCAGGATCACATGGCAATTGCCTGCATCTCACTGTCGTCACAACATCTGACACATTCCCTCTCTCCGCTCCACACTGTCCTTCACAACATCCTGACACATTCCCTCTCTCCGCTCCACACTGTCCTTCACATCATCCTGACACATTCCCACTCTCTGCTCCACACTGTCCTTCACACCATCCTGACACATTCCCACACTCTCCGCTCCACACTGTCCTTCATAACATCCTGACACATTCCCTCTCTCCGCTCCACACTGTCCTTCACAACATCCTGACACATTCCCTCTCTCTGCTCCACATTGTCCTTCACACAATCCTGACACATTCCCTCTCTCCGCTCCACACTGTCCTTCACACAATCCCGACACATTCCCTCTCTCTACTCCACACTGTCCTTCACACCATCCTGACACATTCCCTCTCTCTGCTCCACACTGTCCTTCACACAATCCTGACACATTCCCTCTCTCCGCTCCACACTGTCCTTCACACAATCCTGACACATTCCCTCTCTCTACTCCACACTGTCCTTCACAACATCCTGACACATTCCCTCTCTCCGCTTCACACTGTCCTTCACAACATCCTGACACTTTCCCTCTCTCCACTCCACACTGTCCTTCACAACATCCTGACACATTCCCTCTCTCTGCTCCACACTGTCCTTAACACCATCCTGACACATTCCCTCTCTCTGCTCCACACTGTCCTTCACAACATCCTGACACATTCCCTCTCTCTGCTCCACACTGTCCTTCACAACATCCTGACACATTCCCTCTCTCCGCTCCACACTGTCCTTCACACCATCCTGACACATTCCCACTTCCTCCTCCACGCTGTCCTTCACAACATCCTGACACATTCCCACTCCACTCCACACTGTCCTTCACAACATCCTGACACATTCCCACTCTCCGCTCCACACTGTCCTTCACAACATCCTGACACATTCCCACTCTCCGCTCCACACTGTCCTTCACAACATTCTGACACATTCCCTCTCTCTGCTCCACACTGTCCTTCACACCATCCTGACACATTCCCTCTCTCTGCTCCACACTGTCCTTCACAACATCCTGACACATTCCCACTCTCCGCTCCACACTGTCCTTCACAACATCCTGACACATTCCCACTCTCCGCTCCACACTGTCCTTCACAACATTCTGACACATTCCCTCTCTCTGCTCCACACTGTCCTTCACACCATCCTGACACATTCCCTCTCTCTGCTCCACACTGTCCTTCACACCATCCTGACACATTCCCTCTCTCTGCTCCACACTGTCCTTCACACCATCCTGACACATTCCCTCTCTCCGCTCCACACTGTCCTTCACAACATCCTGACACATTCCCTCTCTCCGCTCCACACTGTCCTTCACAACATCCTGACACATTCCCTCTCTCTGCTCCACATTGTCCTTCACAACATCCTGACACATTCCCTCTCTCTGCTCCACATTGTCCTTCAGACTATCCTGACACATTCCCTCTCTCCGCTCCACACTGTCCTTCAGACTATCCTGACAAATTCCCTCTCTCTGCTCCACACTGTCCTTCACACTATTCTGCCACATTCCCTCTCTCTGCTCCACACTGTCGTTCACACTATTCTGACACGTTATGGGTTGTATCCTTCATCAAAATATTGCCGTCTTTCTCATTAACGCCTGTCTTAATGGGCTGGAACTTTCTGCCTCTCAACTGGTGTCAGAAATTTATAGAGCGTTACAAGGTCCATTGTGGCCAGGCAGCCAAAAGCAACTATCTACTCGAAAGCCATTTTCCAGCCCTTGTATGCTACAGCATTTCAAGTGATAATATTAATATTTCTTATATATGAATATATATAACCCTGTTGTGAGGGTTCTTCCTCTGCCATTGTTTCAGTCAGTGAGTTCCAGATCCCACCACCGTTTGGGTGAACAACGTTTTTCCTCAAATCCCCTCTAAATCTCCTGTCCCTGATCTTAAATTCATGCTTCCTGGTTTTTCACCCCTCTACTGAGGCCAAAGGTTTCTTCCTCTCTACCCTAGCTATGACCCTCATAATTTTGTACATCTCAGTCATGTTCCGCCTCAGTCTCTCTGCACTAGCCTGTCCAGTCTCTCTCGATAGCAGAAACACTCCAGCCCAGGCAACATCCTGGTGAAACTCCCCTGCTTCCTAGTACAATCACTTCCATTCTGTGGTGACCAGAATTGCACACAATGGGTGAAATTCTCCGCCCCCCACGACAGGTGGGAGAATAGCGGGAGGGCCTTCCCGACATTTTTGCCGCCCTCCCGCTATTCTCCCCCCCACCCCGCCGAAGTCCCGACCCGAATCGCTGCCGCCGTTTTTTTTACGGCCGGCAGCGATTCTCAGCTGTTAGATGGGCCGAAGTCCCAGCCCTTTCCGCCGTTTTTACGAACGGCAAACACACCTGGTCTTGCCGTTCGTAAAAACGGCGTCACAAACTCGCTATTAATAACCATGGCACCGATTGGCACGGCCGTACCACGGCTGTGCCAAGGGTGCCATGGGCCCGCGATCGGTGGGCACCGATCGCGGGCAGCGGGCCCGATGCCCGCGCACTACTTGTCCTTCCGCCGCCCCGCAGTATCCATTCGCGGGGCGGCTGAGGGGCAACCCGGCCCGCGCATGCGCGGGTTTCGCGCAAAAACGCGATGACGTCACCCGCGCATGCGCGGGTTGGAGTCTTCCAAACTGCGCATGCGCGGCTGACGTCATATGACGCGTCAGCCGGCGCTAACTCCGGCAAGCGGGCTTAACGATTTTCGTTAAGCCCGTCTTGCCGGAGCCTACGGCGTCGGGCTGCTAGCCCCGACCGGGGACCAGAATCGGTCCCCGGTCGGGAAGGGGCGCGCTGCCGTAAAACCCGCCCGGGTTTTACGCCACCTTTACGATTTCTCCCGTTTTGGGAGAATCTCGCCCAATATTCCTACTGTGGCCTAACCAGTGTTTTTTATGGCTGGCTTAGCTCAGTGGGCTAGACAGCTGGTTTGTAATGCAGATCAAGGCCAGGAGCGCGGGTTCAATTCCTGTACCAGCTGAGAATTCTGAATTCGCCCTCTGTGTGTCTGAACAGGTGCCGGAATGTGGCGACTAGGGGATTTTCACAGTAACTTTATTGCAGTGTTAATGTCAGCCTACTTGTGAGAATAAAGATTATTACATTATGTCACCTTGAGTTTGGGGCAGGGTCTGGGGGGGGGGGGGGGGGGGGGGGGGGGTGGAGAGATGACTGGTGGTCATCTCTCCACCCCCCCCCCAAGGGCAAAGCAGCCTATGGTCATCTGGGACTGTGGCGACATTTACTTTTTTTTAATGCTGCCTACACCATAACATGGGTGACATGGGAGGTGGGTGGAAGTGGGCAGGATGATTTTTGTAAAGGCAGGAAAAAACTGGCGTACAGCATTCTCCATTGGAGGAACCTCTGAGGGGCACATGTTCCACCCTTGGCCTGTTTAGCCCACGAGCAACATGTTATGCCTGCGGGGCAACTCTTGGGGTGCACCAAGACGCCAGCCGCTCCTGTAAAATCCAGTCTAATGTGTTTTTAATTTCTGCATTTGCAATGTTTTATTTTTATTTTGTAGTACCATTAATATCCTGCTGGTGGAGGTATTGATCTGCTTGCCAACACTTCAGTGATGGTATAAGAATAGTGACACACTGATTCTAAACTAACACTCTCACTTTGCCTAACAATTTCACCAACATGAAAAGTTATGAAAATATAAGATCCCACAATCATTCTTGTCCTTTAGTATTTAATATTCCTGAAAATGCATTGAACTTCACTGCAATTTAAAAGTTTCTAACAAGTGGTATATAAGATTTGACTTAATTTCATCCATGCTCCAGTTATTGGCCATGTACACACACATTGAATTTACAGTGCAGAAGAAGACCACTCAGCCCATCGAGTCTGCACCGATCCAGTAAAACAGCACCCTACTCAAGCCCATGCTTCCATCCTAGCCACGTAACCCAGTAACCCCACCTAACCTTTTGGACACTAAGGGCAAGTTAGCATGGCCCATCAACCTAACCTGCACATCTTTGAACTGTGGGAGGAAACCGTAGCACCCGAAGGAAACCCCGCAGACACGAGGAGAAAGTGCAAACTCCAGACAGTCACCAGATGCAAATATAAAGATATGTATAGGCAAAGCAGTGCATAGATACACAACATGCACAAACAACATACACACACATATCCACACACACACTTATACACACACACATACACCGCACATACAAACACACAAAAACGCATACACCGCACACACAAGGACACACACATATACACTGGGGATATTGGGGGAGGCGGTATTGTCACTGGACTATTAAACCAGAGACACAGAATAACCTGGAGACCCAGGTTCAAATCCCATCACTGCAGATAGTGAAATTTGAATTCAATAAAAATCTGGATTTTAAAAAAGTCTAATGATGATTATGAAGTCATTGTTGAATGTTGTAAAAACCCACCTGGTTCACTCATGTCCTTCAGGTAAGGAAATCTGCCATCCTTAGATGGTCTGGCCTACATGTGACTCCAGACCCACAGCAATGCGGTTGACTCTTAACTGCCCCTCAGGGCAATTAAGGATGGGCAATAAATGCTGGCACAGCCTGCACTGCCCATATCCCGCAATGCCCATATCCCGCAATGCCCATATCCTGCAATGCCCATATCCCGCAATGCCCATATCCCACAATGCCCATATCCCACAATGCCCATATCCCATGAACAAATAAAAAAAATACACATACACTGCACACACAAATATACACATACACTGCACACACAACCACACACATATACACATACACCGCACTCACAAATATATATATACGCACATATACACCGTACGCATACATATACATATGCGCCGCGCGCACACACACACACAGAGTTGAACAGGTCCGTTCCAGTGCTTTCGGATCCAACAAACATACGTTTGATGTGATATTTTTGATGAGCTAAACATCAGGGATGACACTAAAGTTTGAGTATTTACATCCAACTGCTGGAGCCACCAGCTGTGTCCCTCATGCTCCAACTGTGGGACATGGAAAGCGTTGGAATAGCTGTTTAACACAACACCCATTGGTGGAGTAACTGAGAGTAAACCAGAGCTGAGAGCAATTTATTCTCCCAACGGATAGACAGTGTTACAGTGTGACCAGTTCCTCCTGAGCCAACTGGAGTAAAAGTAAAAGGGGAAACCTACTGAATCCTCTATGGTAAACTGAAATGTTTGTCGCTCTCTTCATGAAATCCTGTTAGAAAATTACAAAAATGCCATCTGAGTTGGAAGCACTGATTCTGTATATGACTTCCTCCTTTTTCATTGGTTAACTGTCAGCATTTTCTTTTTTTGGTCATATTATTTCGTTATCCACCAATCATATTCCACAAAATCTTTCTTCCCAATGTCAATTCTCGCCCGTCACCTCGGCTAAAAACGCATTTCCTATTATATGCCGGGAAAATATTTCTCTGGTTCATAGCTGTTGTGATAGCTCCTCACTCATGCAGTCATCAGGATACTTCTAAATGTGAAAGTTATTATGCCATAATATGAAAAATTAACAAAAAGAAATCACAAGTTGACCAGTGAACTTAATGCCAATATCTCTACCCTCCAAACTCGTGGTGCAACGGAGGTTTCTCGGCCTCTGAGCATCCCAGACTCCTGTTGAATCCTCATGAGAGATCAATTGGTAAGGTTAAAGGCACATTACATTGAAGTCTATGAGGGAGAACTTGTAAGACCATAAGAAAAAGGAAGAAAAGTAGGTCATTCAGCCCCTTGAGCCTGCCTTGCCATTCAATAGGGCATGGCTGATCTGACATTTCTCACATCTATTTTCCTGCCCTTTCCCAGTAACCCTTGCTTCCCGTACTGATCAAGAACCTAGCTATCTCAGCCTTAAATATACACAAGAACTCGGCCTCCACAGCTTTCTTATGCAAGAAGTTCCAAAGACTCAGAACCCTCTGAGAAAAGAAATTCCTCCTCATCTCACTCTTAAATTGGCACTCCTTTATTCTGAGACTATAGCCTCTGGTCCTCGGCTCTCCCATGAAGGGAAACATCCTCTCAACTTTTACCCTGTTAAGCTCCTTAAGAATCCGATATGTTTAAGAATCCGATATGCTTCAATGAGATCATGATCTCATGATCTTCAATCCGATATGCTTCAATGAGATCATGATCTCATGATCTTCAATCCGATATGCTTCAATGAGATCACCTCTTGTGTAGAAAACAGGTTTTGATTGAGATCATATTTTGTAAAATCTCCTTTTCCATGTTTTGTTTTGATGCAGGCGGCATGGAGGTTTTACACCACGAACCTCAACAGAAGCGATCTTATTGCCACGTGGAGATATTACGAAACTGTCATAACAATTCCTTTCTTCAGGCATGTATGCCACTTCTCAGTTCAACTGTACAAACAAAAGCGCACGATTCATTGTTTTTATTTGCTATTATGATTTTTTCACTTTCATTCCCATCCAACATTGATAATTTATCTTAAAAATTTAGTGTGCATGGCGTTATTATGCTCCTGATGAGAATTCAGTTTGCCTAGCAACATGGAAGCCAGTTTTGAAGGCCTTGAATACCTGAAAAAGTAGGTACTTGGGTCACTGATTGTCCACATTTTTATCATTGTTTTGTTTGAGTTACACTTTCATGCCTGTCTCACTTGTAATGGATGTTATCAATTATAACACTGATTAATTTTAAGTTTACAAAGCTACAAACAAATTCTCACAATATTTTTTTAAATGACAAAATAGAGCAAGCTGTGAAACATTATAGTTTGTTTTATGTAATACTAATGTCCTTTTTCAAATTACTCTTCCAAAAGGTAAGAATAAACCCCATGTTTTAAAATTATTTAGATATAAGTGCAAAACGTGTTATATTCTTTGAGTAGAGTTGGATCCAACACCCAGCCAATAAGGCTACCTGTATTAAGATCTACTGTATTCCACATTATTAAGCCATAATAATGTAATCTGATATTTTTTTCCCAATTTGAGATTATTTTTGGCAAGTAATTAAAACTTGTGGGTTTTGTTTTATAAGTGGGCAGCACGGTGGCGCAGTGGGTTAGCCCTGCTGCCTCACGGCGCCGAGGTCCCAGGTTCGATCCTGGCTCTGGGTCACTCTCCGTGTGGAGTTTGCACATTCTCCCCGTGTTTGCGTGGGTTTCGCCCCCACAACCTAAAAATGTGCAAGCTAGGTGGATTGGCCACGCTAAATTGCCCCTTAATTGGAAAAAATGATTTGGGTTCTCTAAACTTATTAAAAAAATAAGTTTAATAACGTCATTGGGGAATCAATTTCCACTAAAACAACATCTTTTAAAAACATATTTAGGACCACTTAGGCAGCAATTGCTTTCCAGGCATAACAGTGCAAAATGTCCTTTTGGTTGTTCAGACTTGCTGGTCCTAACATTGGCAGAAACCCTTGGGAAATGGGACAAGTGGCTGTTAATGTTATGTTACACCAGATGATTAGGAGAACCCCTGTGGAAATTCTAGACCAGCTGCTTTTTCTCAACATCTGTGCCAAGCAACTCCCACATTTTAACTTGAATTTTACCTATAAAGATTAGGAGAATATGGAAAGTAAACATCTCACTAAATGTTACCTCAGAAAAATATGAAACTTAAAACCGCGCTAACATTCAGATGGTTTTGTTCTAGTTCTCCCTGGTGAGCTCTGATGTGAGGGAAAGTCAATCTCTGTGTCAAATTATCAAGACATAGGCTGTGATTTAACGGGACAGAAACAGAGTCCAGTTCTGGCTGTGTTTAGTGGGGTTATTCTCAGTGCTGACTTGGCCTTTTGTTTTGGCCTTGGCCAGGAACACCGCTCGGAGGCCGCACTTACCTCATTTCCTGCACTGACGAACTCAGTTCGCCCGTGCAGGAAGAGTATTTGTGGATCGGAATGGTGCCCCGTTCTTTTGACCCCCGCCCCCATCCACTCCATTGTGGCCTCCGGATACCCCCTGCACCCAATTTACATCTTACAGGATCGGTGAGCTCCCCCTCACCAGTTCCCTTAAGGGGAAGGCATCCCCGGGTTCGATTCCTGGCATGTGCCCCGGATACACACAAGACACCCCTGTCCCACCAAAGGACTTGTTAACAAGCTCAATTGGCTATTAATTACCATTCTAAAAATGGCGGGCGGGCTGCTGATTTTGGCAGTCCACTTACTGTATTATGGGAGAGAGCTTGGAGATGGCCAGGGAGGCAGTGGGCTACCCACTTGTCATATTTAATGTGCCCCTTCTTCTGTCGAAGGCACACCCAGTGGGGGCGGGGGGTGGAGTGGCTGTCAAATCCAGTCCATTAAGCACCAACATTGATGATCAGCAAGATACAAATGTCCAAAGCTCTGCTCCTTTTGTTTTGATGACAGCAAAATTTGTTTCAAATGAAAATGAGTAACTGTTCCATGTGGGAGGTAGTGTTCCACTATTGACAATCCTTTTTCAATCTCTAGATTTTCCTTTCCATTGATAGAATTAAGAAACAGAAAAGGATTAAAAACTGTTGTGTTTGTTGTGTATCGGGTCCCTGATAACACCTGTAAAATGGTAAATGAAATGAATGAAAATTGCTTATTGTCACGAGTAGGCTTCAATGAAGTTACTGTGAAAAGCCCCTCGTCGCCACATTCCGGCGCCTGTCCGGGGAGGCTGGTACGGGAATCGAACCGTGCTGCTGGCCTGCTTGGTCTGCTTTAAAAGCCAGCGATTTAGCCCAGTGAGCTAAACCAGTAAAATACATTGGGTGGGATTTTCCCACTCTCCATTCCAGTGGGATATTCCAGTTCCACTGAAGGCGGCCCCCCGCGGCAGGATGGGAAAGCCAAGCAAAATGCCATAGATGTCGGAGGGACTGGAAGATCCTGCTGGCGGTCAATATCAAGCCACCTCCTCTGCTGGAAAACACGCTGTGCGGGGGGTTGGAACCCCACCCATAAACGCAGAGATTAGAGAAAGATGGAGCAATGGTAGTATGGTTTTAATGGGAGACTTTAACTTTCATATGGATTGGAATATGCAGCTTAGTAGATGTCAGAAATACCATGAATTCCTTGAGTGTGAGGTTATTGTCTCCTCGAACCAATAAGGGCGAATGCCATATTACATTTAGTAATTAGAAATGATCAAGTTTGAGTTAGCCACCTAAAATGAATGCAAAATACTTAAAATGCTGGAGACTTGAAATAGAAACAAAAAGTGCGTGAATCACTCAGCAGGCCTGGCAGCATCTGTGGAGAGAGAAACATTAAAAAAAAAATTTCCAATCAAGAGGCAATTTAGCGTGGCCACAGATCTTTTGGGCTGTGGGGGTGAAACCCATGCAGACATGGGGAGAACGTGCAAACTCCACACGGACAGTGAGCCGGAGCTAGGATCGAACTCGGCACTGTAACCGTGAAGAGACACCCCGCTAAACCTGCCGTCCAGCAGACTTTCTCTCAGGTCCGCTGCATTGTGCCCATACAGGAGCAAATTTGCAAGAAAATTGCAGAGAAATGCAAGAATTATAGAGTGACTATAATGGGGATATTAATTACCTGAATATAGATTGGGTTGGTAATAGTGTGAAGAACAGAATAGTGCAAGAGTTCTGAGAGTGTGTTCCAGGCTATTTCCTTAATCAGTAGGATGGCAGACCTGCAAGGAAGGAGGCATCGCTGGTTCCAGGAAAGTGAGGTGGGTCAAGAGGATTAAGTGAAAGTAGGTAAACAGTTAAAGAACAGAGATCATTATAACGTGCGGTTTAGGCTGGCTATGGATAAGGACAAGGAGCAATCCAGATAATTAATTGAAGCAGGGCAAACTTCAATGGGGTGAGGACAAATCTGGGTCCAGGTAAATTGGAAACAAAGATTGGCAGACCAAAATCTGCCAATAGGCTTTGGGGATTCTACCTTCAAAGGGGAGATAGTTTGGGTACAGTCAAGGTACATTTTCCCAAAGGGGAAAGGGTGGGTAATCTGATCCAGAGCTCCCTGGTTAAAAAAAAAGACAGAGAGTAAAATGAAGCAGAAAAATGGTGCATTTGACAGATGTCAGGTGAATAGTACAATTGAGAACAAGGAAGCTTGAGAGGGGAAGTGAAGAAACAAATAAGAGAAGTAAAGAGAGAGTAGGAGAAAAGTCTGGCAACAAATATAAAAGTTTGCTATAAGCACATATATAGTAAAATCCCCCACGAGGAACATTCTAGGGGTTACCATTGACCAGAAATTCAATTGGACTAGCCATATAAATACTCTGGCTACAACAAGAGGTCAGAAGCTCAGAATCCGGTGGAAAGTAACTTATCCCCTGAATCCCCAAAGCCTATTGACCACCTACAAGGCACAAGTCAGGAGTGTTGGTATATTCTCCATTTGTCTGGATGAGTGCAGCTCCATCAACACTCAAGAAGCTCGACACCATCCAGGACAATGCAGCCCACTTGATTGGCACCTCTTCCATAAACTGTCAATCCCTCCACCACCAACGAATAGGAGCAGCCATGTGTACCAACTACAAGATGCACTGCTGGGACTCGTCTACAGCACCTTTCAAACCCACGGCCGCTACCATCGAGAAGGACAAGGGCAGCTAATACCTGGAAAAACCACCACCTGGAAGGCCCCCTCCAAACCACTCAACCATCCTGATTTGTAATATGTCACCGCCATTCCTTCATGTCACTGAGTAAAAATCAGGGAACTCCCTTCCTAACAGCCCACTGTGGGTGCATCTACATCACATGGTCTGCAGCAGTTCAAGAAGGTGTTTCACCACCACCTTTTTGAGGACAATTGGGCTTGAGCAATAAATGCACATTCTACCAACATTTGGAAATTTCTTTGGAGCCAGGGGTTATTTGCGTTGTGGAACACGAACAAGACGGCCAGGCTGGATCCTCGGAGATCGGATCGCCATTTAAAAAGTGCTGGCAAGGCCCCACCCCTCTCCTCCCCAATTGAGTGAAATCTCTCTAAGGGTTTGTAAAAGGATCCTTCTTCAGCACCTCCCTCAGTCCCCTCCTCAGGCCCTCCCCTCAGTCCCCCAATTCTGGCCCCGCTCCTTGGCAGTGCCAACTTGGCCCTGCACCCTGGCAGTTGGCACTGCCATGTTGTCACTGCCATGTTGACACTGCCACATTGGCACTGACAGGACGCCAGGGGGCAGTGCTAGGTTCACACTGCCAGGGTGACAGGGGGATGCACTCAGAAATGCATCTGGTTTTTGTAGCATGGACTTCAGAACAGAGGAAGCCCCGGCAGAAAAAAAAAGAGTACCTGCTCTTTCTCGGAAGCATCTCAGAAAAAAGAAACAGCCTCTTTAAAAAATCTGCAGTGAGGAACAAAACCTGTTCAAAAGCGGAAGTACTTCAGAGTTAATGGACCATGAAGAGCAATAAAAACAAATAAAGCAAACCCTCCTTTGTAATAGTCTGAACACGTCACTCAAGACGCTCGTAAAAGGTAATGGACCATGAAATTGAATGAAAAAAATGCAATTCTGAGCTCTCAGGCTTCTCAGCAAGTTCAAGGGGGATGAAGCTGAACGTGGAAAAAGTACTTCAAAGATTTTCAATGCGTGAAAGGGAAGAACTTAACCTTGGTGGAGATGGTCGATGGCTTCAAGTTTCAAGATGTAAACATCACCAACAGTCTGTCCTGGTCCACCCATGTCGACCGTATAACCAAAAAAGCAGACCAGTGCCTTTACTTCGTCAGGAAATTAAGGAATTTCAGCATGTCCACAATGACTCTTACTAATTTTTATAGATGTACCAGAGAGAGCATCCTATCTGGCTGCTTCACAGCCAGATGGCAACTGCTCGGCCCAAGACTAAAAGAAACTACAGAGAGTTGCGAACACAGCCCAGTCCATCATTCAAGCCCGCCTCCCATCCATTGGTTCTGTCTACACCTTCCTCTGCCTTGGGAAAGCGGGCAGCATAATCAAAGACCGCTCCCACCCGGGTTATTCTCTCTTCCAACCTCTTCCATCAGGCAGAAGATACAAAAGTTTGAGAACACACACCAATAGATTCAAAAACAGCTTCACCCCCACTGGTACCAGACTCCTAAATTACCCTTGGATGGACTGAACTGATTTTTCAACACATCTTCCCTACTGTTGTAGCACTGCAGTCCGTATGCTGCACATGTGTCTTATCTTTATAAGACAGGGTGCCAGGCTGGCAGTGCCAGGGTACTATAGGTGACACCAACAGTGCTAGCATACCACCCTGCCCAAAGAGCATGCACATGGGGCCTGCGATCCCCTGGGAGAATCCCACAAGTGTCTTTCCACCTGGTCCCCATTTGTGGAGACCAGTACTGAATGGCACTGATCCAAGGTCTCCCAGGCAAAGGGGATAGATCCCAATGCCACGGGTACCTCGGGAAACTGCATATTAAAGTGAGATTAGCTGTCTCACTTTAATATGCAGATTTGCCTCGAAGTGTATCTGCCCACAATGGGCGGGATTTACATTGCAACGTAAAGCATTGCGAGGCATGTAGATCTCGGGAGCGGTGTCTCCCGGCTTCTTTTGGCCATTCTGCGCTGCTGCAAGCTGCTTTTCGATTGCTTTAAGTGCTTTAAGCATTTGCATTAACTTCCTTTTGGTGAATTTAATGAAGAGGTTAAACTTCATTAATAGACAGGGGAACACAGGTGCATGTGTCAATGAGCTAAGTATTAATTTGCACAGTACACCTTCAACCCACAGTGTCGCTGAAATCTGTTTATATTTGTGGTGGAACTGCAATATTTTGCACTTTTATTTTGTGCTTTGCTTAACAAGATATCCCAAGGCTATTAAGCAGGTGGAGACGGCAGTGGTCAAGGGGCCAGGGTAAGAGGCTGGTTTAGCACAGGGCTTTTAAAGCAGACCAAGGCAGGCCAGCAGCGCGGGTTCAATTCCCGTACCAGCCTCCCCAAACAGGCGCCAGAATGTGGCGATAGGGGCTTTTCCCAGTAACTTCATTTGAAGCCTACTTGTGACAATAAGCGATTTTCATTTCATTTTCAAGGAGAAAAGATTTGGACAATGGTCATAAGCACAAACTAATAGCTTTGGATAGCGATTTTGAAGCTAGAAAGATAAGCATTTTCAAGAAGCGGGTGTATGATGCCTCAATTCTCCACCATTAGTTATAGAGCAGGAAGATGTTGCTGAGTAGACCCCAGTTAGAATATTGGAAGATGTACGATGGCATGTACAGCTGGAAAAATTTGCACGGGAAGAGAGAAGAAAATCTGTGAGGGATCTGAAAATTAGGACAAGGATTTCAAAATGAATGTGCTCTGTGTATGAGATAAAATGGAGTGGGGCTGAGGTCAGGCAGTGCTTGAGAAGTCAATAAAGAGAGTGCTGAACAACTTGAGCTGTGTTCAGAGTTTGGTGGTGACAAAATGTTTGGCCATGTTGTGATTTTAGGATGGCTGGGTAGGAGTGTGGAGCACAGCACAGGCCCAAACAAATTGCTGCAGTTGCAGATGGCCAGATTGAGTCTGGTGAGTACCTTGGTAGATGGGATTGAATCATCTGAGTCAGAATCACAATCGCTGATGTTCAATTTGAACAGATGAATCTAGTTCAGAACCTGTACATTTGGCTCATTTTCTGAGTCTTTGCCAATAGATCTTTGCCAATTTGTACATTTCTTTGCTGCGAGACAGATTCCCCTTTACATGGGCCCAGTATCTTGTCATCAGCAAGAATTCAGGAAAAGCTATCCTACAGCGTTTTATCTGTCCTTCTGTTTTATGTTAAAAACAACTTTTCTGGGTGGGCAAGGATGGGTGGAAGGAAAGTGACTAGATTCAATTTTAATTTGTTAAGAGCTATTAAGCCTTTTTGCAGATATTTTGTTTAAAATGTACACACCTTGGAATGAATGTTGGTGATATGAATGAATGAGCACTTAATATGGTTGCATGACATTTTAATACTCAATCATATGCAAATTAGATTTAATGCTGAGTCGGTGCACGATTTTGAATCTTCCAATGGAATTGTGCAGTACTTGTGTACAGCCTCTATACATTAGGCATAAAGGGCCAGAAACATTGCAGTCTTTCATTAAGGATCTTATCAAAGGGAAACTTCAGTACTCTTAGCTAGCGACATATTGATAAAATGCATCCAGTCCCTGACACTTAAAGCAGGCATGTTGGTATCAATGCAATTTCCCAGCGATAATCCATGAATAACATACCAAAATATTTAAGAAGCATAATTGCCTCCTTCTAAAACTCAGGTGAAAGCTAAGACAGTTGTGTCTCAGTCCGGTCTTCAGTTCCCAACTAGCTGTGTTCACTGCCTGCTCTGCAAAGCTAATTATTCTGAGCCCCCGTCTTCTTGATTGTCTTGAGTATACGAGGGCTGAGATCCAGGAACTGAAAGGAAATGTGGGCCCTCGCCTGCTGCAGCTCACCATGCACAACAGCAAGGAGCTCAGGAAGCTGCTGGGCAGTGCCACCATCATCCAGAGCAGGGTCTAGTGCGACATCCAGGCCTAGCTCCTGCTCTAACCTGGGGACCAGTGATAGCAAGTTAACCAACAAGAAGGGGTCTGTGGGATCTCTTTATTTATTTTCCAAATGAGAGTTGACAATCCGGTTGATTGGAGCTGTCCAAGTTGCAACTTTATTGCTAATTATTCACTTTAGTACACTTGCATGAGAACTGAATCAAAACTTAGACCAAAACAATACATGAACTGGACATAAAATAGTGAAAAAGCATTGAAAAATAAACATAAGAAAAATATAAAGAAACAAATTTAAAATAAAAGTAATGTAACAGATGATTCAAGAATTCCGAAAAGCAAGAATTCAGAACAAACTATTGATCGTACGGTCCTACGCTTAAGGAAATCCTTATCTATTGGGCGGGATTCTCCCGCAATTGGCGGGATGGCCCAACGCTGGCGCCAAGAACAGCGCGAACCACTCTGGCAATGGGCCAACTGGAAGTTGCGGAATCCTCCGCACTTCTGTTGCTAGGCCGGCGCTGGAGGGTTTGGCGCCGTGCCAACCAGCGGCGAAGGGCCGGCGCGAGTTGCCGCATGTGCAGAACCACCGACGTGGAGACTGGCCGGCATGTTCCTGTGCTTGGCAGGGGGGGGTTATTCTCCACGCCGGTCATGGCAGAGCCCTACAGAGGCCAATGCGGAAGGAAGGAGTGCCCCCATGGTACAGGCCCGCCCGCAGATCGGTGGGCCCCGATCGCGGGCCAGGCACCGTGCCCCCCCCCCCCCCCCCCCGAGGCCGGATTCCCCCAGCACACCCCCCGAAGACTCCACTAGCCGGCCTACCAGCCAGGCCTCACTGTGTGGGATCATGTCCATTTCACGCCGGTGGGACTGGCCAGGTACTGACGGCCGCCCGGCCCATTGGGGCCGGTAGAATTGCTGGGGGTGCTGCTGCCAACGGCCCCCGACCGGCATGGCATAAACCCCGCCTGAAAACCGGCGCCGGAGAATACGGACCCCGGTGGGGGATCGGAGAATCCTGCCCATAATTTAGTCCCTTGTTTATTTTGTATTAGTTCTAATTAGTTTTTCATTAGTTCTAATTAATTTTTCATTAGTTCTAAGCATTTATTAACAGGGGGCTTGAGTTTAAGAGCCGCGGGGTTATGCTGCACCTATACATGACCCTGGTGAGACTACACTTGGAGTATTGTGTGCAGTTCTGGTCACCTCACTATAGGAAGGATGTGGAAGCATTGCAAAGGGTGCAAAGCAGATTTACCAGGATGCTGCCTGGTTTGCAGGATAGGTCTTATGAGGAAAGGTTGAGGGAGCTAGGGCTTTTCTCTTTGGGGCGGAGGAGGATGAGAGGTGACTTAATAGAGGTTTATAAGATGATGAGGGGGATAGATAGAGTGGACGTTCAGAGACTATTTCCTCGGGTGGATGTAGCTGTTACAAGGGGGCATAACTATAAGATTCTGGGTGGAAGATATAGGAGGGATGTCCGAGGTAAGTTCTTTACTCAGAGAGTGGTTAGGGTGTGGAATGGACTGCCTGCTGTGATAGTGGAGTCGGACACTTTAGGAACTTTCAAGCGGTTATTGGATTAGCACATGGAGCACACCAGAATGAAAAGGAGTGGGATAGCTTGATCTTGGTTTCAGACAATGCTCGGCACAACATTGAGGGCCGAAGGGCCTGTTCTGTGCTGTACCGTTCTATGTTCTGTGTTCTAATTCTCAGCTGAGGCTTCCTGATTTGTTCAAATAGGTGTCAATTACTGAAAAGATGATTAATTAATTAAACATTGGTCATTTATTCAAACTTTACTAATGTTCCCCTGGCATAATCTAATATCTTCATGCACTTTCTCATAAGTCTTTTGCATCACGACCAGCCATCAACCTTGCTATTGTTACTTCTTTGTATCAGTTTTTGTGAAATGTCTTTTCAATACAATGGCTTATTCATATTATGAGTACAGTAAGAAGTCTTACAACACCAGGTTAAAGTCCAACAGGTTTGTTTCAAACACGAGCTTTCGGAGTACAGCTCCTTCCTCAGGTGAATGGCGAGGTATGTTCCAGAAACATTTATATAGACAAAGTCAGAGATGCTGGACAATGCTTGGAATGCGAGCATTTGCAGGTAATCAAATCATTACAGATCCAGGGAGAGGGATAATCACAGGTTAAAGAGGTGTGAATTGTCTCATGCCAGAACAGTTGGTGGGATTTTGCAAGTCCAGGCCAGATGGTGGGGGTGGATCTCCACATCCACATCATGGTTATTCATATTATGTTTCATTAGGTAGAGTTTACATAGAACATTCATTGAACCAATGTCTGTATCTTGCCGACATGACCATAAAGTTCAATAGTTTATTCATTATCTAGAACAGTGACTATATTTCTGCAGACTAAGTATTTTCTTTAAAAATCATTCTATTCCATAGCCATATACTCAATTAATTTCTTAATGACACCAAACAATTAATTAATCTATCAGGGTCAGAGAATTTTATGGGCCTTGTCAGGAGACAGTGCTGACAGGGCTCCGGATCCAAGTCAGGGGAATCAAAAATGACAAGAAAATACTGAATCTTTTCATAGACATGTTAATACAATAATCTTCCTTTGATGAGGTGCAAACAGCTGATTGAAGCTACTTGGATTGTCCAAAACAATTGACATGATTTGTTTTTCAAAGTTGTGATTTGGCAATTGATTCCTATTGTGATGGCAAATGGTCAGTGTTGTTTGTTTGCTGTCAGTGACTGTATAGGATTAACATGGTTTGTGTGAGTGGTGGACACCAATGTCCCCCTTGAGATTTGTCTATTGTGCATGACTTGTTCATTTGATTGTTAATATTGAATTGTTACTTTCAACCTTTAATTGTTTTATTACACAGCCACACATACAAAGCATCTTAAAAGGGACAGCTTGTAATGAGCTTGTAAATGTAATGAAAGCTGTGTGGTTATGTGGGTTGCAGCTTGCAGGGAACATTGATGAAGGCTTTAATCCCAGGTGATGGTGAGCTTCTTTCTTAAACCGCTGCAATCACAGGTGGCGAGGTACACACGCCGTGATGTGAAGGGGGGATTTCCAGGATTTTGACCAAGTGATCCAGGAGCGGCAATATAGTTACAATTCAGGATGGTGTGTGACTTGGAGGGAGTGGTAGGTGCCGGTGTTCCCAGGTATCTGCTGCACTTGTTCTTCAATGTGGCTGTGGGGTTAAAGATGCTGCCAAAGGGAGCTTGGAAAGTTGCTGCACTGCATTTTATAGATGTTACACACTACTGCCATTGTGCATCAGTGGTAAAAGGAGTGAATGTTAACGTTGTGGAAGGGGTGCCAATCAAGCGGGCTGCTTTTTCCTGGGTGGTGTTGAGCCTCATGAATGTTGTTGAAGCTGCACTCATCCAGGCAAGTGAGGACTATTCCATCACATTCCTGACTTGTGCTTCGTAGATGTGGACAGGTCTTGGGGAGTTATAAAGTGAGTTATTTGCCGCAGAATTCCTAGCCTCTGATCTGCACTTGTATGTACATTATTATATGGCTGGTCCCAGTTAGGTTTCTGGTCAATGGTAGGGTGGCACGATGGTGCAGTGGTTAGCACTGCTCCCTACAGTGTAGAGAACCCGGGTTCGATCCCGGTCCCGGGTCACTATCCTTGTGGAGTTTGTACATTCTCCCTGTGTATGTGTGGGTTTCACCCCCACAACCCAAAGATGTGTAGGTTAGGTGGCTTGGCCACACAAAATTGCCCCTAAATTGGAAAAAAAACTTGGGTACTCTAAATTTATTTTTAAAGAGTTTCTGGTCAATAGTAATCCACAGGTTGTTGATGGTGGGGGACTCAGCTGTTGTAATGCAATTTATTGTTCGGGATGACGGTCAGATTCTCTCTTGGGGGAGATGGTCTTGACAGGCATTGCTTGAGTATTTGGAAGGTGAATAATGAGGATAAAATAATCATCATTGGGAAGATTTTGTTTGTACCAGAATTGCACTGTCAAAATGCATTATTTTCAGCAATTGAAAAGACCCTGGAATAGCTACAGGGAAATGTCTGCAGAAAACTGCCTGAGGTTCAGCAGAATAGCAGCAAACGGGTGATGCCACCACCTGCTGCAGTCTGACCTGCAGACAACCTCTCGCATAGGACCATACTGCCATATTTAACACAAGAATCTCCCTTTGACACAGCCATGAATGAAATCCTGAATGGTCTTGATAAGGTGGACATGGAAAGCATGGTTCACCTTCTGGATGAGCCCAGAATGAGGGACACTGTTTTAAAATTGGGGTCACCCTTTTCAAACAGAGATGAGAAGAATTTCTTTCTCTCAGAGGATTGTACGGCTTTGGAACTCTGCCTCAGAATGTGGTGGGGGTTGGTTATTGAATATTTCTAAAGTGGAGGTAGATAGATTCTTGTTAGGGAAGGGAAAGAAAGGTTATCGGGGTAGATGGGAATATGGAATTTGAAACACAAGCAGTTCAACTATGATCTTATTGAATGGGGGAATCAGGCACGAGGGGCTGAATGGCATACTTCTGCTCCTATTCCGCACATTCGCAAATAGCAATGCGAGAATCATTCCTTGCTCGTACACTAGAAATATCAGTATTAGATGGGTGAGTGCCAGCTAACCTTACCCTGGATTGAAGTGGATTTAAACGGCCAGTAGTAGTCATTGTCCAATACAGAAGGTGTTGACACAAGTCGCTATCCCAATTTCAAGTTTCACCTGACATCAAAAACAAACACAGTGCACTCAGACTAATAGTGCTTGTGATTATGTTCATTGTATTTTAAAGTTCTTTTACTTTCAATGCAAAGACAATGTTGAGTCAATTAACGATCGAGGCAGTTTCTATCTATTCACCCATGAGACCTTAATGCAAGTTTCCCTTAGATTGTCGTGACAGCACAATGATGCAGGATTAATCAGTATCACAAAGATACAGGCCGTGCAATTGCCTCTCACAATGGGATTCAGCAATACGCACTGTAATCACCACAGGGAATATGTGATGAGTCATCTTCAGACTCTCCAATGGTGCATTGCCATGTCTTTAAAACATTCTTGAGCTTCTCCAGTGAGTCAGTGAACTTACTCAGTGAGTACCTGAATTATGCAACTGGGATAGTTCTGGGGCTGGATTCTCCGTTCCTGCGTCTAAGTGCTGACGCCAACGGAGGATCCATTGGGTTTCACATTGGAAAAATCGGAGCCACTCCCGCACAGATTACGGTACCAGTGTGGGGTTAGCACCGGTGCCACGTGAACCACCTGCGGAACGTGCGTAAAACGGTGGGAGAATCGTCGGGTCTGTGCTGGACATGCGCAGGGTTGACGAGCTGCAGCCGCGCATCCGCCTACACCCACCACACACGCATCAATCACGACAGAAAAGATTGCACCGATTATGCTGGACCGCATACCCGTCCACACCAATCCCACAGCCCACCTCCTGGCCACCCCCCACTACTCCCCCCAGCCCTGGCAGAAGCCACCCCGGCCAACAGCACGGCTCTTGGCGGAGTATGGTGGTGCTGGACACTGTCCACGTGCCTTCTTTCTCTCTCTGCAGTCGCCATGCCAGGCTCATGACCGCTGAGACCACACGGGGCCCATGCTGTCAGGAACCCGGCCCATCGGAGGTGGAGCATCGCAGATGGGGCTGATAATGACATTCAAACGGGGATGCGACTGCGCGCGGCGCGCATCTCGATGATGCCGATTTGGAGGGGGTGGAGCATCGCGACCCGGCATCAAACCCGCGATTTTGGCACGGGATTCATTCTCCACCCAATCACCGTTCCCGATTTCAGCGTCGGGCAATGGAGAATCCCGCCCCTGGTCCTTGCTTGGGGAATCTATTTCAGCTAAGGTGGAGGTGGGTGGTTTGTAATGACACCCAACGATCTGGAGGTGGAGTTAGTTAGAACCTCTCCCAGAAGTGTATCGGTAAAGATGTTGCTTGAGGACAGGATGCCTCTGCCCTGGATTAGACACTTCATTCAGCATCAAGCCTCATAACTGAATAATACGCATCTTGGGAGAGGCAATATTGGGTCCCTTGTACCCATGGAATTGCATTCTAGTAAGGATGGAGGAAAAAAATCAATAAAATCTATATCTATATTTGTTTTAGAGTCACAATTTTTGTAAAGTTATTTTTACCCCAGCTTAAATGTTCTTTTTCAAAGAGTTTAGAGTTAAATGTGATAACCCCGAATACAGGCGTGATTCACTATCCCTTCCAATGCAAGCAGTATGTCAACTTTTACCGCCTGCTAATTAACATGAGTTCAGCCAACCCTAAGTACACCATTGAGCGGCTGCATGTCAGATCATGAGGTCCAAAATTGTGAAAGGTTAGTACCACTTGAATGTAGCCTGCACAACGTAAAAATCAATCTGCATCTCTTAAAGGGGATGTGCAATTTGGAATTCATTGTGGAACTTATTATGAAGTGAAAAAGACAAAATGGTGGCACAATATGAGAGACAGTGAAGTCAACATTTTCCAGCTACACTGGAGACATTGGCCAAGGTGGTGCAAAGGAGGACAGATCCACAGTGGTCAAGGAGGCCTTCCAGACAAACTCTTACAAGGCAGTAGGACCCAATCAGTTCCACAGGACAATGCCAGGAATCAAGACCTGAGGACCTGGATGCAGCATTGAAAAAACGTCAGTGATCTCACATGAGTGGCCAAGGTTAATGAATGGAGCTGGAAATGCCGCATCTCACCCAACTGCACCACTAGTCTCCCATACTGTTCAATGCACTGCATCCCATCACTCGCTTATCAAAACAATCTGTATCAATCAGGATCCATGCCGAGTATTCACAGCTTCATCTCACCCTTGCACACTTATCTCTACTGAAAATCTCACTCATGTCTCACAGCTTACAAATGTTGCCAGCTGTTCAGCCTGGCATCTGCAGCACCCAAACTCACACTCTGGCACATTTCCCTCCCTCTTGCAAGTCAAGATGATGCACAACTGGAGGGAGCATACCCGGCTGCATTTCCTTAACCCCATGCAGGAAAATGGATAGTTATGATGTTAGATTTAGATGAGGAAAAATGGGTGAAAGCTCGAGTGGTGCATAAGCACCAGCATTTACATGTTGGGCCAAATGGCCTGCTTCTGTGCCCTATATCCTATGTAATCCTATGTAATCATTAAAGTAGGTATGAGTGGTTGGGGTACATGATATGGAAATGACAGTATCTTCACACCTAACTTTCCTTCTCACAGCCCACTTCCTTTGATATTGAAGCTACAGATTCTGTAGCAGGTACTTCTGAATCCCTCCACCTTCCCTCAACACTTTGTGTCTTTGTGCCTTTCTCCTTTCAGATGACTGAGAACTGCAACCTGACCTGTCAATGATGGAATACCAACAGCGGAGAGAGCAGGAAGAAACATCATCACCAGGGAGGAATATAGACTACAGAGGAAGGCTGAGGAATGCGCAATGAAATGCTTGATGCATCAGTAGGCCTGCGATAAAGCCTGAGACCACTATCAAGGAGCATGCAGGAGTCCAGGTCCACCCTTACACAAGGTCCTGCACAGAGTCTGGACCATCCTGTCCAGCATAGAAGTAGTGGCTTACTCCATTAGCAGATATGTGGACTAAACCATGATGCAGTGTCTGATGACCGAAGTCTCAGCTTCATTTCAGCGCAAGCAGAAGGCACCCAAAGCCAAGTCCTGCATTAGAAATTCAGACTGAAATCACATAAACTCAGATTGGTGCCATCACGGTTGCAGTTCTCAGTGCTCAAGGCAGCTTGAAGGATCTCCCAGCAGTCCTGCCACTGTTTACTTTGATTGCTGAGGCACTGTCCTGCTTTCCTCTCAGAATTTAGCACGGTCCTCTTGTGGCAACCGTCTCAAACTGCTGCCATCCGTGCCAAGGTGGTGAAATTCAAAGCCATGCCTTCTAGACCCAGAGATGCTGAAGGTTGTCCTCCAACGTCATCTGCAATTTCCCCAACTGAAAATTAGTAGCCTTCCACCAGCCATGCAGCAGCCACTTCCAGCCAGGTTATGCCTCCAAATCTCCTCCAATTGTCATAAGGTTGCAAATTCCCCATTCTCTGGAGTTTCTGTAGTCTCTGGAGTCTAAGGTAGCCACCTCTGGTTTGAATGCTCCTTGTTCTAATATTTCTAAGTATGGGGATTTGTATCTAAAATTCTCTCCATGACTCTTCTCAGTTTAGCTACACAAGAAATTCAACTTGCTGCTAGTAAAGACCTTCAGTTAACTTCACTTTTGCTTTTCTTTTAGCCAATGCCCAAAATTTCAACTGAATTATGTTGAAAAAGATATTTCCTTCACTCCAGCTTGTATTAAGCTCTCACACTAAAGTTGCTTGAACAAAACGTCATCTTGAGGAGCCTGCTCACCCCTATAGTTAACTTGTTGACCTTTTTTCCTTTCGTCCATCTCCCAGGCAACCCAGTCACATGATCACTTACTGGAAACCAGCTGTTCTTTTTCTTTAACTAGAAATCAAAATCTAATTCTGTCACCCATATATAATATACACTTCTTCCTCAAAAGCATATTGGTCATCAAAAAAAACCTGAAGGATTTTTCCACAACTCTTTACAATGCTACACATCTTAACATTATACACACTTCAGCAGTGATCTTATTACATACAATAATCTCTTCCCAGTAGTTCAATCAAAATTCAAATGTCCATCATCTTGTGATCTAAGGTCCTTGATTTAAGGATTCTGGGAAAGGGATAGATTAACCATGGTTAACTAAGGAAGCTAAGGATAATATTAAACTGAAAGAAAAAACATACAAATGGCAAAGATCAGTGGTAAACCAGTGGATTAGGAAAGTTTTTTAAAAAACAATAAAAGATAACCAAAACAAATAAAGAGGGAGAAGATAAACTGTGAGGGTAAACTAACAAATGGACAGTAAGAGCTTCTTTGAACATACAAAAAGGAAGAGAGAGGCCAAAATCAGCATAGGTCCCTGAGAGAATGAGACTGGGGAAATAATAATGCAGAACCAGGAAATGGCAGAAGAGGTAATTAAATACTTTGTGTCAGTCTTCACAGGAGAAGGCACGGATAGCATTCCAAAAATACTGACTAATCGTGAGGCAAAGGTGTGGTGGAGGAGGAAATAAATACAATAACTATCACTAGAGTAAAAGTATTCGGAAAGTTAAGGCCACTAAGTCCACTGGGCCTGATGGGTTACATCCCAGGATATTAAAGGAAGTAGCTACAGAGATAGTAATACACTGGTGGTAATCTTCCAAGAATCCTCAAACTCTGGAAAAATCCCAGAGGACTAGAAAACTGTCAAAGTAACACCCTTATTCAAAATGTCAGGAAAGCAAATAAAATGGCAGCTCGAGGCCAGTTAGCTTAATATCTGTCATTGGGAAAATGTTAGAATCCACCATAAAGGATGTAATAGCAGAACATTTAGAAATACATAACATAGTAAAGCAGAGTCAGCATGGCATCATGCATAAATTATGAAAAAGTCCCAGAGGATTGGAAAACTGCCCTGTTTCAAAAAGTGGGGGGAGGCAAAAAACAGGTAACTATAGGCCAGTTCGCTCAACATCTGCCATTGGGAAAATGTTAGAGTCCATTATGAAGGGTGTAATTGCAATGCATTTAGAAATACATAATATAATCAAGCAGAGTCAGCATGGCTTCATGAAGGGGAAATCATACCTGACAAATTTATTAGAATTCTTTGCAGTGGTAACAGGCACGATCGATAAAGGGCAACCAGTAGATGTAATATACTTTGTCCAAAATGCGTTCAATAGAATACCACACAAAGGGCTACCTAATAAGATAAGATCCCATGGTTTTGGGGGTAGTATATTTGCATGGATAGAGGATTGGCTGAGTGATAGAAGGCAGAGAGTTGGGATAACAAGGGCATTTTTAGGACAGCAACCTGTAACTAGTGAAGTGCCGCGGGGATCAATGCTGGGGCGACAATTACTTGCAATATATATTAATGACTTGGACAAGGGAAGCGAATGTACTATTGTCAAGTTTGCGGGCGACACAAAAATAGGCGGGAAGGCAAGTGTTGAAGATGACACAATGAGTCTACTGAGGGAGCTAGACAAGTTAGGTCATTGGGCAAAAACGTGGCCGATGGAATATAATGTAGGAAAATGTGAAAATATGTAATTTGGTGGGAATAGTAAAGAATCTGAATTATTATTTAAATAGATAAATACTGCAGAAAGCTGCAGCACAGAGGGATCTGGGGTTCTTGCGCATAAATCACAAAAAGCTAGCATTCAAGTTCAGCAAGTAATAGGGAATGCAAATGGAATGTTGGCCTTTATTTCAAAGGGAATGGAGTTTAAAAATAGGGAAGTCTTGTGAAAACTATACAAGGCTCTAGTTAGACCATACCTGGAAGACTCACCTAAGGAAAAATATACTGACATTGAAGACAGTCCAGAGAAAGTTCACTAGGTTGATCCCAGTTGAGGGGAAATTGTCTTATGAGGAGAGGTTGAGTAGATTGGGCCTGTACTCAATGGAGTTTAGAATAATGAGTCGTGACCTTATTGAGATATCGGGGGGGCGGGATTCAGCCCACCCAGGGTCGGAGAATAGCCGGGCCGGGTGCGAATCGCGCGACACCGCCCCGACGCGGTGTGCCGATTCTCCGGTGAGTGGAGAATCGGCGCGATGCCGGATGGAGCGCCACCCCCCCCGGCGATTCTCTGCCCGGGATAGGCCGAGTGGCTACCCAAAAAAGTCCGAGTCCTGCCGGCGCCATTCACATCTGGTCTTACCCAGCGGGACCTTGGCATCCATCCTGTGGAGGGCAGCCTGATTTGGGGCCAGGGGGGGTCCGACCCGGGGGGGGGGGGCTCCACCATGGCCTGGCCCGCGATCGGAATCTACCGATCGGTGGGCCGGCCTCTCGTGGTGGGGGCCTCTTTTGCTCCGTACCAGCCCCTATAGCCCTACGCCATGTTGCTTTGGGGCTGGCGCGATGAAGGAGGCTACTGCGCATGCCAGCATTGGCGCCGGTCGCAGTCAGCATGCCAGCATTGGCGCCGGTCGCAGTCAGCATGCCAGCCGGTCGCAGTCAGCATGCCAGCCGGTCGCAGTCAGCATGCCAGCCGGTCGCAGTCAGCATGCCAGCCGGTCGCAGTCAGCATGCCAGCCGGTCGCAGTCAGCATGCCAGCCGGTCGCAGTCAGCATGCCAGCCGGTCGCAGTCAGCATGCCAGCCGGTCGCAGTCAGCATGCCAGCCGGTCGCAGTGAGCATGCCAGCCGGTCGCAGTCAGCATGCCAGCCGGTCGCAGTCAGCATGCCAGCCGGTCGCAGTGAGCATGCCAGCCGTCGCAGTCAGCATGCCAGCCGGTTGCAGTCAGCATGCCAGCCGGTCGCAGTCAGCATGCCAGCCGGTCGCAGTCAGCATGCCAGCCGGTCGCAGTCAGCATGCCAGCCGGTCGCAGTCAGCATGCCAGCCGGTCGCAGTGAGCATGCCAGCCGGTCGCAGTCAGCATGCCAGCCGGTCGCAGTCAGCATGCCAGCCGGTCGCAGTCAGCATGCCAGCATTGGCGCCGGTCGCAGTCAGCATGCCAGCCGGTCGCAGTCAGCATGCCAGCCGGTCGCAGTCAGCATGCCAGCCGGTCGCAGTCAGCATGCCAGCCGGTCGCAGTCAGCATGCCAGCCGGTCGCAGTCAGCATGCCAGCCGGTCGCAGTCAGCATGCCAGCCGGTCGCAGTCAGCATGCCAGCCGGTCGCAGTGAGCATGCCAGCCGGTCGCAGTCAGCATGCCAGCCGGTCGCAGTCAGCATGCCAGCCGGTCGCAGTGAGCATGCCAGCCGGTCGCAGTCAGCATGCCAGCCGGTTGCAGTCAGCATGCCAGCCGGTCGCAGTCAGCATGCCAGCCGGTCGCAGTCAGCATGCCAGCCGGTCGCAGTCAGCATGCCAGCCGGTCGCAGTCAGCATGCCAGCCGGTCGCAGTGAGCATGCCAGCCGGTCGCAGTCAGCATGCCAGCCGGTCGCAGTCAGCATGCCAGCCGGTCGCAGTCAGCATGCCAGCCGGTCGCAGTCAGCATGCCAGCCGGTCGCAGTGAGCATGCCAGCCGGTCGCAGTCAGCATGCCAGCCGGTCGCAGTCAGCATGCCAGCCGGTCGCAGTCAGCATGCCAGCCGGTAGCAGTCAGCATGCCAGCCGGTCGCAGTCAGCATGCCAGCCGGTCGCAGTCAGCATGCCAGCCGGTCGCAGTCACCATGCCAGCCGGTCGCAGTCAGCATGCCAGCCGGTCGCAGTCAGCATGCCAGCCGGTCGCAGTCAGCATGCCAGCCGGTCGCAGTCAGCATGCCAGCCGGTCGCAGTCAGCATGCCAGCCGGTCGCAGTCAGCATGCCAGCCGGTCGCAGTCAGCATGCCAGCCGGTCGCAGTCACCATGCCAGCCGGTCGCAGTCAGCATGCCAGCCGGTCGCAGTGAGCATGCCAGCCGGTCGCAGTCACCATGCCAGCCGGTCGCAGTCAGCATGCCAGCCGGTCGCAGTCAGCATGCCAGCCGGTCGCAGTGAGCATGCCAGCCGGTCGCAGTGAGCATGCCAGCCGGTCGCAGTCAGCATGCCAGCCGGTCGCAGTGAGCATGCGCAGACCCGCGACACCCATTTGATGCTGGTATCGGCAGCTGGAGCGGCGTGGGTCACTCCAGTGCCGTACTGGCCTCCTGTAGGGCTCAGGATCGCTGATTCTGGGGTCCTGTTGATGCCGTCGTAAAACGCAACGGCGTTTACGACGACGTCAACACTTAGCCTCAGGATCAGAGAACCCTGCCCAGAATTCTCAGGGGGCTTGACAGAGTAGATGCTGAGAGTTTGTTTCTCCTTTTGGGAGAGTCTCGGAGCAGAGGCATAATCTCAAAGTAAGGCGTCACCCATTTAAAACAGAGATGAGAAAACATTTCTTCTCTCAGGGTAGTGAATCTGGAATTCTTTACCACAGAGAGCTGTGGAGGCTCGGTCCTTAAATATGTTCAAGGTTGAGATAAACACATTTTTAATCAGTAAGGGGATCAAAGGTTATGGGGATAAAGAAGGAAAGTGAAGTTGAGGATTATCATTTCAGATTAGTCATAATCTCACTGAATGGCGGAGCAGACTCGATCGGCTAAATGGCCTACTTGTTTTCCCACATCTTATTGTCATATTCATGTGACACATTTGTTTTAAGTTCTCCTTCTATGTGACTTACTAATAAGTTCATTTTGTTAAATAAATAATTCAGATACATAAGGGTGAATTTTATGGAATTCCCCACTCCCCCCACCCCAGTGGTCAGCGTTAACAAGGTGAGAGTGAGACTTTCGCCTCTCAGAGAAAGTCCTCCCTTGACAGCTGCTGGCAGCTAAATAGTCCCAGTAGTGGCTGCTGCTGGGACTATAAAGGAGATCTGAGAAGAAGATCCATGGATATCAGACTTACAGGTAAATCCATGGTTTTTAGTTAGGTAGAGATCAAGAACTTTCGTGGGGGGGCGGTTTGCAGGGAAGTTCGAGAGGCTGGGGTAGTTGCCACTGATAGGCATAGGGGATCCCCCAACGGCAAGGCTGATACTCCTCCCTTCCTACCTTTTACCCCGAGTTGAGAAAGTAGCAGCGAGCCAATTTCTTTCCATTTTACCCTGTACACCATATTATGGGGGTAAAAACAAGCCTTTAAGTGGCCTTTAATTGGCAACTTAAGGGCCTCAATAGGCTTACGGGTGGGAGGACTGGCTGTGCCATATTCACCCACTGTGGGACAGATTGGGGGTGGGCTAACCACTCATTTAATGTTTCTGTGAAGTTCTCCCCATAATCGAAGTGAGTAATTTCCTCTTCCTAATCCATAAATTTCTCATTAAGTGGTCCTCTTACTTCACATCCATAGACTAACTCAAAGGGACTAGAACATGTTCATTCATTAGGTGCATCCCTAATTGCAAATAACAAACCTGAAATTCTTCCATCCCAATTGTCTAGATATTCATGGGAATAGGTTTTGCTCATTGCCCTTATAATTTGATGGATTCTTTCCAATGCCCCTTAGGACAATGGGCAATATGCAATTGGTTTATGTTTTTTTATTCCTAAATTGCCCGTACTATCCTGAAATTCCCTTGCCCTAAAATATGACCCTTGATTAGATTGATCTTCTTTGGGCAGTGCATACCTGGTGGAAAACTGAATTAACCTTTGAATTACAATCATTGCAGTAATATTTGTTCAGAGAATGGCCTCTGAGAACCTCGTAGTTGATTACGGTTGATAGTTAATGATAGTTGAAAGATATTGATATCCTGTTTTAGTTTTAGAATGGGTTCCATGTAATCCAATAGATTCGACCTAATTGGTTCATCAAAAGTGGATAGGGATCAATGGAGCTGGTTAAAATAATGGCTGGGATTTTCTAACCATTTGATATATGTACATACCTTACAGAATTCAACCATATTCTAATGTAATCATGAACAGTAAAAATGTTTCATTTTAGCCTGAACCTTTCTTATCCCTAAATACCCTGCCATTGGAAGTTCATGGGCAATCCTTAAAATTTGCCTGTGATAACCAAGAGGGACAACACATTGATAGAACACAGTCCATTCCTCATCTGGACCAGGATTCTCTGCAAACCGGCAGGGTGGGCCACTCCGGTGCTGAAGGGCCTCCGTCGACCGGCGCGAGTTGGCGCATGTGTGGGAGCCGCCAGCATATGCTAGCGTCATCCCAGCGTGTGCGCAGGGAGGGTTCATCTCTGCGTCGAGTGATACAGCGGCTGGCGCGGAGGAGTAGAGTGCCCCCACGGCACAGGCCCACCCGCGGATCGGTGGGCCCTGATCGCGGGCCAGGCCACTATGGGGGCACCCCCCGGGGCCAGATCCCCCCTGCGCCCCCCCGAGGACCCCGGAGGCCACCCTCAGAGCCAGGTCCCGCCGGTAAGTACCTGTCGTAACATACGCCGGCGGGCCCAGACGAAAACGGGTGGCCACTCGGCCCATCGCGGGCCAGAGAATCGGTGGGGGGGGGGCGCTGACCGGTGCGGCGCGATTCCTGCCCCCGCCAAATTCCCGGCGCCGGACAATTCGCCAGCCGGCGGGGACGAGATCCACGCCTCCCCCCACCATCCCCCCCCCCCCCCCCCCCCCCCCCCCCCCCCCCCGGCGATTCTTCGACCCGGCGGGGGCGTCGGAGAATCCTGCAGCTGGTCTTTAAGGAGGTCTCCATTTCTTCATTAATAAATCATTTTTAAAAAATAATGCCATGCAGGAACTTTTTCTGATTCTTCCGCAGAATATGCTGTCTGAGATAATCCCCACAAATAATACCTCACTTAAAGAAAATCATCTAATTAGATTAGCCTCATTCTTCTCAAGGTTTTTATCCTCATCTGACTTGCCCCAAATTTTCTCAGCTAATTGGATATCTGGATCATCCATTCAGTTGATTTTCTGTCATTTTGTCTAACCCGATGAACTTGAGATCTCATCACTTCGCAAACTGGAAATAATCCAGGATGTTTCTCCTGCAAAAACTCAGGTTCTCTCACTTCAATAAGATCACTGAAAACTCTTTGAGATGGTAATACTAGATCAACTGCCAAATAATTTCTCAATAAGAAATCTACCCTTCAATAGGCAAATGAGGAACAACTTCTGTCGTTAACAACTGTGTACTCAGTTACTTCGTAACTTTACTTTGTAAAAGGGGACAGCTTTATATCTCCTATGAATCCCCTATCAGCACTTTCCTTTCACCAGACTTTCTGGCAGACAAATTGTATCAGTAGCCTTCATCAATGACTAAACTGATCCACCATCTCTTAAAATATTAACTTGTTTATTTACTTTGTTAGAATAGTAAGGGAGTACTTCCCTAAAACCAAAACTTTTATAAACTTCAGTAACCTGATTCACTTCCTGAGTGGATAAGGAAGAATCTTCCTGAATATCCTAAGCGACTGCATCCACCACAATAATAGGGAACAATGTACATCTGTACGATTAATATGGTTTTATTACTGATTTATTTTACTGATACAGTCTTTCTGTACGATCTTTAGGTATTCCTACAACTGCATTTGGTTTTCCTTTAAGCGACCAACAATTGGCTTTTATATGTCCCAGCTTACCATAATGAAAACTCACTTTTATCTACGTTATTATGATCCTATTAACTATAACAACCTCAGCCTTTCCATTTAAGTCAGAATCTTTTCCAAATTTCTGATTCCTCTAACTTCCTTGTGGGTTCATAAATTAAGGTTTAATATTCCCTCCCTGTCTGTGCGAGATATCATGGGCTGGATTCTCTGATTTTGGGACGATGTCCCCACGCCATCGTGAGAACTGTGGTCTTTTACGCCAGGAAAACTGGAGTCAAAGGCCACAGATTCAACATCTTGCAGGGGGCCAGCAGGCAGCTGTTGTGGAACTCGCAGCTCCAGCTGCTGATATGTCCCCGCGCACCTCCAGGTCAGTGGCTGTGCATGCACATGGCGGCAGTCTCCAGCGGCCGCTCCATGCTCCATGGCGGACTCAACACACGGACCTGGACCGCGGAAATAGTGCCCCTGATCAGCCGCTCTCCTGACCCGGACTGTCAGCACAAAAAAACCCAGTCCCGAATGAGGCTACTCCTGCCCTCAGATCGGCCCTCCCCCGACTGTGGCAGCCCCAGATTGAGTCCACATCCGCTACGCGGGTATCACGGATGTGGGACCATGAGTGGTCCATGCCTTTGGGAATTCGGCTGGTCGGTGACGGAAAATAGCGGGGCAGGCTTCAGGCAATGGCTTGAGGCAGTGGATGATCGTGGAGCGGAAAATAACGGAACCGGCGCCGGTCCTGATTTCATGTGGGAAACTGTATTCTCCGCCCCGTTGCCGAGCATGATTTCGGCATCAGGGTGCAGAGAATCCAGCCCCTTATCTGTCGGCTGAAACTGCAGCCACCCTTATTTCAGACAGTCCTCCAAATGAGACACAACAGCTACTTAACCGTTGTTCCTAAAATCTTCTAGAATCATGACCTCCCTCCTGTTTTTAGAAGTCTCAGGTAATTTCATTGAAGAACACCACAACATCGATTCCAGAACATTCCCTCTGGAGAATATTCCACAAATGTCTGGTTTGTTTTGTTTTCCTGACAGTTTGAAATATTAATTGTGTTCTGGGCCAGGGTTTGGAGAACCCCAAAGTGTATCATGGAGTTCACCTTACCCACAACTTTTACTAGATTCTGGTATGGGGAGCACACGGCCCACTCTGCAGGTGTGGTACAGCAGAAATGGAAAAGTATATTTTAAAGCAAAACAATGTTTATTCTATGAACTCAAGTTAACCTTTTTAAAACATACAGTGAACATCTTAGCAACCATTAATTCAAATACAACCCCCAAAGAATACAACACTAAGTAATCCTTTAAGCTTTCCTTTTAACATCCATAAGACTTAAAACACCTTTTACCAGAAGCACATCAGGTTAAAGGCACTACTGTTATTAGTTTTAAATCACCAGGATCGATTTACAGTCTTTAGATTACAGAGAGAGACTCTAATACACCTTCTGGCTATGACTGCAGCTATCCAGCTCTGAAAACGAAACTAAAACACACCCTGCAGCAAACAGCCTAAAACAAAAGTAAAAAGCTGACAGACAGCCCAGCTCTACCCCCTCTCTTACATCACTGCAGTAATAAACAACCATTTCTTAAAGGTACTCTCACTACAGATATTTATATACACACCCATTGATAAACACCCATTTCTTAAAGATACATTTCTTAAACACCCATTTCTTAAAGTTACTCTCACATGACAATTGATACAGCTCTGGAACCAGCTCATATGCATCAAGTACCACATTTTGAACTGTCTCATAATCCAAGTTAGCTCTTCCAAAAGACTTGACTAAACATCCATTGCCTTTCCTGTGAAGACACTTTGCAAAATAGGTGTCCATGTATCCTGTGGCCCCCTAGCTTTCTCAAATGACACAAATATCTCAACTCCATAATCAGTGAATTTGGGCACAATGTGAAAATTCTTTGTTAAGTCAAATCTCAGAGTGGGACACAATTCATCCAAACTATTAAAATCATTTTCAATTTAATCTCTTCTTCAGCCAATTAATGCTTTCCGACTTCAATATCTTTTTGAAACACTGTTTCAGGCTGTGTTTTACCTGTTTGCTGGCTTCCAATTCCAAATGCTGTGCTACAATATCCACTATTTCTGTTTGTTAGCACCTACTTTTATCTCTAATTTCAATCTTCTTTGTAATTCTATTAATCTAAAATTGTTGCAAATTACTAAGTCGTAGATCTTCCCTCTCCAGAAACGTCTTTGCAACTGACATGGCCATACTGCTTTTCACTTTGTATAGAAAAATGCACTGTAAACTCCTGTTAACCTAAACCTTAGCCAATATCCCAGCACACCCATTACAATCTGTGAATTTGTAATCCCGCTTGAGCCCCCAATTGTTATGATCTTGGTGGAGACCATCAACGTTTGAAATTTTATTTTAAATCTGAAATCCTAGGTGTTTACAAAAAGAATGAAGCTATAAGGTTCACAATGTAAACAAAAATCAAAGATCATTAATTATGATTACATTCTATTAAATAGTTATGTAAACATAATTTAAAAATGCAATGAACATGATTACTTATACTCCAAGTCAAATTATTAAGATCCACTTTCCTTCTCCACCCATTAGAGTCACACCCCAAAACTCTCAAGTCAAACACTTTGTAATACTTGGAAAATTAACTGCTTTGGCTGGATACTATACCAATGATTTGTATAAGGGCTGGGATTTGTTGGCCTTCTATTCCGGCAAAGTTGTCCATCCAGATCTCCTCCAACTGGCCTAAGTGTGCAAACTTCCCATTCAACAGAGGCGTCTCTGATGTCTTAGGCATAGCTACCTCAGATCAGAACTCTCCTGACTTTAATCTTTAAGTATGGAGTTTTGTTTCTAAAACTCTCTTTCTTCCATTTAGCTATATGGGAAATTCAACTCACAGTTCATGACGCCTTTTTCAGCCAACGTCCAGAATTTCAATCAAATTCCGAAAGAGATGTTTCCTTCACTCTGTCTGTATGGAGTTTTTACTTTCTCCGTGTCTGCGTGAGTTTCCTCCAGAAGCTCCGGTTTCCTCCCGCAGTCCAAAGATGTGCAGGTTAGGTGGATTGGCCATGAAAATTGCCCTTAAGTGTCCAAAGGTTAGGTGGGATTACAGGAATAGGGTGAGAGATTGGGCCTCGGAGGGTGTTCTTTCTGAGCAGCGGTGCAGAATCAATGGACTGAATGGTCTCCTATACTGTCGGGATTTTATGAAAACCACCTCTATAAAAGGAATCATCCCTACAACTAGCTTGTTGACATCATACCCACCACCTGGATTGTAGCAGACTGGTTCGTCAGTCTGAGTAGCTATAGTAGGATTAACAGGAGAGTCGAATCCAAGTAGGAGAATTGTTACCAGTTTAATAAACGTGTTAAAGATATCTCCAAGTCTGAACCTTCCTTTGTCAGAGTGCACATCAAGGAAGCAGTTTATGCTGTGTCAAGAGCATAACAAAACATCCCCTTCCTCCTCCCAACAGCGACCTGCCCTACTCTGTATCATCTCTCATCATTCTTCCCTTCATGCTGTAGTGCAAGGAGAATACCGACTACTGGACTTGTGTCTGGGAGCAAGTGACTCGTGCAGAATTCTTGAAGTCAGAATCAAGTTCTTTAGGACTTAACACTTACTTAGACTTCAACAACTTAAGAAAAACTCTGGAAACCATCAAACACTTGTACAATCATAGCAACTAACTTGAAGGTAGTCGATGATTCCTTTTAAAAAGCACTTGGTGTGGTGAGGGTTTCTTACTGCTGCTGAATGTGTCCAACCAAATGTGATTAAGAGAGGGTGTTGACTGGAGAGTGGAGCACCAAAGTGGCAGCGCTGACACAAACAGCCTTACACGTCGATTGACATCAGATGTACATATGCTGCCCTCTGCCCTCACCAGTATGCTGCCTGGCGCAACTCTTGCCAGGAATGTACTGAGCACCATGGCCATCCATCATGCTCACAAAAAGATTGTTTACATACCCACATTTGCATCACTTGCCTTTTGGATTTCTTCCTATGTTCATATGTGGCATTCACCTTCCCATGTCCCAATCGGAGAGGCACGATGCACTGCAAGGTCTAAATCAATGTTGCTCTAAACTCAGCCAATATGAATCAAATAGAAGAGGCCAAAGAGCGGTTTTCTGATTTTTTTACACCTTGAAGACGAAACACTGACGAAACTCTGATATTTCAGCAGACCAAAGAGAACTGTGCAGCATTTATTATTAATTCCAACCTGGTTTGTAATTATTCATAACATGTTCCATGATTCTGTGCATTTGGATAATCTATCTTTGACTATTTTGTACATTTGAAAAGCTTCCTCACAACAGGGAACACATTTGACTGCATGAATTCTCATTTCTGATTATCATGGGCGGAAAGTTGCTTCTTAAGGTGCTCATCTTACATCACGATAAGGATAAGCAGATTTCACAGGGTTATTGGTGTTTGAAGATTACATGAAAGTTATAACTTCTATTCATTGCAACATTTCTATTTCATTTTTCATTCTCACAGTTTTAGTTTGAAACCTCTGTTTCAGAGCCTGATTGTAGATTAATGCATTAATGCTATCTTTTTTCCCTCTTTTTTAATCTAAAGAAAAGATCAAGGGGATGAAGCTACCAGGTTTGTTGATATTTCTTCGGCTTCATTTTTGATATTTGATTTATGAAAATACTCAGGTTCTTCTTTGAGGAAAGCTGTTAATTACAAAGCTCAGGGTTCACTGGGCCATTCTTTCAGAGTCTCTTTGATTTTTAATTGCTAAGTAAAACAGATTTCCTGCATTGTTGCTCATGTAGTGTATGATAACTGGGCCTACTGTGTCACCTAGCAGTTTCAACCAGCAACTATAGTGTTATTGGGCCCTGTTTAAATCCTGATGAATCTCATTGCATTTCAATATTGAATGTTCACATACATTGTTGGCACAACAGGAGAAAAGATATGTGAGCAGAAATGCAAGCATACACAATTCTTTTCATATATTAACAAGTGGTAGATTAGAACACTCTTGGGTGAAAAAGTTAATATGGGTAGCTATGAGTTAAACATAATGGGAAAAATTTCAATTGCCTGAATTTTTTGAATAGCGAGTTTTTGTTTCCCACAATCCAAAGAGTCGGTGGATCCCCCGCCACCCCATTTCTCTTAACCAATGTGTAACTTAGTTGTATTTCGAACTTTCTCCACAAGGTTAAATCTCCCGTCAGCCTAAAACCTGAGACTGGGTGGAAAATGGCGCTTAAGTGGCCGAAGGGCTTCTATTGCTACAAGCACAGGTTTCCCATCTGAGCCTTTCCTGCCTTAGCACAAAATCACAAGGTGGTAAGGTGGGTGAGTAGAATTTCCAGAGTTTTACTCTTCCCCACTGGTGGGTTTTCTGGGTGCATGAAATTACAGGGATGGGATTCTCTCCAGCTTCCCACATGCCCCGACCACACAGCAACTTTACTAAAGGGAGGGAAGGCTTATGGAGCAAGCAGGTGTGTGGAGTTAAGGCCAAAATCAGGTCTTCCATGATCTTATGATCTTATTGAAGGGTGGAGGGGCTGAAATGCCTACTCCTGTTTCTACTTCGTGTTATTTTATGATCTTATTCAGCGTACTATTTTGCACATCACATGTGATGCATTTCTTCCACACAAAAAGCTTAGGTTTGGTACCTGAGTCATCCACCTGTATGTCAAGTTTAAAGGTCTGTGAGATGAAGGTGAAAGTTATGCCTTCAAAATGGTAGAAACCTTTGAAGTGGTTTTCACACAGTTATTTAGTTGTCTTTTGAAGTATTAAAGGCTCTTGTATGGCTAGGAATCTCAATGCTTTGAACTGGATTGTCCACATTGAAATTCACACTCTATTGTCTGTTAAAAGAATTGTGATGGACAACTTGTTGGAACTCGATGAATCAGATTGTTTATATTTCTAACTCTGCAGGGATCCATTAGGTTAGGGTAGCAGCTCTTTCTCTAAGCACAATATTTTTATGGGTCTGTCTCTTTGTACTCAAGGAAAGAACAGCTGAGGGGTCTGCCCCTTCACTTTCTATGAAGGACTTCAATGAAGGACCTTTCTTGGCACCCTGGCAACAATTGTCAGGAGGGTACCTATCACCTTGCCACCACTCGGACTGCAAGGTGCCAGGTTGGCACTGCCAAGGTGTGGAAACGGAAGGGGAGGCTCATGAGGGGAGCTTAAGGGAGAAGGTCTGGTGGAGTGGGGGGGGGGGGGGGGGGGGGGGGTGGGGTGCTGAATGGAGGACCTGGGGAGGGGTAAAAGGGGGAATTCTAAGGGGTGGCCTTGCAAGCGATTAGAGTGGAGTGGTGACCTGCCGGCAACCCGGTGTTGGGGGGGGGAGTGCTGTTGCAGCAGCAAATGGAGATCAGACTGCCCTTTAAAAATGACACTCCGATCTCAGACCTGCCCAAGAGATTCAGCCCACTTCTCTCTGTCACAGCGCGAATCCCGGTATGTTGTGGAATGGCACCCAAAATCCGAATTGCAAAGAAAAACATTTTTCCAAGCGCCACTTCGGGGGCGCTTCTAGCGCCAGCGGAGACCAGTCCTGATTCTCCGCTGGTGGGAACACATAGGGCGAGATTCTCCGGACTCACGACGGTTCGGAGAATAGCGGGCGTCGGAAATTTTTACGGCGACGCTGTTCCGACGCCCTCCCGCTATTCTCCGAACCCCGCAAAATGTCGGAGTCGCCATTCCCGACAAACGCCTCCTTCCCACCCCTGACACGACCAGAATCGCCACTGATAGCCCCCCCCGCTATTCACCGGCCCGGATGGGCCGAAGTCCCGACGTCATGGCGCCCTGTTTGGACGTCGTGAACACACCTGCTTTTTAAATTCGTCAACCAGTCGGCCTGGCTGACGACAGCTTGGAGAAGGTCAGGGCACCACTCTGCGCACCGCTCAGCGCACCGCTCAGCGCACCGCTCGAGTCTGGCCACAACGGGGAAGGCATCCCTGAGAACGGGAGGGGGTCCAGAGCGGGGGGAGTGTGGGGCGACGGGGGAGGCAGTGGGGGCGACGGGGGAGGCAGTGGGGGAGACGGGGGAGGCAGTGGGGGCGACGGGGGAGGCAGTGGGGGAGACAGTGGGGGCGACGGGGGAGGAAGTGGGGGGCGACGGAGGGGGGGGGGGGTTAGGTAGAGAGTGAGCCGTCCAACCCCGTAACAAAATGTCTGCCAGCATGCCATGGTGTGCCGGTGACGAGGACACGGCCGCTGGTTCCCCTGTGGCTTCCGGACACAGGCCACTGACGCACCCGTGAGGAGGCCATAGTTTACTGGCCGTTGGATGCAGAAAGTGACCAGGGGTTAGGCTGACCGCGTGTCAGCAGCGCGACCAGGCCACCGGGACACACTGGTATCCCATGGCTGGCGGCTGCCGAGGTGTCGACTAACCTCCGTCTAACATGTCCTGTTTCTCTGCCCCCCACCACCCTTCTGTAGGTTAGCACGATGTATGGGAACAGAACGGCTATGTTCTGCGCAGTGGTTGGGGCCGCTCTACTGGATTTGGAGATGCAGCAGCATCCACACCCACAACCCGCAGTGGCTGCAGGGCCAGCTGCAGCAGCAGAGGGAAGGGCCGAGGAGTTGCCAGTCATCGAGCAGCATGGGGGGGGGGAGGAGGAGGAGGAGGAGGAGGAAGAGGAAGAGGAGAGAGTGAGGGTGCAGCCACGGCGCCAGAGGCGACGACCAAAGCCGAGGGTGTACCGTGTCCGGGTCTCTTTCCTAACAATGCCGGACATCACCTGCAGGAGAAGACTCCGGCTGAGTAGGCAGACGGTGATACATATCTGCCAACTCCTGTCGCACCTCGCCCCACGTGGAACGGGGGGAGGACACGCGATCCCGGTAGCCATCAAGGTGACGGTCGCTCTGAACTTCTATGCTACCGGCTCCTTCCAGTCTCCGAGCGGGGACGTCTCCGGGATCTCCCAGTCATCGGTGCACAGGTGCATCCGGGATGTGACCGACGCCCTCTATGCCATCGTGGACCGCTACATCATCTTTCCCGAGGACCAAGCAAGTCAAGACTCACGAGCCCGTGGATTTGCCAGTGTGGCCGGGATACCGAGGGTTCAGGGGTCAATCGACTGTGTTCACGTCCCCATGCGCCCGCCTGCTGTGGACAAGGAAGTGTTCACAAACAGGAGGGGGACATACTCCATTAATGTCCAGGTGGTATGCGACCCCCACATGAGGTTCATGAACGTCTGTGCAAGGTTCCCAGGGAGTGTGCATGACTCCTACATACTAGCGCAGTCGTTCATCCCTGCGATGTTTGAGGGACGTCCCCCCCGGCTGAGGGGCTGGTTGCTAGGTGACAGGGGTTATCCGCTGAGGTCTTGGCTGATGACGCCTATACGGAGGCCTCAGACCAATGCGGAAACACGATACAACGAGGCCCATGCAGCAACCAGGGGTGTGGTGGAGCGCTGCCTTGGCCTCCTGAAGATGAGATTCAGGTGCCTGGACCGCTCCGGAGGGGCCCTGCAGTACCAGGCCGACAGGGGTCGCTCGCATTGTAGTGGTCTGCTGTGCGCTGCACACATCGCGATGCAGAGGGGAGATGACCTGTTGCAGGAGGCGCGGGAGAAGCTAGTGGCAGTGGTGCCAGCACAGAGGAGGAGGAGGAGGAGGAGGAGGAGGAGGAGGCGGCTGGCGGAGTAGCGGGCGCAGAACGCAGACACGACCCAGGTGCTGGTGAGTTCCAGGAGGCGGCACGACGGCCCCGGCAAGGACGGCGGGCACGCGACGCCCTGGTGGCAGCACGGTTCACGCATCGCATGTGACGTCCCCGATGAACACCAACCCACCACCTGCATCGCTAGTCATGCAGAGGGTCACCACACAACTGCCACCACCACAACCCCCCCCCCCCCCCCCCCCCCCCCCCTCAGTGTACACTGCTCCACTTCGACATGACGCTTATCACTGGGTACAGACGGAATGGCACAACATTGATGGCTGTGTCAGCGGGTGTGATCAGTGCCATGTGGAATGATGACAGTCCGCTCTGCAAAGAGCTGTGAGCTCAGAATCGTTAGAGAGAGTCTGACCCATGGCAATAGCTGAACCATCCACCTTGGTGGCCGCTGAGTTCGTCACTGACACTCCATCACGTGCCCGCGTGGGCTAGCTATGGGAGGGGGGTAGTGGCAGGGACTGCACACCCGGCACCTAGGTTTCACCACCCGTCACCCCCAGCGACACTCGGTCACCATCACGATTCCTGTGGCTGTGGAACAATCACACGGTATTACAAGTAAGGTGGAACAGTGCGTTTAATATTAACAATTATTTACAGGTGCCCTAGCCCCTACAACTAAACTGTGCCCTTCACCCGTGCCAACTTACTCAGTGTCTATCTTAGTTGCCTTACGGGCCCTACCACTACGTCTCAGTGATTCCCCAGATGATACAGCAGGAGTGGAGGAGGATTGCTGCGAATCGCCCCCCTCGACTCGTTTCTCCTTGGCTATGCGTTTCCTGGGGCGACCCGGCCTTGATGGGCCAGGCTGCTCTGCGGGCGTCTCGGGTGACATTGTGCCACCCTGCTCTGCCTGCTGCCCACCCGATGCACCAGGGATGGGACGGGGGGAGGCCGAGAATTCCGGGACGTCCCGTGATGGAGTTAATGGGACGGGCCCCGAAACCTCCTCCTCCCTCGGGGAGCCCGGTGGCCCCCCGGGCCTCACTTTGGGACAGAGGTGCGAGCGGGGAGGTTCCCCGTCGCACCACCGACACCTGGCGCTGCCAGTCCTGGAGGCCTGCAACGGTATCCACCAGGATCCGAAGGTTTGCAGAGACGGAGTCCAGGGAGTTAGACATTCCCGCCAGGGACTGTGCGATCTCAACCTGTGTGTGCACGACGCCATCCAGCACATGTGTCAGGCGGTTGATGGTCTCCGCGACCGACTGCTGCGACTGTGCTATCGACTGCTGGGACTGTGCCATGGCCCGCAGCGCGCCGGCAATGTCGTTTTGGCTCTGGCACATTGCTGCCTGTGAGAGGGCAACCCTGTCCAGGGCCGAGGATGACGCGTGCACATTAACCCCAACGTCTTGCATAACCTGACCCATTGCCTCCACCGCGGATGCCACCCGTGCGGTGTCGGACTGGGTCTCTGCCATGAGCGGCACCACTCCCTGCTCTTGGACGCGGTTCGACTCCTCTAACAGTGTCTGCAGAGCCAGGAAGGCTGCCCTCCTCCCGCCATTGTTTCCCTGGGTTTCCTGAGGCATTGGCTGTGCAGGTGGGTTGAGAAACTCCAGGAACTCTGAAAACGTCTGGGAGCCAGCTGCATCCTGGGCCTGGTCTGGCCTCCGCGAGTCCGGGCCCTCTGTTGCTCCGACCTCCACCTGCTGTACCTGCTCAGCTGTGATGTGCCAACCAGACTGTGCCCCAGGAGACTCATCACTAAATAGGCCCGCCGGGGTGTGTGTCTCTGGGATGATGGATGTGGTGGGAGAAAGCAGTGCCGCAAGCCCGACGCTCTCAATGTTTAGGGCCTCGTCCATGGTGTGGGGCTGCTCAGCGACAGGAGGGTTGTCCCTGGCCATTTCTGGTGGTGGTGGTGGACTTCGAACCCTCTGTGCGTCCTGGTCCGCTGATTGGGTTGGGGCGGATAGGGCTGCCCGCTGATCGGGCACCCTCTGTTGTGAGGCCCCGGGTGAGCTGGCGGCAGATTCCTGTCTCCGTCTGGAGGTAGACGGCCCTGGTCGTTCGGCATCACGTCCTCGGGAAGAGAATGAGACGGGTTATTTCGATTTGCTCGGCAGGCCGCTGGACGGTCCCAGTGGGCAGGGTTTGTGAAGGGACAGAGGATGGGGGAGGTGTCCCAGTGGGCAGGGTGTGTGAAGGGACAGAGGATGGGTGAGGGGTGAGTGTTTGTCAGGGAGGGTTGTCTCACTTGCTGCAGTTCCGCCAACCTCGCATTGCGCGATATCGCAGGTGGCAGACCCCCCAACAAGGTCCAGTGCCCTCTGTTCAAAGGTGCTGAGGGGGTGCAGGTTGGGCGAACCCCCTCCAGTCTTGTGCCGCTCACGGTGGTTGTGAGCGGCCTTGGCCTGATGGGGGAGGGAACATAGGTAGATCATTACAAAACGGTAGGTATCAGCAGTCCGTTCAGATACTGGCACAGTTTGGGGGGGGCAAGTTGTCATAAGACGATTGCATCTCTCCTCGGGGCCAGAGCGCTGGGTCTGCGACAACTTTGTGAACCACCCTCAAATAACTCTGCCCCAATCCCTCTCCCCCCCCCCCTCCCGTGCCCGGGGGGGGGGGGGGGGGGGGGGTGCTTAAGTTAAGGGGGAGGGATGGTTGTGACTAGGGGGCACCCTCATGGCACTTACCCTGGCAGACCTGGTGAGGTCGTGTAGCTTCTTCCTACATTGCTCTGCTGAGCGAGGGGTCTGCCCCACAGCACTGACGGCAGCAGCCACGTCACGCCAGGCCTGGCGTACCGCGCTGGCAGGTTGGCGATGCCCTCTCCGCGGGCGGATGATGCCCCTCCTCTGCTCCACGGCATCGAGCAGCGCCTCGACGTCAGCATCTACAAAGCGAGGAGCAGCTCTCCTCGGCTCCGACATCCTGCCCGACAGATTCTGTGGTCGCCCGCGCCTTTTTACGGCGTCGGGCGGCGTCACATGGGCGTGTTCGTGTCGTCGTCGCGTTCCGTCGTCATCACGCACGTAATTGACGCGGCCGCGCTACTAGCCCATTTCCAGGAAGTGAATCCGTCGGGAAATGAAGCCTTCGCGACCGTCGTAAAACGGTCCCGATTTTTACGACGGTTTTGCGACTTTCCGCGGGTGCGGAGAATTTCGCCCATAGACTCCCAAACATAGAATCCCCGCCCATGTGTATATATGGTTGTTACTTCGCCCTCTGTACAATGATTAAAATGTGAAAAACAATCAGTCTTTAGTTATTGGTTTGTTATCAGTGAGAATTTCTTGATGACATTCATGTTGCCAGATGCCAGAGATCCCAGAAGAATTTTAGGGACCCACTTAGCACAGCGTGTGCCCATAAAATTCCTTGGGTGGGCTTAATGCGACTCGTTTGCCCAACCCTCAGCTGTCTGAAATGTTACAAGAGAGAGACATGACCTAGAGATGCCCACCCATCCTTTTGCCAATTGGAGCCCTTAGGTGCTCAATTAATAGCAATTTATGGGTCATCTGGCACCCCGCCTCAATTTTGAGTTTGGTAGCAGGGGTTCAGGCCCTCGGGGGTTTGTCCAGCTAGTCATCCTGCTTTGACCTCTGGTGGCGGGGAGCACGTACATTACTGGTTCCTCTTTGAGACCTGACACCCCCACCCCCAAGGTCTGGATCTGAGTTGCAAATCGGGGGCTGCATTGTCCTAGCAACATATTTCTCAGCGGTTTGTTTTCGCTGGTGGCAGGATTCTGTACTCCCGCCATTTGTCAATGGGATTTCCCATGAGAGCCACTCCGCACTGCCTGGAAACCCATGGGTGAGTGGTGCACTGCCGGCAGGTACAGAGAATTCCAATATCCAGAGAATTCCGGCCCAGATCTCCTCACGGAATATTTATTCAATAATAAATGAATTAAGGTGGCACAGAAGCACTGACTATTGGCTTTTCAATGTGTTCATCACTTATTAACGCATGGAATACGTTCACATTCGTGATTGGACACCTGGGGCGGGATTCTCCCCTACCCAGCGGGGCGGGGGGTCCCGGCGTAGCGGAGTGGTGCCAACCACTCCGGCGTCGGGTCTCCCCAAAGGTGCAGAATTCTCCGCACCTTTGGGGGCTAGGCTCGCGCCGGAGTGGTTGGCACCACGCTGACTGGCGCCAAAACCGGCACCAACGGCCTTTGACGCCCGGCGCCGGGGCTGGCCGAAAGGCCTTCGCCGGTTCGCGCATGCGCGCTGGGGGATTCCCTTCCACTTCCGCCATGGTGTAGGCCGTAGCGGCAGCAGAAGAGAAAGAGTGCCCCCAAGGCACTGGCCCGCCTGCCGATCGGTGGGCCCCGATCATGGGCCTGGCCACCGTGTGGGCACCCTCCGGGGTCCAATCACCCCGCGTCCCCACCAGGACCCCGGGGGCCCGCTCGCACCGCCGATCCCGCCGCCACCAGAGGTGGTTCAAACCACGGCGGCGGGAAAGGCCTCCCAGCGGCGGGACTTCGGCTCATTGTGGGCCGGAGAATAACGGCAGCACAGAAACCCGTAGCCTCCCGCCGGCCCCCGCCATTCTCCGAGGCGGGCGGCGGGATTGGCGGCACGCCGACTTTTTGCGGGTGGGAGAATTCTGGACATGGCGGGGGCGGGATTTTCGGCGGCCCCGGGCGATTCTCCGACCCTGCTGGGGGTCGGAGAATTTCGCCCAAGATAAGTTCTCAATCTCACTGTAGGAAGGGGAGCGGGATGGAAATTGGAGAATTAGCAATGAGCCATACTTACAAAGTTAATTGTGACTGTGACTGCAGCACACCATCTTTGTGCAACCTCCTTGAACAGTGTGGATCATACCCTCCTTCACCATCTTTCCTCCATCGCCATCTCTTTTATATTATCGTAGCTTGTTTTTTACATGAGATGAGAGCATTGCTGTCAAGGCCAACATTTGTTTCTCATCCCCAAATGCCTCTGAGAAGATGGTGAAGTAGGGTATGATTCTCCTGAACCGCTGCAGTACATGTGGTGTAGGTACATCCATTATGCTGTTAGTGAGTTCCAAAATCTTAACCCAGTGACAGTGAAGGAATGGTGACACAGGGCAAAATTCTCCGCTTGGGAGACTTTGCTCTCAAAATCCTGCTCAACGGGCCCCGACAACACCCCAGTTGTAGCGAGAGCTTGCACATCAGAACTAGTCATTACTGGACTTGTAATCCAGAGGCTCAGGCTAATAATCTGAGACACAGGTTCAAATCCCGCCACAGCAGTTTGAGCAATTTAAATTCAATTCAAATACCTAGAATTATAAAGCCAGACTCAGCGATGGGACCAATGCAACCATCAATTGTTGTAAAAACCCATCTGGTCTGGCCTACATGTGACTCCAAATCCACAACAGTGACTCTTAACTGCCCATTGAAATGGCCCTGAAAGCCATTAAGAACTGAGTGTGTAAAAGGAGAGGAAATTGCTCTCAACATCAAAGCAGTACAGGTATTTGACCAAAGGAACCCTGGGTTAACTGAGCTCAATGTACGTCTCCTGGAATGGTTTCTACTCCCATTCACTACGTTCATCTTAGATATGTCCCAAAACTTCATCTTTGGTCGTGTTTATGCTGTCCTTGCAAAATAAGAGAATAAGAATATATAAGACCAGAAAAGATCGTCTGGTCAGGCCAAGAGTTCAAAAAATGAACATAAAAGCCACTACTGATTTGTTTCAGTTGATTTTTTTCATCATGGGATCAGATCTCACAGGTATACTGACGAAGGGTAGGGTGCACGTTTCTCATGTTTCTCTCCGTGTCTGTGTGGGTTTCCTCCGGGTGCTCCGGTTTCCTCCCACAGTCCAAAGATATGCGGGTTAGGTGGATTGGCCATGCTAAATTGTCCTTCGTGTCCAAAACACTTAAGTGGGTGTTACTGGGTTACAAAGTTGCAAATGCTGCTTTGATGTTGAGAGCTATTTCCTCTCCTTTTACATACCTAGTTCATGTCCATGTCTGAAGAAGGCTGGAATGAGTTCTGGAGCTGAGAAGTTCAATGAGTAAATTATTGCCAAGTGTCACTTTATGGCTGTGTTGATTATTTTTTCCATCACTTTGTTAATGGCTTTCAGGGCCATTTGAGTGCGCAGTGAAGAGTCATTGCTGTAGATTTGGAGTGACACGGGGCAGCACGGTAGTATAGTGGTTAGCACAGTGCTTCACAGCTCCAGGACCCCGGGTTCGATTCCCAGCTTGGGTCACTGTCTGTGCGGAGTCTGCACGTTCTCCCCATGTCTGCGTAGGTTTCCTCTGAGTGCTCAGGTTTCCTCTCACAGTCCAGAGATGTGCGGGTTGGATGGATTGTCCATACTGAATTGCCCTTAGTGTCCAAAAAGGTTAAGTGGTGGTTACTGGGTTACGAGGATAGGGTAGATATGTGGGCTTGAGTAGGGTGCTCTGTGTAAGGGCCGCTGCAGACTCGATGGGCCGAATGGTCTCCTTCAGCACTGTAAATTCTATTCTATTCTATGAAACCCAGCTCGATCTACCTCTTTGTTTCCAATCTGACACTCCTCAGTCTTCACTGTGCTATCCGACTGCTGAGCTGACATTGAAGAAGTAGCTTCCGCTATGCACTCTGATGATTTTTAATTGCATTGAAGTTGTCAAGTCTGAAAATTACCCTCATTCAGACGTGACTAGCAAAGCTCCTCAGCCTTAAAATCTGCAAGATTGCTGCCATCTGGTTTGGAATAAAAACAGAAAATGCCAGAAAAACTCATCAGGTCAAGCAGCATTTGTGGATAGAGAATCAGAGGCCGCAGGGTTGCCTTCAGCGGCGCCCGAAGTTCCTGCTAGAGGGAAGGAATGGAAAATCCCACCTATAGTTGACATTTTGGGTGCGATCCTCCGGCCTCATGACACTCATGTGCAAGCGTAATGAGGCCGGTGAATAGTGGGAGAGGCCAAAATGTGCCAGGCGTCAAACTGTTTGCGATGCAACTGGCCCGCTCCCATCGGCAAATTCGGAATTTCGCCATAGTATGATGAGAAACCAATTATCCCCACTTAAGCCCCATTTCCATACAATTAACATGAGCCACCCATCGTCCAATGGCCTCCTGTCATTCAGCGGCCACCCCAGCTGGCGTCGATCAGTACTCCTCTTCACAAACGTGAATCTGGCGGGAGGGCTTCCGAGGGGAGCCGAGGAGGTGAGAAGCCATCTTTGCCCACAGGCAAAGAGACCAGGGGTGCTGGGCTTGCCACCCCAGTGTTCAGCAGGTACTGTGGGACCCTCTGCAGGGGTGGGCCGCCATGGGAGGGTGGGGGGGGGGGGGTAGGTACTGGGGGGGTAATTGCTCGTGGCACCACCATGCCAATCCTTGGATCCGAACCCCATTCCAGGAGCAACCCCTGTCCCTTCCCGTCTGCCCCACCGATTACCCATAATCCCCACCGACTGTTGAGACCTCTGGCTGCGCGGCTGAAGGCAGTTGCTCATAGGGAATTGGCAATCCTGGTTAAGTGAGCACTTGGCACATGTCAAGCGGGTACCCGTGAGTAGGCAGGCCATGTAGCATGTGGGAGTCATTGCCTAGCTTTCCGATCGCACCTTGATGCCTGGACACTGTGTGGGAGTCAACACCACACTCGCAGCAGCCAACATCCGAACACCCAGGGGATGGACCACAGCTCCCGGTCTATGACCATGGCTGGAGTGTGGGTGGGTGCCACCTGGAGAGGTAGTTGCCTGGAAAGATGGGCCAAGGGTCTGGGGGTCAGCCCGCATTGAGAAAGAAAGTGACAGGGGCATCATAATGGTTGTGCATAGAATTGTTTAATGTGCTGTACAGTATATTATTTCTGATAATGCTGCCCTCCCCCCAAACCCCCTGGCCTCACCCCATCCCCTATCTAACCAGATATACTGCCAAGACCCTCAGTCATGGCTGTCACTGACTGCTCGACGCCATAGACACCTTCACTCATGGTGCTGACGACGTGCACCAGGCTCTCCACTGCTGCCACAACCTCATCCCAGGCAGCACTGGCTGACCTGTGGCTCACCTTCTGGGACCGTCAGGGGAACAGGACATCCCATCCCTCCTGGCCTCCACCAGGACTTCACCATGTCCAGCAGCCTCCCCAGGTCAGTATCCCCGAATCTTGGGGCTGGTCTCCTCGGCACAATTGTTGTGAGCTGGCTGGGGTTGGCTGAGCCAGTGTAGCTTAAGTGCTGCTCGACCAGCATGGGGCATGGGGCTTGGTGAGTGTGGACCCAGTGAAACAGCCGGCAAGCCGGCATTCGGAGCGGGAATCCCATGGGCCGCGAAAAGTGGACCAATCAACGTGAATAGCGTTGCCAGCATTGCTGAGCCGAGCGCTGGGAAACACGCGGCAATTCCCGCTCACGACAGCACTTGGAAACCTTTCCGGAGAATCGTGCCCTTCATGTTGATGATGGCCCATCATCAGAACTTGTTTTTCTTCTGCCAAAAGCTCTCAATTCCATTGAACTCTCTCAGTGCCGTCAATTCCATCACACTCCGGGCAGCTCACTCAAGCTAACCCCATGTATGTTGAAGAATATTTACACACATTGCGCCTGTTTCACCCAAGCAAAATAAATGGCAGCCAGGCAAGTTCCTTCCTCATGCCTTGATAATCAGAGTCAAGCTGCCTGGTTTAATGCTTAGCAGTTAATTGTCAGTCATTATCATCAGTGCATTCTCCATGGCAACACCTCTACCAATCGGAGTCCACTTGCCAACCATTCAGCACTATTTTCTCACACAGTATAAATTTGTTGAAATCCCTTACATTTTAGCCTTGTGATTGTCCAGATGAGTGTGAGATAAAATGCTTCAACAAATGTCTATTTTTTTCAGCAATATTCAAGTTCACTACCAAATGACTATATACAAGATAATTACAGGTGAAGAAAGCAATTCAGTTTATTTCAACTCACCAACCAGAGTGACTTTTGCAACACCAAACTGCTTCCGAGATAATGACAAGTTTTTACCTTGGCTGCACTATTTGGGAGTCCATTCCATGTGTTGACCAGTGCTTATGTGAAGAAAGGCTTCCTGTTATTTGTCCTAAATTTGACTTTTACTGGTACAAACCAGGGCAGCACGGTAGCATAGTTAATCGCACTGTTGCTTCCTAGCTCCAGGGTCCCAGGTTCGATTCCCGGAGCCATTGATGTAGACGGGGGGTGAATGTTGTGCTACGCTTCCTGAAGTTGATGATCAGTTCCTTGGACTTTCCAGCATTTAGAGAGAGGTTGTTTTCAGTGCACCATGCAACCAAATGGTCTATCTCCCTTCTGCCGTCTGATTCGTCGTTGTTTGAGATACGACCCACCACAGTCTTATCATCTGCAAATTTATAGATTAAATTGGAGTTGCATTTCACCACACAGTCGTGTGTGCATATGGAGTACAGTAGAGGGCTGTGCACACATCCTTGCGGGTCCCGGTGTTGAGGACTATTGTGGAGGAGGTGCTGTTGCCTATCCTGACAGATTGAGGTCTGTTACTGAGGAAATTAAGGATCCAGCTGCACAGGGAGGTATCAAGTCAAAGGTTGCAGAGTTTGGTTATTCGTCTTGTTGGGATAATGGTGTTGAAGGCGGAACTGTAGCCTATGAACAGCAGTCTGACATAGGTGTCCTTGTTGTTGAGATGTTCAAGAGTTGATTGTAGGGCAGAGAGATAAAATCTGCTGTGGATCTGTTGCCGCAAACTGCAATGGATCGAGACTGTCTGGGAGGCTGGCGTTGATCCATCTCATGACTAGCCGCTCGAAGCATTTCATGATAACAGATGTCAGGGCCACTGGTCGGTAGTCATTGAGGCAGGCTACCTTGTTCTTCTTTGGTACTGGTATTATGGTGGTCTTTTTGAAGCGGGTCGGGACCTCGGAGCACAGAAGTGAGGTGTTGAAGATATCTGTGACTACACTCGCCAGCTGGTCAGCTCAGGCTCCGAGTGTTCACCCAGGGACTCTGTCGTTTTCCGCGGGTTTACTTTCAAGAAGGCAGCTCTTACCTCCGAGGCTGTAATAGTGGGTATGGGTCTGTCCAAGGCTGTTGTGGTGGGTGGTACTGTATTGGCTGACTGTTCAAAGCGGGCACAGAACTTGTTCAGTTCATTGGGGAGGGATGCTCCAGCCCCAGAGATTCCGCCTGGCCTTGCTTTGTAGCCTGTGAACTCATATAAGCCCTGCCATAGACGTCTTGGGTTTGTGTCATTGGCCTGGGACTCTAGTTTAATCTGGTATTGTCTTTTGGCATCCCTGATGGCTTTCCATACATCGTACCTGGATTTCTTATATAGGTCAGGGTCAGCAGACTTGAACGGCGCTGTCTGGGACTTTAGCAGGGAGTGGAACTTTTGGTTAAGCCAGGGTTTCCGAATGGGGAACACCTGTATTGTTTTCTTTGGTACACAGTCCTTGACACACTTCCTGATGATGTCTGTGACGGTGGTTGCTTACTTGTCCAGGTTAGCTGCCGTGGCCTTGAATATGGACCAGTCACAGACTTCAAGCGGAGAGTGTCCTCTGATGCCTTGGACCAGCACTGCCTGGTTTTCTTGACTGGTTCAGCTTGAGTTGCTGTTTGTAGGCAGGAAGTAGGAGTATCGACTTGGGTCGGATTTGCCAAAGTGTAGTCGGGGAATGTAGATCTAGGCACCTTTGATGCAGTGGTCCAGGGTGTTTGCATCTCTGGTGGGGCAGGAGGTATGTTGGTGGAGTTTGGGTAGAACCTTCCTGAGGTTGGCCTGTTTGAAGTCTCCATCCAGGATTGTCAGGGCTTCAGGGTGATTTGTTTCTTGGTTGTTGGAGTGTCGGTCATCAAGTGCTTTCTTCACTTCCGCCTGGGGTGGGATGTAGACAGCTGTGATGCGTACACAGGTGAATTCCCGTGGAGGTAGAAAGGGCAACATTTCACGGTCAGGTATTCTAGGTCTGGGGAGCATTGGCACGCTAGGGACACCACATCCGAGCACCAGGAGGTGTTGATGAGGAGGCAAACACCCCCGCCCCTCGGCTTGCCTGAGGCTATCGTGCGGTCCATCCGGTGGATCGAGAAGCCTTCGGGTTGGATGGCGCAGTCTGGTGTGGCCGGAGTAAGCCATATCTCGGTGAAGCAGACACACAGCAGTTCCTCACTTCCCTCTGGGAGGTAAGTCTAGCGTAGAGGTCATCTAGTGTAAAACGTTCAATTGCTTGAACGTTCACTTGGAGGATGCTGGGGAGAGGGGTTTTGAAGCCACGTAATTTAAGTCTCACCTTCAGACTGGCGCGCTTTCCCTGCTTCCCGGGTCGGCGGCTGCCCTTAGATGGGAGGGCTGGATTTCCATAAGGTAGGTGGTTACGTCGGAGGGGTCGTGGATAACGGTGGCAGTGGCAGGTTCACTGGAGGGGGTTGTACATGGGTTGGTCTGGTCACGTGGGGCTGCGAAGGTTCGGTTTACCTTCTGGTGTGGTCAGGCGGGTACCTGTTGCTTCTGGGTTGGCTTGGGCATTCCCGTTTCGATGGCGAGGTATCGTGCCCCCGCGGTCTAGTCACGCAGAGATTGGCCTTGATGGTGGTGATACTTCTGGGTGATGGACAGGCTGAAAATCATGTGGTAGGGTCAGGCCATGTGGTCAGAGACTGGAGGAAACAGTCACATGGTCGGACTCCGGTATGGGCCTAGTCAGGCCTACACCGGGGAAAGGATGCAGCAGTTCACCTGGAGCAGGTAAGTCATGGATTGTTTGGTGGGTCCTTGAGTCGTTGCTGGGTGGGAGGGCCCCAATTCCTGGGCCGTCACTGGGCGGGTAGGCCCCGGTCCTTGGGCCGTTGCGGGGTGGACGATCACTGGGTGGGAGGCCCCCGATCCTTGGGCGGTGTTGGCTGGGTAGGCCTCGGTCCTCGGGCGGTTGCTGGCCAGGTAGGCCTCAGTTCTCAGGTGGTTGCTGGCTGGATAGGCCTTGTTCCTCGGGCGGTTGCTGGCTGGGTAGGCCTCAGTCCTCGGGCGGTTGCTGGCCGGGTAGGCCTCGTTCCTCGGGCGGTTGCTGGCTGGGTAGGCCTCGGTGCTCGGGCGGTTGCTGGCCGCGTAGGCCTCGTTCCTCGGGCGGTTGCTGGCTGGGTAGGCCTCGGTGCTCGGGCGGTTGCTGGCTGGGTGGGCCTCGGTGCTCGGGCGGTTATTGGCTGGGTAGGCCTCGGTGCTCGGACGGTTGCTGGCCGCGTAGGCCTCAGTCCTCAGGCCATCATTGGTCAGGAGACGAGGTCCAGCGGCGCATGTAGGATACGGATGGAGTTGTGCCGAGTCATGTGAGGTTCGAAGGATCCTCAAACCTGTAAGAAAATATAGAAGAGCGTTATTAGTAATTTTATATGAAGTGGAAAAGAGTTTTAGAATGGTGATAACAGAGAAAAGAAAGAGATCTGGTTGAGAGAGCTCACTGAGAGTCGCCATCATCCGGCGCCCTCTTGAATCTAGTACTTAATATGAATGATCGAGTTTTGTGTAATTGTCTGACAAAGCTGTGGTTATAAAGTACATCACACTGACACCAAAGCTTTCAGTGGACTTTATAAATAGAGGCACTGGGTACAAAAGCCAAGAAGTTTTGCCAAGGGCAGCACAGCGGCGCAGTGGTTAGCACTGCTGCCTCACGGCGCGGAGGATCCCGGTTCAATCCCGGCCCCGGGTCACTGTCCTTGTAGAGTTTGCACATTCTCCCCTTGTCTGTGTGGGTCTCACCCCCACAATCCAAAAAGATGTGCAGGGTAGATGGATTGGCCACGCTAAATAGGCACTTAATTGCAAAAAAAAAAATTGGGTACTCTAACTTTATAAAATAAAAGTTTTGCTCAACTTGTATGCCCCCACTGTTCTGAGCACTCAAAGGAGGTGTGGAAGAGGATTAAGGGTGGGGGGAAGGGAGATCAGGGGCCTATAAACATGAGAAGCGACAGGACCCATGATGTCTCTCTATGGCCCTGCTCTGAAGGCAACCAGCAGCCTTAGTGATGGTGTCCATGGGAAGTCTAAATCAGTCCCATAGTTCTGCTGACCCACTTTTCTTCCCACCCCCATTGGCTGCAGCCGGATATGAACACTGTCTCCATATCAATTAAGAGCTTACCCACCCAAAAATCTCAACTTTAAGCAATTTTCCCAGGAGGCAGGTTTCTGACGCCAAATCAGACCTGGCCCCTGTATCCCACCATCATGGCAAAAACTTCACCCCTTGTGTAAATTGGCTGCCATACTTCCTACTTTACAATAATCACTACTCTTCAAAAGTACTTCATTGGCTGCAAAGAATTCCGGGAAACCTTGTAGTCATGAAAGATGCAACATAAATGAAGGTATTTCTTTCTTCTGCTGCCCTGACACAATTCCCATTAATTTACAGAATGTTTATAGTGCAGGAGCTGGTCTTGTCAGCAGGAACGGCTGACTGATTTTCTCCGGAAGCCCCAATCTACACCCCACTTTACCCCCTCCCTCAATCTGGAGGAGGCCCCGGGAACCATCCCTTACCCCACACGCCCCCAAGTGGAAGGCTCCCGGGCCTGCCCAATGGCAGTTCCAACCTGGCACCTTGGAACCCTGGCAACGCCTGCCTGGCACTGTCCTTGGCACCCTGGCACTGCCCCCTGGCACTGCTAGGCTGACAGTGCCCAGGTGAAAGGGGAAGTGCCGGGGAACCACCCTGTCCTGTCCCCAACCACTGGGGACTTCCAATGGCCTCAGAGACCCACCAAGGTGCCGTTACACCTGGGTCACATTTGTGTGGACCAGTACTGAACGGCACCCTGGCGAGATCGCCCAGGCGTAGCAGCTATGTCCCTGGCCCTGGGAGAATCTGGCACAGACACATTTAAATAAACCAAATGGCTCATTTAAATATACTAATCTGGATCTCGCCCTGTGAGCGTGCAATCCAGATTGCACCGGGCGAAGCGAGTCAAGTGACTCACGACTGGCCCGGCATCTGACACTGAGCCCAATTTGGGGTTCACACACAATTTACCGTTGTGCCTTCAGTCTCTCATTCTGTGAAATTCACTTCATAATCCTCTGTACATTACCAACCCGCATGCTCCTATAAAACCCACCTTAAAATCCACCTCTTAAACCAGAATATTCTAATATTTACTTCTTTAGCTCAGATCAGTTTTTCTTTCTGTCTTTGTGATATACCTTGGGATATCTCTCAGCAATGTAGAACGAACATAAGAACATAAGAACATAAGAACTAGGAGCAGGAGTAGGCCATCTGGCCCCTTGAGCCTGCTCCGCCATTCAATTAGATCATGGCTGATCTTTTGTGGACTCAGCTCCACTTTCCGGCCCGAACACCATAACCCTTAATCCCTTTATTCTTCAAAAAACTATCTATCTTTACCTTAAAAACATGTAATGAAGGAGCCTCAACTGCTTCACTGGGCAAGGAATTCCATAGATTCACAACCCTTTGGGTGAAGAAGTTCCTCCTAAACTCAGTCCTAAATCTACTTCCCCTTATTTTGAGGCTATGTCCCCTGGTTCTGCTGTCACCCGCCAGTGGAAACAACCTGCCCGCATCTATCCTATCTATTCCCTTCATAATTTTAAATGTTTCTATAAGATCCCCCCTCATCCTTCTAAATTCCAACGAGTACAGTCCCAGTCTACTCAACCTCTCCTCATAATCCAGCCCCTTCAGCTCTGGGATTAACCTAGTGAATTTCCTCTGCACACCCTTCAGCGCCAGTAAGTCCTTTCTCAAGTACGGAGACCAAAACTGAACACAATACTCCAGGTGTGGCCGCACTAACACCTTATACAATTGCAACATAACCTCCCTAGTCTTAAACTCCATCCCTCTAGCAATGAAGGACAAAATTCCATTTGCCTTCTTAATCACCTGTTGCACTTGTAAACCAACCTTCTGTGACTCATGCACTAGCACACCCACGTCTCTCTGAACAGCGGCATGCTTTAATATTTTATTGTTTAAATAATAATCCCGTTTGCTGTTATTCCTGGATAACCTCACATTTGTCAACATTGTATTCCATCTGCCAGACCCGAGCCCATTCACTTAACCTATCCAAATCCCTCTGCAGACTTCCAGTATCCTCTGCACTTTTCGCTTTACCACTCATCTTAGTGTCATCTGCAAACTTGGACACATTGCCCTTGGTCCCCAACTCCAAATCATCTATGTAAATTGTGAACAATTGTGGGCCCAACACGGATCCCTGAGGGACACCACTAGCTACTGATTGCCAACCAGAGAAACACCCATTTATCCCAACTCTTTGCTTTCTATTAATTAACCAATCCTCTATCCATGCTACTACTTTACCCTTAATGCCATGCATCTTTATCTTATGCAGCAACCTTTTGTGTGGCACCTTGTCAAAGGCTTTCTGGAAATCCAGATATACCACATCCATCGGCTCCCCGTTATCTACTGCACTGGTAATGTCCTCAAAAAATTCCACTAAATTAGTTAGGCATGACCTGCCTTTTACGAACCCATGCTGCGTCTGCCCAATGGGACAATTTCTATCCAGATGCCTCGCATTTCTTCCTTGATGATAGATTCCAGCATCTTCCCTATTACCGAAGTTAAGCTCACTGGCCTATAATTTCCTGCTTTCTGCCTACCTCCTTTTTTAAACAGTGGCGTCACGTTTGCTAATTTCCAATCCACCGGGACCACCCCAGAGTCTAGTGAATTTCGGTAAATTATCACTAGTGCATCTGCAATTTCCCTAGCCATCTCTTTTAGCACTCTGGGATGCATTCCATCAGGGCCAGGAGACTTGTCTACCTTTAGCCCCATTAGCTTGCCCATCACTCCCTCCTTAGTGATAACAATCCTCTCAAGGTCCTCACCTGTCATAGCCTCATTTCTATCAGTCGCTGGCATGTTATTTGTGTCTTCCACTGTGAAGACCAACCCAAAAAACCTGTTCAGTTCCTCAGCCATTTCCTCATTTCCCATTATTAAAACTCCCTTCTCATCCTCTAAAGGACCAATATTTACCTTAGCCACTCTTTTTTGTCTTATATATTTGTAAAAACTTTTACTGTCTGTTTTTATATTCTGAGCAAGTTTACTCTCATACTCTATCTTACTCTTCTTTATAGCTTTTTTAGTAGCTTTCTGTTGCCCCCTAAAGATTTCCCAGTCCTCTAATCTCCCAGCAATCTTTGCCGCTTTATATGCTTTTTCCTTCAATTTGATACTCTCCCTTATTTCCTTAGATATCCACTGTCGATTTTCCCTCTTTCTTCCGTCCTTCCTTTTTGTTGGTATAAACCTTTGCTGAGCACTGTGAAAAATCGCTTGGAAGGTTCTCCACTGTTCCTCAACTGTTCCACCATAAAGTCTTAGCTCCCAGTCTACCTTAGCTAGTTCTTCTCTCATCCCCTTGTAATCTCCTTTGTTTAAACACAAAACACTAGTATTTGATTTTACTTTCTCACCCTCCATCTGTATTTTAAATTCCACCGTATTGTGATCGCTCCTTCCGAGAGGATCCCTAACTATGAGATCATGAATCAATCCTGTCTCATTACACAGGACAAGATCTAGGACCGCTTGTTCCCTCGTAGGTTCCATTACATACTGTTCTAGGAAACTATCGCGGATACATTCTATAAACTCCTCCTCACGGTTGCCTTGACCGACCTGGTTAAACCAATCGACATGTAGATTAAAATCCCCCATGATAACTGCTGTACCATTTCTACATGCATCAGTTATTTCTTTGTTTATTGCCTGCCCCACCATCTCATTACTATTTGGTGGCCGATAGACTACACCTATCAGTGACTTTTTCGCCTTACTATTCCTGATTTCTACCCAAATGGATTCAACCTTATCCTCCATAGCACCGATGTCATCCCTTACTATTGCCCGGATGTCATCCTTAAATAACAGAGCAACACCACCTCCCTTACCATCCACTCTGTCCTTCCGAATAGTTTGATACCCTCGGATATTTAACTCCCAGTCGTGACCATCTTTTAACCATGTTTCAGTAATGGCCACTAAATCATAGTCATTTACGATGATTTGTGCCACCAACTCATTTACTTTATTCCGAATACTACGAGCATTCAGGTAAAGTACACTTATGTTGGTTTTTTTACCTCTGTTTTGAATCTTAACATCTCCAGTTTTATTCCTTTTGTTATTACTGGGCCTATTCACTGTGCTCCCCTCAGTCACTGTACCTTGTACTGTCGCCCTTATGGATTTCTGACTATGTCTTCTCTGCCTTGCACTTTTTCCCTTACTTCCTTTTGTTTCTGCCCCTGTTTTACTACCTTCCAACTTCCTGCATCGGTTCCCATCCCCCTGCCACATTAGTTTAAACCCTCCCCAACAGCTCTAGAAAACACCCCCCCTAGGACATCGGTTCCAGTCCTGCCCAAGTGCAGACCGTCCGGTTTGTACTGGTCCCACCTCCCCCAGAACCGGTCCCAATGCCCCAGGAATTTGATCCCTCCCTCTTGCACCATCTCTCGAGCCACGCATTCATCCTATCTATCCTGACATTCCTACTCTGACTAGCTCGTGGCACTGGTAGCAATCCTGAGATTACTACCTTTGAGGTCCTACTTTTTAGTTTAACTCCTAACTCCCTGAATTCCGCTTGTAGGACCTCATCCCGTTTTTTACCTATATCGTTGGTGCCTATGTACACCACGACAGCTGGCTGTTCACCCTCCCCCCCAAGAATGTCCTGCAGCCGCTCCGAGACATCCTTGACCCTTGCACCAGGGAGGCAACATACCATCCTGGAGTCTCGATTGCGTCCACAGAACCGCCTGTCTATTCCCCTTACGATCGAGTCCCCTATCACTATAGCCCTGCCACTTTTCTTCCTGCCCTGCTGTGCAGCAGAGCCAGCCACGGTGCCATGAACCTGGCTGCTGCTGCCTTCCCCTGGTGAGCCATCTCCCTCAACAGTATCCAAAGCGGTATATCTGTTTTGCAGGGAGATGACCGCAGGGGACACCTGCACTGCCTTCCTACTCTTGCTCTTTCTTTTGGTCACCCATTTTCTATCTCCCTCAGTAACCTTCACCTGCGGTGTGACCAACTCGCTAAACGTGCTATCCACGACCTCCTCAGCATCGCGGATGCTCCAAAGTGAGTCCATCCGCAGCTCCAGAGCCATCAAGCGGTCTAACAAGAGCTGCAACTGAACACACTTCTTGCACGTGAAGGAGCCAGGGTCAGTGGACGTGTCCCTGAGCTCCCACATCGCACACGAGGAGCATGACACGGGTCTGGGATGAATGTTAATAGTTGTAGAATTAAAAAAACAATCTGCTGGTGCATTTAGATTTCTACAGTTAACCTTGATATGATTCAACATGAAAATAAATGATATAATATTGAATTGACAGACTTTTGGTAATCTTCGGGTTTCTAGGCTAAAGAGATTGAAAGATGATTTCATCAAAGCCAGGAAGATCTGTCGCCGAGACATAAAACAGATCTCAAGAGGACGCAGGCAGGTGGCAGGACCCTGGTCATCGCCCAGACTGTCAACTGATGGGGGACAGCGGCCGGTCTCTCAGACGTGCTGAGTTAATCAGAGGGCCGGCAGCTCAGCAGCGCCACTGATGGAAGTGGCCACTGCTGAAAGTTGCAGGGAGAGGAAGAGGATGCCTCCATGTTGAGGCGTCCTTTAAGGCCAGTCAATTATTTTTTTAATGCGCTGGTACTAGACAGGCACCAACAATCAAGAGAAATGGACACTCCAGTGACAGCTTCGGACAAGCTCTGTAGGTAATGGATTGGCCATTATAGAGGACTCCTCCCTCTTGGGGTCCTCGTTGGGAGGCCATCATGTCTCGCTACATGGCGGGGTCCTACTCTGACACAGATTACATGCTTGCCAGGAAGTGGCATTAAACTGTCCAATTTATTATTTACATTGGCCATCTGCCTCTGGTCGGCAGTCACACTGCTGGTTCAGATTATTATTTTAATCAATCATTTACCTTGTAATTGGTTGCTCCAAATTCCAAGATCTAAACTGAGATGATAATGCCCTTCTTACCACTAATACTCTTGGGAAAGCAGAGAAATGAAAACATTTGACCGCAGGTTTAATAAGTAAATATCCAAACTGAGCCAATAGTGAAAAATTACATTTTAGCACCTGGATTTCATGAGGTAAGAGAGTTGTTGCGGAAGGTGTTTGGCATGTTCTCCCCTTTAGATTAACTTTGAAGGTCTCCAGTTGAAATGTATTCACCAAGTTGTTTGCTGAACTGCTGCGAGTGTGTTCAGCAGAAACTCATGGGAACCTGCAATTTGGATTCCCCACATGCTGTGGAGGGTCCATGACTTCACCAATTGGTGGCTTTCCAGTCTGCGGGAAGTCATGAACCTCATGAAGGAATGGAAATCAGAGGCATGGTGGTGGTGGAATCGGATACCTCTGATGAGGGCTGGCGTGAGGGGGAAGGGGTGGTCTGCGGATTGAAGGTCATGGGCCATGGGGCCAGGGAGGTTAGGTGATTGAAGGCATCATAGTTGGCGTGGATTGATTGAAGATCATAGCCCAGAAGGAAAAAAAATAGTTTCGACCACTATTTCTATTTTACTGTTTATCCCGTTTTACTGTTTTTCCGTCTGAGGCAGGAAAAGTCAAGGAGGCGTTGTGCCTGACCACGGAACCTTTACAGACAAGCACTGGAATCCTGGACACAGGTGTAAATACACTTCAATACCAACACTCAGCCTCGTTATCATACTGAAGGTACCAACCCACCTCCTTGGGGTGGATTGGCTTGTCGACCTTCCAACCTCAGTTAATATTGGAAATGGGAGGGTTGGATCAGGAAACAGTATTCTCAAACCCTAAACCCAACCTGACCCAAAACCACCCCACTTTTTTCAGTTAATGTTGTTCCTTTGTGTTGCAGCTACCAAGTTACTTACTCACTCTGTGTTATTCACTCACTCTGAATTACACTCAGCAAATTCCAAACTAATGCTGGGTTTTGAAGTTAGCTGCGGTTTGTACATCATTGTCCTATTCGTGTTTGCTGAGGTACCATTTTAGTGAAAAAAATTTATTAGCAAGCTATCTTTCTGCTTATTCACAGTTACATACCACAATGAAATAAATCATGCCAAATTACAGCAGTGTGTTATTTCCGTACATTGCCATAACAAGGATATGTGGCTTTTGTTACAGCACTGTGTTATTTCCGTACATTGCCATAACAAGGATATGTGGCTTTTGTTACAGCACTGTGTTATTTCCGTACATTGCCATAACAAGGGTATGTGGCTTTTGTGTTATCAGAGAAAGAAAGCAGTGTGAAAATATTCTTTCATGAAGAAAGTGGAAGTTTCAAAACCATTCAGTTTACTTTGCCCATGAAGTCTGACATAATGATGTTCTGAAAGCTAATGTGCTTATTCCTCCTGAGCCTCACTTTGAAGCTCATTCTAATATACAGAAGCATTACAATTACAGCACAGAAACAATTTGGCCCACCAAACCTACTCTGGTGCATGTTCTAACCAAAACTATCTGTGCTAACCCCATTTCCATGTTTTGTCATGTATGCTTTCATGTTCCTTGTTAAATGAATTTTCTTTCCCTGTCATTGTGAACGCACCACTGCCTGGTTGAAGTTAGTAAATTTCTCCATGGGGCAGCGTGAACAGAATATCTGCCCTTTGCACTGGATGACTATGTGAGATTTTTCAAAGGGTTGACTCTTATAGAGTCCTACAGCACAGAAAAGGCCCTTCAGCCCATTGCATCTGCGGATGTAACGGAGTCTGCACCAGACTCTGATAATGTATGTGCTCTGTTTAATACTAATAATAATCACACCCCTTTTGGTTATTTGCACCAATCTTCCACTTAAACAGTACTTAGTACTTAACATCACCCAATCACTAAGAATGATGAACTCAAAAAAAGGTACTGGCAATTGTGGCAGCTGGATGAACAACCCAAAGGAAATTACATTTCAGTCCCTGGATAAGGAATTCCATTGAGAAAGAGGCTTTCTGTGAATTGTATTAGGTGGATTTATTTACCAGTGTCTTGTCCCAGTCAGACAGACCGAGTGGATTGACTTCTGAAGCTGTGTTTTCCCTGAAGCTGGGCACACAGATCACATCTGTCTGTCTTAAAAGCAGTGATGATTATTGCTTTCATTCCATTTATTTATAATTTCCTTCAGCTAATGTAAAATGTTCCTAGCTGGTTGCCATGCCTCTTCTCAAAGCCTCTATGCATTCTTTTGACATTACTCTTGTCATTACTTTGTTTTTTGCTGCTAAGTGTTATTATACAAGGCTGTCTCAGTAATGGACCACCTGTAATTTAAGTAAAGAGATCAATAATAATAAATTAAAAAGTTAAAGCTTTTGTAAGAACAAAAATGATTTGGAGTGGATGAAAATTACATGAGAAATTGACCAGGAAAATAATTCACAAAGAAATTAAAAACAAAAAGACCAATAGGCTCCGATTTTCTTTTACCACTCGTCACACCCATCTTGGGAGGAACACCCTAATCATTGTGCTGGGAGTGGAGGGGCAGGTACAAGATGGAGTCAAGTGCAAAACCGCAGGCTGTTGATCAGAAGTGGCCACATGAGCTGTCATGTGTTGAGGTGGGCTGTTTCAAAGACCCGCCTCAGTTCTCTGGAACTTTGTCCCCAATCATTTTGTTACATTTTTTAGCCCTCACCACAAGCATCTATCACCCTTTCACCCACTCCCCATGCTCCTTCATGCCCGTGCCAAATTAATGCCAATTCATGATGACCCATGCCCCCTACAAACTCCTATGGCCTCTTATAGCCCCCGTGTCAACTTAATGGCAACTCATGCCAACACATCTATCACCCTTGGCATTTATAACTTTCATGCCAATTTAAAGGGTATTCACCTTGGGCAGATCTCAGGAGCCGTGTTGAGACATAATAAAATAAAGCTATAAATACCTATTGCAAGGGCAGCACGGTGGCGCAGTGGGTTAGCCCTGCTGCTTTATGGTGGCAGGTCCCTGGTTCAATACTGGCTCTGGGTCACTGTCCATGTGGAGTTTGCACATTCTCCCTGTGTTTGTGTGGGCTTCGCCCCCACAACCCAAAGATGTGCAGGGTAGGTAGATTGGCCACACTAAATTGTCCCTTAATTGGAAAAAAAAGAATTGGCTGTTCTAAATTTATTTTTTTTAAATTATTGCAGCTTCCACTTTATTGAAAAGCACTGCCATTCATAAAGTTCTATGCAAAACTTTTAAAACACCTCAAATGCAGGATCCCATATAAAACCAAACTTAGTTGAGGTCATAACCTTATATCAAAGACAGCTAATTCTTTAATAACTTTTTGAGCTGTCAATCAAGTTGTCAACTTCGGAGCCACTGCTGAGGTAATTATAGCTTGTGGAAAATAACAAGCATTCATAATCACAAAATGGTAGCCTTTGGGGAAATGTCAGCAAAGAGCTATTGTGACACATTTTTCACCTCTTGCACTGTCACAGGTAGTTTTTTTTTAATTCTTAAAGGCTGTGGATTGAAATGACTTCATAGCATGTCAGTTCTATAGACCTTATCCACCTTTCAAGGGCATTTATAGAATCATAGAATCCCTACAGTGCAGAAGGAGGCCATTCTGCCCCTCAAGTCTGCGCTGACCCTTTGAAAGAACACCCTAACTAGGCCCACACCCCACCCTATCCCCGTGACCTAATAATTCCACCTAAGCTTTTGGACACTAAAGAGTAATTTAGCATGGCTTATCCACCTAACCTGCACATCTTTTGACTACGCCTAGTTTACAGATTATCAGAGATCATAGGTTCTCATAGAATTTACAGTGCAGAAGGATGCCATTTGACCCATTGAGTCTGCACCAGCTCTTTGAAAAGAGCACCCTATACAAGCCCCCACCTCCATCCTATCCCTGTAACCCAGTAATCCCACCAACCTTTTGGACACTATGGGCAATTTATCATGGCCAATCCACCTAACCTGCATATCTTTGGACTGTGGGACGAAACTGGAGCACCCGGAGGAAACCCACGCAGGCACGGGGAGAACGTGCAGACTCCGCACAGACAGTGATCCAAGCCGGGAATCGAACATGGGACACTGGAGCTGTGAAGCAACTGTGTTAACCACTGTGCTACCGTGCTTCCCTAAGAGTCTTGGCTCCCACGCTACGGATTAAGGCCCCTTCAAGGATGAAAGTGGGAACTGTATGAATTCAGCACTCAATTCAAATGGTCTGACTGAGTTAAAATTTCCCTCCGGTTCTGCCCCTTCTCCAAACAATGAAATAGGATGTGTTGAAAATGAGGGTAGGTCTTTTGCATCTGGGTCCCACCCGCCATTCTTAAAGGTCCGCAGTGTCTCCATGACACACCCTTACAATTGCAGACTACTATCGCCATTTACTTTCCACCTTGGTTAACCCCAATTCTTGTGGTTCCTTTTGCACAAAACAGTTTTTTATTTATTTTATTCTCTGTGGATGTGTTTTCTCAAATGCAGATATGAGATATGTGCAATTATTACGAGGTATGATAATCAATCTAAACAATGTTGTTTAACATTATATGCATATTCTGATGTAGTTATTACCCTGCTCCTATTGTGATGTTATCATAGCAATACACTGTGAAGTAAACAGCACTCTTCAGATTTTGAACCTAGCAAGATCATTGATAAGTGACCAGCTCCTTTGTGTAAAGGTCTTTTGTCTGTCTGCAAACAATAAATATGTCTCCCTCATTTTACAGTAAATACATACTTAGTAAGCAATCAAACTTCGGATCAAGCCTCTCAAGAAAATTTAGGTACAAATAGCCTAATGACCTCATTCTTTTCTCTATTTTACCTACTGTCTATCTGATCTAGTAATCCGCTTTATTAATCTCTTGCACGATTTTATTTTCATTTCTAAAATACAATAATTTGCCTGCAAGTTTCCCCCTTTTTAGTTCATTAATAAAATTAAAATGATATAAAACAGCTGATCAATAATGGCAAGGAATTATTTTATTCTCAAGGGGCTATATTTTCCTCTGTGAGCAAAGTGTTGATTACCCTATTTTCATAGATGCAAGCTGACTCAAATCAAATGGCGGGTATGTGCTGTGGCTGAATTTGCCCATTTTGAATTTGATAACAGAAACAAAACCATGGCACTGCTCAATGGCAGTGACCCTACAACGATGCTCCATTGACACCTCTCCAGGAGCGGAATTGCCACTTGACAAAAATGCCTGCCAAAAATTTCTGCAAACCAGCTGCGGATGACATAAAACTTCCAAATACTGCTTTATCTAAATGTAAGAATGTGAATTTACCCCCAGGGCACAATCTCCATCGACGGATGTTCTTTTGTCTGGTGGTATTTCTCAGCCAGCTGCAGATGTGTGGAATTGTAAATGTTTGCAGCTCATGAAACCAAGCTGTTAATGATTCGGCAGCCCATTTTACAACTTTCCGAGTGTCTATTTCTCCATTGGAATAAAAAAGAATAGTCTGTGGATTCTCCATCCGCTTTGCTGGCAGCGCACCCACTCCTGCGCGTTTCCCCAACAGAGCAGGGTGGCCACAATGGGAAACCCCATTGGCTGGCTGCCGGAATGGAGGATCTCGTTGCTGGCGGGGAACCCAGAAAATGGGGCTTCCAGTATGTCAAACAGGTTGCCACTTCGCCACCAACCATGTTTCGGCAGGTAATAAAACTTATAATTGCCCACAAAGGCTGAGTTATGCACACATTATGCTGCTCAGTTCTTTTAAATCCATGGCAGCCGATGATACTGAGATCCTTAAGTTTGTTTAGAAAACATAATCATAGTGCAGCTTCAAATTTAATGAGAATCAAACAACACCTAAATTTCTTCTGTGAGAATTATAAATGAAATGTCTTTCATTTCTTCAGTTTATCATATTTAGGTCATTGTTCCAACTGTGCCCTCCAGCTATGCATTCATTAGAGGCTACTTATGACAACTTAGGCAACATTCCTCACTGACAGTATGGGATCACTCACCCATTATACATTCTCAGTCAATAAGAATTTTTTGCTGGATGAATAACAGGGGGAAAATCTGCTACTGTCAGCTTTACACCGTCTGCTAAAGTCGGAATTTGCCCCCACCTACAATTAGGAAACACCAAAAATAAAATTTGATGAGCACAACTAATTGTATCCAACATTCAGCATCTCTGATGGACCTACATTCTTTGGTATTTGCTAAATACCTTTTCTGACAGGACATGGCCATAACCCGCAAATTATTTCATGTCAAAGACAACTGCTCTGTCAATGGAGTGAATCATGAATAAATGTTGAATCATCTTGATCAGTGGTAGCACAGCAGTGATCAATGTGCTCTTAAAACACTTAATAACAGTGTAGTTTGTATTTAAATTAAAATGTTGCTGCTCTTTTACATAACTGACTCACAGGTCTAAATGTTACTAACTCAAGTTTTTATCTCAATCTCCCCCTCCATAATTTCACCAAGGTTTCTCATGATTCCTCCTTAACATTCTGAAAATAATTTTAATTTTGAGTAGTTTTTGCAAACACGTTTTACTCTTTTCTCTACGTTTTGCTCATCTGCCAATCATGACCTTTTTTTTGCGAATACACAGAGGAAACTATGGCCTTACTACTTTGTGGTATACGTTAAAAGGAGGAGAGCATGTTTTTTTGTTGGCTGTAAGAGATTTGTATGAAGTACTCAGCTTTACCGATTGAATTAATGAAGCATAAGCAGTGGTTCCTCACTCACTGTCAATTTGTCAAACTGTATAGTTGCTGTACTGCTTTGCAATGATGTTATGATGCCAGGGGAAACCCTAATTTTCCCCTTCTTCCTCATCCAACTCAGCTGGTCAAATGAGATCAGAAAAAGTTAAGGATGCTTCACTAGGTTTTCATATTGTTACTCAACTGAAAATAGGACTAACACTTTAACTCAGTCAGCCTGGGGCTGGTTTAATCACCTTAGCTGCATCTGGAATGACATAAGCAGCGAGTCTTCTCGTAACGGTGACTTTTAAAATGTATTCATTTTCAGGATGTCGGTGTCATTGGCAAGACCAGCACTTATTGCCCATCCCTAATTGCCTTGAAAAGTTGATGCTGAGCTTTCTCCATGAACCGTTGAATAGCGGTTTGGCTTACCAGACCATTTCACATGGCAGTTAAGAATGAACCTGTTGGTATAAGAATGGAGCCAGGTATAGGCCAGACCAGATAATGATGGCATGTTTCTATCATTAATAACAAAATAAGTATCAATTAATATCATTAATAAGGTTATTCATGAAGGCCCGCCTTCTCAACCTTTCTCCTCATCTGAGGTGTGATGATCCTCAGGTTAACCCACCACCAGTCAGCTCTCCCCCTCTAAGGGGAAAGCAGCCTATGGTCATCTGGGACTATGGTGACTTTACCTTAACTGTCATTAATATACTGCTCATCCCATTCATACACAAAGAAACAACCTTGCATCTGGTGACTTACACCACTGCAGTGATGTGTGTCTGGATCTACAGAGCCCTGCTTCTACAATGTACTAAACCTGACGAATTTGGTGAGTAAAGGAATTTTAATGATTCATCTCTTACAAAAAATTTGTTAAGTTTTGCATTCAGAATTCAGTTAATTTCAACCTGAATATGAAATTTCTGCTGTGGAAACTTCAAGACACGTCATGTGTTCAGGGCCACTGTGTGTATGAGAACTGTCTCCAGCTGCTTGAGCATGAGCTCCTGGTACCCATGCTTGAGAGGCAGTTGGAGTCACTGAATCATCAAGGCAGCTGAAAGTTTCCCGCATCATACATTCCAGGAGGTGACCACCCCAAAGGCAGAGAGTTCAGGATAGTAGATGAGTGGCTATTGGTTGAGTAGGAAGAGGCAGAAAGTACAGGAGTCTTCAGGGTGTGTGCCATTCTCGAACCAGTGCACATTATTGACACATGCTACAAATGTTGACACCTTGAAGCAGTGCAGTCAAACCTGACATTCATGGGTAAGTGATTGCGCAGAGGAAACAGCAAAGTGTGGCAATGCAGTCATTATGGGAGATTCCATAATTAAAGGAACAGGCATTGTAAGTCTTGCATGGTGTATTGCTTTCCTGGTGCTATGTTAATGAAAAGGGTGCAGAGTATTCTGCCGGGAGAGGGAGCCAGAGGTTGTGATACATGTTGGTACCAATGACGAAGAGGAGCTAGGAAAGAAGTTAAAATATAGGACCTCAAAAATGGCTTAAAATGGTGGAAACTTGGAACATAATATTAATGATACAGAGTGTTCAGAAAAGATGGCAAAGGGGAAAAGGAGAGATGGGTTGGAAGTACAATTTGGAAAGATATCGTGGTTTTGGAAAAAATAGCATGTCCTTGATGAGACAAGGACAGAATCCAATTGCTTGGAAATGAGCAGAAGAATGTTCTGATAATACTACTGGGGCATATTCTATCGGACTTCAAATAGTGAGAGAGATATAGAGGAGCAAAGCTGCAGGGACATCACAGAGATGTGCAACAACTATAGAGTGGTGATACTGGGGGACTTTAATTACCCAAATATTGATCAGGATAATGTTAGAATAGATGGGAAAGGAGGGAGAGAAAGCTCTGAAATTTGGTCAGGAGAACGTCCTTGACCATTATCTTATTGTTTCAACTATGAAAGAGGCATTGCTGGGGAATTAGGTGGGTCACGTGTGTGGGAGAGCACAAGAGTAAGAATGATCATCATATCGTAAGTTATAGATTGTTAATAGAGAAGAGAAAGGGACAATCAAAAGTGCAACTTCTAGGTTGAAAGATGGACAACTTCCGTGGGGGGGGGGGGGGGGGGGAGTCTAGTCAGGTTGCAATGGAACTAAAGTTTGATAGGGAAAAACTACAATGGAATATGTAATAAGCTGCATCTGATAAGTGTCATGATTATGTATATTGACTGGGATGTAAATGGTTAGCAAGTTAATTATAATGATTTGTACCACTAGAGGGAACCACAGAGCAGTCATATATATAGCATGTGACTTGGGGATTCTGGGATTAGAAGATTAAGAAGATTAGATAGTGAGGATTAGATAGTGAGGTGTGAGATAGCAGTTGAGAGTTCTGTAAATTAGAGATAGCATAGTTTTATACAACAACCTCCTACTTTAGGAATGTGAACCACTCTTAGTAGTGTAAATAAATTTATAGTTTTGTTTGTTAACAAAGCTTTGTGTTCTTTATTCAACACTATGCATCTGAGCCATCTAGGTAAAGCAGAATAGAGAATACAATATGCTTGAGGTTCATCCAGGTGGGGATGATTGTTCCCTTGTCCTGATTGGATCGGGAATTAACCAGCAATTGTATGATAGGCCGGCCTCTCTAGTAGCAGACAGAAAGGAGTAAGGACCCGGTTATGTGTAACCGGGCCCGATGCATGTGCTGCTGTTAAGCTGAATAAATGTCCCCCTTTGAACTCGCCGGACTCCCCTTGCCATTACTACAGAATTATGGGTGATCGAAAGGAAGAGATGTTTCAGATATAGTGGGTACTTTCCCACAAGAGGGAAAGCCAGGGCCCTTTTGATGAAGAGGTAGATAAAGAATATGATGGTATGGGAAAGAGGGTGCTTGATGAACCAGGGTAAGTACAATAAGTTGAGAAAGGAAATGAAGTCCAAACCAACACTGGCAAAGAGAGGCAATGAGAATAGAATCCACTACTGCCTGTTAATAGTCAGTGGGTAATAAAAAGCAGGGTACTTCTAATATGGACAAAGAAGGGGAAATATGCTTAAGCAGGAGTAAGACAGGCTGGGGAGAGAGGCAGAGAACAGTGGACGTGAAGGAGGAACACAGAACAGCAAACAGTTAAATACAATAGTAGACGTTTAAGTAGATATTTCATAACAATTGACAAAGGTACATTATTGGGAGAAAGAAAGACTGCCAGAGAAGGATGGACCATCCGTGGCTAGCTAAAGAAGTTAAAGATAGTATCAAACTGAAAGCCAAAGCGTGCAATTCTGCAAAGATTAGTGATAGGTCAGAAGTATGGCGGTGTTGTACACTGTCCATATGCCCTCTCTCTCTCTCAGCAGCCACCACGCCAGATTCATGATTTCTGAGAGCACACGTGGACCGAGCCGTTGCGAACTCGGCCCATTGGAGGCGGAGAATCGCGGGTGGGCCTACTAATGATATACAAACGGTGTTTAAAGTACACGTGGCGTGCATCGCATTGACGCCATTTTCGAGGTGACAGAGCATCGCGCTTTTGCCGTCAAACTGTCGCCTGCCGCGATTTTGGTGTGGGAAACTATTCTCCACCCGATTTGGCATTGGCTAACAGAGAATCCCAGCCCAGACCTTTGTTGTGGTGGCTGCGTGGGTCCCGCAGCACAGTGCTGTCCAAGTAGACAGTGGTGCGTGGTACTGGGGGATGAGACCATTGCATTCCACAACCCAGGTGCTGTGCTGATTGACTTGGTGAAAAAGGAGGGTTCATGGGTCCAGCAGCATGGAGATGGAGGGTAGAACTGGTCTGCCCCAGTAGAAAAATAGGGATGATTTGTTACAGTGGTACAGGGTGTTGGTGAGACCGCATCTAGAGTTCTGTCTCTTGTTTTGGTCTCCGTGCATTAGAATCAGTTCAGAAAAGGTTCACTCGACTGATTCCTGGAATGCAGAGGAAAGGGTGGGCAGATTGGCCTTGTACTCATTGGACTTTAAAAGAATGAGGTGTTCTTACTGAAACATCTAACCATGTCCCTGAGGGGAATTGACAGGGTGGATGCTGAGAGGATGTTTCCCCTTGGGAGAGGTACTAGAACTATGGGATTTTTTTCTCTCAGAGGGTCCTTAGTGTGTGGAATTCTCTTCCTTAGATAGCGATGGAGGCAGGACCATTGAATCTTTTTAAGCTGAGTTAAATAGATTCTTGCTTAACAAGGGAGTCAAAGTTTATAGGAATAGACTTGAGACCACAACCAGATCAGCCATGATCTTATCAAAAGATGGAGCAGATTTGAGGGGCCAAACGGCCTAGCTGAGCTTCTAATTCGAATGTTCGTGTGTTTGCGCCTAGAGGCACAGGGGAAGGCTGAAATATTCAATCACTGCTTTTTAATCGGTGTTTGCTGAGGAAAAGAGGGTGACAAAATATTAGTAATGGTGGAAATTATAGAAGTAACATATGGAATCGACTCCTCCTCCCCAGCCCAAACACTCTATTGGAGGGGCCCTCGGCCCCGTCCTGCACGCTCCCCAACACCCATCCAGGGCACCCTTGGCCCAATCACGTGTGCGCAAAAAATGACAGTTTGGCACCTTGGCAGTGAAAATCTGTCAGTGCCCATGCCAGCTGCAGTGCTACCTGGACACTTTGACGGTGGCAGGCTGGCACCCACGGGGTGTTGGGGAGGATGATGGGAGGGGGGGGGGAGAGGAGCCAGGGACCCTCCCATAGTGCGTTTGTGCTGGTGGGGGTCGGGGATCACTTCGGGGGCCGGTGTACAAAACGGGGCTATGTGCGGCCTCAGCCATGCGTTCCCCGCTGAGGCCCCTTATACAATGCAAGTCATGTTGTATAGCCATCTGTTAACAAGTGGCTAAACGCGCTCACTATGGGACTTTGTTCCCAATTAGTTGAATCAAGCCCGGCGTGTTCTTGGGATCATGTGCTTTGATCCTTGAACGTGGCAGAACATATTGAGTGAGGCCTGAGCAAAGAATATGGGACCTTGGGCTTCATAATTAGAAGTAACAAGTACCAGAGCAGTGAATTCTTACTGAACCTTTATAACAGAGCATCGCATCCAGTTCAGGTAGCACACTTTAGGAAGGTGTGAGAGTCCCTGAAAGGGAGCAGAGGGGATTTGTCAGGACAATTTGTAGGGATGAGATATTGGCTGCAAGATTAGGTTAAAGAACGTGAGTTTGTGCTTCTTGGAGCAAAGCAAATTGAAAGACGATCTGATGGGGGTGTAAAGATTATAACAGGTTTGGATAGGGCCGGAAAAGAAAGGTTGTTCAAATTAGGTACAAGGATTGGGAGACACAATTTTGGACAAGAGATAGAAGGAATATGAGAAATAATTCTTTATGCAGCGAGTGTTAAACTTGTTGGGCTAGATTCTCCGCCCAGCGACTCCAGAATCATAATGTGATCAGGCTGCGAATCGTGAATCAGCCGTAAATCAAGGCTGACACCAGGCACCCAACAGAATACCATGCTGAAATGCCTCAACAGCGGCGTGAATGCGTTCCATGCCGCATACTGGCGTGGACATGCAAATTATACAGTAAACACCTTTGGCATATCATTAACGTGCCCGACCCAGCAATTTCCAGGCCCCCCTCAATGCTGCGCCTCCACCAGGAGGAATTACCAACGGCAAGGTTCACATAGAATCCCTACAGTGCAGAAGGATACCATTCGGCTCATTGAGTGCACCGACCCTTCGAAGAGCACTCTGCCCATTTATAAGTGTACACCCCTACCTATCCCCGTAATCCCATAGCCTAATCCGCACATGCCTGGACATTAGGGGGCGATGTAGCATAGCCAATTCACCTAACCTACACATCTTTGGAGTGTGGAAGGAAATCGGAGCACTCGGAGGAGACACACGCAAACACAGGGAGAACATAAAAAACTCCACACAGAAGATCACCCATGGCTGGAATTGAACCCAGGTCCGTGGTGCTGTGAGGCAGCAGTGCTAACCACTGTGCACCGTGCCGCCGTGTGGCATTTATAATTGGGAAACAGGCACCGTGACTGGTGAGGGAGAGAGAGAGGGTGCGAAAAGTGTCCAACATCGCTGTAGTGTGCTGACAATTGTGCCGTTGGCCGGGGGCTTCTGCCAGGGCCGGAGGAAGTAGTAGGAGTGGCTAGCAGGCGGGGTGTGGGGTTTTGTTGGACATGCATAGGCGACCATTTCCATTTCCACAACCTGCAATACAGCCATGCGGCTGTGCACACCGCTGACTGCCCACTGTGAACTAAATATCACGGGTTGTATGGGTGCCTCCCCAGGCCCACCCCCCACAAGGTACCTTCTGGCCCCAGCCGACCCATCAATGGGATGGGCGTCCCCCAGCGCAACCAGTGCTATCTTCTTGGCTGGGATGATGGTGTGTGGGGAGTGGAGTGCCGAGATGCAGCTCCAGCTTGTCAGGCTCTCCACTGCCGATCCCAACCCCGTCGAATCACATGCCAGCGTTCATTGGAATCAGCATCTGTCGGGAGAGGAAAGAGCTAACGTTTCGAGTCTGATGACTCTTTGCCAAAGCTTTGACAAAGGGTCACCTGGACTCGAAGCGTTAGCTCTTTTCTCTCCCTACAGATGCTGCCAGACCTGCTGAGATTTTCCAGAATTTTCTCCTTCACTTGAGGAAAGTAAACGTTCAGAGCCAAGGGGATAGAATGGGCGGAATGGGAGTGACTGCATTTTTCTACAGAGACCTGACATGGATTTGATGGGAGGAATGACCTTCCTCTTGTGTCACAATGGTTCTATAACTCTATGGACAGAGTTTTTCACTTGCCCTATCCTGTACAGAGGCAGGAAGGAGCGTAAAATTGCACCTCAATGTGTCGGCGTCTTGAGATTTCAGGTATCCTCCCTTCTGGGACATCTTGCTCCCCCACCCACCTCCAATCAGCCGACCCTGCGACATAGAAGTTGTCCCTCCGGGGCATCTCCTAACTTCTTGCACCGAGACTTCCGGTTCTTAACTGAAGAGTGGGGCGGGATTCTCCGCTACTCGGCGGAGCAGGCTGTACCGGTGCCGAGGAATGGCGTGAGCCACACCAGTGTCGGGCCATCCAAAAGGGGCGGAATCCCCCGCACCTTCAGGTACTAGGCCGGCGCTGGCGTGGTTGGCGCCATGCCAGCAGGCGTCAAAGGGCCTCTGCTGGCTGGCGCGAGTTGGCACATGCGCGGGAGTGCCAGCGTGTGCTAGCGTCAGCCCAACACATGCGCAGGGTGGGTTCTGCTCCGTGCCGGCCATGGCAGATCATTACAGCGGCCGGCGCGGAGGGAAAGAGTGCCCCCACGGCACAGGCCCGCCCGCGGATCGGTGGGCCCCGATCGTGGGCCAGGCCACCGTGGGCCCCCCCCCTCCCCCACGCCAGGGCCAGATCTCCCCGCATCCCCCGAGGACTCCGCAGACCGCCCGCAGAGCCAGGTCCCACCGGTACGGACCTGGTGTATTGTAAGCCAGCAGGACCCGCCAAAAACAGGTGGCCATGCTAAATTGCCTGTAGTGTCCTAATAAAAGTAAGGTTAAGGGGGGGGTTGTTGGGTTACGGGTATAGGGTGGATACGTGGGTTTGAGTAGGGTGATCATGGCTCGGCACAACATTGAGGGCCGAAGGGCCTGTTCTGTGTTGTACTGTTCTATGTTCTATGTTCTATGTCCACTCGGCCCATCGCAGGCCGGAGAATCACCAGAGGGGCCGCTGCCAACGGCCCCCGACCGGCGCGTTGCGATTCCCGCCCCCGCCGAAAAACCAGCGCCGGAGAATCCAGCAGCCGGCATCGGGGCAGGATTCACGCCGCCCCCGGCGATTCTCCGGCCCAGCGGGGGGTTGGGGAATCCCGCCATGGTCCCTGGACTTAGGCTCAGGCACAGCACTGCAGTACCCTTTCTGACCACTACAGCACTGTACCTGGAGGGGCTGAAGAGATCTCAGTCAATCTGGCTGGCCAACAACTCTCCAAACCAGGACGTCTTTCCAAGGGATAATGTAATCCCGCCTGCTGTCAGAAAATGCTCAATTGAGCGTGAAATGACAGAGGGCTTGTCGGAGACGGTGGGAATGGGTTATGCACTAACTCTCAGGGTGGGAAGCACCAATGGCTCAATTAAAGTTTTTGAGTGAAATTGGAAATATATGGAGACAGGAAATTAGAGACCCAAACATCTTTAAAGATCTTCTGTTGATATTAGGACCTTGAGGAAAGCATTTTACTAGCATTTATTTTAACCTAATGCAGAGTTGTTCGATCTATACCCTCTTTTGCTAAACTTATTAATTCACCCTTACATCTTCACTTTGGCTTTGGTGGATGCTGTATATACGTGGTGGATCAAGTGACGGACTTGCATTCTCCTGCAAGTGTAATGAAAATGAAAATGAATTGAAATGAAAATCGCTTATTGTCACAAGTAGGCTTCAAATGAAGTTACTGTGAAAAGCCCCTAGTCGCCACATTCCAGTGCCTGTTTGGGGAGGCTGATACGGGAATTGAACTGTGCTGCTGGCCTGCCTTGGTCTGCTTTAAAAGCCAGCTATTTAGCCCTGTGCTAAACCAGCCCCAGGATGTAGCGTTGCAACCCACCGGAAACTGTCATTCTTGACGAAACATTCTGGATGATTCGATGTTAGATCGTGAACTGTAGTGATAGGAGTAACTGTGATCTGTCTTGTGATATCTGACTGATTCCGTGGATTGTTACCAATGTGAGACCTTGAACTGGTAGACCTCTAATTGCTGGGGCATTAGTTTCCATGATGTATAATATCTGTGACATCAGGAGGATTGATTGTGCTTGCATTACTGCAGTTGGAATTAGTAAACCATTGGACTTTGAAAGTTTCGCAGTAGTTGGTTTCGCCATGGCTTCCCATGTCTGTGGGTGCATGCATTTTAGAATGTTGTATTTTGGCACTTGACACTCTATCTTGGTCAATAGCAAATAGTTACCAGGCTTCTTAGGGAATATGATTTGAATCTTGACAAACACTTCTGACAGTGTGAAGGCACCTATGTGTTATGCAAGAATAATGGTGTAAAATATGTGCTCACTGATCTTCATCCCATCATGCGCATCATCATCGTTTTCTGGTTTGTCAGTCACCTCACGTATATGTTTCTGACAGGATACCAGATGGTTATTTTTGTTGCTTGAAAGTACCAGTATGATCTGTAACTTCATCAGCCTTTGCTCTAGTGCACTGCCACTGCCAATGACTCTTTCTGCCTGGCAGAACTGATGTACTGCTGGGCATTTTCTTGGTGCATGAGGGAGCCCACACTTGCCATATGTGTTGCCAGGTTTGGTTGTTTCTAGTAAGTGTGTTAACAATCATGGTTGTACATCGGAGTTATAAGCTATGTCGATCTGCAATAATCGCTTCGTATCTATATCCATCCTTGAGTAGCTCTTCGATGCTACACATTGTCTAGAAGATCTTAATTGAAAACTTCCACGGGAGTGGATGTGATCACCAACTCAACAATCCAGCCTGTTAGCTCTGCTTGTAAAAAATAACAATAAGTAGCCTTTTCTCTGTAGCTGCTGATGAAGTTGTCTGTGGATTCTTCAGGCTGGTGACGATATATCATAAACTGTCGGTGAAGAATATAGAAGGTTCACTTCATTCTAAACCAATCTTCCAATGGTGCCCATACGTTTTGGGGATCCTTTAAGTCTTCTGTTAATCCTAATGTATTCAGCCTGTGTAGGCCTTCATTCCTGTTAGGCGAAACCTAATGTTTTGCTTGTCTGGTTCGGACACACCTGAATCGAGAAACCATGGGTGGAATTTTACAGGCCCATCGCCGGGGGAGGGGTTGGGGGGGGGAGGGCTGGGCAGGGGATCATAAAATGCGGCAAAATGTTCAAGATTCCACTGGCGAGAGGGGCTATGAAATTACACCCCAAAGCTCTGTACAATGTTTAAACATTCTGAATTCAGACAGTGGGTTAGCTGTATCGCAGTTCAAACTGGGGAATTGTGTAGATATTCTAAAAATAGCCCTTTGACCTTCTTTCTGCAACAGTGGCATGATTGCCACTGTAAAAGCTTTCCCGCAGTTTTGCAAAGCTGCACCACAAAGATATTGAAAGGGAGACGGCTTGAGGTGGAACACACCACAGAGTAATAGTGTTGATGCTTTTTATTCCATTTAATTTTCAGCAACTCCTGATGTCTCCTGCCATAATCTCTGGTTCAACTTTCAAGGCAGCTTTTTAAAAATTGTTTTTGCTTTGCCTCTGCCTTGCTCACTATAAATTTGGCCCAGATCCTGGTCACTTACCATACCCCTCTACCTGGAATGTCTCCCCTGGACCTGACCCCTGGCAGTGCCAACCTGGCACCTGGGTAGCACGGCCAGGACACCTGGGCAACACTACTAGGGTGCCTGACTGGCAGCGCTAAGCGGCTCATCTGCCAGAGGGGGTGTCAGAGTGCCACCCTGCCCTGTCCCCAAACATCCGTGGGTCTCCAATAGCCTGAGAGACTTCTCCAGATACCATTATAACTGGTCCAAGTTTGTGTGGACCAGTACTAAAAGGCGACCTTGCGAGGTCTCCTTGGTGCAGCCAGTGAATCAGCATTCTTGTATTTCAATGAGCAATTGCGCTGATTTAAATATTCAGATCTGGATCTCGCCCAGGAGGATTCAGATCATGACATCTTGCGAGAATCTGTTGAATCTCACGAGACGTTCGAGCCTCTCACATCTCGCAAGAGGCCTCTCATAAGATTCAACGGCCTCATCCCGACACCACGTTGGGTGTGACAAGTCCGCTAAATTGCACCCCTAATTTTTTTCTGACCTCGCCATCATGTCATGACTTTTATTGAAGATGCCTATTAGGTGGCACCTAATAGGATTTCCATCTGACGAGGCCGGGCCTTCTGGAGTTATTCCCCCCCCCCCCCCCCCCCCCCCCCCCCCGTGCAGAGACACATACCTCAGTGGGCTTCTGGCGCACAATCTGGTGAGCACCACACAATTGATGATGCACATCAGGTGGAGGCAGGAACATCCAGGGGAGTCAGCAGTCACAGGTCTGCTGGATCCCAGGACCCAACTAAGTCCCAGTCAGATGCCGAGCTTCTGTACAAGGTTCTCCCAGAGTTGATGCGGATGATAGGACACAGCAGTGACATTCAGGAGGGGTGTCAGCGACATTCCAGTTCTGCATAGCCGATTGGAGGAGTTCCGAAGGCTACGGGTGCAGGAGATTTTGTCAACATTGTGTGGCACCGAGGCCAACACTGCTAGGGTGGCGACCACTGTGAAAAGCCTGCAGCACAAAGCAGCTCCTTGAGTTGTGGCGCCCAAGGCATGGCTCAGTTTGTGACGACCATGACTGAGGGCCTTGACATCATGTCCCAGTTGCTGAGGGACATGTCCCAGACGCAGGTGGATGTCGGAGCCATCTCGAGTTGCCCGTCCTTGTGGCTCCCCATAGTCTGCAACATGGTTTTGGCGCTCTCAATGATGGTCCTCAGTGACAGACCCCGTTCAGATGCTGAGTGTCAACCTGCTGTCAGAATAAAGACAGGAGTCAGTCTTTGGCATAAACTGAGGAGCACCAGAGATTACTTCATAGCGAGTGATCATCTCCTGCCGACACAGTCCCATCCACCCTAGGATGATGTTACACAGACATTGGGAGGGTCGAACAGGGTAGTCGGGCATGGGTGGGAGGGTCATTAAATGGAGGGGGGAAGGAGGAGAATGGGGGAAGGAGGGGAATGGGGAAGGGGGGTGAGCTGACGGACAAAGCCTCATCCTTTGAGAATCAGGCGATGATAAGGGCCTCCCTGATCCTCCGGGCATGCCGTGTTGCACGTTTTACTATGGGCGTAAAACGCGTTTATTGGAGTGTATTAACACGCCTCCGAGTTCGACGTGTGCTTAACACTGCTAGGCTCTGTTCTATGTAATTATTTAGCTCTGGAGTCGCCAGTTGCCGTATAGGCAACGTCACAAGTATTCCAAGGTCAAGTTCAAAGTAATAAAGACGATACACCGATTAGTCAAGTTCAAACGATCAATATTTATTATACAGTTAATAATAAATACTCATGCACACACTAAGAGACTAAGCTACAACTAAACATAAGCAAACAGAATACTTATCTAACAGGAACAGGCAAGGTCAGAGAACGAGGCCTTCGTCCTGGTTTTGTCTGCAGCCTTCAGCAAGCGTTCTGGCACTTGGGAGTCTAGCGGGCTTGGATCGCGTAGCGAGCGTTGAACTTACGGTTTCGGCGGCTGGTGCTCAACGGCTGGAGTCAGGATACCAGGTGTCAGTCGGGGCCGGAGCACGGGTTTAACAGACCGGACAACACGAGGTCCCTATCTTTTATAGGGGTTCCGTTGTCCTTCCCTCTTCTCGGGCGGGCTCTACCTATTGGATCAATTTCTTATCGATACTGGATTAATTCCCCAATGCGAGGGGGTCTCCGTGATGGAGGGGGCGTTTCTTATGTCCTTTTGTTTGGAGGTTTCTGGTGCCTCGATGTCTGGGTCTTGATTGGAATGTGTCCATTCAGAACCAAATGTATCTATTGTGTGGGTGTTCAAGTCTGATGGCCTCATTAGCATGCAAAGCGTTTTGCCATTTGCACCTAGCTAAGGTCTTTTCACCTGAGCCCAAACTGGTTTCTGCTGCTGCAGAATGCAAACTGCTCTTTGCAGACTGCTGTTCTGGCTGAACTGTCTGTTTCCCAGCAGCCTTCCATTTTAGTTTGGCTCAGTGTCCATTTTGCGTGGCCAGCATGGCTACATTCCCTCCTTGTGATCCTCACAATCATACTATTGTGAAGGATCACCTATGTACTTTGCCTCCTTGCGTTCTGACCTCTTGCCAGTTCCTGTTCTACTCTGTTCTAAACTATGGGAAGAAGAGAAAAAAATTTTAACTAACATTTCTACTTGGCCCTATGTCAAAGGGACATGCATTACTACAATTGGGAACCTCTACCTATCACTATTAACCTTAACTTAAACATTTAATCACTCTAAAATCTTAACCATTCACACCACAACATCACACTTCCCAACTCGGCAGTCGAGTATGGAACAATATAATACATGGCTGAATTTTATTTACAGAGTGTTGTAATCAGTGAGGGGTTGAGGGGTTTGGTGGAATCCGAAGATGGGGGATTGCACTCTATAGATGGGTGAGGTGCTGGAACGAGAGGCTCTCCTCTTCCATTTCCTCAACCTGAGGGTCTGCACTAGGATGGTGAGGATCGCGATCACCAACAGTGATTCGATTATGTAGGACATGGAGTACCACGTCATGAATTTAGTACACCAGGTCTGAACCTCGCTGATCAGAGCTGAGCACTGGGGGTTTGCTGTAGTGGAAACATTTACGGTGGGGGTTGTGGGGGAAACGTGTCTTGTTTCCACACATATACATATGACATTAAATAGTAATAAGTGGGCTTCCATCATTTTGCTGTTCTTCTTCTTTCTCTTCCTTCTTCCTCCGGTATTGACAATCCTGGCTTCGACCTCTGTCTCGTCCTTTGAAACCTTTGGGATCAAGCACAGTATCTGTCAATACACAGTTTAAGACCTTTACTTGTTAGTGCATCTGTCTTTCAAAACCCAATTGACCCTTTAAAATGACTGGCTAAGTCACACCCTGTGACTCCCCTCATTTTTTTTTCAAAAAGCGAATTTAAAGACCAGCATACACCTAACAATCCTTCCTTCTGCGAGCCGTCTCGCAGGCTTTGCTGATTTACCATCCGAATGTTCCCGGATGTAAATAGCATGTGGGATGGTGGCCGAAGGGCTACCTAACCTAAAATGAAAACAAACTTGGAAATAAACATCCGAATGAGTTGCGTATGGGCCGCGACGGGTATGAGTTGGATGGGATCCCCGGGTAGGGCGTGCTGTGCCCTACCCGAGCTTGGCTGACCAAGGGTTGGTTCTCAGACAGGGCGGGTCCTCAGTGCCGTTTGTCCACTGCCTGAGTAACCTGGAAAAACGGGTACGAATGTGTTGACCATGACTTGCAGCCTCTATTTCGCCGAATAGAGGGGCACCTAAAAAACCAAGGGAGCCAAGATGCTCCAACTGAGGACATCACTGAAGTTCTCAGAGATATCTGCGGACAAGCTATTTGGCGTGTGGCCTTACAACTTTGGAAAGGATCTCCAATCAAACCGAAGTTCTCAAAAGTTTCGGCAGACAAGCTAACGTGTATGTGAGGTGGTCACAATCTTTTCAGCTGAAAAGAAGATGTCCATCCTCCAACTGAAACATTTACATTCCTGAAAACAAACAAACATGAAACGAAGACAAACATACGTGCAGGTTCCATCAGAAAGGACATCGTTTCCCTCAAACGATTCCTATCTTACATCATCTGGACACCTCACTTTGATTCTGCCTCTGTGAACAGGGTCACAAAGGGGTTGCCGTGTCGGGAGTCAGACACCGTGTCGTCCTGCTCTCCCGGATCCCACACCCTTGTGTGGATCAGGCATGAAACTTTAGCATTGTGTGACCGGGGGTCACTCTCGTCATTGCGGACAAGTCTGTAGGAATTGTCCCTGTGCCATTGTGTAGCGTCGAGTGTGTTGTCGGGGTAGTCGGGGTCGGGTGGTGGTTCGGGGTTTTTGAGGTAAGTGACTTCCATGGGGTCACTGGAGTCGGGGTCGTAGTTGGTGCAGTGTGGGCTGTATGGCTGTGTGCTGTCGCTGTCTTCAGAGTCAGTGTCTGTCCTACTGTCTCTGCTGTGGCAGCTTGTGGGCGTGTCGGGGCGTGGTCTGTAGTGGTCTGTGGGCGGAGTCGTGGGCGAGTCCGTTGATGAACTGGTCTGTGAGGGGGATGGTGGAAAATTGTCTCTGGTGGGCGGGGTGAAGTGTTCTGCTGCATCCAGCAGGACATGGTGAGCATGGTTGGCCTGTGTTCCATATGCCTTTAACTGGTTTATATGGAACCACGCGGTCTTCCCATTAGGATACTTTATCCTGTAAACGGAGGGGCTAATTTTGTCCGAAATTGAGTAGGGACCGGAATATTTTGGAGCCAAAAAACTGCTGGGGTTATAAACAGATAACATTACCTGTTGCCCAACCTGGAATTCTGTGGTGTGTACGGTCTTATTGAAACAGGCAGTCCGTTGCTGTCGGCGTTTCCCTAGCTGGACTGCGGCTGCGAGCTGTGCAGACCTCACAGTCTCAACTAGATCTTTAACTGCCTTTTCATGTGTGAGGGCCGTCACTTCGGGGCTTGTCATGTCCAGTCCTAAAAGGAATTCTGTACCTTTCATAGGGCGTCCGGTCATGAGTGTGTGTGGGGTGTATCCTGTCGATGTGGAGACAGTGTTCCTTATGAACATAAGTGCAAAGGGGAGCACTGAATCCCATGTGGAATTGTTCTCTTGAACCATTTTCCTAAGGGTAGTTTTTAGGGTCCGATTCATGCGCTCCACAATCCCGCTGGACTGTGGATGATACGCAATGTGGAAGTTCTGTTTGATTCCGAATATTGTCAGGACGTTCCTCATGACCCGTCCTGTAAAGTGAGATCCCTGGTCCGAATCGATACTTCGGGGTAAACCCCATCTCGTGAAGATGTGGTGGGTCAGGATCTTTGCAGCTGTCTTAGCTGTGTTTGTTCGTGAGGGAAATGCCTCTACCCACTTGGTAAAGGTATCTATCACCACCAGAACGTATTTATAGCCATTCCTGCAAGGGGGCAATGGACCTATAAAGTCGATCTGGAGGTTTGTCCAAGGGCCGTTAACTGGGCGAGTATGCCGAAGTTGTGCTTTCTTAGAATACCGCTCCGGGTTATTCTGAGCACAAATCAGGCAATTCTCTATGTAGTGCGTTACATCATTTCTGAGATTAGGCCACCAACAGAGTTGCCTGAGGTGCCTCGTTGTTGCATCAATTCCCTGATGCCCGTGTCCGTCATGGAACAAGGCAATCATCTGATTCCTGTCCTGCTGTGGGACCACATAAAGTTGGTCCTTAATGATCACACCCTCATGTGTGGTCAGTGCGTGTTTAAAGTGCTCGTAAGCAGGCACAAAGTTTCCCTTGAAAACCTCCCTGAGGTCTCCGTCCTGTTTTTGTGCTGCCACGAGATCTTTAATATCAGTCTGTGAGACTTGGACTGCGCTCACAGGGGCGCTAGCTGGTGCGCTAGCTGGGGGGGTCCATAAGTGTCCTCTCCTGGAACCTGCCTTAGCCAATGCGTCGGCCTTTACGTTCCCAGGGGGTGATGACCTATGGTGGCTTCGAACTTTTATAATGCCGAAGGTCCTGTCCTGCGCTTTCTCTAGGATATGCTGGAGTAAGGGGGCTGATGGAAGTGGTTTTCCGTCTGCGGAGACAAAACCTCGTGTCCTCCACAGGGGCAGAAAATCGGTTAAACTGTTACAGACATATAAGCTGTCTGAATATATGTCTGCTGGGCTGGGGAAAGAATCGGGGTGGTCCACTATGTACGCTATGGCTGCTAGCTCTGCTGCCTGCGCGCCTAAGTGACCTGGTAACTTAAGAGCGATTTCTTCGAGAGCGCGCCCCTGCGCGTCCTCTACATAGATGCCGCATCCTGTGATACGCTCACCATTTAAAACTGTGGAGGAACCGTCTACATAAATCCTCAAGGGTCCACACGTGTCTGTGGGCTGGGGGCTTTGTTTCGGGTTCCCTATCTTCCTGGGGGGTGTTTTTGCTAAAAAGGGTCCTGTGTTATGCAGGGGAGCTACAATTTCACAGTCATGGGGCTGTCCGGGGTATTGGAGGTTGTCTGCTAAGTATGTGTGTGTGCGTGTCCGTTTCACTGTAATGTCCCGTCCTTGTAAAAGTAGGGTCCACCTAGCTGCCCTAATCTGGCTAACTGAACCGTCCTTCAGTCGACCGTCTAGTAGTAGCTGTGTGGGTGTATGTTCGGTTAGAATGGTGATGGGGTTTAGTCCGGTGATGTATGAGAAATACTGCACTGCCCAGAAGACAGCAAGGAGGTGCCTCTCACAGGCTGAAAATCCTTGTTCTACTGGGTCTAACAGTCGGGAGGCATAAGCCACTGGTCTTAGCTGCTCGTGCCGTTCTTGAAGCAACACGGCCGAGAGGGTTAGATCTGTGCTAGCTACCTCGATTGCGTACGGTGAAAGTTGGTCGGGGACTAGCAGCGCGGGTGCTGCACTAAGGGCTTGTTTCAACTCTTCCACAGCGCCTGTATGCTGCGGAAGCCATTCCCAGGGGGCTCCTTTCTTAAGGAGGTCTGAAAGTGGGGCGGCTTTTGTCGCGAATCCGTCGATGTGGTTCCGACAATAGCCAACCAGTCCTAAAAACGACCGGAGGGCTGATACATTTTGGGGAAGGGGCAATTTGACAATCGAATCTATTCTTTTGAATTCGATCTCGCGTTTGCCGTGCGTGATGACTGATCCCAAATACATCACTTTACTTTCCAATATTTGGGCCTTTTTCGGGTTAACTTTACAGCCAATTTCAGTTAAGAGTTCCAGGAGTTCGGCCAGAAGCGAAATGTGCTCTGCCTTTGTGTCTGTCTGCAGTAGTAGGTCGTCTACATACTGTACCAGACATTCGGGTCGGGAAAATTTTTCTAATCCACTTGCCAGCTGTCGGTGGAAAATGGAGGGTGAATTGTGGAATCCTTGTGGGAGGCATGTCCACGTATACTGCTGAGTTTTGAAAGTGAATGCGAATTTGTATTGGCACGCTTTTGCCAATGGTATTGACCAGAATCCATTACTGATGTCCAATACCGTGAAGTACTTGGCGTTGAGACCCTGCTTGAGCATGGTCTCGGGACTAGTAGCTACCGTTGGGGCTACTGCGGGGGTTACTTTGTTGAGTTCCCGATAATCGATGGTCAGACGCCATGATCCATCGGGCTTCCTCACTGGCCAAATAGGGGCATTGTTGGTGGAGGCTACCGTTCTCAGTACACCTTGGTCCAACAAGCTGCCTATAACCTTTTCTATTTCCACCTCCGCCTCGAGGGGAAATCTATATTGCTTTTGCGGTCGGGGGTCCTGTCCGGTAACATGAACTTGTCCAGTCATTCTGCCACAGTCATGACGGTGACTTGCAAATGCTGTCCTGTGTTTGTTTAGTAGGGCCTTAATTTGTCGGTCGGTGTGGAGTGTAGTCAGGTCGAATGAGTACTCTCCCACTGCGCTAATCCGATTAGCGTAGTCTCCTACTGTGAGGGTGGCTGGGGCTCTGTCTGATCTCGCCATTCGCCAGACACACTGGTTCACTGGGTCGAACGACAAGCTGTGTGCGTTCATGAAATCGATCCCCAGGATGTGTTCTGCTGTCCGGGGAAGATTTACTAAAACTACGGGGTGCCTTGTGCTAATGTTCCCTAGCTGGATCGCTACGGGTGCTGTGATATGTCCCTGCTGCGAGTGTCCGGTGAACCCGCTAAGTGTGATGGTGGAGGTGGTCGGCCACGTGTCTGCGTGTGCCGTGGTTGTGGAGTTAATGGTGGTGCGGGATCCTCCTGTGTCCCACAGTAACTCTATGGGCTTCCCTTTGACTTTTGCCGTGACTACGGGCCTGCCTGATGAGTCCCATAGTGTGTCACAGACCCAAGTGGGGGAGCCCGAACACCGTCAGTTCGTCTCGTCCACATTGGTGGGTCCTGACTGTACTGCTACATTGTGGATGGGTTTTGCCTTGTTGCGGTTCAGAGTGCCTGTCTGCTGGCCTCTCTGAGATCGCTGGGGTGCATTACACTCTTTTGCCCAATGCCCTAACTGTCCACAGTTATAGCATTCCTGTCCTTTCTGTTGAGGGCTGCTCTTGCCTTCATTTACCCATGCGGGCTTCTGGTGCTCTCTGACTGCTTGGATATCTGCAGCAGCCTGAGCCTCTTCTGGGGATCTAACCTTTGCTTTTGCCTGAAGCGATTGCTCCCAAGCGCGGGACAATCTTTTCAGGACCCATTTTTCGTTATGGGCCTCTTCTGAGGGGTCGTAATTATTGCAAGCGCTCTGTCCTGCTTCTGTTGCGTGTGAGATAATTGTGCGCGTCCACTTAACCATATTTTCGCGGGTTAAATGCGCTCTATCTAGCTGTCCGAAAACTGCGCTGAAATGAATCCACAGCCTTCCTGCGAATGCTGTGGGGTGTTCGGATCTCTTCTGCCTGCACTTATTCAATCCTTCTACGGGGTCACCTCTATTGTACCCGATGGCATCTAAAATGGCAGTGTGCATCTCCTCTAGGCTGCCTCCTGCCACGTTTTGTGGGTCGGGGAGGGCTGCCACTACACTCTGGTCTAAGCTCAGCACGGTGAGCTTAACCTGCTCTCTCTCATCCAGGCCGTACATGGTAGCCTGCTGTTTTACTTTAGCGAAAAACTGGTGGGGGTCTGCGGTGGGGAGGAACGGAGTGATCTTTTCACAAGCGTCCCTTAGCTGGGTTACTGTTAAAGGGGTGGTGTAAGTTATGTCTGGGGCGCCTTCTGATTCGGCTTTCCTCTGTGTGGTTACGGGATTCATGGGTGCGGTTATGATCTGAGCTGTGGGGGGTTGGGGTGCCTGTCGTTTCTGCTGAGCTGCGGGCGCACATGTTCCCTGAACATAACGCTGCGCTGTCTCGCTTAATTCCTGCCAATCTGGGGCGTTTTCCCCATCTAACTGAGCTCCAAAGGTGCTTTGGAAGCCATTCTGCACCGAAAGCAGAGATTGCAGTTCCGCAATCTGTTTCCTGCACTTCGCGTGGTCAACTGTGCTTTGTCTTTGTTCGGTTGTTGCAGCATGGAGTGCTCTCAAAGCTGCTTTGAGATCCGAACATTGCCTCTGCAATGCCTCCACCTGCTTTTCCGATTCCTGTCTTATCAGAACGGCACGTTGCACGTCCTGATAGGCTTTCTCATACTGGGTCTGGGAACTGTTCAGATGAGCTAGACAAGACTGGTGAGCCCTCTTGGCATCATCCACCTCTCTATCCTTCTCTGCCAACTTCCCTTTAAGATCCAGGTTTTCTTTCTCGATGTCCCTGACATCGACCTTACTCATTCGGTTCCTTTCCTCTAAATCTGTCCGGAGCGTCCTGATGACCTCCTCTGCGCCTCGCAACTGTGCCAAGCAGGACACAATCGCCATCGGCTTGCGTGCTTTACCTAAACTCTTTTTGTGTATCTGAGAGAGGTTCTCCCACCAAGTATGACCTATACTCCCGGGACCTGTCTCCTCATTTGCACAAAACTCTTTCCAAAGGGGCCATCCCTTTCCTTGTAAATATTTGCGGAGTTCCAGCTCCCACGTGGGACACTGGCCTACTCTGCTACTGCTGCTGGTCGCTGCGACCACAAACTTTGCTGGATCCATCAGACGTTCCATTGCCTGCATGGCCATTTCCTCTGACTCTCTTTTTATAATTTGGAACAGGGGGTTGTTGGGGTGGTGTTTCGTGAAAAGGGTACGGCTTACGCTATTTTCCGATTACAAAACTACCGAAAGTTTGTCGCAACAAAAAGCTTTCAGTTTTACCTTACAGCCCTGTTAGTACGCATGCACTAAACACACTTCCGAATTTCGCTTATTATTTTGAACACCTTGAATACTTGTGATCTCTTTCTTTCTCTGCAATTTGGAGTTCCAATTCAAATTTCAGGGTCCTGGACACTGTGGTGTTTCCACTTACAACAGGGTCCCGGCGGATGTCGCCACTAAATGTTGCACGTTTTACTATGGGCGTAAAACGCGTTTATTGGAGTGTATTAACACGCCTCCGAGTTCGACGTGTGCTTAACACTGCTAGGCTCTGTTCTATGTAATTATTTAGCTCTGGAGTCGCCAGTTGCCGTATAGGCAACGTCACAAGTATTCCAAGGTCAAGTTCAAAGTAATAAAGACGATACACCGATTAGTCAAGTTCAAACGATCAATATTTATTATACAGTTAATAATAAATACTCATGCACACACTAAGAGACTAAGCTACAACTAAACATAAGCAAACAGAATACTTATCTAACAGGAACAGGCAAGGTCAGAGAACGAGGCCTTCGTCCTGGTTTTGTCTGCAGCCTTCAGCAAGCGTTCTGGCACTTGGGAGTCTAGCGGGCTTGGATCGCGTAGCGAGCGTTGAACTTACGGTTTCGGCGGCTGGTGCTCAACGGCTGGAGTCAGGATACCAGGTGTCAGTCGGGGCCGGAGCACGGGTTTAACAGACCGGACAACACGAGGTCCCTATCTTTTATAGGGGTTCCGTTGTCCTTCCCTCTTCTCGGGCGGGCTCTACCTATTGGATCAATTTCTTATCGATACTGGATTAATTCCCCAATGCGAGGGGGTCTCCGTGATGGAGGGGGCGTTTCTTATGTCCTTTTGTTTGGAGGTTTCTGGTGCCTCGATGTCTGGGTCTTGATTGGAATGTGTCCATTCAGAACCAAATGTATCTATTGTGTGGGTGTTCAAGTCTGATGGCCTCATTAGCATGCAAAGCGTTTTGCCATTTGCACCTAGCTAAGGTCTTTTCACCTGAGCCCAAACTGGTTTCTGCTGCTGCAGAATGCAAACTGCTCTTTGCAGACTGCTGTTCTGGCTGAACTGTCTGTTTCCCAGCAGCCTTCCATTTTAGTTTGGCTCAGTGTCCATTTTGCGTGGCCAGCATGGCTACATTCGGACCCTTGCCGAGACCTGTCCTCCATCCTCCAGCTCCTCCTGCGGGATCATCCCTTGGTTTGTACACTATCCCCTCCTGGTTCACCTCCTCCTCCTCAGACAAGACTGCATGTCTCTCCTCTCCCTCCTCCAGCATGTTGCCCTGCTGTTTGCCAGATTGTGGAGGGCACAGCAGACCACCACATAGTGGGAGACCCTCTGGGTGATGTACTGCAGTGCGCCACCAGAGTTGTCCAAGCAACGGAAGTACATTTGAGCAGTCCGATGCACCACTCAATGATAGCACAGGTGGCAGCATGGGCCTCTTAACGTCAGGTCTCCACCTTGGTCTCAGGCCTCCACACCGGCGACATCAGCCAAGCCCTCAGTGGGTACCCCTTGTCCCCTAAGAGCCTGCCCGTTATTTTGGAGGGTCCTCGAAGACGCCGGGGATCTCCGAGTGCCCCAGGATGTAACGGTCATGGATGCTCCCTGGGTAGCGGGCATACATGGGCATGATACAGAGGCGATGGTCGCACGCAGTCTGAAAATTCAATGAGTGAAACCCCTTCCTGTTAATAAAGGGCACTTCCTGATACCCCCGGTGCATGCAAGGGAATATGCATGCCATCTATTGCCCTCTGGACCTTGGTAGGTGTTGTCCGGCTCAAAGATGATGTGGTTGGATGCCGGGCATACAGGGCATCCGTCTCCTCCCGGATGCATCTGTGGGCTGCAGCTTGCGATATGATGCACAGGTCCCCGCTGAGCCCTGGAATAAGCCAGTTACACAAAAGCTGCAACAGCCATCAGGAGAGTGTCCTCCTCTTCCACGGCATGCCAGGTCCGCGAGGACATGGCACAGGTGCCACATTGACTCTTTATTTAGGTAGAATCTCCTGTGGCACATGCTGCCCGTCATCTCATCGAAAGATCAACGGCGCCTGTATACCTATAATAACAATAATCTTTATTCGTGTCACAAGTAGGCTTACATTAACTCTGCAATTAAGTTACTGGCCCCCCTCTGGGTTCCTCCTTGGTGTGATAGGCGGCCCCCTGCACTTGGGGTGCCGCCTCAAGCCTGAATCGTCGCTGCTGCCTTCTCCGGTGTCTGCCCACCTCAGCTCCCACCAGCAACACAATGGCAGCCACTACGGGATTGACACCACCATCCATTTTGGTATCTATAAGGAATTGGAGAAGGAGATAGACCAACAATCAGTTTGGACTTCCATCCGGGACCCTCAAATCCTCTAAGCTTCCCCCACTGTTCTGTGTCTTGCCTTCTTTCAGAGTACCATCCAGCGAGCTAGTTGTTCTAGCAAACCTTGCTCTGCACACTCACACCCCATCCACATCAGGAGCCCCCAGATCCCAGACCCTAGTCCTCTGATGGGAACATTAGGCAGGCTGTGCTCAGGTGCCCTCCCCTGATCCATACATCCTACCCTTTAGTTGCACGAAGATCCCCAGTACTGAAGCCCTGCTCTTTAGTGTTTGATTGTTTGCAGCTGCCTCTATGGTGCTGATGCTCCTCTGGTTCAGGCACATTGTTCAGGCATCACAGTTTGATGAAATCTTCCGAGACATGGCCTGTGTGCACCTGAGAAGCCACTTGAGAGTTGAGGAGTGTGAAGTGCTCTCACTACTAACAAGGCCAATTCCTCATTTGCAATAACCTTCAGCTGTGAAGCTAAAGGTTGCTCACAGTCAAAGGGAGTTAAAGTGGCTTTCAGCACAGAACCAAGAGCAGGGCTCTGTCCTGGAAGTGTTTGGTTGGACAGACAGGCTGCAGCTGTAGTTGCCCCTGTTATGGGACTTCACAATATTTAAAGATCGCTTGAAGGCCTCATAGACAATAAACCCCTCACCCTTCCCCACCCCTGGGCACGTTGTGACACCCGACCTAGAACACTTCCGCCCCCCCCAACCAAGCACAACCCCCTGAGGGATTTGCCCTCCCCTCCCCTCTCAGCCCCTGAGCACTGGGACAGCAGCTCCTGTGCCCTTGAGCTGCATGCTGGAAAGGGCTACTCACCTCCTCAGTGACCCTCAGCAGCCATAGTGCCAGCTTCACATTTTTGAAAAGGAGTACAGAACAACGCCCATGTGATTTCTCACTGGGGAACAGTTATTTTCTGCCAATGAAATTGAAATGAATGCAAATGACAGTTAATAATATGCTCGTCATTTTTGGGCGAGAGCCGAACTCGCCATCGGGAGCGGGCCGGGTAAATTGCAAACTGGTCCGTACCCCGTGCCAATCTCGATTTTGGCCTTTCCTGCTATTTACTAGGTGTACCCTGATCTGTGACATGTGCAACGCGGTGGTTAAAGCACGTTGAAAGCTTCAGAGGGAGTGGATAGAGTGGAGTTTAAGTGGAGTTAAATGTTATTTGCCCTATTGCGTGGCATTCAATAAATCCCCTTCCATTCCTTTGTCTCTCCCGTCTTCCCTCCCACAAATCTCTTGACTGTTTTTCTAATGTATAAGTAAAACCTTTGTAACCTCTTGAGTAGGATTCTCCGACCCCCCGCCGTTTTTTTGGTGGGGTGGGGATCGCACCGCGCCGGTCGGGGGCCGTTGGCAGTGGCCCCCCTAGTGATTCTCCGGACCCCGATGGGCCGAGCGGCCGCCTATTTTCGACCAGTCCCACCGGCATGGATTAGACCAGGTCCGTACCGGTGGGACCTGGCTCTGAGGGCGGCCATTATGAGTCCTCGAGAGGGGCGCGGTGGGATCCGGCCCCTCCGGGGTCATGGTGGCCATGGTGGCCTGGCCCATGATCGGGGCCCACCGATCTGTGGGCGGGCCTGTGCCGTGGGGGCACTCTTTCCCTCCGTGCCGGCTTCTGTAAGGCTCCGCCATGGCTGGCGCGGAGAAGAAACCTCCCTGCGCATGCGCAGGAAATGGCAGCGGTTCGGGAACACGCTGCCGCTCCTGCGCATGCGCCAACACGTGCCGGCTGGCGGAGGCCCTTCGCCGCCGGTTGTCGCGGCACCAACCACTCCAGCGCTGGCCTCGCCCCCAAAGGTGCGGAGGATTCCCGGGCGGCATGACGTCGGAGTGGTTCATGCTAATCCTTGGAGCCGGTAAGGCCCATCCCGCCGGATACTGGAGAATCCCGGCCCTTGTCTTTTGTTTCCTTTCACAAACTCCAAATACTTTGAAAAAATTCCTCATCTGTTCTTCACCACTTCTCTTTATCAACTATTACATCAGCATAGTGATAGAGAAATCGAGCCAGCTCGTTCAAAATTGTTATTCAATCTTATAACTACGTGACTGGAATTCAGTGTTTTAAAATATGGGTAGTTTACACATTCAGTGGGGTTTTCATGTCATGGAAGATTAAGTGACTAGGTGATGGAACCCATGTATTGGCTTCAGATGTTATTACCAAAGTGTCTCTTTTATCTTTTACGCTGTTTTTGAACTGAGCCAGTAAATCCATTATTGGTAATAATTTGCTTCATAACACATTCAGCACAGACCCATTCAGAATACACTTTCATGTTGTGTATTGGGGAAAAGGAGTAACAGAAACAAGACTACAAATACATTCAGTTGTTTCAAAATATTCACACACGTGTGGTTTTATTCATGATATAAATGCAGGATGCTCTCGTCACATCACCATACAGTGTGATAACCACTCATATTGGAATTTTTGAGAGTGAGCTGTAACTTTTGATCATTAAGTTCTAAGAGTTAGGAAAATAGCAGTACTTCACAACTACTCAACTCTCCAGAAAACAAAAAGAAAATGACTTACATTTATAGTACAGTGCACATCTTATGACCTCAGGCTATCCCAAAGTGTTAGGTGTAGCCATTATTGCAGGAAATGTGTCAGACAATTAGGACATGTCAGGATCCTCCTTTAAATTGCTGTTTGTACCTTGTTTATTCCCTTTATTTTCCACTATTTTGATTTTTATAATTTGTGTACCTGGCCAATTACTGGGGCCTATGCCTTTAAGATGGATTTCTCCTTTAATTTAAAAAACGGAAACCCCCGACAGGATGTTCTGTTTGGTCTGGCCTCAGGAAACCCCCGGTGAGATGTCCTGCTTGGTCTGGTCTCAGGAAACCCCGGGTGAGATGTCCTGCTTGGTCTGGCCTCAAGAAACCCCCGGTGAGATGTCCTGCTTGGTCTGGCCTCAGGAAACCCCCAGTGAGATGTCCTGTTTGGTCTAGCCTCAGGAAACCCCCTGTGAGATGTCCTGCTTGGTCTAGCCTCAGGAAACCCCCGGTGAGATGTCCTGCTTGGTCTGGCCTCAAGAAACCCCCGGTGAGATGTCCTGCTTGGTCTGGCCTCAGGAAACCCCCGGTGAGATGTCCTGCTTGGTCTGGCCTCAGGAAACCCCCGGTGAAATGTCCTGCTTGGTCTGGCCTCAGGAAACCCCCGGTGAGATGTCCTGTTTGGTCTAGCCTCAGGAAACCCCCTGTGAGATGTCCTGCTTGGTCTGGCCTCAGGAAACCCCCGGTGAGATGTCCTGCTTGGTCTGGCCTCAGGAAACCCCCGGTGAGATGTCCTGCTTGGTCTGGCCTCAGGAAACCCCCGGTGAGATGCCCTGCTTGGTCTGGCCTCAGGAAACCCCCGGTGAGATGTCCTGTTTGGTCTGGCCTCAGGAAACCCCCGACAGGATGTGTTGTTTGGTCTGGCCTCAGGAAACCCCCGGTGAGATGCCCTGCTTGGTCTGGCCTCAGGAAACCCCCGATGAGATGTCCTGCTTGGTCTGACCTCAGGGATGACAACTTTTGATGGACTTGACTGGCATGCTAATTTAAATTCCCAGGTCTTAACTAACACTCGATGATGTTTAGTGTTTTACGGTTCAAGAATGTTTGGCAAAGGCAGGCTATTCTCAGCAGATTTGTTTTGAACACAGAGCTGAAGAAAGTTATTTTGGAATCTCCCTCAGTGGGTAAACTCTCTCTGGTCGGAGGCTTTGTTTTCTCATCAGCCAAGCTGGTCGACATTCTAGGGAAACCGGGCACCAAGTACGATTAAAAATCCAAGCTGGGAGCTGAGTTTAAGTGGAGACATGTAATCTTACCAATCCACCAGCTCCAGGCAGGCTGGGCTGTTTGAAAACCCTTTTCAAACTCTCAATGTGGAGATCTCTAGGCATATCTCAGTGAGGCTGATAGTTACTCTGGTGGAGGTGGAAGCAAATCAGAATTAAACAGACCTGAGGTGGATCTTCCGTGCAAAGGCCCAGGTTAACACAAGTGAAAGTTATCCCCCCCCCCCCCCCCCCAGAGGGGATCACACAGCCTGTAAATCTGCCTGAATACTCCAACCGGAAGAACTTTGTTACCAATCCAACTGGTAGTTTCAGCACTCTGCGTCCTGGGAAGATAGTCGGCTACAACAATTTTAATATCAGCAACCAGTACACTCATTTCTCTTTCTTCCATTTTAATCCCTATCATTTTACCCCTTTCCATTTCTCCTTGTGTGTGTCTGTCTTGTGTGTGTTTTGGTAGAGGGTGGGACGATAAAAGAGGGAGTAATAGATTAAGTGGCCGATATTCTATAATAACCATCGCATGATTTATCTCTATTGCTATAACAAATAAACAGTTTTGTTGTGTTTCACTCACAAAGCCTGTAAGTCATTGGAGCAGCAATGGTTAAAGATCTCAGAAACTATATGCAAATTGTTGGTTAATTCACTTGTGTTGGGACTCCAGGGCCCGTGGGGCTGGAATTAACTGCGCACTAGACCAGGATGTCGTAACAAGCAGAACAAACATAAATGTGATAATGGCAAGGTAACCTTATTTTTAGTGGTATTGGTAAGGACTCTTGGGAGAGCACCCGTTCTCTTCTTCAAGGTAGTGCAATGGGATCAACCTAAAAAGATAGATAGACCCTCAGTTTCATGTCTCATCCAGAAGTCATCATGTCTGACACTGCAGCCCTCCTTCAGTGGCAAATTGGATTGTTAGCCTTGATAATGTGCTGAAGTCTCTGGAGTTACACTTGAACCCACACCCTTCTGGTTCAGAGGTCAGAGTGCTACCACTGAGCCATGACTAACATCTTTGGAAACTCGGTGCCACACTGTTTCCACGGGAGTATGTTAAATAATAAATACTTTAAAAGCATTCCACTGTATTTGTTTTTCATTCCAGTCAGAAACTGAGCCTCTTGGAACGTGTTCGTATCGCTGGTCCCAGAGGTGCCAATGTAAAGAGCAAGCTTTTTACACCTCTGAACACAGATGGAGTAGAGGATAGTCCTTCAAAGGACCAGAAGAGTTTGGGTTTCAGTGACCTTCGAGCTGCAGTCCGGATTAAAGCCTTTGGCTTCAGACAGAGCTCAGAAGGTACGATGAAATATTTCATTTTCCTCAAGTTTCCAGAAGTCATTTGCATAGCTTTTAATTGGATAGCAAAGGAAGGTTTGAACTTATATTTGTAAAATGCTTTATGATATCTCTCAGAAATATCTCAAAGTGCTTCAGAGACAAGAGGCTGAATTTTGCCATCTTAGTTTTTAAATTGGGAATGACAATTTCCAGGTCCATGATCTGGAGATGAAAGTAGTGTGCTTGCTGGAAGGAGTCGAATTAATAATCTGCCCCTGGGCTGACCCTCCAATTCGAGATGGTGGGTGTGTTGAGGAAGCGGGAGGCCAACGCAGCGCACACCATTTAAAGGCGGTTGCAGTGAAAGTGCTGATGAAGAGACTGGCACACAAGAGGGAGGAGCGGGCAGAGCAGGCAGCGCTTAATGGATGCAAGAGACAGCGAAGGAAGCAGCAAGCGACTCTTCACCCCGGGCACCACCCGTGACAGCACGTGTCAATGGGATACTACTGCAGTAGCAAGCTAATGCCTCTGAGTGACCTCAGTCTTTCCATTTCCGTCATTTAAAGTTCATCTCTCTTTCACGCCACCCTGAATTTCTGCTCTGCACTCTAGGAACCGAGGACTTTGGAACAAGAGTAGGCCATTTGCCCCTTGAAGCCTGCTCTACCAATTTATAAGATCATGGTTGACATGATTGTGGTCTCAATTCCACTGTCCTTTCTGCTCCCCCTTAACACTTGACTCCCTTATCTGTCAAATATCCATCTAACTCAGCCTGGAATGAATTCAATGACCCACTGTTCCACTGAAGAAGAGAATTCCGCAGCCTCACGGCCGTCAGAGAAAATATTATCTCCATCTTCAAAGGGGAATCTCCAATTCTTTTTTTAAAAATTTAGAGTACCCAATTCATTTTTCCAATTAAGGGGCAACTTAGCGTGGCCAATCCACCTACCCTGCACATCTTTGGATTGTGGGGGCGAAACCCACGTAAACACGGGGAGAATGTGCAAACTCCACACGGACAGTGACCCAGAGACGGGATCGAACCAGGGACCTTGGTGCCGTGAGGCTGCAGTGCTACCCACTGCGCCACCATGCTGCCCGGAATCTCCTATTCTTAAACAGTGGCCCCTAGCTCTAGTCTCCCCAACAGGAAGAAACTTTCTTGTCTCCACAATAAAAGTAAACATTCTCCTGTTATCCATCCTATGAAATCCCCTCAAGATCTTATGGGTGATCAGATCACCTCTCATTCTCCTGAACTCAAATGGGCCCAAAACAGGCCCAACCTGTTCAACCTTTCTTCATAGGGTTAGTCCCTCTCTCAGGGCTCTGATTTTCGGGCGAGCGTTCTCCAAGACTGCCTTCAAGACGCACGACAACGCAGAATCGCCGAGCAGAAACTTATAGCCAGGTTCTGCACTCATGAGCACGGTCTCAACCGGGAACCTTAGATTCATGTCGTATTATATTCACCCCCACCATCTGGCCTGGGCTTGCAAAATCCTACCAACTGAGCTGGCTTGAGACAATTCACACCTCTTTAACCTGTGATTATCCCTCTCTCCAGTTTCTCCGTCTGGACCTGTAAAGACTTAATTACCTGCAAGAACTTGCATCCAAAGTATCGTCTTGCTTCATGACTTTGTCTATATATATGTTTCTGGAACCCACCTCTTCATTCACCTGAGGAAGGAGCAGTGCTCCGAGAGCTAGTGATTCGAAACAAACCTGTTGGACTTTAACCTGGTGTTGAAAGACTTCTTACTGTATCTCTCAGGAGTGTGTCGGATGAACCTTCTTTGAAGTGATTCTAATGCAATTATATAATTTTCCACATAAGGAGACCAAAACTCTACACAATGGGCAGGATTCTCCGGTACCCCCAGCTGCGTGTTTCTCGGCGGTGCAGTGCTCTCTTGCAGCGGGATTCCCTCTTCTCATTGCTTGTCAATGGGATTTCCCATTGTAGCCACCGCATGCTGCCAGGAAACTAGTAGGTGGTAGTACGCTGACAGTGGGAAAGAGGATACCAATGGCTGTAGAATTCTGGCCAACATTCCAGATTTGGCCTCACCAAGGCCCTGTACAGCTGCAGTAAAATATCTCTCCTTTCATACTCAATTTCCTTTACAATAAACACCAACATTTCATTTTCCTTCCTAGTCACTTGCTGTACCTACATACTAACTTTTTGTGATTCAAATACCAGGACACCCAGATCCCTCTGCACCAGAGAGTTCTGCAATTTCTCTCCATTTAAACAGTATACTGCCTTTCTATTCCTGCCAAAGTGACTCACCTCCTGTGAGTTGATGAGAGACACTGGGTGGGATTCTCCGCCTCACCAGCCCCGTTTTCCAGTGCGGCACGTTCCCATCGGCAGCGGGATTCTTTGTTCCTGCAGCCAGCCAATGGGGTTTCCCATTGTGGCCACCTCATGCCGTCAGGTAACCCGTGAGCGTGTGTGTGCTGCCAGCGAAGCAGAGGATCCCGCAGACGGAGAATCCTGCAGACTATATGGGTTCCATGAGTTATTGTTAAAATTTAATTGTCCTGGGAAAGTATCTCTTAACTGTATAACCACAGTTAGCTGTCTGCAGCCGCTTTGTGGTTAATTTGCCGGCACAGCATTCGGCCGACTGCCAGGATAAGTGGACAGAAGCTAGAACTTGTCAGTAAACTGGTCCAGCTTATTATTTCCATATTTTCCTGATCTCTCATCCCATGCCTTAAAACCAGCCCCCAGGGGCCTTGGAAATATGCCCCCAAAGGAGTGCCATGAGCTTTGTTATGAAGGCAAACATAGCAGCTATTTTGAGTAGAATACCTCAAAAAACATTAAGGACAAAGTACCAATTAGAAACAGAAAATGTTGGAAATGCACATCAGATCTGGCAAGGTCTATGGAAAGAGGAACACGGGGGGGGGGGGGGGGGGGGGGGGGGGGGGGGGGGGGCGGGAGGGGGGGGGGGAATTTCACGGCCACAGAAAATGTGGAGAATCATTCAAAAGTACCTGACTTGGGCGGGGACTGGAAAATTCCAACTACGGGAGGCCATAAACTC